>NC_136073.1:704809121-706040232 GCF_964261635.1 Lissotriton helveticus
CACCCCCTCACACCCCCCACAACCCCTCTCCCTCACACCCCCGTACACTCACACCTCCTCACCCTCACCCCCCTCACCCTCACACACCTCCTCACCCTCATACCCCCTCAATCTCACACCCCCTCACCCTCACACCCCCTCATCCTCACCCTCACACACCCTCACCGTCACACACCCTCTCACCCTCACACACCCTCTCATCCTAACACCCCCTCACCCTCACATCCCCTCACACTCCCTAACATCCTCACCCTCACACCCCCTCACCCTCACACCCCCTCACCCTCACACTTCCTCACACCCCCTCACCCTCACACACCCTCACCCTCACACACCCACACCCTCACCCTCAAACACCCTCACACCCTTTCACCCTCACACACCCTCTCACCATCACACACCCTCTCACTCTCACACCCCTCATCCTCACACCGCCTCACCCTCACACCCTCACAAACCCTCACACCCCTTCTCACCCTCACACCCCCTCACCCTCATACACCCTCACCCTCACACACCCTCAACCTGTCACCCTCTCCCTCCCTCACCCTCACACCCCCTCACCCTCACACCCACTCACACCCCTCACCCTCACACACCCTCACCATCACACACCCTCACCTCCACTCACCCTCACACACACTCTCACCCTCACACACCCTCTCACCCTCACACACCCTCAACCTCACACCTCCAGACCCTCACCCTATAACGCACTCACTCACCCTCTCACCCTCACACACCCTCTCACCCCCTCACCCCCTCACCCTCACACCTCCTCACCCTGACACCCTCACACCCCTCATACCCTCACACACACTGACACACCCTCTCACGCTCACACACCCTCACCCTCACACATCCTTACCCTCACCCGCACCCCCCCTCACCCCTGTTACCCTCACCCTCCCTCACCCTCACACCTCCTCACCCTCACACCCCCTCACCCTCACACCCTCACACCCCCTCACCCTCATACCCTCACCCACACACCCTCACACCCCCTCACTCTCAGAACTCCACACCCATACCCTCACAACCCCACACCCTCACCCCCTCACCATCACCCCCCTAACCCTCACACCCCCACACCCTCGCACCCCACACCCTCACACACACCCTCACCCTCACACACCCTCACCCTCACTCCGCCTCACCCTCACACCCCCTCACCCTCACACCCCCACACCCCCTCACACCCCCTCACCTTCACACCCCCACAACCCCTCACCCTCACACCCCCTCACACCTCCTCACCCTCACACACTCCCACCCTCACACACCCTCACACACCTGCACACACCCTCGCACACCCTCACTCACGCTCACACACACTCACTCACCATCACACACCTCACCCTCTCACCCTCACATCCCCTCACTCACCCTCACACCCCCTTACCCTCACCCCCCTCACCCCCCTCACCCTCACATATCCTCACACCACCTCACCCCCTCTCACCCTCACACACCCTCACTCACTCTCACACCCTCACACAACCTCACCCCTCACCCTTACACCCCCTCACCCTCACACCCTCACCCTCACACCCCATCACCCTCACACACCCTCACTCACACACCCTCACTCTCACACACCCTCACCCTCACACCATATCACCCTCACACACCCTCACCATCACACCCCCTCACCCTCACTCACCTTCACACACACTCACACACCCTCGCCAGCACAGCATACAAAACATAGCATAACGCATAACAAAACAAAACATAGCATAGCAAAACACAACAAAACATAGCATAGCATAACAAAACATAGCATAACAAAACATAGCATAGCAAAACACAACAAAACATAGCATAGTATAACAAAATATAGCATAGCATAACAAAACACAACAAAACATAGCAGAACAAAACATAGCAGAACAACAAAACATAGCAAAACACAACAAAACATACCATAGCATAACAAAACACCACAAAGCATACCATAGCATAACACAACACCACAAAACATAGCATACATAAAAAACATAGCATTGCAAAGCATAGCAAAACGTAGCATAACATAACAAAACGCAACAAAAAATAGCATAGCATAACAAAACACAACATAGCATAGCATAACAAAACAAAGCTCAGCATAGCATAACAAAACATAGCATAACAAAGCATAGCATAGCATAACACAACATAGCATAACAGAACATAGCATAGCAAAACAAAGCATAGTATAATAAAACACAACAAAACATAGCATAGCATAACACAACATAGCATAACAAAACATAACAAAACACAACAAAACATAGCATAGCATAACAAAAAAAGCAGAGCATAGCAAAACTAAACATAGCATAGCATAACAAAACAAAGCCTAGAATAGCAAAACTAAACATAGCATAGCATAACAAAACAAAGCATAGGATAGCAAAACAAAACATAGCATAGCATAGCATAACAAAACATAGCATAACATAACAAAACATAGCATAACAAAACACAACAACACATAGGATAACAAAACATAGCAAAACACAACAAAACATAGCATAGCTTAACAAAACACAACGAAACATAGCATAGCAAAACAAAACAAAACATATAATAGCATAGCAAAACATAGCTTACCAAACACAAAAAACACTGCATAGCATAATATAACGAAATATAGCATAGCAAAACAAAGCATAGCGTAATAAAACACAACAAAACATAGCATAGCATCACAAAACATAGCATAGCATAACAAAGCATTGCATAGCAAAACATAGCATAGCCTAACAAAACATAGCATAGCATGAAAAAACACAGCATAGCATAGCATAACAAATCAAAGCATAGGATAGCAAAACATAGCATAGCATGACAAAACAAAACATTGGATAGCAAAACAAAACATAGCATAGCATACAGCATCACTCCGCACCACCACCGCATCACTCAGGGGCACCACAACATCACTATGCGCTACTACAGCATCATTGAACACCACAGCATCACTCGTTCGCCATCACAACATCACACAGCGCCACCACAGCATGAATCTGTGCAACCATTCAACAACACCTGGTTCAAATATGTTCGCTCATTGTTTCAAGCTTTATTACAATTGTAACAAAAAGATGTTAATATTTCACTTCTGTTCTTGGATTTTCGTCACAATAAAATGCACTGAACATAATCTTCACAAAAGTTATTTACAAAACTTTAAGCTATTGCCATTATAAGTTACAATAACTTTCATTTAAGTATTGATTATTGAATTTTTTTTTAAAGCCATTGTTATTTGTAATATCAATACATGTAAGTCACGTAAATACAACACATATTGCATTACCAATGCTATAGGTGTCACATTTGCAAAAGTTATAACTATTGGCATTGTAAATGACAAAGCTATTAATTTAGCTATTTTCAAAAACAAAACATAAATAAGAAAATTGTCATTTACAATAATAATAGCTCAAACTTTCCTAATGCGAGACCTATTGCATTGCAAATGCTTGTTCTAATTGATAGGTCGACAAGCCCAGCCTGAATGTCAACCCATATGAGATATCTCTAGATGGTAAATAGTGTTTGAACAGAACGCAAATAATCCTTCTTCTTTTCCCCACAGCCTGTACGTTTTTCTCCTACACCTTACCAATACCCAAGTTCATAACACAGGTGTACAGCTGGACAGCCCTCAAACACAAGACTCACATGAACAGACAGAAGGAAGAGCAGAGTTTAATAACAACAATACCAGTCCAACAGTGCAGCAGCAAACACAACTTACCAGAAAACAAAATAACTAAGCAAAAACTAGAGATGCCTGTAAAATTTTGAGGACAATAAATCAACAAAAGTAGTTTTCACTTCAGAACATCAACTCTGAACCACTAAGGAAATGTTTGACAATGAAAGAATTCCATAAATTAGGTATGTCGTAATATGTACAGACTTCAGACCCAAACAATGTAAACACTTCAAGCTCAATTACCACCTTTCTAGATGTTTTGAAAATACACAAGCAAACACAACCAATCACAAACAAATTAAACATGCAAACATAAATAATATATTTTTTTGAAATGAGAAATCATCTAAACTGGTGCTTAGTGAACAAAATTCTATGGGTACTTAGTTTAAAGCTAAAAAAGAAGAGGATCGGAGAGACATCTATGATTGTCATAGGAATTATTATAGATAACAATCAAACTACATACTCAAGAGGTGCATGTTTGAGTGTATGTGTTTGTGTACCTAGATAATTCATATTGTTTACTGAGAAATAGATGTCTGGAAAGTCATATGTGTTCCATTGAAATAAATTGAGTGCAATGTTACTATGAAAAGTAAACCTGCATATTTTTCATACAGATTAATATAATTTCTAGAAATACTCATTAGCATACCTCATATGTAAAACATGTTCCTCTATATTATTAAAGAAATGTAACAGCAGGGTTTCTTTAATCGTAAATCCACAATTTTAACCCTCTTCACCATAACCTTAAAAAGATTCCTGAAATACTTAACTCATACCCTTAAGCCCTATACCTTATACTCAATGTGTTAATCTCTATTCCCCTAATCCATTAACCCTACACCCAAAAGTGTCAATCCTAATACCGTATGTCTCACAATGTTAAACCCTAGCACCTATAACCGTCATAACCCTAACTCATAACCTTTTCACTCCTTAACATTGTACCCAAAACCCTTAACACTTAAATCTGTACCTCAAAATCTTAACTATTATCCCCTAAACCTCTAACCTAAAACCACATTACCTCACATCTATTCCCCTAATGCATAAACACTAGTCCCTGAACTTTAACGTAAAGTTTCATCATTTGTCCCCAGTATGTGTGTGTGTTTATGTAAGTGCGCATGGATTCTGAAAATACACAGGCCTTTGGAGGTAGCACAATGTATATATTCTATATAAGTTTAATATTAACATAATGTTTTAGATTCAAAACATCACAGATATTCCATCCATCACATTCCAAGTGTATTATAATCTAAAGCACTTGTAACATAGGGGAAGAAGTATCTGTCACATTTTGACTGAGTATACCATCCACAAACCTCTAAATAAGACCTTCATTCAAGCATTCTAACACATAAATGACCTTACCAGTTGTAGCAGTATTCAAGCTCACTAATAAATGTCAGTGTTTAAAGAAATTGCAGCTCTCACAAGCTAACACAGCTCCAACCGCCTCCTTCCAAGTCTCCAAGGAAAGTGACCACTGCGCCAGAGATCTAGAACTCTCAGTCTCAGTTTCCTAGGCAGCACTAATGGAGCCCTTATGACACTATCAGCAACCATATGTTTGTTATGTTTCTATTTCTGCTCCTTGGCAATGTTTGATGATGTCACACACACAGAATCTGGAGAGGTTGGAAGATGATTTGAGAATCCTGGTGTATGGGAAATTTCAACAAACAAAAGAAGCAGGATTATCCTTAAGTAAAATGCAGAAAAGGTCATCGTCCTTTATATGGGAATGCCCACAAGCTTTCGAATTCAAGTAAAGCTTTGTTCCAGCGGCACAGTGTCACTGAAACCACGTCTGGACATACACTGTGTTACAGGAACAAAGCTATACCTATTTTATGAGCTCTAACCAGGGCAAAATCAGTCCTGGGTTACTTGGTTCCGATAAGGGAGAACTTAGCCTTTTCTCATTGGAGCAGAGTCAAGAGTGATTTGCTAATGGTTGGATCCAAACTGAAGTGGCAAGGTATGGAAAATAATTATGGATTGGGATGCGGCCCGAGTAATTACCAATAAATGAGATTAATTCAAACATTCCATGCATCACTTTTCTGTACACTTTAATGAAAAAGCAGACATTGTTTATTTACCATGTACATCATGGGAAGGGTTTCCTAATTTCCAGTTTTATTTGTTGTCAATTCTTGTGGAGTATTGCTACTTTTTTAAAACATTTTTTAAACCATTTGAAAAACAGTGGCTATCAATTTGCACACTTTTTACATGTTGTAATAATTTTTGGCCTCTATTTTCTGGCGCTTACAGGGAATGCTGCTTTTATTATGAAGTATTTTTATACCAACATTGTTTGATATATCTTTGCTTTATTTCCTGGATAATGCCTCTGCACTAACCCTGTGCGGAGTTTGCGGAGTTGCACTACACGGCACTATGCGAACTGCAAACAAATCTCAGCCACATTACGCAGAGCAACGCGAGAGGGGGAGTATGATAGAAAAATGCAGTTTGCAGTGATTTCACAGTGCCGGATGCTTGTCCGCACTGTGCAATCATTGCAAATGGCATCATGCACAGTGCAAGCGGTCCCTGCATTCCTTTTGTGCCGCTCAAGTAGATTTTGACTCAAGCACCAGCTTTCTCAATGTGAACAGACAGTTTCTCAACACGAGCTGTCATGAGTATTTGCGACCACTTGCAAGAGAAACCTGATGCCCCCTGCATTGAGGAATCTCGCCAGGATGTTGATTTTCCAAGCTCGCGCTCACCAATTTGGTGTTGAAGATCGCAAACTAGGTAAAAAACTCCGCTACGGAACGCAAAGTGGAGTTTTTCGGAATTCAGTGATCTCCGCTTAACGCATGTTAGAAAGGCGACCCGGGGGAGACAGAAGATGTCTGACTGACCACCCCTAGGTCCACCCCTCCGTCGAGAAGTAGCCGAGCGTTTACCGAGAGGCCTCCTGACTGAGGGTCCTCTCCTAGGATCGTACAGCAGAGTAATCACAACACTACAAACGGACACCACACAGGAGGTCAAGTTCTCAAACTTTATAAGTAGTAAACGGTTGCTGGTTCTTGGCAGTATGTACAAGCAGATCGAGGGATCTGGAAAGCCTCGTAAAGGGGGGTAATGTAGCGGGACTGTCTTACTCTGGGCGGAGGAAGGGATACCCTGCGCACAGCTCTCAATCCTCGAGCTGGGGGGTTCCGAGCGGGTCGAGCCGCGGCAGCGCCAGCAGGCTAACAAGAGGGTTCAGCAAGGTAGGCCGCGGCAGCACCAGCAGGCTCTCCGATGGTTCAGCAAGGTAGGCCGCGGCAGCGCCAGCAGGCTCTCAGATGGTTCAGCAAGGTAGGCCGCGGCAGCGCCAGCAGGCTCTCAGATGGTTCAGCAAGGTAGGCCGCGGCAGCGCCAGCAGGCTCTCCGATGGTTCAGCAGGGTAGGCCGCGGCAGCGCCAGCAGGCTCTCAGATGGTTCAGGTTACCGGAAGGATGAGTTCGTCTGGTGTCGGCCGTGACAGCGTCAGCAGGGCTCCCAGTCCAGGATACAACTGAAGACCTGATCCAGGGCTGGCCCAGATATAGGTCTGGAGGTCTTTGAAGTCCGGACCCTCGCGCCTGGGGGTCAGAGGGGCCAGGATGAAGGTGTCCAGACACCCAGCAGGGGGGTGGAGCCAGCGCCCAGGGAGGCCGGAGGGCGATCGATACCAGGCGTCCGGGGACGGCTGGAGGGCCATCGAAACTCCTCTCCCTCCGGGATCTGTCGAGTGGCCACTCGACCACCTGGGTGGATCTTGGTGCCTCGATGTCTGGGCTTCGCTGGGGCTGAGGCTGGGGCCGAGGCCACGTGGTCGTGACGTGGTGGGCCCAAGATGGAGTCGGGCACGGCCTCGTGCTTAGGTCGTGATGGGCCTACGCTGGGGCCCGGCCGATGATGGGGGATCCGGGATGGTAGCCGGATCTGTGGTGTTGGGGCGTGCAGGGTCGGGCAGAAGGGGCCGCCCGAGGTCCGGAGGAGGGCTGATGTCGTCCTGGGCCTGCCATGCGGGAGGGGTAGGACCACGCTATGAGGCCGGGTCCAACACGCGTCCCCCCCAGCTGAAGGCAGGGGAGAGTCACCCACTTTCTTGGGGATTCTCCTAGCCGAGGCGGAAGGATCTGGACAGGCCGTCGGCATTGGCGTGGTCGTTGCCAGGGCGATGCTCCACAGTGAAATCCATCCCCTGCAGAGAAATAGACCAGCGTAGCAGTTTCGGGTTTTCTCCCCGCATCTGCATCAACCACCGCAGGGGCCGGTGGTCGGTCTGGACTCGGAAGTGGGTGCCGAAGAGGTAGGGCCGGAGCTTCTTGAGGGCCCACACCACGGCAAAGGCTTCCCTCTCGATGGTGCTCCACCGTTGTTCTCTTGCCAGGAGGCGGCGGCTGATGAAGGCCACAGGCCGGTCGATTCCTTCGGGGTTAACTTGTGACAAGACCTCCCCGATGCCGTGCTCTGAGGCGTCTGTTTGGACTACAAACTCTCTGCTGTAGTCGGGGGCCTGGAGCACAGGGGCAGTGCACATGGCAGTCTTTAAAGTCTCAAAGGCTGTTTGGCACGCAGGGGTCCAGTGCACCTTCTGGGGTAATTTCTTTGAGGTCAGTTCGGTGAGGGGCTCCACAATGCTCCGGTAGTCTTTTATAAACCGCCGATAGTATCCGGTGAGCCCCAGGAAGGCTCGGACGGCGGTCTGGGTGACCGGGGGCTCCCAGACCCGGAT
Source organism: Lissotriton helveticus (assembly GCF_964261635.1). Lineage (NCBI taxonomy): Eukaryota > Metazoa > Chordata > Amphibia > Caudata > Salamandridae > Lissotriton > Lissotriton helveticus. The sequence continues at coordinate 704,817,578 of NC_136073.1, forward strand.
GGCGTCTACCTTTGGTTGGAGGGGAGCTACTTGACCGCTCCCTACTTGGTGTCCTAGATAGGTCACGGACCCTTGGCCTATCTGGCATTTGCTGGCTTTGATTGTTAGTCCGGCCCGCCGGAGGGCCGTCAGGACCTCCCAGAGGTGGGACATGTGCTCATTCCAGTGAAGGCTGTAAACCGCAATGTCATCTAGATAGGCGGCGCTGTATTCTTCTAGTCCGGCCAGCACCGGATTCACTAGCCTCTGGAAGGTGGCCAGCGCATTTTTCATGCCGAAGGGCATCACTTTGAAGTGATAGTGGCCATCTGGCGTCGAGAAGGCCGATCGCTCTTGTGCGCCAGGGGTGAGGCCGATCTGCCAATAGCCCGCCGTGAGATCGAAGGTGTTGAGGTATCTGGCGGCCCCTAGGCGATCGACCTGGGGATGGGATGTGCGTCGGTCCTGGTGACGGCATTCAGTCCCCGGTAATCAACACAGAACCGGAGCTCGGGCGCTGTTCCGGGGGCGGCGGCTTTCGGGACCAGGACAACGGGACTGGCCCAGGGACTGTTGGAGGGCTCGACTACCCCCAGGGCCAACATCTTGGCCACCTCGGATTGGATGCAGGCCCGAACCCGGTCGGGCACTCGAAAAGCTCGTTGTTTCACAGGGGGGCTGTCTCCGGTGTCTACATTGTGGACACACCACCGGGTGACCCCCGGCGTGAGGGAAAACAGATCCGCAAACTGCCCCAGCAGCTTCCGGCAGTCTTGTTGCTGCTCTGGGGTCAGGGTAGAGGAGAGCCGGACCCCTTCGAAGGAGCCGTCTTTTTCGGTGGTGCTGAGGAGATCTGGGAGTGGCTCGGAGTCGTCTTCCGCTCCGTCATCGGTCGCCAGCAGCAGACTCAGTTCAGTGCGTGCAAAGTGCGGCTTGAGCCGGTTAGCGTGTAGAACCCGGAGGGGGTTCCTGGAGGATTCCATGTCTACCAGGTAGGTGACGGGGCTCTTGCGCTCCACCACCTTGAAGGGCCCCGTCCATTTGTCCTGGAGGGCACACGGCTCAACCGGGGACATGACCCAGACTTGCTGGCCCGGCTCGAACTGGATGGACGAGGCGTTCTGGTCATACCAGCGTTTCATGTCCTCTTGGCTGGCCTTCAGGTTGGCCTCGGCAAGTTCCCTGAACTTCCGAGTCTGATTGCGGAGTGTCAGGAGGTACCGGTAGACATCCGGTGGGGCATCTCGAACTGCTGTCTCCCAGCCTTCCTTGACCAGGCTAAGGGGGCCTCGAACTGGGTGTCCGTACAAGAGTTCGAACGGGCTGAACCCCAGGGATTTCTGGGGTACCTCGCGGTAGGCGAACAGGAGGCAGGGCAGCAGGACATCCCATTTGCGCCGGAGGGGCTCTTCGAGGCCCTTGATCATTCCCTTCAGTGTCCTGTTAAAGCGTTCCACGAGCCCATTTCCCTGGGGATGATACGGGGTGGTGAACTTATATGCGACCCCGCACTGTTGCCATAGGGACCGCATATGCTTCGAGATGAAGTTGGACCCCCGATCACTCACGACTTCTCGGGGGAAGCCGACTCGGGAGAAGATGCTCATGAGGGCTCGGCCCACCACGGGGGCCGTGATGGTTCGGAGAGGGATGGCCTCAGGATAGCGGGTGGCGTGGTCCACCAGGACGAGGATGAAGCGGTGCCCCTGCGGGGTGCGAGGGTCCAGGGGCCCTACGATGTCTATTCCCACTCGCTCGAAGGGGGTGGTTACCACAGGGAACGGCTGGAGCGGGGCTTTGACTTTCCCCCCGCTCTTCCCGCTGGCTTGGCAGGTCGGGCAGGTCCTGCAGTGGTTCTGGATATCAGTGCGCATTTTTGGCCAGTAGAAATGGGTCACCAGGCGGCTGTAAGTTTTGTCCTGCCCCAGGTGCCCGGCGAGGGGCACATCATGTGCTAAGTTCAGGAGGAAGTCTCTGAACCGGAGGGGTACAACCAGCACCCGGCCAGCCCCTAGCTCGGCAATCTTCTGCTCACTGTAAAGGAGGTCGTTGTCCCAGTAGACCCAGTGGGACCCCGCGGGGTCTCCAGCGGCTTGCGTAGCGGCTTACTGTTGCATCCCCTCGAGGGAGGGGCAGGTTTTCTGTTCCTGCGGAACTGTTCGCGGGTGGGGCCACCTTCTTGGTGCCATTGAGCGAGTTCTGGGAGGTGGTTGAGCTCGGTGAGATCTTCTTGGTCGGGCCCTTGGGGGCCGGGCTCGGGGCCGGCGTCCTCGGGGACGACGGATGGCGGAGGTGCGGGCCATTCTGGCTCCTCCGTTGGAGCTTCCCCCGCTGGGGCAGAGGCTCGGGCGGACATGGAGCGGGTGGTCGCACAGACCCACTCGGGAAGGCCTAGCATCCCCAGATGCTCTCTCCTCTCGACGCCAGCCCATGGGGAACTTTCCAGGTCGTTCCCAAGGAGGCAGTCCACGGGGGCATCGTCGCGGACAGTCACTTTCAGCACGCCCGACACTCCCCCCCACTCGAAGGGGATGCCGGCCATCTGACACAAAGTTTCGGAGTTATCTGCGGATCGGACTGGGCACAGGACGTTGGGAAGGATCTGTTCCGGGGTCACCAGATGGCAGCGGACCGCTGTCACGCTGGCCCCAGTGTCACGGAGGGCTTCGGTCCGGCAACCATTGATGGTGACCCACTGGCGGTACTTCTGGGTGTTGCCGGGGATCGGCCCTCGGGGGATCATGTCTTGAGCACCCAGGCAGGCTAAGGTCATGGCGGTGGGCTCCGACTCGGCCTGCTCGTGGTCGTCGTCTTCTTCCTCACTTCTTTCTTCACCTAGGGCAGCTGCCGCGATCTGGCGGGCTGGGGGCCCGGTGGTGCCGGGTCGCTGGTTCATCGGGCAGAGGGGGTCATTTGCGTAATGACCCTGTCGCTGGCATCTGTGGCACGTAACGTTCGGGCGGGGCCCCGGCCTGGCTGGGCGGCCCCCTCTCCGGCCCAGGGGTGGCGACGTGGAGGTAGGGGATGACGACCCCTGGGGGGCGTCTCGACCCCGGCTCTGGCCTACTCTGCCACCTCGTGGTTGGTGGTTTCCCGGGGACCCCCGGCCGTAATCTCCCATCGTGTTCCGGGGAACTCGGGTGCTGGCCCATCGGTCTGCCTCGACAGCGAGTTTTCGTGGCTCAGTCAATTTGCTGTCGAGGAGGTGCTGCCGGACAGGTGTTCCCATAGAATGAGGTCGACCAACTGCTGGTAGGTGGTGACCTGGCAGCCCCGAGTCCACCCCTCGAAGGCTCTACTGTAATAGTTCACGTATTCCACCCATGTGGTACCGGGGATTTTTTTACAGTCTCGGAATCGCTGCCGGTACATCTCGGGGGTGAGTCCATAGCGAGTGAGGAGGGCGGTCTTCATGTGCTCGTACGAGGTCCTCTCGGTATCAGGGAGCTCCAGCAGGGCGTCTCTCCCTTCATTGATAAACTTCCCCCACAGGCCGGCGCCCCAGTCCTTGAGGGGTACTCGATGGGCGGCCATGGCGACCTCGTAAGCTTTGAACCACTGCTGGATGTCGTCGTTCTTATAGTACTCTTTGACAACATCCTTGGGTATGTGCACCTTCGTGTCCACCGGGGGAGGTGAGGTCTTACCCCCGGAGGTGGCAGTCTCGTTTGCCTTGGCTTTGAATTCTAGTTCTTTGAGGACGCGCTCGTGCTCGAGCAGGAGTTTCTTCTCCTCGAGGTCTCTTTGTCTTCGCTTTTCTTCTAGGTCTCCTTCTAGCCGTAGCTGCTCGAGGGCTAGCTTCCTTTCTGCCAGTTGGATCTCTCCTTCTTGTTTGAGTCGAGCAAGCTCCAACTCGTGGAGCCGGTTCCTCTCTCGTTCTCGGGCGTCTTCGTGGGAGAGGCCCGTGTTTGGGTTTGCGGGTCTTTCTCCCGCTGGGTTCGGCTGGGCCTCCGGGCCTCCGTTCGGGCCCGGGTTATCTTCCCTCGGAGGTGGCGCCTCACCGGCGTCCACCCAGGCCTGCAGGGCCGATTTGAAATCTTCTTTGGTGCTTAAGCCAGTGGTAGCGATGCCTAGATCTTTGCAGAATTGCTTCAGCTCCTTGTGACTGTATTCTTCCATCTTCTCCTTCTGGAATTCTGTGCTCATGGTCGCAGTGGGTTTTTCTGGGTAGCGAGTGAATCACTCTCTGTACGATCTGCGTGGGCTCGGATCCCAGCGCTTGCCACCACTGTTAGAAAGGCGACCCGGGGGAGACAGAAGATGTCTGACTGACCACCCCTAGGTTCACCCCTCCGTCGAGAAGTAGCCGAGCGTTTACCGAGAGGCCTCCTGACTGAGGGTCCTCTCCTAGGATCGTACAGCAGAGTAATCACAACACTACAAACGGACACCACACAGGAGGTCAAGTTCTCAAACTTTATAAGTAGTAAACGGTTGCTGGTTCTTGGCAGTATGTACAAGCAGATCGAGGGATCTGGAAAGTCTCGTAAAGGGGGGTAAGGTAGAGGGACTGTGTTACTCTGGGCGGAGGAAGGGATACCCTGCGCACAGCTCTCAATCCTCGAGCTGGGGGGTTCCGAGCGGGTCGAGCCGCGGCAGCGCCAGCAGGCTAACAAGAGGGTTCAGCAAGGTAGGCCGCGGCAGCGCCAGCAGGCTCTCCGATGGTTCAGCAAGGTAGGCCGCGGCAGCGCCAGCAGGCTCTCAGATGGTTCAGCAAGGTAGGCCGCTGCAGCGCCAGCAGGCTCTCAGATGGTTCAGCAAGGTAGGCCGCGGCAGCGCCAGCAGGCTCTCCGATGGTTCAGCAGGGTAGGCCGCGGCAGCGCCAGCAGGCTCTCAGATGGTTCAGGTTACCGGAAGGATGAGTTCGTCTGGTGTCGGCCGTGACAGCGTCAGCAGGGCTCCCAGTCCAGGATACAACTAAAGACCTGATCCAGGGCTGGCCCAGATATAGGTCTGGAGGTCTTTGAAGTCCGGACCCTCGCGCCTGGGGGTCAGAGGGGCCGGGATGAAGGTGTCCAGACACCCAGCAGGGGGGTGGAGCCAGCGCCCAGGGAGGCCGGAGGGCGATCGATACCAGGCGTCCGGGGACGGCTGGAGGGCCATCGAAACTCCTCTCCCTCCGGGATCTGTCGAGTGGCCACTCGACCACCTGGGTGGATCTTGGTGCCTCGATGTCTGGGCTTTGCTGGGGCCGAAATTATTTACAACAAGGGGTGGTGATGGACAGAGTCTCTGAATTAAGCAGAGTACTCTCACCCAGTCAAGAGATCAGGGCTAGATCCAACACCGTTTTTTAGCTCATTGCACCATCCCAGTTTCAGAACCTGGCTGTATGCAAATTAGTCTGTCCCTGGCCCAGTGAATCATGGGAACAGGGCAGACCAGACTACAAAAGCCAATTCTTACACTGGGAAGGAAACAAGCTTCCGGGGACCGGTTTCTGCCATTTCAGGCGTCTTCGGCCCGGCTTGCTTGAATCCTGATGGTGCAATGAGCAAGGGACTCACATCTGAGTATACCCTTCCACGCTTAGGGTGGACAAAATTATTTACAACAAGGGGTGGTGATGGACAGAGTCTCTGAATTAAGCAGAGTACTCTCACCCAGTCAAGAGATCAGGGCTAGATCCAACACCGTTTTTTAGCTCATTGCACCATCCCAGTTTCAGAACCTGGCTGTATGCAAATTAGTCTGTCCCTGGCCCAGTGAATCATGGGAACAGGGCAGACCAGACTACAAAAGCCAATTCTTACACTGGGAAGGAAACAAGCTTCCGGGGACCGGTTTCTGCCATTTCAGGCGTCTTCGGCCCGGCTTGCTTGAATCCTGATGGTGCAATGAGCAAGGGACTCACATCTGAGTATACCCTTCCACGCTTAGGGTGGACAAAATTATTTACAACAAGGGGTGGTGATGGACAGAGTCTCTGAATTAAGCAGAGTACTCTCACCCAGTCAAGAGATCAGGGCTAGATCCAACACCGTTTTTTAGCTCATTGCACCATCCCAGTTTCAGAACCTGGCTGTATGCAAATTAGTCTGTCCCTGGCCCAGTGAATCATGGGAACAGGGCAGACCAGACTACAAAAGCCAATTCTTACACTGGGAAGGAAACAAGCTTCCGGGGACCGGTTTCTGCCATTTCAGGCGTCTTCGGCCCGGCTTGCTTGAATCCTGATGGTGCAATGAGCAAGGGACTCACATCTGAGTATACCCTTCCACGCTTAGGGTGGACAAAATTATTTACAACAAGGGGTGGTGATGGACAGAGTCTCTGAATTAAGCAGAGTACTCTCACCCAGTCAAGAGATCAGGGCTAGATCCAACACCGTTTTTTAGCTCATTGCACCATCCCAGTTTCAGAACCTGGCTGTATGCAAATTAGTCTGTCCCTGGCCCAGTGAATCATGGGAACAGGGCAGACCAGACTACAAAAGCCAATTCTTACACTGGGAAGGAAACAAGCTTCCGGGGACCGGTTTCTGCCATTTCAGGCGTCTTCGGCCCGGCTTGCTTGAATCCTGATGGTGCAATGAGCAAGGGACTCACATCTGAGTATACCCTTCCACGCTTAGGGTGGACAAAATTATTTACAACAAGGGGTGGTGATGGACAGAGTCTCTGAATTAAGCAGAGTACTCTCACCCAGTCAAGAGATCAGGGCTAGATCCAACACCGTTTTTTAGCTCATTGCACCATCCCAGTTTCAGAACCTGGCTGTATGCAAATTAGTCTGTCCCTGGCCCAGTGAATCATGGGAACAGGGCAGACCAGACTACAAAAGCCAATTCTTACACTGGGAAGGAAACAAGCTTCCGGGGACCGGTTTCTGCCATTTCAGGCGTCTTCGGCCCGGCTTGCTTGAATCCTGATGGTGCAATGAGCAAGGGACTCACATCTGAGTATACCCTTCCACGCTTAGGGTGGACAAAATTATTTACAACAAGGGGTGGTGATGGACAGAGTCTCTGAATTAAGCAGAGTACTCTCACCCAGTCAAGAGATCAGGGCTAGATCCAACACCGTTTTTTAGCTCATTGCACCATCCCAGTTTCAGAACCTGGCTGTATGCAAATTAGTCTGTCCCTGGCCCAGTGAATCATGGGAACAGGGCAGACCAGACTACAAAAGCCAATTCTTACACTGGGAAGGAAACAAGCTTCCGGGGACCGGTTTCTGCCATTTCAGGCGTCTTCGGCCCGGCTTGCTTGAATCCTGATGGTGCAATGAGCAAGGGACTCACATCTGAGTATACCCTTCCACGCTTGGGGTGGACAAAATTATTTACAACAAGGGGTGGTGATGGACAGAGTCTCTGAATTAAGCAGAGTACTCTCACCCAGTCAAGAGATCAGGGCTAGATCCAACACCGTTTTTTAGCTCATTGCACCATCCCAGTTTCAGAACCTGGCTGTATGCAAATTAGTCTGTCCCTGGCCCAGTGAATCATGGGAACAGGGCAGACCAGACTACAAAAGCCAATTCTTACACGAATTTGCATATAGCCAGGTTCTGAGCTGGGATGGGGCAGTGAGATAAATAACGGTGATGGATCAAGCCCTGATCTTTGGACTGGGTAAGAGTGGTCTGCTTAATTCAGACACTCTGTTCATCACCACCCCCTTTTCTGAATCGTTTTTGGCCACTATAGGTGTGGCAGGGTATACTCAGACATGAGTCCCTTTCTCACTGCTCCATCAGGATTCAAGCAAGCCGGGCCGAAGAGGCTGAAATGCCAGAAACCGGTCCCCGGTAGCTTGTTTCCTTTCTGGTGAAGAATTGGCTTGGTAGTTTGGTCTGCCCTGTTCCCATGATGCACTGGGCCAGGGACAGACTAATTTGCATATAGCCAGGTTCTGAGCTGGGATGGGGCAGTGAGATAAATAACGGTGATGGATCAAGCCCTGATCTTTGGACTGGGTAAGAGTGGTCTGCTTAATTCAGACACTCTGTTCATCACCACCCCCTTTTCTGAATCGTTTTTGGCCACTATAGGTGTGGCAGGGTATACTCAGACATGAGTCCCTTTCTCACTGCTCCATCAGGATTCAAGCAAGCCGGGCCGAAGAGGCTGAAATGCCAGAAACCGGTCCCCGGTAGCTTGTCTCCTTTCTGGTGAAGAATTGGCTTGGTAGTTTGGTCTGCCCTGTTCCCATGATGCACTGGGCCAGGGACAGACTAATTTGCATATAGCCAGGTTCTGAGCTGGGATGGGGCAGTGAGATAAATAACGGTGATGGATCAAGCCCTGATCTTTGGACTGGGTAAGAGTGGTCTGCTTAATTCAGACACTCTGTTCATCACCACCCCCTTTTCTGAATCGTTTTTGGCCACTATAGGTGTGGCAGGGTATACTCAGACATGAGTCCCTTTCTCACTGCTCCATCAGGATTCAAGCAAGCCGGGCCGAAGAGGCTGAAATGCCAGAAACCGGTCCCCGGTAGCTTGTCTCCTTTCTGGTGAAGAATTGGCTTGGTAGTTTGGTCTGCCCTGTTCCCATGATGCACTGGGCCAGGGACAGACTAATTTGCATATAGCCAGGTTCTGAGCTGGGATGGGGCAGTGAGATAAATAACGGTGATGGATCAAGCCCTGATCTTTGGACTGGGTAAGAGTGGTCTGCTTAATTCAGACACTCTGTTCATCACCACCCCCTTTTCTGAATCGTTTTTGGCCACTATAGGTGTGGCAGGGTATACTCAGACATGAGTCCCTTTCTCACTGCTCCATCAGGATTCAAGCAAGCCGGGCCGAAGAGGCTGAAATGCCAGAAACCGGTCCCCGGTAGCTTGTCTCCTTTCTGGTGAAGAATTGGCTTGGTAGTTTTGTCTGCCCTGTTCCCATGATGCACTGGGCCAGGGACAGACTAATTTGCATATAGCCAGGTTCTGAGCTGGGATGGGGCAGTGAGATAAATAACGGTGATGGATCAAGCCCTGATCTTTGGACTGGGTAAGAGTGGTCTGCTTAATTCAGACACTCTGTTCATCACCACCCCCTTTTCTGAATCGTTTTTGGCCACTATAGGTGTGGCAGGGTATACTCAGACATGAGTCCCTTTCTCACTGCTCCATCAGGATTCAAGCAAGCCGGGCCGAAGAGGCTGAAATGCCAGAAACCGGTCCCCGGTAGCTTGTCTCCTTTCTGGTGAAGAATTGGCTTGGTAGTTTGGTCTGCCCTGTTCCCATGATGCACTGGGCCAGGGACAGACTAATTTGCATATAGCCAGGTTCTGAGCTGGGATGGGGCAGTGAGATAAATAACGGTGATGGATCAAGCCCTGATCTTTGGACTGGGTAAGAGTGGTCTGCTTAATTCAGACACTCTGTTCATCACCACCCCCTTTTCTGAATCGTTTTTGGCCACTATAGGTGTGGCAGGGTATACTCAGACATGAGTCCCTTTCTCACTGCTCCATCAGGATTCAAGCAAGCCGGGCCGAAGAGGCTGAAATGCCAGAAACCGGTCCCCGGTAGCTTGTCTCCTTTCTGGTGAAGAATTGGCTTGGTAGTTTGGTCTGCCCTGTTCCCATGATGCACTGGGCCAGGGACAGACTAATTTGCATATAGCCAGGTTCTGAGCTGGGATGGGGCAGTGAGATAAATAACGGTGATGGATCAAGCCCTGATCTTTGGACTGGGTAAGAGTGGTCTGCTTAATTCAGACACTCTGTTCATCACCACCCCCTTTTCTGAATCGTTTTTGGCCACTATAGGTGTGGCAGGGTATACTCAGACATGAGTCCCTTTCTCACTGCTCCATCAGGATTCAAGCAAGCCGGGCCGAAGAGGCTGAAATGCCAGAAACCGGTCCCCGGTAGCTTGTCTCCTTTCTGGTGAAGAATTGGCTTGGTAGTTTGGTCTGCCCTGTTCCCATGATGCACTGGGCCAGGGACAGACTAATTTGCATATAGCCAGGTTCTGAGCTGGGATGGGGCAGTGAGATAAATAACGGTGATGGATCAAGCCCTGATCTTTGGACTGGGTAAGAGTGGTCTGCTTAATTCAGACACTCTGTTCATCACCACCCCCTTTTCTGAATCGTTTTTGGCCACTATAGGTGTGGCAGGGTATACTCAGACATGAGTCCCTTTCTCACTGCTCCATCAGGATTCAAGCAAGCCGGGCCGAAGAGGCTGAAATGCCAGAAACCGGTCCCCGGTAGCTTGTCTCCTTTCTGGTGAAGAATTGGCTTGGTAGTTTGGTCTGCCCTGTTCCCATGATGCACTGGGCCAGGGACAGACTAATTTGCATATAGCCAGGTTCTGAGCTGGGATGGGGCAGTGAGATAAATAACGGTGATGGATCAAGCCCTGATCTTTGGACTGGGTAAGAGTGGTCTGCTTAATTCAGACACTCTGTTCATCACCACCCCCTTTTCTGAATCGTTTTTGGCCACTATAGGTGTGGCAGGGTATACTCAGACATGAGTCCCTTTCTCACTGCTCCATCAGGATTCAAGCAAGCCGGGCCGAAGAGGCTGAAATGCCAGAAACCGGTCCCCGGTAGCTTGTCTCCTTTCTGGTGAAGAATTGGCTTGGTAGTTTGGTCTGCCCTGTTCCCATGATGCACTGGGCCAGGGACAGACTAATTTGCATATAGCCAGGTTCTGAGCTGGGATGGGGCAGTGAGATAAATAACGGTGATGGATCAAGCCCTGATCTTTGGACTGGGTAAGAGTGGTCTGCTTAATTCAGACACTCTGTTCATCACCACCCCCTTTTCTGAATCGTTTTTGGCCACTATAGGTGTGGCAGGGTATACTCAGACATGAGTCCCTTTCTCACTGCTCCATCAGGATTCAAGCAAGCCGGGCCGAAGAGGCTGAAATGCCAGAAACCGGTCCCCGGTAGCTTGTCTCCTTTCTGGTGAAGAATTGGCTTGGTAGTTTGGTCTGCCCTGTTCCCATGATGCACTGGGCCAGGGACAGACTAATTTGCATATAGCCAGGTTCTGAGCTGGGATGGGGCAGTGAGATAAATAACGGTGATGGATCAAGCCCTGATCTTTGGACTGGGTAAGAGTGGTCTGCTTAATTCAGACACTCTGTTCATCACCACCCCCTTTTCTGAATCGTTTTTGGCCACTATAGGTGTGGCAGGGTATACTCAGACATGAGTCCCTTTCTCACTGCTCCATCAGGATTCAAGCAAGCCGGGCCGAAGAGGCTGAAATGCCAGAAACCGGTCCCCGGTAGCTTGTCTCCTTTCTGGTGAAGAATTGGCTTGGTAGTTTGGTCTGCCCTGTTCCCATGATGCACTGGGCCAGGGACAGACTAATTTGCATATAGCCAGGTTCTGAGCTGGGATGGGGCAGTGAGATAAATAACGGTGATGGATCAAGCCCTGATCTTTGGACTGGGTAAGAGTGGTCTGCTTAATTCAGACACTCTGTTCATCACCACCCCCTTTTCTGAATCGTTTTTGGCCACTATAGGTGTGGCAGGGTATACTCAGACATGAGTCCCTTTCTCACTGCTCCATCAGGATTCAAGCAAGCCGGGCCGAAGAGGCTGAAATGCCAGAAACCGGTCCCCGGTAGCTTGTCTCCTTTCTGGTGAAGAATTGGCTTGGTAGTTTGGTCTGCCCTGTTCCCATGATGCACTGGGCCAGGGACAGACTAATTTGCATATAGCCAGGTTCTGAGCTGGGATGGGGCAGTGAGATAAATAACGGTGATGGATCAAGCCCTGATCTTTGGACTGGGTAAGAGTGGTCTGCTTAATTCAGACACTCTGTTCATCACCACCCCCTTTTCTGAATCGTTTTTGGCCACTATAGGTGTGGCAGGGTATACTCAGACATGAGTCCCTTTCTCACTGCTCCATCAGGATTCAAGCAAGCCGGGCCGAAGAGGCTGAAATGCCAGAAACCGGTCCCCGGTAGCTTGTCTCCTTTCTGGTGAAGAATTGGCTTGGTAGTTTGGTCTGCCCTGTTCCCATGATGCACTGGGCCAGGGACAGACTAATTTGCATATAGCCAGGTTCTGAGCTGGGATGGGGCAGTGAGATAAATAACGGTGATGGATCAAGCCCTGATCTTTGGACTGGGTAAGAGTGGTCTGCTTAATTCAGACACTCTGTTCATCACCACCCCCTTTTCTGAATCGTTTTTGGCCACTATAGGTGTGGCAGGGTATACTCAGACATGAGTCCCTTTCTCACTGCTCCATCAGGATTCAAGCAAGCCGGGCCGAAGAGGCTGAAATGCCAGAAACCGGTCCCCGGTAGCTTGTCTCCTTTCTGGTGAAGAATTGGCTTGGTAGTTTGGTCTGCCCTGTTCCCATGATGCACTGGGCCAGGGACAGACTAATTTGCATATAGCCAGGTTCTGAGCTGGGATGGGGCAGTGAGATAAATAACGGTGATGGATCAAGCCCTGATCTTTGGACTGGGTAAGAGTGGTCTGCTTAATTCAGACACTCTGTTCATCACCACCCCCTTTTCTGAATCGTTTTTGGCCACTATAGGTGTGGCAGGGTATACTCAGACATGAGTCCCTTTCTCACTGCTCCATCAGGATTCAAGCAAGCCGGGCCGAAGAGGCTGAAATGCCAGAAACCGGTCCCCGGTAGCTTGTCTCCTTTCTGGTGAAGAATTGGCTTGGTAGTTTGGTCTGCCCTGTTCCCATGATGCACTGGGCCAGGGACAGACTAATTTGCATATAGCCAGGTTCTGAGCTGGGATGGGGCAGTGAGATAAATAACGGTGATGGATCAAGCCCTGATCTTTGGACTGGGTAAGAGTGGTCTGCTTAATTCAGACACTCTGTTCATCACCACCCCCTTTTCTGAATCGTTTTTGGCCACTATAGGTGTGGCAGGGTATACTCAGACATGAGTCCCTTTCTCACTGCTCCATCAGGATTCAAGCAAGCCGGGCCGAAGAGGCTGAAATGCCAGAAACCGGTCCCCGGTAGCTTGTCTCCTTTCTGGTGAAGAATTGGCTTGGTAGTTTGGTCTGCCCTGTTCCCATGATGCACTGGGCCAGGGACAGACTAATTTGCATATAGCCAGGTTCTGAGCTGGGATGGGGCAGTGAGATAAATAACGGTGATGGATCAAGCCCTGATCTTTGGACTGGGTAAGAGTGGTCTGCTTAATTCAGACACTCTGTTCATCACCACCCCCTTTTCTGAATCGTTTTTGGCCACTATAGGTGTGGCAGGGTATACTCAGACATGAGTCCCTTTCTCACTGCTCCATCAGGATTCAAGCAAGCCGGGCCGAAGAGGCTGAAATGCCAGAAACCGGTCCCCGGTAGCTTGTCTCCTTTCTGGTGAAGAATTGGCTTGGTAGTTTGGTCTGCCCTGTTCCCATGATGCACTGGGCCAGGGACAGACTAATTTGCATATAGCCAGGTTCTGAGCTGGGATGGGGCAGTGAGATAAATAACGGTGATGGATCAAGCCCTGATCTTTGGACTGGGTAAGAGTGGTCTGCTTAATTCAGACACTCTGTTCATCACCACCCCCTTTTCTGAATCGTTTTTGGCCACTATAGGTGTGGCAGGGTATACTCAGACATGAGTCCCTTTCTCACTGCTCCATCAGGATTCAAGCAAGCCGGGCCGAAGAGGCTGAAATGCCAGAAACCGGTCCCCGGTAGCTTGTCTCCTTTCTGGTGAAGAATTGGCTTGGTAGTTTGGTCTGCCCTGTTCCCATGATGCACTGGGCCAGGGACAGACTAATTTGCATATAGCCAGGTTCTGAGCTGGGATGGGGCAGTGAGATAAATAACGGTGATGGATCAAGCCCTGATCTTTGGACTGGGTAAGAGTGGTCTGCTTAATTCAGACACTCTGTTCATCACCACCCCCTTTTCTGAATCGTTTTTGGCCACTATAGGTGTGGCAGGGTATACTCAGACATGAGTCCCTTTCTCACTGCTCCATCAGGATTCAAGCAAGCCGGGCCGAAGAGGCTGAAATGCCAGAAACCGGTCCCCGGTAGCTTGTCTCCTTTCTGGTGAAGAATTGGCTTGGTAGTTTGGTCTGCCCTGTTCCCATGATGCACTGGGCCAGGGACAGACTAATTTGCATATAGCCAGGTTCTGAGCTGGGATGGGGCAGTGAGATAAATAACGGTGATGGATCAAGCCCTGATCTTTGGACTGGGTAAGAGTGGTCTGCTTAATTCAGACACTCTGTTCATCACCACCCCCTTTTCTGAATCGTTTTTGGCCACTATAGGTGTGGCAGGGTATACTCAGACATGAGTCCCTTTCTCACTGCTCCATCAGGATTCAAGCAAGCCGGGCCGAAGAGGCTGAAATGCCAGAAACCGGTCCCCGGTAGCTTGTCTCCTTTCTGGTGAAGAATTGGCTTGGTAGTTTGGTCTGCCCTGTTCCCATGATGCACTGGGCCAGGGACAGACTAATTTGCATATAGCCAGGTTCTGAGCTGGGATGGGGCAGTGAGATAAATAACGGTGATGGATCAAGCCCTGATCTTTGGACTGGGTAAGAGTGGTCTGCTTAATTCAGACACTCTGTTCATCACCACCCCCTTTTCTGAATCGTTTTTGGCCACTATAGGTGTGGCAGGGTATACTCAGACATGAGTCCCTTTCTCACTGCTCCATCAGGATTCAAGCAAGCCGGGCCGAAGAGGCTGAAATGCCAGAAACCGGTCCCCGGTAGCTTGTCTCCTTTCTGGTGAAGAATTGGCTTGGTAGTTTGGTCTGCCCTGTTCCCATGATGCACTGGGCCAGGGACAGACTAATTTGCATATAGCCAGGTTCTGAGCTGGGATGGGGCAGTGAGATAAATAACGGTGATGGATCAAGCCCTGATCTTTGGACTGGGTAAGAGTGGTCTGCTTAATTCAGACACTCTGTTCATCACCACCCCCTTTTCTGAATCGTTTTTGGCCACTATAGGTGTGGCAGGGTATACTCAGACATGAGTCCCTTTCTCACTGCTCCATCAGGATTCAAGCAAGCCGGGCCGAAGAGGCTGAAATGCCAGAAACCGGTCCCCGGTAGCTTGTCTCCTTTCTGGTGAAGAATTGGCTTGGTAGTTTGGTCTGCCCTGTTCCCATGATGCACTGGGCCAGGGACAGACTAATTTGCATATAGCCAGGTTCTGAGCTGGGATGGGGCAGTGAGATAAATAACGGTGATGGATCAAGCCCTGATCTTTGGACTGGGTAAGAGTGGTCTGCTTAATTCAGACACTCTGTTCATCACCACCCCCTTTTCTGAATCGTTTTTGGCCACTATAGGTGTGGCAGGGTATACTCAGACATGAGTCCCTTTCTCACTGCTCCATCAGGATTCAAGCAAGCCGGGCCGAAGAGGCTGAAATGCCAGAAACCGGTCCCCGGTAGCTTGTCTCCTTTCTGGTGAAGAATTGGCTTGGTAGTTTGGTCTGCCCTGTTCCCATGATGCACTGGGCCAGGGACAGACTAATTTGCATATAGCCAGGTTCTGAGCTGGGATGGGGCAGTGAGATAAATAACGGTGATGGATCAAGCCCTGATCTTTGGACTGGGTAAGAGTGGTCTGCTTAATTCAGACACTCTGTTCATCACCACCCCCTTTTCTGAATCGTTTTTGGCCACTATAGGTGTGGCAGGGTATACTCAGACATGAGTCCCTTTCTCACTGCTCCATCAGGATTCAAGCAAGCCGGGCCGAAGAGGCTGAAATGCCAGAAACCGGTCCCCGGTAGCTTGTCTCCTTTCTGGTGAAGAATTGGCTTGGTAGTTTGGTCTGCCCTGTTCCCATGATGCACTGGGCCAGGGACAGACTAATTTGCATATAGCCAGGTTCTGAGCTGGGATGGGGCAGTGAGATAAATAACGGTGATGGATCAAGCCCTGATCTTTGGACTGGGTAAGAGTGGTCTGCTTAATTCAGACACTCTGTTCATCACCACCCCCTTTTCTGAATCGTTTTTGGCCACTATAGGTGTGGCAGGGTATACTCAGACATGAGTCCCTTTCTCACTGCTCCATCAGGATTCAAGCAAGCCGGGCCGAAGAGGCTGAAATGCCAGAAACCGGTCCCCGGTAGCTTGTCTCCTTTCTGGTGAAGAATTGGCTTGGTAGTTTGGTCTGCCCTGTTCCCATGATGCACTGGGCCAGGGACAGACTAATTTGCATATAGCCAGGTTCTGAGCTGGGATGGGGCAGTGAGATAAATAACGGTGATGGATCAAGCCCTGATCTTTGGACTGGGTAAGAGTGGTCTGCTTAATTCAGACACTCTGTTCATCACCACCCCCTTTTCTGAATCGTTTTTGGCCACTATAGGTGTGGCAGGGTATACTCAGACATGAGTCCCTTTCTCACTGCTCCATCAGGATTCAAGCAAGCCGGGCCGAAGAGGCTGAAATGCCAGAAACCGGTCCCCGGTAGCTTGTCTCTTTTCTGGTGAAGAATTGGCTTGGTAGTTTGGTCTGCCCTGTTCCCATGATGCACTGGGCCAGGGACAGACTAATTTGCATATAGCCAGGTTCTGAGCTGGGATGGGGCAGTGAGATAAATAACGGTGATGGATCAAGCCCTGATCTTTGGACTGGGTAAGAGTGGTCTGCTTAATTCAGACACTCTGTTCATCACCACCCCCTTTTCTGAATCGTTGCTGGGGCCGAGGCTGGGGCCGAGGCCACGTGGTCGTGACGTGGTGGGCCCAAGATGGAGTCGGGCACGGCCTCGTGCTTAGGTCGTGATGGGCCTACGCTGGGGCCCGGCCGATGATGGGGGATCCGGGATGGTAGCCGGATCTGTGGTGTTGGGGCATGCAGGGTCGGGCAGAAGGGGCCGCCCGAGGTCCGGAGGAGGGCTGATGTCGTCCTGGGCCTGCCATGCGGGAGGGGTAGGACCACGCCATGAGGCCGGGTCCAACAACGCAGAGTGCAGGAAACTCCGCAAACTCCGTGAGTGGAGCGAAGTTCACCACCCAGGGTTACTCTGCACTTACTAGCGGGTGCACCGTCGTGTGTGGGCAGGCTAGCATATATCTCTAGTCTCAAATTTCAAACAGACCATTACTAATGGGAGTGTTTAATCCTCTTGCATATTTATCTGTACTTAACACAACAAACGCTTTTTGGCAGTCCGTCTTCATCAATGATGACGGCGAACCTCCAAAATACTTTTGTTGCATAAAGTGCCAATAAATCTGAAAGGGGGCGTGGCTTGAGGCGTCAAGATGGCGGTCGCACTCTAAGAGTGCTCCGGACCCCCTCCGTCATCCGCCTCATCTTATCTCACTGCTGGCGACCATTGGTGCCTCAGAGTCCTGGTAACGATTCCCGTACCCGACCTGCAGCGTTCTGACCCCTCACGGGGCCGATCTGATGCCTGTGATCTCCTGCGGGCTCTCGGCTCCTTACGGCCTCTTCTACCCTAAGATGGCGGCCCTGTAGCTCCCGCTCCTGTGGCCTGGGTCCCCGCCTGGCCGCCCCTTCCCGCCCGGCTTACCTGCACTCCGCCGCGGGCGCTGACCTATCCTTGTGGTGTGCGGCCGAGCAGCGGCTGGAGACTGAGGGGTGTCCTCCCGTCCTGGAGCCTGTGGAGTTGGTGGATCATCTCGGGAGCGAGTGGCGGGACTCGTCAACGGAGCGCACCTGGAACCCGGGCGGCGGAGGAGAGGTGTCACCTCTGTGCTCACCGGCGGCTGAGGGGTAGACCCGGCATCCTGCTGCGGGATCAGATTGTGGCCTGTCCCTCGGCGCGGATCCAGCGAGGAGGCGGTGGAGGTGCTGCCAGCTGGCGCTCCGGAGGAGGTGAGTAGGTGGGGGAACGCGCTGTGGGCCTCCTCTCCCCCTGCACCCTTCGGCGGCTGTGTCGAGCCGTGCTGCTTCGAGCTCCGGTGCATGAGGCAGTGGTGGACGAGGTGTGGTGGTGCTGGGGGGCCGAATGGGCTGCCACTGAGGCCCGAAGTCGCTGTACTGCTGGTGCGGGCCCCATTGCGCCCTTGGTGTGGTCCCCTGTTGGGGCGCCCCTCCATCCCCCATCAACCTGCCTTGGATCCGCGGCCGTTGCCGTCCTGCAAGTTGAAGGGGGTGGAGGAGCGGGGCGACGGAGGGGCTGTCAGCAGAGTCTGTGGACGTTCTTCCCCTGCGATGGAGCTGGGGGGCGGCGGACGACGAGACCTGCATTGAAGGAGGCTGCCTGTGTACAGCGAGGTCCTGGGGTGGGGGAGTGCCCGACTCTGAGGGCCCGCTGGGTCTCCTGGCCGGCCTCCACCTACGGGCTGATGGGCCCCCCACCTTCTTGCTGCCTGTGTGTTGAGAGGAGTGCCCTGGATTGGTGGGAGGCAGATCGGCCACTGAGTCGGGTGGCGCGCGTGGGTGCCTGAACCCCTTTCGCCTTGAGACTCGAGCTCTTTGAGCCAGTGGGGGGCTCCTGAGGCCCTGGGCCTGCTGGAGTCACTTGGGGAGCCGACGACACCTGGCACGGTATATTATCTTTGTGACGCCCGCCTTCCATTATCCGTGGAGTGGGAGGGAGATCGACTGTCACACCTGGCAGTGGGACCACAGCTGGAAACACTCACACCCAGTCAAAAGATCTGGGTTTGTTCCATCACTGTTCTTTAGCCCACTCTGACACCCTAGTTCAGACATGGCTATATGCAAATCAGTCGGACCCGGTGCATGGGAACAGTCCAGCCCGAACTGCCATGCCTTGCCTCCCCTGGACCAGAAACAAGCTTCCGAGGACCGTTTTCTGGCATTACAGCCGTCTTCAGCCCGGCTTGCTTGAATCCAATGGCAAAGTGAGCAAGGGACTCACGTATGAGCATACCCTGCCACACTTATGGCGGCCAAAAGCGGTAAAAAAGGGGGTGGTAATGGACGGAGCATCTGAACCAATCAAACACTCACACCCAGTCAAAAGATCTGGGTTTAATCCATCACCGTTCTTTAGCACACTCTGCCACCCAAGTTCAGACATGGCTATATGCAAATCAGTCTGACCCTGTGCCTCATGGGAACAGTCCAGCCCGAACTGCCAAGCCATGCCTTCCCTGGACCGGAAACAAGCTTCCGAGGACCGGTTTCTGGCATTACAGCCGTCTTCAGCCCGGCTTGCTTCAATCCAGTGGCAAAGAGAGCAAGGGACTCACGTCTGAGCATACCCTGCCACACTTATGGCGGCCAAAAGCGGTACAAAAGGGGGTGGTAATGGACGGAGCATCTGAACCAATCAAACACTCACACCCAGTCAAAATATCTGGGATTAATCCGTCACCGTTCTTTAGCCCACTTTGCCACCCCAGTTCAGACATGGCTATATTCAAATCAGTCTGACCCTGTGCCTCATGGGAACAGTCCAGCCCGAACTGCCAAGACATGCCTTCCCTGGACCGGAAACAAGCTTCCGAGGACCGGTTTCTGGCATTACAGCCGTCTTCAGCCCGGCTTGCTTGAATCCAGTGGCAAAGTGAGCAAGGGACTCACGTCTGAGCATACCCTGCCACACTTATGGCGGCCAAAAGAGGTACAAAAGGGGGTGGTAATGGACGGAGCATCTGAACCAATCAAACACTCACACCCAGTCAAAAGATCTGGGTTTGTTCCATCACCGTTCTTTAGCCCACTCTGACACCCTAGTTCAGACATGGCTATATGCAAATCAGTCGGACCCTGTGCATGGGAACAGTCCAGCCCGAACTGCCAAGCCTTGCCTCCCCTGGACCAGAAACAAGCTTCCGAGGACCGGTTTCTGGCATTACAGCCGTCTTCAGCCCGGCTTGCTTGAATCCAATGGCAAAGTGAGCAAGGGACTCACGTATGAGCATACCCTGCCACACTTATGGCGGCCAAAAGTGGTAAAAAAGGGGGTGGTAATGGACGGAGCATCTGAACCAATCAAACACTCACACCCAGTCAAAAGATCTGGGTTTAATCCATCACCGTTCTTTAGCACACTCTGCCACCCAAGTTCAGACATGGCTATATGCAAATCAGTCTGACCCTGTGCCTCATGGGAACAGTCCAGCCCGAACTGCCAAGCCATGCCTTCCCTGGACCGGAAACAAGCTTCCGAGGACCGGTTTCTGGCATTACAGCCGTCTTCAGCCCGGCTTGCTTCAATCAAGTGGCAAAGAGAGCAAGGGACTCACGTCTGAGCATACCCTGCCACACTTATGGCGGACAAATGTGGTACAAAAGGGGGTGGTAATGGATTGAGCATCTGAACCAATCAAACACTCACACCCAGTTAAAAGATCTGGGTTTAATCCATCACCGTTCTTTAGCCCACTCTGCCACCCCAGTTCAGACATGGCTATATGCAAATCAGTCTGACCCTGTGCCTCATGGGAACAGTCCAGCCCGAACTGCCAAGCCATGCCTTCCCTGGAACGGAAACAAGCTTCTGAGGACCGGTTTCTGGCATTACAGCCATCTTCAGCCCGGCTTGCTTGAATCCAGTGGCAAAGTGAGCAAGGGACTCACGTCTGAGCATACCCTGCCACACTTATGGCGACCGTTCTTTAGCCCACTCTGCCACCCCAGTTCAGACATGGCTATATGCAAATCAGTCTGACCCTGTGCCTCATGGGAACAGTCCAGTCTATAGCCATGTCTGATCTGGGGTGGCAGAGTGGGCTAAAGAACGGTGATGGATTAAACCCAGATCTTTTGACTGGGTGTGAGTGTTTGATTGATTCAGATGCTCTGTCCATCACCACCCCCTTTTGTACCGCTGAGCAAACTGAAAGCCTTATTATTTCACAAAGATGTGGCCTTAACTTTGGCCAAGGAGATGTTTGATCTTCAGGTGGCGCGTTCCTATTCAGAGATCCAGGCGCTTCTCCGTACCAACTTCCTATGACATTTGAGGGAGCTGGTCCATCATATTTGTAACATGCCTAGTATGACTGGAATTGCAAGGTATTTCAGGAGCATTGGCTCCGGATTGGTCAGAACCTTCCAGACGGTGTTTGGAGTTATTCCATCATTTATCCACTCTGTCCTCGGAAGCATCTTTGGAGGTCTTCCACTGGTCCTGGTCCTAGTTGCAGGGATATTGCTGTTAATATTTTTGTTCTGCAATGGATGTCCCAGTTCAAGATCAAATGGAGCTAGAACTGACTCACGTCCTCTTGTGCCATGAAAGCATGGTGCATTTCTTTGACACACCTTTGCTTCATGAACTGGATGAGCATTGGTTACGGTCTTTCTGGACTGTATGGCTTCAATGTATACAGACTGTGGTCCGCTGCCTCTTGGGCACTGAGGAGTGTGCCCTGAATACGTGCTTGGGGTCTCAATTGGTTGACTCTGCAGACATACAGGTACTGCTGGACCCACTGAAGGCCCATCTGTGCAGCTTTTCTTTGGGGATACCTTTCCTGCGTTCTATGAGCTTCCCTGGGTTGCCTCCCTAGTGGTTTGGATCTAGGCTAAGTTTCACTGGAACATCAATTGGTTGTATTTCCTCCCTCAGCGGTTGCTGTGGGTGGTGGATGGGAATATATTTGCTCTATTAATTTGCTTCGAGGTATGCCTCTTGGAACATCATCTGCGGACGCTGGGAACAGCAATGTTTTGTCTATCACTCGAAACAAATGAACATCTGGCTCTGCATATGGTGGGAACTTTTATTTAGCCTGTTTTTAACTGCAAAATTTCTTTAAAAGTTAGTTCCATTTTTATTACTTTTATATTTTTAAACAGCTATCGGATTTCTTTATGCTTTGGCTATTCAAATAGCATGAGTGACCTGATTTTTAAGGCGATTTTATCATCCTTTTATCATATACGCTTTTAGATGCTGATGTATTCTAATGGCGGGATTAGTTGCTTTAGATAGCCTATTCACCGACCTATGTACAAGGAGTGAGTGTCATGTTAGGCCTGGTAGGAAGTAGTGCTATTTTAACACAAACACAGTCTCTTTCCTAAGTTGCCTTCACTTTGTCACCTCAACTTTTGACACACATTTGCGACACTTAGGTTCGTTTCTATGAAACACCTACCTTGCTGACACACAGGACTTGGGGCCCGATGTAGGCAATTCCTATTTACCTACTCTTAAATACCGAATCATACCGATTTGGTATTTAAGAGTAGGTAAATAGGAAGGGGGCAGATGTAGGTAATTCTTATTTTAGAATTATCGAATCTGTATGATTCGGTATTTACCGATTCCGTAAATACCGAATCGGTATTTCCTATTGATTCCTATGGGCCTTGAAGCCCATAGGAATCAATGGGAAATACCGATTCGGTAAATACCGAATCCTGCAAGGGTGCAGGGGGTGTCACTTTGACACCCTCTAGCACCCCAAGTACAGGCATGTGTGCCATGTGGCGCACATACATGCCCTAAGGGCATGTCTGTGTGTCACATGGCACAGGTGTACATGCACAGATGTGCATGTACACCTGTATTCGGTATTTTATCACCCAATAGGATTGGGTGGTAAAATACCGAATTCTGAAGGCCTGTAGCACTGTAAACAGTGCTACCTACATCTGGAATTTACCGAATCGGTAAAATTACCGATTCGGTATTTTACAGAATCGGTAAATTTACCGATTCTGTAAATTTACAGATTGTGCAAAATATTGCCTCCTACATCTCAATCACCAAATACCGGTCGGTAACGGCCGAATTCGGCCGTTACCGACCGGTATTTGGTGACCTACATCGGGCCCATGGTGAGAACACTATTGCACTGCCTAGGCACTACAAGCAAGGCCCTCTCTTTCATGATACAAATGTTTTTGTTATTACGTACATATAGCAACAGAGCTATCTGTAGAATACAACCAATGGCAGCCTGACCACAATCTCGGCGCAAGGCAAGGATGCTTTTTTCTATATATAGCCTTTTGTTTCAAAATACAATCAGAGGGGACGCGCCTGCTGATTTCGAGGGGTACCTGCATACTTAAGCTTTTGCCTAACAGCTGACTGACATCTCAGTGAGGGGTGTCCAGTTCCTGACCAAGACACAGTTCTACATTCTTACCCACCAGGTAAAGGAGTTAGATCATTCAGAAGGGGGTTTCTAGGCAGACCGTACATTCACACCCTAGACACTTAAGTTATGGTTTGCATTGTAGCAGTATGCTAGATTCTTTAAATACTGTATATGTATGCATATATAAGTTGTTTCTTCGTTCTATTCACTGTTTTGACACTGATTATAACTTTTGTCTACTTGTGTCTATTAATTATTGCAGCACATATTTACTATACAAGAACCACTATGATTCAATAAGTATTGAAAAATGTCCCTTTGTGTAATCTTTGTATATTTCTCTGAGCGAAAGAGAGCACGAGTAACTGGGCAAAAAGGTCTAGGCCTGTCATCACGGTTCCTGAGGGGACAGGGTTGTCATGTTCAGTAGTTTCCAGAACTATTCGCTCCCTGTTTAAGTTTAGGGGGGCTAACGGTGGCACTTTGAGCTAGCTGGTTTAAGAGGCAACATATCCTGTGGGAGTGCATAAAATCAGCCAGGCACCATCCCAAATTTATGTTGTCAGCAAACACCCAGTTCCTACTGATTAGTGGAAACTACATGACACACCCTCCGCAATGGTTCAACCCTCCCCGACCCATTTTGAGTTAGTTTCCATTAGCAAAGTCAATATTTCTTTAAGCAGCAACCGATTGCCTTTCCCAAAGCTGGTTAGTGCTGATGTCCTGTGTTGTGTTTCTGAAGCCCAAGCCTTTGCAATGACGACACTGAGATTTCTACAGACTCCCTGGCAGATTCTGTAATATGATAATCCTTGGGAGGGGACTGCAACAGACACACTAGTGCTAAAACCCAAGCCTCTCTGTGCAGCTACGGAGTGCTCCCTCCTTTCCGCTCACATACCTTGACAGAAAGCCAAGAAAGGAAACTACAGTAAAATCTGTTGTAGTTCTAGCATGGTTACCCCACTTTTTGCTGGTGTTAGGATCCTTCTTGCATAGTTACCCTCATTAGGTCTCGCCTGAGCCAGCTCATGCGCTGTCTGCGAGACATTTAGTGTGTGGGCTTTTAAAAGTCCTACCACAGCTTTTTGGCTGGCATAGAGCGTGCGGTTAAGCGCACAATGACGAGAAGAGGCGCCATCTGGCTTTCTTCGCTTGTCATGGTGTGCGCACATCGCACTACACTCGCCAGCCTGCTTTCACTTTTGTTGTCACGCCCGCGCACACCACTCGCGTCCTTTTTTTTCTTTTAGCGGGCGCACACACAACTCCTGCTTGTTGGCATTGGTTAACGTTACGAGTGTAGACAGCCTGTTGATGGATGCGTTTCTCCCTTTCCTTCTCTGCTGCCCACTTTATCAGAGCTTGGTTTCTACAGAAATGTCTTGGTTTTTCCACTGAGGGAGAAATGTGCTGAAGGTAAGATGCTTCTGCATCGAGCTGTGAAGTTCCTCGCGCTGAGCAGTCACATTCCACGGGCCGCAGTCACTCCGCGCTCCACTCCGGGGCTGTCAGTCCTCTGTGGTAATACAGTCTCTGGGTGCCGCACGGCGGGCGAGTGTAGTAAGTAACAAGCAGGGTGTTTAGGTAGGGAAGTCTCGTCCCTACGTATGAGATCTCTTTGTAGTTTGCTGAGGTAACTTGCGTCTACATGCTGCCTGTTGATGACGTATACTGATTTTCTCAACATCACTCTAATTGTACCAGTGCTGTCTTTTACCCCACTCCTGTCCACCCTATTCCATCTCCCAAGCTGTGGCCCCACCCCGCATCTTTGGACCGCTGAGCGTGTTTATTTGGACACATGATTGACTTTTGATTTCTCACCGCCACTTCAGCATCTCTTGTGGACAGTCTAACTTCCCTAGTTTAAAGTGGATGAATGTTTGATAACCTTCAGAATAAAGATTGTCAGGTGAGAATGTTTGAAGGGGACACTGCCTTCATTGAGGCTTTCGGCTGCACTCCTAGAAGTTATCGCCAGGTTCTACTACATTGCCCAAACACTAAGGGAATATGTTGGAATGTCAGCATCATTTACACAACATCCTCCTGGAAGCCTCCACTACGTACAGCTGAACGGACGTTAAGTAAGAGATCTAATTAACACCCTACTGTGAGTAGTGCTCTAGGAGAAGACCCTTCTACACCTGCAGAGCTGTCTCTTCTATCCCCATGGAGTAGTCTTTCGGAGGCTTCCTAATCTGTGATCCCACCACCAACTTCCTCCTGTAAGAAGTAAAAACTCCTGCTGAAGTCTGAGGACTGAATGCTCTCCCTGCCCTAACACTTGTTCGTGCAGATCCTGTCCTCTTTTTCTCAGACCAGTAGCGCCGTTGCTCCTGCAGTCCTTTTTCTCGTCTTTCAGGAGGGTACTTGGAGTTGTGAAGCCACCTTCATATTGAAGACGCATCACAAACCCCTTGTCCTTGCTGCTCCTATAAAACACCATTTATATTAAGGCAAACACTGAAGTCAACCAAAAATCATTGAGAAATGCTAAGATCTAATCCACAGCTATGACGCCCTTGTCACTCGCTCGTCAAGTATCTCTGGTAAGTAGGCAGGTTTAGCAACTGTTGCCATGGAACCAGTGAATCTTCTCTGTTGCTGCCCTATGCAGCGTTGACCTCTCTAAAGTTTGGCCTATTATTTTTATAAAAGAACGTGGTAAGGATCAAATAAGTAAGGCAAGGATGTGCAAGATGATTGATTGACTTCGCTCTTTGAGTCTGGTGTGAACATTGGTTACTTTCTAAACTGTTGCAGCGCTTGTCGCAAGAGGCCAAGTTAAAGGCCGGTGTCACGGTGATGGTTGCCAACAGCCAGGCAAAGACCAAGCAGGCACTGCGGACGCTGGACTCCATGACCTGTTGATGCCATGGTGAGTTTGTCCGATTGAGTCTCACTGCCTATCCACAAATTAAGGAGTCCTAACACTGTCTATGCTAGGTGCTGGTGTTGAAGAGACAGTCCGCATCTGAATGTGTGCCAGTGTTTCAAGCAATGCTGATCAAAATTCCAAACATAATAACAAAAGATCTTCTAAAGTAATGCACAGCCTCTGATCATCAACACGTATCGAAGCCAGAAGGTCACATGGATTCATCCTATATTAATTAGCTCAGATTTAAGATCTGAGATTATCCTGAACTGCTGCAGGAGTTTTAAGTCGGGCAGCGACTGAGCCCTTGGACTACCCTGGAGTGTCAATGATCAGAATATGAAGCATGCGGGCAGTGTATTGGTGTCATGTGTGAAGTAAATTGGGGTGTTAGTCTTTCTAATTGTATTGGCATTCACTTTCACTTAATCCATGATCAAGACACATGACACAGGCGTTCTCTGCCATTGTCTGCAGAAAGGGCTGGAAACGACTGGGCACAGTTTGTGTCCTCTCTGCTTGGACCAGGATTGCTACCAGCACTGATCATCAGCACTGTGTGCTCTGCTGAAGAGGACCTCTTTTTAAAGGTCTGTATCAATCCATCATGATCAGCGGAGAAGAGGTTCTCCTATTTCTTAGAGTGGAATTCATATCAATGTTTCGTTAATACAAGCTCTTGTCTGCTTCTCTTATCCAGATTTGAGTTGAAAATGTAGCAAATCTGGCCATATTTATTTTCCTTCCTCTGGTGAGAACATTTCCTCTTAACTACATCCCCCATCAACTTCTTAAAAGTCCATCAGTAGAATTTCATTTAATTTCTTAATCTTTTACCAAAACGCTTTGAGATTCATCATATAAACAGCTATAATAAAATCTACAGAAATATAAAGCAGAAAAATGTTGTTAGGCAGACAGGTGAGGTAGCAGCAAAACGGTAGACATGTAAGAGAATGGGTTTTAGGTAAGCATTTTAAGAGACACAAGGGATGAGACCAGGAAACCTGGGGGCATATTACCAGCGAGTAGCGATATTTATCGCTAACAAGGGATAGCAATGTTTTTTTTATCGCTAAGCATCGCCGGAAATTATCGCTGAGATATTATGCTATTAGCAAGGTTTAGCTCCAAAGCGATACATTTTCCGGCGATTGCGTGAATATCGCTGAAAATACAGCGATATTCACGCATTAGCGACGAAATGCTCTTAGCCATGTTATCCATCTCCCATTGGATAATATGGCTAAGAACTGGTCTGGGCAGGCGTTAGTTTATGGATATATTCGCCTTTAGCGCGAATATTTCCATCGCTACGCCTGCCTTGCTAATAGGCGATAGCGAAATTAGCAACTGCTTTCAGTCGCTAACACGTTGGGTACGCCCACTTTGCATGTCATTAGCGATAAATATCGCTGTGATGCAAAGCGGGCCCCAAACCGCTCGCTATCGCCTAAAAGCTGTCGCTAACTGCTGTTAGCGACAGATTGCTAATGGAGCGATAGAATTATCGCCTATCGCTACCCTTGGTAATATGCCCCCACTTGTTTTCTTTTAGCGCGCGCGTGCACAATTCCTGGGCTTGTTTTTTTAACTTTCACTTTTTTTGTCATGCAGGCCCGTGAAGTGTGCCC
Source organism: Lissotriton helveticus (assembly GCF_964261635.1). Lineage (NCBI taxonomy): Eukaryota > Metazoa > Chordata > Amphibia > Caudata > Salamandridae > Lissotriton > Lissotriton helveticus. Next base: position 704,844,962 of record NC_136073.1, read on the forward strand.
CTCTGTCAATGTTCTCACATGCTGGACACTTGCTTCCTCTGTGATTGAGCGTCTGCCACCCACCAGTGCAACAGTGGTTAGACCTCTGCATCCAAGATTTGGGACTACCCTTCTTGCCTTTCAAAATTTTGCTCCACACCATACGAACCAGGTGTTTGACAGCCAGCAAGGTTTATGGGGTCTAGTTTGACGTCCCCCTCGGAATTTCACAGCGTAAACACGGTCAAACACTGCAAGTACTGTCTCACCACGCTCCATCCCTGAGCCCCCAGAGTTCATATTAGAGCCCCAACATGATGAGAGAGTGACAGCTCCAAGCCTGAGGTTCAGCATATACTACAAATCAAACCAAGCTGGATCGCTTCTCCTAAAAGACGGCACACCCCACCACTAGGATCACTTCCGCTAAAAGACGGCACACCCCACCACTGAGTGGGCTTTTAGACTGTCTTTTTATTGTCCTGCACTACACAGTCTTTGATTCATTAAAATGGCAGACCTAAGCAGCCACAAATGACATCACCTCCATCCAGTCCTATCAGACGCAGTCCATCCTATCAACTGCATCCAGTGCTGCTAGCTGCAACCACAGCTATCAATTTCATTAAGTGGTATCTGTTTCATTCACTACCATCAACTGCACTTACCACAAGCAGGCCTTACAGTGAAAATATGAGAAAACAAGCACAGCCGTGTAAATCATGACGTCAATACATGTACACTAGGCTCTGGCTCCAGCAATGGATGATTGTATTGTACTACTAGTTGTAAAGCTCTTTCTTACCCTTTGAAAGCCCAAACCACTTTTAGGATGGTCCTATTGCACTATTTATACGGCGCTTCATATACCCAGTGAGTTTATGAAGCGTTCTGGTTTGCATGGCGTTCTGGTGTACCATCTGAGAAGGGTAGCTCCCAAAGTCAGTTTGATACAAATATGTACTACTGCAAAACGATTATTCCTTCTGTTACGCTTGCCATGTGTGACTGTGAGCACATAGATACTGATTAACCGAGGGCACGCATCATAATTGTGGGATTGTGTCTTGATTACTAAAACACATGTATCTGGCTTTATACAACTACCAAATTCAAAAGCTTCAAATAATTTTTTTTAAATGTGCGCTGAGTATTCCTTGGCTTACCAAGATGGGCACCTATCACCGGCCACTTGAATTAATTACATTAGCTTCCTGTTCACAAAGGCATCAAATTCAAAAGCCAAAGTATCTGTCATAAAGCAACTGGCAACAGCACCTCATTTATAAAGAAGATGATGCAGAAACAGGTGTTGTGTTTTTTCCTGTTGCAGCAGCAAGGTTATTGAAATCGCCCCCTTTCTCACTTCACCTCATTGCACATTACTTGTGCTTTGGGAAATCTCTGAAAACGTTTCTTTTTGTTGACTAATGAATTTGCGGGCCTGTTTCTCAGTACTGAGTGATAGAGCATCAACCAGCACCACCACTGCATCAGTCAGCACCACCACAGCATCACTCAAATTCACCACAGCATCACTCAGCACCACCACATCACTCAGAAACACCACAGCATCACTCGAATCCACCACAGCATCACTCAGCACCACCACTGCATCACTCAAATCCACCACATCCTCACTCAGCACCACCACAGCATCCCTCAGGGCCACCACAGCATCCCTCACCTTCCCCACAGCATCGCTCAACACCACCACATCACTCAGGAACACCACAGCATCATTCAAATCCACCACAGAATCACTCAGCACCACCACAGCATCAGTCAGCACCACTACATCATCACTCAGCACCACCACAGCATCATTCAGGGCTGCCACACCATCACTCAGCACCACCACAGCATCACTCAGCACCACCACATCACTCAGGAACACCACAGCATCACTCAGCACCACCACAGCATCAATCAGCACCACCACATCATCACTCAGTACCACCACAGCATCACTCAGCACCACCACAGCATCACTCGGGCCGCCACAGGATCACTCACCTTCACCACAGCATCACTCAGCATCACCACAGCATCACTCAGTACCACCACAGCATCACTATGCGCTACCACAGCATCACTCAGCATCATCACAGCATCACTCAGCACCACCACAACATCACTCAGCGCCACCACAGCATCAGTCAACATCACCACAGCATCACTCAGCACCACCACAGCATCACTCAGCGCCACCACAACATCACTCAGCGCAACTACAGCAACACTCAGGACCACAACAGCATCAGTCAGCACCATGACAGCATCAATCAGGGCCAGAACAGCATCACTCAATGCCACCACAGCATAACTCAGGGCCAGCACAGCATCACTCAACGACACCACAGCATCACTTAGTGCTTCTTACACTTTTTAATTACAACTTCTCAGAATGCTGCACAGCAGCCACACTTCTCTACAGCACAGCTTAGAAACATTGCCAAAATCAATACTTCTGCCTAAACACTTATAAGGCACACCAATGCATCGCCAATAGGTCTCACCTTTGGGACATTATAAATGTTTAGTTATCCAGCACAATATCCTAGATTAGACAGCATCAAGTGTTGCATGGCTATTTACTTATAAGGTCTCAAAAGCGAGACCTATTGGCTATGCCAATGCTTGTTTTTTTTACTGGCGTCAATATGTTTTTTTGACTAGTATGATTATGATCCTGCAAATCAGGACTCCAGTCCCTGTGCCTCCTCCCTAAATTGGCCATGGTAAGTACTTCTGTGCCTCTACAATTGGCTCCTGGTGTACCCTTGTCAGTAAAACACACAAGATGATGGACGGAATGTTGCACAATGGCAAAACATTCACCCCCAGCCACAGATCTGGGTTTAATCCATCGTTATTTTGTTCACCAAACCACCCCAGTTCAGACATGGCCATATGCAAATCAGCCTTGCCCCTGTGCCTCATGGGAACAGTCCAGCCCGAACTGCCAAGCCATGTCTTCCCTGGAACAGAATCAAGCATCCTAAGACCGGTTTCTGACTATCAGCCGTCTTCAGCCAGGATAGCTTGACTCCAGTGGCGTAGTGAGCATGGGACCCACGTCTGGGCATGCCGTTCCCACATAGGGTGAACAGCAAAACACACAAGATGATGGACGGAATGTTGCTCAATGGCAAAACATTCACCCCTAGTCACAGATCTGGGTTTAATCCATCGTTATTTTGCTCACCAAGCCACCCCAGTTCAGACATGGCCATATGGAAACCAGTCTTGACCCTGTGCCTCATGGGAACAGTCCAGCCCGAACTATCAGGCCTAACCAGGATGCTTGATTCCGGTACAGGGAAGACATTGCTTGGCAGTTCGGGCCGGACTGTTCCCATGAGGCACAGGGCCAAGGCTGATCTGCACTGGGGTGACTTGGTGAGCAAAATAACGATGGATTAAACCCAGATCTGTGACTGGGGGTGAATGTTTTGCCATTGTGCAACATTCCATCCATCATCTTGTGTGTTTTGCTGTTCACCCTATGTGAGAAGGGTATGACCAGACGTGGATCCCGTGCTGACTACGCCACTGGAGTCAAGCTTTCCTGGCTGAAGATGGCTGATAGACAGACACCGGTCCTAGGATGCTTGATTCCGGTCCAAGGAAGACATGGCTTGGCAGTTCGGTCTGGACTGTTCCCATGAGGCACAGGGTCAAGACTGATTTGCATATGGCCATGTCTGAACTGGCGTGGCTTGGTGAGCAAAATAACGATGGATTAAACCCAGATCTGTGACTGGGGGTGAATGTTTTGCCATTGTGCAACATTCCGTCCATCATCTTGTGTGTTTTGCTGTACCCTTGTCAGTCCCTAGTATATGGGCATAGGGCATAGGTACACCAGGGGTCTCTCGTGGGCTGCAGCATGTATTATGCCACCCATGAGAGACCATTCAAACTGTGACTACAGTCCTGCCACTGCAGCCTGTGAGAGTTGGTTCTTGTACCTCCCACTACTGTTCTAAGTTTTCTTATATCTGAGGTCACTACACTTAAACCTATAAGTCACCCTTATAGCAGGCCTTTCAGGCCTGAAATCAGGATGCTTGGTTATAAGTGTGTGGGTGCCCCTGCATGAGCAGGACACCCCTACGAACCCCAGAGTTGATTCTCCAGGCTTTATAAGTGCAGCCAGCCATTTTGATACATATAGTGGCCATCCGTCACTATGCGATGGTTAACTATGTAGTGGCTGTGCCGAACATGGGCATGTTCGGTATCAAACATGTTTGAATCGTGCTTAAGCACCATTACCAGTGTTGGAGGTTTGATTCCATGCACTGCGGTGGGGGTCTCCTTCAGGAGCCCCCAACACTCCCGGTAACAGCCTATCAGGGTCTGCCAGCAAGCTAGTGCTGCTGCCGACCCCAGACATGATTCTGCCCTCCTGCTGCTGAGCTGAGCTCGAGCAGGGGAAGGTAGAACAATGGGTTTCCTGTCACATAGAGGTGTGACTACCTCCCAGACAGGCTTGAGTGTATTGGTCTTGGGTAGGGGCGCTTGCCAGCACCACCAGAATGCTTTAAAGGGGAGTATCCTCCCCGCTGTCCAACCCCACCACTGGGAAGGACCCCTGATTCATCCTAACGCCCTCCTTAGGGTATTTAAAGACTTACCTGTGGATGGCTCCTCAGATTTGTAATGGGACAAGACTCAAGCTTGAGACCACGTCACTCTTCGACCGTCTGGACACTTGGACTTCGCCTGGAACCAAGACTGCATCAAGGAAGAGTCCTGCTGCTCTTGGTCTCGCTGTTCTGCAAGTCTTCTTCATTGTCTGTGCTTCTTCCAGGATCTTCAACAGACCTGCAGGTACCACAATGAAGCGGACTGGTCTGCTGCTCCAGACAACCCATGGATGTCGAAAGGCTCAGTAACACAGATGGTGGTTCTGTAACTCCCTCGAGGCCTGGCCTGTCCTCTCTGCAATTTGGAGGCCAGTATCCCTCATCTGAACCACTGGGACCAAATCCCTATGTACCGTGTCAACTTACCATTACCAAGGCTTGTTTGCTCTGCACTCTAGAGATCTTCAGGCTACAAGAAGCTCCAGCCTCCAGCATCTCTTCCTGCCAAGTACAGCGCCCTAAGCGCATCCTCTGCACCATGGGCCATCCTTCTTGGTGAGCTGCTCAAGGCCCTCTTACGACTCCTGTGCCTCCAGCCTGTGGGTCCTCTTGAGGGTCTTCTGCTCCAGTGGGCTCCTCTGCTTCCTCGGGCCTGCTCTGACTCTCCTGCTTGTGGTGAGTCCCTTGGACCTTACTGGTCCCAATGTTGCTCCGGATTCAGTTTCCACACCTGCTGCAGCTGCTAAGGCTTGTTGGTGTTTCCACCGGACACCGAAAACTGGTTCTCGACTTACGACGTGGGACAGCTCGTGCATGGCTCCTTGTCTTCCTCAGCATCACCTGTTCCTCAAAGCTGCAGTGACAAGAGCAATCCATTCTAAATCCTGGTTCAATCCTGAACTCAATAATGAAAGAAGACAACTTAGACTTGCAGAAAGAACATGGAGACAACACCCCTCGCCTACTCATTTAGCCCTCCTCAGATCAATATACAAGAAGCACATTTTCATGAAAAAAAGCATCTTTCTTTCATTTCCAATTGGTTTGTGCTAAAAATATGATTAAAAACAAGGAGGAGGTACCCTTTTTCAACTGGAAAAGGGAGGGGGTGTATAATACAACAAAAATAAAGAGCTCCCTTTCCCTGCAGGGAAAGGGAGCTTTTTAATTTTTGTCGTGCTAAAAATATGCCCAGAGAACTCTTTAACATTGTCAGAAGACAAACTTCATCTGCCCCTCCTGAACAGCCTCTGACGAAAAATGTGAAGAAATTGCCAACTTCTTCACGGAAAAAAATGCATGTATTGATCAATCCTTCCCGCAAATATTGGCCTTGCCCAGCCCCCAAATTTCTCTTGACATCCCCCCTTTCTCCGCATCTACCCATCCTCCTAATCCTGTCCTTCACCATTCTACTCCAACTGGTTCTGGCGATATCCTTTCCAACACACAATTGAAAAATAACCCCACCTGGACTAATCTCAAACCCATGACGGAGCTCAAAGTCTTTCACATCATTGCAAAATTAAAGCCGACCTTGCATACCAAAGACCCACTCCTGACAGAGCTAGTACATAACCATAACCACATCATTGCCCCATGTTGGACAAAGATTATTTTTATTTTTATTTATTTCATTTTATTTTTGGTGTTTTATAGAGCGCGGACATGACCCTGAGTGGGCTATCAGAGCGCTTTACATTAATATATATATCAACAATTTTGTTACCAAGTCATCAGTAGTTGTACACTATTTGCAAAAACAATGATGCTTACAACAAAAACCAAAAACACATAAATACAGTACCCCGAAGAGGTTAATGTTTAGTGAGAGGTAGCATGCATATGATCATGGGGATCCATGAAAATGATGAATCTGTTGCGATTATGCTAGGTATTTACTCATGCAAAAAGATTTGGCTTCCTTTTTGAAAGCGGAGATTGACTAAATTCTTCTAATGTTAGGGGGGAGAGTGTTCTAAATTCTAGGCGCTGCATCAAAGAACGCTCGGTCATAAGTTCTTTTCTTACAGAAACGGGCCGGTTTCAGTAGTAGATCACCCTGACTCCGTGATAGGAAGCATCCTTCTGATAATGTTATTTTCTGGGCTAGGTATGCTGGTGTTTTCCAATGTATCGCTTTATGGGGAATACTTGCCATTTTCAGTTGTATTCTTGCTTCATAAGGCAACCAGCTAAGTGGTTTCAGATAAGGGGGGAATGTGATTGAATTTCTTGGAGCCCGTTATAAGTCTTGCGGCCGCCTTGAGACAGGCTTTCAGTGGGGCTGTTGAAATCATGGGGATACCAGCTAGGGTTGTGCAGCCGTACTTGATCCTTGAAATTTCTAGTGCCTGGACTGCAGTTTTAAAGTCAGTCTTATTTAGGAAGGGTTTCAGTTTTCTAAGGTAGCTTAGGAGGAACTGGGCATTTTTTGCCATTGTGTTGATATGCAACAGCATATTCAGATTTTTGTCTAGTATAATTCACAAGGATTTGGTAGAATCAACAATCCTCGGCATACAGTTTAGTGCTGTGATCAGCTTGGCCCACTCTAGGTCGTTTGTGGCGCTTTTCTGTGGGTGAATCATCAGGAATTCGCTTTTATGAGGGTTAAGCTTTAAGTGATTACTGGTTAGCCAATGGATGGTACTCTTTAGAGCTTGGTTCATGATATCTATCTCTTCTGTCAATGTAATCTTGATGTACAGCTGTGTGTCATCTGTGTACATGTGGAAAGAGATGTTAGCTCATTGTAATGTTTCTCTGAGTGGCTCTTCGTACAAATTGAATAGTGCGGGTGATAGTGTTGAGCCCTGGGGCACCCCGATCGCATTTCTGGATGAAGCTGATAGTGTTTGGAAACTGTAAATGTTTGGATTCTATTCTCTAGGAAAGGTCTAAACCATTTCAGGACTGTACCTTCTAAACCCATCCTATTTTTCATGCAATCAAGTATTTTGGCATGATTCACTGTGTCGATTGCCGAAGAGAAGTTGAGCAGGATTAAGAGATAGGTTTTGTTGTGGTCAAGGGCTAGTAGAGCATCATCCACGATGTGCAGAATTGTTGTTTCAGTAATATGGTTTGGTCTAAAACATGATTGGCAGTCATTCAGCAGTTGAATTCAGAGATATGATGGCTCAATTGTTGTTGTAAGCATTTTTCCAGGACTTCGGCTAGCATGGGGATGTTTGTTACTGGTCTAAAATTGTTGGGGTCAGAAGGGTTCTCTGTTGTTTTTTTTAAGATTGGGGTGACTTGCCCTGTTTTTAGGCAGTCCGGCATTGAGCCTTGTGCCAGTCACACATTGATGATCTTTGTCCATGAGAGAATGAGCAATTAATTTATTGAAGACCAACACTTTGCAGGTAAAGGATCGTTGTAGTGATTGTTTGGTTTAATGATCAGGATGATCTTTGCAATGTCTAGATCACAGATAGGCTTGAATTCTGACCATCCCACATTATTTTTGGGCTTTTCCAGAACTGGAGTGCTCTTAGTAATACAAGGGTCTTCAGCTGCTTTTTTGAGCTCCGCCTCCATTGATTATTAACACATCCTTTGCTTCTGGGTGTGTCCCTGACTCCCTTCAACATGGGCAAATCACTCCCATTCTTAAAAACCTAAAGGCTGACCCTAATGATCCTAATAACCTCCGTCCCATCTCTAAATTCCCACTCCTAGCCATAACCATGGAGAAATGTGTCTCACATCAACTCGAAAGCCACATGGGAAAATGCAACTTACTTGACTCATTTCAATCTAGTTTCAGGAAAGGCTGTAGTACCGAAACTGAACATTGTCGACAACATTCCCGCATTCTCTCAATTGTTTTGCAGGCTCCATGCTCTTCAGGCTTGTATAAAATTGTCCTGATGATGATCCTAATATTGTTGTAGTAGGATCGAAACATCGTCGACTTGCTGGAACACCGTGCACACAATCCTAATCGATATTGTAGTGTAACGGTTGTCATTTTTATCTTGCTTGTTTAACTGTCCACATTGCAAACAAGCCCTTCTTGCCCTGCATGAATGTTTTCTTGACTTTATATGTTTTGATGTAGGACGCAGGAGTGTGTCCCACTTTATTGTTTCTCGTTAGATCTACAATTTTGTTAGTCATTAAATTTTACTGTCCGGCTGGACAGTAATAATATAGCACTGATTCAAGTCTATATAGATTATTTATTTACATTAGTTCCTCATCAAGGACCACTGTTCTTTTAAAAAACTGATACCCAAGGTCCTTGCTTACCTTATTGGGTCCTCATTTCTTTTTAAACAACAGTCTTCTCCAGCGGCATCTTTCCTAAGTCCTCCATTGTAGTCTACAGTGGTTTCCGACATTTCTTTGCACCTATGCACCCTGCTGTCGGTATCCTAGTTCATGGGGTATCCACGGGTGGGGTGACTCTCCAACCTTCTGTCTTCCATGGGGTTTCTTCAGGGTCTACTGAGAAGGGTCCTTTCTCTCCAAAACTGCAACTCCGACGTTCTCGTAGACTCCTATTGGACACGCAGCTGTGTTTTCACTCTGCACACTGCCTCCTTGGGGTTACTGGGTACTTATCTTAGGTGGTTCCTTGTGTCCCCAGATCTTCTGAGTCTCCTGGTCCAAGTCCCGACTTTGGTGCATACATACCTGTTTACAAATGAAGTATTATTGTGTATCTGTGTTTATATCTCCGCGTAGGAGATATACAAATGTGTTAGTCAGTGTTGTGTAATAAATAGACATATTTTTATATATACATTGTGTGGTTGCTTTTCGTTTAACCTACACTACATGATAAACCTGGTAAAACAAGCTGCTTGGCACTCCTTCAAGATAAGCCTGAAGGATGCTCTTCACGGCTAGCACTTTGAGAGCTTTCAAAGGTTATTGAAGACCACTATAATCACCATAATGGTTGTCTGGATTAGTGCAAGGGGCTTCACTTAAATAAGTGTGCACCATATTCTAAACCAGCCTCCCACAAGTTCTTTAATGTTTTGAAAGCATGCTATCAGGAAGTTTGTTGTTAAAATGCACATGGATCCTTAAAATGTCAAGCCTGGTGGCAGACACCTTTCAACATGTTCACTTAGGACACTCAGCGGGTTAATGCATGTGATGCACTGAATGGTGTTGCCACCATATTAGCGCAGTTCTTTTACATTTGTATGTGAAAACAAACAGATATTAAGGTGAAATAGTGTATGCATTTCAAATGTGAGGTAGGCCCTTTAGTTAACCCTTGTGCAACAAACAGGTTTGAATCCGATCGGACTGAATTAGACTTTTATGCTCTGAAATGTGATAATAATTCATACCACCAATTTGCAATAGCAACTCATGTTAGTTAGAATGCTAAGAACCTGGTACACTAGCGCAGGAATTGATACAACTCCTAGCACCTAAAGGATTGGCCAAATGGTATTTAGGACTAAACACCCAGACTTACAGATTTTGACCTTTCGTAAATCCAGATTACAATTGACAGGTGAGATGGACCTTTGCCACCGTAGTATGAATGGAGCTGGAACAAAACACAAGTCATGCATATATCATTGTAAGAAAACGCAGGAATGACTGACCGGGGTGTGGCTGTGGGGGGACTTTACAAAACAACATTCTTTCAACGGCCAGGACAATGTCAGAGGACTACAAAAACCATACCCCTCTCTTGTCTCTCCACAGTGAGATGCCGACGGAGACCCGGAAGTGGGAGGGAACGACTCCGGATGTATTTACCGCGATCCAATTAAATCAGGTGGTATTCAAAGGGAGGCGTCTCAGACCGGTGGCGCGCTGGCAACAGGAAGAAAGTCAGAAGAGCGGAAGAACGAAGACGGACCCTGTGAACTGAAGGAGAACTCAGGAACGAGGATGACGTGGATCGAGAAGAGGAGGGACCGAAAGAAGAAGATGCGGGACTGAAAGGAGAAGAGGCGGAACTGGACGAGAGGTGGTGCCAGGATTGGTGGTGCCCTCTGGAGGATGATGGGGTACAGAAAAGGGGGTGGTGATGAACAGAGTGTCTGAATTAAGCAGACCACTCTTACCCAGTCCAAAGATCAGGGCTTGATCCATCACCGTTATTTATCTCACTGCCCCATCCCAGCTCAGAACCTGGCTATATGCAAATTAGTCTGTCCCTGGCCCAGTGCATCATGGGAACAGGGCAGACCAAACTACCAAGCCAATTCTTCACCAGAAAGGAGACAAGCTACCGGGGACCGGTTTCTGGCATTTCAGCCTCTTCGGCCCGGCTTGCTTGAATCCTGATGGAGCAGTGAGAAAGGGACTCATGTCTGAGTATACCCTGCCACACCTATAGTGGCCAAAAACGATACAGAAAAGGGGGTGGTGATGAACAGAGTGTCTGAATTAAGCAGACCACTCTTACCCAGTCCAAAGATCAGGGCTAGATCCATCACCGTTATTTATCTCACTGCCCCATCCCAGCTCAGAACCTGGCTATATGCAAATTAGTCTGTCCCTGGCCCAGTGCATCATGGGAACAGGGCAGACCAAACTACCAAGCCAATTCTTCACCAGAAAGGAGACAAGCTACCGGGGACCGGTTTCTGGCATTTCAGCCTCTCGGCCCGGCTTGCTTGAATCTTGATGGAGCAGTGAGAAAGGGACTCATGTCTGAGTATACCCTGCCACACCTATAGTGGCCAAAAACGATACAGAAAAGGGGGTGGTGATGAACAGAGTGTCTGAATTAAGCAGACCACTCTTACCCAGTCCAAAGATCAGGGCTTGATCCATCACCGTTATTTATCTCACTGCCCCATCCCAGCTCAGAACCTGGCTATATGCAAATTAGTCTGTCCCTGGCCCAGTGCATCATGGGAACAGGGCAGACCAAACTACCAAGCCAATTCTTCACCAGAAAGGAGACAAGCTACCGGGGACCGGTTTCTGGCATTTCAGCCTCTTCGGCCCGGCTTGCTTGAATCCTGATGGAGCAGTGAGAAAGGGACTCATGTCTGAGTATACCCTGCCACACCTATAGTGGCCAAAAACGATACAGAAAAGGGGGTGGTGATGAACAGAGTGTCTGAATTAAGCAGACCACTCTTACCCAGTCCAAAGATCAGGGCTTGATCCATCACCGTTATTTATCTCACTGCCCCATCCCAGCTCAGAACCTGGCTATATGCAAATTAGTCTGTCCCTGGCCCAGTGCATCATGGGAACAGGGCAGACCAAACTACCAAGCCAATTCTTCACCAGAAAGGAGACAAGCTACCGGGGACCGGTTTCTGGCATTTCAGCCTCTTCGGCCCGGCTTGCTTGAATCCTGATGGAGCAGTGAGAAAGGGACTCATGTCTGAGTATACCCTGCCACACCTATAGTGGCCAAAAACGATACAGAAAAGGGGGTGGTGATGAACAGAGTGTCTGAATTAAGCAGACCACTCTTACCCAGTCCAAAGATCAGGGCTTGATCCATCACCGTTATTTATCTCACTGCCCCATCCCAGCTCAGAACCTGGCTATATGCAAATTAGTCTGTCCCTGGCCCAGTGCATCATGGGAACAGGGCAGACCAAACTACCAAGCCAATTCTTCACCAGAAAGGAGACAAGCTACCGGGGACCGGTTTCTGGCATTTCAGCCTCTTCGGCCCGGCTTGCTTGAATCCTGATGGAGCAGTGAGAAAGGGACTCATGTCTGAGTATACCCTGCCACACCTATAGTGGCCAAAAACGATACAGAAAAGGGGGTGGTGATGAACAGAGTGTCTGAATTAAGCAGACCACTCTTACCCAGTCCAAAGATCAGGGCTAGATCCATCACCGTTATTTATCTCACTGCCCCATCCCAGCTCAGAACCTGGCTATATGCAAATTAGTCTGTCCCTGGCCCAGTGCATCATGGGAACAGGGCAGACCAAACTACCAAGCCAATTCTTCACCAGAAAGGAGACAAGCTACCGGGGACCGGTTTCTGGCATTTCAGCCTCTCGGCCCGGCTTGCTTGAATCTTGATGGAGCAGTGAGAAAGGGACTCATGTCTGAGTATACCCTGCCACACCTATAGTGGCCAAAAACGATACAGAAAAGGGGGTGGTGATGAACAGAGTGTCTGAATTAAGCAGACCACTCTTACCCAGTCCAAAGATCAGGGCTTGATCCATCACCGTTATTTATCTCACTGCCCCATCCCAGCTCAGAACCTGGCTATATGCAAATTAGTCTGTCCCTGGCCCAGTGCATCATGGGAACAGGGCAGACCAAACTACCAAGCCAATTCTTCACCAGAAAGGAGACAAGCTACCGGGGACCGGTTTCTGGCATTTCAGCCTCTTCGGCCCGGCTTGCTTGAATCCTGATGGAGCAGTGAGAAAGGGACTCATGTCTGAGTATACCCTGCCACACCTATAGTGGCCAAAAACGATACAGAAAAGGGGGTGGTGATGAACAGAGTGTCTGAATTAAGCAGACCACTCTTACCCAGTCCAAAGATCAGGGCTTGATCCATCACCGTTATTTATCTCACTGCCCCATCCCAGCTCAGAACCTGGCTATATGCAAATTAGTCTGTCCCTGGCCCAGTGCATCATGGGAACAGGGCAGACCAAACTACCAAGCCAATTCTTCACCAGAAAGGAGACAAGCTACCGGGGACCGGTTTCTGGCATTTCAGCCTCTTCGGCCCGGCTTGCTTGAATCCTGATGGAGCAGTGAGAAAGGGACTCATGTCTGAGTATACCCTGCCACACCTATAGTGGCCAAAAACGATACAGAAAAGGGGGTGGTGATGAACAGAGTGTCTGAATTAAGCAGACCACTCTTACCCAGTCCAAAGATCAGGGCTTGATCCATCACCGTTATTTATCTCACTGCCCCATCCCAGCTCAGAACCTGGCTATATGCAAATTAGTCTGTCCCTGGCCCAGTGCATCATGGGAACAGGGCAGACCAAACTACCAAGCCAATTCTTCACCAGAAAGGAGACAAGCTACCGGGGACCGGTTTCTGGCATTTCAGCCTCTTCGGCCCGGCTTGCTTGAATCCTGATGGAGCAGTGAGAAAGGGACTCATGTCTGAGTATACCCTGCCACACCTATAGTGGCCAAAAACGATACAGAAAAGGGGGTGGTGATGAACAGAGTGTCTGAATTAAGCAGACCACTCTTACCCAGTCCAAAGATCAGGGCTTGATCCATCACCGTTATTTATCTCACTGCCCCATCCCAGCTCAGAACCTGGCTATATGCAAATTAGTCTGTCCCTGGCCCAGTGCATCATGGGAACAGGGCAGACCAAACTACCAAGCCAATTCTTCACCAGAAAGGAGACAAGCTACCGGGGACCGGTTTCTGGCATTTCAGCCTCTTCGGCCCGGCTTGCTTGAATCCTGATGGAGCAGTGAGAAAGGGACTCATGTCTGAGTATACCCTGCCACACCTATAGTGGCCAAAAACGATACAGAAAAGGGGGTGGTGATGAACAGAGTGTCTGAATTAAGCAGACCACTCTTACCCAGTCCAAAGATCAGGGCTTGATCCATCACCGTTATTTATCTCACTGCCCCATCCCAGCTCAGAACCTGGCTATATGCAATGAGCTAAAAAACGGTGTTGGATCTAGCCCTGATCTCTTGACTGGGTTAGAGTACTCTGCTTAATTCAGAGACTCTGTCCATCACCACCCCTTGTTGTAAATAATTTTGTCCACCCTAACCGTGGAAGGGTATACTCAGATGTGAGTCCCTTGCTCATTGCACCATCAGGATTCAAGCAAGCCGGGCCGAAGACGGCTGAAATGCCAGAAACCGGTCCCCGGAAGCTTGTTTCCTTCCCAGTGTAAGAATTGGCTTTTGTAGTCTGGTCTGCCCTGTTCCCATGATGCACTGGGCCAGGGACAGACTAATTTGCATACAGCCAGGTTCTGAAACTGGGATGGTGCAATGAGCTAAAAAACGGTGTTCGATCTAGCCCTGATCTCTTGACTGGGGGAGAGTACTCTGCTTAATTCAGAGACTCTGTCCATCACCACCCCTTGTTGTAAATAATTTTGTCCACCCTAAGCGTGGAAGGGTATACTCAGATGTGAGTCCCTTGCTCATTGCACCATCAGGATTCAAGCAAGCCGGGCCGAAGACGGCTGAAATGCCAGAAACCGGCCCCCGGAAGCTTGTTTCCTTCCCAGTGTAAGAATTGGCTTTTGTAGTCTGGTCTGCCCTGTTCCCATGATGCACTGGGCCTGGGACAGACTAATTTGCATACAGCCAGGTTCTGAAACTGGGATGGTGCAATGAGCAAACAAACGGTGTTGGATCTAGCCCTGATCTCTTGACTGGGTGAGAGTACTCTGCTTAATTCAGAGACTCTGTCCATCACCACCCCTTGTTGTAAATAATTTTGTCCACCCTAAGCGTGGAAGGGTATACTCAGATGTGAGTCCCTTGCTCATTGCACCATCAGGATTCAAGCAAGCCGGGCCGAAGACGGCTGAAATGCCAGAAACCGGTCCACGGAAGCTTGTTTCCTTCCCAGTGTAAGAATTGGCTTTTTTAGTCTGGTCTGCCCTGTTCCCATGATGCACTGGGCCATGGACAGACTAATTTGCATACAGCCAGGTTCTGAAACTGGGATGGTGCAATGAGCTAAAAAACGGTGTTGGATCTAGCCCTGATCTCTTGACTGGGTGAGAGTACTCTGCTTAATTCAGAGACTCTGTCCATCACCACCCCTTGTTGTAAATAATTTTGTCCACCCTAAGCGTGGAAGGGTATACTCAGATGTGAGTCCCTTGCTCATTGCACCATCAGGATTCAAGCAAGCCGGGCCGAAGACGGCTGAAATGCCAGAAACCGGTCCCCGGAAGCTTGTTTCCTTCCCAGTGTAAGAATTGGCTTTTGTAGTCTGGTCTGCCCTGTTCCCATGATGCACTGGGCCAGGGACAGACTAATTTGCATACAGCCAGGTTCTGAAACTGGGATGGTGCAATGAGCTAAAAAACGGTGTTGGATCTAGCCCTGATCTCTTGACTGGGTGAGAGTACTCTGCTTAATTCAGAGACTCTGTCCATCACCACCCCTTGTTGTAAATAATTTTGTCCACCCTAAGCGTGGAAGGGTATACTCAGATGTGAGTCCCTTGCTCATTGCACCATCAGGATTCAAGCAAGCCGGGCCGAAGACGGCTGAAATGCCAGAAACCGGTCCCCGGAAGCTTGTTTCCTTCCCAGTGTAAGAATTGGCTTTTGTAGTCTGGTCTGCCCTGTTCCCACGATGCACTGGGCCAGGGACAGACTAATTTGCATACAGCCAGGTTCTGAAACTGGGATGGTGCAATGAGCTAAAAAACGGTGTTGGATCTAGCCCTGATCTCTTGACTGGGTGAGAGTACTCTGCTTAATTCAGAGACTCTGTCCATCACCACCCCTTGTTGTAAATAATTTTGTCCACCCTAAGCGTGGAAGGGTATACTCAGATGTGAGTCCCTTGCTCATTGCACCATCAGGATTCAAGCAAGCCGGGCCGAAGACGGCTGAAATGCCAGAAACCGGTCCCCGGAAGCTTGTTTCCTTCCCAGTGTAAGAATTGGCTTTTGTAGTCTGGTCTGCCCTGTTCCCATGATGCACTGGGCCTGGGACAGACTAATTTGCATACAGCCAGGTTCTGAAACTGGGATGGTGCAATGAGCTAAAAAACGGTGTTGGATCTAGCCCTGATCTCTTGACTGGGTGAGAGTACTCTGCTTAATTCAGAGACTCTGTCCATCACCACCCCTTGTTGTAAATAATTTTGTCCACCCTAAGCGTGGAAGGGTATACTCAAATGTGAGTCCCTTGCTCATTGCACCATCAGGATTCAAGCAAGCCGGGCCGAAGACGGCTGAAATGCCAGAAACCGGTCCCCGGAAGCTTGTTTCCTTCCCAGTGTAAGAATTGGCTTTTGTAGTCTGGTCTGCCCTGTTCCCATGATGCACTGGGCCAGGGACAGACTAATTTGCATACAGCCAGGTTCTGAAACTGGGATGGTGCAATGAGCTAAAAAACGGTGTTGGATCTAGCCCTGATCTCTTGACTGGGTGAGAGTACTCTGCTTAATTCAGAGACTCTGTCCATCACCACCCCTTGTTGTAAATAATTTTGTCCACCCTAAGCGTGGAAGGGTATACTCAGATGTGAGTCCCTTGCTCATTGCACCATCAGGATTCAAGCAAGCCGGGCCGAAGACGGCTGAAATGCCAGAAACCGGTCCCCGGAAGCTTGTTTCCTTCCCAGTGTAAGAATTGGCTTTTGTAGTCTGGTCTGCCCTGTTCCCATGATGCACTGGGCCAGGGACAGACTAATTTGCATACAGCCAGGTTCTGAAACTGGGATGGTGCAATGAGCTAAAAAACGGTGTTGGATCTAGCCCTGATCTCTTGACTGGGTGAGAGTACTCTGCTTAATTCAGAGACTCTGTCCATCACCACCCCTTGTTGTAAATAATTTTGTCCACCCTAAGCGTGGAAGGGTATACTCAGATGTGAGTCCCTTGCTCATTGCACCATCAGGATTCAAGCAAGCCGGGCCGAAGACGGCTGAAATGCCAGAAACCGGTCCCCGGAAGCTTGTTTCCTTCCCAGTGTAAGATTTGGCTTTTGTAGTCTGGTCTGCCCTGTTCCCACGATGCACTGGGCCAGGGACAGACTAATTTGCATACAGCCAGGTTCTGAAACTGGGATGGTGCAATGAGCTAAAAAACGGTGTTGGATCTAGCCCTGATCTCTTGACTGGGTGAGAGTACTCTGCTTAATTCAGAGACTCTGTCCATCACCACCCCTTGTTGTAAATAATTTTGTCCACCCTAAGCGTGGAAGGGTATACTCAGATGTGAGTCCCTTGCTCATTGCACCATCAGGATTCAAGCAAGCCGGGCCGAAGACGGCTGAAATGCCAGAAACCGGTCCCCGGAAGCTTGTTTCCTTCCCAGTGTAAGATTTGGCTTTTGTAGTCTGGTCTGCCCTGTTCCCACGATGCACTGGGCCAGGGACAGACTAATTTGCATACAGCCAGGTTCTGAAACTGGGATGGTGCAATGAGCTAAAAAACGGTGTTGGATCTAGCCCTGATCTCTTGACTGGGTGAGAGTACTCTGCTTAATTCAGAGACTCTGTCCATCACCACCCCTTGTTGTAAATAATTTTGTCCACCCTAAGCGTGGAAGGGTATACTCAGATGTGAGTCCCTTGCTCATTGCACCATCAGGATTCAAGCAAGCCGGGCCGAAGACGGCTGAAATGCCAGAAACCGGTCCCCGGAAGCTTGTTTCCTTCCCAGTGTAAGAATTGGCTTTTGTAGTCTGGTCTGCCCTGTTCCCATGATGCACTGGGCCAGGGACAGACTAATTTGCATACAGCCAGGTTCTGAAACTGGGATGGTGCAATGAGCTAAAAAACGGTGTTGGATCTAGCCCTGATCTCTTGACTGGGTGAGAGTACTCTGCTTAATTCAGAGACTCTGTCCATCACCACCCCTTGTTGTAAATAATTTTGTCCACCCTAAGCGGTGAAGGGTATACTCAGATGTGAGTCCCTTGCTCATTGCACCATCAGGATTCAAGCAAGCCGGGCCGAAGACGGCTGAAATGCCAGAAACCGGTCCCCGGAAGCTTGTTTCCTTCCCAGTGTAAGAATTGGCTTTTGTAGTCTGGTCTGCCCTGTTCCCATGATGCACTGGGCCAGGGACAGACTAATTTGCATACAGCCAGGTTCTGAAACTGGGATGGTGCAATGAGCTAAAAAACGGTGTTGGATCTAGCCCTGATCTCTTGACTGGGTGAGAGTACTCTGCTTAATTCAGAGACTCTGTCCATCACCACCCCTTGTTGTAAATAATTTTGTCCACCCTAAGCGTGGAAGGGTATACTCAGATGTGAGTCCCTTGCTCATTGCACCATCAGGATTCAAGCAAGCCGGGCCGAAGACGGCTGAAATGCCAGAAACCGGTCCCCGGAAGCTTGTTTCCTTCCCAGTGTAAGAATTGGCTTTTGTAGTCTGGTCTGCCCTGTTCCCATGATGCACTGGGCCAGGGACAGACTAATTTGCATACAGCCAGGTTCTGAAACTGGGATGGTGCAATGAGCTAAAAAACGGTGTTGGATCTAGCCCTGATCTCTTGACTGGGTGAGAGTACTCTGCTTAATTCAGAGACTCTGTCCATCACCACCCCTTGTTGTAAATAATTTTGTCCACCCTAAGCGTGGAAGGGTATACTCAGATGTGAGTCCCTTGCTCATTGCACCATCAGGATTCAAGCAAGCCGGGCCGAAGACGGCTGAAATGCCAGAAACCGGTCCCCGGAAGCTTGTTTCCTTCCCAGTGTAAGAATTGGCTTTTGTAGTCTGGTCTGCCCTGTTCCCATGATGCACTGGGCCAGGGACAGACTAATTTGCATACAGCCAGGTTCTGAAACTGGGATGGTGCAATGAGCTAAAAAACGGTGTTGGATCTAGCCCTGATCTCTTGACTGGGTGAGAGTACTCTGCTTAATTCAGAGACTCTGTCCATCACCACCCCTTGTTGTAAATAATTTTGTCCACCCTAAGCGTGGAAGGGTATACTCAGATGTGAGTCCCTTGCTCATTGCACCATCAGGATTCAAGCAAGCCGGGCCGAAGACGGCTGAAATGCCAGAAGCCGGTCCCCGGAAGCTTGTTTCCTTCCCAGTGTAAGAATTGGCTTTTGTAGTCTGGTCTGCCCTGTTCCCATGATGCACTGGGCCAGGGACAGACTAATTTGCATACAGCCAGGTTCTGAAACTGGGATGGTGCAATGAGCTAAAAAACGGTGTTGGATCTAGCCCTGATCTCTTGACTGGGTGAGAGTACTCTGCTTAATTCAGAGACTCTGTCCATCACCACCCCTTGTTGTAAATAATTTTGTCCACCCTAAGCGTGGAAGGGTATACTCAGATGTGAGTCCCTTGCTCATTGCACCATCAGGATTCAAGCAAGCCGGGCCGAAGACGGCTGAAATGCCAGAAACCGGTCCCCGGAAGCTTGTTTCCTTCCCAGTGTAAGAATTGGCTTTTGTAGTCTGGTCTGCCCTGTTCCCATGATGCACTGGGCCAGGGACAGACTAATTTGCATACAGCCAGGTTCTGAAACTGGGATGGTGCAATGAGCTAAAAAACGGTGTTGGATCTAGCCCTGATCTCTTGACTGGGTGAGAGTACTCTGCTTAATTCAGAGACTCTGTCCATCACCACCCCTTGTTGTAAATAATTTTGTCCACCCTAAGCGTGGAAGGGTATACTCAGATGTGAGTCCCTTGCTCATTGCACCATCAGGATTCAAGCAAGCCGGGCCGAAGACGGCTGAAATGCCAGAAACCGGTCCCCGGAAGCTTGTTTCCTTCCCAGTGTAAGAATTGGCTTTTGTAGTCTGGTCTGCCCTGTTCCCATGATGCACTGGGCCAGGGACAGACTAATTTGCATACAGCCAGGTTCTGAAACTGGGATGGTGCAATGAGCTAAAAAACGGTGTTGGATCTAGCCCTGATCTCTTGACTGGGTGAGAGTACTCTGCTTAATTCAGAGACTCTGTCCATCACCACCCCTTGTTGTAAATAATTTTGTCCACCCTAAGCGTGGAAGGGTATACTCAGATGTGAGTCCCTTGCTCATTGCACCATCAGGATTCAAGCAAGCCGGGCCGAAGACGGCTGAAATGCCAGAAGCCGGTCCCCGGAAGCTTGTTTCCTTCCCAGTGTAAGAATTGGCTTTTGTAGTCTGGTCTGCCCTGTTCCCATGATGCACTGGGCCAGGGACAGACTAATTTGCATACAGCCAGGTTCTGAAACTGGGATGGTGCAATGAGCTAAAAAACGGTGTTGGATCTAGCCCTGATCTCTTGACTGGGTGAGAGTACTCTGCTTAATTCAGAGACTCTGTCCATCACCACCCCTTGTTGTAAATAATTTTGTCCACCCTAAGCGTGGAAGGGTATACTCAGATGTGAGTCCCTTGCTCATTGCACCATCAGGATTCAAGCAAGCCGGGCCGAAGACGGCTGAAATGCCAGAAACCGGTCCCCGGAAGCTTGTTTCCTTCCCAGTGTAAGAATTGGCTTTTGTAGTCTGGTCTGCCCTGTTCCCATGATGCACTGGGCCAGGGACAGACTAATTTGCATACAGCCAGGTTCTGAAACTGGGATGGTGCAATGAGCTAAAAAACGGTGTTGGATCTAGCCCTGATCTCTTGACTGGGTGAGAGTACTCTGCTTAATTCAGAGACTCTGTCCATCACCACCCCTTGTTGTAAATAATTTTGTCCACCCTAAGCGTGGAAGGGTATACTCAGATGTGAGTCCCTTGCTCATTGCACCATCAGGATTCAAGCAAGCCGGGCCGAAGACGGCTGAAATGCCAGAAACCGGTCCCCGGAAGCTTGTTTCCTTCCCAGTGTAAGAATTGGCTTTTGTAGTCTGGTCTGCCCTGTTCCCATGATGCACTGGGCCAGGGACAGACTAATTTGCATACAGCCAGGTTCTGAAACTGGGATGGTGCAATGAGCTAAAAAACGGTGTTGGATCTAGCCCTGATCTCTTGACTGGGTGAGAGTACTCTGCTTAATTCAGAGACTCTGTCCATCACCACCCCTTGTTGTAAATAATTTTGTCCACCCTAAGCGTGGAAGGGTATACTCAGATGTGAGTCCCTTGCTCATTGCACCATCAGGATTCAAGCAAGCCGGGCCGAAGACGGCTGAAATGCCAGAAACCGGTCCCCGGAAGCTTGTTTCCTTCCCAGTGTAAGAATTGGCTTTTGTAGTCTGGTCTGCCCTGTTCCCATGATGCACTGGGCCAGGGACAGACTAATTTGCATACAGCCAGGTTCTGAAACTGGGATGGTGCAATGAGCTAAAAAACGGTGTTGGATCTAGCCCTGATCTCTTGACTGGGTGAGAGTACTCTGCTTAATTCAGAGACTCTGTCCATCACCACCCCTTGTTGTAAATAATTTTGTCCACCCTAAGCGTGGAAGGGTATACTCAGATGTGAGTCCCTTGCTCATTGCACCATCAGGATTCAAGCAAGCCGGGCCGAAGACGGCTGAAATGCCAGAAACCGGTCCCCGGAAGCTTGTTTCCTTCCCAGTGTAAGAATTGGCTTTTGTAGTCTGGTCTGCCCTGTTCCCATGATGCACTGGGCCAGGGACAGACTAATTTGCATACAGCCATGTTCTGAAACTGGGATGGTGCAATGAGCTAAAAAACGGTGTTGGATCTAGCCCTGATCTCTTGACTGGGTGAGAGTACTCTGCTTAATTCAGAGACTCTGTCCATCACCACCCCTTGTTGTAAATAACTCTGGAGGATGATGGGGAGCGGCCGCAACGAGCCGGTGAGTGAGAGCATCTAGAGCAGTGGTCTTCAAACTTTTTGATGCCGAGACCCCCCATCAGAAATTTTTAGGCGTAAGGACCCCCTCTCGACAAAAACTTCTAGAACCTGGTAGTCCTTATCATTGACAACCATAAGTGTTCTCCAGAGAAACGGTGAATCTGTGGTTGCACCTCGTTAGTACCAGTTTCACACCCAAGTATAGCAATAAGCAACAAAACGATGACCAGTACAGCTTTACAGAGGGCCTTCTACAGAGCGGCAACACCTGTTGCTGCATTTTAGTAACATTTAAACCTTTTGAGTAAATACATTATTTTGTTGTTAAAATCAGCAGTTATGCAGCAGATGATGGATTATGTGGCAAACGCAGCAAATCTGTATTATGCTAGAATCGCTGCTGCCGCACAATCACGTAATGCCAATGGCCCTTGGTATAATAGCTGTAATACATGGGGTGCAACTTTATTGCACAGCATTAGAGGAAAACCCTACTATATTTCATGGGATGCTGACGGTTTGGCATTTACATATGCATGTAACCAGATGTACTGAACATCCTTCATCATAATTAAAACATATGTGCGTTTTTTAAGTCTTTCACCATCAGGTAGCTACATATAAAATAACAGGCAGTTTCCATGAATATCGAATACATTTTAAAAAGGTGTTACTCAGTGGGAAATGCACTATAATAAATTATGAAACCTCTATTAGTTAATGCGCTACAAAAGTCTGTGTTGAACCAGAGAGCCACAGAATTAACTCGTGGTTGGTGCAGTGGAGAATTGTGACTTGTGTATTTTTAGTGCTATAAGGTCATAGCCTGTGAAAAGAAAGCACTGTGAATATGTAAGTCAATTTTTTACCTGCAGCACACACAGTATAAGATAGGACGCTACAAAATGCGCAAAATGTTTTACGATAAAATGGTGCTTCAAAAATATACGGGCTGCTTCCAAAATATAGGGTCCTATTTATAAGTC
Organism: Lissotriton helveticus; assembly: GCF_964261635.1. NCBI lineage: Eukaryota > Metazoa > Chordata > Amphibia > Caudata > Salamandridae > Lissotriton > Lissotriton helveticus. The sequence continues at coordinate 704,867,864 of NC_136073.1, forward strand.
CTTTGCACTGCCGGTGTGACATTTTGTATGACACTCTGGTTGCGCAGAGAGCAGCCCATATCTACGAGATCAGGCAGCCACTTAGCGTGGCTTTTAATGGCCTCCTAGATATGGTGTAAGGCAAAGCAGCACAAGTCGGTGCATTGCTTTACACTGCATAAGGGGGGCGCATTCCAGGGGCATTGCAGTGGGTTTTCCCTGGGGTTTTGGCACATTCCCAGATTTACAAGGATCTGTAAACCTGAGGATGCGTCAAAACTGTACGCTGCCCCAGGGGATGTGTAACGAGGAGAAATATTTTATTTCTTCTCAATTGATTCCAATTTCTATGTGTAGCACTCATAGAAAGAGGAAAAGGCCTCCATGGGTTGTTTTTGCGCAGGAAGGCGTGTCTTCTTGCACAAAAACAATCCTGCCAACAATGCAGACACCCTTGCACCATGGTGCAAGGGTGTCTGCATTGGCTCTAGGTACCAAATTGTGTGCTGGCAGAAAGGACTGGAGTGCACGTTATCTTATAAATACAGTCCATTCCTGCCCTTTTGATTAGGCATAGGGCAGCACAGCAAACATACTTGCGGAGCTGCGCTACACCATTTCATTGTAAAGGAGACCCATAGATTTGTTTAGATCCAGACCCAATGAAATGCAATTTTTTTACATAATTACACTTCAACACATTTCTCAGGGATAGTAAGCCCTAAGTAAAAACAATGACAATTAAAAGCAAGCACTTCACAGGTCAGTAAACTCTGGGCACTAACACTCAAAAAGCTTCAAGTGATTTGACCAATTAACTGCAACAACACTCTCCTGTCCTGATAAATCAAAGCCAGGCAGACAGCTAAATACACCTTTCTGCCAGTGTGCTGCTGGCCTGAAAGAAATGCAAATATGCACAACAAGTTAATCTGCAAATCCTTTAAAATGTGCAGATTAACTCGTTGTGCACATTTGCATTTCTTTCAGACCAGCAACATACTGGTAGAAAGGCATGTTTAGCTGTCTGTCTGACTTCCATTTACCAGCACAGGAGATTCCCTGAATAACACCCCAGGGAAAACATTTTAAATACCGGTGACTGTCTGCAATGTTTTCTTTTACCAAATGAAGAGTGCGACCCCCTTCCCATGCCTTCACGGCCCCCCTGGGGGTCGCGCCCCACATATTGAAGACCTCTGATCTAGAGGGACCAGGGATTGGGGTTAAGGGAAGCGGGTGGTGAAAACGGGGTGGGTTACGGGTAAGGGGCGGGAAGCCTCGCTTTTCAGCGCCCATGAGTGGTGAGCCCTGTGATATCCCAAATAAGTGCCCCAGCTGAACAGCTTCCTGTTATTTTTTTGTGGCATTTGCACAGCAATACGTTTTTGAACCGAGCACTACCAAAATCCCTAGGCACTTGATAACAACCCCTTCCCCTACCCCAACCAGCACAAGAGAATCAAGCCCCAACACTAGAAGGTGTGGTGACGGGTATAAAAACAAATGTACATAATCAAAACCCCTATCTGACGGCTCCCTCTTTTTCCATCCTATGAGCCTCCGGGGAGATCATCTTGAGAACAAGGAGGAGTACCGGGAACACCAACCTTGGGATCCCCATCAAGCTCAACCCAAGATACATCGGTAGAAGAACAGAAAGGAACACAACTTGAACAACCTACCACTTCTACTCTTGACAATAAAAGAGTGGCTTCACATAACCCAGCAGGGCCCTCAGCGGAGCCTGTGCCAATGGGGTGGCAATCATAGTCTGTAAAGCATTAAAAACCTGTGTCCAATAATCTCTAACTCCTGGACATTCCCATACCAGGTGCAGGAACCTCGCCCTCTCCGCATGACATCTGTCACAGCTGTCATTATCTCTAAATTTATATTTGTACATTTTAGCCGGGGTGTAGTAAAGTCTGTGTAAGAACTTGTAATGTATGATACGTAGTCTACTACTCGCGGATACTCTCTCAGTTTGTAGGCCATTGTTCATCCGCCATAGCAATTCCTAGTTCCTTCTCCCACCGTACACGCGACTGTGTAGCCAGAAGCTCCCTCTGTGTATGTATCATATTATATATCCGGGATACCAGTTTACTTGCCGTATTTGTGCCTAGTATGTGCTGCATGGGGGCTAGCGCCCTGGGTTCCTCTGGGAATCCAGGAGTGATCGACCTTATGCCCTGCCTTAATCTGATGTACGAAAACACGTCCAGCACCGTCCTCTGTGTGTCTGATAACATCTGGTCAAGGGTACGAAAGCGGCCTTCTACATACAAGTCCCCCAATTAACAATTTGGGCCCGGCTTTTAAATGTATGAAATACCGTTTTTTGCAGCAGTGGCATAGCCGGATGATAGATTAGGGGTAGCAATGGCGAATATAGAAAAGGCACATCCAGCAGGCGCCTGATTCTGCGCCAAGCTGTTATCGTGCACGCCAAGGCATCAGGCCATCTATCTTTGTCCCCTATCGGGAGGAAGAGCGCCCCCTCCAATGGTACAGGGTGTGCCAGCCAATGTGCAGCTGCTACTTGCGGCATATATTTCGGTTGCTTCACCCAAAACCATGCATAGTGGGCTTGCGCCACAGGAAAATACAACTCAAAATACAGTATTCCAAATCCACCTTTCGCGTATGGGCGCGTCATCACCTCCCACTGTAATCTAGCTTGTTTGCCCCGCACACTAAGCGAATCATCTCCAGCTTAATTGTTTTAAAGAAATGCCCGCCAGGAAAATAGGGTATGTTCAAAAATAAATAAAGCAGTTGAGGGAGTACCACCATTTTTATCAATGATGCTCGCCCCGCCATGGATAGAGGTAATGCCACCCATCGTGTAACGTCTCTGTAATACGAGTCACAGCCGTCCCATAGTTCAGCCTCAGGAGCGCATCCCTATCTCTAGTGATTCTACTTCCTAGATATTTCAGGTCATCATCACACCACTCCAGGGGATAGTCAATCGAGAAGCGCCCCGTAGCCTCAGTAAGCGGAAAACAACTGGACTTCCCCCAATTTATTTGGACTACCAAGAGTCTTCCAAACACTATGAACTCCCGCAGCACCGGGTTAAGGTTGTGCTTAGGATCACGTACATATAGGGTAATATCATCTGCATAGGGAGATATTAGTATCCGACGCTGATTACACCTAAGGGCCCTATCTTTGTGATGTTGGCGTAGTTTTGCTGCAAGCGGTTCTACAGCAATGGCAAACAATAATGGTGAAAGAGGACACCCCTGCAGAGTCCCCCTCGTTATACTGAAAGTTCGTGAAGTATGGCCGTTAAAAAGAACCTTCGCTACTGGCAAGGTGTACAGTAATTTAATCCATGACAGAAACAATGGCGGGAACCCCATTCTCAGCATCACCCCAAATATATAATCCCACTCTATAGAGTCGAATGCCTTAGTGGTGTCTAAAAAAATTGCAGCTAGGGGGAGGTCCGGAGACACATTGTTCAATACAGAAAAGAGCGTCCTGTGATTGTGGGACGTAGCCCTTCCGGGCACAAATCCTGATTGTAAATATGTGTATACATGTAAAGCACACTATCACCTTTCAGACATCCTGGCGCTGTATACCGCTGTGGAACCCTTCCTGGCTTTCCCTGTGAGATGCCCCCTACTGGGCACCCCCAAGGTGAGGCCAGGCACCCTAGCGCTTTCGGGGCCATTGTGGAGATTAAGCAAGCTATTGCCCAGAGTTGCAGAGTGGGACCCATGATTAGAGTAGGCACCTAGGCGAGAATTATCGAGTCCGTGGACATTGAGCCCAAGACCCTGCCGCGTCAGGAATTGAACCCTGGTCCTGGGCCAGACCTCTGCCTCAGGGTCTGCCGCTCTAATCGATGAGCCACACTTCTCCACACTTCTCTTGATCTGGCAGTATCAGGTTTGCCATCAATAGGCTTAGCCTCATTGTGATAAGTTTGGCCAATTTCTTAACATGACAGTTAAGTAGCGAGAGAGGTCTATACGAATCACAAAGTTCAGGCTCCTTCCTTGCTTTAAAAGCGACAGGATGACAGCTTCCCTTAATGAGGGAGGTAAATGTGTGTGGATTTAAGATCAGTCAATAAACAAATTTTGGTGGTTTGTCATCCCCTGCTGCGCATTTAAGAGTTATTAGCGACATTGGATGGTGCAAAACCTTTTTCGATTATTGATTCAAAGGCGGCATATCATCAAATTGAATTGATGACCGATGGTCATTTTATTGCTTCTTTCATCACACCAGATAGTGCATTCAGATATACACACATGCCTTTTGACCTGGCATCTGCCACATCAGTATTTTAGAAGCTCATGTTTTACCTGTTAAAAAATACTTATAATGTGGTGGCATTTAAAGATGATTTTTTGGTTCACACTAATTCTGAAGATCAACATTATCATACTCTTGATAAAGGTATGTCTATTTTGAATGAAAGGGGGATGACAGTTCATTGAGATAAATGCAAGTTTCTTGCCACAGTAGTGGAATATTTAGGTCACACCATTTCTGGGAAAGGTATTGCACCGAAAAAAGATTCACTCAAACCTATTCGAGACATTGTTGAGCAAAGCAACAAAGATCAACTCCGATAATTTTTAGGTTTATGTGAGTACTATTCTAGATTTGTCAAACATTTTGCAGAAATTGCAGTACCTTTACGCTCACTACTTAAGTAGGGAGCACAATTTGAATGGTTGCAAGAAGAAAATAAAGCATTTGCAAAGCTTAAAAAAAAAGAAATCATAGATTTGCAACCCATGTCTCCTTTTTCAAATGATGCATTGAGTTTCGTTACTGTGGATGCCAGTTCAATAAGGTTTAGTGTGTTTTGAGACAAACTAAAGGAAATGTGAACATACCATTGCTTTCGCATCTTGACCTTTGACAGAACTGAGTGTAAATATTGCTCAGTAGAGCAGGAGGCATTGACTTGTGCTTAGTCTGTTGAACATTTATGTGGAAATAAAGGCAAACAATGTGACATAATGCATCATATTTTAAAGCAGTGATACTTCACTATTTTGTAATTTCTTCACATTAGCACTGTACAGGCAAATGATTCACCTCATTAGCATCGATGTAACACATAAATACAGCAACCTGCTTGAGCATTAAAGGGCTTGCCGCTACACAGAAATATCTGCTATATTGTTTTTAGTAACTTCAGATTCATTTGAGCTTGAAACAACCTTTTTGTTAAAATCTGCAATCTATGCAGAAGATGATAGATTATGTGTCAGGTGCAGAAAATCAATAAATATGCTAACAACACTGTTGGTGCATAAGTCTACTGGCCATGATTGTAATATATTGGGATGACTGTAGTGCCCATTACATATGAAGGCATATACTCTTTTTTTTTAACTCTCTGGGCATGCGCCCGCCGTCGAAGCGGGAGTGGGACCGCCCGACAAGTAGTCAGAGGTCCCACCCGCCAGATTAGAATGTGACCGCACTGTAGTCAGTCGGAAACATTTCTTTTTCTATTGCAGTTTGTGCTGCGGGCCAGAAAAGGGCAGTAGCACAAGCGGCAATGTGAAAAGGGTTGTTTTTAAACACCCATGCACCATGTGTCAGGCATCATGTGGTGCCTGGCATACAATGCATGGATTATTATACTCCAGGCCACATTGCGGAGGCCTGCAGGGCATAGGTGCCCTACTAGCTGTAATGCGCTCATTTAGAGTCACTTTAGGTAACCAACTCCAATAGGGAGCAAGGTAGGGCGACCAACAAGGTCCTCAGACTCAGTTACCTCTACAGGTGAAGCAGTCTCCAGGCACTTTATCCCCATTGCAATGGATCCCTATGGAAGTGGTACTGATGCAAGGGATGAAGGATGCCGAAGATGCTCAAGGATACTGTGGATATGGTGCGGTCGACGGGGGTCTTACCGTGGCTACTCCTTGATTCACAAAGGGTGTGAGGCGATCTTGGTCAGAGGGTTGATGTCCCTTGAGGTCCTCTTGGGGCTCGCGAAAGTCCAGTCACCACTTTTTCTATCAGTCACTTAGTATAGCGGTCACAGACAAATCCTTCCTTGGGTGATAACTGAGCTTTTGGGTGACCAAGCTGCATTCCGATGAGTCTCCTGGGCCCAATGAACTCTGGTGCAACTTTGAGTGTCAGGTACTGTTCTTTGGTGTTGTACAGTGGCGTTTGGAGGCGGCTTAAAAATTCTGGGCTACCACTATGCCCCTGCAGGCTTCTCAGCTATTGTGTCCCTGTGCCCCTGTGCTGTGAACAGGAGGCCAGAGTGGGTAACAATATATCAAGTTAAATCTAAAAGTGGAAAGCAGGTTGTTTTGTTAGCTTTCTGCACTCTCCCAAAGCAGCATTCAAGTCAGTGGATGTGCAGAATAACATGGAGAATTTTAACAAAAGAGTATATGCCTTCAAAGTCTATTTCCAACAGCCTTTTGATGGTGGGCTGACCACCATGAAAAGGCTGTCGGAAACTGACATCCTAATCCCTACGGCGGTGTCTCCGCAGGCACCGCCACTATTGTAGGGATTAGGCTCCGACTGTCGCTCCGACGGGCTCCTTGAGCCTTTCAGAGATGTCGGTCTTTCCCCCGCCCGCTGCACTCTGACCGCTGGTATCATAATTTAGCGGTCGGACCGCTGCCTTACTTAGATGTCAGGTGGACCAACACCGACGGCCTGTCTGTGGCTGTCCACCTGACATCATATTCTGGCCCTCCATGTTATAATGCACATCCACTGGCTTGACCCACTTTGGAAACACTGGAAGCTAATAAAACTACATGTTTTCCAATTTTTAAGTAGACATTTTGTCATCCAGTCTTTAAAATGTACAAAGGGTGGGCTGTGGTTCCACCCACTCGAGGGTTTCTTTTTCATTTCATTTGATTGGCTGTTTCACCTCCTATGGATGCTTTCCATTGCAATGCATGAGGGACTAGTTTACATTTCAAAAGTATGCTGAATCATCCCATGTTATCTCATAAAGACATTATATGCACAAAGTAATCAATTTTTCTTTTGCTTTTGCGTTATATAAGGCTTTTAAAAATGTTTTTGTCAGGGCTCAAATTGCAAATCAGATCAGTTGGCTTTTCCATTGCTTGAAGTTTTTCTTTTTTTTTTACAGTTTTTAAGAAATAACATGGATACAGATGTTTTCTCTTTGTATATGTACGAAATTGGGATATAGCATATGAAGGCATATACTCTTTTGTTAAAATTCTCCATGTTATTCTGCACATCCACTGACTTGAATGGTGCTTTGGGAGAGTGCAGAAAGCTAACAAAACAACCTGCTTTCCACTTTTAGGTTTAACTTGATATATTGTTACCCAATCTGGCCTCCTGTTCACAGCACAGGGACACAATAGCTGAGAAGCCTACAGGGGCAAGGTGGTAGCCCAGAAGTTTTAAGCCACCTCCAAACACCACCGTACAACACCAAAGAACAGTACCTGACACTCAAAGTTGCACCAGAGTTCATTGGGCCCAGGAGACACATCGGAATGCAGCTTGGTCACCCAAAAGCTCAGTTATCACCCAGGGAAGGATTTGTCTGTGACCGCTATACTAAGCGGCACGATTGGTGTATGGTCTTTCGCGCTCTCATCACTCCACACCCCTCCTTAGAGAGCTTCATTGGCTTCCTGTCAAGGAGCGTTCCCTTTTTAAAACTGGTTGCATGATCTTCCAGGCTCGCCAGGGGTCTGCTCCTGCCTTTATTTCCTCCCTGATCAATGAATACGCTCCTGCCAGAGAGCTCCGCTCTTCGTCCAAATCTCTCCTCCAAATTCCGCGCTTCAAACGATAGAAGTGGGGAGGTGCCAATTTTTCAACTCTGGCTCCCACTTTTTGGAACTCCCTCCCCGACCATTTACGTTTCGCCTCCCACTATCTTTCTTTCCGCAAAGATCTTAAAACTTTTTTGTTTAAACAAGCATTTTCCCTGTAAATCTTGCCCATGTTACTTCAGGGCCAGTCTGCCACAATTCCGTTTTTGCCGAAACTTTGTCTATACAGCGCCAAGAAACCGCAGGGTATATGATGCGCTTTACAAATGTTTTAAATTCAAATTTAAGTGACTGATAGAAAAAGTGGTGACTGGACATTCACGAGCCCCAAGAGGACCTCAAGGGACATCGACCCTCTGACCAAGATTGCCTCAAACCCTTTGTGAATCAAGGAGTAGCCACGGGAACACCCCCATTGACCACACCGTATCCACAGCATCCTTAAGCATCTTCGGCATCCTTCATCCCTTGCATCAGTACCACCACTTCCATAGGGATCCTTTGCAATGGGGATAAAGTGCCTGGAGACTGCTTCACCTGTAGAGGTAACTGAGTCTGAGGACCTTGTTGGCCCCCCTGACTTGCTCCCTACTGGAGTTGGTCACCTAAAGTGACTCTAAATGAGCGCATTTCAGCTAGTCCAAGTTTTTGCTGAAAATTAGTTGAATTTGCCAGTGCTCATTGGCATTGAAGTGAAATGCTTTAATTTATAATAACTTTTAAGTCGATATCTCCAGAACTCTCTGGTCGATCTTTTTCATTGTGGTGTCTACAAATACATAAAATAAAGTCTATTTCTACAAACTGGTGTTGGGTTTCCTTGGTGTATTGTCAATTTCTTCAATTGTTTTGGTGCTGTTTAAATGTTTTACACTTGTTCCTTTCTGTAAGCCTTGCTCTCCAGAGACACAGGTACCCAGGGTTTAGCTGAAGGATTGACAATTGAAACGTAAGGCTCCTAAAGGGGTTGGTAAGTGTATTACACTGTGATGTTGCACCACCATACCTTATAACACACTCCAATTCCTCACTATAGTGTTTGAATTTTTAATAATAACTTGTTATGTGCAATAATCCAGCAAAGGCATTTGTTTTCCTATATTGAGTTATTCTATAGTGCAGTACACAACTGCCATAATGCTTAATAATTAATAATATTGTTGTATGTGATGTCTCACTCTCACCGTAATAAATTCTGGACTAATAAGACATCTATGATCTATACAAGTGTTATATTCTTTTTTTTAAAAAGCCATGTTCACACTTTACAAAGCATACATAGTTTAAGGAGGGTTACGTGTGCCTGTGGTTTCAGACTTGAAATGTGTAACCTATTTTTTAGGTCGAGAACCGAAGGCTGAACCCGCCTCTCTCTTCCATTGGCTGGGACCCTAAACGGAGGCCAGCCATTGGATGAGAGGGGCATCACTCAGTTCAAGCCCCGTCTCTTTCGGATTCGAGGGGGGGGGGCGTTCTTTCGACCTATGACGCCATCTGTCACTCAGAACGCCAAAAACACGCCCCCGATTCCGAAATTTTCGGAGCTTGGTGGCCGTCTACCGAGGACATGAGGTAACCGTTGTTTACAGTTGTGAATGCGGAAAGCATTAGAGGTTTCATTTAGTGCTGAGCAGGGTGGAAGGACTGTCGAGACGTGAATATTTTGTAGCCCTGGCAGATAGTTTTGTAATCAGCTGTGATGGAGGCACTTAAACCCAAACTGCACACACGGCGCTTGTTTCGGCAGAGGGCACAGCCGTGGGGAGCGAGCAGGGAATGCGGCGGTGCATCGGTCTCGTTATTTCTTTACTGTTGTTTCTCCGGTAGTGCAATCTGCAATGCAAGGCGCGCCTCTGCCGACCCCTGGCCACAGTGCACCCGGTAGAGGAGAGCAAGGGCTTTGGGCCCTCACCTGCCCCCCTCCCCACAAGGGACGTCGTATGTTGTCTGCAGGAACTGCCTGTCTGCTGTGTGTCTCCACTGAGCTCGGCTCTGACGCTGTCTCATTCTCACATTCTTCTTTAATGATTCACAACGTGCCATGTTTCGGGGATGCTGGATTTTGGGGAGCTGGGCCGTGTCAAGTGCCCAAAGAGGCGCAAGGTGAAGAGACCACCCCTGCATTGCTCTCACTCAGAAGCACAGCCGTCCCTTGCATCACACCCACCCCACTTGGCTCCGCACCCACTTCACGTACCCTTTCCATCTGAGCACTTCTGGCGTGTTACGTGTTATCCCCTTGGCATGATGCCATCCACCGCTGTCACGGTGCACCCCTAGCATGTTCTAGCTCTTGCATGTCGCATGTTGGGCTTGTTGCACCTCTGGCACGTTGTGCAGTTTGGCATGTTACACTACTGCCACCCGTAGTGCACCTTGCAGTCACAGTCTAGGATCAGAAAGAGCACATGGTATTAGTATGTTGTATTACTACGGTGCGGTTGGGTGTAGTCCATTGGCGGTGCTCGGTTGTGCTGCTGTCCTGCTGTTGTTCGTATGACTGCACTGCTGTGCTGTGTGTCCTACAGCTCCAAAGCGCATTGTGTATCGTGTCCACAGTGCTGTGTTGGGTAGGACGCCTCGTGATGGTTGTTATATAGATGTAGTGAAGTGCTGTGCACCCCATTGGCGGTGCTCGGTTGTGCTGCTGTCCTGCTGTTGTTCGTATGACTGCACTGCTGTGCTGTGTGTTCTACAGCTCCAAAGGGCATTGTGTGTCGTGTTGACAGTGCTGTGTTGGGTAGGCCGCCTCGTGATGGTTGGTATATAGATGTAGTGAAGTGCTGTGCACCGTTTACATCAAGTGCTGCACCTTATCATATAGTCGCTGTGCTGCATTATATGGCGTATTTATATTGTACTGCACTGTACAGGTGCAGTGCCGTGCCGTACTGCATACCATATACTGGCAGGGCTGTACTGTATGTGGTGTAGAATAGATGCAGTGTTGCGACGTATGATGTGGAGGAAGAACAATACTAGATTGCTTCTACATGATGATGTATGGTGTATAAATGCAATGTCTATAGATGCAGCGTGCGTGGTACACCCGTAGTGCTGTGCTGTCTGTTGTGTAGCCACAACTTGCCTGTACGTGGCGAAAAAAAGTGCTGTATGCAGTTGAGAATGCAGTGCCGCACAATGCCTTATACGTATTGTGGTGTACAGTACCTCATACAGATGCAGTGCTGCGATATATGTGGTAAAGTGCAGTGTATGTCGTATAGCTGGAGTGATGTACTATATTTTGTATGGCATAGGTGCTGTGCTGTATGTGGTACAGACAGCACTGTTGTGTATGTCCTGCAACTTGTCTCCTGATTGAAGTCCCAAAAACAAGGTCCAAAAAGATGTGGAAACAAGGGCGTGATATTCGCTCAGAATGTGATCACATCAGACCCAGCAAAAAATAAAAATCTTTTCATATCCTCAGCAGACATTCTTGTTAACGAACTTTGAAAGTAGTATTCCCTGCAGCGCCAAGAAACTCTAGGAAAGTGAATGTCGCGCATCACAAACACGTGGACGAGAATTCTTATCTCATCTATATTTTAAGTGCTCAGCACAGAAAAGCTACATTCTTTCGGTTCTGCATACTAATCAATGAGGGAGAGATGCACATGACAGCAGAAATGCATCACTTGAATCTACACAGCAGCAGGCTGGAACGCATGCCTTGCTTATCTTAGTCAAACAGAATATGACCACTGCCTTCTGGAATACTTATGTTAGCTAGTTCTATTTGTACATCAAATAGGTGTGCCCTGTCCTAAAATATGTAGGACACTCATCATTTATTGCACCATAGTTTTGTTTGAAAAGTCTTTTCCCCTGTGTACTGTTGTCCGGAAGTTCTGAACGACCCTATCTCATTCTCAAGGGTGCACGTGGGTAAAAATAGCTGTAATATTTCTTGTTATTTTGTTCAAAGTGATAGAGATCGCAGGTCACCCGGCCAAATAATTTCACCATTACACGCACCAGGCCCATATATTTCCAATTTATCATATACCTTGATCAGGTGACCTAAAACTCTACTACCAGTAACCCTGATTCCTTCCTATTTATTTCTAGTGTACCCGACATACCAATCCACCGTTACGGGTACCTATGACCACAATGGATCAGGGAGCTAGCTGTAAAAGAAAAGCAGGCAAAATACAATATCGACTTTATTTCTTTGTATTCATCAAATGACCACAGACTACTGGGAAGTTTTAAAAGTTTTATCTAGATTTCAGATTCTGACAGCAAACAGTTCACGACCAAGAGACAGTCAACGATCAAGATTATGAAGATCACATAACCATACAAAAAGTAAATCAGGGCAACCATTTATGAGTCTAATGGGAGAATAAGAACAAGGAATATGCTAAACAGATTTCAGGAATGGAAATTCACGAAGTATAGCTATGGGTGGGTAAACTTATGCACAAACTAGAATTTTGTTACTGGGAAAATACTTCAGCGGTAGGGAGAGAACTTAGAAAAATTTTATACACCTATAGGAAGGGGAAAAAATGGAGCATGCTAAATTATAGCAACAATTACTTCAAGTCAGCTTACAGGAGAAAATTATAAACCACATCTATGGATTCAAAACAGTATGGAGAGAATGTGCTCTAAAAGGTAGGGTAACATAGGAACATGCTAAGAAAAACAGCAATAACGTATGAGCTTTCATTCAGTAGCTCTGCGAAAGCATGGAAATCAATTATGCAAAGGTATGTCTTTATTGAAGCAAAGACAGAAAAATAGAAGGTGCGGTATAGAGTCCAACACTATATTTACCTAGAATGGTGTGAAGACCAACCCTGGCCACGGATCAGTCAAGGACAGGAAATACCCCAAGGAAGGACAGTCATCAATGGGACAGCAGGTGCAGAATGGACACCCCAGGACAGGACAGGAAAACCAGATTAGGATCAGGACAGGACCACCAAGGCACGACCAGCACCCGCAGTTTGGAAGCAACGCCTGCGCTCCACCCTCTCTGAAGCTATCAGTCAGAACCCCGATTGGGTTAGCGAACTCCCCAGCAAAGTGCTCCGCCAGCACTTAAGGTTTAGTAAAACCTTTGAGTCTATGGTTAAATTCGGACAGGGTGCTCCGCAGCGCTCTGTATTCAGTCACCTATTGAGTGCGTTGGGTCAGTGACAGGTCAGCTATTCAGACAAGTCGGACAATTTCTCTAGCTAAACCTAGGCTAGATATACTGTTTTCGGGTCAGTGTACCACCCCCCAAATGTTGCAAGTGTCAGAATCCCCAATTTCGATTGGTCCTTAGGTAGGATAGGTTAACACACCAATCAGAACAAACTTCTACAAGCTCGTATTTTCATGTTATGGAACCGCCTAGTAGATTTGGGGTTCCCATGACCTATTCTACAGAATACAATAGGAAAATATACAATTGTATCCAATGCAGTACATTTCAGTTTCTCCGGCTGGGTGAAGGTGCATCTTCCCAGGCACGTCTTGGCAGGGACCTTCAGTTGGCACTTGGTCAATGCCACCGGAATACGGACATGCGCAGGACCTCACAACAATATGGAGTCTTTGAGCACTGCATCAGACCCTCAAAACCGCGGTACATGGAAAGTAAGCGAAAACAAATTAAAAACATAGAAATAAATGAATGTACTATATACCATGAGTAGCCACTTTATACTTCTTACTATAAAAATATACTATGCGATTATGAATTTAGTGCAACAGACAATAACACAAGAGCATCAGCGCAAGCTTCACCATGTGAGTATACAGACAACCATTTAAGAGGTAAATACGCATGCGCACATTTTCCCACCAGAACTGCAACTACGTCATGTCACGTGAGTGTGACTAACGCATGCGCAGTAGAAAATCCCCAAGCGGCGGCCATTTTAAGGACAAGGGTTATTCGTATTAGTAAAACACATAGGCAAGCATCACTAATATACACGCACATCCAAAATAAAAGAAAATTAGTAAGACATACAAGTTGAATTACAGGATTATAAGTTATTCGAGGTTCTTGATTTAAGCAAGTCATGTATGTGAAATCTTGCTTCATCAATCCCCTCTTTGATGATATTTACTATCATCACAAACAAATGGAATCAGATGCCAACTTCTCTCACACTTTGTGCATCTCAATCTCTTCCAACATACGATTCAATTTCTCTTTCACATCTTTGTTAGGGTGAGAATTTTTCACCCTTTTGTAAATTTGATTATTCATTTCTTCCAATTCAAGTTCATCCACACTCCGTTTCACACCTCTCTTATTCACAGCGTATTTCTTTGTGTGTTTGCGGCATTTGCAACAGACAAATATGAGAAATATGATGAAACCTATCACTCCAATTGGCATCAGTACCTTAAACAATAAACCTTTACCTAAATTAGCAAACCAATGACCTACAGCGGAGAGACCATCAGTAAGTCTCTTCCAGGCACTATCAACCTCTAGTGGTTTGAGTTCTTTTTCCAAATTTGTAATGTTCCTTACATATTTTTGGATTTGCACACTTTTGTCCGGAATGTAAGTGCAACACTGTTGCGCTTTCAACATCCGGCAGACTCCGCCCTCTTTCGCTAATAAGGTGTCAAGAGCAAGTCTGTTCTGTAAAACCATAGATCTGATCGCAACCATTTCGGTATTGACCAACAGAAATCCATGAGCTGTGTCAGTAGACAACACATCCACTATTGTGGATAATTTGCAAATTCTGTGTGTGTTCAGAACCACTCCCACTCCAGGTATCAGTGCACTAAAAATACTACCCATTATTTCACCTACGCTTTCTCTTTTACTACGCACTAAGCCATTAGTGTTTTCATTGCTTCCAGCAATTTCATTCACATGGTATATTTTCGGGAAGACAATGCAAAATAGCAGCTTCCATACCAGTGATCCGGCAATTTGAAATAAGCCTTGTTTCCACATATATAATAAATTCCGGGAAACACAGGTTCTGCCCCATTTATGAAACCACAACCTCCAATTACCTTGTAATTGTGTTCACATTGACTGGAACCAAAAAATGTTTTATTATAATAACTAGTCTTTTCACGGTGAAGACAGAGTTTTCCCTTCCTTTCGAAATCCTGCAACAAAGCAGGACCACTCCCACCATCTGAGGTGCTTTCCATGTTTTCAGCCCATTTAGGAGTTTTCTGTCTTTTATCATTTGCCTTTCTTTGGAAACTCTCCCTTCTTTTCTCTGCCATGTTTAGAAACATTTTCTCTTGTTCATGTAATGAACAGGTCAAGTTGTCCCTGTGTGCGTCATCTAGGTCTATGGTACCTATAGTCAGAAAGTATTCTCCCATATAACGTGTAACGTCACTTTTAGTATGTACAGGATTCAGGTTTCCACGTATAGGAAGTTCAGAAAATATCACGTCTGAGTTAGAGTAATAGTACTGTAACGGTCCTCTTTTGTAGAATAAGCTTGCTAAAATACTACAGGAAATTCCATAAGTCAGGGGTAGGTGATGATAAGTCACGCCTTCAGCTACAGAAGTAGGTAGCTTCATGCAGACATAGCAGTCTTCTATTTCCATTGTTTCTACATAACGCACTAACAAGTTTGCGAAAACATTTCAATGAGTCTGGTTCTTAATTCCGTGATAATGTAGTCCTTCCTCATCTGGTGTTTCTAAGTCTGATCTTGTTTGTCTGAGTGCTTTTTCACGTCTATCTATACTTCGTGTTGTCAGTTCTTCAGTGTCAGTGGTCACAGTCTGTGTAGGGTCAATATTAGTATTTTTGCTTACCATATAAGGAATGGAAACTGTTAGTCCTATCCAAACTATTAACACTATAGCTACACTACATATACATACTTTGCTGCATGTTTTGCAACTACTGCGTCTAGGCCTTCCTTTCACACTTGAATCAGACATTTTTGCTCAGAAGAAGTTTTCAACCCCTCTTTGTAACTTTGCACAGGTAGCTTACTCTGCGCAACTTCAGGTTAGTTTGTCTTCTTCTTCCGCAGGCTGATCAGCAATCGGTTCTTCGTCACTTTCGTCAGTTATATCAAGATCCTCAAACTCCTCCAGAATTAAATATGTCCATTCAGGATCTTGGTATTTTTCGTTCAGTCTTTTTATTCGATCACTTCTTCTCTTGGAGCTTTCTCCAGCTTGCTCTGTAATACGAGGACTTTTCCTTCTTTCTGCAAGTTTCTCTTCTACTGTTTTTATTCTCAGTCTCAGTCTCTTAATATATTTTGGTTCGATATTTTTCTTTTTCTTGAGTCTTTTAGCTGGCACTGTGATTTGACTTTCTTCTAATGTTCTTTTATTTTGGTTTGTTTGTGGCACTTTTACTTCTCTTTCTTCCCTTCCTGTCTGACTAGTTCCAGGTCTTATCTCCGTTTCTTCTGCCTGGTTACTAAGCTGGCCTTGTTCAGGTGAATTCTGGTTTTGGCTTTCAGGTGTCTCTATTTCTGTGTCCTGAACATGTTCTTCTAGTCCTATCTGATCCTGTTCAAGCACTTCGATCCCTTGATTTTCTTCTGCTCGAACCTTTTCACTAGTTATAGTCTGTCCCTTTTCAATTTCAGGAGTTTGTGGAGGTGTGTCGATTACTTGCTCTGTCCCTGTCTGACCTTCTTCTTCCTCAGACTTGACGTGAATCTCAATAATCTGAGGATCTTCGCCTGTGCCTATCTCTTCCTCTCTATCCCACTCTCTGTCTGCTCGTGTTCGACTTCTTGTTCTGATGGGGTCGTCAGTCAGGTCGATTATAGGTA
Source organism: Lissotriton helveticus (assembly GCF_964261635.1). NCBI lineage: Eukaryota > Metazoa > Chordata > Amphibia > Caudata > Salamandridae > Lissotriton > Lissotriton helveticus. The sequence continues at coordinate 704,884,380 of NC_136073.1, forward strand.
TCCACTCATCTCGACTGGTGCTCGGTTGTTCGTCGTCAGCTACTTCAGGACCAACGTCTGCAGACCCCTCAGCTGGACAACCTTCAGCGTCAGTTTTCTCGTCTGAAAGCACTTTCTGTGTATGGCTGGCATGGATCCACTTTGGAACGCCGGCACACTTCACCGCTGTCGTGGTCACCAGTATCACTTGGCGTTTCCTTCCCCACCTTGGTGCCAGGCAACTTGAACGAGTATGTTTCTTGAGTACAACCCAGTCGCCAGGAACCAATTTGTGGACTGGAGTTGTTGGATTGGCAACGGCGTCTTCCCCAATCTGGCGAGAGATAGAACACACTTGGTCACCCAGTTGCTTGCAGTACTCAAGTACCAAATCATCAGAAATGCTTAACAGTTTGTATCCTGGTACCCATGCCTCTCTCATTACTCTTCCCATCAGGATTTCGTGAGGGCTCAGGCCTGTTTTTCGGTCTGGAATACTTCTGAGTCCCATCAGAACAAGAGGTAAAGCATTTATCCAGTTCATGCCAGTAGATTCACACATCTTTCCTAATCTTGATTTTATAGTGCCATTTATCTGTTCCACCACTCCAGAAGCCTCTGGATGATATGCACAGTGCAGTATTTGTGTGATCTTGAATGCTTTACCAAGCTGATCGATTACCTCATTCTGAAAATGTTTGCCTCTATCTAATTCAATTGTGACTGGCACCCCGAACCTAGGTATCAGTTCTCGCAGTAGCAGTTTGGCTACAGTTATGGCATCATTCTTTTTTGCAGGGTAGGCTTCCACCCATTTTGAAAACAAGCAGACAATGACAAGGACATATCTCATTCCCTCACAATAAGGCAGGGTGATGAAGTCAATCTGTACTCTTACAAAGGGACCCCCTGATTTTCCAATTTTCCCCAATTCAACTACTGTTCTTTTCCCAGCGTTGAACTGCTGACATATCAAGCACCTCTGGCAGAGTGACTCTGCTACCTTCCTGAACTTCGGATTGTACCATGTTTGTTGGAAAACCAGAACCATGGTGTCCCTACCAGTGTGTGAATCTCCATGTATCAGTCTGGCCATAGAAGCAAGCAGATGTCTAGGCAACACAGGCATACCATTTGGGCCCACAATGACACCATCCTCACTTCTCTGTCGACAACCAAGTTTCCTCCATTTTTCCTTCTCTTTTGATGGCACAGCATGCTGCCAATCTCTCAACTCTTCCCAGGTAGGCACCTCTTCAAACACCATAAGTTGGCAGCTGTTTCCAGGTCCCCCCAGTTTAATATTTACAGACATGCGATTTCTGGCACAATGTTTGGCCACCTCATCAGCAAATTGGTTACCCAAAGTTACATGATCAAAGCCAGATTTATGAGCCGCACATTTGACCACTGCCAATTCTTTTGGTAACTGGATTGCCTCCAGTAAGTCTTGTACAATGTTTCCATTTCTGATGGGAGTACCTGAAGAAGTCAGAAACTCCCTCTGTAGCCACAATTATCCGAAGTCATGCACAACCCCATAACAGTACTGACTGTCAGTATATACTGTTATTCTTTTGTTTTTCCCAATTTTGCAAGCTCTTGTTAATGCAATCCATTCGGCTACTTGTGCAGACTTCACTCCATATAAACATGATGCTTCCTTAATGCTGTCTACAGAGACTACAGCATAAGCAGCACTTAGGCCTACAAGTTCGTGTCTCATACATGAGCCATCCACGAAAAACTCCTCATCCTCCACAGGCAAAGGCATTTCCTTAATGTCTGGGCGTGGTTTAGTACTGAATTCTGTCAGGTCAATGCAGTCATGCTCGTCCTCTCCCTCGGCTTCTACAATCATTGAGTGAGGGAGCAGGGTAGCTGGATTCAGGATATTACACCGAGTAATGACTACATTTGCAGCACCCACGAGAATGCTTTTGTACTTAGTCAGCCGACTAGGGGTGAGATACTGGGTCTTAGTTCGGGTCAGCAAAATTACAACTGCATGTGGAACATACACAGTTACAGGATGTCCCATAACAATGGATTCACTCTGTTCTAAACTTGTGCAGGTTGCAGCTACTGCTTTCAGACACCCAGGTAATCCAGCAGCCACTGGATCCAAAGTGGCAGAAAAATATGCCACCGGGCGTCTAGTCAACCCATGCTCCTGAGTTAGGACTGACAATGCACAATTGTCACGGGTGTCACAGAACAGAGCAAACTCCTTAGAATAGTCAGGCATCCCTAAAGCAGGGGCTGTACACAGACAATCTCGTAATTTAGTAAATGCTGTTAAGCTTTCATCATCCCATTCCACTGGGTCTTTTGCTCCTTTCTTGGTCATCTTTATTAAAGCCTTTGCCAGGACTGCGAATCCCACAATCCATTGCCTGCAGTAACCTACCACCCCAAGGAACATTCTGACTTCTTTCTGAGTACGGGATAACTGCATCTTTTGAATTATTCTGACTCTCTCTGAGGTGACTTTTCTGATGCCTTTTTCTATCTGGTGCCCCAGATATTTCACTGACTTTGTACAGAACTGCAATTTGTAAGGGGATACTTTATGTCCTTTTCCACCTAGGTGATTCAGTAAAGCAATGGTGTCAATCACACAATCTCTATGACTTTTAGACGCCACCAAAGAGGTTGTCTATATATTGCACCAAAACAGAGTTTCCAGGTAAAACTAAGGATTCAAGGCACTTTTTCAGAATCTGATTAAAGATCGAGGGGCTTTCTGTGTACCCTTGGGGGACACGATTCCAAACGTACACGTGACTGTCGAAAGCAAATGAGAAAAGAAATTTGCTGTCTGGATGCAATGGGATCGAAAAGAATGCATGACACAAGTCAATCACAGTGAACCACTCAGCATCCCAGGGGATCTGATACAGGATCACTGCTGGGTTCGGGACAATAGGACAGCAAGGAACAACGATCTTGTTTACCTTTCTCAGGTCCTGCGCTACCCTGTACTTGCCACTAGGTTTCTTGATTCCAATTATGGGTGAATTACATGGGCTACTCATCACTTCTTGTATGATGTTTGCTTCTAGCAACCTTTTTATTTCAATGGCAACTCCTGCTCTCACTTCTGTGCTCATTTTGTAAGGTTTGGTATTGGGGTAAACTGCATTTTCTTTCATAGCTATTTGGATTGGGTCTACATTTGCCATTAATCCTACATCCTTTCCAGTAAAGTCCCATACTTCTGGTTTCACTGTCTTTTGGAGTTCTTCGGGTAAGTCTTGTATAGTCATTTGTTTAATTTCTGAGTCAGGTCTGATTAGCATTAGTTTATATATGCCATCTTCATCTAGGGTTTGAATTTCGACGCCCTTTGGTGAGCAAAAGATGGTGCAGTTCATTTTGCACAACAAATCACGTCCCAGTAAGTTTACTGGACTGGTATCACACACTACAAATCTATGCATTTCTTTGAAGTTCCCTATTGTGATATCCATGGGCTCAGTAACTGGGGTACTAATCAATTGATTAGACACACCCACTACTTGGATTGCTTCTCCCGAGAGGGGTAGGTTTGGAACGTCCGCTGTTCTCACAGTAGAACGGGTAGCACCAGTGTCCAATAGAAAGGTGACATCATTTCCGTCAACCTTTCCTTCAATGTATGGCCCTGACTGGTCTACCGGCAAGGAGGCGCCAAGTACGCACTCCTCGTCCTCCCCTCTCAGGCCCCGTCAGTATTGATCGTCACAGAGAAAAGTATCATACAACAGAAACTGCGAAGTTGCTGCATTTCTATTCTCGTTGCCTCCCCAGATCTCTATGTCATCACCCTGTGGCGACTTTCCCTTATAATTTGGTTTTGGCACTCGGGGCAATTGACTTGCCTTTACCTGATGCTGTGTCTTTCTTGATTTTTCATTCTGCGTCTGTGGAGTTAAATCAGGGGTTTGGGTATTATCATGCTGTAAATATGGACACTCGTCTCTCCAGTGCCCAATTTCTCCACACTGGTGGCAGGGAAATTTCTTTTTAGTTTCTTCTCTGCTCATTTTTACCTTGGGCTTCCCTCCACCCCCAGAGCCTTGATTTTGGGTATTCTTATTCATTTTATTCAATTGCTTTTCCTGTTGTTCTGCCAATTTCACCTGTGCCCACATCACTTTCTCTTTCAGGGCCTTTCGTTTGTCTGCCATCTCATCCTCGCAATACTTTGCATAACGCAATACTTCATCCATTTTCTGAGACTGCCAACAAATTTTGTTATCTTTGATCCACTGGCAAATTTCGGGTCTTAAACCGTTTACAAACCTGTAAATGAAGTGGGTCATATCCTTCATCTCGATGTTATCTATACCACTGTATGTTTTAAACACCTGTAACAGTCTTTCATAAAAGGAGTGCACAGTCTCATCCCTTTCCTGCGTGGTCCTATCTATCTTGGTCCAATCAGTTTCCTTCGCAGGCACCTTTTGCTTCAGGTGTAACATTACCTGCTCATATTTTTTCATTACCTCATCAGAAGGAGCTCCTGTTTTAGAGTCCCTCGGGTATTCCTCACTAGGCCACCCAATGGCAATCTTACACTCTGTCCATAAGTCCACAGGAACCACTATATCGAAAAAACTATCCAGGTCTTTCCATAGGCATTTTTGCACCTTTACAAACCTTTCCACTTGCCTGTACCAATCCACAGGTTTTTCTCGTAATTTTGGAAAGTCATTGGTAAAGGACACAATATCCTGTCTGGACCATGGAACGTGCACATACTTTCTACCTTGCACTTCGCGCATAGGGTATAACTGCTCTGGTTTGTCAGCTTCTTTTAGAACAAATTCTGGAGTCGCTTGTTTGGATCTAGCCTCATCTTTCTTTTTGGCCCATCTGGCTTTCCACTTTTCTACGTCTCCCCATTTTTGCAACACTGTCAATAATTCTTTGACCTGGGCCTTTTTCCCGGACACATTCAGGTTTTCCAAATCTTTGTCTGAGAAATCTGCTTTGTACGGTTTTTGCAATGGTTTTGATTTTGAAATATCTATTCCCATACTAGCTGCAGTGTCTGTCAACTTTTCATGGAGTACTCTGGCATTCTGGGTAAGGCTCTTGCAGATAAACAGCAGCTCTTCCTCAGAGTAGGTATTTAATCTGTCTAATCCTACGTTTCCTGCCATCAGTTCTTCCATTTCTACTCTCAGTTTGTAGAGAGCTAGAGGTTTCGACTGAGGAGTTTGTTTTTCTAATGCTCAACTCCATCTTTCAATTTCCTCAGGAGTCACCAACGTGACACTCTTAGTACCCGAAGTCGATTCCATTTGAATCTCTCTCGTATTGAAAGGATTATGCCTTTTCTGTAATCTTTTCCCTGCATCCCTAATGGGCAGATCCATTAGCGAGACCTCAGATTCGCATTCACTGGTCTGGTCATCTACGATTAAGGGTTCTGGTCTCGGCTGTGCTATAACTGGGGTAATAACTGGAGTTTTTGGACTCCCTTGTCGGTCCTCATACACCGGAACCACTGGTCCGATAGTTACCGGGATTGTTAATGCTTCAGGGCTTGTATTTAACTGGGAGATTTTCTGAATTATCTCGGCTCTCTGTTTAGCTAAAGCCTCTCGCTCCTTTTCCCCCAATAATCTGTCTAGGGATTTTTCATGTAATACCTGCGGGGTCAAAGTGGGAGCATAACTCGGAGCAGTGGGATGCGTTTCACTTGGTCCTTCACCATAATTAGGTTTTGGTAACAAACTTCCTGTGCCTAGGGATCTTGGTTGTTCCTCATACGGGGGTCTTGAAAACGGAATTCCTGAAATTGATGGTCTTGCCTCACCTTCGTAGGGAGGTCTAGAGCAAAAGTCTCTTTCTCGTGAGTTTCTCGACTCCCCACTATCTGGCATTCTTGGATATACATCTCTCGTACCTAGGTGTCCTAAACCCTCGTTATAGGGAGGTATCTGACAACCCCCCCATACTTTCAGATCTGGCCTCATCCTGGGGAGGAGGTCTTCGAGAATTATCCCCTTCACTAGAAGGTCTATTTCTTTCATTATAAGGAGGCGGACTTCTCATAAACATGTCATCTAACAATTCATCATCCGACTCCCCAATGGGCACCCAATGTTTGCACTTTTCCGTCTTCTTCTCCCCCACCGGAGGACCACCCATTGGCATCATTGGAAACAGTCCTTCTACAATCATATTCTGTCTCCACTGTTTCATCTTTTTGTCTCGGGTCTCCTGTTTCAGTTTCGGATACCATTTTGTTAACCCTTTATCCATGCGGGGCTTGTCTCTCTCAAAAGCCTCAATCTCCCATTCCTCTAGTGCTTCGTACTGCGTTAATCTAGGTCTGGGATGTAAATCATTCATCCGGGTTCTCAAATTAAATAGAATCCTGCCATTAAATGTACCGTCTAACAGAAAAGCCAAAATTCCGTCATCCTTGGTGTATTCCACCCAGTTTTCCAACCATACACACGAGTGGTACCCTTTATCAAACATCATGAAAGATGCAGGAGTATTCGGTGGCGGAATGACAACACCTTCTCGAGTTCTAATAGGTTTGTCTTTCTTGAAATAATTCTTCACTTTGTTTACAAGGGACAATTTTCTCCTATTTCCGTACATAATGTCTGTTTTATGACCTTTCCACTGATCGTTCTCAAACCCTAACAGTCTTGGATCGGGTCTAGTCGCAGGTCTATACGAATGCCACATACGATTACTGCGAGTGACTTTGTTTATAAAATCACTTCCAATCTAAATGCGTATTTTATTTTCGTGCGACCAATGAGGTGCACGGTTTCAAATAATTTCGACCAATGAGTGCGCGGCCTTTTCGCGAGACAGTTCTCACGCTTCGGCACTCACCCCTCCTTTACAATTCCAGCTCCACTACACACCCGCTGCGTCTACCAATCCCAGCGCGGCACGGAGTGACGTCAGAGCAGCTTCGCAACTGACTCCCTCCTTTACAAGGTAACGGAAACTTTATTTTTTTCTAAAGTGCTAGTGCTTGGTTATTTAACAACGAATACACATTCGCCACTGTACTCAAGTGTCTAGACAGTAAAGGTTTGTTTCACTGCAAGTAAACTACTTCCATTTACCTTTCACACACTACGGATAGATCTCTTCTGCCTACCCTTCACTCAAGCATTAGGGAACCTGCTACTTCTTTGACTCATCCACTTCTTTTCGGGATATATACAGAGCCCAAAGTTTCACCAGCGACCCCCTTTTGCTATCACCCAAGCTCCGACGAACCTGCTACTCCTTCCGGTGTGACCCTCACTAGGTTTATATCACAATAGAAGTTTTGCCAGCGAACTCGTTGCTATCATTTATTCAACTATGTATTCAGAAAACCCTAATCAGTGCTTCCAGTTCTGCCTAACCTGCACCAATTTTCCTTGGGCCAGTGACCTCAAAGCCAGTGGATTCTCTTCACCACTCACTATTCAATTCCCCGGGGATTCCCTACAAACATAAAACACTTACTAACGAGTGGGTTAATACATATATCAGTATATCAATAAGAAAAACAGTTTAAAACATTTCATAATTTTTCAAAGCAAAGCATTTCACGTGAGTGATCAGTTCACCAAAATGTTTACCTCTTTAGCAGCAATAATTTTTTTCGACTAGCAGCAATAAATTCCAGCAGCATCCAACTTATCTAGCTTAACTAGTCCTACCTAACTTTAACTAGTCCCTAACCATATCTCTGCTACCAGAAAATTACTGATAGAGATCGCAGGTCACCCGGCCAAATAATTTCACCATTACACGTACCAGGCCCATATATTTCCAATTTATCATATACCTTGATCAGGTGACCTAACACTCTACTACCAGTAACCCTGATTCCTTCCTATTTATTTCTAGTGTACCCGACTTACCAATCCACCGTTACGGGTACCTATGACCACAATGGATGAGGGAGCTAGCTGTAAAAGAAAAGCAGGCAAAATACAATATCGACTTTATTTCTTTGTATTCATCAAATAACCACAGACTACTGGGAAGTTTTAAAAGTTTTATCTAGATTTCAGATTCTGAGAGCAAACAGTTCACGACCAAGAGACAGTCAACGATCAAGATTATGAAGATCACATAACCATACAAAAAGTAAATCAGGGCAACTATTTATGAGTCTAATGGGAGAATAAGAACAAGGAATATGCTAAACAGATTTCAGGAATGGAAATTCACGAAGTATAGCTATGGGTGGGTAAACTTATGCACAAACTAGAATTTTGTTACTGGGAAAATACTTCAGGGGTAGGGAGAGAACTTAGAAAAATTTTATACACCTATAGGAAGGGGAAAAATGGAGCATGCTAAATTATAGCAACAATTACTTCAAGTCAGCTTGCAGGAGAAAATTATAAACCACATCTATGATTCAAAACAGTATGGAGAGAATGTGCTCTAAAAGGTAGGGTAACATAGGAACATGCTAAGAAAAACAGCAATAACGTATGAGCTTTCATTCAGAAGCTCTGCGAAAGCATGGAAATCAATTATGCAAAGGTATGTCTTTATTGAAGCAAAGACAGAAAAATAGAAGGTGCGGTATAGAGTCTAACACTATATTTACCTAGAATGGTGTGAAGACCAACCCTGGCCACGGATCAGTCAAGGACAGGAAATACCCCAAGGAAGGACAGTCATCAATGGGACAGCAGGTGCAGAATGGAAACCCCAGGACAGGACAGGAAAACCAGATTAGGATCAGGACAGGACCACCAAAGCACGACCAGCACCCGCAGTTTGGAAGCAACGCCTGCGCTCCACCATCGCTGCAGCTATCAGTCAGAACCCCGATTGGGTTAGCGAACTCCCCAGCAAAGTGCTCCGCCAGCACTTAAGGTTTAGTAAAACCTTTGAGTCTATAGTTAAATTCAGACAGAGTGCTCCGCAGCGCTCTGTATTCAGTCACCTATTGAGTGCGTTGGGTCAGTGACAGGTCAGCTATTCAGACAAGTCGGACAATTTCTCTAGCTAAACCTAGGCTAGATATACTGTTTTCGGGTCAGTGTACCACCCCCCAAATGTTGCAAGTGTCAGAATCCCCAATTTCGATTGGTCCTTAGGTAGGATAGGTTAACACACCAATCAGAACAAACTTCTACAAGCTCGTATTTGCATTTTATGGAACTGCCTAGCAGATTTGGGGTTCCCATGACCTATTCTACAGAATACAATAGGAAAATATACAATTGTATCCAATGCAGTACATTTCAGTTTCTCCGGCTGGGTGAAGGTGCATCTTCCCAGGCACGTCTTTGGCAGGGACCTTCAGTTGGCACTTGGTCAATGCCACCGGAATATGGACATGCGCAGGACCTCACATCAATATGGAGTCTTTGAGCACTGCATCAGACCCTCAAAACCGCGATACATGGAAAGTAAGCGAAAACATATTAAAAACATAGAAATAAATGAATGTACTATATACCATGAGTAGCCACTTTATACTTCTTACTATAAAAATATACTATGCGATTATGAATTTAGTGCAACAGACAATAACACGAGAGCATCAGCGCAAGCTTCACCATGTGAGTATACAGACAGCCATTTAAGAGGTAAATACGCATGCGCACATTTTCCCACCAGAACTGCAACTACGTCACGTCACGTGAGTGTGACTAACGCATGGTCAGTAGAAAATCCCCAAGCGGCGGCCATTTTAAGGACAAGGGTTATTCGTATTAGTAAAACACATAGGCAAGCATCACTAATATACACGCACATCCAAAATAAAAGAAAATTAGTAAGACATACAAGTTGAATTACAGGATTATAAGTTATTCGAGGTTCTTGATTTAAGCAAGTCACGTATGTGAAATCTTGCTTCATCAAAAGCATCAATTCACCTTTTACTTTTCATTGTAACTTGACTCGTTTGGTGCTCTATTTGCCTAGTTTTAAAAGTGAGGAGACACATACAGTACTGACTTTAGTCATACTAGTGAAAAAAGAATGGGTCATTAGTAATATTGAGTGCTAAGCCCAAAAAATGCCACCCAGTTTTAACAACGTAGATGATGCTGAAATCATGTTTTAAAAGATTTTATTAGCTAGGGCCGCGTCCGCTGTGTTGAGCACCTGGCGCTGACCGAAGTCTCCTGGGCGGAACTGGGGGGCATGCCCCAAAGCTGGCAAAGATGAACCTGCATGTAAAATAAGTGTCTAAAAGATGTCACTGAGAGTGCGCATAATGAATGCCTCCAGTAAGAGCAAACTTGATGAGTTTTGCTGTTTAAATACAAGAACCTGCAATTTTCACGTAAGCACCAACTCTGGTGAACAATAATGCTTCATTAGAATATTGACCATGATACACTGTATAAAGCAGCTGGTACATTAGTCCTATTTGAATAAAAAAAAAGTGGAAACATCGGCAGTTCTAGTCTTGCTTGTTAGCCCTAACCCTGTTTTTACTTAAAACCTGCTTTTAGTTTTTAAATATTTTGTTTTCTCTTGTAAGTTTTTGCATCTTTTCTTTCCAACTATCATTTCTGGCACCTCACCCCGCCCACTTGCACAAATGATCCTTTTCTGTCTGAGTGGCTCTGCTTTGTGGCCTCAGGTGTTTTTCGGCTTTCTGCTCCTTGGATTAAAGGTTCTGTGTGAGCCCTAGTTATCAGAAACGTCACCTTCCAGTTTACTGTTTCCTACTTTTAACAATTGAAGCGTTGAAATTTAATGTGGCTGATTTAGCCACGATTAGCACTCCCAGAATGCATTGGGTTGCCTTTGTCCTCTCTCCTTTGTGTCCTTATGGGAGGTATATCTTTTCTTTCTGTGAGGCATCCTTTGTCTTCTTTCCTGGTGTGAGGCTGCTTTTTCGTCCAATTGAAGATATGCATTTGTTCTTTCCCCTTGTATGGGGCTCCTTTCTTTCCTTAACCCCTTCTATGCTAATGACAAGGTCAGCTCGTCATGAAGTACCACTGGAGCTGTGCTTATGACGAGCTGACCTTGTCATGAACAATGGGAAAAAAGAAGGTCCAGCGCAGCAGAAAAATACCCTGTAGCATTGAAGGTGTTAAGGGAGGTAAGCTGTTTGGGGTTGAGGTATTTCCTTCATTTCTGTGAGGTATGCCATTTTCCTCTCCTCTTGTGGGGCTCCTTTGTCTCCTCATGTGTGGTATCCTTTGTCATCTCCTTTTGTGTAGTCCTATTTCGTCTCCTCGTGTGAGCTATGCCTTTGTCTCAAAAAGGTATGCCTTTGTCCTTTCTTCTTCCTTGTATTGTCTCTTGAGAATGTGTGTGGCTCTGTCTGTGTGTGTGTGGCTCTGTCTGTGTGTGTGTGGCTCTGTCTGTGCGTGTGGCTCTGTCTGTGTGTGTGTGGCTCTGTCTGTGTGTGTGGCTCTGTCTGCGTGTGTGGCTCTGTCTGTGTGTGTGTGGCTCTGTCTGTGTGTGTATGGCTCTGTCCGTGTGTGTGTGGCTCTGTCTGTGTGTGTGGCTCTGTGTGTGTGGCTCTGTCCGTGTGTGGCTCTGTCCGTGTGTGGCTCTGTCTGTGTGTGGCTCTGTATGTGTGTGTGTATACCTCTGTGTATGTGTGGATATGAGTGTGGCTGTGTGTTTGTAGCTCTATATGTGTGTTTCTCTGTGTGTGTGGCTCTGTGTGTGTATGGGTGCGGCTCTGTGTGAATGCCTCTGTGTGTGTGTGTATGGCTTTGTGTGTGACTCTATGTAGATAGCTTTTTAAGTAAGTGGCTCTATGTGTGTGTAGCTCTGTCTGTGTGTGGCTCTGTCTGTGTGTGTGGCTCTGTGTGTGTGCCTATGTGTAGGTATGTAACTCTGTATAAATAGCCTTTTTTGAAGGTGACTCTATGTGTAAGTGCCAATGTCTGTGTGAGGGTGGGTCTGTGTAAGTGGCTCTGTGTGTGTAGGTAAAATTGTAAATTGATACTTGTATAGCGCACTACTCACCCACAGGGGTCTCAAGGCGCTTGTACGAATACCGATTTGGAACCCATCCTGGCTTTCCCTGTCCACTCCTGGGCACCCCCAAGGTGGAGGCCAGGCATCCTTAGCGTTGTGGGGGCCGTTGTGGAGATTAAGCAAGCTATTGCCCAGTGTTGCAGAGTGGGACTCCATGATTGGAATAGGCACCGAGGCGAGAATTATCAGATCTGTGGAATTTTGAGCCCAAGACCCGCCGAGGCAGGGAATTGAACCCTGGTCCTGGGCTAGACCTCTGCATCAGGGTCTGCCGCTCTAACCATTGAGCCACACTTCTCCACTAGGTGACTGTGAACAACTCTGCCTAGGTGGCTCTGTATGTGTATGTGTGTGTGGCTATGTATGTGTAAATTCAATAGGTCATGCATATGCAAAAGATTAAGCTATTAGCATTGTAAATGACAATGCCATTTATTGGACGATTAAACCATTGCAAAGTAAAAAGACAATGCTATTTATTTATGATTTTAAAAAAATAAATTAATAAGCAGTACCAATAGCTCTACCTTTAATAATGCCGAGACCATTGCATTGTTCATGATTGTTTTTATATTCTCCAGTGGAGCTATTGTGTAAAAACATTCTTAAGTATTTACATGTGCTTGTTCCCCTTTTCAAGTTATCGATAATGTGATGCATATGTGAAATTAACATGATGTAGTGACTGATATATAATTTGTCGATGACAATATCTGGATGTTTAAGGAAGCTCAACATGATAAAGGACTGGATATAACTCTAGGCAGATGACTTAGAAGTGTGATGTGATAGAAATACTGACCATGTTACTTGATGTTAGTAATGCAATGTTTGAGTTTCTAAGTCTGCCTAAAGAAGTGTAAAGAACAAGTTACTTACCTTAGGAAACGCTTTTTCTGATGGATACAGTATCTGCCTGTGGATTCCTCACCTTTTGAATTACCCCTTATGCAGCATTCCACAGAAACGTTTTTCATAGCTCTCCCACGTCGACGAGGACTCACAATGGTACGGCTCCGTTTGCGACTCCGCGTGACGTCATTGGAGCCATAAGAAGACCTCGTCGGTGTGCTTAGATCAGTTCCACCCCTTTTTTCCGTGCCTTTGAGGCAAACGGGTGAACCAACAATATTTCACAAGTAACACAGTATGCAACATAAGCACAAATATACACAGTATATGATTCAAAGAAGAAAGGAAACTGGAAATTCTAAAATATAGACATTTCCCAGAAACAAGCATCATATCATTTCTATTGACAATGAAATACAAGAATGTCATACCCAAAATTATTTTCGGTATAAGTAGGCAGACAATGGGGAGGCGGGTGGGTCAGTGAGGAATCCACAGGCAGATACTGTATCCACCAGAAAAAGCAGTACCGAAGGTAAGTAACTTGTTCTTCTGATGGATACATCTGCCTGTAGATTCCTCACCTTTTGAATTGAATCCCCAAGCAGTCCTGCTCCCGGAGGAACGTGTCCGCTTACCTATACCAAAAAATCCTGCAGCACAGAACGTGCAAAGTGACCGTCCCTCCTCACCTCTGAATCTAAGCAGTAATGCTTCCCAAAATTGTTGAAGGAGGCCCAAGTTGCTGCCTTGCAGATGTCTACAACAGGGACACCTCTAGCCAAAGCAGAAAAAGTCATAGCTCTGTTAGAATGATCTTGAATACCTTCAGGAGGCACCTTCTTGGCCAAGGCGTAGCAGATCTTGATGCAGAGGATAAACCACCTGTGGACAGCCTTGCCCTTCATTTTTTCCATGTATCCAATGAAGAGTTGGTTATCCAACCTGAAGACTTCAGCCCTAACCTGGTAGAAGCTGACCGCCCTCTTAGGTGAAGTCTTTCCTCCTTCATAGAAGGGTGAGGGGAGGATAGGAAAGGGGTATAGTTATAGATTTCCCTATTGGAAAGGAATGACCACCTTAGGCAGGAACACAGCTCTGTTCCTAAAAACCATCTTATCTACATGAATAAAAGGTGAAAGGAGGCTTATAACTAAGAGCCTGTAGCCCACTAACCCTCCTGGCCGAATTAATCGCAATCAGAAAAATTGTCTTGAATGACAGAGCCTCAACGGACAACTATGTAGAGGCAAAAAGTGGACCCCATCAGGAAAGTAAGAACTAAATTTAAATCCCACTGAGGCATGATAAATGTAGTGGGGGGAAACCTGTTAGTGAGACCCTTAATGGATCTCATAACTATAGGAGACTTAAACAAAGAGGGTTGGTATGGTAAGCAAAGAAAGGTACAGAAGTAGCCTTTAAAGTTGCTACAGCACAACCCTGTTGAGCCAGGGAAAGAGCGAAATTCAGACTATCAGCAAGTGGGCCTGCAAAGGATCAATTGATCTCTCTATGCATCATTTAACAAACTTGGCCCACCTACCAGAATAGGCAGATTTGGTGGAGTGTCTTCTTGCCGATAAAATAACATCTATCACATCTGGTGGGAGAGAGAAAACACTCAGGTAGTCCCATTCAATATCCAGGCATGAAGGTGCAGACTCTGGAGGTGGGGATGTAGAAACTGCCCCTGAGACGGTGAAAGGAGGTCTGCCCTGAGAGGGAGACGGAGCAGAGGGTGCGATGAGAGGTGAAGGAGGTCTGTGTACCACACCCTTCTTGGCCAATCTTGGGTGATCAATATGACTTGGGCCCGGTCTTGGCGAATCTTCCTTAGAACCGGAGGAATCAAGGGTATGGGAGGAAACCTGCAAAGAAGCTGTGACCCCAAATTTAACTGAAATGTGTCCCCCAACGCTCCGCGCATTGGATATTAGAGACTGCAGAATGACGGGCAGTGCACTTTCTCGTGAGTGGCAAACAGGTCCAACTGAGGCAACCCCCACATCCTGAAAATGTGATGGAACACCTCCGGAGAAGATGCCACTCGTGATCGTCCGAGAACTGCAGACTGAGACTATCCACACGCACATTCAGCAGTCTGTCCAGATGATTAGCATTCACTCAAATCTGATGGTCTTGGACCCAGGACCAGAGCCGCAGAGCGTCTCTGCAGAGACAATGCGACCATACTCCTCCCTGTTTGTTTATGTTACGTTAGCATTGGCCGTCAGGACCTGAACTGACTGACCATGAAGGTAGGGAAGAAAGACCTATAGAGCCAAATGTATCACCCACAATTGTAGAAGATTGAATTAAAGCAATCTTTCCTCTATAGACCAAAGTATCTTGATATCCAGATCCCTAAGATGAGCTCCCACCCCAGAGTGGAGGCATCCGTGATCACTGTGGCAACTGGAAAAGGAGGTTGAAATGGCTTACCCCAGAGACAGGTTGCCTGGAAAATTCCACCATAACAGCTCCGCTGCAGTGTCTCTGGAGATTCTGACCACCTTCCTGAGATTCCCATTGTATTGAAACCACTGCCTGCAGAGGCACCACCCTAGTGTCCTCATGTGCCAGCGTGCATGATTGACCAACAGTAAACAGAAAGTGAACAGATCGAGTAGGCTCAAAACCTTCAGGACTGAACCAGTTGCTCCATCTTGAAACATTTGAATCATGGTTTGTATGTCTATAATCCTTTGAGGAGGCGGGAAAGCACGAATAACAGTAGTGTCCAGTACTGCCCCTATGAACATGTTGTGCTGAGAGGGCACCAGGTGAGATTTGGGTACATTTATCGAAAAACCCAAGTCGAACAAGACACGTTGTCTCTTGCAAATGATGCACCACCGAAACGGGAGGACCGCAAACTGGTACTGTTGAGACCCCACCGTAAATACACATCCTGTAAATTGATCAACACCATCCAGTCTACCTGCTGAAGCGCCAGCAGAACCTGAGCTATGGTCAACATCTTGAATTTCTCATGTTTGAGGCAAAAATTCAAGATCCTGAGGTCTAGGATCAGTCTCAATCACCCGTCCTTTTTGGGGTTCAGGAAATACTGGGAGTAGCATCCCTGACCCCTTTCCTGCTCCGGAACAACCCCTGTTGCACCTTTCTGTAGCAAGGAAATGACCTCTTTTGCAGGATCAACAGATGGTCCTCTGAATTTCAGCCCTGGCAACGAGGGAAAGGATGGGAAAACTCCCGGAAAAGAAAGGCATACCCATTTTCCACAAGATTCAAAACCTAAAGATCTGACATAACAGATTTGTAGAAAATGGGACATCCAACCTCCAATGGGTCCAACAGTGCTTTAAGGTGGGGGATCTAGAGCTGCTTCCCTGCGGAGCCAGTTGGGCGAACAGGAGAGGAGGAGGAGGATGAGGAGGAGGAGGATGGGGAGGAGGAGGAGGATGAGACTTGTTGGCGAGCAGACCCTTGCAGACGACCTCTTCCCTTCCCTCTGCATGCTCTAAACAGCGGGTCCTGTTGTTGCTGCTGCTGTTGCTGCTGCTGCTGTCGGGCCCGAAATGGAGCAGCCTTCCTAAAACCCTGAAATCTCCAGTATCCAAAGCCCCTAGGCTGGCATTGCACAGCTAAAGATCTAGAGGTAGCTCTACTATCTTTAAAACTTTGTAGAGCAGAGTCCACCTTGGTCCCAAAGAGTCTAGAGCCATCACAGGGAAGATCCAACAGTGTGGCCTGAACATACGGACAGAATCCTGATCCTCTGAACCAGGCGTGCCTCCTAGTTGCCAACAATGAGCCCATCCCCCTAGTAACTGAGTCAGCCGTATCAAGCCCGAAGTGAATCACCTGACCGGCTGCAGCTTGAGTGTCCGACAGCATCTCCGCTACAGCATCTCCGTGAAGTGGCCCTGGATATCCTCTGGCAGTTTAGGAATCACACCCTTAGCTGAGTCCATCAACGCATGGATGTAGCCTCCCAACAGGCACATGGCATTAGTCGACTTCAAAGCCAAACTGGCCGATGAAAATACCTGTTTAACCAACTGTTCTAGTTTTTTTGAATCCCTATCTCTCGGAGTGGAAGGAATTGAACCTGAGGATTGTTTTGAGGAATATGAAGCTTAAAACACCAAGCTCTCAGGTGAAGGGTGTGTTGACAAAAAAGCTGGATCCCCAGACGCAACTTTGTATTGCCTTGCCACCATTCTGGAAACAGCTGGGGCAGACAGAGCCTTCTGCCAAACTTCCAAGATGGATTTCTTCAAGGCTTCATTGAGCAGAAGTAAAGGTTCCATCACTGATGAAGGGGAGTGAAGAACCTCCGTCAGAATGTTTGATTTGACCTCTGCAGTGGGCAACTGTAAATTCAGGAGGTCAGCAGCCTTCCTTATAATAAAATGGTAGGAAGAAACCTCCTGAGAAGGAATTGCTTTGGGAGAAGAGAGCTCCCACTCTGGTGATGTGTCCAGCCCACTAGCTTCCTGAAGCCCTTCAAAATCATTCATGGGATCCAGTATCCCCCCTTCCTCCGCTTCTTCCTTTTGCTCCTGGAATTCCTCCTCTTCAAGAAGCCTCTGAGCTTCCCTTCTGAATCGTATCTTTGCTATCGTCATCTGTAGTGCAAGACGCGGCACCGGTGACTTCGGAGCCGGCGTCGACGGAGGCCCTTCAGGTGCGGCTGGAGGCACCATAAGAAGTCGAGAAGGTGCTGGACTGGAGCCCAACAGTGCCGGCGATTAGTCTATCCTTTCCTGTGACTGGATTGGCATCGAGAATCTCAGTGTCGGGAGAGGCCAAGTTGGAGTCATTGGCATGAAAGGCATAAAAGGTGCCTGGGCATAATGTTTGGGTATGTCCATGTTAAAGGAAAACAGTCCCACGGGGCCACCAGGCGCACCAGATGAGTTAACCGCCCTAGCAAACATGCCATACATTGCACTTAAAAAATGCGAAGGAGGAAGTGGCCAAGAGTCGGACCAAGATGGCCGCTTAAGACCTCTGCTCGTCTCCCTGACACCCATATCCTGCCAGTAATCCTGCCTCAATGGTTCCCCAAATGACAGCCAACAGCGAGCGGTGCCGATCCATGTAGCTCCGAGCAGCGCCCAGAACCGGAGATACAGGTCCTGTCTTTTTGGGCCTGGATGAACGTCTCACGCCGGGGACTGGAGTACTGCGGCTCACCGCAAAAGTGTGGAGTAGAGCCAGCCGCTCGGGCTGGAAGTTTGCCTGTCAGCGGGAAACTTTTGGATCGTTCCCTTCAGGACACTCGGCCGAAGTGCCTCTGACTGGAGTGTCGCTGCCATCATGAAATCCCCTTGGGCCTCGCGCGGAGGTATTTACACCGGCCTGTATATGACTTGGATCACGCCCGAGGGCCGGATCGCCTGCCTGATAAGGCCTTTGCTTCACCAGTCAGCCTGACCTGGGGGTGGAGGCTACCCTCAGCGTTTCTCCTGTGGCCCTGCCATATCAGCCAGCGAGGTGCGCCCGGGAGCTGGGAAGAGCGCACTCCTCCGCCTGCAAGTGCCTGTGAGCCTGCGGCTGCCGAGTGCATAGCGACCAGCACCGCTGTTCCTCCTTGAAGCACCGGTGCGCAGTATAGATGGAGGAGTCTCCCCCGTGACCTAGCATCTGTCCGCGCCGCCCCTTAAACGCGCAAACACTGGTGCGACATAACCACAGTAAGTTGCGGCAACTCATGAGAGAGAGCGCATTGAAACCCTTGCCTTCCTGCCAGCGATCATCTCCTATTCAACCACGCACCCACCTCGTCCTTGCATTCCACCCACCCTGGGCTGTGCGGGAGCTGCTACAGAGAGACTGTAATTCCCTGGGGTGGAGTGCACAGACTCTGGCTGACCAGCCGGTCGTGGACACAAATGGGGCCGCTCACCTTTTGCATCCCCTCCATCTGACCCTGGTACCTCTGATAAGTTGACATCTCTAAGTAACTGACTTTTCCCTCCTCCCCTCTCCCCTCCACACCCACAGAGTGACTTTTGGCTCAGGCGCGGCAAGCGGGTCTGGATGCTTTTAAAGCGCGATGACAGGGAGACATGAAGCAGAAAAGGGCCCAGCCCAGGGTCCCAAAAGCATGAAACAAGTCCAGTCAAATAAACTCAACTGGTACACTCTTCCCAAGGGCTCACCAACAGACCTGCGCCACACTCCTAAGGCAGTGGATGAACTTGAGGGCACCACCCTTGACCTGACCCTGCAGGACATTGTGGCAGCCATCAATGGAGTCAAATCATCTTTAGAACATAAAATGGGAACTATCTCCATCGATGTGAACCTCATTCAGGCTGACCTCACGAAAATGAACGAGAAGGTAAAAACTTTGGATATAAAGACAGCCAGTCTAATAGACGATGTAGCCCTACTCCAACGAGAAGTACAAGATCTTAAATCCTTCTGTGAGATGGCCGAACGCAAACTGGATGATCGCGAAGGTCGTACGCGATGCAACAATGTCCGCATCCTAGGTGTGCCCGAAAAAGCGGAAGGACCAGCGCCAGACTTGTTTAGAGAGGATCTCATCTTGAACTACCTCTAACCTAAGGGACTGGGGACATTTTTCACCATCAAGCATGCACATAGAATCCCGGGCGGATGACCCAAGCCTGGCACACCACTGTGCCCGCTAATAGCACCTTTCCTGAACTTCATGCGCAGACCGCACCCCCTCTGCACTATGAGAATGCCGTTATATCCTTTTTCCCGGACTTTACGCAATTGTTGCAAAGACAGCGTCAAACGTTCATAGCTGTCAAGAAGAAGCTCAGGGAAAGGGGACTTAAATATGCAATGATGTTTCTGGCTCGTCTCCGTGTGGAAGTAGAGGGACGGTCATGGTTGTTTGATAATCCGGCAGTGGCTTCGGACTGGCTCGACAGCCGAATCGACAGCGGTCCCGGAGGGAGGAGTGGGCTGGCGATCTGGAGTCGCAAGACCGAGGATGAGAATTGCTAGGTGCCGTTGTCTTCCACACAAACTCACTCAGGTAACGGGGTCCTGGTGGCCCCACAGATGGACATAGTCTCACCATGTTCCGCCTCACTCAGGGGAAGTTTCGTAGACGGCCCAATTGGGGACAATTGATTCAAAGAATTATCCGGGGGATTGGGAAATAGAGTGTTGGCGTCCCTCCTCTTTTCTACTTTTAGTTGTGTCTTAGTATCAGAATTTGGGCGACAGGCACTCTGCCAGTTTGGTATGGGCAGTTATAAGTCCAGAGGGCAGGGAAGCGGGTTGTTGGTGGGGGGTTTGAAGTGTTTTTTCTTTGTTAGTTCTTCTCATTTACGCACAATTGCAGGCACGGCGAATGCACAAAAGACTTTCTACATTACCAATGCACACACACTGGGATAAAAGCATTAACATTTTAAGTTGGAATGTCAACGGGCTTGGGGACAAAGTTAAGCGAAGCATTGTTCTGCAATATATTAAGAAACAGGGCCCGGATATCGTGCTTCTTCAAGAGACACATCTTATGGGTTTCTCCTGTAGAGCGATGAACAGGAGCGGATATAAACTAGTGGTGCACGCAGGATTCACGGCTGGCTCCAGAGGGGTGGGCATTATGGTAAAGAACACATTTCCTCTTAGCGTAGACTCCACTGGACTGATGACAGGGGTCAATATGTAGGCATCACTGGGTCCTGGGAGGGACAGGTCCTCACACTGTTGTCTGTTTATGTTCCACCGGGCCTCAAAACCACCATGTACCAAGACCTCCGTACTAACCTTCTCTCTCTTCCGGTGCTGGGGGCGACTTTAACTCTGTATGCTCTGGCGGGCTGGACCGACATCCCCCTCGCGAGTTGGGGCCCACTTCTTGCTGGTTACCTGACTTCCTTGAGGCCATGGGGCTAATAGATACCTGGTGCACATTCAATCCTGAGACAAAGCAATACACATTCCACTCCGGAGCCCACCACAGCTTCTCCCGCCTTGACTATATTTTGGTTCGCAGCTCTCAAACCTCACACGTTCATGAGGTCCGACACTTAGCTAGGGGCATCTCCAATCACTCACCGCTATGGGCACATATACTTCTGGATCACATTCACGTGGGCAGAATCGCACCAATCAACCCCTGGTACCTTCGTAACCCCAAAATTCGTATAGGGCTTCTAGCCACAACAGACAGCTATTTCAAAGAAAATGTGGGTACTGTGACCTCTGCCCAAACGCTCTGGGAGGCCTTTAAAACGGTGATCGGGGGGAAGCCTTATCCCTAATATCAGGTCACAAACGGGAGCAACAGAAAGCGATATCTGACATAGAGGACGATATTCACAGATTTGAGGGGGAACTGGAGGGGCAGGATACTCCTGAGATACTCCATCTACTGCAACTTAAACAGGACGAATATAAGGCGCTTGTTACAGAGACAGCTCGGACTCTGGAGAGAGAGAAACTTGGGAGAATTTTTGATTTGGGTGACAAAGCTGGGAAACTGATAGCTTGGCTGGATAAACGGGAATGGGCAAGTACACTGGTCCCCGTCCTATATGGCGCTACTAATACTACCATAGTGGACCCCTCAAGACTTAGCTCGTCAATTCGCCATCCATTTCAAGGCAGTGTATAATGCATGAACATCCTATACTGAAGACGACTCTGCTGAACTGTTGAGAGACATTGTTCTGCCCTCCCTCTCCTTGACTGACAAGCAACTAATGGACAGTTTTCTGCCTACAGACGAAATTGCTCAGGCAATTAAATCGCTTCAATCGGGTAAGGCCTCCGGCCCTAATGGGATCCCTATAGAACTGTATAAACTCTACCCGGATAAAATGGCAGCCCACCTTAAAGTCATGTTTGAAGAGAGCAGGGAGTCAGTTTAACTATCGTGGGATCAGCACATAGCTAACATTGTTTTCATCCATAAAGACAGCAAACCTAAAACAGACTGTACCTCGTTTTGACCTATTTCTCTTCTTAATGCGAACCTAAAATTCTAGCGAATTTCCTAGCCAACCGCCTAGTTAAAATCATACCAACTCTCATTCACCCTGACCAGTCTGGCTTTATCCTGTGCCGGAAAACAGCGTTGAACCTGCGCCACGTTCATGGGGTAATTGGCAGGGCAGACACCATACGCGAACCAGCGTTTTTGGTCAACCTAGACGCAACTAAGGCGTTCAACATGGTCGAATGGCCTTATCTCTTTGCGGTGCTCCAGAAGCTGGGGCTTGGCCCCAATTTTTTCAGATGGGTCCGCCTCTTATATGGGACACCATTAGCGAAAGTCATAGTTAACAACAAACAATCAGACACCTTTACCTTGAGCCGGGACACCCGCCAGGGCTGCCCGCTTTCCCCTCTCTTATTCACCTTGGCACTAGAACCGTTAGCGTCCTGGATCTGTCAGGACCTAGTGATTCCCCTGGACATCAGACTGGGAAGACCAGATATCACTTTACACTGATGACGTAATACTCAATCTCACAGACCCCCAAAAATCTTTAATTGTTTTACTGGACATCTTAGCGCTGTTTGGGAGATATTCCAGATTCAAGATTAACTGGACAAGTCTCATCTGTTTCCCCTTCATGGGGGTATACCAGCCTTGCCACGTAACTGCCCAATCCAAGTCAGTGCATCAGGGTTCAAATATTTAGGGATATTCGTCTCCCTGGTCCCCAACAATCTTCTTCCCCCGCTCCAGCGCCTACAACATGACATAGCCAGCTGGCGAACCCTCCCGTTGTCCCTCCTCGGAAGGGCCATACTTTTTAAAATGATGTCCCTCCCCCGCTTCCTCTACGCCTGGCAAAACTCACTTGATGCTGACCCCATTGCTTACTTTAAAGAAATTGAGAAACTCCAGAGGGAGCTATTATGGAATAGACCACCATGTATAGCTCTCAGCAATCTAACCTTAAAATGGTATGATGGAGGTATCGCTCTTCCCGACATTAAAAAATATTATTGGGTTGCTCACCTGGCTGCCATCAATTCTGGCACCTACGGGGCCCCTGAAGATCCAGGTTATCGAATGAGCAGGTGGCTTCTCCTGGGTGGGAACTGCAATAGGGCATTGTATTCCAGACCGGCTCGACCTCCACTGTCTGTCCCCAATGGGCACTCAATTATCTTCTGGCACGCTGCCAACAGATCCCTGGGATGGGAGGGTAAACTGACGTTGGCCAACCTCTTATGGGATTTCGCGACACTGAGGTCCCTGTGGCAGACAAAGGGTTTTGATAAGTGGGATATGATTGGTATCTCTCGCATCCAAGACCTTTGGGAAAAGGGTGACATAAAAACGTTCACTTCCCTCCAGGATCAACATGAGCTGGCTGACTCAGAACATTTCCGCTACATGCAAATACGGCATGCTTTACGCTCAGCCTTTCCTACGGGTTCCTACCCACCCCCCGAGTCCTCTCCAATGGAAATCAGGATATTAGATGGACTCCTCCCAGAAAAGACTATTTCTCTGATTTACAATAAATTAATTCATAACATAGATGACCCTCTTGCACTGCTTCGACAAAAATGAGTGGCGGACGGTATTGAACTGACGACGAAGACTGGCAGGAGTCTGTGTCCTCTCCCAGCATGGTGGCTATCCCAGCAAGACTGAGATTGGTTCAACTTAAAATCCTGCACAGGATATACATGACGGGGCATAGACCAGTGCAAATGGGAAGGGCAACCACCGGGGACTGTCGTAGGCGATGTGGCCAGCTGGGCACATTCCTGCATATCATCTGGGAATGCTCTCTCATCCAGTCCTACTGGAGGGAGATTCATGGAGTGGTGGGGACGGTCCTGGTGGTGCCCCTACTCCCGGAGGCACGCAGATGTTTGCTGAATATATGGGAGTCAACCGACCTAAACACACACCAAACACAGTGGGCCACACTTGGATTCATGGTGGGTAAAAGGAACATAGCCCAGGCTTGAGAGGCAGCTGACTTGCTTTCTCCTTGATTTGTCCTAAAAGTGGAAAAATTTGCATTATTCTTGTAAAATGTGACTGTGCCTGGCCAATAAGAGTGTTTTGCTGTAATGTGTTTCTGTTGTCGATGATTGTTAATAAAAAAGAATTATAAAAAAAGGTGAAGGATCCCCACTTGGAGCTGGTAAGGGTGGGTACGGATCTGGAACCGCCTGATCTGGAACTGCCCGAGGTCGCAAGGCTGGTTCTCGCTGCGACGCCGGAGACACCAGAGCCTGGGGCGGAGTGGCTGAAAGCAAAGGACTCGCTTCCCTAGGCCACAGAGAGTCCCTAGGAGTCGGAGAATGCACCGGAGTCACCTGCGGTGAAGAGGAAGGTGAGATATCATCCTTCCTGTGATGCTGTGGAGCTGGGGACTCGACTTCGACGATTTGCCTTTCAAAGAGTGACACTTGGAACCATGACTGCGCTTCTTCTTATGTTTCCTCAATGATTTTGAAGTGTGTGGAGTCGGTGACTTCGACCTCAAATTTAGCCTCTTCCGACCCCTCTTCTTCTTCTTCGCACAAGCCATGAACAGTTTCGCATCCCGCTCCTTTAGGGCCTTTGAGTTCATCCGGCGAAACGAAGAGCGTCCCTCGACGTCATGGTCCGACTATAGGCAACAAAGGCAATCATTGTGGGGTTCCGTGATGAACATATGTCCCCCACATTCCCTACAAGGTTTCATGTCATGTCATGGTACTTATAGAGCGCACTGTCCCCAGACAGTCACCTTGCGGTGTCGCATATGTGGCTTCCTGGCGCTGATACTCATACCGCTGTGGAACCCCTCCTGGCTTTCCCTGTGAATTGTCCACTCCTGGGCACCCCCAGGGTGAAGCCAGGCATCCTTAGCGCTGTTGGGGCCGGTGTGGAGGCTAAGCAAGCTATTGCCCAGAGTTTCAGCGTGGGGCCCGTGATTAGAATAGGCACCGAGGCGAGAATTAACAGGTCCGAGGAAATTGAGCCCGAGACCCCGCCGAGGCGGGAATCGAACCCTGGTCCCTGGCCAGAACTCTGCATCATGGTCTGCCGCTCTAACCATTGAGCCACACTCCTCAACTGAACTGAGGTTTGAACCCTGACTTTTTCTGCGTAGCCATCACACTGCTACAATTACAGATCGACTGTTACAACGTTAACCACAAAGGAATATGGATTCCTAGAAAAAACGATACACGTCGACGGCACGGAAAAAGGGAACTGACGTCAGCACACCGACGAGGTCTTCTATGGTTCCAATGACGTCATGCAGTCGCGAGCGGAGCCGTTCTATTGTCACATCCTTGTTGACGTGGGAGAGCTACGAAAAAAGTTTCTGTGGAATGCTGAGTAAGGGGTCATTCAAAAAGGTTAGAAATCCACAGGCACGTGTATCCATCAGAATTTAAGATACACTCAAAGGTTTATTTTACTCCCCTCTCCCTAAGAAACACAGAAAGTCAAATGTTTAGGAATGTTGTATTCAACTTTCAGAATATTTTTATTATGAGTTATGAGTGTAAAAAGGAAAACACTTACAATTAACATTACACTATTACACACAGATGTATACTAATAATCATCATTTTATTACATATTGTTGACCAGCTCCCAGAGCAGAAGTTCCTGAAACAACACGTACAACTCCAACCACAGTCTCAACTACCGCATAAGCCTTCATGGAAGGCACAGCTCCCGCTGATCCTGTTCGGGATGAGGAGCAGCTTGGTCCGTCAAGTGTGCCAGTGCCTGGACAGGCTGCTAGGCTGATCCTCACTATGCCTACCAGCAGTAATACCACCCATCTTGTTCAGTACACAACCCAGACCTGGCTCCCGTATTGGCAACAACATCTGCAATTGAGCTAGGACCCAATGTGGTTGTGCCAACTGTGCAAACGCCACAGAGTAGTGTGGGTGGGGTAGGCAATCATCTGGACAGCAGAGTGAGGCCACTGACAACAACTGGCTCATGGGTGACATCAAACAGTTGTCTGGGGAGTACAATGACCTCATTGAGAGGCAGATATCTGTCTTGGGTGGTGCAAGGTGGCTTGAGGGACATATGCAGGGCTATTAGTCAATCCTCTACCCTTTTCTGTGCATCCTCAATATCTATGTACCATCCACCAGGTTCCTCCACAAAAATCCTCCTGCCATCACCTCTAACCCTGCAACTGCGGAGCCAACAGTCAACCTGACATGGAGTCGCTCATCAAGGCCAGTGGGAGTGGATTACATCAAAACCACTACCGAGAGGCGCAAGTAATTTCCTCCTGTGAAACAGTAATATTAACTCTTGGGTCAATTCTGTCTCCGGTGTCTGATATAAATATAATTTTTCATTTAATCTTCCATAATTTCTCTTGTCATTGTATCCCACCTTATTCAATATATGTGTGAATTAGTATACAATTTGTTTTTTAATACATTTAAACAGTTTTTTGTTCTACTTTTTGCTGGATTGCCAAAATGTTGTGATAGGAAATGTTCATATTGTGTCAAATTCTAAAGATACCCCACATACAGAATTTTACAATAACCATAGTTATTAGTGATATTTACTAATATGTTTGTGGCTTATCTCACAAAATGACACAAACATTGATGTTCTTGGGATGAAAATTCCATTTATTACATACAAAACAATAATCATCATTGTTTGTCCTTCATGCATTTTAATACATGGTGATTTACAATTTGAAGTAAATACTATGACCATCACATTTCATAAGTACATACTCACACAGAGGAATTCCTATAAACACACACTGCAATTATGTCAGCAGTGATTTCATTTTTTAATGTAAGAGCATTCAAAGTACAACAACAGGAAACACATTCATATAATTTTACATCTGTACATTACAAGCTAGGTAACTTACCCATTCAGTAAGTCACCGACGATTTATTTGTACTACTGAAGATGGCAGTGAGTGGTGACCTATGGGAAAAGATGAATGTTTAAAAACAATAAGTGATGCTAAAACAATAGTTAAATACACTCAAAAGGACTGGACCACAATGCTACCACTTAAAAAGGTCACCTTTCCATGTAGCAATTAACAAAATTACTCTATCATATACAAGGAATTCCACTCTGCCTGGTAGTGAAGACAATGGAAAACATCACCATCTACAACCACCTTAGGTGGCCATATATCTAAACTTACTACTTCATGAAAGACTGCAGCAATCTGTCACCTGTATATAAAAACGGTTACATTTACATGAATTTCAATTAACTTATAGTTACCCTCATGAGATGAAGCTGTCAATTACATCTTGATGCAAGTAATTTACTTCTTCACCACTGTCATATTTATTTGGCAATTCTTCAACATCACCCAGGACCTCCTCATTGTAGACATCATCTGGGAAGAAAGGAATGTTCCACTGCAGGGCAATGTAGTGCAGCATCCAACAGAGAATGGTAATTTTATACACCTCATCAGGTGAGTAAAAGATGGCTCTGCCAGACTTATCCAAACAACACAATCTTGCTATCAGGAACCAAAAAGCCTGTTCCCTTGTCTCCGAGTTTTAACTTGTGCCTCACTGAAGCAGACTTCACCTGGAGTAGTTGGAATTCTCAGAGATGATAACAACCATGGCCTATTAGGTTAAGCTGTGTCTCCTACAACATATCAAATATGAGTATAAAGTAAGATAACGTGTTTTTAGACTGCAATGTTGAGATAGCAATTGTAGGCATTTTAAAATATATTTACACTGAGCCCTTACCAACAAGCTAGGCATTCACATTTCCAAGTTGTGTCATTTGCTGTTTTATGCTGCTATTGTGTAGCAGCAAAAATCATGGGTGGATCCAGGGAAGTGTGCACAGACTCTTGTGATATATAGACTGGGACTGCAAAAAATATGCACATTTACAGAATGAAAATATTTCCTGTTACGGTATACTTGTTTTCTGTTGTGTGGTGGACAAAAGGCAATGTGTGTCCCATCAATAGCACCAATAACATGGGAATACCTCCCTAAGCATAACAATATGCCTTCACATTGTTCACTACTTCTACAGTACTTGAAACCTAGGTGGTTACACAATATATGTTTAATGATGACTTCCATTATTACAACTTTTTCAATTATATGTTTGACATTTATGATGTTAACAGTGTTTTTTTCACATAAGCCTCCATTTTAGCTATTGCTAGTGAGGTTTATATTAAAGTGCTTGTGGTCTCTGCAAATGATGACTGCCTGACTGCCTGACTGCCTGACTTCTGCGCCATGACAGACATAAATATTATGTCTTGGAGATGTAACATCCACCAAAGGAGTACACATCGACAGGTGAACGTGTGCCGATGGATTTGACACCATCAATGTTTTTTATTATGTAATTTGACACATGTATAAGTCACAGTGATGTCTGCATTCTGTAATGGTTTTTCACTTGCCTCCTAGCATTGGAAAAGTTCAGACCGCCTCAGATTTTGTTGCTTCTCCTGAACTGGTGGTGGCCATGATGAAAAGTGCTGGAGACAGCCCCTAACTTCACACCTGATGAGCTTGAGATTGTCACTGATGAGGTCTCGTCCCAGTATACACAACTGTATGGCATGCCAAGGCAACAGGTAGAAAAAATGTTTCTTGTATATATCTGGCTAGTAACACAATATTTTGTTCACGGATAGAACAACAATAATGTGTTCTTTCATCATTGTGTTGATGTAACATGTGGTAAGTTAACCAACGAGGAACAATATGGTAAATGATGTATATACATGTACTTAAGACATGTTGCAAAAAAATACAATTATACATGCTTCCATTGGGTTAAGAAGAAGAATATACTTTTATTCGATTTCTGAAAATCATAAAAATGTGGATCCTACCGCCATGAGATATACAATGTAAACGTGATTAGACTGAATTAAAATTACAATAAAACAATTTTTAAAAGTAATGTGCCACATGTAATGTAATTAATTCCAAGGTCTAATATTTTGTGATAAAATACCTCAACCAGAGGTCTTTAAAATTAATTTTAAAGTGGGTAAAGCGGGTAAAGTTCTTGTGCTGAAAATGGGAAGGGGAGAGAAGAAAATAACGGATTAAAAGTTCTGGGCAGGACTCAACCCGACTGCATGATGGAATACTGGTCATCTGTCCTTCTTTTCAAGTTGTTTTATCGCCAAGTCCTTCTTTTCAAGTTCTTTTGCTGCTAAATTCAAGATTTTTTTTGTCTTGCAAGACAATTGAACAGAGGAACCACTGAGAAATGTTATGACTACCGCTCTGCAAGTCCTTATTTGTTCTTCTCTCAGGATTGGCTGTAAAAGGATCTTCCTCGTATTGTGTAGAGCTGGACAGATGCATAGTAAGTGTAATAGAGACTCTGCTCTGTTACCACAGAGGCAGCAATCCGTGGTCAACCAGGTCCCTAGCCATTTTGGAGTAAGATCTTTTGTCGGAAAGAACCCCAGTCTCAATAGGGTCAGTTTCCACTTGTGATCTGTGAAGCACTCTTGTCAATATGATTGCAGTTTCAGCTGTTTGTAAGTGGGCCTCACCATCCATGCATGCCTTTTGTTGGCCAGTAAGTCTTTATCTGTTTGCAGCAATAGTTGTTTGATTGCTTTATTGGTGATTTGTTTAAATGCAGAATATGGCATTGGTGTGTGCCAGGCTTTCTCGAGCTTTATTGTTGAAAGAGCTTGTTTTAAAATTCAAAATTTTGACTTGTTCTGCCTTGATTGTTTTTCAACCTCCTCCCAGCAATGATGGGCTATCGTGTTTTCATCAGCTGCCCTCATTCTCTAGTAGTTTTGGCTAGGTCTCCTTTTCTAGCCAGTATCTGTTTTTTTAGACCGTATTCCAGACGTATCTGAACCTGGGAGATGTGAGACGGGATTGTGAACAGCTTTTTGAATAATCTGGGTTGGATTAGGTTTAAAGTTGTCGAGTTCTTGGTGTTTAGCATTTGCAGGCTGTACGTAATAGATGGCAAAAATGTAGCTGCTACGACCTTTAATAGGTGGTATGTTGAACTGCTGCTTAGTTTTTTCTGCAGAGTTTTAAAGACAAATAGTATTTGTTTGCTTTTGTTTACCCAAGGTCTTGATGTTGTTTGTAGCTGAGTGGTCAATCTAAATGAACCCCCAAATATTTCTATACGTCCACCTGAGATAAGATGCTGGAATTTATCCTACCAACAAATTTAGGATGTTTTTATGGGTACTGGAGAAGCACAAAATGTTCGATTTTAAAACATTGATTATTAGTTGTTCTTTTGAGGTGCATAGCGCTAGTTGGGAGGTCAGCCGCTGCAAACCAAGAGGCATTTGGGAGAGCAACATGATGTTGTCCGCACATTGCAGGCTAACTATTGGGGTAGTTCCCAACTTGGGAGCGTCGTCCTGAGTTAGACAAAGGTTGGTGTGGATGTTGAATAAGCTGGGTGCCATTACACATCCCTGCTTTAGCCCGTTGTCAAGAGTTTTTTAGTTAAGCTCCGGCCATCCCCTTTTTAGGTCTCGCCTGAGCCAGTGCATGTGCCGCTCTGGCGAGACTTTTAGTAACGGCTTCAGAAAATGGTACCACTGTGACCTAAAGCTTGCGTGCTTTAGCGCCTGAGGCACCATCTGGAGCGCAATCGCTTTTTTAAAAATTTCCTTTTTGTGCGCATGCGCGCACACAACTTGCTCACCACTCGCGTGTTTTAAAATTATTATTTTTTTGCATGTGCACACACATCTCCCGGGCTTGCGGTATCAGCATAAAGCATGCGCTGCCTTTCTTTTCTTATGCATGCCATGGCGTGCTCAATCCTGCTTTTTTTTTATTTCGTTCTGCTTGTTCTTTGGTGCTGTTCAGCTTCGGCTCCCAGCCATTGTCCCCCCACCATCACCTCCTAACGGTCGGGTATTCAGAACCATTTTTGTTGATGCAAGACTGTAAGGAGCTTGCCTCACAATTTTTTGGGGGGGAGCGGGTGGGTGCATTGGTGGCGGGGCAAAGTGCCTTTGAGATAGCTCTTGCCCCGAAGCTCTGCTTCCTCCTAGACCAAGCCCCCTCCTCACACGGTGAAGTTTGTTTATAGGTTGGCAGATATGTGACAGCAGTGGATGCACAGGTCAGAGTTTATGTTCAGATTTACTGGTGTAACTGGCACTCATGATTTTACTGTGTCTTTAACAAGTTTGCCTAAAGCGTCTCTTTGTGTATGGCTGCCAGTTGCTTCGAAGTTCATTCAGCGTGACTTTTTTTTTTTACTCAAAAGCTGTAATCATGTTGCCGGTTTAACCCCTCACCCTTTAAAGGCCTATGAAACTACAAGTCCCAATATCCCAGGATGCAACACTGAACGGTTTGGTTGTCAACAGTGGCCAATGGGTTACCTAGTTCTAAATGTAGCTATGTTATCCCTAATCAAGCTGTTAGTTACTCTTGCACCCACAGTGCATGAAATCTCAGTTTTCCATTTAGTGCTGGCATGTTCTGTCCAGTAGACCTTCTCTTTCCTTCTCCTGCTTCTGCACCCTGAGGACACTCACATAAGCCTAATGTCCAGTTCACGTTTAACATTTTTCCGTAACTTTCTCTACGGAACTATTAACTGCTTTTGGAAGCAGGCGTAAGGTGCCAGATGTCAGTGAAGGACTTTACCCTGCTGGGCAGGGGCGTAACACAGGCCCCCGCCGCCCCTGCAGTGTGGGGGGGCCTCAAGCTCCAGGGGGCCCCATCAGCACAGCACTCTGGCAGCAGGGCTCCTGATTGAGCCCGGAGGGGGGCCCCCGAGCCGCCTTGCAGGGAGGCCCCTTCAAGGTTTGTTATGCCAGTGCTGCTGGGGTTTAGTGTACTATCATAGCGTTGAGAAGCAAGAAGTTATTTTTTTAGGCAAAGAAGAAAACTAGGGGACAGGTGGCTTTTGGGCCGAATTGGGGTTCGAAGTCTGATTTCCTTTGTCCACATTTTACAACCGAAACTTTAAAGAAGGTTTTCAAGGTAATGCCCCCCCCCCAGACTCTATGTAATGGCTCCTGATATTGACACGGCTCTCCATATAACTCTTCAAGAAGTAATCAAGCTTTGGCAAAGTTAAGAGGATGCTCCTTATTTGCCTATTTACTTGCTATTATTTTTCCTGTGTCTCCATAACCTGGTTGTGCATTTCTGCCTATGCCTCCTTTTGCCTCTTGTACCCCATTTGCTGCTGGGGGAGGCACCTAATTTGTGGCTTCTCGTCCCTGCCTGTACTGTGTTCCTTGCCTGCGTTCTTGAAGTGCCTGCTCTGTTCACCATTGCCAACTGGCATATACCTTGCTATGACAAGCTCTGTATGCCTCTGCCTTAATGTGGTGTATAACATACCTAAAAGTTTGCAGGATGCATAGCATAGAGATCCCATAGCGAAGTCAGCAGATATACATGCAGTCAAGAATTAATGACAAAACAATGAAATAATTGAAACCACGCCAATTTCCATTGGGGACAATTATATTGGAGGTTTATTCAATAAGGTAATGGGTTAACGTACAAGACGTCCAAGAGTAGCCAATGAAATGACCTGTCTGATTTACCGGTAGTCACGAGGACTTGCCGTCATCTGGTGTCAAACTCTTGGAGCTGTGCCCACTTCTGGACCCTGTAGCCTGGCTAAATGGGATTCCTGTGCACATCGAAGCATGCGAGCCCACCCACATTTGGTTAGGCTTCCAGCTGCCTTAGGAATAACTGAGTGCTGTTGCTTCCATTCAAGGGCCTGCCATACCAATACTGGCTAAAAGTCGCCTTTGAGCGGCTTAATGTGGATGCTTTCTTGCCTGAAGTTTGTTGTGTCGTCCTGTAACGCCATCAAGTCTTCTTGGGGTGTGGCAACTGTAAGCAATAAAGCCCCCTAAAATTCCTTTTGCATTGGTGCTCTATCCATTCCACTGCAGGTTTTAAAGTGCACTGAATAAGATCTACCTGCACCTGCAGCACATGTAATTTCTCTACCGCGGGGGGGCGAGCTAGCCGGGAAGCGAGATGGCCGCTGCTTAAGCGAGCGCCTCGCCTGAGCCCATGTAATCCTTCAAAAACCATCCTTTTATTCATCTACACCTGCACTGTCGCATACCGCGGGCCGTTGGGAGCGCTGAGGGATCGAGCGGCTGGATGCTGGAGGACGAACGTGGCCCGAGCCCTGTGACACTGGCCGGAAGTCGGAGGCCTAGGAGCGCCAGAGCGTGAGTGAAGTCCCGACCTCAAGTGCGGAGGTCGAGGTGGGTGCCGGAGCCTGGGAAGGCGGTGTATTGCCCTGCGCAGCGGCTGCGAGCCCGGGGAGAGTGTGGGCTACGTGGAGGACCTGAGAGGGTGGCAGCATCGCAGAGGCCTGTGGGATCGGCTGTCGGCAGTGGGCCAGAATGACTTGCGGATGATGCGGCGCCCCCCCCGCCCAGTACACACCTGGGCACTCGAGAGCTTTAGCCTGGCCCGGCGGCGAATTGGGGCCACAGTTGGGCTCGGTCCCCGGGGCCTATACGGTGGGCCGAGGCCTGCATACAAGGCTGCAGGGCTGTCTGGTGGGGAGTGAGGCGAGACGACCCTGCCTCCACAGCGCAGAGGAGTGAATATCTGACGCTGGGCAAGTGGCGCGCATGAGGCACCCCGTTGCTTACTGTTCAACCACCAGTGGTGTGGCATGCAGCGGCAGTGTACTGTGTGTGGCGACGAGCGCCCAGGCTGCTCTGCCCAACTGATACTAACGCTGCTGGTGCGCATTACTGCCGCATTCACCTGCATCTACTACAGACCATCAGCTGTGCGGTGCCAGGCCTGTTGCCGGGACCGCGCCAACAGAACACACACAAAGATAGTCGGAAACTGCGGAGACGTGGGGCAGCCCGACAGAACACCAGGTGGCCGTGGGGTGGAAGATTGTGGATTGGCGCTGGAACAGAGGGCGCGGCACCACTACCACTGGGCTGCAATACATACCCTACACGCTAGTGGCACTGCTCGAAACGGAGCCCGTACCTAATCCCAAAAGGGGATCTCACTCCTTCAGTGCCTTCCTGTACCTCGACCATCTGAGCCAGACGTTTACACCAAATAACTGCTACAGGATGGGGAAGCCGGATCGCAATCAACCAAAGATAACCTTCTACCAGGCCAAGAAACAGCAGGACAACACCACGAGACACAGAATCCGCTTCCGCCTACACCCACAGATGCTGGAGTGATTACGAATTACGCCATACAATCCATGTTCCACACCATACAAACCTCACTTACGAATATAGACGGAAAGATTGATTCCGTGACTTACAGGTTGGACAGAATGTCAGAACGCCTAGATAAGCACACCGAACGTTTGGATATGGCGGAACGGCGGCTCTCAGAGGCCGAAGAGTCTCAGGTACAAATGGAAGCGAAGCAAACAAAGGTAGAAAAACAGCTGGTGGCAATGGTGTCGAAGACGGAAGATTTGGAAGCCAGGTCCAGGAGAAGTAACCTCCGTCTGAAGCGCGTTTCGGAAACCACAAAGACAGGCACAATGGAACAATATGTTGAGAAATTGCTGATCTCCATGCTGGGACGAGACACTTTTTCGGAAGTGTTCATTGTCGAAAGAGCACATTGAACACTGGCTCCGAAACCGCCCACCGGGTCCAGACCGAGGCCCATCATAGCCAAACTATTAAATTACAGAGATCGCGGCGCGGCGCTGCGGAAGGCCAGAGAACTGGGGAAGCTAACCCACGAAGGAATGGACATCTCCATATACCCCGATTTTACCTCAGCGGTACAAGAAGCGCGGAAGAAATTCATGGATGCCAAGCAAAAATTGCCGGAGCTTAACATACCCTACGCAATGCTATATCCGGCAAGACTCAAAATCACTATTGAAGGCAAAACGTGGATCTTCACTGACTCAGCAGTGGTGCAGAAATTCCTAAAACAAAAAGGGAAACCAGGAGTGCAGAGAAGATTACCACGAAGCGAACAGGGCGAACAGCCCACAATGTCGGATGTGGAATGATTTGGTTGCAGGACTACATGTTGACTGATGGAGTGCTGTGTCTGTGGGTGCGACCCGGGGACTACAGGGTGATGTACACTGGTGATCTATGCATATGCTTGCCTCAGACTGCGACTCCAGATAAGTGGACAAATGCTAAAGTATTTTATAAGTCATGTTTGTTATGTGGAGATATGACATGGCTGACTCTGGGCCCGTAGAGATGTTCAAGGATGCTACCCAAACGGCCACATAAATGGGGAAGGACAATAATGGGTGTGGGTATGATGATGCTATGTTGCAGTGGGCTCAAACTCATGTAGCTTAGGTTGCAGGTAAAGGGTAGGCAGCTCTGACCGCCACGCGTGAACTGCACAGTTTACTGTTTTATGATTTTTCTTTGTTCCTTGTTATGTTGTTGTGGGGCATGATGGGTACTGTTGAAAAGGATGTCTCCACTTGGTTTAGGGTAGTGAAGTGGGTGGGGGTGGTTCTGGGTAATTAGGAAAATCTGACCAGCAGCTTGATGACTGAAATACTAGAGACTGACACTCTTCGAAAACACGTGCATTTGGGGGTGATACCTGACTAAGACGCACACTATGAGTGATCACCTTACAGATCGAAGACCTCTGACTTTCCTCTCCTGGAATGTACGAGGCCTACACAACCCACAGAAAATACGCAAGGTGGTAGCGTACTTAGACAGACACAAAATTGATGTAGCTTGTCTACAGGAAAAACATTTTTCTGATCTTAGGGCACAACATATTGGAACACGGTGGGCATCCCTTCGACTGACGTCCTCTTATTCGTCCTACGCTAGAGGTGTCTTAATATGGGTAAAAAGCACTATACCCTTCACTCACCTTAAATCAGTGTGGGACGACCAGGGACGCTTCGTGATGCTGCAAGGCAACTACGGGGGTTCCATCTTGACTATAGTGAACGTCTATGGCCCAAATACAGACGACCCTTCAATCTATGCCAAAATCTGGTCGACACTGAGGGACATGCAACCAGGCACTATAATTTGGGGGGGACTTTA
The DNA here is from genome assembly GCF_964261635.1 of Lissotriton helveticus. NCBI lineage: Eukaryota > Metazoa > Chordata > Amphibia > Caudata > Salamandridae > Lissotriton > Lissotriton helveticus. The sequence continues at coordinate 704,920,097 of NC_136073.1, forward strand.
ACACATATTTGGACCCCGCGATGGATAGGTCAACTGAGCTGGATAGGTATGGCAAACGTTCGGCCAAAGTCCTGCGGGATGGGTTGTCTGATTGGAACTTGGTGGATATATGGAGGCAGAGGAACCCAGATAAACGGGAGGGAACGTGATTTTCGTCAACACACCTCACATGGTCCAGACTTGATTACTGGTTGGTAACACAAGATGTATGTACATGGGCTACAGAGATATTACACATGCCTAAGACACTATCTGACCATGCACCGGTCAAACTCAGACTAGACATACCAACGCATACTCCACGACAATTCACATGGAGACTGAGAAAAACGGCATTAAAGGATTAGGTGTTCAGAGAGGGACTGCGTCAGGCCATACTGACCTTTTTCCAACACAATACTGGCTCTGTCCAGAGTACAAGAACCCTCTAGGAGGCATTTAAGGTTACTATACGTGGACACTGTATAGGCACACACGCGGGTATATTGCGGGACATACAGGAACAATTGGCGAAAATTGAAAGATGCATTCTGGCACTAGAACGCAGGTATGAGGAGAACCCATCTGACTCTTTGCAAGCTGACATAAGGAAACACATTGACACATATGACGAATATGCAGCTGACAAAGTCAAATACATGTCATGCAAATATGTAGCGCGTAACTATGACGAGGGAGGCAGACCTGGTAGGGCACTGTCATACAAAGTTAGACCCTCACACTCCATGACACATATCACTGAAATTAAAAACGCTCTGAATCTTCCTGTGTATGACACGCCGACCACACTAAACTGCTTTACCGAATTCTACATACAATTGTATACGGCCCGCGTCACCCCCGCACTCCAGAAATATGGCTATACCTAGACGATATAGGACTTGCATGGCTGTCCAATACTCATAGACAATATTTCTGTCTCCCAATCTCCAGGGATGAAATAATAGAGGCCTTTAACTCCCTTCCCAATATTAAGGCTCCTGGCCTGGATGGGCTCCCGGGAGAGTTTTACAAAGAATACCGAGATATACTTGTGCCACACTTTGCAGAAATGCTAGAGGAAGCGTATGAGGAAGGTACACTACCAACCACTCCCACTGAAGCGTTACTGATAGCACTACCAAAGCCGGGTAAAGATCCCCAACGGTGTGACTCCTATAGGCCTTTATCCTTAATTGACATAGACGCGAAGATTTTTGGCAAAAATATTAGCGAACAGGATACAACCACTCCTTTGCAACTTAATCCTACCGGACCAAGTAGACTTCATGCCGACGCGGTCTACTGCCCAAAATTTGCGCACTATATTCTCCCTCTATCATCAATTGGACCCGGAGGAGCCAGCGGCTGCTGCCCTGCTAGACACCGCTAAGAGTTGAGTGGAGGTTCATGTTTGTGACTCTGTGCAAAATGGGGTTCCTCGACCCTTTTTTGAAGCGGATTTCACTGTTATACATGACACCCAAGGCACGAGTACGAATAAATGGCTTGACGTCTGACCCTATATTAATTACAAGAGGCACGAGACAAGGGTGCCCACTGTCACCAATGCTCTTTGCCTTGATACTTGAGCCGCTAGCTTGCAAAATTCGGCAAAAACATTCCACCACGGCTTTACAATTCAGTCTACGACCAATTGGCATTTCACTATATGCCGATGACATGGTCCTCTACACTACGCATTCGGAAAATAATTTGAACCCACTCATCAGAGAGTATGTTCAATACGAACAATTCGCCGGCCTCTGCATCCATTGGGACAAATCGGTAGTGATCCCACTCACCACAGCTACAGAGGAGCCAGAGTTGGACTACCCCCTAAGATGGTGCACCGACCCGGTACTTGGGGATATGGATACACAGAGATCCAGAGGTAGTCATTAGGGAAAACTATGGCAAGGCAATGTCTAGATTGGAGGATCAGGTCGACAGGTGGATACAAATGCCCTTTTCAATGGCGGACAGGATAGCCCTTCAAACGATGCTAATGTTATCCAGATTCCTGTATTTGTTCTGGAATGTTCCAATTTGGCTGACAAAAGCCTTTTTTGACAGATTACGTTCTACACTCCAGAAACTAACATGGGCCGGAAAACAGGCTGGAGTATGCTGGAGGGTCCTTACCCAACCATACCACCTAGGCGGCTTTGAGGCGCCTGATTTTCAATTATACTATCTTTTCGCACAAGCTCAGCACGCACATTATTAGACGAGGCCCCACGCATCTATACCACACGTTGCAGTGGAGAGCGACAGCGTCTCTCCTGTGCCGCTGATGGCGCTACTAGCCAACCCCGTACGGTATATACAACATGATACTATACATCCCGCCAAGAACACTTCGAGAGCATGGCACACATTGGCGTGTGGAGCAAAAAAATTGCCAGTATATGCACGGGCCCTGCCAACAACAAACCACCCTCACCTCGCAGTGACCCAAGTACCCAAAATACAGAAGCTCCTCGAGGATATGGGTTTCCGGACTTTGGGTCAAGTGTCCCCTCATAACACATTTCTCAAATGGTCGGATCCCGCCTTATGCGCACATCAGACCCCAATGAAAATTTTTGTATACCTACGCTTACGTATGGCTATGAGGGCACTATACAATATGTTCCCCACTGAACCTGAGCAGCTATCATCGTTATAAGTGCTGCTAACGGCCCCAACTCACCAGAATGTAGTAACACGACTATACAGCGCAACTCAAAGTGAACAGGCTGAAGGTCCCATGGCAGCGAAGGGTAGATGGGAGAGGTCACTGGGCATACCAGTTGATGAACAGGATTGGCAATATAGTTGTACGCAACTCACACTTCTTACATCCAACTGTAACTTGCGCATTATACATTTTAAATTCCTTCACCAGATATACTACACGCCAGCTAAATTACACAAACTAGTGCTTAGGGACACTGACTCTTGCTACCAATGCAATGCAGCAGGTGCAGATTTCTTACATGTGGCATGGTCCTTCCCTGGCTTGCTGACCTACTGGAATGCAGTTACCGATGCGTTAAGCCCCATGCTATCGGAAACCATCCCAAACACCCCTTTGACATGCCTATTGGAAATAAAAAAACTCAAATACACTAGACGTAGGAAGTTCTTGGCAGTGGCGCTACTTCTTGCGAAACGACGAGTGGCGATTAGATGGGGCAGCAAGAGACCACCTAGACTAAAAGACTGGATCAAAGATATGACATATTGCAGGACGACATTAGAGACCTATGCTGAAGACATACCACTGGCGTCCAGACCCAGAGACTTCTGGGAGCCACTCCTGCAATACTTGCAAGACGCTTCAGACTAAATGTTCCGTACAAATGTTGATTTCTTCACGTAGAGAGGTGGTGTTTGTAGTAAAAGAGGCATGCTGAGGACCGGAGGAGATGTGGGACAGGGCGTGAAGTCGAGATGGGGGACTTCAGGAGTACGAAGATTATGTTTAATGAGATTCGACGCACTGCATAGTGTAAAGAATGACTGTTTGTATGTACCCTGCAATGTGATCCAGGAGTGTCAACTGATTGTTTCTTTTTTGTAAATGACTGTACATGATGAAACATGCTGTGTAGTTGCTGGTCAGAAGGAAAAAAAAATACTAAAAAAAAAATTGCTCCACCGCATTATTACCTTTTCCCTGTGAAGTATTTCCTTTAAGACTGGTTACCTGGACACCCTCATTCAATAGTTCTTAACCTGTGGTCCAAGAACGCTTGGGGGTTTGAGAGGCTTACTCAGGGGTTGCGCAACTGTTTTACAAAATTAAATCATATTTATCAATTAATATAGTACATACAAATATTGAGGTGAAATTGAACATTTAAAAACTTTGTCTATGTTTGACCTTGAATTTACAGAATATTTCAACATTTGAGCATTTGTTTGGTGTATACATATTTATGTGTAGTGTTTGAGGTCCAGATCACAGAATTTGCTTAGGCAGAGGGTCCCTAACTTCCAATAATGACTCAGTGGGTTCCCCACATTCCAGTAATGATTCAGTAGGGGTCCACAGAAGTCAAACGTTTAAGAACTGCTACCCTAATCTATTATGAGAATAACCTGTGGTAGGAGGAGATTGCACCAATAGCTGACCCTTGCCCGTGCCCTTAAGTTACCCTGCCATTCCTGTGTAGCAGCTCCGGATTTAAATATCCCATACTTACCACATCCCGCTTTGTAAGGGGTGCAGCTAGCTAGGTCCCTAGATTCCTGGATTTCCATTTGGCTAAAATGGGCTTGAGGGTGTGAGAAGGGTGTTTTTTTCTTAGCATGGTGAAACCACAGTGATTCACTGCCCGCCAATTTGATGCAAAGCTTGCCACATGAACAGCAATGTTTCTTGCCACTGATTGCAGATCTGGACTTCCAAAGTTTTGGGCTGCTTTGCTGTTAACATTCCAATGCCAGTCAGAGGCATTTGTAATCCACAATCAGTAAGAAGCTGAGTGCTGTTATACCTTTCTTGTCAGTAATGGCTAACGGAGCAGCGGCATCTGAAAGAGAAACCTGAAACCCTGTGCAGATAGAGCTGAGAGGCAGAGGGGCTGGGTTAGAGGTGGGGGGGGCGATTTCGACAGACGACGATGAGGGAAAATGAAATACATAATTTTTCATTATCGTCTGTAGAAATCCCGCCATCCACCTCCACCCTCCCATCTGGCCTCACCTCTCTTACCTGCATGGGCAACGACTGCTGACACTACATGTCACGGTAAACCTACACTTCAATAATGAGAGCAAGTAATCACTTGGCATCAAATTGCACAATTTAGGAATATTGTGCTTTTACACTATCATCATGAATATATCATGTTCACAGTTTAGAAGTGTTGTGAAACTATGCTACTAACAAGAATACACAGGTTAGGGCCATGACTGGAATACGGGGCTAATAGTGTGACAAGTGTGGGATGTTGCCAACCAGCCTACGTACTATAAAATCACTTCACTAAGGTCCAGATTGTAATGGGTCGCAATCTGATTTACGTCATCAATATTCATGAGAGAGGTCACAAACGGTAACAAATTATGATTGGAGGCCATGACAGAGATGGTGTCCTGCTGGGGTCAGCAGAACATCATCTCTGTGATTGTGTTTTTTAATCATTTTCTCTTAGCCTGTTTTCCATAAAATGTAGCTGCTTTACTGTGTTTTAAAGTGTTTTTTTATTATTTATTTTTTGTACTTTTTGCTTGTTTGAAAGTACAGTGGTTCCCTGAACCACTATTTATCTATTCATGTATTTATTTTTACATTGACCAAGGGGAGCAAAGTTCCGAGGACTCCTTCCCTTTTGCGATTAACTTACTACCCTATGTTGGAAGTCAGTAAAATTTCAATGCTGTGGAACCAAATTTCATTTGCAGTACATTGATATATATATACCACAAAAAATCGCTATTTGGAAGGGATGCCCTGAAAACGCCCTTTCCAAATAGTCCTTCTAACGATTCTGTAACATGTTACCAAATCACAAAATGGGCTTAGTACATACCAAACAACCATTGCATAGCCAATAGGTCTCGCCTTTGGGACCTTATATGTGTTTAGCCATGCAACAGTTGATGTTGTTACACTAAGGATATTGTGCTGCACAACTAAGTACTTATAAGGTCTCAAAAGCGAGCACTATTGGCTATGCCAATGCTTGTTTTATTTGAACCCAAGTTTGCGAGTACAGGTTGATGATTGCTCCCAATAAGTTTATAGTTGCTCTCCAGGCTATGGCGGATAGTTTGGATCTTGGCACTTTGTCGAAAGCTGCTTTGAGATCTACGAAGCATGTTTAGAGGATGTTTGAGTTGACGATGCTTGGCTGGCTAAAATGGTAACTGCCAATATGTTTATTAAGGTGTCCATTCCGGCCCGGAATCCGGTCTGCGTTTTTGGAATTACATATATGCTGCTGATCCAGGTCTCCAGATCTGCCAATAAGTTTGATGTGTAGATCTTTGCCTCTACATCGATGAGGGCTATCTGTCTGTAGTTCTTTGGGTTTGAATGTGCCCCTGATTTATATATGGACTGAAGGATGCTGCCCCGCCAGGAGTCGGGATGATACTGGACTCTAAGCTGTGTATGAACAGGGGGGGTTAAATGGCTAGACCAAAACGCCGAATCGTTCCTAAACAGGGTGTTAGGTAGGCCGTTAGGGCCTGTGCCCCTGTCTGATCTCAAATGTTTAATTATGTTCGATACCTGCTTTTGAGTAAACTGTGCTTGTTCTTCCCTTAGCTCCAGACTGGTGGGTCTTGACTTACTTTTTGGGTTTCAGGAGTTTCGATTTTGAGGTTTGTCTTTGGTTAGATTTATTGAGTAAGTAGCTAATGACTCCGCAGATGGTTGTCTATGAGAAGAATCTAGTTCCTCTTTGATGCTTTGGTTCATGTCTTCGGACTTTGTGCTCGAACTAATATGCATTCCGATCTTGTTTGAAGCATCGGCAGTGCTAGCTGCATTTGAGGGGGCTGTGGTATTATATGTTGCTTCAGTGTGAGCTCTCCAGGTTTGCTCCATTATATCCGAGTTGAAGTGGCGATGTTTGACGTTTAGCAGAAAGTTGATGTTTGCCCAAAACTGTTTAGAGTTTCTCTGCTTACTAGCGTGGAGCATGTTGATCTCGAGTTATTTCTTGTATGTTTGCTTGGCCGCCTTTATTACCTGTTTTAGGTCCTTTTTCATTTTTTTCTATTGTTGTAAGGATCAGCTGTGTCGGATGGGTTGTACTTGTGGCAAGAATAATGATACAACTGTCAAAAAAAGAACATTTGTGAGTGTTTTATTCACAATATGGGTACAGGATGGTATGTCATGCTTATGTAATATTAGCTTGCATATACATTAAAAGTGTTTGCTAACATTACAATGCAGATATAACTACACTATACATATAATAAAATGTTAGCTATAATGATACATTTATAACATTTATTATTACATATATTATTATACAACTAACACACTTTTACTGATACATACACAAAGGAAGAGTGTAAGGTATACACAGACAATATGGGCTAGAAATACAGATAACTATGTTATGGACACCTGTATCAATAGTTGTGTTCAATATATTATGGGTATAATCTGAAAACATACATACACATATGCTGTAGATAGCTGTTTTTAGGCACATGCTATAGGATCAGAACCTCTGTTGTAGCTTTCATATATAGAAGCATTATCATGGATAACTTTCCTTTTTAGCATAACATATACTTACAAAATGCATAACGATAAAGATCAAGACCTGTATATACATATATATATATATTCACTTAAAAAACCATAGGTTATAGACCATATATAGTTAGGAATTAGCATTTAAAAAACCTTATTTTACTCACACAAAACCATTGAAATTCCATATATAGTTAGTTGTACTAACTATATATCGCGCACCCGCAATCCACTGCTGATCATGTCACATATTACATCATTCATGAAATGGTCAGTGACATCACTGATGACATCACTGATGACATCTCAAATGACATCACTGATGACATCACTGATGACATCTCAAATGACATCACTGATGACATCACTGATGACAACATCCAGTGACTGTATTTTTCTGTAAAGTTAAAATATGTCTTACATATTGAAGAATGAGTGGATGTATAAGTGTCTGGATGAAGGATTTAGTAGGGGCATGACTGACTGTATGAGTGAGTGATTAAATGTGTCTCACTGAGTGCATGGGTTAGTGACTAAACTGTCTTAATGAATGGATATCTCAGTGCTACATGTCAAAGTAAGTACATATGTAAAATACAGTACATGTGAGAGTTGACATATATAAATAACTGTGCATAAGAGCCAGTGAATGTTTGAGTGGCTGTATAGATCATTGTGAACTTGTATCCAGGATTGTATAAGTGAGTAAATATGTTTTAGTATATGTTTGAATAAGTAAGGTGTGTATAACTGTATAGTTGAGGAAATGGAGGTCTGATTGATTCTTTGCATGACTGACTAGGTGTGTGAGTAACTCCATGGATGAGTGACAGTCTGTGAGTGTATGTTTATACTGAGTGTATCTAAGGTTATAAGGGAGTCTGAAGAGGTTCATCATAATATCACATGAATGATGTCATCAGTGATGTGATCAGTAATGTCAAATGAGATGTCATCAGTGATGTCATTTGAGATGTCATTTGAGATGTCATCAGTGATGTCATCAGTGATGTCATTAGTGATGTCATCAGTGATGTCATCAGTGATGTCATCAGTGATGTCATTTGAGATGTCATCAGTGATGTCATCAGTGATGTCATTTGAGATGTCATCAGTGATGTCATCAGTGATGTCATTTGAGATGTCATCAGTGATGTCATTTGAGATGTCATCAGTGATGTCATCAGTGATGTCACTGACCATGTCATGAATGATGTAATATGTGACATGATCAGCAGTGGATTGCGGGTGCGCAATATATAGTTAGTACAACTAACTATATATGGAATTTCAATGGTTTTGTGTGAGTAAAATAAGGTTTTTTAAATGCTATTTCCTAACTATATATGGTCTATAACCTATGGTTTTTTCAGTGAATTTTCAAGGTTTTGTAAATGCTAATTCCTAACTATATATGGTCTATAAACTATGGTTTTTTCAGTGAACTTCATTGGTTTTTTAAAAGCTAATATCTGTAGCTGTAAAATGTATTCTTCTTTAAATCCAAAAATATATTTTATATGTTTATTAATAATTATTTTTTTTTAATATTTTTTTTTCTTCGCTCCCGGTTCGCGAACCGGGAAGCTTCCCGTTAGCTCAATTTGATGCCGCGACCCGGTCAGCGAACCGGTAAACGTTCCGTTTGCGCAACTGCCGCGTTAGAAATCAACATCGTGACGCGTCGCGGAAGCGCGACGTATCACGTTGTCGCGTAATGCGTCTTATGACGCGCCGCGTTAGCGCACCCGGAAGTGCTCCGGTACGCGAACTGAGACGCGAAGCGCAGCTCCCCGGAAGGTATCCGGGGCGCGTCGCGAAAGTGCGATGTATCGCTTTGCCGCGTAATGCGTCTTATGACGCGCCGCGTTAGCGCACCCGGAAGTGCTCCGGAGCGCGAACCGAGGCGCGAAGCGCACCGACCCGGAAGCGATCCGGGGCGCGTTCCGCAGCGCGTTCCGCAGCGTGTTCCGCAGCGCGTAACATAAGAGTAACAGGTCATGTGACTTGTTAATAAAACTTTTCATTGGTTCATTTAACTTTTGGTTTCATAATGATGTAAGGCTAGGTCAGGTGACCTAAAAATAACACTTTTCATTGGTTTAGAACTATTGTTTTTCCCAAATGATGAAAACCCCTCCTTCTTTCCTCACTCTGACTTTCATCTTTGTGAGAGGAAGACCTTTTTTCATATTTCAGCAATGGCTTCATTGGTAGCTTCAGCTGGTGGACCCCCACCACCACCACCACCTCCTCATGGGAAGAGAGGACCACCTCCCCAGTTCATCAGCAACACAGAGGAGGAAGAGGATGAACAAGAGGAAGAGGAGACAGAAGAACCACAGTTTTTGCAAGAAGTGCCCCGGGTTTCTCATCGGAAAACCAGTTTTATTTGGCAGTTTTTTTCACTCCCTGAAGGGCAGAAGAAAGTTAATGCAAGATATGTCACCTGCCTCATATGTAAAGAGCAGTTATCTAGAGGCACCTTAAAAAATATAGCTTAGGTAACTACACCATGCATCGTCACATGAGCAGGTGGCATCCATTAAACTACAGCCGGGCAGAGATGCGTGACCTGCAGGACAACCCAACAACTCCTGTGGCCAGGTCATCATCACAGATATCTTTGACAGGAGCAGAGGCACGGGGAACCGTGCCAAACATTAAAGAGAACTTTCTTCATATGAAGTTTACTTGTTTGTATTGTGGTGCATTGCTGTCATGTGGCAACATGAGCATTACCTTAATCAACCTAGCTTATGAAAATCACAATTGCCCTAAACGCCCCAGACAGTAATTTTTTTTTTTGCTCCTGTTGAGCCCTTTCCAATGCCTGTTTTTTGTTGTTTCCCTCCCAAAAAAACAAAAAAAAACATAAAATTGTTCAAAAAATACAAAAAAAACAAAAAATGTTCAGAAAAAAAAAATATATATATAAAACAACAAAAACATTAAAAAAAAGTTCTTTTCAGAACTACCTCCCCTTTCAAAAAAAATTGCTAGAATGTTTAGCACTCTGGCAAGCTCTATTTCTTTTGGTTCGCTTCCCCGTTCGCTTCCCGGTTCGCGAACCGGGAGCGAACCAAAAAAAAAAAAAAAAAAAAAAAAGAAGAGTAAGTATAAGGGAAGTAAACAGAGAGTAATGTTAAAAGAAAGACAGCTATAGGGAGTAAACCAGAGATACTGTTTAATAGATCTATTTACCGAAGAAAAGATGGAAGAGGGTATAATTCTTAAAAACAAAATAGATAAGGAAGTGAAAGAAAAAAAAGAGAGTAGAACAATAACAAAGAAGAGTTTCTTGGAGAATGTGAGTGAATGTTCAAAATAAGATTAAAACATGTGGAATAACAGAGAGAAAAAACAGAAAACAGAAAAGAAAAAATAACAGAAAAAGATTAATTGAAACAGCAAAGAAATGTAAATAACATAGAGCCATATCATCAACATAGCCAATAAACGTTTTGCAGCTTTTATCGGCAGAAATGTGTCGCTAAAGCCGCTTTTGCGGCAGAAAACTGCCGCTAAAACCACTTTTGCAGCAGTTTTCTGCCAATAAAAACAGCAATAATTTTATTGGCTGTGCTCATAATATGCCCCTTAGTGTGCTTCAACTACACAGAGAAAGCATTATGAACAAGTAGTGAAAGAGTGATCAGTCAAAGACACTGAGAGTAATAGAGACGGAGTGAGTGAACAAGAGTGAGGAACTATGAGAAGAGAGGGACTGAGGAAAAGAGTGGAAGGAGTTGAGTAAGTAGGTAATAGAGAAAGGAATGAGGAAAGTAGCAAAGGCAGGAAACTTAGGGTTAAAGAAATGAAGCTGTGGAACTAATAGTAGGTGAATGTGATAGAAATGTAACGAAAAGAATACAAAACATTTACCTTATAATTGTCGGTAACTTACTCACTTTTTATTTTTATACTTTCAATCTGTGAAAGAGAGAACAAACATTTGAAAAATATTAAAACATGTATTTAAAAATTAGAAAAGACAAGGGAAAAGATTGAAGGACAAACAGTTTTTCAACAACTTTGACACTTACAGAGGCTTCTGCTTCTCCAGGCCCCCTACACAGTCCTAAAGATATACATTTTAAACTAACAGTATCTTGATGCAGATGAAGTGAGGCCTATCTTAAAACATGGTGCATCTTTTGCACTGCTGTTGTCTTACAAAAGTGTCGCAAGACACTAACATTTTAAATGATTGTTTCAGGATGCCAATAAGATGTGTCCTATCCAGAGGTTTGTTTGAGGTGAGGCCTACTCAGGATTCCAAATGAAATTTCGAGTTGTTGAAGAGAACAGAGGACATAATACATGTGAAAGCCTACCAATGAACTAAGTCATGTCCACTTCACTCTTGAACAAAGGCCAGACCTCTTCTGTGTCTGTGGACAGACCTAAACTTCATCTGCACAATGTCATTCGTAAACTTAGGAAACACAGGTGATGTAATTGAAAAATGTGGAGTTTCTTTTCCTCATTTCACAATCACATCACCTGTGTTGCCTTTGGTTAGGTATCTCATAGTGCAGATGGAGTCTAGCATATCAAAGAGTACACAGAAGTTGAGCAGTATATACAACAATTTTGACATTTACAGAAGACTTAGCTTCTTATCTTGTTGGAGATGAAGTCAGGCCTGTCTTGCAACATGGTGCATCTTTTGCATCACTGCTGCATCGGTTTCATGTGGCACGGGTTTTTTACAGCATGACACATCTGCCTAGATGAATCAATTTTTAAATATTTTGCCACATAGCAAATCTTTTGCACCGCCGCTGCGTCACAAAAGTGACGCACAGTGGTGCAAAAGAGGCATACACCTATCATAAATCTGTCCCTAGCATTTGAAATGATTGATTCAGGATGACGATAAGGTGTGGCCTATCCAGAGGTTTGTTTAAGGTGAGGCCTACTCAGGGTTGCATATCAAATTTACGCTTGTTGAAGAATACAGAGGAGATAATACATGTGAAGGCCTACCAATGAAGTAAGTCATGTTCACTTCACTCTTGAACAAAGGCCAGACCTTTTCTGTGTCCGTGGACAGACCTAAACTTCATCTGCACAATGTCATTCGTAAACTTAGGAAACACAGGTGATGTAATTGAAAAATGTGAAGTTTCTTTTCCTCATTTCACAATCACATCACCTGTTTTGCCTTTGCTTAGGTATCTCATAGTGCAGATGTAGTCCAGCATATGAAACAGTACCCAGAAATGCACACTGCATGCAACAACTTTGACACTTACAAAAGCTTCAGCTTCTGCATGCCGCCTACACAGTGCTAATTAAATACATTTCAAACTCATGGTATCTTGCTGGAGATGAACTGAAACCTATCTTGCAACATGGTGCATCTTTTACACATAAGTGACCCACAGCGGAGCAAAAGAGGCGCACAGCCATCATAAATCTGACCCTAACATTTTAAATGATTGTTTCAAGATGCCGATAAGGTGTAACCTATCCACAGATTTGTTTCAGGTAAGTCCTACTCAGGGTTGCAGATGAAATTTAGGTTTGTTGAAGAATACAGAGGAGATAATACATGTGCAGGCCTACCAACGAAGTGAGTCATGTCCACTGCACTCTTGAACAAATGTCAGACCTCCTCTGTCTCCTGGAACATGCCTAAACCTCATCTACACAATGTGATGTGTAATGTTTGGAAACACAGGTAATATAATTGAAAAACGTGCAATTTTTTTTGCTCATTCCACAATCATATTACCTGTGTTTCCTTTGCTTAAGTATCTCATTGTGGGAATGTAGTCTATCATATGAAAGACTACGTAGAATGTGAGCACTGTATGCAACAACTTTGACACTTACAGAAGCCTCTCCTTCTCCATGCCTCCTACACAGTTCTAAATGTACATCATAAATGCAAACAGTACAGAATTAATTATACATGTTAAATGGTTTATTTTTGCTGTTCTCAGAATGTATCAAATTTCACTAAAAACAGTGACTTGAAGGTATTCATCATATAACAGCGGGGAAAAAAACACAATCAAAATGATTGTGTTTAAAAAACCCATACAACATAACAAATCAGAATTCAGAACTCCTTAAAGTTAACTTACTTTCCATGACGTCGAAGGATGTCCTATGAACAGCTTACACTCTGTTGTGCTGTTATTACTTTCAGCCCGCCACTTTCTGAAAGAAAACCTCCATCGTTTTGGAAAACATGTTACATACAATAAATGACTTCTCGCTCTCTACCACACGTTTCCACAAGGCCAAATCATGTCAGAGCCATTTATAACTCTTGGATTTCTTGTAAGCCAATCCCGTCATTTTGCATTTTCGCAACTTTCAGAATTAAAATGTTGAAGATCATTTTCACAATCCTGGACTAGTAATATCTTCCCCTTCTTCCTCACTCATGTTCTACATTTCCTATGTCACTGATACTGCTTACTATGAAGCAGACTTACACTACCTCTATGACTACTACAATTATTTAATTCTCTACATCACTTTTAATCACAAAGCAATATAAAACAGTAGACAGCATTGCAGACTTACATTCCCTCTACTCCATGTTTTGATTGGCTGCTTCAATTTGCTTATAAAAAGAAACAGTTTTTCTGAACTCATTCAAAGTGCAGTTATTTTTCCATGACGTCCAGTGTTATGGTAAGAAGTTATGTCTCTGTACTACACTTATCCTCAAGGCCAAATCGTGTAGGAGCCATTAGAACTTCTTGAAATTCCTCAGAGCACATCCCGAGATTCTTTCCCTAAAATTTTGGTTTTAAAAACACCAGGTAAGAATTTTTAAGGTCATACGGCAATTTTTTTTTGAAAATTAAAACAGAATCGTTGCAGAATGACCAGCCATTTCTAGACTTTAAATAAGCTGTATAATGTCCTGATGTTATTGAAGGACCGTCATGATATATAATTGCTGCAGTTACAAAAGTCCTTCCTGATATTGACAACTGTGAAGCTACAAAATTTTTAATTAAAGTTGTCAATTTTGTTCCATCAGGCCTACATCGTTGGAACATTAAAATGACATACTGGCCATATGTTCGTATAAATAAAGTTGACATCATTTCAGATTTACATTGGCTACACTCCATGTTGTGATCAGCTACTTTTACTAGCTTATTAAAAGAGACTGATTTACTGTCTGGCAAAGTTAAATATATAAATCTTTCTGAGTCTACACTAGTAGTACTTGATACCCTACAGTTCTCGCAGTCATGCTGCCATTGGTAAGAAAGCCCAAACAGGTGATCTACATCTACACCTTCAGCATGCAATACATCAAGTATATACATTAAAAACTCCTGACAATCTTGCTGAATATTTTGAGAGAATTGTGTTTGGCCTGAACATCTGTCTAACAGATTTCGAATTTCAGACACACTTTCTATTTTTATTCTATCTGTGCTACATTTCTCTAACACAGAATTTAACAAACTGCAAAATCTTTGATCAGAATTGACAACAATCTCTTCTTTTACATTTTCTAGAGAAAACAAAACATTAACCACTACATTAGCATAGCAGTTGACACCAGAACTGTTTTCAAATTGAAAACCAACAACATCTTCAACAGAATCCTTTTTGTTTCTGCTTATAATTTCAGGTTCATCGACTTTTCGTCTTTTTGCTGCAACCTCCCTAGTATTGGTCACATTTCTTCGTTTCCGGCCTACCACACGTTTCTCAAACAAAGGATGTTGAGGCAAATGTGGCGCATACTCTCTTCTCAACCTATTGTATTCCTTAACACAATCTAGATCCGCACAAATGTTTGTGACATCACACTCAATCAAGTACAATCCCGATAAAGTTCTAATTCGTGACAATGCCACATATGCCATACCCTCCTTGAACACAGAACTGCCAATATTCACCAATGCAATGTCTACACTTAAACCTTGCGATTTATGGATTGTCACCGCATATGCCAAGCAAACAGGAAACTACTTACGGCGAACATATAAGTCTTTTACAAGCAAAAATCTAGCAGAGCAACGACCAATTAGCTGTACTTCCTCAATGCCATCAAATTTAATTTTAAAAAATTCAATTCCATCTCTATTTCTGTATTTCACAAAATCAACAACATTACCCATTGATCCATTTACCAGACCTCTTTCAACATGTAAATTCCTTCTTAAAATTATACGGCAGTTCAAGCACACATTCAGAGTCTTTTCAAAACCTGCAGTTTTAGATATAGTCTTCTCTAATGAATCCAATTTTTTTTTCAAATTCTCAGACAAAATAAATGTTGATCCCATATGCTCTACTCTGTCAATAGCTTCCAGTTTCACAATCTCTTGCTTTTCTAAATGCAACATTTTGTTGTTGAATTTGGCACATTCTGCAAGAGTTGGCATCAAACATATTCCAGACTTTTTCTCAGTAATTTTCTGAAAAATATTCTCAGGCACAACGTCTTGTTCTGGATATAAATTTGACAGTAATCGTGCATGTAAAGCTTCTTTCCCATGCTCGGTCACTTTTCCAATTCTAACATCTTGTAGAATATTCTTGTAAACTTCATCCTTCGCCTGACGCATATTTTCATGCAGTTCAGCATAATTGAAGTTTAACCATATATTGACGTTGCCAATGCTCCCTAGGCACTTCCTGGTATCTTCATGCGTGAGCATTTTGAACACAGGTTGCCCTTTCACTGGTGTCAGCTGCAGAAGATCTCCGAAAACAATGATGTGTTTGCCACCAAATAACACATCATAATCTGTTTTGAGAATTTCTTGCATTCTCAAATGCACAAAGGCAAGCATGACATTGGAAACCATGCTTACTTCGTCAATGATAAGAAGTTTCATTTTCCTCAAGATTCTTGAAACTTCACAACAAGCATCTCCAGATAGCTTGTGATATTGTAATTTGTTGTCATGCTCCACTGGCAGCATCAGTAAACGATGTAAAGTAATCCCTTTAATGGTATGTGCTGCCAGTCCAGTTGGAGCGGTGAAAACACAAGACAGCGATGACTCAGTCCTTTCCTGCAAATAACATGAAATTGCTTTAATAAGGAAACTTTTTCCAGTTCCCGCTTCTCCACTCACGTACAGTCGGACAGGCTTCAACGGCGTACATGAGCACTCTTTCTTCTCATGACTTAATCCATGATCAATTTGCATTGTAACTTCGTCATATATTTTCCTCTGCTCAACGTTGAGTTGTCTTTCCAACTCTCCTAAGTTAACAACATCCTCCTGAGCATGTGCCATGGCTCTTTCCACTTCATTCATAGCAGTGGCAGCTTCATTTTCGATAACAGGTCCTCCTAGTGGATCCTGACTCAATGAAGCAGAACTCTGACTGTCCTGAGAACTGTCTCTGGCAATCTCGGCTGCAATCGTTGCTTCCTGCTCGATTTCCGCATTCAACATTTCTACATATTTGGGAAAAGCAGGACATTCTATGGTCTCCTTGGCGGCAGTGAAAGAGTCTTCGTAACAGAGGAAATCTCCAAGCAGTTCCTCTTCTGCACGCCAAGGCTTGAAAAGTTGCAAAAGTGTTAAATAGAAAAACTCCTTTTTTTCAGGAGATTCGCCACTCAATTTTCGATGGTTTACCAAGTGGCATTTTCTTTGCTTGACCAGACATCCCTCACTTCCAATTACAGCATACACTCCTTTCTCAGTATCTTCTTTGATGTTCCTCTTGAATATGTAATTTTGAAGAACCTCATACAGACAAACATTCTCGAGGTGACTGCTTCGATTTGGATAATATGTATCCAACATGTTGGTCTTCAAAATGTCGGTACTGTTTGGCTCCTTTTCCGCCAAATACTCAATTTCCCGCACAGGTTTCAGAACTCGATTACGCGTTGCAGCAAGACCAAGACTCGCCCAAACGATACTCCTAGATTTGGCATAGAGACTTGCTGAAGACAACCGGTCAGAACATTCGTAATCTCCGATTTCTCGATGCGACAACATCTTCAGACTGAAACTGTACAACTTCTTACTGAGGCTCTTTTCATGGGAAATGTCCTCCCACATATCCTTCAATTCTGTCTTCTCTTTTTTGGTGATGTAAGATGTCACATGCCGAGCCACAGCCATACAGTTATCAGCCACAAACTGTATATCCATGTTAGCATTCCACATGGACAAAATCACCGGGTTGTAGTCGTTGATGTACTTGGACTCTTCGTTCCTCTTCAAATTGTATGTGTTTTTAGGTGATTTCTTCATCACATTATGTCACAGCAAAGACATCAAACTGTTTACTCTTCCTTTACAAATCAGCGGTCGTGGAAAGCCGAAACGACATTTGGTGTAGAACTTGTCCTTGTTTCGGAATTTACGACGACAGTACTTTCCACATCGATGACTTTGGAAACGTAGAACTTTTTCTCTTAGGCTTTTCTTCTCCTTTGCGTTTGGAACAGCACACGTAGAATACTGTTGTATGAAACTCATCACTGAGTCTTCTGGATCCGTTCCAAATTTAGGTGCATCCTTGATCCACAGCAGCATATGTATATGAGGAGCACCTCTTGCTTGGTACTCCTTTCTCCAGAAGAAATCCAACACCTCTCCAAGAGGTGGATTCTTCTTATTCATGATGAAAGACATCATAGCTTCGAATCTATGATTGAAGTACCTGCATACATTGACTGGATCCAAAGAGCACAGTTCTCCGGGTGTCTTGAATTCGATGTTTTCGATGTTTCCATTTGCCTCTCGTAGAAATTCAAGTAAGTCTTCCCAGCCATACTCGGCACAGCTCAGAGTGAGGAACCATGTGGGAGTTCCTAAGTTCCTCAGCATACATTTTAAATCACCATGACGACGGTACCAGTACTTATTAGTACCACGCTGACACGCCATGAGATTAATCAGGTGACAATCTAAAATACTGTCTTGGACATTGACTTTATCCATAAAGTCACTTGCCGAGATGTTTTGCATGTGTATACCACTTTTCAAGATGTGGTTCACTGCATATGACAGTCCAGACAGATCGCTTTCAAACAGGAGATGAAACAAATAGGGAATACATTGTCGAAACCTAGCATCTCCTGCATACAATCGCAAAGTCCGGTATTCAGAAGCAGGAATTTGATGAGGTCGCTCATCATATCTTCCTCCCTGACCTGTTGGAAAAAGCTGTGGGAAACACCGAGCTTCCAAACTTTCCTCCCAAACACTAATGGGACTCCCTTTGGCTTGTTTCATTTGAAACAACTCAATAGCATTCCCCATGACTTCCTTGGAATGCAAAGGATGAACACTATAATGTTCATATATTTCTTCACTAGTAGAGGGTTCTACTTTCTCAATTTGACCAGCACACAAATCGCTATCCTCTTCCTCACTTACTTCCTCTTCTGCAACATATACATTCTTATAGTATTTATTATTTTTTTTCAAATACAATGTTGCCTTTTTGACTTTCCTAACATCCACTAAATCTTGCCATATTTTCTTATTCTTTGTCGGAACCCCATTAACTAAGATAACCAGAGGTTCCTCTTCCACTTTTTCTACTCCGATTGTGTTAATGTTTTTCTTCAAATCTAGAGGCAAATAAACAACTCTTCCCTTTAATCTTCTCTGTAAATCTGATGGAGGCAATTTCCCTGTCTTTGGCTCCATTCTTACAATAGCCTGAAAGGGATGGATACTTTGAATCAAAATAGATTCATAAGTATTTAAATCCTTCAATTCAGAAGGAATCTCAACCAATTCCAGATTATTATGTACTGCTCTAGCAGGCATCTGGTTTTGATTTAATTTGTTACAACAATAAGTACACACACGTTGATCCAATCCCAAATCAAAACAATTTTCTACCATCAAGTATGTTGTGAAATCCTTCCATTCACTATTATTTTCCCTTTCACTTTTTGCATATAAATCCACTAACTTAGTCTGATTCTTATAATAAGTGCGTCGACAACACACACAAGTGAAATTTGGCCTCTCACTTGATTTCACCTGAAACGTCGCAATTTCCCTCTGAAACTTATCTGTACTGGAAACCTGTACACTATCTTCCACATTACCCTCTTCTTCTTGGTCAATTTCAACATTCTCCTCTTTACTTCCAAAGTAACAAAACTCAATTTCTTCACATATATTCTTCACATCTATTTCAGAACCATGCAAAAGAGCAGCGCATAATTGTTTAAGCATAATTGCTGGACTCTTAGCATAATACAACTTTCTAACTAATTTCCTCACTTTATTATGATGCACTGCTAGCATCCTGAAATGATGAAAAACACTCTGGCATACTCTCCTGGAAAGACAAGCCAGTGAATGACCATGCAAACCTGTCACTTCTCTCACTCTGCAAGGATCTAATTCTTGCAACAACTTCATTTTCTGCTTCAAACTTTTCTTATTAAATGTCCGTACAAAATCACAAAGCAAATTGATGGAATCCTGTCGCACACTGCAAATACTACTACACTTCCAGGTGTACACAGGACCCTTAGGACGTCTTCCTAAAACCTCATTACCTAACACCTCTTCTGTCTCTGTTGTCACAAGTTTTTCTTTTTCAACTGGACAACCATCTTTCACTTCATAAGCTCGACCACTGGTGTCAACTGCATGCACCAAATCATTATCCTGGAAATAACTCTCCTCATTAAAAAATGCCTCACAACTTGAACTATGCATCCATTCTCCAGAAAAAACTTCACAAAAATTACTACGATTAACTATTCTCTTCCATCTACTATTTCTTTTGAAATCATAAATTGCCTTGTTTAGCTTCCTAATTCTATTGATTATCAAAATAAATAACTTACGTTTAATTTCAAATGCCTGATCAATAACTTTCTCAACTATTTTTTTTCTCTTATAAAAAACCACTTTCTGTTGACCTTTCTTAATATTTTTTAACAAATTGCCAATTATCCTGTTGCGGAACATTCGTTTACGAATGTCCCTAAACTGTTGTTTCCTTCTACTATCATGCAGAGAGTTATCTCTTGCTCTAGCAGTAACATTTTTCATTGGCCTTTCCTTTCCGTTTAAATTGCTTCTCTTTTTCTGGACTGAAACATTTTCTGTAGTAATATTTTTTTTACTACAGATATTTCTTATGAATGTTTTTGTACTCTTACCCGGTGCTTTCTTGGTGACTTGACAAATCTTTTTGTTAGAGGACTGATGCATTTTTTCATGGTCCTGCTGTCTTTGACGTTTTGCAGCCTTTCTCAGTCAATTTTCAATTCAATTCAATTCAAGAATCTTTATTCGGTGATTAAAAAACACCATAAAAGCACATTTATATATACACAAATGACAGTAAAAAATTATTAAATACTAATTAAGATCCTTGTACATAATTGATACGCTAAAAAGAATGCCAACATAGAGGCCATGTAAATACAGGTCACAATATTTCATTCCTCTCCCCTCGTCTTTCTTAAACGTATTGCAACTTTGATAAAGTTCAAAATGCTACACAAGGTCAAGGGGTCAGAGGCTTTTAACAAAAATACTAGGGCATCCCTGGCGTGTTCCAGTTGGGCTTTTTTTAGAATATTTACAAGGAATCTACGCCTAGGCATGGAAAAATAGGGACAAAGCAAAACAAAGTGAAGGGAATCCTGCGGAGACCGGTTGTCGCAGCCGCAGGGACCCTTCTGCTCGATAGATGAAGTAAACCCGGCAGGTATAGCCAACATGAAGGGGAGCAGATTCAGTCTGAAACGGCACATTAAAAATCTGTCCTGTGCATTATGTAAAAGAAATAAGTAAGGCTCCATGCCCTCCCCACTCTTTACCAAACCATGGGCCCTTACAGTCTTTTTCGCTCCTTCAGCATCAGCTCGTCGTTGGGTTTCTTTCTCCAGAAATAGTTCCCCTACTCGCTTCTTATGCTGTGCTGAAATAGCAGCTGGGTTCGTGAAGAGATTCCCCAGCCCTAAATCCTCCAGGGTATTTTTCACGTATTTGAGCCAGGGGATGCGCATTGAATGAGTCCTACCTAAGCAGTCCAACAGAATTTCTCTGCTTAGGTGCGCCTCTGGATTTATCCATATTTTTAACCAGGCCACTATTGGCCTAAGTTTTAACAAATCTTCCAAATATGGCCTCCCTAGCTCCCTGTGGGCTATGAAACCAGCCGTGCTGGGTGGCGCCCTCAGGATTGCTTTCAAATACCTATTTTCTTCCTGTTGGATTCTAGTTGTGTTCACGAACCCCCAGACTTCTGCCCCGTAAATTACTTTAGAGCATGTTATAGAGCCGTACAAATTCATCACCTGTTCCGGACTCCATCTGCCCACCCTCCTTCCATATCCAGCTATCGCCCCGTTAGAGGCAATCATTTTCGTACAACGTTCTGCCACCAAGGGGGTAAATTGCAATGCACCGTCAAAAGTTACCCCGAGGTAGGAGAAAGTCTTAACCTGCTCCAAACTGTGGGAACCAATTGTATAAACAAATTTGGAGGAGGGTTTTTTGCCTGCCAGGAGCACATATGATTTCCCTAGGTTGACAAATAGGTCCAGGTTACTCATAAACTCTGCAAACCCCTCTATCAGTGTTTGTAGGCCTCGAGGTGTTCTTGCCAATAAAACCGCATCATCTGCGTAAAGCAGGACGGGGATATGCCGCGGCCCAACCCTTGGACAATCTACCTTTAGACCCAGAAGGAACTGCTCAAGGTTATTGATATAAAGGGAGAACAAAAAAGGGGCAAGTATACAGCCTTGTCTGACTCCACTCCTACATGGAAAGGAGTCAGACAGTCCTCCCTCCCTGTTAAATCTGACCTTGGCCGTGGTGTCACTATGCAGTTCCCTCAGTATGGTGATTAGGCCACTCTCTATCCCCATACCTGACATCATCTCCCACAACTTTCCTCTGTTGACGTGATCGAATGCTGCTGCCAGATCCATGAATCCCATATAGATGGGTTCATCGCTGGCCAGAGTGTACTTGGCAGTCAGCATGTATAGGTTCAGGCACTGATCACTGGTGGACCTCCCTGTCCTAAACCCATACTGTGTGTCCGAGAAGATGTTGTTCTCTTCGGACCATTCGGTCAATCTATTCAGGATTGCCCTTCCCAAAAGTTTGGCTGAAACGTCAATTAGGGAGATGGGCCGGTAACACTTCGGGTCATCCCTATTGCCCTTTTTAAAAATTGGTACAATGATCGCCTTAGACCAGGACGGCGGAAGCCCACAGGTAATAGCGGTGTTTAGGACCCTGGTCATCAAAGGAGCCCATAGATCAGTATTACTAAGGAACAGGTCAGGAGGAATTCCATCTGGGCCCGGGGCTTTATTTTTGGTAAGACCCTCCATCCCTGTACTGATCTCCTTAAGAGAGAATATGACTAGTGGGACCTGTCTTGGGGATACCGGTGGTTCCACATGGGTGCCCGACTCATAATTGTATAAACCCCTAAAGTGGGTTACCCATTGCTCCGGAAGAATATTAGTCCCTATCTCCGGGGAATCATTTTCTAAAAAGGTCGGTTTATTGATGATTCTCCAGAACCCCGCTAGATCTTTTCTTTCTCCAGCTTCTCTTAGATCTGCCCATGCTTCTGCCTGTAGGGCAAGTTTCCTCCTTTTAATCTCTTTTTTATACTTTTCCCTACTGACCCTAATAGTCTGTGGATCCCGTGGTTTCATCTTGAGGGAGCATTTCAGTTCCCTCAGTGCCTTAGAGCAATCTCTGTCGAACCAACGGGGATTTACCTGATTACGTATGGGCGCACTAGACCTCAATAGTTCATCAACTAAGTTAGCAATGTGGTCGAACGCTTCCAAGACCCTTTGACCCTGTATTTCCAGATCTAAACAATCATTAATGGCCACTAGGCCCTTGTCGCCCAATGTTTTGTAAAACTGTGCCCCATCAATTTTAGACCACTTCAATCTCCTGCCTTGATCAGTGGCCCTCTCCTCAATTAGACAACGAGATTTAATTCCCATGCCCGCCTTAAAAAATAGCGTTAAGATGAGCGGGTTATGGTCGCTAAAGCTGCTCCACTCTATCCCTACACTGATTATTTTATTAATTAATGCTCTCGAGACCAAGATGTAATCTATAATAGATGCACAGCCCCTCCCCTTAAAAGTTGGTGGGAGCGTGCCATCCGACTGTGGATCTATCATGTTAATGGTGTGCTCTAGGTCGTACTTAAGCCGAAGCAACCCAAGAGCCAACCCAGTCGGCGTGTGTGTAAAATGCGGCCCCTTCTCAATCGGGCATTGTGCCCAGTCTGTATTTACCTTAATCAGTGCCGGACAGAGGTGACAGTTAAAGTCTCCTACCAAAAGTAGCCCATAGGACGGCCCTTTGCTCTGGGATTTAATTTCTTGACCCAGCCTATTGTCAAGTTCAGCCAGTAGGGGGGAATGGGTATTTAAAATCTCACTGTTATAAAAGTTAAAAACCGATAATTTCAACCCCCTACCAGAAAACCGAACTGCCTGTATTCCATACGAGTTCCATTCTGGGGACGACCAGGTACCTGGGAGGGATAAATCTACATAAACAGCTAAACCACCCATTGCTCTCCCAGAACTAGATTTCCGAGCAGGAACAAAAAAACACTTATAGCCCTGGAGATGATAATTATTCACCACAGCCCATGTCTCCTGTAAGCATATAACATTAAATTTCCTGATAAAATCAACCCACTCTTTATTATTAAATATGCCTGCTAAGCCCGCTACATTCCAAGAAATAATCCTCACATCCTCTCCACCTAATGCTACACCCCCCTCGCTCGTTGGTCCTGTCTCCTGCGACACCCCTTGCATAGCCCCCCCTCCTCCTCCCACCAAACTATCCACAGTCATACCCTTGTTATCAGAGAGCATAGGTTCCTCCGCCCTAACTATTTGAGTTTGCAGGGCCGTATGTCTTTGCACCTCCGGTATTTCTGCTTGGGCGCCCTTTTCTGTATTCTCCTTAGAGGCCTTCTCTGTTTGTCAATCCACCCCCTCTAGGCCGTTTAGACAATTAAACCGATTATAAGTAGGGAGAAGTGGTGTCGGTCTGCCAAGTAGTGGCCTAGGTTGAAATGCCTGGTGTCTCCCCCTTCTTCCAACCCTCTCCCATCCATCATTATTTTGGAGTGGGTGTGGTGGGCCTGAGGCGATGGGAAAGAAGAAGGACACACGAAGGGTTTGGATGGTAGATTCCCTTGATATATTTTCCCCTTGACATATATGCGACACCGTACCCTTGTCCCTAAAGCTTACCAATAAACAGTCCCCAGGGATGGATTTCTGAGTTCTCCCCACCCATGGGACCCTTCTTACCATTATAATTTCGTTATTAAGGTGTCTCGGGAGGGGTCTGTTTCTGTTTAGCCACTTAATTACCCTGGTTTTTAGGGCACAAAAATCCTCAACTTCTCCTTCATCAAGTAGCGGGACCCCTGCCATGACTACAGTAAGGTCATTAGTCTCAGGTGGTAGGTTAGGGCGACGAGGTCTTGCAGGGGGCTTTTTTTGGTAGTCCGGAGTGTTGTTGTCTACCGGGTGTGCCGGAGGTACTGGTACAAGGGAGGGATTAAGTGTATTAGCGTGGAGTGAATTGGTAGCTACAGGATTTGGTTTTAAGGGTTGTTGAGGGACTACCCCATTTACAGCTTGTGGTGGAGCTGGAGCTGTGTTAACTACCCTATGACTCGACCCTTGCGGGACTGCAGTGGTGGTGATAGGTTCTAGATCACTTTCCTGTCGACCAGCACGAGTTTTCAGACTTCCCAGTGTGGCCTCCAATATGGTTAGTCTAATCTCAATCTTTTTTATACTTTCGCTGATCGGGAGTAACAGCGACCTTAACAGAAATTCCAGGTTTCCCAGCGGCACAACAGAGAGGGGGACATTAACAATACTAGTTCCTATATCTTTAATCAAGGCGGGAACTGTATTTTCCTGAGCATTAGGTTTAGGGTGTGGCTCTGCCGGTAATTTCACTATTGGTACAGGGTGTTTTAAGGATTTACCAAAGTCCAGATGTGAAATCTTGGGTTTACTCCCTCCCTGCGCACCCTTTGCCCTCCTCCTGCGCTTTTTTGGGGGGGGTCCCAAAATTACTTGTGTGGTGACTGCTTTCGGTTTGGGATGCCTGTCATTATGAACTGTGGGCGGTTGTGAGATTAAATCAATAGTCCCCCTAGCGGGGCTGGGGCTAATAGCTAGAGCAGTGCTCGTAATTTCAACTGGGGAGGTGTTAGTACGCTCCCTTAACAGGAGTGGGACATCCTCAATTCGTGTTAACTCCTCCCTAAATGTGATAGATTGTTCACCCATGGGGGTATTTTTCAGGTTATCCACTGATCGTCTCCGTTTCGCCCTTAATCTGGACAAATTTCCCTCTTTGTCAGCCTCCCCCACAGCCCGTGAAAAGTAGTTTTCGAGTGTCCCAGTTTTCACTCCTCCCGGCTTCTGAGGGGTACTCTCCCTTGCCGGGGAAGGCATGATTATCCTCAGAAAGGGTCAGTTATGCCACACAAAACGGGTATCACAAATTAATAATTCCAGGAAATACCTGCACAGTCTGAGAGACCAAGAGACCAAGAGGGTAGGCCCAGCCCGGCCTACTCCGGCCGATGACGGCCTTGGACGGTCCCGCCCTTGTCCCGGGCTTCTCCCGGCGCCTCCCGCGCGCTCCCGCGCAGCGGGAAAGACTGCTCCTTTTGAAGATGTGCAAGGGTGAACTAGGGGGCGTGGCCGGCAGGGAGAGGAGCCCAGCTGACACGGGCGCGCGGGGACTCCTGGAACTCAGAGTCCACCCGCTCTACCCTCGCAGCCCTGCCGGTGTCCCTACAAGCCCCAGGCAATGTTCCCCTACAACTGCTAAAACCGCGAAGCGGGACCCGCGCAGCGGGTCCGGCGAGCAGCAGCGGCTTAGCAGGCAGGATTCGGCAGGATTCAGCAGAGGTCCGTGGCGTGGCGAAAGTCCAGGTTAGTTTCCCGCTGGTGTGGGGGGTGGAGGTAATTAAATACCGCTGTGTTGGGGGCGCGGCCGGCAGGGAGAGGAGCCCAGCTGACACGGGCGCGCGGGGACTCCTGGAACTCAGAGTCCACCCGCTCTACCCTCGCAGCCCTGCCGGTGTCCCTACAAGCCCCAGGCAATGTTCCCCTACAACTGCTAAAACCGCGAAGCGGGACCCGCGCAGCGGGTCCGGCGAGCAGCAGCGGCTTAGCAGGCAGGATTCGGCAGGATTCAGCAGAGGTCCGTGGCGTGGCGAAAGTCCAGGTTAGTTTCCCGCTGGTGTGGGGGGTGGAGGTAATTAAATACCGCTGTGTTGGGGGCGCGGCCGGCAGGGAGAGGAGCCCAGCTGACACGGGCGCGCGGGGACTCCTGGAACTCAGAGTCCACCCGCTCTACCCTCGCAGCCCTGCCGGTGTCCCTACAAGCCCCAGGCAATGTTCCCCTACAACTGCTAAAACCGCGAAGCGGGACCTGCGCAGCGGGTCCGGCGAGCAGCAGCGGCTTAGCAGGCAGGATTCGGCAGGATTCAGCAGAGGTCCGTAGCGTGGCGAAAGTCCAGGTTAGTTGCCTTTCTCAGTCTTTCTTTGGTTGGCATGCTGAAATCTTGAAATGATCTGCAGTTGAATCTGTGGTAAAATATAATAAAAAATGTTATTAACCACTATTACCAAACAGTAAATCAATAACAGTCATCAAAAACTTAACACACTACTTGACATTTTTACATAGAATATTTTTTAGTGCTTGGCAAATTTAGAATACAGAAATAGCAGAAAATAAATGGAATTCATATTCATTTTACCTGTGCTGTTTTATATGTGAATCTGATCTAATTTTATGAGCATATTTTACTATTTTATTGAAGACACTACACATAACCTGTTTTTGAAGGTGTCTTTATTTTTAAATGAAACGGTTTACATTTTTACTTTTCATTTATTATAAATTTTTAAAATAAATGTTTATAGTTCCATAGGCTCAAGCACGTCAGCTTCCCATCCTATGTCATACAATTCTGACAAATCTGCATCCTCATCATGTTCTTCTTCATCCTCAGGATTTAAATCATCCAAGGGATCAACATCCACTGATGTTTCAATTACGAGTTCAATGATGAGGTCGAAATCAACTGATTGCTGATTGTCGCTCATGTTGATGTTGTCGTTATCTTTAAAGAAAGATAACAACAATGAGATGTTGCAGAGTAAGAGACAAATCTCAGAGATTATAATAGTAAAATTGTTTAACAAGAGTAACATTTTGCAGCTAATATTTAGCCATGTCCAGCGATGCTGAGGAGGTGAAGCCTATGTCCAATTTTTAAGTGAACAGGACTCATCTCTTCTTAACCTTGGATAAGCCTCACCGACTCTGTGTCCCCTGCAC
The DNA here is from genome assembly GCF_964261635.1 of Lissotriton helveticus. Classification (NCBI taxonomy): domain Eukaryota; kingdom Metazoa; phylum Chordata; class Amphibia; order Caudata; family Salamandridae; genus Lissotriton; species Lissotriton helveticus. Next base: position 704,947,631 of record NC_136073.1, read on the forward strand.
ATACTTAAATGTAAAGGGGCAGATTTATGTTAACTGGCACATCCCCAGGGATGCACCAGTTAACGTGCACCGCTGCTCTGCCACCCATGGTGTGCCGCATTTACAATCAGATAGGACAATGCTGCGTCAAAACCCTGCGCCTGCTTGAAGCAGGCATAGGTCTTGACGCAGCATTGTGGAGATGGGGCACCCCTGAGCCTTGCTGGAGCTGCATCGCACTTGCGATGCAGCTCCAGCAATGCGCCACCTTTACGGCACAGATGCGTCACGCATCTGTGCCGTTTTTGCCCCATGGTGCGGCGCATTGTAAATGCAGCACACCATGGGTGGCGGAACAGCGGCGCAGGATGACTGGCACATCCCTGGGGATGCGCCAGTCATCATAAATCTATCCCTAAGCTTCTTATCTTGTTGGAGATGAACCGCCATATGTATCATCAAACTATTTTGCCTTTCCTAAATAGCAAATTTTAAGGAATCACTATTTAGGAAATGCAAAACGGTATTCATGTACAAAATCGCTATTAAATAGCGATTCTTTACCATTCCTAATTTGCGATGAGCAAATTGCTAATTGCAAATTACCCATTCATTTCCATGGGCGAGGAGGCCCATAGGAATGAAGGTGCAATTTGCGATTAGCAATTAGCTAATCGCAAATTAGGAATTTTTCCAAGGGTGCAGGGGTGTCTCAAGAACACCCTGCTGCACCCCTGAAAAAGAAATTTGGGGGCATATGGCGCACATACATGCCCTAAGGGCATGTATGGGCGTCATATGGCACCTTTGGTTTTTTGGAAAAAAAGCTTTTTGAAAAGAATTTGCAAATTACCACCAACTAGAAGTTGGTGGTAATTTGCAAATCCTTAATGGCATTTTTTGCATATTTTTTGTTTGATACATTGCATTTAAGGAATCGCAAAATGTGCAATTCCTTAAGTGCAATCGCAAAATAAGGAATAGCAAATTTTGCTATTCCTTATTTTGCATCAAACTTGTTTGATACATACCATTTGTCTAATTAGCATTCGCAAAGGCCGAAATTCGCAGAATTTCGGCCTTTGCGAATGCTAATTAGCTTGATACATATGGCCCCAAGTGAGGCCTGTCTTGCAACATGGTGCATCTTTTGCATCACTGCTGCATCGGTTTCATGTGGCACGGTTTTTTTACAGCATGACACATCTGCCTAAATGCATCAATTTGTAATTTTGTCGCCACATTTAAAATGCTAGGGACAGATTTATGATAGGTGTATGCGTATTTTGCCCCACTGTGCGTCACTTTTGTGACGCAGTGGCGGTGCAAAAGAATACTTTTGCACCGCCACTGCGTCACAAAAGTGACGCACAGTGGGGCAAAATACGCATACACCTATCATAAATCTGTCCCTAGCATTTTAAATGATTAATTCAGGATGACGATAAGGTGTGGCCTATCCAGAGGTTTGTTTAAGGTGAGGCCTACTCAGGGTTGCAGATCAAAGTTACGCTTGTTGAAGAATACAGAGGAGATAATACATGTAAAGGCCTACCAATGAAGTAAGTGATGTCCACTTCATTGCGCCAGTCATCATAAATCTATCCCTAAGCTTCTTATCTTGTTGGAGATGAACCGCCATATGTATCATCAAACTATTTTGCATTTCCTAAATAGCGAATTTTAAGGAATCGCTATTTAGGAAATGCAAAACGGTATGTATGTACAAAATCGCTATTAAATAGCGATTCTTTACAATTCCTAATTTGCGATGAGCAAATTGCTAATTGCAAATTACCCATTCATTTCCATGGGCCAGGAGGCCCATAGGAATGAAGGTGCAATTTGCGATTAGCAATTAGCTAATCGCAAATTAGGAATTTTTCCAAGGGTGCAGGGGTGTCTCAAGAACACCCTGCTGCACCCCTGAAAAAGAAATTTGGGGGCATATGGCGCACATACATGCCCTAAGGGCATGTATGGGCGTCATATGGCACCTTTGGTTTTTTGGAAAAAAAGCTTTTTGAAAAGAATTCGCAAATTACCACCAACTAGAAGTTGGTGGTAATTTGCAAATCCTTAATGGCATTTTTTGCATATTTTTTGTTTGATACATTGCATTTAAGGAATCGCAAAATTTGCAAATCCTTAAGTGCAATCGCAAAATAAGGAATAGCAAATTTTGCTATTCCTTATTTTGCATCAAACCTGTTTGATACATACCATTTGTCTAATTAGCATTCGCAAAGGCCGAAATTCGCAGAATTTCGGCCTTTGTGAATGCTAATTAGCTTGATACATATGGCCCCAAGTGAGGCCTGTCTTGCAACATGGTGCATCTTTTGCATCACTGCTGCATCGGTTTCATGTGGCACGTTTTTTTTACAGCATGACACATCTGCCTAAATGCATCAATTTGTAATTTTGTCGCCACATAGCAAATCTTTTGCACCGCCACTGCGTCACAAAAGTGACGCACAGTGGCTCAAAAGAGGCATACACCTATCATAAATCTGTCCCTAGCATTTTAAATGATTAATTCAGGATGACGATAAGGTGTGGCCTATCCAGAGGTTTGTTTAAGGTGAGGCCTACTCAGGGTTGCAGATCAAAGTTACGCTTGTTGAAGAATACAGAGGAGATAATACATGTAAAGGCCTACCAATGAAGTAAGTGATGTCCACTTCACTCTTGAACAAAGGCCAGACCTCTGTTGTGTCCATGGACAGACCTAAACTTCATCTGCACAATGTCATTCGTAAACTTAGGAAACACAGGTGATGAAAGCGTTTTTTGATTGCCTTTGCAGAATGTTTGGGTCACTTTTAACATGGCTATATAACTCAAACAATCAAAATCTGAATTTGCCAAGCACAGGTGGGAGCATATTTACAAGGAATTTGCACCACGGGGAAAGGTCTTTTAATTTAAAATGGGAAAAATAACATCAGAGACACTCAAATGCCTTATAAAGAAGCATACACCATTATGTCCTTGTCATAAATTTTAAAACCATTCCTTTACCTCAAAAACGATTTTCAAGTCATAATTTGAAAACACTGCACATGGGGAAATGACTTAAAATGTCCTTAACCCCTTCGATGCTGATGACGGAGCGGTTCCGTCATCAGCATCGGTTGGGCTGTGCTGATGACGGAACCGCTCCGTCATCAGTACAGCCCTGGGGGAGAGCGCTGGCGCTCCCCCCCCTGTGCGGCGATCTTTTCTTTTTTTGCAGGGGTGGCATCGGAAGACTTTCCGCTGCCACCCCCTGGCCCCCCCACGCTTCCTGGTGACGTCAGCGCGCACAGCGCGCGCCGACGTCATCAGGAAGCGCTGGACGCGCTGGAAGCCATTTGTTTCCAGCGCGTCCAGGAACAAGGTCGGTGTTTGGTGCTCCGGTGGGGCGGGGGGGCCATTTCTCGGTGCCTTGAGGCATCGGGGGGGAGGAAACACTGTTTCCTCTCCCCTGATGTCCCAATGCAGGGCATTACTGGTTCAGGATCGCGCACAGCGTCGCGATCCTGCACCAGTAATGCCCCCACTAGACACCAGGGATGTTTTTGGTTGGAAAGGAAGCGACCCCTTGGGCAAGGGTCGCTTCCAGGGGCAATGTGATTATAATTCAGACTTTTCTGCCCCCCCTGGGCCGACATCGCTCGTTTTAGCGAGCGATCTCGACCCAGGGGGGGCAGAAAAGCCCACTAGACACCAGGGATTGTTTATGTTTGAAAAGGAAGCGACCCCTTGGGCAAGGGTCGCTTCCAGGGGCAATTATTTTGTAAATCAGACTTTTCTGCCCCCCCTGGGTCGACATCGCTCGTTTTAGCGAGCGATCTCGACCCAGGGGGGGCAGAAAAGCCCACTAGACACCAGGGATTTATGTATAATTGTAAAGGAAGCAACCCCTTGGGGAAGGGTCGCTTCCTAGGGCCATAATTTTTCAATGCAGACTTTTCTGCCCCCCCTGGGGGCAGATCGCCCATGTTAGCGCGTGATCTGGACCCAGGGGGGGCAGAAAAGCCCACTAGACACCAGGGATTTATTTCTAATTGTAAAGGAAGCGACCACTTGGGGAAGGGTCGCTTCCTAGTGGCCCATAATTATTTTTAGACTTGTCTGCCCCCCCTGGGGGCAGATCACCCATTTTTTGGGCCACATCTGGACCCAGGGGGGGGTAGAAAAGCCCACTAGACACCAGGGATTTTAGTATATTTATAAAGGAAGCGACCCCTTGGGCAAGGGTCGCTTCCAGGGGGCATTATAAATATTGTAGACTATTCTGCCCCCCCCCCTGGGGGCGGAGTGGCTGTTTTTTTTACAGTTTCTGGTCCCAGGGGGGGGGGGTAGAAAAGCCCACTGTACTCCAGGTTTTTGTTTTTTATAGGGAGCGACCCCTTGGCCAAGGGTTGCTTCCTTGGGCCCATTTGTTTTCAGTATGTTCTGCCGTGTCTTTATTTGGCCTCTCTGCCCCCCGTAGGGTTGCTTCCAGGGGGCCCACGTTTATAATGATTTATAATCTTCCCCCCTTGGGGACAGACACCCCATTTGTGACATACCCTGTGACATAGCCTGTTGTAATGTGTGTTGTTTTTGTTTCTTCTAATGTGTATTGTGTTTTTTTTCTCTTTAGATTGTTGCAGTGTGCGGGTCTGTTGCTGGTGGTTCTGTTGTTCTGCTGTTTCTGTAGTTGCATGTGTTTGGTAAGAGACTTTTTTTTGTTCAATTGTAATGTAATTGTTTATTTTGCAAAGTGTGTAGTAATACGAGTATGTGTTGTTGCTGTTTGTTGTGATTGTAAAACATGTTTTGCATTTGTTTTTGATGTGTCCTTCTGTAGGGTTTTTTTTTTCTTCTTTCTAGTGGGATATCGTTGCCTATTTGCTGTGTCTTTGCAGAGTAGGTGCTGGTGAGTGTAGTTGTGTCTTGTAAGTGAATTGTATATTTTTTCTAAATATATTTTTGGGTGAAAAAGTCTTACTTTTTTATCTTACTTTGCGCAGTGTTGGGGTTGTTGAGTTGTTTGTGCAGACTCCTTTATTTGTAAGGATAATGGCTAGCCGCCGGATTACTGCTCAGCAAGTTGTTGGAATGCTTTTTGATTCTTCCTCTGTCCATGGTCCAGAGTCTGACTCTGATTCTGAGCCAGAGGTGGGAGGTGAAGATTCAGGTAGTGAGTTTTCTCTACACAGGTCTTCATCTGATGATGAAGACACTTTGAGTGCTGATGAAGCTACTTTTGGTGTGGATGATGTGCCTGTGGTTGGGGAGGACATTGCTGTGTTTACGGTTTTGGAGGACATGCTTGTGCCTGTGGTTGCGGAGGACAGTGATGTGCCAATTGTGCGGCAAGAGACATCTGGGCTGCAGCCTGGGGCTGCTAGACTTCCAGTTGGTGTTGTGAGACAAGGGTTAGCTGGGCGGCGGCCTGCGGCTGCAAGACTTGACGATGAAAGTTCTGACCTCTGGGTTGCACCAGGCATGGTGCAGCCGGCATTGCCTGAATTTACTGGTGTTCCAGGGTGTAGGGTGAACACTGAAAACTCTTTGCCTATTGATTTTTTCAAGTTGTTTATGGATGATGTGTTTTTGGCAGAGATTGTAGAGCAGACTAATTTGTATGCTGAAAATTTTTTGAGGGTGAACAGTGCCAGCCTTAAGCCCCACGCTAGAGCTACCCGGTGGACTCCCACAAATTTGGAGGAGATGAAAAAGTTTTTGGGTTTAACTTTTTTGATGGGCTTGCTTAGGAAACCATCAATGGCTTCATATTGGTCTACTAGTCCCTTGATGGCAACAGCTATATTTCCGGCAGTCATGAGTCGTGATAGGTATTTGCTTCTGCTGCGGATGATGCATTTTGTTGACAATAGTCTTGCTTTGCCACGAGATCACCCTGATTGTGACCGTCTTTTCAAGATTCGGCCTGTCCTTGATCATTTGGTTGATCGATTTTCTGAGATCTTTTATCCTGGGAAAGAAATTGCAGTGGATGAGTCTTTGCTGTTGTTCAAGGGCCGCTTGGTATTTCGGCAATACGTTCCTAGTAAGAGGGCACGCTATGGAATCAAACTGTATATGCTGTGTGACAGTGAGACTGGATATGTCTCTAATTTCAGGGTGTACACTGGTAAGAATCCAGGATTAACCCCCCTGGTTGTCCGTCGACTTTTGGAGTGACTGAGAAAATTTTGTGGGAACTTGGTCGTGGATTTTGTAACAAAGGCCATCATTTGTATGTCGATAACTTCTACACTGGTATGCGGTTGTTTAGGGAATTGGCCAAAGTGGACACTGTTGCTTGTGGCACAATCCGCTCAAACCGTAAAGGTTTCCCAAAAGAACTTGTTTGTCGAAAGCTTGCTCGGGGACAGTGCAGTGCTTTGCGTTGTGAGGAGCTTCTAGCTGTGAAGTTTACAGACAGGAGAGATGTCTACATGTTGAGTACAATACATGATGAAAGCACTGACCTGCGGAATGTTTGGGGTCAGGTTGCAAAAGTGCGCAAACCTGTGTGCATACTGGACTACAATAAGTACATGGGTGGTGTTGACAGAGTTGATCAGAGGTTGGAACCATATGCTGCTCTTCGTAAGGCTTACATTTGGTACAAGAAGTTGGCTATCCATCTTTTCCACTTGGCAACCTTTAATGCTTTTATTGTGTTCCAGAAATCTTGTCCCCAGTCAAAGTTGACTTTTGTAAAGTTTCAGGAGTCTGTAATAGGCAGCCTTGTTTTAGTGAAACAGGCAAGTGTTCCTAGAGTTGGAGTGGTGGAGGATGTTGCCAGATTGAAAGATCGCCACTTTCCTGATACAATTCCTCCTACAACCTCAAAAGACTTTCCCAGTCGGAGATGTAGAGTCTGTTGGCGAAGAGGTTTGCGGAAGGAGGTTCGCATGTACTGCCCCGACTGCCCTTCAAACCCCGGGCTGTGTGTACCTGCTTGTTTTAGATTGTACCACACGCAAAATAATTTTTGGGAGTATCAATGAGTGGTAAAGTGAACTGGTTGGTCTTTATTCTGTAATAGTTATTGTTCAGTTTCAAAGTTTGTATTTGTGTAGTCTTTTTAGATTTAGTTGTCGAGTTAGTAGATTTGTATCAATTTGCAATTTGTTTTTGTTTCTCTTTTATTTTCAAAAAAAACTAATGTATGATGTTGGTTTGCGTGTAGTGTCCATTGTCTGACTGTGTGCATGGTTTGGCGCTTGACTGCCGGTGTCTGTGGACTGATGCTTGTCTGGCGGTGTCTGCGGACTGGTGCTTGACTGGCGGTGTGCGTGGTCTGGTGTTTGGTTGGCGGTGTGCGTGCTCTTGTGCTTGCCTGGTGTTGTGTTTGGATTTGTCTTTGGCTGGTGGTGTTCGTGGAGTGGTGCTTGACTGGTGGTGTGTGTGGAGGGGCGCTTGGCTGGTGGTGTGCATGGAGTGGTACTTGGCTGTCTGTGCACGGAGTGGTGCTTGGCTGGCGGTGTGTGTGGAGTGGTGCTTGGCTGGGGGTGTGTGTGGAGTGGCGCTTGGCTGGATGGTGTGCGTGGAGTGGTACTTGGCTGTCTGTGCACGGAGTGGTGCTTGGCTGGTGTTGTGTTTGTGGAGTGGCGCTTGGCTGGTGGTGTGTGTGGAGGGGCGCTTGGCTGGTGGTGTGCATGGAGTGGTACTTGGCTGTCTGTGCACGGAGTGGTGCTTGGCTGGCGGTGTGTGTGGAGTGGTGCTTGGCTGGCGGTGTGTGTGGAGTGGCGCTTGGCTGGACGGTGTGCGTGGAGTGGTACTTGGCTGTCTGTGCACGGAGTGGTGCTTGGCTGGTGTTGTGTTTGTGGAGTGGCGCTTGGCTGGTGGTGTGTGTGGAGGGGCGCTTGGCTGGTGGTGTGCATGGAGTGGTACTTGGCTGTCTGTGCACGGAGTGGTGCTTGGCTGGCGGTGTGCATGGTCTGGTGCTTGGATGGTGGTGTGGGTGGACTGGCGCTCGGCAGGCGGTGTGTGAGTAGTTACTTTGTGTTGGTCACTACACACACTGCTAGTTGAGTGACACTCCACACAGTCCATCATTTTGTGTAGTTGCAGTGTCCGAAATGTCGGCGTGTGAAAGTGATAGGCCCTTGAATGGCGCTGTTTGCTGGTGTGAGTGTTGGAATGTGATGGGTCCGCGGCTGGCGGTGTGAATGTTTTGTATGTGTCACGCGTACCAAAGGTGTATGAATGGCCTGTAAAGAGGTTGGTGCCTTGACGTGGCTTTACAGCTCACGAGCTGTGAGTCAGTGGTTCAGTTTATCATACTTTCAATTATACACAGTGTATTTCATTTTTGTGAAATTACTTGCGTATACAATTGTATGTACTGAATCATCACTCACCCTCGTGCCAAATCCAACCAGTATGTGTGTGTGCTTGCGGATTAGATGGGTGTGGAGTAATAATTGTTTTTTTTCTCTTTCTGCAGTAGGGTGTACCTTGCCCCTTATTGTGATTGTTGTTATGTGTTGCTTTTCCATTCGGATGGTGTCAATGGTCTGGTTTGTATCAGGTATGAAAGGTGCGTGAATGGCCTGTAAAACGGTTGGTGCCTTGTCGTGGCTTTACAGCTCACGAGTTGCGAGTCACTGGTTCAGTTTTTATGCATTTATTTATTGACAGAGCATTTCATTTTTTTGAAATATCTTGTTAATAAAATTTTATGTACTGAACCATCACTCGCCCTCGTGCCAAATCCAACCTGTATGTGTGTGTCTTTGAGGAATAGATAGCCGTGCTTGAATGTTTGACTTTTGAGTAACTCTGTTAAGGTGTGGTATCCTTTTACTCGGGAGAACAAGGGGAACGCAGGGTGGTAGGACTTTTTTGCCGGCACGGCGATCCCACGCCAAAATGTTTGGAAAAGTGCTATTTTTACCTATTTTTAAGGTTTGCAAGGAGTTCTGGGTAGGAAAACATTGGTGGACCCACACATGCCATACCTCCCTGGACTCTCCCGGGTGTCTAGTTTTCAGAACTGTTTGGGTTTGCTACTTTCCAAAGAATACCACCCACCCCGGGCCAAAAACTCAGGTGCCTCCCCCCAAAAAAATCAAAGTTATATTGCTTCAGGGTATTTTATATTCACCACCGTTAGATTTGGACGTTTTCCTGTTGCAGCCACTATGGCTACCCACGCAAGTGAGGTACCGCTTTTATCGGGAGACCTGGGGGAACGCTGGGAATGTAACAATGGTGAAAATCTTAAGTCCGCCAGCTTTTGCAAGAGGGGTTACCTGGGTTTTTGGCCCCGTGCGAGACAGTCATCTAGGGAAACCTACCAATCCCACACATTTCTGAAAAGTAGACACCCGGGGGCTTCCAAGGACTGTATGGCTTGCGTGGATCCTCCAACGTTCCTTTACCCAGAATCCCTTGCAAACCTCATTTTTTGCATGGAAAAAATCAGTTTTTTCACACGTTTTAGTGTGGGAAAGCGTGGCATCACTGGGCTCACACAAATTACCTCCCACCCAGCGTTCCCCAAGGTCTCCCGATAAAAATGGTACCTCCCTTGCGTGGGTAGGCATAGCGGCTGCTTTAGGAAAAGGCCCAATTCATACTGTGGAGACGAAAACATTACCTTTAGCCAAATAATCTTATTTTTTGAGGGGGTCACCTGAGCTTTTGGCCCGGGGCTTGGCAGGCATCTTTGGAAACTACCAAACCCAAACAGTTCTGAGAACTAGACACCCGGTGGAGTCCAGGGTGGTATGGCATGCGTGGGTCCCCCAATGTTTTCCTACCCAGAAACCCCTGCAAACCTGAAATATTGGTAAAAAAAAACAGATTTTCCATACTTTTTTGGGTGGGATCTCGCTGCCGGAACAAATGTCCTACCACCCAGCGTTTCCCTTGTTCTCCCGAGTAAAATGATACCTCACTTGTGTGGGTGGGCCAAAGGCAAGTGACTTAGGCTGGGGTGCTTAATTTGTAAAACGTAAATATGAGTAAAAACTACTTTTTTCAAAATTCATTTTTGGCGTGTTCTGCTTTGGGGCACCCACACAAGTGAGGTATCCTTTTACTCGGGAGAACAAGGGGAACGCAGGGTGGTACGACTTTTTTGCCGGCACGGCGATCCCACGCCAAAAAGTTTGGAAAAGTGCAATTTGTACCTAATTTTAAGGTTTGCAGAGAGTTCTGGGTAGGAAAACATTGGGGGACCCATGCATGCCATACCTCCCTGGACTCCCCCGGGTGTCTAGTTTTCAGAACTGTTTGGGTTTCCTACTTTGCAAAGAATACCACCGAGCCCCGGGCCACAAATTCAGATCCCCCCCCCCAAAATCAAGGTAGTTTTGCAATAAGGTAATGTAAATTCACCACCGTATGATTTGGACCGTTTCCTGTTGCAGCCACTATGTCTACCCACGCAAGTGAGGTACCATTTTTTTCGGGAGACCTGGGGGCACGCTGGGTGAGTGGAAATTTGTTGATCCACGCAGATTCCAGAACTTTCCACCACAGAAATGTGAGGAAAATTTGTTTTTTTGGTCAAATTTTTATGTTTCCAAGGGATTCTGGGTAACAAAACCTGGGGGTAGGCAGACGAGTCACCCTATCCTGAATTCCCCTGGGTGTCTAGTTTTCAAAAATGTATAGGTTTGCTAGGTTTCCCTAGGTGCTGGCAGAGCTACGGCGCAAAAACAAAAGGTAGTCTTTTTGTCCGAATTGTGCTAAATTTCACTGGGAAATTGAGGTGCGACCATGCTGCGTTTTGCGCTGTTTCATGTCGCAGCCACTATGCCTACCCACGCAAGTGAGGTACCATTTTTTTTGGGAGACCTGGGGGCACGCTGGGTGAGTAGAAATTTGTTGATCCACGCAGATTCCAGAACTTTCCACCAAAGAAATGTGAGGAAAATGTGTTTTTTTGGTCAAATCTTTATGTTTTCAAGGGATTCTGGGTAACAAAACCTGGGGGTAGGCAGACGAGTCACCCCATCCTGAGTTCCCCTGGGTGTCTAGTTTTCAACAATGTATAGGTTCACTAGGTTTCCCTAAGTGCTGGCAGAGCTACGGCGCAAAAACAAAAGGTAGTCTTTTTTTCCGAATCGTGCTAAATTTCACTGGGAAATTGAGGTGCGACCATGCTGCGTTTTGTGCTGTTTCATGTCGCAGCCACTATGCCTACCCACGCAAGTGAGGTACCATTTTTTTCGGGAGACCTGGGGGCACGCTGGGTGAGTAGAAATTTGTTGATCCACGCAGATTCCAGAACTTTCCACCACAGAAATGTGAGGAAAATGTGTTTTTTTGGTCAAATTTTTATGTTTTCAAGGGATTCTGGGTAACAAAACCTGGGGGTAGGCAGACGAGTCACCCCATCCTGAATTCCCCTGGGTGTCTAGTTTTCAACAATGTATAGGTTCACTAGGTTTCCTTAAGTGCTGGCAGAGCTACGGCGCAAAAACAAAAGGTAGTCTTTTTGTCCGAATCGTGCTAAATTTCACTGGGAAATTGAGGTGCGACCATGCTGCGTTTTGCGCTGTTTCATGTCGCAGCCACTATGCCTACCCACGCAAGTGAGGTACCATTTTTTTCGGGAGACCTGGGGGCACGCTGGGTGAGTGGAAATTTGTTGATCCACGCAGATTCCAGAACTTTCCACCACAGAAATGTGAGGAAAATTTGTTTTTTTGGTCAAATCTTTATGTTTTCAAGGGATTCTGGGTAACAAAACCTGGGGGTAAGCAGACGAGTCACCCCATCCTGAATTCCCCTGGGTGTCTAGTTTTCAAAAATGTATAGGTTTGCTAGGTTTCCCTAGGTTCTGGCAGAGCTACGGCGCAAAAACAAAAGGTAGTCTTTTTGTCCGAATCGTGCTAAATTTCACTGGGAAATTGAGGTGCGACCATGCTGCGTTTTGCGCTGTTTCATGTCGCAGCCACTATGCCTACCCACGCAAGTGAGGTACCATTTTTTTTGGGAGACCTGGGGGCACGCTGGGTGAGTGGAAATTTGTTGATCCACGCAGATTCCAGAACTTTCCACCACAGAAATGTGAGGAAAATGTGTTTATTTTGTCAAAATCTTAGATTTGCAAGGGATTCTGGGTAACAAAACCTGGTGGTAGGCAGTCGAGTCACCCCATCCTGAATTCCCCTGGGTGTCTACTTTTCAAAAATGTATAGGTTTGCTAGGTTTCCCTAGGTGCCGGCAGAGCTAGGGTGCAAAAACTACAGGTAGGCACTTTGCCAAAAAAGGGTCAATTTGTAACTGCTAAATTTAGGTGTGACCACGTTGCATTTTGCGCCGTTTCCTTTTGTAGTTCGGACTGGACTGTTCCCATGGGGCACAGGGTCAGCGCTGATTTGCATATCGCCATTGTCTAACCCAGGGTGGTGTGGAGTGGAAAAACGATGGATTTGGGCCCAGATCTTTGGACTGGGGTGAATGTGTGACATTGATCCACATTCTGTCCATCATTGTTGTGTTTGCAGTTACCGCTCTAAGTGTACTGGGGATGCTCAGACGTGAGTCCCAGGCACTCCACACCACTGGAGTCAAGCTAGCCGGGCTGAAGAGAGGTGTTACCTCGAAACCGGGCCGGTCCTCGGATGCTTGTTTCCGTTCTGGGAAGGACATGGCTTTTGTAGTTCGGACTGGACTGTTCCCATGGGGCACAGGGTCAGCGCTGATTTGCATATCGCCATTGTCTAACCCAGGGTGGTGTGGAGTGGAAAAACGATGGATTTGGGCCCAGATCTTTGGACTGGGGTGAATGTGTGACATTGATCCACATTCTGTCCATCATTGTTGTGTTTGCAGTTACCGCTCTAAGTGTACTGGGGATGCTCAGACGTGAGTCCCAGGCACTCCACACCACTGGAGTCAAGCTAGCCGGGCTGAAGAGAGGTGTTACCTCGAAACCGGGCCGGTCCTCGGATGCTTGTTTCCGTTCTGGGAAGGACATGGCTTTTGTAGTTCGGACTGGACTGTTCCCATGGGGCACAGGGTCAGCGCTGATTTTCATATCGCCATTGTCTAACCCAGGGTGGTGTGGAGTGGAAAAATGATGGATTTGGGCCCAGATCTTTGGACTGGGGTGAATGTGTGACATTGATCCACATTCTGTCCATCATTGTTGTGTTTGCAGTTACTGCTCTAAGTGTACTGGGGATGCTCAGACGTGAGTCCCAGGCACTCCACACCACTGGAGTCAAGCTAGCCGGGCTGAAGAGAGGTGTTACCTCGAAACCGGGCCGGTCCTCGGATGCTTGTTTCCGTTCTGGGAAGGACATGGCTTTTGTAGTTCGGACTGGACTGTTCCCATGGGGCACAGGGTCAGCGCTGATTTGCATATCGCAATTGTCTAACCCTAATTGTCTAATTGTCTAATGATGGATTTGGGCCCAGATCTTTGGACTGGGGTGAATGTGTGACATTGATCCACATTCTGTCCATCATTGTTGTGTTTGCAGTTTCCTGTCGCAGGCACAAGGCCGACCCACACAAGTGAGGTACCGTTTTTATCGGGACACTTGGGGTAATTCAGATTTGTAAATCAACTGTTATTACCAATTGAGCTTTCATGCATTTCTCCCTTTCAATGAAAGACATTATGTAAAAAAAAAATCTTTACGAAAAATGACCAATAATTCTCATGCTAGTATGAGTATTCCCAACTTTGAAAATGTGCAATTATATACTGTTTCTGAACTCTATAATTTGTTCCCAATTCAGAAATACATAGGTGTCTTTCATACAGATTATTCCATGTATACATTTTCCAAGACAAAGTGCACTATACCCAGTAAATGAAAAAATACCATTGCAAGTTGCTGCTCAGTTTTTGGATCTGGGTTCGTCGGGTTCTTGGTAAAACTACAAGTCCTATATATCCCCACAACCAGGAAGGTCTAACGAATGTAATGGTATATTGCTTTCCAAGAGCTGTCAAAATTAGAAAAAGTTATAGGTGAAAACGTTGAGACAAAAGGCTGTTTTTTTCAACAAAATTTCAAATATTCCAATATATAACTGTTAGTTTCTATAACAAAACCTTCATGGATTTAGACAAATGACCCCTTTCTGAGTTTAGAATGTTGTCTACCTTTCGAATATGTAAAGCTTACCAGGATCCATTATTGCTTTCAAACTCATTTCTACAATTAACTGGAAGGAGGTGGAAAGCTCTAAAAATAGCAAAAATAGGCTATGTCCCAGAAAAATGTCAAAACTGAGTGAAAAATTTCGGTTCTCTGACAAAAGTCTGTCATTCCCTGAAAGCTGAGAAAATGGAGATTTCAGCCCCACAAACCCTTTTGTGATACCATTTTCAGGGAAAAACCCAGAGGCTTTCATTTGCAGCCCGTTTTTCCCATTTTTCTGAAAAAAACAAAAAAATCACTATATTTTTGTTAATTTCTGGGACCCCTCCAAGGGAATCCACAAACCCTGGGCGCCTTTAGAATCCCCATGATGTTGGAAGAAAAGGACGCAAATTTGGCGCGGATCCCTTATGTGGTCAAAAAGTTACAAGGGCCTAAGCGCGCACTACTCCAAAACGCCAAAAAAAGGCTTAGCACAGGAGGGGAAAAGGCCTAGCAGCGAAGGGGTTAAGACACATGAAAGCGTTTTTTGATTGCCTTTGCAGCATGTTTGGGTCACTTTTAACATGGCTATGTAACTCAAACAATCAAAATCTAAATTTGCCATGCACAGGTGGGAGCATATTTACAAGGAATTTGCACCACGGGGAAAGGTCTTACATTAAAATGGGAAAAATAACATCAGAGACACTCAAATGCCTTATAAAGAAGCATACACCATTATGTCCTTGTCATAAATTTTAAAACCATTCCTTTTCCTCAAAAACGATTTTCAAGTCATAATTTGAAAACACTCCACAGCTCCTATGCACAAAAACACCCTGTCAGTACTAATACTTCACATTTTCTCCAATTACAATTTCTCAAAGAAACAAAATCTATTTGTAAAACACTGGAGACAAAGCAACATTTTAAAAACAAAACTTTCTTCATAATTTTCTCCTTAAAGCACACTATTCTCTATCTAAATTAAATAAATCTTTTCTCACCTCAGCAAATACTTTATGAGTTTCAAAACAGTCTCAGAAACACAACAATTTGTCTTCAGCAGAGCAAAAGGTATGCACTCCAGAGTCTGCAGCTATTAAAAGCACAGAAATGCTGTAATTCTTCACACATATCTCTCATGTCACCGAATCAAAACTCTTCCCTCACTATTTTCAAATCAAAACCCTTCCCCCCTCTGCCCTCTCTGCCTTTTTTGCATAGCAACCACCTCTTGGAAGACCTCTGGTGTTTGCAAGTTCACACAACAATGTTTCAATTGAACTCTGAACTCTCAGTGCACCTGCATATCCAGTGCAATCTTTCATTTAATGATTTTTTATTGACCATTCAAAATACATCTTTCAAAGAACTCATCCATGCACCCTAACTTTCTGTTTTCAGCAATCAAAATCCACCAATCACTGTTACTGCTTCATTAACACAGAAACTCCACAGTTTTTTTCATTTTAAACTCTTATTTTTTCAACTGCCATTTCATTGCCACACTTCATCTGACTGCAGCAGAACCTTCTCTCACCATGTTTTCTGTCTGGATTGTTGGACATAGTTACATCTATTGGGCTCAGAGGTATGCTGAGAACAGAAATTTACCTAACCTCAATTTACAAGATGTGGAAATTAAGTGGTTTGGCCACAGAGGATTAAAATGTCACCAATTGATACCATTGGTGAAAACCTTTATGCATTTGCCAAAACCTGACCTGTTAATTGTGCACTGTGGAGGTAATGATTTGGGCACTTTGACTGGGGTAGGTCTGGAAATGCTTTTAAAGGACACCTTTGAGCAATTGATGGCACTTTTTCCTCAAACTGCCTTGGTATATTCAAATATATGCCAAAGACAGAAATGGAGGTGGTCAAACCAATTTTGTCCACAAATTGAGAAGTCGAGGAAGCATGTAAACAAATCTGTTTCAGCTTACATGAGAGACCATGGAATGGGCTCCATGTACAACAATAACTTGCGTTACTACATGCAAGATATCTACAGAGGAGATGGAGTTCACTTCTCAAATGAGGGCAACAGAATTTTCATTCTGAATTAAGACTGTGCATTGGTACCTACTTATAAGTACCTAAATGTACCATAAACCCAAAAGCTCTTCTCAGAGCTACCCTACATCTGATCACTCACAATTATTATTTTACTCTAACTTTTTTCACTAATTTTCAACAAAGTACGCTCCCCGGGGCGCTACCCGGTACGCGAACCGGAAGCTAACCTCGCGAAATTTAATAATTTTTTTTTTTCGCACATATAAGCCTCCTCAGCCACCCTCTGAAAACCTAGGGGGTCAAGATAAGTCTACCGTGCCCCCTTCTACCCATTCTGAACATTATTTGCCCTCCATCTTGTATCTTAATTAGACCGAAACACAAAATGGTGGACTCCCGTAACGCTTCAGGTTCGCGTACCGGGGCGCTCGCCAGTTCGCGTACTGGGGCGCTCCCCGGGAAGCGCTCCATCAAAAAAAGGTGGGAAAGTAATTTACAGAAAAACGACTGGAGACACTTTCACCAAATATAGATTAGCTCATACTACATACCAATCCCTATCATTTTCACAAATTTGATTGAAATTCCATTTAGCCATTTAGCCTGTAGACCTCTCTAAATACCGTGAGGTAAATTACTTCACAAAACACATCTGAAGTGTTGGAATTGACAGCCAATGAAAATGTTACTTTCATTTTCTACTTTTTTTACCTGACATTTGATTGTTTATATACCTGAATATATATAAAGGAAGAGAAGGAAACACAGCCATTTAGACTACTACTTCTTGTTGTACATTTCAATAGGATTTTCACTAATCACTTCAACTTCTTTGTAAAGGTAAGTTGTTATTTTAAAAACTGAAGTATATTGTGCACTTTAAGTTAATATGGTAAACTTTTTCTGTTAGTTATATACTATCCCTCTCTAGTACTTATACATTTAGATAGACTTCTCTGTTATAGTTATGGATGGAGTTAGGCTTCTCTTGTATAATTATCAATTTACTTACGTTAAATCACATACACTTTTTTATATTCCTACTTCCACTCTGATACTATACACTGCCCAAAGATAAATTCACTGATAAAAACTGCCTATCTAAAATTAATCCCAACAGTGCCCTATCTCTACTAATATATATTTTTTGTATCCAAATTTCAGGCAAAATGGAAGGCGAACACAAAGTTTCATTTCAAATTGTCCTGCAAGAGAGCAGCCAAGAAATAATTGATCCAAATTATATAGAATTTATGGATGAAACTTGGGACCAAGAACTACTGCAATGTGTGCAAGCAGTAGATGCCCTCCTTCAAAATGAGGACATTTTACACACTCAGAGATTACAAGCTATGTTCAATGAAAATAACGACATTTCAGACAGTGAAATGTTAGAAATGTTATTAAATTTTGAAACACAATCACAATAATAAATAATTGTTTAAAAAATAAAGAAATTAAAAAATAATCAACAAAACCAACAATCAATTAACATACAGTATTTAAAAAGTCTATCATTCTTTTTTCCAGTCGCCAGTAGGTATATATAGTTAGGATTTTTTTCCTATGGGATTTTTGAAAATTCTATGTTGAATAACTTTGGCGTTTGAGGACGGAATTGGCTGAAATTTTCTGGAAAATGGAACATTTTGTTTCTGAGCAGCCCCTGAAAATTTGGGGGGTTTCGTCAAGCGGTGGCCGAGAAAAAAGGGGGGTCCCAAAACGTGTTTTTAACATTGAGTTTTCCATAGGGCGGTTGGACTCACTTTTAGCTCGAACGGCTGAATGGATTTCCACGAAACTTGGCAAAATTGTAGGGACTGGTAGCCCGATGTGCCTTTGCTATGTCTCAAGATATATGCTCCAGTGGTTTTTACGAAAATTAACTTTGAAAAATATATATTGGGCTACATTGGGCTATATATATGTTGGAGCCCAAATGTAGCCCAATGTAGCCCAATGACGCCCAATGAAGCCCAATGTAGCCCAAAGATGGCCGCCAGAGACAAAAAAAAACAAATGTAGCCCAAATATCAGCCAGATGTAGCCCAACTATAGCCCAGTGACAGAATGTCCCAGAGTGTTTTAAAGAACAACTAGAACGCTAACAGTCTTACTTATGACAAAAGTATGGCACACCTGAAGTCATCTTGATTGGAATAAAGTGGTAACACTTAATACATTTAATTTGAAAAGGAACAAAATAAGGGGTTTCATTTTGCCATAGAAATGTTATATGTATATATATATATATTCACTGAAAAAACCATAGGTTATAGACCATATATAGTTAGGAATTAGCATTTAAAAAACCTTATTTTACTCACACAAAACCATTGAAATTCCATATATAGTTAGTTGCACTAACTATATATCGCGCACCTGCAATCCACTGCTGATGATGTCACATATTACATCATTCATGACATGGTCAGTGACATCACTGATGACATCACTGATGACATCTCAAATGACATCACTGATGACATCACTGATGACATCTCATTTGACATCAATGACCACATCACTGATGATATCATTCATGTGACAATACAATGCATCTCCTCACATTTTAATATAACCTCTGTTTCACCCAGTGTTAAATACAGAATATAATTTTTGAAACCATTGACACACCAATACTAGTTACTACATACGCACTCACTGATTCCTACGTCTACACACACCTTCACTCATTCACCCATACTATCATTCATACATACAATCACTCATCTTTACAACACTATCATATGCACTCATACACCTATACAGACACTCACAGTCTGCCACTCATCCATGGAGTTACTCACACACCTAGTCAGTCCTGTAAAGAATCAATGACACTTCCATTTTCTTGTCTATACAGTTAAACATAGAGCACCTTACATTTTCAAACATATACTAACACATACTTACCTTGTTATACAATCATTGATACAAGTACACATTGATCTGCACAGAGTCACACACCTCCCAGCCAGCCACACACACACTCAGTCTCCCATACAAATACTTGGACAATCAATCAGTAACCCATATAGTTAATCATATAGCTACTGATCAAAACATGCAGCAGTTTACAGAACAACAGACATAATGATGCACAAATTAAGACACTTTAGTCACTAACCCATGCACTCAGTGAGACACATTTAATCACTCACTCATGCATTCAGTCATGCACCTACTAAATCCTTTGTCCAGACACTTATACTTCCACTCATTCTTCAATATGTAAGACACATTTTAACTTTACAGAAACATACAGTCACTGGATGTTGTCATCAGTGATGTCATCAGTGATGTCATTTGAGATGTCATCAGTGATGTCATCAGTGATGTCACTGACCATGTCATGAATGATGTAATATGTGACATCATCAGCAGTGGATTGCAGGTGCGCGATATATAGTTAGTGCAACTAACTATATATGGAATTTCAATGGTTTTGTGTGAGTAAAATAAGGTTTTTTAAATGCTAATTCCTAACTATATATGGTCTATAACCTATGGTTTTTTCAGTGAATTTTCAAGGTTTTGTAAATGCTAATTCCTAACTATATATGGTCTATAACCTATGGTTTTTTCAGTGAATTTCAATGGTTTTTTAATAGCAAATATCATAAGCTGTCGAATGTCAAGTACGTGGTAAGTGAAAACATTTTCGTGTTTATGCACACTGATCTGCTTTGAATGGTGCCCCCCCCCCTCATTTCTATTAGGAGTACTCTCTCTTTGCAGATAGTGAAAGGTAGTTAACGCAGGTCTTTGCCCCCATTGTAATCCGTCGTGCCTGCTTCTCTCTCCATTTGATTCATTGTTATCCAAGTATTTACTGTTTTAGAATTAGTTCTCTTTGGTTCATTCTCTATTTACAAACAAACACAGAGTCGCAATACTCTGTTTAGTCTTTGCAGATAACGAAAAATCGTGTAAAAAAAAAGAAAAGGAATCGAGCAAAATCAGTAGGCCACTAATGGGATCTCTTTTTGACCTCGCTAAAATAGAAACATTAGGAACAACCCCTCATGACAAATACAAAACTAGTGAGATGAACTGAACTCCACACAATGATGGCTGCAAAACAGCTCTGCTCCGCCACCCACCCCGCCCAAAATAACGATAAAGAACGGCTGCCATGATTGGTTGCGGAATGACCACGACGGAGCTACGAAATGGTGCTGCTCTCATGCTAACCCCAGCTTCAGTCTGAAACATCCAGAAACACTGTAGACTACCAATTCGATCAGTTCCGGTAGCGCCCCAATGTAACCCGGTAGAGAAGAACTAGCCCTCCCCTCTTTGACTGATGGTTCTTGTTGCCTGTCCCTTCTGTTGTCATTTAACAGAACTATTTAGCCTGCTGAAAGGGGTTGTGTTCCGACCGCTGGTTGGTGGAGACATTTTGACTATATTCTGTACCTGCGTTGTCGCGTAATGCGTCATATGACGCGCCGCGTTAGCGCATCCGGAAGTCATCCGGGGCGCGCAGCGCGTAACGTAAGCATAACAAGTCATGTGACTTGTTAATAAAACTTTTCATTGGTTCATTTTACTTTTCTTATTGTAATGATGAAAGGCTTGGTCATATGACCTAAAAATTACGCTTTTCATTACTTCCGAACATTATTTTTTCTTAAATATATGTTATAATGTTCCAGGCTAATGTACTTTCCCGGAAATTTTACAACTGTCCTGCAAGTAAAATATATTCTTTTTTCGAGAAAAAGAGCGTTTCTTCGTCCCATGACGGAGCCGTTGAGCAAAAGAGGGTCGACCTGCTGTCTTAGTCGCCGATACGCCTGAATATGAGATTCTTATCGATCACTTTATGTTGCAGGAATAGAAAACACAACAGCCCTTGACCATTTATCTTTACTGCGTTCCTTCGTATTATACCTTTTACCCTTCATGTAATTGGTCTGCTTTATTTCACTTGCCTTTTAATGATTCTAAAACAGTGACTATTATTAAAAACTTTACCAATGTATATACTACTACCATGTTTTCTTTTAAAAACCTTTATTGTGAAAATTTCATTATACAAATACGAGCCTATAACCACGTGGGCCGGCCACGGAGCAAACTGTAATCGTATATGATAAATAGACATTTACACTGTAGAGGAACGTAACGGGCGGGCCATTAGGTTGCAAGAACTAAGGTGTCTAACAGTTACGGAATCGGTGGACGTACATTTTATAATTAAAATACGACAGGGCCAGTTACAATAAAATTATCTAGATATACATTTGCGGGCAAGTACCATGGGTGACGTTAATTCGAACTTTCAACAGTACAGTAATCAATAACACATCAGAACTTAATATCAATAGGGATGTCGAAATATTCAATCAATTCTCGTCCCCGCCCGCCATGTGCTTCAAAACTGCATACGTATCTCGTGATTTCAAGGTTCTGCAACCAGTACACAACAAGGAGTTACGAGTCCCATTTATTCTGGCGCCATTTTGGGCGAGGACGGGCAGGTCCAGGATATAGTCAAAATGTCTCTACCAACCATCGACTATGATGATGTTCATATACTGTATTTATTAGAGTAACACTCAGATGTCCACATGAAATAAATTTGCCACAATCTAAACATGTCATTTTAATCTTTCCAAAGTTCTTCTAAATATTTGGGACCGTTTCCCTTGCCTCTGAAGCTCTCAGTGCCACTTCTTTGATGAATGTACTAGCAGGTCAGGGGTTCTCCTCCAAATCTCTTTTATGCAGCACTATAATTAATTGGTGCCACCTCTCCATATGACAATGCATGGTATAGTTACCACAACTATATTTTTTTTCGGTTCCTCTAGAGAGTTCATCGTGGCAGATGAAGCGTGTAACGTACCGGGCATTTACCTTTTTTTGCATGTACAGGAAAGGAAAAAAAAATCGAGCGTCCGAGTTCTAAGGTGTCCCAGGGCCATTTTAGTGGACCAGGCCCAAATCCAAAGAACAGGCCGCCATTTTGAGAGTCCTGTTGCAGCCGCCTGTCGCTGTAGCATCAAGAGCAGCCGAAACTCAGCTGAATGGCAACTGAAACGGTAAAGGGGCGCCCCACTACAGCAGACGAGCCAGGCCCAAATCCAAAGAACTGCTATCTCACAGGCTAATGGGGCGACCCACGCCGAGTTTCAGCATTGTAGGATGACCACACAAGTACAGCAACTTGCTAGACATCACCTCGGTGCCATCCGGATCTCGGCGCCCCACTGCAGATGAAGTGCCTCTCAACTATGAAACCACCACGGTGACATCCGGATCTTGGCGCGTTGTGCTGCCTTCGGCCTATTCGCACATCGGTCCGCTACTGACGCCATCTCACAGGCTAATGGGGCGACCCACGCCGAGTTTCAGCATTGTAGGATGACCACACCAGTACAGCAACTTGCTAGACATCACCTCGGTGCCATCCGGATCTCGGCGCCCCACTGCAGATGAAGTGCCTCTCAACTATGAAACCACCACGGTGACATCCGGATCTTGGCGCGTTGTGCTGCCTTCGGCCTATTCGCACATCGGTCCGCTACTGACGCCATCTCACAGGCTAATGGGGCGACCCACGCCGAGTTTCAGCATTGTAGGATGACCACACCAGTACAGCAACTTGCTAGACATCACCTCGGTGCCATCCGGATCTCGGCGCCCCACTGCAGATGAAGTGCCTCTCAACTATGAAACCACCACGGTGACATCCGGATCTTGGCGCGTTGTGCTGCCTTCGGCCTATTCGCACATCGGTCCGCTACTGACGCCATCTCACAGGCTAATGGGGTGACCCACGCCGAGTTTCAGCATTGTAGGATGACCACACCAACTTGCTAGACATCACCTCAGTGCCATCCGAATCTTGGCATCTCAACGCCTAGTGGTATCTTCCATACAAAAAATATTGTTACGCTGCCTTTGGCCCCATTCGCACATCAGTCCGCAACTTAGACATCACCTCGGTGCCATCCGGATCTTGGCATCTCAGCGCCTTGTGGTGTCAGTCAGAAAATATTGTTGTGCTGCCTTCGGCCTATTCGCACATCGGTCCGCTACTGACGCCATCTCACAGGCCAACGGGGCGCCCCACGCCGACTTTCAGCATTGTAGGATGGCCACACCAGTACCACAACTTGCAAGACACCACCTCGGTGCCATCCGGATCTTGGCATCTCAGCGCCTTGTGGTCTCTTCTACACCGGAAATATAGTAGAAAATATTGTTGCGCTGCCTTTGGCCCCATTCACACATCAGTCCGCTACTGACACCATCTCACAGGCCAACGGGGCGCCCCACGCCGACTTTCAACATTGTAGGATGGCCACAGAAGTGCGACAACTTACTAGACACCACCTCGGTGCCATCCGGATCTTGGCGCGTTGTGCTGCCTTCGGCCTATTCGCACATCGGTCCGCTACTGACGCAAACTCACAGGCCAACGGGGCGCCCCACGCCGACTTTCAGCATTGTAGGATGGCCACACCAGTGCGGCAACTTCCTACACACCACCTCGGTGCCATCCGGATCTTGGCGCGTAGTGAAGCTGCAGCAGCTGCAAATAAGCTTCAGACAGTGTTACAACCGCTGCTCAGAACTCTCAACTATGACACCACCTCGATGCCATCCGGATCTTGGCGCGTTGTATTGCCTTCGGCCTATTCGCACATCGGTCCGCTACTGACGCCGCCTCACGTGCCAACGTATTTTCTCCGCATTTTATACCCTATGCCGCATAACAGGTCATGTGACTTGTTTATAAAACTTTTCATTGGTTCATTTTACTTTTGGTTTCCTAATGATGGAAGGCTTGATCATATGACCTAAAAACAACACTTTTCATTGGATGAAAACTTTTTTTTTCCCCCAAACGATGAAAGCCCCACCTTGTTTCTGGATGTTTCAGACTGAAGCTGGCGTCAGCATGAAAGCACCACCATCTCGTGGCTCCGTCGTGGTCATTCCGCGAGCAATCATGGCAGCCGCTCCCCACCAGAAGCCTGCAGGAGTCGGAGCCCCCAAAACTTTTGATGAATTCTCAAGGCGGAGGGGACGCTTTCTAGAATGGGGTCCAAGACCTAGCAGACAAGCGTCCGATTTCCAAGGTGTCCCAGGGCCATTTCAGTGGACCAGGCCCAAAAAGGAAACAGCCTGCCGCCATTTTGAGAGTCCTGTGACAGCCGCCTATCGCTGCACCGCAAGAGTGGGCGCAACTCAGCTGAATGGCGGATTTTGACACAGTGGACCAAAAGCGGACGGAATGGCAACTGAAACGGTAAAGGGGCGCCCCACTACAACAGACGAGACTCCACCTGGAGAGGCCCGTTCACGCCGCCTCCCCCGGGGCGCCCCACGCCGTTATTCGGAGCAGCATTGTAGGATACCAAAACCAGTGCGGCAACTTACTGGACATCACCTTGGTGCCATCGTTCTGCTGCCTTGGAACTATTCGCACAACAGTTTGCTACTGATGACCCACCCCCCGCGACGCCCCACGCCGTTATTTGCTGGGTGGCAACTTACTAGACATCACTTTTGTGTCATCTAGATTTCGGCGCGTTCTGCTGCCTTGGAACTATTCGCACAACAGTTTGCTACTGATCACCCACCCCCCGCGACGCCCCACGCCGGAAATCTGGACGTTGTGCTGCGTTGGGACTATTCGCACAGCCGACCGCTACTTCGTTGTTTTTCTCTAAAAATGTTTATATGTTATTACTATTTTTGTTTTCTTGTATATATTTATAAATTATTAAAGTTTTATAATCTTACTACTTTGTCGGAGTGCTATATATTTTTAATGTGACACATAATTGTAAAAACTTTGATGTACAAAGAGTCATCCCTGGAATCTTCCGCTTCACGCTCGGTCCCCTCCCCAATCACAATACAGAATGGTTTTCAGATAATAGCAACGCTTCTGCTGTGACGGATCTCATCGAGTGTGGGCCTTGATCTACTATAACTCCTTTGAAGACGGGTGATTCTTTACAGCTGTGGCCATAAACTACATCTGCAGGGCTAGCTGATAGCCTAGGACCGGCCTGGACAATCGGACACAGAGGAAAAGGAGTGTCAGAGGGTGCGGTAGTGAATAGGGCGAAAGGGAGGTGTCGGGCGGGCACAGGGTGTGATTCTCAGGGAAGAACAGCGCAGATGGGGGGAGGTTTATTACCCATGCATAAAACAGAGAGCGGGGGTGACCACTGCCTGGGGGAGATGCTTGCGAGGGTGGGGAGCCATGCTAAGGATCGACAGCGTTCACAGAGTGGATCTGGTCAAGGCATCTAAAATGGCTGCCGTGCACGACAAAAGTGTGGCATTTGAAAAAAGACAAGATGGCGCACACAATGTTTTTCAACAATTCCTGATTTCCTTCGAATCGAACGTTAACAGACGTTGGGGCATATTACCAAGGTTAAGCGATATTTATCCCTAACGATGCTTAGCAACGATTTTTTTACCGTCAGAAATTATCGCAGATAAACCTTGCTATTATCAAGGTTTATCGCAAATACGATAAAAAACGAGCGCAATGCATTAATGTCGCTGAAAACTCCGCGATATTCATGCATTACCGAGCTAATGCTCTTAGCCATGTTATCCACCTCCCATTGGATAACATGGCTAAGAACTGCTCAGGGCAGCTGTTACTTTTTGGAGATATTCGCGCTTATCTCGAATATTTCCAAAAGTTGATAATAGGAGATAGCGATGTTAGCGACTGTTTCCAGTCGCTAACATCTTGGCATGCCCACTTTGCATGTCATTAGTGATAAATATCACTCACATGCAAAGTGGGACCCAAGATGGTCGCTATCTCCTACTAGCCGTCGCTAACTGGTGTTAGCAACAGCTAGGTAATACACATATAATTTTATCTCCGCGAAGCGGAGCGCTGTTACAGATATATATCTTGTTTTTGAACGTTAATTTCTCAAAATGCACTGAAGCACATATATTGAGACATAGCAAAGGCACATCGGGCTACCAGTCCCTAATATTTTACCAAATTTCGTGCAAATCCATTCAGCCGTTCGATTATTATTATTATTATTTTTTTTTGCCCCGCGGGGCCCTTTTAAAACCTCCACATCAAACCTAGGGGGTCAGCGAGGATCTACTATGCCCCCTTATGGTCATCAGCCGTTCGATTATTATTATTATTATTTTTTTTGCCCCGCGGGGCCCTTTTAAAACCTCCACATCAAACCTAGGGGGTCAGCGAGGATCTACTATGCCCCCTTATGGTCATTTGCCCCTTCGCTTTGGCCTCCTCTTGTCTCTCGATCCTACCGAGAGACAAGATGGCGGCCGCTACGTACTGTTTGGAATGTTTACAGACACCGGAGAGCCAATCAGCTTCGCTTCGCAAAGCTCCGTAACGCGAAAAGTACGCGAAGCGGTGCGCTGTTACAGATATATATCTTTTTTTGAACGTTAATTTCTCAAAATCCACTGAAGCACATATATTGAGACCTAGCAAAGGCACATCGGGCTACCAGTCCCTACAATTTTGCCAAGTTTCGTGCAAATCCATTCAGCCGTTCGATTATTATTATTATTATTTTTTTTTGCCCCGCGGGGCCCTTTTAAAACCTCCACATCAAACCTAGGGGGTCAGCGAGGATCTACTATGCCCCCTTATAGTTATTTCCCCCTTTGTTTTGACCTCCTCTTGTCTCTCGATCCTACCGAGAGACAAGATGGCGGCCGCTACGGACTGTTTGGAATGTTGACAGACGCCGGAGAACCAATCAGCTTCGCTTCGCAAAGCTCCGTTGCGCGAAAAGTCCGCGAACCAGAGCGCTAACCGGTCCGCTGTTACAGATATATATCTTTTTTTAAACGTTAATTTCTCAAAATCCACTGGAGCACATATATTGAGACCTACAAAAGGCACATCGGGCTACCAGTCCCTACAATTTTGCCAAGTTTCGTGCAAATCCATTCAGCCGTTCGGGCTAAAAGTGAGGCCAACCGCCCTATGGAAAACTCAATGTTAAAAACACGTTTTGGGACCCCCCTTTTTTCTCGGCCCCCACTGGACGAACCCCCCCCAAATTTTCAAGGGCTGCTCAGAAACAAAATGTGCCATTTTCCTGAAAATTTCAGCCGATTCCGTCCACAAACGCCAAAGTTATTAGACATAGAATTTTCAAAAAACCCATAGAGAAAAAATCCTAACTATATATACCTACTGGCGACCGCCAGTAGGTAATATATATATATATATATATATATATATATATATATATATATATATATATATATATATATATATATATATATATATATATATATATATTTATATATAATATATATATATATATATATATATATATTCACTGAAAAAAACATAGGTTATAGACCATATATAGTTAGGAATTAGCATTTACAAAACCTTGAAAATTCACTGAAAAAACCATAGGTTATAAACCATATATAGTTAGGAATTAGCATTTAAAAAAACTTACTTTACTCACACAAAACCATTGAAATTCCATATATAGTTAGTTGTACTAACTATATATCGCGCACCCGCAATCCACTGCTGATCATGTCACATATTACATCATTCATGACATAGTCAGTGACATCACTGATGACATCACTGATGACATCTCAAATGACATCACTGATGACATCACTGATGACATCTCAAATGACATCACTGATGACATCACTGATGACATCTCATTTGACATTACTGATCACATCACTGATGACATAATTCATGTGATAATACATTTACAAAACAAAGGTAGAATTCTTGAACGTATTGCTATATGTGGAAGAGGGAGTACTGCAGCCTATGTTACATCGTAGGTCTACTGCCGGGAACTCCATCCTGCATGCCCAGAGTTCACATCCTAGGCACTTAATAAATAGCATACCATATGGCGAATTTATTCGTATACGTCGTATCTGTAGCTCGGAACAGGTATCTAGACAGTGTCAAATGGAGGCATTCCAACGGTTTCTAAACAGAGTTTATACTAAAAATCAACTGACCTCGGCCCTAAACAAAGCTAATGCCATTCAAAGGGTAATTCTTCTTCAACCGAAGTCGACTCCAATATCTGTAACTATGGCAGCTGATGATGCAGTACAGCCAGTCAGGCTCATTACTACTTTTAATGTACAGGAGCAGTCTATCCGTAGATTTATATACTCTGAGTGGTCAATAATTATGACAGACAATATTTTGAGGCCTATTCTACCAGATCTGCCAGCTATCACCTTCAGAAGGGCTCCCTCTATGAGGGATGCCCTGGTTAAATCGATGCCTGAGGTAATATAAAAAAGTACTTGGTTGATGAAACCAGGTTTTTTAAATGTAAGTCGTGCCAAGCCTGTACTTTTGCAAAAAACTCAACTCACTATGTAAAAGCTTTTAGTGAGAAGCTGATTGCTATTAAGGAACACCTGACATGCGGTACTGAGTACACTGTGTACAAACTAGGCTGTACATGTAATTTGGAATATATAGGTAGCACAAAGCTTCCTGTACATAAGCGTATACATGTATGTCAGGGCGATTGTGAATTCAGACCATAATTACCCGGTGGCCAGGCATTTTGGATCAGTCCATGCCAACAAACTTAAGGATCTCGAATATACTGTCTTGGGATCGGTTCCAAACCCCGGACGGGGGTGGAACCATGATAAATTGCTTAGACAAGGAGAATCCCAATTTATTCTTGCTTTAGATACTCGAGTTCCTAACGGGTTAAATATGAATGAAGATTTGCACAACTTTCTTTAATATCTTAAGTCAGTCTGCCAAGCGTCATGATTATTCTGACGTCTCCTTGGTTTTAATTCAACTGTTTGCAAATATTTATATAGATAGAGATTTTTTGTACTGTATAGTATTGCTTGGGCTCAAGCTACTCTGTGTACATTTATAAATAGATTTTTTTTGCTTCCGCTGCTATGTAGTTAAGATTTTATATGCACTGTATTTTAGCTTTTTTTGCACATCACTTTTTGCACACATTAGACATTAGGCTTAGCTGTATTTTGCACAACACCGACCTTTTTTCCAACCTTGCTGGCGAGTTAATTAACCGCTAGTGATGATTTAATCCTTCTGATTTTGCATCAGTGCCTGCCTGCATAGGAGCTAGTGGGGAAATGGATGTATCTGTTTTTACCCATTTATTCTGTATAATACCCAGTTCTATAGCTGTGTTCTGCATACATGCCATGAACCGGTGTGTACATATGAATTTGCACTTGCATCTGTCATTATATATATTGTATGACCTGGTCTAGGGTATACAGACATAATATTGACCACAAAAATATCGAGGTAGCCAAATATCGAGTTTAAAAATCGAGTAGACAGAATATAGATAAGACAGACTATAGACTACAAAAATGTCGAATAGAATGACAATAATATCGAATCAAAAATATAGAATGGACAGAATATCGAATGGACAGAATATAGACAACAAAAATATCGAGGGACAGAATATAGACAGCAAAAATATTGAATTTTAGGTAAGTAAGTAAGTAAATTTATGTTATTTAATTTTTGCGTAATATAATTCTGGAGCAGGTTGTGGGTTTATTGGGGAATAGGGTGGGAAGTAATGTAATTATAATTAATTAAATATTTTAATGTATTGGTATTTATTTACAATTAATTGTTAATTAATTTTTAATTGGCAATTAATTAAAATATAATTGGTAATTAATTTTTATTGATTGATAATTATGTTAATTGTATTCATTTATTTTCTGGAGCGGGTTGTGGGTTTATAGGGTAATAGGGTGGGAAGTAATTTAATTATAATTAATTAAATATCCTAATTTTTTATATTGCTATTTATTTAAAAATAATTGTTAATTACATTTTAATTGGTAATTAATTAAATTATAATTGGTAATTAAATTTTTTAAATTGATTAATTGATAATTATGTTAATTGTATTTATTTATTTTCTGGATCGGGTTGTGGGTTTATAGGGGAATAGGGTGGGAAGTAATTTAATTATAATTAATTAAATATGTTAAATTATTTATTTCTACTTATTTACAATTAATTGTTATTTAATGTTTTAATTGGTATTTAAATAATATATAATTTGTATTTAATTTTTATTAATTGATTAATTGGTAATTCTGTGAAATGTATTTATTTAATTTTTGTAGTGGGTTGTGGGTTTATAGGGGAATTGGGTATGAAGCCATTTAATTGTAATTAATTAAAAATTGTAATATATAAATTGGTATTTATTTTGAATTAATTGTTAAATATTTTTAATTTGTTTAATAATTTATTGTTATTGGTAAATATTTTGTATTAATAGGTAATTCTTTTTTAGTTGTAATTAATTAAAAATTGTAATATATAAATTGGTATTTATTTTGAATTCATTGTTAATTATTTTTAATTTGTTTAATAATTTATTGTTATTGGTAAATATTTTGTATTAATAGGTAATTCTTTTTTAGTAATTAAATTAATTTTATTATTTTAATTGAATAATTATTATAATATCTTAAATTGGGAATTAATTTTAAGTAATTTGTAATTGGTATTCATATTTAATTTATTTTTAATTATATATGAAGTATTTACTTTCCCTACTGTTGCTCTATTTGGAGTGGGAATAGTAATTTTTACCTTCCTGCTATCCAACGCTTACCCTACTGTTGCACTCTCTGGAATTGGAATAGTAATTTTTACTCCAACGCTATCTAACTCTTTCCCTACTGTTGCACTCTCTGGAGTGGGAATAGTAATTTTTACCCCTACGCTATCCAACGCTTTCCCTACTGTTGCACTCACTGGAGTGGGAATAGTAATTTTACCTCTACGCTATCCAACGCTTACCTTACTGTTGCACTCTCTGGAGTGGGTTTTTAAACCAACGCTATCCAACGCTTTCCCTACTGTTGCACTCACTGGAGTGGGAATAGTAATTTTTACCCTCCCGCTATCCAACGCTTTCCCTACTGTTGCATTCTCTGGAGTGGGAATAATAATTTTTACCCCTACGCTATCCAACGCTTTCCCTACTGTTGCACTCTCTGGAGTGGGAATAGTAATTTTTACCTCTACGCTATCCAACGCTTTCCCTACTGTTGCACTCTTTGGAGTGGGAATAGTAATTTTTACCTTTCCGGTATCCAATGCTTTCCCTACTGTTGCACTCACTGGAGTGCGAATGGTACATTTTATGCCTACGCTATCCAACGCTTTCCCTACTGTTGCACTCTCTGGAGTGGGAATAGTAATTTTTACCGTCCCGCTAGCCAACGCTTTCCCTACTGTTGCACTCACTGGAGTGGGAATAGTACATTTAACACTCTCGCTATCGTATAGTAAATATATTGTATATTTTTTATTAATACTATGTTTATATATATATACTGTTGCACTCTCTGGAGTGGGAATAGTAATTTTTACCCCTACGCTATCCAACGCTTTCCTTACTGTTGCACTCACTGGAGTTGGAATAGTAATTTTTACCCCTACGCTATCCAATGCTTTCCCTACTGTTGCACTCATTGGAGTGGGAATAGTAATTTTTACCCCTACGCTATCCAACACTTTCCCTACTGTTGCACTCTCTGGAGTGGGAATAGTAATTTTTACCCTCCCGCTAGCCAACGCTTTCCCTACTGTTGCACTCACTGGAGTGGGAATAGTACATTTAACACTCTCGCTATCGTATAGTAAATATATTGTATATTTTTTATTAATACTATGTTTATATATATATATATATATATATATATGTGTATTTAAAGAAATATATTTTTATTTATATTAATTATTTATTTATTTTAATGTTATTAAAGTATTTTAAGTATGTTTAAGTTAGTTATATTTATTATTTCATTAATTTAAAAGTACTTTTAACTATTTAAAAAATTCGATATTTTGACTATCTATATTTTTGTAGGTCTATATTTTTGATTCGATATTTTTGTACTTACCTGTTTGAAGATAGGAAGTCGATATTTTGGCATTATATACTTTTTATTCAATATTTTTGTAGGTCTATATTTTTGCCATCGATACTCTTTCAGTGATCCCTGGTCTAGGTGTATAGAGCATTTGCGAAAAGATGAGCATGTATTAGCACTTTAATCTTAGCACATTATTTCTAAGCACTGATGTTTTGAATGGACTGATGATCACAATTGTGTGGCATGTATCTTCTGCAAATATGATTGTGATATAGGTCGATTTTAGAAGTTGTTTTCGTTTGTAATATTGAACATGATCTTATGAGTTTGGTCCATGCTTATAATCAGTTTCAGTGTGAAGGTTTAACCTACAGTACTGGAATCTATTGTTGATATTGTTGTATGCACTAGGCACTTTATTGATTAGCTCTTTTGGCTCTTACGCTCTGGGACAGCGAGCAGCTTCGTTCTTCACTTCACCTCTCGCGGAACCCGCTGCGCGGGTCCCGCTTCGTTGTGGGGCTCTTATCACCTGACTGTCTACGACGTTTGGCCGAGGAAGCACTTTGTGTGCTGGAACTGACCTTGTGGGGCGTTTGCTGGAGCAGGGCTGCGAGAAAGGGTGGGCGCAGGAATACAAGTCCCAGGAGCGCCCGCCCGCTTCCATTGACACCACCTGGACGCTCTCCCTGCAGGCTCCTCCCCACCAGAAACTGCTGTAAATACCGGCAAACCTGGACATTCCCTGGAACACTCTTTTGGCTCTTACGCTCTGGGACAGCGAGCAGCTTTGTTCTTCACTTCACCTCTCGCGGAACCCGCCCGCTTCCATTGACAGCACCTGGACGCTCTCCCTGCAGGCTCCTCTCACCCTGATTGCACACATACAACGGTTTGGTCTCGCTACGCGGGAGCGCGCGGGAGCAACCGGGAGAAGCCCGGGACAAGGGCGGGACCATCTGTGGCCTAAGGAGGCCGGTCTGGGCCTACTCTCTTCAGCCTGCATTGTATTGGTTTTCTGTGGACCTTGATATAGGTGTCGGACATGCCATCACCGGCTATGGAGGGAACATCAGTGAAGGTGGGGGGAGTTAGGATTGGGACTTTGGACAACTATTTTTCTCGAGCACCGGGTGATGGGGATAAGGAAACCTCTCTGGCGGAGCGTAGGGCGGAGCGCCGCCGCTCTATTGAGAACATGAAAAACAGGCCTCCTGGTGATATTATTCCCTACTCTATCTCCCAAGAGGGAGGTTCTCTTCACACTAGTTGAGAGTTAGCATCCCAGGAAGGCGTCCCTCTTTTATTGCGGGATCGTACTCCTAATCTCTGTTTACCCACTGAACAGGTTTCTAGAGTCACCCCCCCCCCCCAGTCCTAGCAGTATGGCTATTGATTTAATTACTCAGACCCCCCCGTAGTTAAACCAAGGAAAACAAAGCCGAAGCAAGTAGTTGTGGCAGAGATGCATGGCCCACCTCCAAACAAGCGTAGAAGGAAGTTGAGGGGAGGGCAGGGTAAAACCAAAATTTGCCACTCCGATTTCGGGAAAGCCCCTAAGCTCCCATCCACCTCTGATAGGATAATAGCAGATGTGCATAAAGCTCCTCCTGTTAAGGGTACTAATATTACTGATCTTGTTAATGCCCCTGGGGATAATTCATCCAACGCATCACCCCCCGTTACCTCTATAGGGAACTTGGAATTTTTACTTAGGTCACTGCTCCTGCCCATCAGTGAGAGCTTAAAGAAAGTAGAGATTAGACTCACTATCTTGGAGACAACTATAAGCAGTATGAAAACCTCGGCTATTATCCAGGGTAGACCCTCTGAGTCTAATCCCCTTTCTAATCCTCCCCTTAACCCCCAAATCCCTTCACTTGGGACTTCCCTTGGTGACTACTGCTGCCCCCCTTCCGCAACCTCTTATGGCCAACTTAGCCCCGACACAACTTAACAAATCCAATATTCCATCTTTACAACTAGTAGGCCCAGTCCCCCCTGTGACAACCTCCGATGGGGCCATACCTAATGACAGTATTGCTCCCCCACCCCCTGATAAACCTGCCCCCAGACCACGGAGACCCGACCTGCCCCCTGAGGCTAATAGCTTTACGGTAGTTATGGCTGGTGCTCCCCCTCTTGAAGCGGGTGAAGGTGAGAACTTTCACTCACTTAAAAGTAAAATTATCAAATGGCTGAATTGGAACAGACCCCTCCCGGCCTTTTTTAACAATGAAATTACCATGGTGAGAAGGGTACCCTGGCTGGGGAAAACCAGAAAATCTATAATTGGGGACTGTATTATGGTGAGTTTTCGAGATCCTAGGACTGTTTCACATATATGTGCTGGGTCCAATAGATCTCTCGACTCTACCATTCAGACTTTGCCAGTGTCCTTTTTCTTCCCCCTACCCATATGCACCATGATTTAGCCCAAGGTAATTGGATGAGGGTTGAACGGAGGGGTAGATATCGGGGGTATGCTGCACGACCAGTTTTCCGACCCCCGGAGACACCCTTCTATGATTACAACCGATTTAACTGTCTTAATAGACTGGATGGGGTTGATTGACTGCCCTTAGTCTTAGATCCCATCCCAGTCATTTCTGGCAATGGTTCTGATGTAACATCTGACACCAGTTCTTCTCTCATTCCCACCCCTGTAACGCCTCTTATTATTGCTCCGGTGTACTTACCCCTTCAGGGAATAGGAACCACCAATAATAATTCAGTCTCAGATATGGGCCAATGCCCAGTAGTTGACTCATCAAGCAGGGAAACTGTTTGTGTAATGTTCTGGAACGTGGCAGGGCTTAGGTCCAAAATACTGAATCCCATCTGGTTAGAAACAATAGAAGAGATGGAAATTCTATGTTTACAGGAAACTTAGACCTTAGAACCCCTCCATCTTCCAGGCTACAAAACCTTGTTTACCTCAGCAGTAAGGGTTCACCATGGTAGGCCTAAAGGGGCACTGATGACATTTATATCTAATTCCCTAAACTGCCAGAAGATTCAATTATTTCCCACAACCCTTATTATCAGTTAGTGCGGATCGATGCAAGTAAGGAATTGTGTCTTTTAATTATAAATTTCCATAATAATATTCCTCCTGCAGACCTGGAATTGACCCTTAGGATGTTAGGTAATGACTTAGGTAAAGAAACAGATAAAAATGTTAAGGATGTTTGGGTTGTCTGGGGGGGAGATTTTAATTGTACCATATGCAAGAAAAGCCAGAAAGGAGCATGTTGGTTCATGTTGGACCTTGATACTGACTTAACACACTTTAAGCATTCCACCTGTGGAGACTTATTAAATGAGATTCTTCACTCTGAAGATCTAGGATATGCAACTGAAATTGGTCAAGTACAGCTCCCCTTTGCCCCTACGTTCAATGGTAGGGGTGTACTGTCTACTATAGACTTTATAATAACTTCTGTTAGGCATAGGCATATGGTCAAAAGGTGTTGGACCCTCGATATCCCACTTAGTGACCACTACCCGACAATCATGAGGATCATAAATCCCTTTCAGGCATTGGCCATAGAAGGAAGATCTGTGCAGAATGTCTCTGATATTAGTATGGCAAAACAAAATGGTTATGCACTAAAGTGGGATAGGGTGGTTCCAAGTGACTTTCTACGTGATCTAGTAACCAACTGTTTGCCTAGCTTCTTGACCATTCTGGATGAAAGTGTGACTAGTCAGGAGATTCTTAAGCAGTTTGAGGTCATTGCTTCTCAAATTAAGGGCAACCTTTGGGTGGTTTCTAAATCAAGCAAGGAAAAGGTGGGAAAATGGTTTGATTCCACATGTACAAAGGCTCATTCTGAGCTCAAGAGAGCTTTACATGCTGTCCCCCGTAATTCTTTAAGGGTCAGCGACGTGCGGAAATCTTATCAGAATGCATTGAAAAGAAGGAAGATGGCAATTAAAATTGAGGCCTGGGAGACGCTCTGTGAGGCCTCATTGAGCAAGGATGTTTGTGCTTTTTGGAAAGCAGTAAATGCTCCCTTCTTTGATGCAGGAAAAGCACGCATTGAAATTGCCATTACCGAGGACTCTTGGGTGGACCATTTTTCTAGCCTGTATAGTACCTCAATTGGCGAGCAGATTCCTCCGTCGCAATTACTAATGCTTCACCAGGGGGAAGTGAGAGCGAATGGCTCGGAATTAAAAGTTACCCTAAAAGAAATAAATGAGAGCCTCAAAGCAAAACGGGGCGGTAAAGCCCCAGGTCCAGATGGCATACCTCCAGACCTGTTTAAAAAAAATATCGATTTATGGGGCCCACTTCTAGTGCAATTATTTAATACATCCCTAAAGACAAGCCTACTTCCATCATGGTTTATGTCTGTTATTGTCCCAATTTTTAAAAAAGGGGATAGGCAAAACCCTATCTGCTATCGCCCCATCTCCCTATTGGACAGCACTGTAAAAATATTAGGAAGAGTGATCCTAGGTAGGCTACAAAAATGGTCGGAAGATAACTCTATAATCAGTGATCTTCAATATGGGTTTCAAAAGGGGCAGGGGACAGTAGATCAGGGCTTGAATTTATTTATCCTCCAGCAGAAGTATATCAAGGCACGACGTGAACCCATTTATTTCACCTTCGTTGACTTGACGTCAGCGTTTGACTGTGTTTCACACAGCAAATTATGGGTCATTATGGAATCTCTTGGTGTTGAGGGAAATATAATCTCCTTTCTTAAGGACTTGTATTCGGGTGCCATCGCAACAGTGCGTTATGGCAAAAAAGGTGAATGTACTAGATCTTTTGATATAGGGCGTGGGGTACGCCAGGGCTGCGTTTTAGCACCATTCCTATTCCTGGTATATATAAATGGAATAGGGAATGCCCTAGTGGAAACAACTTGTGATATGCCTAGGGTAGCTAAAAGACCGATCCCTGCGTTATTATACGCAGACGATGCGGTCCTAATGGCTCGCACGCCGGTGGCTCTACAACGCCTTGTAACATCTTTTAATGCATTTATGACTAATCTGGATTTGCAAATCAACTGCTCCAAGACATTCACCAGGAACTGTGGCCCTGGTTCTAGTAGAAGAAGGAGGCGGGTGTTTATTAAAGCTAGCCCTATAGATTATACTGCCACCTTTTCCTATCTTGGCATTTTATTCCATGAAGCAGGGATTTGGACAGATGCGATAAAAGCAAGGAAAGCCCTGCTCTGCAAATCTATCACTGCCCTTAAAAACTTTGCAAAAAAGATGGGGAAAAAACCCACTGTAGAACTTTTGAAAATTTATAATGCCACTTGTGTCTCTATCGCAGTTTATGGCGCGGGACTTTGGGGGTATGACAATGTTAAATCTATACAAGTTGTTGAAAACAAATTTTTGAGATACATCTTAGCTGTACCTGAGAGTGCCTCAAGCTACATTTGTCATATGGAACTGGGCCAATGTTATATTGAAGACACAATTAGAATTCGACCAATACTGCTGTGGCATAGGGCTTGGACTAGTGATGGATGTGTATTGAACTGTGCTATTCTAATGGATGGATTACGTTTGGATTATGTTGGGAGGATAAGGTGGTTTACATACATTAGGGACTTTTTTGGAGATATGTACTGTACGAGCTATTATGACAATCCTTTGTCTATGTGTAACATCACGAGAAAGGCACTAAAAACAAAATGTATGAAACAGCTGGAAGAACGTAGAATGACAGTGGAATATAAGAAGAAAACTGTCTTAGCCCACCTACCTGTATCAATTCAAGGGAAAATCCAACCATACTTAACCCTTTCTTTGACTGAATTCTCGCGGTTTATTTTGACCCGATTCAGGTTAGGTATCCTCTTTAGGGCCCTAAGTTTCCCCGCAATGAATTGTTGGTCCTGTAAATTGATCAAATGCCCATGTGATGACCTATCGGAACAGTCTGACATCCATATCTTATTTTTCTGCAAATACTATACTTTACCCAGGAAAAGATTGATTATACCAATTTTAAGGGAAATAGGGGTGAGACGCTGTAGGGTTGCCTTTCTGGAACTCCAGAAATTAGACGTTATCTTTAATGTCGCCTGCATCTCGGAATTTTTTAGTAATGTTTTTAGATTACGTAAATCAATTTGTACTTAAATTTAATTCATGTTTTATTTGATACTGTATTTTTATGAACTGTTTTTTATGTACTTTTATGGTTATTATTCTTTTAACCGAATAAAGTCAAATTGAATTGAATTGATTAGCGTATTTGCACATTTATATGAACATATGTGTTGCTGATGAAATGTCCATTGTTGATATCGTTGTATGCATTAGGCACTTTATAAAGTAGCGTATTTGCACATCCATTTGAACATAAGTGTTGCTGATGCAATATTTTAAACAGTTATTTGATTTGAATTTTAAAACTGGATTTTATCAGTCTTTTTAGCATTTCTAAATTGCATTATGACTGCTCTGATTATGTTACAATTTCAAATACTGTGTTAGATTCAGGACATAGCACTTTTTTCCATCTACGTATTTTTGCACATTGAGACCAACATGAGTTCAATTATTATAATATGTATGTCTATTAAGAACGTTATTACCATTGTGCCTTTTTTCGGTATTGCCTTCTTGCTTTGTGTTTTTATGTGTGTGGAAAACATTAAACCTTGTTTCTAAGGCTATTCGTGCACTTTACTCAACTTAGATCACTTTAAATGTCGTCATAGCTAATGGATGCATCATGTGACCAAGCTCCCACGAGGAGCAAAACGCATCATGGAGGGCACTTGCCTGTGTTATTCTATGCCGAAATAAATACTCTGCACTGCTTCACCACATATTTTTGTGTGGAGGTCCTTTTATTTGCTGGTGTAGATTTTCTGAGGTCCGTGCCTGCGAGCTATGTGCAACTGGATATGAAATGTTATTGTTTTTAGTTAATAAAAACCATCACAATACAAAATACAGTTAAATACATTTTTTTTCCTTTAAAAAGGATGTCACTCCATCTCATAAAAACGTTATCTATATTAATACATCAATAACAGTTATATTCCAACTTTATAAAATATCATCAGAGCGGGGTTATAAGTACTTTACAGTATTTCAACAGATTTGTATGGGGGTACATAGGAGATGACAAGCATGATTCTGTTGTTCATGATGGCATCAATTACTATAACTTTTGCTACCTTAACAATAAGATACAATTAGAGCCTGCCTTTATGGATGCCTTCTACTGTCTCTTTTACTGCTTTGCCGTGGATTTCCAAATATTTCAGCAAGTTGCAATTTAGGCGAGGATCAGTAGAGTCCAAGCTTCTCATGATTGCTGTTCTACATGTACGGATCCCTCGCTCATTAAATAAAAAATTTAAAAGTAATCGGCGTGCATTCATCATTTCGGGGCATATACAAACCAAATGCACAAAATCTTCTTCCGCAGCATCACATAATCTACATGTTTTTGGTCCATTATATCGACAAGACGGTTTTTCAGATAAATACGGCAGGTCCCCTAGGCGCATAGCGATTAATTGCTTCTTAAAGCGCACTGGATACGTTAATTGAAAATAAATTGCAGGCTGTAATGTGACATATGTTTGAATTGTCATCCATGCATGAGCTCGTCGTGAAAAGAGACTATTATCCTCGATCAGTGAGTGATTTTTAGCTGCTTTATTCATAGCCTGGTAGAACGTGTGATGAGACAGTTTTAGGGCCCACAAATCACCCACATGTATTAGACATATGGAGGAATATAAGTATTTACTATAGGTTGACTTAGCATCAAGGATTATGGTTTCCCATAGTGCTTTAACTAAAACACTTGAATCATTATTTCGTATTTTATGCATAGTTTTGATAAAGTGATACCTTCTTGCTATACTTTGCTGCAATAAGCCAAATTCTAAACGGATTTGGGCTGGGGAGGCATTAGATGGAAGATGGAATACCTGTTTATATGTTTTCATTTGTAAACTGTCTAATAATTTAGCATCCCTACCATACATCACCACACTTACATAAGTTAGCGAAGGAAGGAAACTTTGCTTTATTTACTGCAAGCAGTGGTTGATAGGAGGGTCCATCTAATTTTCTTGCCAACAAGCTAAACACATGTATCAGAGCTTTGCTTTTCCCAGCCATGTAATTATGTTGTGCTTGAAAATTAACATTTTTATCGAAGTGAAACCCCAGGTACTTCTGGGTAGTAAATTCTTCTATGATTTGATCTTCCAGCTTGATCTTTAGAGATGCACCAGTATTCCTCCCTATACGCATAGCTTTTGTTTTAGAGATATTTATTTCCAAATTGTTATGTTTTGTATAGGTCGCTGTTATTTGAAGTAGTCTGTTATTTGAAGTAGTCTTTGAAGACCAATTTCTGTGTGACTCAACAGTACAATATCCTCAGCATAGGCTAAATGGGATATCGTCAATGGTCCTAGTCTTGGTGCATGTGCGTTGACAGAATCCAATTGGAGAGACAAATCCGCCATAAATAGATTAAACAGGTGTGGGGCTAGCACACAGCCTTGCTTAGGCCCCTTAGCCATTGGTATTTTTCTTGACAATTTGGTTCCATCCCCTACTTTAATTTGAATCCACATATCTGTATATAGTGATTTGATTGCTCTTAGTAACTTTGTTTGTATGCCCCAACTTCTTAATTTGGCCCAAAGAAGTGAACGATCCACCCGGTCGAAGGCAGCCTTCAGGTCTATGAAACAGAGTTGTAACTTTTTTCCTTAGACGTTTGCTTTTTTCCTCAACAACTGATACTGCTAGCATGTTAATTGTGGTAGCATATCCCTTCCGGAATCCTGTTTGCGGAGATGGAATCAGATTCTTGTCATTTGACCACTCTATTAGCTCTTCCAATAATATTGATGCATGATATTTTGCTTCTGTATCAGTAAGGGCTATTAACCTATAGTTGGATGGATTTGTTTTATCACCTCCCTTATAAATAGGGTTTATTATCGATCCTCTCTAACTATCAGGAATTGAACCTGTATTTTCCACCTCTTTGAACAATGGCATTATGCGATTAGCCCAATACTTTGGGTCAGTTTTAAATAAGGCTGGTGGAATGCCATTTGGACCGGGAGCACTATCACTTCTTCCTGATTTAATAACCTTTTTTCGATTTTAATACTCAATGTATCATCCATTTCGGGCACATGCACATAGTGGAATGATGGTTCAATCATTTGATTAGTTTTGTTATTTTCATTAGTCCTTAATTGGTTCTCAGCTACAAAGAGGTTTGTTAAATACACAGCCCAAATTTCTTCTGTTACATTTGTTGATATTTTTGTGTTAAGAGACTTATTTAGGCCATTTATTATTTTCCAAAATTTTTGCAATTATCGACCATCTTTGCCCAAAACTCATCGGTTATTTTTCTTTTTTCTAACCAGACGCGTTTCTTAAACTATTTTTTCAGAATCTTTACTTATCCCAAGCATTTGATCTATTGCCTTGTTTTTTTACCTTCCTTATTTCTCTTCTCAATTCCTTTTTGAACCCTTTAATTTTATGTGCTGGTAAGCAATTATGATTTGTGATCCGTCTAATATTTACTATTGTGTTTTCTTTCGTTGCTTCGAGCACAAATTTATTCCAAGCTTTTAACATTGAAGGTAGTAACTCTATATAGTCCTCCAGTAATGTTTTGGCTTTGACTATCCGGTAGTCGTTCCCTTGACCAGTTCACTCTTTTATAGGCCGTTACTAAACCTCCCTCATTTAATGTTGGTGCTGGTTGAAATCTATCCAGATTAATGTTTATTGCTTTTTGCTGCATCAAGTTATCACTTTCCGTGGTACACTTTATTTTGAACAAACTTAATTGCTGAATTAATGGCAGGCTTAGAATTGTGTAATCAATAACGGACCCCGTGGTTGGGCCATAGTATGTTATGCTTGGTGGGCTATCATCCAACGTTCGCCCGTTGATTAATCTCAGTCCCAGGTGTTACAGGGTTGTCACTAGTTCCTTGCCCACTTTATTTGGCTTCCTCCATTGATGGGCAGTTTGATGTTTTATTGACCATAATTCATTTTCAACAGTTAACTGATCGTCTTCTTCTGGTGTAAAGATGAGATGAGTATTAAAGTCACCTGTTATGACGATATCCCAAGTTGGAGTATTATATCTTAGTTCAATTATTTCCTGGATTTCCTGGATTAGCTTTTTGAATGTTTTTAGTTTTTCTTGAGCATTTGGGTGAGCATATATATTAAACAGAATTACCCAGTGACCGCTTGCAAATTTAAGTTTTATTATCTGTATATTATTTGAAGTTGTCGACATTTCTTCGGATTCTGAGTTGAAATTATTTGATATGTATACCGAAAGACCACCCTTTGCTCTTCCATAATTACTCGTTTTTACTGCATCCACCTGATGTACTGTGAATCCAGGTAGCTGAATTAGTTCTGTCAACCAGGTTTCTTGAAGTACTATAATATCATATGAAGCCCAGGTTTCCAATAAGGGTCTATCCGTAAGTTTTGTAATTGCACCTGCAATGTTCCAGGAAAGTATATTTAATTTCTCATTTTGACAAGCATGTTTTACTTCAGTAACTGGTCAATGCCTACTATTTGTTAAGGGAGACCAATACCTATAGTTATTCCTCCCTCTTGTTGGGGACACCGTATCTGTACTTGTTGGTCCTCTGGCATTGTGCAGAATCGAATACACTGGAGGATGTGCGCTCAGCTTATTGACTCCTTGTGCCAATGGAGCAGGGTAGCGCTGCGATGCTGATTTTATTATTTTTATATCCCAAGTTTCAAATTGCTCCTCCTTGATTCTGAGTTGGTATATTATGTTTTGTTTGGCACTGATTGTAGGAGAGATTT
Organism: Lissotriton helveticus; assembly: GCF_964261635.1. NCBI lineage: Eukaryota > Metazoa > Chordata > Amphibia > Caudata > Salamandridae > Lissotriton > Lissotriton helveticus. The sequence continues at coordinate 704,990,464 of NC_136073.1, forward strand.
TTACCTTTAGCTATCTCTTTAAACTGTATATTAGGTGGTATGAAATGAGGCTCATGTTGGTTGTTACTGTCTGCTAAAGGACACGTGATCACTATTTCTTTATCCACGCTTGCTGCAGTTACTGTGCGTTTGGAAAAGTTATTTTCTTACAGCAATTGTTTGTTAGGACTTCTGGAGGATTGTTATTAGGAATTCTTCGGCTTTCCATTTGTTTCTGTTCCAAACATTTACAAAATTGTATCTGAGGGCATTTGATCTGATCTTGCCCTATTGGATTTTCTGTTAATGTATCCTGTTTTCTATTTGTCATCAATTTTTCTGTCTGTGGACTTTCTGAATGTATACCCTTTTCATCTATTTTTGCATTTGTATCGCTTTTTTCCATAACCGAGGCTAATTTTGCTCGGGTGAATTAGTCTTTACCGGTTTTCATAATAATTTCACTGACCTTACTTTCTATACAATTTGAACCAGGGTGCCTGGTGCCGTCCAACAATTGATCTACCGAAGTACACTTTCTTTTAGTGGCATCTAATTCTGGGAGAGATTTCTTTTGTTTCATGGCGCTAAATAATGGGTAACACGTATTGAGCTCTCCATCATTTCGTGTAGGGCCATTTATTTACTGCCTTCCTTTTCTAGCACTTTTTTTTGCCTTTTTGTTAAAACTTGAGTAAGAACCAATTTGGATTTTGTGACAGTGGATTCTTCAGCACTATTTGATAAAAGGATCAATGACCCATCATTTTGAGTTTCCTGTATATTTTCAGTAATTTGCTCCTTCAGCAGCCCAGCCTGTTGTTTTTTAATGTCATTTTTGTTGTTGGATTACCGATTGGCTGTAATTGCTCCTGCTTATCTTCCAGCTAATTATTCTCTATTGTTGGCCTGTATTTTATTTATTTCAATATATCAATTAGTATAGCTGGTAATGTACTTAGTTTATCTATTATTTGATCACATTTACAGATGCACTGTGGATCTGGATTCTTCGGTAATTTAAATTTCCTCATTTGATTGGTCAATATATCTATTTTGGAATTAATGCTAGAAACGTGAGTTGCCATAAGATTCATAAGATCAATCTGGACGTCTAATTTGTCTGATTGCATATTTAGGACCGATATTGATGTTTGCAAGGTATTTAATAATGAGGAGTGTAGGGAGGATAAGTTATCTATCTCCATTCGGTTAGTTCATTCTTTTGGCTTACTTGCATATAATCCTCTCGCTATTGAATTATCCTGCTGAAGTGCTGAAGGACTAACATTTATTTCTGTTTGAATTTTGAATTGATCATTTGGATCCTCTCTTATAGTACCTGGCAGACCATATGATAAATCATGCTTTCTCTCCATAGAGATCTGGGTAGAACAATGACTTGATATTTCTATAATTGAGCTAAGATCCTGGTTTGATTCAGCACCACTAGTTCTTAATACAGAGACCTTATGTTTTTTATTTCCTTTTTGTTTTTCATTTTTTTGCTTTACTATTTCTGTTTGCATATTTGGAGAGTTAATTCCAGAATTTGGTTGTTTCGATGTTTTTGTTTCCAAAGCTTCAACCAATTCCATATTCTCCATTATTAGTGTTGAATGTAACCAGGAAGATGAAGCCTTTATTTCGCACGGAATTACAAGGGGATCTTAATATTGATTATCTTGTCTTAGGTTATCCCTATTAGCGGTCAAATGAAAATGCTCCGATACTTTTAGTTTGTTTGTAGTTGTATCATCCTGTGGTGATTTCTTTTATCTGATTCCATATTCATCTCAATGGATATTGGCTTAGTGTCTCCCAAATAATTTTTATTGTTATTAACTGAATGTATAATTGCCTGGACTATAGTTTTTTTGCACTTTTTGTCTGATGGACTGCTGGCGAATTGTTATAATTTCTTAACTCTGTTGTTATTAGATCCGTTGTTCCCACACTTTCATTTAGTCCTGGTGCTATTTGGGTTGCCATTGCATGTTATACTTGTTGTGGGACTACTTGCAATGCAGTGACTTTTAATTTTTGTGGAGCAAGGGGCGTAAGCAGACCCTTGATGTTTCCTGTTTCTGAAAAGATAGCTGCTCCTGGGTCCTTCAGGAAAAACAATTTGCTTATTTTTTGTTCCAGTCTCTTGTTTTTCCCAGGATTAGTTTCCATTTGAGATGGTGTTGAGGAAAGATAATTTCCAGTCCATTGTGGTCTTATTGGGGATGTCCCCCTTGTTATAGTTGAATTTGTTTGTGATTTCTTTTGCTTATGTGTTTTTTGTAGCGGGGGCACCTGCCTAACCCGTCCTGATCTCATTTCACTTATATCACTGGATCTGGAATTATTTGCCTCCAAATTGCAGGTTTATAAGAGGAGGTTCACACTCACGCTTTTATATCCCAGAAGAACCGACTTGTAATTTTGCTAAATATCACTGGGGCTGGAATTATTTGCCTCCAACTTGCCTCTGAAAATTGTGTTACACGTTTCACAAGGAATCCCTCACCTCCTACTATCGGCTCCAACTCCCAGGTTCTGGTAGACTTCAGCCGCTGTGATCACCGCTCCTGCTAGTTCTTTGCTGCACAGTATAGGCTACACCGCACCCCCTCCTCCAGTTGCTTCTCGTAGTACAGCTAGCCGTGCCAAACCAAACTGCACCAAACGCAGCAGATGCCAAATGCCAAATCCTGAACACGATTCACAGGCGGCCAGCGGCTGCTCAGGTGCCTCTGCAGCTGCTCTGGCTCCTCGGCACTACCGCTCACTTGACTCTCCTCACTGCACTACCGATGCCCACCATGCTGACCAAACCTCCAAAAGCAGGTCTGGGGTGCCTACGACCCTCCTGGGCAGTCAGCACCCCTCAGCTGTAGTCTGCAAGCACACCACAAGTTGCTCCCGGGGGGCACAGGGTCCAACTTGGCCACAGCCTGCCTGCCTGCCGAATCACACCTCGCCTGCCTTCCCCGCCTCGCCTCGGTTCACCTACCCCGCCCACCTCGGTCTCACCGCGACCGCACACGGCAAAGCAGGCAGGCACGACCGGCAGCACAGGAGCCTCTCAATGCGGCTGCAAGTGGCGGCACGGGGGCTAGGGTGGAGCGGTCACAGCAGACAGCTTCACGGAGAAAAGATCTCCTCGGTGCCTCCGGGAGGACCAGCGCTGCGGAGCAGTGAAAAGCTGAGCAGAAAGCAGAGTAAAAGCAAGGGCGGCAGCAGTGAAAGCACGGAGTGGAATCCCTCGAGACGCAATGAAAAAAAATCTGCAACTGTTCCTTGACGAGGAGGGACGGGCAAGATTTGCTTGGATATATATTACCTACTGGCGGTCGCCAGTAGGTATATATAGTTAGGATTTTTTCCCTATGGGATTTTTGAAAATTCTATGTCTAATAACTTTGGCGTTTGTGGACGGAATTGGCTGAAATTTTCTGGAAAATGGAACATTTTGTTTCTGAGCAGCCCCTGGAAATTGGGGGGGGTTCGTCAAGGGGGGCCGAGAAAAAAGGGGGGTCCCAAAACGTGTTTTTAACGTTGAGTTTTCCATAGGGCGGTTGGCCTCACTTTTAGCCCGAACGGCTGAATGGATTTGCACGAAACTTGGCAAAATTGTAGGGACTGGTAGCCCGATGTGCCTTTTGTAGGTCTCAATATATGTGCTTCAGTGGATTTTGAGAAATTAACGTTCAAAAAAAGATATATATCTGTAACAGCGCTCCGCTTCGCGTACTTTTCGCGGTACGGAGCTTTGTGAAGCGAAGCTGATTGGTTCTCCGGCGTCTGTGAACATTCCAAACAGTCCGTAGCGGCCGCCATCTTGTCTCTCGGTAGGATCGAGAGACAAGAGGAGGCCAAAGCGAAGGGGCAAATGACCATAAGGGGGCATAGTAGATCCTCGCTGACCCCCTAGGTTTGATGTGGAGGTTTTAAAAGGGCCCCGCGGGGCAAAAAAAAAAATAATAATAATAATCGAACGGCTGAATGGATTTGCACGAAACTTGGCAACATATTAGGGACTGGTAGCCCGATGTGCCTTTGCTAGGTCTCAATATATGTGCTCCAGTGGATTTTGAGAAATTAATGTTCAGAAAAAGATATATATCTGTAACAGCGCTCCGCTTCGCGTACTTTTCGCGTTACGGAGCTTTGCGAAGCTGATTGGTTCTCCGGCGTCTGTAAACATTCCAAACAGTCCGTAGCGGCCGCCATCTTGTCTCTCGGTAGGATCGAGAGACAAGAGGAGGCCAAAGCGAAGGGGCAAATGACCATAAGGGGGCATAGTAGATCCTTCCTGACCTCTTAGGTTTGATGTACCATTTTGCTAAGTTTGGTGTAATTCCGTTCAGCCATTCAGGCTGTAGACGTATGTAAATGTCCTATGGAAAATTGCATGGGGAAAACACATTTGAAAGTGTTGAAATTTAGAACCAATTAAAATGTTACTTTGGTTTTGTATTTGTGTGTGATGAAAGTTAATTGGTTATGTATATATCTCAAATGAGAGGAAACCACAGCCATTTTGTGATACTACTGTCTGAGGTACATTTGTGAGGAATTTTTGGTGGTGAATTTCTGGTGTTTGATTTACACAGTACTAACAGTTCTCCTACTTTTAAAAAGGTGAGTTGTTAATTTGTAAGGGGAACTATGTTGTACACTTGAAGATAATTTGAAATTTTTTTTCTGTTATTTATTTGCAGTCCTTCTGTTATACTAAATACTTGATAAAGTTAGTTTTATATTATGTATTACTAAAAACGATAAATGAAAGTGATTATTTTTTTCTGTAATTTACAGCAAGCAATTTCAAAATAAAATGGCTCACAATGAAGAGACCGTGGCAATTTCTTTTGAATTGTCCACTGCATTGATTGAAATTGACAGCACCAATAATGAAATATTGTCACAAGGAGGAGATGACTTGAATGATTCCACTACATTGATTGAAATTGACAGCACCAATAATGAAATATTGTCACAAGGAGGAGATGACTTGAATGATTTTTTTGATCAATCTGTTGATGGCGAATTTATCGAATGTTTGGAGACCATAGAGTTACAAGAATCATCATTGCAGACTTTTAATGAGGAGATTCAAGATGAGATGATTGAAGAGGAAATTTCTGATGAGGACATGTTAGTAGTTCTTTCAAATTTAGAAAATTCAGAAGAATAAATTTATATTTAGAAATCAAAAATTGTTTGAGACATTATTCATTTTTATTTTTAATTTATGAGGTTGTAGCGAAGTGATTGTAGTATAAAATGAGACTTATAGTATAGAGTGCAACATTTTTATGTTACATGGTAAGTTTACTCATATTTACTTCCCTTCTCCCACTATATTATCTCCAATGTGTATTTGACATCTCTTCTTCATCTCCGGCCTCCTTTCTCTCACTGTGTGTCTCTGATGCATCTTATCGCTGCTATTTTGTGTAATTACAGAAGAGAGTAAAATAAAATAGTTCGGAACGTGAAAAGGGGGCAAAGTAGAGTACCCCTCACCCCCTAGGCCTTCTCAGGCGGTCCCAAAAGGATCAGTTTCTGCTTTCCTGAGAGATTATGGTATGAGTTCCATATACCACAATAATTTGCATTACAACATGCAAGATATATATATCTCCTATTACCAACTTTTGGAGATATTCGCGCTAAGCGCGAATATCTCCAAAAACTAACACCTGCCCTGAGCAGTTCTTAGCCATGTTATCCAATGGGAGGTGGATAACATGGCTAAGAGCATTAGCTCGGTAATGCATGAATATCGCTGAGTTTTCAGCGATATTAATGCATTGCGGTCGTTTTTTATCGCATTTGCGATAAACCTTGATAATAGCAAGGTTTATCTTCGATAATTTCTGACGATGCTTAGCGGTAAAAAATTCGTTGCTAAGCATCGTTAGCGATAAATATCGCTTAACTTTGGTAATATGCACCAACGTCTGTTAACGTTCGATTCGAAGGAAATGAGGAAGTGTTGAAAAACATTGTTTGCGCCATCTTGCCTTTTTTGAAATGCCACACTTTTGTCGTGCACGGCAGCCATTTTAGATGCCTTGACCAGACCCACTCTCTGCACGCTGTCGATTCGTAGCATGGCTCCCCACCCTCGCAAGCATCTTCCCCAGGCACTGGTCACCCCAGCTCTCTGTGTTATGCATGGGCAATAAACCTCTCCCCATCTGCGCTGCTCTTCCCTGAGAATCACACTCTGTGCCCGCCCGACACCTCCCTTTCGCCCTATTCACTACCGCACCCTCTGACACTCCTCTTCCTCTGTATCCGATTGTCCAGGCTATCAGCTAGCCCTGCAGATGTAGTTTATGGCCCCAGCTGTAAAGAATCACCCCTCTTCAAAGGAGTTATAGTAGATCAAGGCCCACACCCGATGAGATCCGTCACACCACACGTGTTCCTACTATCTGAAAAGCATCCTGTATTGTGATTGGGGAGGGGACCGAGCCTGAAGCGGAAGATTCCAGGGATGACTCTTTGTACATCAAAGTTTTAACATTTATGTGTCACATTAAAAATATATAGCACTCCAACAAAGTAGTAGGATTATAAAACTTTAATAACTTATAAATATATACAACAAAACAAAAACAGTAAAAACATTTAAACAACGAAGAGACCGTGGCAATTTGTTTTGAATTATCCAATACATTTATTGAAATTGACAGCACCAATAATGAAATATTCTCACAAGGAGGAGATGACTTGAATGATTTTTTTGATCAATCTCTTGATGGCGAATTTATCGAATGTTTGGAGACCATAGAGTTACAAGAATCATCATTGCAGACTTTTCATGAGGAAATTCCTGATGAGGACATGTTACTAGTTCTTTCAAATTATGAAAATTCAGAAGATGTTGCCTGGGGGTGGGTCGTCAGTAGCAGTCTGTTGTGCGAATAGGTCCAAGGCAGCAGAACGCGCTGAAATCTAGATGGCACGAAAGTGATGTCTAGTAAGTTGCCGCCCAGCAAATAACGGCGTGGGGCGCCGCGGGGGTGAGTGAGTCCAGTAGGCACCACAGCTATTCTTACCGGCATTGCAGAATTACTGCTGGGGACAATGCCTGTGCTGTAGCAGGGTCACAGCAGAAACAAAAAGGATTCTGTTGAAGATGTTGTTGGTTTTCAATTTGAAAACAGTTCTGGTGTCAACTGCTATGCTAATGTAGTGGTTAATGTTTTGTTTTCTCTAGAAAATGTAAAAGAGGGGGAGGCAGTCCAAAGTTCCGTTAAAAGGGCAAAGGAAAGGATCGGTGGTTTGAACTATCAGTCAAAAAGGGGAGGGGGTGCAACAATTTTTCCTACCGGGTCACACTGTGCTTTCACCGGAACTGAGGTCTGCAGGATTCTAGTAATTCAAAGTGAGGCTGGCGCCAGCATGGGAGCGCCGACGTCCCGCGGATACAGTTTCGTCACTCCACGGGCGATCATGGCAGTCATTCCCCATCGGGGGTGTCTGCGGGGGTCGGAGACTCCCGCGGCTCCTCTAGAATCTTCAAGGTCGTGGAGGACTACGGTGGTGGAGTCAACCAGTGACCGGGCCATTTCTTTATGCTGGGCCCGCTCTTGCCAGGTCGACCGCCATTTTGAGAGTTCGGTAGCTACTGGCGATCGCGGAGTCAAATGAGCGGACGGGCTCCACCCTGCCGGGCGAGACGTTGCAGCATCGCCACAGTGGAAGAACCCTTTTCCGGGCGCTTGGAGCGCTGAGGGTGCAGGTGGGAAGCCTCCACTGGGGAGGCGGGAGAGGCCTGTTCGCATTGTCTCTCCCTCCCAGTGCACCCCACGGCGTCTCGCTTGAGATTTGTTATGGCCGGACCAGGCGATGAGGACGAGGGGGGGGGGGGTCGGAGGCATGTGCAAGACATCCCCCCCCAGTGTTGTTGCAGCCATTATTCAAGAAAGAAGAAGTGTCCCGTCCGTCTTCGGGCCGGGCTTCCGGTGGATGTCGGCCGGACGCCCCTGGCTCTGGCCCCATGAACGGGTTCCTTGGTTTATCCGCTGCAGCCAGATCCCGTCGGCCTCGGCCCCCCGACCGTTGGTGGCCGGACCGGAAGAGCATGTGGCGGGACAACCTGCAACTCTCAAGGGCCACCGCGGCCGGACTGGGAGAGAGAGGGGAGGGTCGAGGAGACATTCCCCCCCCTGCAACTCTTCAGCGTTGTAAAGGCAATCCCCTGGCCGGGTCCCGCTGGCCTCGGCCTCTCCTCCGGCTACACCCTACGTTAGGATCTCCTGGCCGAGGCGTGGCAGCAGGACCCGCCTTATATGGGCTGCTCCCGGCTGGGCGTAGCCGCAACCCTGCCCCACCTTGGAAGTTTCCAGAGTGGGGGCGGATGTTCTACTGACTTGCATTTTCCCTAGTCTATCGTTTTTTTTGGCGTGGCAGGCGGTGGGACAGCGAGGGGTGATTTGGTTTCTCTTACTGTTTTTCTGGTCTCTCACCACTGGCATATTTCTAACGTTTTCTTGTTTCTAGGACATTAATAGGTTTTATCATTACGTTATGTTATCGTTTCTTTGTTTGTTGTTTAATAAAAGTTCATGTTCATCAGTGGCCTACTGATTTTCGTTTTCCTATTCTTTTCTTTCCAGGTTGTTTCATGCTAAAGTTTCTGTTAACAGGATACAGTGATCACTTCGTTATTATTGCATATGTCCTTTTCACTAGGGGTGCTCTCTGGTCGGGCCAGATGACGTATCTCTAGTAAATGGTCCGGGTGAAACAGGTGCATCAATCAGTGGGGAGTAGATAGGCATGACAGATTACAACGGGGGAGAAAGGTCCGCATTACGTACCCTTTCACTATTTGCAAAGATTTTCCTACGTATATTTGCAAACAGGGAATACCTCCAAAAAGAACCAATTCCCAAACAGTCAATGTTTGGGGAAACAATCAATCAATGAGGAACGAAATAGGCACGACGTGTTAAAGGTTTGCGTTACCTACCCTTCACTATCTGCAAAGGGAGAGAGAATATTCCTATTCTTCCTCGTTTGCAGGCAGAGAAGATTCTTAAGAGAACCAACTTCGAACAATTCAATGCTCGATTCAAACAATCAAGAAGGGGTACTGTGAACACAAATGAACGCTGCTTATGTACATACACATTGGTATTATCAACAGGTTGTTCCTAATGTTTCTATTTTAGGGAGGTCAAAAAGAGATCCCATTAGTGGCCTACTGATTTTGCTCGATTCCTTTTGTTTTTTTACACGATTTTTCGCTATCTGCAAAGACTAAACAGAGTATTGCGACTCTGTGCTTGTTTGTAAATAGAGAATGAACCAAAGAGAACAATCAATCAAATGGAGAGAGAAGCAGGCACGACGGATTACAACGGGGGCAAAGGCCTGCGTTAACTACCCTTCACTATCTGCAAAGAGAGAGTACTACTAATAGAAATGAGGGGTGGGGGGCAGCATTCAAAGCAGATCAGTGTGCATAAACACGAAAATGTTTTTACTTACCACGTACTTGACATTCAACAGCTTATGATATTTGCTATTAAAAAACCATTGAAATTCACTGAAAAAACCATAGGTTATAGACCATATATAGTTAGGAATTAGCATTTAAAAAACCTTATTTTACTCACACAAAACCATTGAAATTCCATATATAGTTAGTTGCACTAACTATATATCGCGCACCCGCAATCCACTGCTGATCATGTCACATATTACATCATTCATGACATGGTCAGTGACATCACTGATGACATCACTGATGACATCTCAAATGACATCACTGATGACATCACTGATGACATCTCATTTGACATCATTCTTGTGCTAATACGATAAACCTCTTCAGACTCTAATATAACCTTAGATATACTCAGTGTATACAGACACTCACACACTGCCACTCATCCATGGAGTTACTCACACACCCAGTCAGTCATGCAAAGAAACAATCTCACCTCCATTTCTTCAACTATACAGTTAAACACACCTTACTTATTGAAACATATACTAACACATATTTACTCTCTTATACAATCCCTGATACAAGTTCACAATGATCGATACAACCACTCACTCATTCAGTGGCTCTCATGCACAGTTATTTATATATGCCAACTCTCACATGTACTGTGTTTTACATATGTACTTACTATGACATGTAGCATTGAGATATCCATTCACTCATCAATACACTCATGCACACAGTCAACTGCCCATGTAGCTGTTTCCACATGCACTCTTGAACTCATACACCTAGTGAATAAACTGCTCACACATCTATGCACAGAGTCACACACCTTCCAGCCACCCCCACACAAACTCAATCTCCCATAGAAATACTTGGGCAACCAATTAATAACACATATAGCCTCTCGTATAGCTAATGATCAACACATGCAGCAGTTTACATCACAACAGACATAATGATGCACAAATTAAGACAGTTTAGTCACTAACCCATGCATTCAGTGAGACACATTTAATCACTCACTCATACAGTCAGTCACGCACCTACTAAATCCTTCATCCAGACACTTATACATCCACTCATTCTTCAATATGTAAGACATATTTTAACTTTACAGAAACATACAGTCACTGGATGTTGTCATCAGTGATGTCATCAGTGATGTCATTTGAGATGTCATCAGTGATGTCATCAGTGATGTCACAGACCATGTCATGAATGATGTAATATGTGACATGATCAGCAGTGGATTGCGGGTGCGCGATATATAGTGCAACTAACTATATATGGAATATATATATATATATATATATATATATATATATATATATATATATATATATATATATATATATATTCACTGAAAAAACCATAGGTTATAGACCATATATAGTTAGGAATTAGCATTTAGAAAACCTTATTTTACTCACACAAAACCATTGAAATTCCATATATAGTTAGTTGCACTAACTATATATCGCGCACCCGCAATCCACTGCTGATGATGTCACATATTACATCATTCATGACATGGTCAGTGACATCACTGATGACATCACTGATGACATCACTGATGACATCTCAAATGACATCACTGATGACAACATCCAGTGATTATGTGTTTCTGTAAAGTTTAAATATGTTTTACATATTGAAGAATGAGTGGATGTATAAGTGTCTGAATGAAGGTTTTAGTAGGTGCGTGATTGACTGTATGAGTGAGTGATTAAATGCGTCTTACTAAATGCACGGGTTAGTGACTAAACTGTCTGAAAGTGTGCATCAGCATGTCTGTTGTTGTGCAAGCTGCTGCATGTGTTGATCAGTAGCTATATAAGTAGCTATATGGGTTATTGATTGGTTGCACAAGTATTTGTATGGGAGACTGAGTGTGTGTATGGCTGGCTGGGAGGTGTGTGACTCTGTGCAGATCAATGTGTACTTGTATCAGTGATTCTATAAGAGAGTAAGTATGTGTTAGTATATGTTTGAAAATGTAAGGTACTCTATGTTTAACTGTGTAGATTAGAAAATGGAACTGTGATTGATTCTTTACAGGACTGACTAGGTGTGTGAGTAACTCCATGGATGAGTGGCAGAGTGTGAGTGTCTGTATAGGTGTATGAGTGCATATGATAGTGTTGTAAAGATGAGTGATTGTATGTATGAATGATTGTATGGGTGAATGAGTGAATGTGTGTGTAGACGTAGGAATCAGTGAGTGCGTATGTAGTAACTAGTATTGGTGTGTCAATGGTTTCAAAAATTATACTCTGTATTTAACACTGGGTGTAAAAGAGGTTATATTAAAGTGTGAGGAGATGCATTGTATTGTCACATTAATGATATCATCATTGATGTGACCATTGATGTCAAATGAGATATCATCAGTGATGTCATTTGAGATGTCATCAGTGATGTCATCAGTGATGTCACTGACCATGTCATGAATGATGTAATATGTGACATCATCAGCAGTGGATTGCGGGTGCGCGATATATAGTTAGTGCAACTAACTATATATGGAATTTCAATGGTTTTGTGTGAGTAAAATAAGGTTTTCTAAATGCTAATTCCTAACTATATATGGTCTATAACCTATGGTTTTTTCAGTGAATTTTCAAGGTTTTGTAAATGCTAATTCCTAACTATATATGGTCTATAACCTATGGTTTTTTCTGTGAATTTCATTGGTTTTTTAACAGCTAATATCTGTAGCTGTAAAATGTATTCTTCTTTAAATCCAAAAATATATTTTATATGTTTATGAATAAATTTTTTTTTTAATATTTTTTTTTCTACGTTCCCGCTTCGCGAATCGGGAAGCTTCCCGTTAGCTGACCTTGATGCCGCGAAATAGACCGCGAGCCGGTAAACGTTTCTTTACCGCAAGTGCCGTGTTAGAAAACAACATCGTGACGCCTCCCGTCCGCATGACGTTCCACGTTGTCGCGTGATACGTCATATGACGTGCTACGTTAGCGAACTGGTACGCAAAGCGAGTCGCAAAGCGCAGGTTTCTGGAAGCAAACCGTGAGGCCCTGCAAAGCGCTTAACGTAAACACAGCAAGTCATGTGACTTGGTAATAACACTTTTCATTGGTTCATTTCACTTTTGGTTTCCTAATGATGTAAGACTAGGTCATATAATCTAAAATGAACACTTTTGATTGGTTGAGAACTCTTGTTTTTCCCAAATGATGAAAATCCCTCCTTCTTTCCTCACTCTGACTTTCATCATTGTGAGAGAAAGACCCTTTGTGATCACTGAGCAATGGCTTCTTTAGTAGCTTCAGCTGGTGCTTCCCCACCACCTCCACCACATCCAAGGAAGAGTGGACCACCTGCTCAAGTTATAATTCAACAAGAAGAGGAAGAAGAGGAACAGGACGACGAGCACGAAGAGAGGCAGTTTTTGCCTGAGCAGCCCAAGACGTCTCACCGGAAAGAAAACTTAATTTGGCAATTTTTTAAAATTCCCAAAGGTCAGAAAAAAGTAAATGCAAGATACGTAACTTGCCTTATATGTCAAGATAGACTGTCCAGAGGAACCGAGAAAAAATACAGTTTCGGAAACTACACAATGCATCGCCATATGACTAGGTGGCATCCTAACAACTACAGTGCTGCACAGTTTCGGAACGACATAGATAATCTCCCTATTATGGCCAGAAGATCTGTTGTACCGGAAGTAACGGGACCAGAGGGCAGGGAGATGGTGCCAAATATACAAATGAAATTTGGTGAAGTAAAACACATCTGCGTATTTTGCGATGGATTCATTTCCTACGGAGAAAGAAGCATCACTCTGATCAACAGAGCTATTGACTATCATATGCAAGTTTGTACGAAACGCCCAAAATAATAAATACTTCTTTTTTTGTTTTGTTGCTCCTGTTGAGCCCTTTACAATGAATCGTTTTCATTGCCCCCTCCAAGAAAAACCCAAAAAAATATAAAACTGTTCAGAAAAATTCAAAAAAAGTAAAAAAATGTTCCGAAAAAAAATAAAAAAAATATAAAACAACAAAAACAATAAAAAAAAAAGTTCTTTTCAGAACTACCTCCCCGTTATTAAAAAATTGGTACAATATTTGGAACTGTGCCAACCTCTATTTCTCTTAGTTCGCTTCCCAGTTCGCTCGCCGGTACGCGAACCGGAAGCGAACCAAAAACAGTAAGTATAAGGGAAGGAAACAGACACTTATGTTAAAAGAAAGACAGCTATAGGGGAGTAAACTAGAGATACTATTACCCGTAATCCACTGCTGATGATGTCACATATTACATCATTCATGACATGCTCAGTGACATCATCAGCAGAGGATTGCGGGTTTTTTGGCAAAGTGCCTTATCCACGGTTTAATAACGCTGCCTTTTGCTTTATATAAGTTTTCAAATTGTATGAAATATATACCAATAGGTCGTTATGAACCTTTAGGTAGTGCTTTTCTTCATGAGGTCTGGTCGCTTCCATACACATACAGATGTTTCAAAGATGATCAAGAAGTTTATCTGAATGGAGAGGAATGCACTGAGACGCCAGATCATTCACTAATGTGTAGGCACATACAGTTACACGGTTCATGCAACAAACACCGACCAAATATGGCTTGCGTGTTGCAAGGCACGCCAGTTCCTGCTATCATCCCCACGTTCAAGTTGTTGGAAAATGGTAGTTATTTGATGCTCAATAATGAAGATTGTTCTGAGTTAATTAAAAGTATTCCTTTTATCGTAACAGTAAGTGAACTGGTTATTTGCTGCAGAAATGTTCTATTTCCTCCCACACATGAACATAGGGAGTTTTCAATCTGGCCACAAATACCAACCTTGGGAGCACATTTCAACGGCATGGCAAGAATAAGAGCTCTTTTGTCTCAGAGAGAGGTGGCCTTGAGTTCGGCCCGTGAAACTTTCGTGCTTCACATAGCGAACACCCGTACAGAGGTGCAGACCCTTTTCAATTAAGATTTGCCTTTCAATTTCAGCAAGATCGTTCCGACTATCTTTAACGCATCCTCCACAAAGGCCCTGGCGCAATTTTTTAAAGTTGTTACCAGTGGTCTCGTGACTTCATTTGAGAAAATCTTTGGAGTCATCCCTGCTTCCTTTCATTATATTTTCTCCACTCTGCTTCGTGGATTGGCATTTTTACTTGCATTACCAGCGGACGCTCTTGTGCTTTTTTACATTTTTAAATATGGATGTCCCTCCTATGCAACCTCCCACCCTGCAGATGCTGACACTGTTCCGCAATCGCATGCTAGAATATTATGGCACAATGCCGTTGGCGATATTAAGCACGGCATATGGATTATCTTTTCGATTCTCCTACTTCACCTGTGTCCAGCCTGTATTTCACTGCCTGACCTGTGATTTCGATTGGGCCATTGATTTGTGTCTCTGCGGACCGGTTTCTCCTGACGTCGACTTTAATCAGCTGATGACTCCTATCATTACTCACGAGTTGGTTTGTCCTGGCGAAAGGATAATGGCTGTGGCATTGATGCATGGACTACTTGGTCCCTGGAATTTACTGGCGGCAGCACAGTCTTTCTTGGAACAGAGCTTTCTTGAAAACCCACCGAGCTGTCCTCTGATGGTGATAGAGGATCCGGTGCTGGGAGAGCACGTATGTTCTTTTCCGCTTTTAAATTGGATGGCTGAACTGTTTTCGGATGAAGACGGTGACTTCCTATTGGAGGCTGTTGCAGCTTATTTTGCATACACAGTTATGTCATAGACCTTTTTCATGTTTGATATGCTGAGTACTAGCATTTCATTGACAATTCATTGACTTATTTGTCAAGTTTTTATTATTTACCTTGCCTATTGGCTTAAGACTCGATAAAGTACTTGGCTGTTTTATTTTTCTTTAGCATTAAATTTTCCTAGTTTTTAATGCTTTACCTTGCGGACCGTCCACATATAAACTTGCAATCTACTCTCATGAGATGGCACTTCTATTATCTTATTCAGTTCGTTTCCGGATCATGGGGAGGTGTCATCTAGGTCCTGGATATCTTTACACCGTGTTAAGTTAGCATGGGCTCATTACCGGTTTAAACGCCATTTTTCCTTTTTTGCAACTTCTGCACACGACACTTAGTTGTTGCTTTAGCTTTCCACCTAGTAGTTCATCGTGGTTTACATGAGAATAATATGTTATTGCTCTACTATCTGCTTTGCTTGTTAAACTATATCTGTACAGCGAGTGCTAAAGTTTCAAGAACAACACGATACAGAATTGTTATGAGGTCTGATCTCCACGACTTCATACTCATAACATAAGTGCAACTTCTGCCAATTCTGGGCATGAGGCGGGTTTTATATTGCTTTGCCGAACACACATACACAACAGTTGATGCGGTTCACATGAAGAGAGAGCTGGTGTATGCTGATGTGATTCCTTCAAATCTAAGACACTAAAGTATGGGCACGCCGTAAAACAACACAAAGAGACCTTCTTAGCAAATAATATAATATGTGTATTAGGGAGGGTGGGATATAAGCAGCCGCGGGCCGTGGAGGGAGTTACGGTGAGGCAGGGAGGTGGGGAGGGGGAGAAGCAGGGTGGAGCCCTCTCTACCTTGCCCCTCCCCCTCCCCGCCTCCCTGCCCCACCGTAACTCCCTCCACGGCCCGCGGCTGCTTATAAGTGTTGCTAACTCTTATTCATTTACAGCATGTTAACATACTGTCACCATTCGCTTTTTATGTACTAGTAACTATGCTGGTAATTTTGCTACTGATAATATGTGTACTTGTATTCTCCACCCTGCTTCTCCCCCTCCCCGCCTCCCTGCCTCACCGTAACTCCCTCCACGGCCCGCGGCTGCTTATAAGTGTTGCTAACTCTTATTCATTTACAGCATGTTAACATACTGTCACCATTCGCTTTTTATGTACTACTGACTATGCTGGTAATTTTGCTACTGATAATATGTGTACTTGTATAATCTAAGATACTACGCCTCAGAAGACGGCATTAGTAAATAAACATTTCAAATACACATGTGTTCTTCTTAACTCCATGTTCTGGTTTCTAAGAAATATATAACGACCGACTGTTCATGAGTTCCACGTATCCTGAGGTACTATAAGTTCATATTCTGGATTGTCTAAACATTGAGAGTTTGTTATATCCAATGTGACACTGTACCTAGCTTGCTAAGGAGTTTTTGATTACTAACGTGAGTTTTGGGACACCCTAATTCGCCGAGGTTCCAATCCTCTGTCCACAGTTCTGTGTGAGAACAGAAACCCTGCGACAGGGGCACCCCCGACCCTTGCTGGAGCTTCATCACACTTGCGAAACAACTCCAGCAATGCGCCACCTTTACGGCACAGATACATCACGCATCTGTGCTGTTTTTGCCCCATGATGCGCCGCATTGTAAATGCAGCACACCATAGGTGACGGAACAGCGGCACAGAATGACTAACACATCCCTGGTGATGCGCCAGTCATCATAAATGTATCCCTATGCTTCTTATCTTGTTAGAGATGAACCGCCATATGTATCATCAAAGTTTTTTGCATTTCCTAAATAGCGAACTTTAAGGAATAAATAGCGATTCTTTACCATTCCTAGTTTGCGATTAGCTATTTGCTAATTACAAATTACCCATTCATTTCCTTCATTTCCATAGGGCGGTTGGACTCACTTTTAGCTCGAACGGCTGAATGGATTTGCACGAAACTTGGCAAAATTGTAGGGACTGGTAGCCCGATGTGCCTTTGCTATGTCTCAAGATATATGCTCCAGTGGTTTTTACGAAAATTAACTTTGAAAAATATATATTGGGCTACATTGGCCTATATATATGTTGGAGCCCAAATGTAGCCCAATGTAGCCCAATGAAGCCCAATGTAGCCCAATGTAGCCCAAAGATGGCCGCCAGACACACAAAAAAACAAATGTAGCCCAAATATCAGCCAGATGTAGCCCAACTATAGCCCAGTGACAGAATGACCAATCCGCTTCGCAAACCTCCGTTACGCGAGGCGGAGCGCTGTTACAGATATATATCTTTTTTTGAACGTTAATTTCTCAAAATCCACTGGAGCACATATATTGAGACCTAGCAAAGGCACATCGGGCTACCAGTCCCTACAATTTTGCCAAGTTTCGTGCAAATCCATTCAGCCGTTCGATTATTATTATTATTATTTTTTTTTGCCCCGCGGGGCCCTTTTAAAACCTCCACATCAAACCTAGGGGGTCAGCGAGGATCTACTATTCCCCCTTATGGTCATTTGCCCCTTCGCTTTGGCCTCCTCTTGTCTCTCGATCCTACCGAGAGACAAGATGGCGGCCGCTACGGACTGTTTGGAATGTTGACAGACGCCAGAGAACCAATCAGCTTCGCTTCACAAAGCTCCGTTGCGCGAAAAGTACGCGTCCTGGGCCGCTGCCCGGTCCGCTGTTACAGATATATATCTTTTTTTAAACGTTAATTTCTCAAAATCCACTGGAGCACATATATTGAGACCTACAAAAGGCACATCGGGCTACCAGTCCCTACAATTTTGCCAAGTTTCGTGCAAATCCATTCAGCCGTTCGGGCTAAAAGTGAGGCCAACCGCCCTATGGAAAACTCAATGTTAAAAACACGTTTTGGGACCCCCCTTTTTTCTCGGCCCCCACTGGACGAACCCCCCCCAAATTTTCAAGGGCTGCTCAGAAACAAAATGTGCCATTTTCCTGAAAATTTCAGCCAATTCCGTCCACAAACGCCAAAGTTATTAGACATAGAATTTTCAAAAAACCCATAGAGAAAAAATCCTAACTATATATACCTACTGGCGACCGCCAGTAGGTAATATATATATATATTTTTTTTTATCCAAAAGCACCCTCGAATTAAAGCGCACTCTAATGCCAGCTTCAATAACGATGGCAAACAGCATTTATTGTGCATGAAGTCAATTTCCTCGCCTTACGCGTTTCAGGGCTTCAATCCCCTTGGTCACAGGCATCGACATACAATGGGAAAGAATTTTCATTTAAGAACGCATTACACAGCACGTGACTCTTAACAGTTCTCCAATTGGTCACAGTTCATTACAACGTAGTGTTGCATGCTGGAAGAAGTAGTCCATAATGTTATAGTAACGTTACGAATGCATTCTCATATCTTGTTACCTTAGTAGGCTCTGTCCCATTGTATTAATTTGTCTAAGTAAAAACCTTTCAGTAGGCCTTCGGCACAACTTGCTGTTTCTTTTGAGGCCAGCTGGCATTCCACAGGCGGGGAACTTCGAATAGTTCAATTGTCCCCCTTGGGGCCTCCAGACATCAGGGGGGGGTGCGCTTCCGTTGACTTCATGCACAATAAATGCTGTTTGCCATCGTTATTGAAGCTGGCATTTGAGTGCGCTTTCATTCGAGGGTGCTTTTGGATAAAAAATAAAATAAAATAAAATAATATATATATATATATATATATATATATATATATATATATATATATAGTTAGGGCTTTAAGTGGGATGAAAACACTGGGGGGTCTCGTAAAGGGGCGTGGACAATGTAATTAAGGGTGTGGCTTAAAAACACATAAGCTAAAAATCTGCGATTAGCATAGTGTGCCCTCTGACTTGTATTTTGCTGTTTCTGTCATTGCATCCAGATATATGATAAAACAAGTAACATCATACCTACAACAAGGCAGGACTATTGACTTTGTCAATAGTTGTTAGTTGCATCAGCTAAATAAGCAGCAACTATGGCTTGTATATAATATTGAAAAAGCTTCCACTTAAAGCCCTGGTGACACTCTGACGATGTTGCTGCTCCTGAATTCCAAAAAGGGAAATCCAGAGAGCAAATGACTCTCTTTAAAGGATTTCCCTTCTCTTACAACGCTCACATGGCATGACGTCATGCCGTAACTTCTTATGCCGTAACTTCTCCACTAGCGAGAAGAGCAGTGTGAGCAGCGCACATCAATGTGCCTGCGGTCACTGCAGTCTGGAAGAAACGGACCGACTGTGCCAGGGCACAAAACAGAGCCCGATAGAGACCCTTTTCGAGGCCCCCTTAAAAAACAAGCATTTGCAATGCAATAGGTCTCGCATTAATTAAGTTTAAGCTATTGGCATTGCTAAATATTGCAACACCAATTGCAACAAAAGTCTAAATTGTAGGCCAAAAAAATGTGTATTTATATTTGTAGCAAGGGTGGCATGCTGCGCTTGAGATGAATATGTTTAAAAGTACAGTGCGCCATACTGCGATTGCTACAATAGTTAATTGTGGATGCGTTAACAATTGATGTGTGCACTGATGGCTGGTGGTGTGTGTGCTGTAGAAATTGTGCACTGATGGCTGGTGGTGTGTGTGCCTGGTGGAATTGTGCACTGCTGGCTGGTGGTGTGTGTGCCTGGTGAAAGTGTGCACTGACGGCTGGTGGTGTGTGTGTGCCTGGTGAAAGCGTGCACTGATGGCTGGTGGTATGTGTGTGCCTGGTGAAAGCGTGCACTGACGGCTGGTGGTGTGTGTCTGCCTGGTGAAAGCGTGCACTGATGGCTGGTGGTGTGTGTGCCTGGTGAAAGCGTGCACTGATGTCTGGTGGTGTGTGCCTGGTGGAAGCGTGCACTGACGGCTGGTGGTGTTTGTGCCCAGTGAAAACGTGCACTGATGGCTGGTGGTGTTTGTGCCTGGTGAAAGCGTACACTGACGACTGATGGCGTTTGTGCCTGGTGAAAGTGTGCACTGATGGTGTGGTTGTGTGTGTGGTTGTGGTTGTGTGTGTGGTTGTGGTTGTGTGTGTGTGATTGTGTGTGTGTTTGTGTGGTTGTGTGTGTGTGGTTGTGTGTGTGGTTGTGTGTGTGGTTGTGTGTTTATTGGTTGTGTGTGTGCTTGTGTGTGTGTGGTTGTGTGTGTAGTTGTGTGTGTGGTTGTGTGTGTAGTTGTGTGTGTGGTTGTGTGTGGTTGTGTGTGGTTGTGGGTGTGGTTGGGTGTGTAAGGTTGTGTGTGTGGTTGTGTGTTTATTGGCTGTGTGTGTGTAGTTGTGGGTGTGGTTGTGTGTGTGTGGTTGTGTGTGTGTGGTTGTGTGTGTGGTTGTATGTGTGTGGTTGTGTGTGTGTGGTTGTGTGTGTGGTTGAGGTTGTGTGTGTGTGGTTGTGTGTGTGGTTGTGGGTGTGGAGTTGTGTGTGTTGTGTTTGTGGTTGTGTGTGTGGTTGTGTGTGTGGTTGTGTGTGGTTGTGTTTGTCATTGTGTGTGTGTGGTTGGCTGTGTGGTTGTGTGTGTTTGGTTGTGTGTGTCTGTCTGTGTGGTTGTGTGGGTGATTGTGTGTGTGTATGTGTGGTTGTGTGTGGTTGTGTGTGTGGTTGTGTGTATGGTTGTCTGTGTGGTTGTGTGTGTGGTTGTGTGTGTGGCTGGTGTTGTCATGTTCTCTGTCTCCGAGCCGTCTACATGGACCTTCAGTAGATGGTGGATTTCTATCACACTCACCATCAAGCCATTGTAACAACCACTGAAAGCACTATGCCTGCTCACTTCACTCTCACAGAAAACAAAAGCACAGCCCTCATAAAGGAAGGAGGAGACACACCCAGACAGAAGTGGATAGGAGGCAGGAGCAACCTCAGATATATCTTGACTTTCTGGGAAATGTACGGCGAGGGAAGACCAAAGAGAGGTGGGTCAGTGTGGCAGGGAAATATGTATATTTTGAAATATATGTGCAAATTGGACCATGAAAGGGATTGGAGTGTGGCACTAGACTAAGTATCTTGCTTTCATGAATAACAAGAACAAGAACAACAGAATAAGAGCTGGGAAGACGCCATACAAAGAAGATTAAATATATATGGGCAAAGTGCGCTACATTTCACTAAAGAATGCCAGCAGCAAAATACACAGAGCCAGAGGGTGTTAGAAGGGAGGTCGGACAGTGGAACAAAGAAATATAGCAAAGAGAGTGAACGGAGGAACCGATGCAGAAAAGTACGAATGAAACGCTGCAGTGAGTCATGGGAAAAGACGGAAAACATGCATGGGAAGGTAAGGAAGCAAGCTAAACGGCAGGGGTGTAAAAGGAGGCGAGAAAGGAGGAGAGAGGAGAGAAGAAGTGAGGGGAAGCAAAGTGGCGGGAATAATAGAGAGGGCATGAAGGGATCGAAGGCAAGGGAAAGAAAGGTAAGATAAATGCGATTAAGAGGAGACACAGATGGACTTCAGAAAAAGATGGGTCTATGACGAAGGCCTCAATCAAACAGGGCAGTAAATACTTCCTACTTGTTGCCACTGTAATGTTGTGCACTAGGCCAAATAAAAAGCGGCAATAACGCCTTGAACTTAATAAAGGAAAGTAAGAACAGTATTTTTTTTTTATATAACATTTTATTGAAATAAAGCAAAGCAGAGTCCTCAATACAGTGGCACAATGGTATTCAGGAATCAATAAAGCAGGCATATTATGCAATAAACAAATTATATCAGCGGGTACGGCGGTGTAAAGGTCCAGCACTGTCCATAGCCATTTCAGTGGTGGGGGAACTATAGATCTCCCCCTTGTATGCGTTCCATCACCCCTACTTCTTGTCCCACTTTTTGGGGCAGCCCCTGAGCTTGTAGACGGTCTTCTCTGCAATCATACATCTGTCCATTTCTGCCACCCATCCAATTGTCAGTGGTCGTGTATGGGCTCCCCAGTGCATCGCCACTGAACGCTTCACCAGTAGGTACCCCAATGCCACCCACTGATGTTCGATCTCTGTTAAATCTGTGGCTTCCCAGATATTAAGGATCCCTCCCTGAGGTGACAATGGAATGGGTTTCCCTAGTGCATCCGTCATTTTCCGGGTCGCCCCCTCCACAATACTTGAATCACAGGACAGTCCCATAAAATGTGGTAAAAGGTACCTGTTTGGCCGCATCCCCGTAGGCGCAGGTCATTAGGGCATTTACCTATCCTGGCCAGGAGGGGACCGGACATATAGGCTCTGTGCAATACTTTCATTTGTATCAGACGGAAACAATGGCCATTTCTCTGCGGGACATCAGTGCCATCTGCCATTCCTCATCTTCCAGGTGCCCCAGGTCGCCCTGCCGCTAATCACGTAGAGTTTGAAAAGAATCTGGCAGATTATTACACAGTTCACGATAAGTACATGATATGGCCTTCGTCTGGAGAGGTTCGGAAAGCAGTCTATCCTCAAGGGGAGAGGCATCAGGGAGGGAGGAGAGGTCAGGTATTTTTGTGTGAATAGCATGTTTAATCTGTAAATAGCGAAAAACCTCTCCTTGAGCGAGAGCATATTTCTGTTGGAGGTCTGAAAATGTTAAAAGTTTCCCCCTGTGGACCAGGTCCCCCAGTGTTGATATGCCAATTGTGTCCCATTTATCAAATCCTAATTGAAAGCAAAGGGAGCCGAGCCTCCGTGAGGACCACAGTGGCGTGGCTTTCATGAATTTGTTGGCCCAGCACAGATGGTTATTAGCCCTGTGCTGCACGGCCACTGTCTGTGCCATTGGTACCACGTAGCCTTTCTGTGTATTCTTACTATAGAGTGCGCCCAGGTACCCCTCACGGCCCGTTTGATATCTCTCTAGATGAAAGGCTGGATTCGAAGGTGATCCGTAGATCCAATGATTCGTGGCGACCAACTGGAATGCCCAATAATATAAGCGCATCTCTGGAGGGGCAATGCCTCCATCATACTACCCCTTTGTGATCTTCTGAAGGGCTATAGGAAGTGCTTTCCCATCCCATAACAAAAGGCGAAGTTCTCCCTCTAGAGTGTTGAAGTAAGTGTCCGCGATGGGGAAGGGGTAATTTTGAAGAGCATATAAAAATTTAGGGAGTGCCAGCATTTTAAACAGGGCTGCTCTGCCGGGGAGGGTCAAAGACAGTAATCTCCTGTGTGTAACGTCATCATGTAGTCTTTTTAGAGGGCCCACCAGATTGCAGTCGTGAAACATTTTAGGATCTGGAGTAAGGAAAATCCCCAGGTATTTAAAACCGTCCGGGGCCATGGTGATTGAATATCCTCATGGCAGAATGGGTGGGGGGCCGTGCAACACATACAATACAGATTTGGACCAATTAATCGAATACCCAGAGTATTTCCCGAAGTTAGTGATGACGTGGAGCAGGCTGTTAATGGATGCACGGGGAAAAGTCACATAGATAAGGACGTCGTCAGCATATAGAGAGATCTTATCTATCGTATCATCACTCCATTTGAGACCTCTAATAGATGCATCAGTTCGGATCCAATGGGCCAACGGTTCTAGCGTCAGTGCAAACAATAAAGGTGACAGGGGGCAGCCCTGCCTAGTCCCCCTATGTAATGCGAACAATCATGATGTATGATTGTTGACCCTTACCTGTCCCAATAAATCTGTATACAACAGTCTAATCCATTGATTAAATTTAGGCTCAAATTCGAATTTTGCCAAGACTTCGAAGAGATAAGACCACTCCATCGAGTCAAACGCCATGGTGGCGTCGAGGGATAGTATTGCGCCATCTTCCTGCAAATGTGACTGCCTACCCATAACATTATGTACCCTGCGGATATTCAAAGCCATATTGTGACCCGGGAGAAAGCCTGATTGATCGTCATGAATCAAGGACGGGAGGACTGCAAGAAGTCTAGTCGCCAAAAGCTTGGCTAGGACTTTAGCTTCTGCACTGATCAATGAGATCGGTCTATATGAACTACACTCATTAGCCGGCTTATTTGGTTTAAGGAGGACAACTATGGAGGCCAGTCTTTGGTTTAGGGTTAGAATGCCCCTATCTCGGCTCTCTTCAAACATGTTTTTTAAATGGGGGGCTATTCCAAGGGCCATCCCCTTTTGGAATTTGATGGGGACGCCATTGGGTCCCATGGCTTTTCCCGACTTAATAGCAAAGATGGCATTGCAGATCTCATCAGCCATGATGTCTGCGTCTAAAGCTTCTCTATCAGCCTCGGAAAGTGTGGGCAAATTCATTCCTCCAGAAGCTGACGAGATTCTTCCGAGGTGTACTGTGTCCTGTCCGTATAGACCCACTTCTAAATGGTCCTTAAATGTTTCTGCTATATCTCGGGGATCTGTAACTCGTGTACTATCTGATCGAATAAGTAATGGGACCCATTTTGTTCCCTGTTCACGCTTTTCCAGCCATGCTAGCATTTTGCCGGCCCGGTCCCCCAGTTCATAGACTCGGTGCTGAGTCTGAAGCAACCTGGATTGGGCCATCTCTTGAGCCATAGCCTTATATTCCAGTTGTTTAGTCCGGAGCTGACTAGCCGTATCCTCCGTGGGGTTGGTATTGTGTGCAGATTCAATACGAAGTAGGTCACTTTCAACCTGAATCAATTGTTCGTTGTGTTTGCGTAGGTACCCAACTTTAAGGGCCAGGGCCCTTCCCTTAATAACGGCTTTATAAGCTTCCCATATTGTAACGGAAGAGTCTACCGACCCTACATTTTCATTAAAATAATGATCTGTGTGTTCAATCAAGTCTTCTTTGATGTCGGGGATTTTGAGGAGCCATGGGTTGATAATAATTGGTCCCCTGGTAAACTGCCTATGGTATGTAATTTCAACACTGAGGAGGGAGTGGTCCCGGCCACCAGGGAGACCCGCCCCCTCCCCCGACAATTGTAGCTATATTCACGAATGTACACTGAGTTACCACTTGGAGGGAGTGAACAGCTCCCCGCCTCAGCCAACCACGGCTCCCAATACCTGGACTCTGCTGCTGAAGTGACCTTAAAATGCAAAATGCTCTGCTTACGAAAACAAATACAATAACCACAAACCATACAACACCCACCTCCCCCCGTCTCCCTCCCTCCCTGCCCCCCTGCCAGCGGACTTTAAACTATCCACACCCCAACTAGGCAGAGTGCCCGTCGCCCTCCCAACCATTGCGGGGTACCTGGTTAACCGCCTGCACCCCTCACCATAAAGCAACGTAGTAAGATTGTAGCGCAGTGAAACTTAAAACATAACATTCCAGTCCATATTTCAGCACAAAAATAAGTCATTCAGCTTGGCTTACGCATCTGTCTTAATCCGGAAAAAGCTGATATGAGGGTCCGAGAGAGAGTCCAGCGCATTGGCTCATATCCAAAGGTGAGGAGAGTGCACTTGATCCGTGTCGTCGTTAGTCCAACAGTACCAGTTGTCTGTCCTTCGGCTTTGTCTTGGATTACTTTCATTGCGAACCACCATGGTCGGCACCGGAGTTCTGTTCTCTCGTTGTCGGCGGATTCCTGTGGTTATTGTCCGTACCTTCCGTTCTCCGATTGTCTGATGGCTTCTCCACCCTGCGCCATCCTTCTATCCTTTCCCATGCCTCCTCCGGGGACAGGAAAAACCAGGCCTTGCCCTCTGTTTCCACATGTAGTTTTGCCGGAAACAGCATAGAATATTTTATATTTTTGTCCTTCAGTGCTTTTTTGACCTCTGTAAATCTGCGTCGGCGTGCCTGCACCTTCACGGTGAAAGCCGAAAAGAATGTAATGTGTGCGTCTTCTAGTTTCGTTGGTGGCCCCTCACGTGCAGTTTGTAAAATCACATCCCTATCACGGAAGTTGAACACTCTAGCTATGATAGGTCGTGGGGGGGCCCCAGGCCTTGGCCTACCCCCCGGGACCCTATGCGCCCGCTAGATGGAGAAGTAACTAGAGAGACGTTTTGGCTGGAGGGTCTTAAGTATGAGGTCTTCTATGAACAGGTTGACTGAGGGCTCCTCCAATCGTTCCGGGACCCCGAGAATACGGATGTTGTTCCGTCTTGCCCTTTCTTCGTAGTCATCCAGGAGTTCACCCATCTTTTCCTGTTGTTTTTGGACTTGAGCCACTTGCTGCTGGAGAGTGGAGGTATCAACTATGACTGCTGTTGTTTTAATCTCGAAAACTTTGACCTTGTAGTCCATCTTTCGCACGTCTGCTCGAGGGTGACCTCGATATTTACAGAGTCTATTCGCATTTCCAGAGATGTCCGCACTCCAGCTATAGCCTCCATGACATCCTCCAGTGTCAGAGTCTTTGCCACGGGTGCGGAGGGTGAGGCCTTTGGGTCTCCTTCAGAAACCATCTCCTTATTCTCTCCTCTGGAATTCCAGGAGAACGTAGTCATTTGTTTTTGCGTGTTCGGCTTGTTCCCTCTGTTCGTGGCCATTTGTTCCGGAGGTGGAGAGACTTCCACCTGAAAACCAACTTGTAATGGTCACCACCTATTTATGGGAGGGGATACCTCTTAGTTTGTACTAGCTGGTTGACTGGAGCGGTCCTGCAGGGATTGTGAGGGAGTCCACCTCCCCAGCCAGGCGAATACCACACGGCGTCCGGCTTGGTGGTCTACTGTCCGTACCCCTACCGTCTCCCTTGATGCTGACTTAGCACGTCGTCACCAGAGTTCACATCCAAAGGGGGAACCCGATCCTAAATTCCACCCAGGCGTATACTTGAAGGCCGAAGGCCACCACGATCCGCGGGTCCAGAAGGGAGGGTACACTGGGAATCCAACTAACTATGGCCGTCCATTTTATGGAGTCCAACTACACAGAGCACTCTTAGGTAGCTCCGGGAGCCGCTGCAATGGGGTCACCACCCGTTATTCTCCGTCTCTCTCTGCCGTTTCAATGTTGGGTGCTCCGTATCATGTGGCCGATCTCGAATTACCCTTCCACCCCTGCCACACGACAGAGTGTCCGAGCGCCAGGCACTGCGTCCAAGGCTCTTCAGGCCAAGTCCAGGGCAGGAGGGCTCAAACTGGTCTGGGAATTGGGAGGCCCACGCAGAGACCGTCCAAGAGGGTCCCCGTTGGAAATGGATCGCAGCCACAAAGCCCTCAGGTTCGAGAACAATGTGCTCTGTGTTCCACTCTCAGGCAGAGCTCCCCCGGGGCTGCGGTCAAATCCACCCGTTCCCAGCAACCAGGGGGAGAGCGCTTGCATGTGACACTAAGTATAGAAACCTGTGTCCACTGTTGGCTGTCTCGGGCACAAATCCCGGGTCTGGGGTTGATAGATGGCCCACCGACCCCGCCGAGGACACGAAATCCAAGGACTTCACGCAATTGCTACTCAGCCTCAACTTCACCCATCATGTCCAAGGTCCCACCCACACCCGGGGCCATATTCTCGACCAGATCTGGACTTTAAACATCCCGATTTCCACTCCAACCATCTCGCCCTGCTCATGGTCAGATCACTCCATACTCGCCTTTTCCTTGGTTCGGAGTCAAAAAATTGCACCCCCCTGTCCCAAGAACATCCGGGCAAGAAATTGGAACCGAGTCGATATTCCGGCCCTATGCAACTCGTTAGTCGCCACCTGCCTGTATCTATCGGGGCTGACCTCACACTCCAAGGTTGCCACCCTTGACCACTGGCTTACTAAAGCCTGCGACCCAGTAGCTCCCCTGAAGCGGATCACCATCAACCGCACCCATAATGCCAACAAGTGGCACTCAAAGCTAAGAAACTGGAGCTACGGCAGGCTGAGCGAGCTTGGCGAAGAGCCTACTGCCCTTCCCGGCAAAAACATTATATCTCCACCCTTAGCGAATACAAACAAGCCATCCTGGCGGCCAAGACAGATTATTTCTCGAAGCGCATCCTTGCCACAGAAAGTCAGCCGCGTGAGATCTTTGCCACCGTCCACGAGCTGGCATCCTCGGACAGAATTCAGCCTAAGATCCCCCCTTCTCAGGCTTTATGCGACTCACTCAATGAATTTTTCATTGATAAAATTGCTCGTATCAAAGCCAACATTCCCCCCCTTCGCTCACTTTTTCCCACCCCCAGTCTCCCGTCAACAATGCGTCCCTCACCTCCATCCCTGCACTCACCAGTAAATCCTTGCCCCCTTTACTTAGTCGCGTCAAGTCGGGCTCCCCAGCTGACATCTGCCCGGCACGCATTCTCCGTCAGATCTTTCTCGAATGCCCATCCCCTGCTCTTACCCTTCTCAATGATTGTTTTACGAATAGTTCCGTCCCTGTTACTTTCAAGACTGCCATAATCCTCCCCATTCTAAAAAAAACGGGGGCTGATTCCTCCTCCCCGGCTAACTATCACCCGATCTCCCTTCTTCCCTACCTGGGCAAGGTAGCTGAGTCCCATGCCACCCAGGCACTTAGCGCTTTTATCGAGGACAGCAACTACCTTTCACCCTGCCAGGCAGGCTTTCACCCCCGTCACTCCACCGAGAAGGTGGTCATCTCGGTCATGGACCAACTTAGGGAGGGGCTCGATACTAATACCCCCCAGGCCCTTGTTCTCCTAGATTTTCGACACGGTGGACCACTCCATCCTTTTGTCCCGTGTCGAGGCGGCGGGCATAGGAGGGCAAGCACTGACCTGGATTGGCTCCTTCCTAGCAGACCGCACCCAGGCCGTCCACCTGGCCGAATTTACGGCCCCGCCGCGCAGGGTGCAATGCGGTGTCCCCCAAGGCTCCTCTCTTTCCCCCCTTTTGTTTAACCTTTATATTTTCCCTCTTATTTTTGCACTACAGCAAATGGAGGTCACAGTCTACAACTACGCTGATGACCTCCAACTCATTTTTAATTTTTCCTCTCCCTCATCCGGTGTCACTGCCTTCCAGTCGGTCATGCTTTTTATCCGGGATTGGATGAATGCTAACCATCTGAAACTCAACCCGGATAAAACTGAGCTGATTTTGACTGGAGGCAGTGGCCACCCCTGGTCTCCCTCATATTGGCCCCCTCCCCTTGGCCCATCCCCTACTCCCTCCTATGCCATTAAGACTCTCGGCATTACACTTAATCATCAATTGACTCTGCACTCCAACATTAGTTCTGTAGTATCCTCCTGCTTCTTTACCCTTCGCACCATTAGGAAAGTATCTCGGTTTTTCTCCCCTTCTGCACTTAAACTAATCGTTATGGCCATGGTCTTATCCAAAATCGACCACGGGAACATTATTTATAATGGTGCCCCCGCTTACGCACTCTAACGCCTCCAGCTTGTGCAGAACCAGGCAGCAGGCCTGGTACATGGCCTTTCCAAATTTCATCACTCGTCACCCCTCCTCATTTCCCTCCATTGGCTTCCCATCAAACAAAGGGCCCTTTTCAAACTTGGCTGCCTCACTTTCCAAGCCCGGATGGGCACGGCCCCCACATTCATCAATTCCGCCATCACTAACTATTGCCCTTCTAGAGATCTTCGCTCATCCACCAAATCCTTACTAGTCATCCCCCGTTTCAAGAAATCTAGATCGGGAGGCCAGAAATTCATGGTTCTTGCGCCCACATTCTGGAACACCCTTCCGCTCCACATCAGACTCTTTTCCTCCTACATAGAGTTTCGCAGAGCCCTCAAGACCTTCTTGTTCCAGTAGGCGTTCGGCCTATAATCCTCCCCTTTCCTCATGCCCAGGTTACTCCACTAGCGCCATGAAACTGCATTGTGTACGAGCGCTTTATACATTTTTAAAAATTCAAATTCAAATTCATAGACGTCTGCCACAGAGGCTGTAAGCTTGGGCACCAGATACGGGCGGCGGCCCCCCGCCCCCTAATTGCGGGCAACGAGGGTCCTCAGCGATATCGGGGCAGCGATCTCCAAGAAGCCCTGCTGCTCTGCGTTCCGTCGCCTCACCTTACTGTTTCCGGTCAGTCCCCGGGTCTCCCGAGCGATCCAGTGATATGCGGGTAGGCCTCAAAGCCGGGGACCTTGTGCAGATGATCCCCAGCACAAGCCCGGCCAGCCGCACACCTCCGCTGCAGCCACCTCTCAGGTCCCCGGTGCTACAATCCTCGCCGTATTGTCCACCTCACCTCCGATCGGGCTCCTGTGTATCCCTTTGACTCCGCTGCTGGTGGGTGGTGCTCCTGAGAAACCACGGCATCACAGCTAATGCTTCATATCAGATGCTCTCTCCGCTCCCGACCACCATCTTGGATCCGCGAAGCTCGTACTTCGGAAGAGATTCTTCTGCGGGGCAGGTCGCCAAGTCAGCTGTAAAAGCAGGATTGGGTGCCCTGACTGGTAGTATGAGAGATCCCCCGTGTGTGGGGAGCTCTTTATTATTCGAATCAGATCAATGATGCAGATTTATAGGCGAGGGTTAAGGAGCCGCTTCAGCAAGGGACTATTTCCTTCGGCGGCTTGCCACGCCCCTGTAAGAACAGTATTGACAGCAAAAAATAGTGTTTGTGGAGACTGATGGGTGCCACACCTTGAGAAAACCCACAAAAAAACGACAAAGTGCCTTTAAAAATGTGAAAAGCTTTGAAATAAAATAAACTAGTACTCAAATAAATACTTAAGTAACACTTTTGTTGCTGGTGGGAACCAAAATAAAACATCAAAAGGCATGTGGATTCGTATCACCCTTAACTAGTGGAAACCCTAGGTGGCGCACTGTGACGAAAGCATATATACAGGTTGACTTGGTATGTACATGTAAAGAAACCTTGTGGCATGAACAGCGACTGTTTGAATGGGAGGCTAAAAAAAAAAAAAGTAAAAAGGAATGATCCAACTACACTGTGGCTGTAGGAATCGAAGGACCACGGGGCACAAATTGGCATAAACCACACAATGGTGACTGATGGTGCTGACGTGGTCTAAACTTAGTGTTATAATCCAAACACACATAAAGTTTTCACTCAAATATATACAAACACCAGCACTACGAAATCAATATTGTAATCAAACATCCCGTAGGTAGATGCAGCTGCTGACCAGTAATCCGGGTCACAACTAGAGAAAAGAGGGATTGTGACAAGCTGAGGATAAAACCTAATGAGAGACTTGGTGAAGGGACTGTCCAGCATGCGTATGTTGGTAGATATGAACATATGAAAATGCCAGCCTCTCTAAAGTTAAAAGGAAACAGAGCACCATTCAACATGAAAATGCGAAAAACAGGATAAAAGTGGAGAAAATGGAGTTGGCGGAATATTACCTGTATGGTAGTGTGGCAACACACTGTGTGGTTGAGGCCAAAAACGGGTCAGAATTGGCCTCAGTATCTAAAGTGAAAAGATGGTGAAAGATGAAGCAAAGGCCGTGTAGAGCCTCAGGTGAACTGAACCGGAGAACGAATGGTTCCTGCGGAGGAGTGAAATGGAGGACACGATGGAGAAAACCTGTCATCCATGCAATCATGTTAAAAGGGGAGGGGAAAAAGAATGCTGGCGCTGGCAGAGGCCTACCTTAATGATGCTCCACGATGTTCTCTCTGTGCTGGGGGAGGGGGAGGACCATTAAAGGAAGGGGGCGGAGAGGAGCCTGTGAGAACTCGCGGGGGAGATAAAAGGAAGGGTGGGAGGGACATTAGCAAGCAAGCATATGGGGGGTGAGGGGTGTGCAGCCTGGTGAGCTGAATGCGCGTGGCAGCACAGGCAGAGCAAGGCGCGCGCGCACGTAGTGTCTGGTGGCAAATGGAAGCTGTGCACAATGCGCGTGGTTGTGCACACATGCACTGCACTCGATCCGCACTTTGGGGGGCACTTTTGAAAGCCCTTACTTTAATCTCGGCAAAGCATCCCTAACGGGATGGCTTCAGCAAGACCTAAACAGCTGGTGCTCAGAGCCGGTGAGACCTGGCCCACTTAAAGCCCTGCATATAGTTAACCTTCCAGAATGATGAGTCATTTAGTTCAATTTTTGTGTACATCGATACACAAAAATAATGCTTGTAAACTTAAATTAGATTTAGAGACCTCATTCATGTTTACAAAACACTTACAAATGTTATTCTAAAAAAGTTGTTCAACACATTTTTCTTTATAATTTATAAATATTTTTGGACTGAGACCTTTAACATATTTAATAAAAAAAAAAATGTTTTGTCATATATTAGGTCAACCCCATTTGATGAAGCTATCTACAGGGCCATCACGTCTAAAGTGCAGACTTTAGGGACCCATAGGCACTGTAACCTGTATTGCTGCAAGTGTTGGGATGACCTGCGTCATTGGACCAAGGTGATAGCAGAGGTCCAAGTGGGAAAATCCCCCGGGCAAATGGGGGCGGCGCACCTTTAACCGCTGAATGGGCCGCTATTGCTTTTGGCCTATCCCCTGCTTGATGGGAGCTGAAGGTCAGAGAGCAGCATTAAAGGGGGTAAGTATGATGTTCTGTGTGTGGACCGTTGTATGAAAGAACCTTTTTTTTTGTAGACCAACTACATAAGTAGGAGTATTTGTGGTGACATCAGAACATTTAGGACACATTTTTTAATGGCATTGTAAATATAGCATATGCAATTTTATTGAATTGTTGTACCTAAAATTGTATAGTAAGTCATGTCAAAGTGATTTCCAAACTATGATGATGGTCTGTGAGATGGGAATAACAGAAATGTTGCCCCGAAGCAATATTTCTAAGGCAAAGTTAGGCACATATCTGTGCAATGTTTGCACTTACATATGGTGTGTGATATATATTGTAGGTTCCTAATGACATGTTAAGATAAATACATTTCCTTATAAAATGGATGCTCTCAGTATGTGAAAATTGTCGACCGTCTACAAGAAACCGATATTTTGGGTATAAATGTAATAGTTTTTCCTGCCATCATATTACGTGTGTAGGGTTACAACACAATATAGCCAATGTCCCTTTAAGAGGGTGTAAGATAAATAAATGTAAAAGGTATTGTGCCCTGGACGACTGTCACACACACACACACAGCCAGGGTGGTCAATTTTTTTTTAATAAACAGATTTTATTAGATTTCAAATACAAAGTAACAAGACGAGAACAATGAAAAAGCAACAGTAAATGTGCTCCAAGTCATCAGTCCCCATCCCCCCTAAGATTAAATTACATGACTTGCCCAAAAATTCAGCGTTAAAGATAATCTATTGTATTCCCACCATTAACTCAAAATGTTGGAACATTTTGTAGGGCATTGTAGATAGGTTCCTCCAGTTTAGCACACAAATCCATTTCAGCGCGCCATTGTTTCAGTGTTGGTGGGGAGGTTTGCCTCCAAGCGCGAGCAATGTCTCTCTTGGCTACCAGAGTTACCAGTCCAATTAATATTCTGTCCCTACAAGACCCTCCCATCCCATCAAGTACCCCCAGCGTGCCACTCTAGGCAATAAATATATGGAAGTTCCCAGAACCGCTGATAGGGTAGCACCAACCTGGTGACCTTAAGGGGCAATCCGTGGGCACAGCTATACCATATGAAAGAAGTTGGCCTCTGGGGATTGGCAGCGCGTGCAGCTGGTATCAGTGAGGATCTGCATGCTGGCCTGTCTCGGGGGAGTCATATAGGTGTGGTGGAGATAGTGCAGTTGAATTAATCATAGTCGGGCAGATATCACTAGCTCCCAGGAAGCTCTCACCACTCAACCTCATCTAATTCCCAAATCCAACCCTCCCACTTTTGATGCAGTAATTCCAATGAATGCATTATGAACCAGGGCTCTGTATAGTTGAGAAATCCTGCCCTTACCCCACTTCCTCAACAACATTGGGCTTCAGGAGGATTAAAGTCTATGAGGTCACATAGATCCTCACTGTAAGATTCAAGGGCTTGGTGTATTTGCAAGTACTGGTAAAACTGGGTATTTGACAGAGAGAACTGTGTCTGAAGGTCAGCGAAAGAGTACATGGTGAACCCTTTCCCAACGTCTGACAGTGTGGAAATACCAATCAGGTCCCATCGATGAAACCACTTAAGTCGTGTCAATTGTGCAAGCCAACAACCTCTCCAAATGGGAGTCTGCCCTGTCAGGCACCCCTTCTAGCCCATAAATCAGATGCCCCCCTCCATATCAAGAAGACCACCCTGGTGACCTCTGGAAGTGATAGGGGGAGCGGGCAGCTATACATGTAGTGCATTACACTATTTTGGCCCAAACCACTTAGCTCCAGCCAATATGCTGGGTCGCTCCAACCGCCTATCAACCAGCCATTCATAGCTAGAAGATGGGAGGCCCAATAGTATACACTAATATCCATCCACTGCCTCAATCTCTCCCTCACAGACCGAGTCACTGCATGTGCCCTTAGCTATACAGGCAGGGCGCCCACCACCAGAGGAAGGAGCGAAACAGTGATGCCACCTCTGTAAACAAAGTGTTTGGAATGTAGAGCAGAAAAGTATGTAATATGTAGAGAAAATGGGGAAGTATAATTTTTATTAATGTAACTCTACAAAGAAGATTTAATGAAAAGTCCGACCGTGCATTTAAGCTGGCCTTTAGACTACTCAAGAGAGGTGTCAGGTTAAGGGCACAGATGAGATCCAGTACAGTTTCCACGTTCATTTCCAAGTCCTTGAAACTAAGCGGGCGAAGGGAGGCATCTGTCCTCCCATTGGTCAATGCACTAGCACCCCTCAGAAGGACAAGGAGAGGCTTTGACCTGTTAAGGCGCAGGGTGGAGACCTCCTCAAAAAGACAAAGGTGATTGAGGGCCCAAGACCACCAGGTTTGCAAAATAAAGAACAAGAACATCGTCAGTGTATAACATGACTTTTTTCCTCAAAGGCATTCGCCCAGTGCCAGCCCTCGAGCTGTGCAAGGACTTAATCACCATGGCAAAGAGCAGTGGGGAAAGGGTACAGCCTTTCTGGGTTCCCCATTCAATTGGATACAATCGCAGGATGGCATCCCGTTGATTCGGACTGAGCTGTCAGGCATGAGAAAAGAAGTGACACCATTGTGCGGAAATGTGGCCCATACCATGCAACCCTTCTACTAGATAATCGCAGTCAAGAGTCTCATAGGCTTTTTCACAATCAACAAGGAACAACACTAAGTCACATGTCAGTTTCTCTGCGTCAGCAAGGGCACATTGCAATAGTCGGATGCAATGAGGGGTACTGCATTTTGGCATAAAGCCACATTGGCCAGGATGTATTAGGGAGGTGAGAATTGGGTGGAGCCTAGTCGCCAGGATCTTGGCATATACTTTAATACCTGCATTGATTAAGGAAATGGGGCTATAGGACCCGCGGTCCAGCGAAGGCGGATTGGTTTTAGGAATGACAACAATAGTCGCCAGGTCTCTGGAACGCTCCCTTTCTGATGGCCTTCTTGTAGAGCCGAAGTAGACGGGGAACCAGAATATTGCAAAATGTGGAGTAATACTCCAGGGAGAAACCATCTGGGCCAGGGGTTTTCCCAGCCTTCAGGTGAATTTCATCTTCATCAATCGGTTCCTCGAGGGCGCTACACTAGGTCTGGCTCAAAGAAGGAATTGGTATATTGTTAAAGAGGCCGCGGGCTGTGAGTGTAAAGCTGCCTGTAGTAGGCTGCAAACGCCTCCGCAGTCTCGGGGCTAAGGTGGCTATACTTCCTGAGACATCAGTAACCTCTGGTATAAATCGTGAGGCAATGTCTTGAGTCACCAGTTGATCCACTCTCGCCACCTGAGGACGTCGAACCAGACAAGGAGCCGTGTTGCGCATTCAGTGCCTACGAAAATTCCACGGAGGTCTAACTCTGGAGGGACCCCGACAGTCTACTTTGAAGTTTTGTGCCTGGGTTACTATTGTCAGCTATTTTCATAGCGTGTTTGGAACATTGGCTGTCCTGCCATTCTCCGGGGCAGTTGCCCCACCGTCAATCACACCCTGGATACGTTGATAGGTTCTGGCATTACATTTACCAGGATTTAGTTTTCAGGAGTTAGGTACCCTGTAAAGGTCGGTCAGTGTGGTACAAGCCTTCTGTCCTGTTATATCTTTGGATGGTAGCGGAACACAGGATGATATTATCATGTCTGATACAAATTCAAGATTGAGCCCCCGTGTTATTGTGCTTTGATTTGACTTATTTCGCAATATTTAAAGGACAATTTATGCCAAATAAGAACTTGATCTACTGCGCCCTGACAAAGGAACTGAGGACCCGGATCCTTTTCCGAAACACGCGTCGGCGCCTTCCTTTTGTTTCTATGTTGTATGTGTAAATTCTATGTAATCTTTCACTGTTAGGTCTTGTCTTTATTGTTTCACTGTGGCTTAATTGTGTTTGGATATTTGGTGTGATTAGATGAATGAATGATATTGTTTGCCTATGTGTTTGGGGATTACTGTTTATAGTATGTTTGTATGCTTTGTAAATATTGTACATATAGAATAAGTATGTTGATAATGTCACTGTGCTATGATTATGTTTTTCATGTCAGAAAATTATAACAATAAAAAAGAAAATATGTTTTTCAAATAAGTATTGCTGTGGGACAATGTTAATATATATTCAATGAAGGATATATTACCGAGATATTGATGTGATACCTAGGAGAGGTTTGTTCTTGTTCTTCTTGAGTCACCAGTTGATACAGGAGCACACCATTTTTGTTGCTGTGTTCGTAGATACGTTGGGTGGCTGCCCTCCAATAACGATGTGCTTCACATAGGGATAGTTGCTGTTGCGTGGACTTGTCTATATTGAGTTGGTGGGTGAGTGTCTCAGTGGTGCCCAGGTCATCCTAGACTCATTGTCAAATATGTGAGTCTCCAGGTGTAGGAAAGTGGGTTTCTGTTGCAGTAACCCCCCCACTTTTTGCCAGACTACTGATGCACTTTTCCTTGGTGTGCCCTGGGTCACTGCCAATCAAGTGCCCAGGGCCTGTGTTCCTTCCCCAAAACGAACCCAATTGACATCTCTGGCCACATGTCAGCCCCTGGTAAATGGTACCACAGGTACCCAGGGCACTGTGACCAGAAAAGGCCCTAAGGGCTTCAGCACTTATTGTGCCACCCTTAGAGGTCCTGCACCCTGACACTCACACACTGCCTTTGCAGGCTGCATGTCTTGGTGCAGAACAAAGTGAAGAGTCGACATGGCACATGGTGTGCCATGCCCACAAAACACTGCCCTGGCATACATCAGTCACCCCTCTAGCTGGGTGCCCTATGCCAGTGGTGAGGGTTCAGGTGCATGAGCCCTGTACTCCTACAGTACCCAGGTCCATTCCTGGGCACTGTAATAGCAGTACTGCCATTAAGAGTATATGGTGCTGGGAGGGTGTCTTTACGAACTCCACAGCACCATAATGGCTGCACTGAAGACTGGGAAGTTTGGTATCAAACTTCTCAGCACATTAAACCCACACGGATACCAGTGTGGGATTTAATGTAAAATGCATGACAGAGGGCATCTTAGAGATGCCCCCTGAAACTCGACCAACTTCCAGTGACCTGACTGAGTGGCTGCCTAGGCTGCCACCACCAGACATGTTTCTGGACCCCTGGGTCGAGAGCTTGCCACTCTAGGGAGTCTGAAACAATGCACATCCTGGGACGAAGTGCCAAGCCTCCTCCCCCAGGGTGGGCGGGGTTCAAGCTTCAAAGGCATACCGCCTTTGTGAGCCTCTCCAGACCAATTGCTGCTCTCAGCAACTGGTTCCCACTAGTTCTACCCCCCACTTTGGGCGGGAGACCCGGCGGGAAAAGCAAGAGAGGAAGAGAGGTGTGCCCACCTCTGCCAACTCCACCCCTAAGGTGGAGGAGGTGAGGTGAAGCACAACCTCGAGTCCCCACCATCTTGAGGATGGGGGGACCCAGCCAACCAGGAACAGGCTCCTACCTCCCTCCCACTGGAAAAATGGCAGAATAGGGGGTGTACCCACCCCAGGGAAGGGACCCATTGGTCCCTGCCCTTTACCTACCTGTAACACCCCTAAATTTAGTATTTAGGGGCACCCTGAACCTTCCTTCCTCAGATCCAGCAACCACAAGAAAAGAAGAAGGATGAGAATCCGTGCAGAGCTAACAAGAGGATGACGTCCACTGACTTGACCCCAGTTCTAGAGGCCTGCCTCCCCTCGAATCTGCTCCTGCGAAACCCCGGTGTGTCCAGGGAGCAACCTCTAAAACCCCGGAAGGCCTACCTGCATTCACTTTCCAAGCTGTTTCTCCTGTGAACACCGGCCATGTTTAAACTGCAGCTTCTGGTGCCAGCCAGAAACCGCGAATCCAGCACCCTCTGCACCCGCTGAGCCCGGACCCTGTTTGAGTGAACAAACACCACGAAGAGGTCCCCCCAGCGATCGTGACTCAAGATCCGGCGACTCCTGACCTGCCTCAAGCCTCCAGATGTCGCTGGCAGCCTCAATTCAGAGACCCCCCCACCGCGACCAGAGCAGGTAAGAAAATCCGACGTGATACTGCCCATCCCACAGTGATGTTTATTGGGTTAACCTCTTGTCTCATTCTGGGAAGAAGAGCGAGTCTCGCCAGCACAGGAGTACCGCCTTTGTAGGTGCCAGTGTGTGTGTGTCTGTGTGTGTGTGTGTGGGGATGGGACCATCATATAAGATACCTAGGCCATTGTCCAGGCTCAACAAGGCCAACTCTGCCCTCTAGGCTAAGTCCTCTCCGACCCTCGCCCATCCAATCATTGGTGACCAAGAGCTACAATGCCGTATATAGTATAGCCAGATGTCCACCAGCCCCAAGTCACCAGTGAACGCTGATTGACGCGAGCATCCCAGGCGATGCCCTGTGTCAGCGCTCCCCAAAGGAATGGTCAAACAAATTAGTTGAGCTTCTTTGGACCAAGGTTTAGAAAGTGGAAGCAGAATATTTTGCAGGATATAATGGTACTCTGAGCCTTGACCCGACAAATTCCTCAAGATCGAGTCATTGCTTAAAAGGGTCCACCTTTCGACAGCCCCAAATCTGTTTGCTATAATCCTAATTAAAAAACACACACACACACACACACCCACACACACACTGTAGCTATAGTTAGGATTTCCAGAGTTATGAATTTCCTGGGTTTTTGAACATTAATAAGTTGGCTTCTCTGCGATGAATCTCCATGAAACTTCGCAAACCTCTAGCTTTTTCTACATTGGCAGATGATGCAAAGTGTTGTGGTTGTTGGTCATGCGAAAATGTAACAACTGTCACTTGTAAACAACGCATAAACACATGTGTGGCTTTCTACAAAACACAGCAAATGTGAACTATTTTCTGGTTACATTGTCACATATACCACATCATGCTACAGTAGCTGGAGTAGCTCTGCAGGAGGCTGAGAAGAAGGCGGAGTTGAGGGAGCTGGGCACACATGGGAATCAGCAGCCCAACTTATACTACTGAAGACCAAATAACAGAATGGGTCTGGCAGATTATTCAGGTGCTTGGGACGAGTGAAGATTGTTTTGCAAGGTGCAAAGGACAAACAAGGTCCTGGTGTTTTAGGGCTGGTAGACATACCAAGTTGAGAATCCAACAGATGTAGCAGTTCACATGTGACACATGCATCATGTTGCAGCCTGGAAGATTCCCCGTGACTCTAGAAGGATAAATGTGTTGCTGCACTGGCTTCCATCTTACAGGCAGGGCAGGTGCAAACTGATGTTTGGATCCAATCAGCCAAGAAACTAATGTTTCTGTTCAGCTCAAACCTGCACAAAGGAACACAAAACCAAGACTCTAGTGGCAGTGGTTGCAAGGTACCTATATGGTCATGGGTTGTGGGGGGCGCTTAATGTGACTGAAGCACAATGGTATCACGGGTAATGGGGAACAATGGTGATGGAATCTTAAGCGTGATAGATCAGCACAGGGGTAAAATAACAGACTCAAGTGTCAAGGAATTTGAGGGATTATGAAAACTCAGTCATGGCATAGTTGCAGTCCATGAAGCTCAACATGGGTAATACAACATAATCCCTGCAAGTTAAGCCCACTGCCCTTAGGGCGCATGAGGGGGTCATGGCAATGACAATACTTTTGGTCTTACATAGGTGGAACACTGTATAGTCTACATGATGTCCTGAGGTTAGAAATAGAGGAGCGTATATTGGCAATGGCCACACAAGGCCACACAGATAGTCTCCCTATGCCACAGCTATGTTTACAAGTACATTGCAAGATTTGTACAGTATCCAACATAACACTTTAAATATGTTACCTCTTGGGGCGTGGCTAGCGGCCGAGTAAGATGGCTGCTGAGTGAAGGAGCTCCGGGGAAGCCGTAGACTTCCACGTCAATCTGGCCAATTATCCGATGAACAGGTATATCCCAGGGGCCTGCGCTGGGGCCCAGGACTGAGCAGCAGCGGTAGGCGCAACTCCGGTTGACATTCGACACCGGGTTCCAGCATCACCAGACGACAAGCCACAGCGGCCTACATCCTGCGCAGCAACCGGGGCATAAATTACTGGGTGATCCAGGTGCATGATGCACAGACGGCGGATCGCACAGTGAAGGAGGTGCCAGAACCACCCCAGGTACCAATGGGAGAAGGTGGGACCCACGAGTGCACTGAGGAGCTGGTGTCTGGCCGCAATACAGGGGCAGCAACGAATGGAGAGGCGGAGGCGAGGTGAGGCCTGGTGACTGGGGCAGAGCCTGGGACTATATTACGCGAGGCACCGCCCCCCCTCTAACTGCCCATCCATAAAGCAAACTCCGGCACCTTAAGAGACCCTGGGAGCCTGAGCGGCACGGCAACACGTAGCTGGGGCGGAGAACACTCTTGGTCAATGGACACATAGTTAACTCCGGTGGCTGTGAGTTGCACCGGACATACTAACAGGCAGTCAGTCACTGGCCCACCTGCAGACATTGCGCACCTAGATAAGCCCTAGCAGAACTTGCCATATCGAGTAAGGGGCCCCTAATAATCTGCGGACCACAGGGACCAAGATCCCGAGCGAGACGGCAACACCGAATAGAGGCCTACCTTGGCAACATCAAGCGACTCCATGGCAGGCAGGGGCCCGCGGACTCAGAACACGCAAACCAAACTGGACAAATACGCCTATGGCAAAGACTTTCCGCCACTTCCTGAGGGACGCAACTCCTCAGGGAAGGCTGCAGATGGCGATGGGTCCAAGAAAGTGACACTGGAAGATATCATGGCGGCCCTTACGAGTGTCCAGGCTACAGTGGGGTCGATCTCCACGGATGTTTCCCTAGTAAGGGCCGACTTCCAGAAAATGACGGCCAGAGTCACAGAAGTCGAACAAGTCACCAAAACTTTAGTGACGGACACAGTTGCACTGCAGAAGGCGGTGTCCCGACTCAAAAATGACAATAAGTTGCTGACGGAAAGGCTTGACGACCAAGAAGGGTGCTCCCGCAGAAACAATGTTCGCACTCTTGGAATTCCAGAGAATGAAGGCGCTCCTGCAATGGATCTCTATGTTGAAGACCTGATCAAGACCCGGCTGCAGCCCAAAGGCCTTTCAAATTTTTTTTCTGTAGAAAGGGCCCATAGAGTCCCGGGCGGCAAATCCAAACCGGGGGCACCCCCTAGACCGGTGATTGCCCGCCTGTTCAACTTCCGCGATAGAGACTATTAAACTGCGAGAGTCTCCCCACCGATTCAAATCCAAAACTCAACGGTCTCCTTTTTTCCGGACTACACGGCAGCGGTCTCATGGCGCAGACGAAGTTTCCTGGAGGTCAAAAAGCACTACGGGCTCAGGAACTACTATACTCAATGTTATTCCCTGCAAAACATAGGGTGGTGGCGGAGGGCAAAACGTGGTTTTTTGAAACGCCGCAAGAGGCGCACAACTGGCTTGAAGGGTTGCGACGAGTGGACAGGCCGCGCAGCGGAAACAGAAGTCAGCGCCGAAAGGACGAGAATACTGATACCAGCAGCCAAGATCCGCGACAATCAGACCCGGACTTCTCGCAATGGTCAGAAGCAGACGATCTGGGCCATGGCTAGAACTACCAGTAAAATAACAACCGGGCAGTAGGCGCCCATGTAGGAAAGAGCCACAGACACGCCGACTTTGGACACTGGGCTGACGCAGGATCTGGAAGGAAGGGAAGGGCTGCGCTCCCCCTTGGACTTCTTACCCCGCCAAGCAAGTACACTGTTCGGGGCTGGGATGAAGCACTCTGCTGAGTTGGGGTGGCGGGCGGTTTCGAGTCCGTCAGCAGGGAGGCAGGGTGTGAGGGCGGGATATGGGGTGGGGAAGTTTGGGTTCCGATTGTTTTTGTTCTATTTTGTAACGGCACGAATGACAAAGCACACAGCCTTCTGGCTGGCAGCTCTCCGCATAACATGGTCAGGAAACAGATTATGCTCCGCAAGCACCGACTCCATGGCAACACATACCTCAGCTGACCATGACCTGGGCGCAACCCCTGAAGCTCAGGTGACCCCCCTCATGCTCTTAACTTGGAATGTCCATGGGCTAGGGGACAAAATTAAGAGGGGACTGGTATTACAGGCCTTGAAACGTCAGGCTCCCACGTTGGCGCTCTTGCAGGAAACACATCTCACGGGAACGGCAAGTAAGGCACTAGACAGATGGGGTATAAGATGGTGGTGCACTCCGAATTCTCGACGGTCTCCAGGGGAACAGGCATCCTGGTGCGGAAAAATTCTTCCTTCATAATACTCCAAACCAGGAAAGATGATCAGGGTAGATTTGCAGCACTACAGGGACAATGGGAAGGAAGGCTTATCAACGTGATATCTGTATACATCCCCCCGGCGCACCATGCGGTGGCGCTCCCAGCACTTAGCGACTTTCTACTCACACTACCGGAAGGGGACCTTATTATTGGGGGGGCTTCAATGCCACAATGGAGGCTAACTTAGATAGATATCCAGTCAAGACACAGACACCTGGGGTCTCTTGGTTGCAGAGCTTCGCGGAGGCACTGGGATTTATCGACGTCTGGAGACATGCCCATCCCGCAGCACACCAATACACGTTCCACTCTAATGCGCACAACAGTCTGTCTAGAATAGACTATTTCCTAACATTAGGCACCACCCTGCAGAATGTTGTAGATATTGTGATCAAACCCAGGGGCATATCCGACCACGCACCGATTGTATAGACCTTCTCCTACCACCATAAGTCCCGGCTGAGGATTTACCCTATATACCCCGGGTACCTAAAAGTCCCAAAAATTTGAAAAGAACTCCACAAAGCCACAAAATACTTTTTTGTGGAAAACGCTGCGTCTGTTAATTCCCCGTCAGTGGTTTGGGAAGCCTACAAAACTGTCATTAGGGGGCAAGCAATAGTATCCATCACAGGGCTTGGAGCTAGACTTGCACTCGGCTGAAACAGATCACTCGGCAGACCCTACACCTGACACAGCGCACGCTCTACACCTCAAACAGCAACGATACAGGGATTATTAATTGCATAACGAAACAGTGTTTAAGCTTACGGCAACCAGGCATAGGATATATGATGTAGGGGACAAGGCAGGGAAACTACTGGCGTGGTAGACAGTCGTGAAAGGAGTACTAGGGGCATAGTGCAGATACGGACAGCGGAGGGGCGGTTAACGATGGACCCTCGGACCATAGTAAGTACACTAGCAGGGCATTTCCAAGAGGTTTACAAGTCGACATCGGACATATCAGAGGCTGAGGCCACGGCACCCATAACACATATAGAAATTCCCAGGCTCTCGCAGGAGACTTCTCTGGAACTGGAGGCGGATCTTACAGAGGACGAGTTGCAAGTAGCAATCCGTTCTCTGCAGTCAGGCAAGTCACTGATTTGATTTGATTTGATATGATTTTTATTTTTGTAAAGCGCGC
Source organism: Lissotriton helveticus (assembly GCF_964261635.1). Lineage (NCBI taxonomy): Eukaryota > Metazoa > Chordata > Amphibia > Caudata > Salamandridae > Lissotriton > Lissotriton helveticus. The sequence goes on from NC_136073.1 coordinate 705,034,363, forward strand.
GATTGCCCGTGGGCATGTTGGCGCTGGATCTGTTTCAGGAGACACATGGTCCAGTTTGCTCAGGTCTATCTTGCTTTGAACAGCCAGGTTTTTACTTCCTTCCGGAAGGTGAGCAGAGAGGTGCTATTTTTAATAGTGACTGGGAGTAGGTTCCAAGTCCTGGCCTTGTGCAGTATGAAACTATTTCCTCCCCTGTCTAAACCTTGGGACCTGGAGCAGTTGAGACTGGCTAGATCTGAGGGTTCTGGATGGTTCATAGGGTTTAAGCCATGTTCTAAGGAACAAAGGGCCAGAGCCATGAAGGGCCTTATAGGCCAGGCAAAGTCATTTAAACACCAATCTTTTGGGAATCGGGAGCCAGTGGAGGTGCTCCAGTCTGTGGGCTATTGGATCGTGCTTGGGGATGTCCAACACCAATCTGGCTGCTGCGTTCTGTAAACGTTGGAGTTCAGCCATGATTTGGACCTGGGCCCCAGTATACAGCGCGTTTCCGTAATCTAGCCTTGATAATGCCAGTGCTGTTACAACCGTTTTCCTGGTGTCCTGCGGGATATAGGGTAGGAGCTTCCTTATCATTTTCAGAATATACCATACCGCCGATGTTAGTTTGCTGGCCTGAGCATCGAAGGAAAGCTTACTATCCAAAGTAACACCTAGGTTCCTTACCTTCTGAACTGGAGAAAGGCAATTGCCCAGGCTATCTGGCCACCATTCTGGTGTCCATACATTGGCGTCAGATCCAAGCAGCATTACTTCCCTTTTATCTACATTCAGTTTTAGGCAGTTACTCGGCATCCACTGCTTGATTTGTGACATACAGGACTTGACTTTTTTTGCGGTTTGGTCAACATCGCTGGCTAAGGACACAACTATTAGTGTGTCGTCGGCATAGGAGACAGCCACAAACCCACTTTCCCTTATGATCGCCGTTAAAGTGTGGGACTTAGGGAGGACCCTTGTGGCACCCCACATGGTGATTTGAAAAGTTTGGATCTTGCTTCTCCCAGCTCTACTGTGAAGGATATATTGCTCAGGTATGAGGCTAGCAGTGTGCGTGCTGAGCCCTGAACTCCTACTCCGGCCAGACGATTCAGGAGTGTCTCGTGGTTGTCCGTGTCGAAGGCCGCCGAGAGGTCTTAAAGGACCAAGGCGGCCTTCCCTCCGGGGTCAAGCACGCTCCTGAGCTCTTCCACTTCTGTTAGCAGTGCCGTTTCGGTCCCATGTCCCTCTCGAAACCCGAACTGAGAGTGGTCTAGGATGTTTCCATCTGAGAGGTACTGGGCAAGTTGTTTGTTCAAAAGTTTTTCCACACCTTCGCCGCAAAGGGAATCCTTGCTATGGGTCTAAAATTGCCAGGGTCCTCCGGGTCTAGTTTTTTTTTTTTAGGAGTGGCATTACTGATGTAGATTTCCATGCTTCAGGGAAAACTCCTTATAAAATGATATGCCTAAACAGTTTTTCCAGCTGTTTGCTCAGTAGCTCGGGAAAAAGCTGCATCACCTTAGGCGGGCATGGGACCCAACGGGATCCCGATAGAATTGTACAAACAAATGGCGGAAATGATTAGTCCACACTTACTGAAGATGTACACTGACAGTCTCGAGAAAGGCGAGCTGCCGCTGAATCCAACGGCTGGCCACATTAGTGGCTATCCCGAAGTCCGATAAGCCCCCATCCGAATGCACCTCCTACCGCCCAATATCTCTGTAAAATGCGGAGGCTAAAATTCTGGCCAAACTACTAGCGAACAGATTGATGGTGCACCTCCCACACTTAATCCACCCTGATCAATCCGGCTTCCTGCCAAATAGAAACACCGCACTAACCCTCAGGCACTTGCAGGGAGCACTGGCTAAGGCACCATCCCTGTGAGAGCTGGCAGTTATCATATTCCTGGATGCGAGGATGTCTTTTGCAATGGTGGAATGGAATTACCTCTTTGCGGTCCTTCCACATTTGGGGTTTGGCCCTAGGTTTTGCACGTGGATCCGTCTCCTTACACAGGGCCCCTGGCATATGTGACAGCTAATGGGTACCTATCAAATGCTATACCACTGGCGAGAGGGACGCGCCAGGGATGCCCCTGTTGCCACTCATTTTCGCGTTAGTATTAGAACCCCTTGCGACGTGAATTAGAGGAGCTCCATTATTAAAAGGCATCCGATGGGAGGAAGGGTGGGAGGACCGTCTTTCCCTGTATGCTGATGATATTCTGGTGTACCTCACAGATCCCGAAAACTCCACATCAGTGCTCCTTAAGACATGTGACAGCTTCTGAAGGATATCGGGGTATACTATAAATTGGTCAAAGTCGGTCCTATATGTACTACAGGGCCCCGCACCACAGCTCCCAGACCGTTGCCCACTTGTAATCTCGCAGGATTCCTCTAAATACCTAGGCATACACATCACGACTGACACTGCAGATTTCTTCTCCTAAAACCTGGCACCCCCCCCCCCCACCGGAGCATCTCAAGAGAGACCTGGTGCATTGGGAATCCCTTCCCCTGACACTGTTGGGGAAGGCAAAACAACAGTTGATGGACTGAATGCAGAACAATGTCATACATTCACCCCAGTACAGATATCTGGGCCTAAATCCATAGTTTTTTTGCACTCCACACCACCCCAGTTCAGACATGGCCATATGCAATTCAGCCTTGACCCTATGCCTCATGGGAACAGTCCAGCCCGAACTGCCAATCCGTGTCTTTCCTGGACCGGAATCAAGCATCCTAGGACCGGTTTCTGGCTATCAGCCATCTTCTGCCAGGATAACTTGACTCCAGTGGTGTGGAGAGCATGGGACTCACGTCTGAGCATACCCATCCCACTCGGGGTGACAAATGCAAAACAACAGTTGATGGACAGATGCAGAACAATGTCATACATTCACCCCAGTACAGAGATCTGGGCCTAAATCCATCGTTTTTTTGCACTCCACACCACCCCAGTTCAGACATGGCCATATGCAAATCAGCCTTGACCCTGTGCCTCATGGGAACAGTCCAGCCCGACCTGCCAAGCCATGAGTCACAGGGTCAGACTGATTTGCATATGGCCATGTCTGAACTGGGGTGGCTGAGTGAGCTAAAGAATGGTGATGGATTAAACCCAGATCAGTTGAATGTGGGTGAGTGTTTGATTGGCTCAAACGCTCCGTCCATCATCCCCTTTTGTATCGCTTTGTGTGGCAGGGTATGCTCAGACGTGAGTCCCTTGCTCACTTGGCCACTGGATTCAAGATAGCCTGGCTGATGAGGATTATGAATCCGAAACCGGTTCCAGGATGCTTGTTTCCGGTCCAGTGAAGACATGGCTTGGCAGTTCGGGCTGGACTGTTCCCATGAGGCACAGGGTCAGACTGATTTGCATATAGCCATGTCTGAACTGGGGTGGCTGAGTGAGCTAAAGAATGGTGATGGATTAAACCCAGATCAGTTGACTGGGGGTGAGTGTTTGATTTGCTCAAACGCTCCGTCCTTCATCCCCTTTTGTATCACTGTTGGGGAAGGCGGCACTGTACAAAATGATGGCCTTGCCTCGGTTTTTGTATGCTCTCGAAAACACGCCGTTTCCAGTGCCATTAAAATACTTTGAAACAAATAGCAGCGCCGGTGTCCACACTCCTTTGGGGTAACAGGCCGGCGCGAATAGCACAAACAAAATTGCACCGAAGCTGGTATGATGGAGGAATAGCACTCCCCAATATCCTGTTGTATTACTGGGCGGCACACCTTAAGGTCATTAATCAATGGATACACGCTTCACAGGCCGACCAAGCATATAGGGCAGATAGGGCTCAACTAGGAACAGGAAATATGCTCGCAGTCCTGTATAATAAAGGGCAAGCGGTAAAAATGGTGGGCCCCACCAAACACACGGCCATGCTATGGCACTCAGCGCAGACACGGTTGGGATGGAAGGGGATCATCATCAAACTTACCCCTCTCTGGGACACTAAGCAGTTGGGTCGCCTGAGTAATAGTAAGTGATTTGAGCAATGGGACAACATAGGTATTTCCACAGTGGGGGATCTGTGGGACAGAGGGAATATACTGCCATTTGACCAACTCAGACAACAATATGAATTAGGCCTGACTGAGGCTTTCAGATACACACAAATACGCCACGCATTACTTGTGGTATTGCCACAGGACACTAAAGTCCCTAAAGCGTCCCCACTGGAAGATCTATTGCTTACAGATTACATTTCAAAATGCGCCACGTCCTTCACGTATCGCAAACTACTCAATAACCTGCCGGACCCTACAGTCTCACTACGGAACAGGTGGGGGGCGGACGTGGGGGACGTGGATGACACAGAATGACAGGAAGCCCTAGCCTCGCCCAAAGAGGTAGGCATACCCGCAAGACTTAGACTGGTGCAGCTTAAGATCCTACAACAGATTAAAAAAAAGAAATTTATCTCTTGACCTGTGCGGGGACTGAAATGGCAAACTAGGGCCAGTGCAGGCACACTTACCCCACGAGGCAATGATGTGACTGTTACAACTAGAAATGGATTCGACTGTAAACGTGTGTCTTACTGATAACCTATCTTTGCTGTTTGCCCCAGTGCTCCAACTATGTGTGTTGCTGTACACAGGATACCAATAAAATAGAAGAAAAGATTAAATGGTAAGGTGTAACTACATGTACTATCACTCCAGTGAAGGTAGCAGTCACTGATGCTTTACAGGTTTGCCGGGTGTCATCTTTCAGTATATGCACATATTTACAGCTGATGTGCATGGCTATCCACATGCAAAAGTGAAGGAACCCCTCTCTAATGCTGAGTAATGCAATGTAGGGACTATATATATATAGTGGCACTCAGGATTCATGAATACATAAAAATAAAATCACACTTGTCTGGCCTACTGAAGCTGGACTCGTGATGGTCATACCATAGGCAAACAGATTTCGATTAGACTTTTTCCAAGGTGCATTGTGCCTGTGCCACACATCTTGTTTCCGACACAAAGCCTAAAAAGCAAATGTCTCTGCGCCAATAAATTCCAGGGTGGAAGTTGGCTAGTGTAGTGTGGTAATTGATGTCTGTCCAACAGTCACAGGGGTCATATTAGCTTAACAACACAGCATAATATTTGTCCTGTAAATTGGTAAGCATGATGCCAAATACACTATAGACTGGCTGAACCAGCTGGGATAGCTGCCAAGGTTTCGAATTGCTATTTGTGACGTTTTCATAATTTTAGTGAAATTATGAGTGAAATTCAACGAATATGAGTAACACTTTTTTGCAAGCAAAATCAAGCAGTAAAGAGGAGGGAAACAAAAACTATCAGAAATTACACCCATTTGAGCAACGTGACTGTGCCAGCAAAAGCACATTGTAATAGTATAGCAAGTCAGTGCAACAGTAGGAGATCATGACTTACACAATAGCTGCCACATTTTCAGATTTTCCTCATATGCTATATACATATTTTGCATATGTCAAAATCCATCCAATTAAGCTTAATGCAGGATTTTATTTCCAGAAAATTCAGCAGTCCAGCCTAGCCACCTAGCCCGACAAGCATATAAACAGACAAAAAAAATCAACCCCACACACTGACCTGCAGTCTCAAGATCTGACTGCACTGGTGGCAGAACGGCAACTTAAGAGATACCTGCAACTTCATCTAAGGGGGCAAATCACTGTGGTCTCAGCAGTAACCCCCATCAGCCACGGCCGGTAGTGGGAGTACCGGCCGGGCGGTGATGTGGGGAGGGGGAGGTAATTGCAAACACAACAGTGATGGACAGAATGTGGATCAATGTCACACATTCACCCCAGTCCAAGGGAGGTATGTTACTAACGATATGCTTTATTTTTTCAGCACCATCTATTTAAGACAAACGTATCTATTTCCAATATGAATGCATGCTAAGATTATTATTTGTATTGTTGTATATTCACTGCTCCCATATCTTGGGACATAGGAGTGGCATATGCAGGGCTGGTCCCTGCATGGTCCCGAAGAAATGCTAGGGGTAGCATGAAACATGTCGACCAAAATCGCTCACTGAATCAACCGCATTATTGGTTGACCCACAGTGACACTAACCCCACTTTTAACATACCTGCATAGGAGCTAAATAAATTGGATAGGCCCACTAAGCACGGTATTTTTAACTCACTCACACCCACTCCACCTCTATATTTCTTTGCACCACACATAGTCTTTCACTCTTAAGTGCTCCTGCGTAGTTCGTGAGCCGCAGCACGCCCCTTTTCGTAGAGAACTGGGATGGCCCCAATGATGAAGCATGTCACCGTGGGGCAACCCCGGTGAGTGAGGGGACACTAGAAAGAAAATTTTCTTTCTCGAAGGGTACACTGATCCAGTAAGTCACATACCTACACTAGAGCTAGGTCCAAGGATCCTACACGTGGGATCCCCACTCTTGTACTGAACCCTTAAGGAGGTCGACCTAGTCTCTCTAATCCTCCTTCTCCTTCTGTTTCTCATAGTTATCTGGCAGCAGTTTGGCTGCGGGAGTTTTTTGACAATAATACAGGTCGACACCTGGTATTATCTGTTATTTTTAGTCCATGACCTAACAACAGACACTCTCCATAAAGCAGTACACAAAATTTACCTTTGGTCCATATGATGGCTGAAATCACGGGTCTATCCTTTTCAGAAGAGCAGGTAGTCAGAATTATTGCCTCCATTCTACCACACACAGGGGCTCCCAACAGGGAAAACAGTGATGCGACCCAGATTTGGGATGAACTAACTGAACTTAAAAGAAATCAAATCAAAACACTGATTCATGGTGTCATGATGGCAGAACATCTTAAGATCAGTGCAGCTCCGAGAGGTATCATTGTCAGAAATGAACCATTTATCTTCCAACAAGACCAACAATTTAAAAAGGATTGGTCTCTCATTTCATGGCACTGTACCAGGGACTGGTTAGTGCTCATAGTGAAAACAGCAGCCCGACTTTCAGAGACACTTCTGGAGGAAATCCATTCTTTAGAGATACGCTTAAAATCTTACCAAACTCCAAGTGAGCTAAAAAAGAGACTAGATGAATTAAACAAAAGCATGACGGAGTTCGAAATCTCCTTGAAAGACACTAAGTATGAGAAATTGTCAAAAGACCAAAAAGCCTTTTCAAATGAGAAAGTGTATCTTTATATCAAAGTGGACTACAAAGTAAGCAACAGAAATCCGGGATACAATACGGACAGTGACGGATCCGACACGGGTTCCAATAGTTCAGGATCTTCGTCCAACTACAACCACTCCATAAACAGGAGACCAAGAAGGGGAAGAGGAAATTCGGGTAGATATAGGGGGTACCAACACCCCCCCCCGTGGCCACCATATCAATGTCCACAGCAATTTGGCCCACCGTTTCGCCCGCCTCCACCAGGACCTTTCTATTACGGCCCACCGATGTATCCTCAACAGCCTTTCCCAAACTGGGGGAATAACCAAGGAAATCAAAATAACCCAGGTCGCCCTTTTTTAGGCAGGGGCAAAACCCAACAACGGGTGAAAAACAAATCTGGACAGCAACTCCATTGGGCGCAACCTCTAGTGACCGAGTGACCACACACTCGCAGCAAGGGACCTCCGGAGCCATCCACGAGCGAGCACCAGACCTAGTAGTTAATCTATCCAACACTGTACTGACACCAACCCAAACTCAAATTCTCAATAAAGGCTTGGGTTTTGTACCTACCGCTAACACTGACAAATTTAGATTGTGCTGCGAACTCAAGGAGTTTTTAAGAAAACTGAAACTCCAGGTCTTTTTCAAAGAGAAGCAAAGTAATGACCCGATTGAATCAGATACAGGACTTAGGAAGAAGTCGACCTTTGTTCCACCTCCTGGCAACCTACCAGTTGAGATTTTGACTTTTGAAAAGGCTATCATGAAGGAAGTGAAAGAATTAGATCCACGAACAGTGAAAGTGTTCCAAAATACCAGCAACCAGGAATTCCAAGCCATACAGGAACTATCTAATCTAAGTTCCTTGACAATAAAACCTGCTGACAAGGGAGGAGTCATTGTGTTACAGAATACTGCTGATTACAGAGAAGAGTGCCTACGCCTTCTAGCAGATACCAGGAACTACACCATCATAAAAGATGACCCTACTGAACGACTGAGGATATCTATTGCCTACCTCATCGAAGAATCTCTGGCAAATGATTGGATAAGTAAAAAAGAAACGGAGTTCCTAGTAAACAACAAACCAGTCACTCCCTCTTTTTACACAATTCCTAAAATTCATAAACGCCTGGAAAAACCACCGGGAAGACCCATAGTCTCTGGCATAGGATCAATCCTCGAGCCACTTTCCAAATGCGCCGATGCCTTCCTAAGACCATTAGTACAAAAAACTGACACCTACTTACGAGACACGAAAGATGTCCTTTGCTTACTGAATGAACAGACCTTCGACCCCACATCAAGCATTCTTATAAGTCTTGATGTGGAGAGTTTATATGCCAGCCTCCCCCACAAAGAAACCCTCGAAATTCTTGAAGAAGTCCTTTTTGATTCCCAATGGAATTACAAAACACCGAGACATGTAGTACTGGAATGTTGTCGCTTGGCACTTACCGAGAACTTCTTCCGGTTTGAGGAGACCCTCTACCGCCAGCAACACGGGACCAGTATGGGCAGCACTTTTGCGCCGAGCATAGCAGGACTATATGTGCACCATCTAGAGAAGACAAAAATACTGCACGAGAGCAATCCTCACAGACAACACATTACATTATGGAAATGTTACATTGATGACGTCCTGGTAATATGGAATGGCAACGAAAATGAGGCACATGCTTTCTTCAAGTGGCTTAACCAGCAGGACAGGTTCCTCAAATTCACCAACACCTTGAGTAGATCTCATCTAGTGTTCTTAGACCTCAACATCATGGCAGAGGACGGATGTCTAAAGACGACGACACACTTCAAGGCCACTGCACGTAACTGCCTACTGACCTATGACAGTTTCCATCCGAGACATTTGAAACAGAACCTTTCCTTCGGACAGTTCCTAAGGTTAAGGAGAAACTGTACCAGTAAAGAGGACTACCTATCACAAGCAGATGATCTGAGCAAAAAACTACAAGCAAGAAACTATCCCAACAAGTTAGTAAAGAATGCAAAAAAACGGGCAGCGAACAACCACAGGGATGCTCTCCTGGAACCAAAAGTAAAAAATCCAACTGAGAACACACAACCCATTTGTATCACGACATTCACAAAAGTATTGGATCAGGCAAGGAAAATAGTCAAGAAACATTGGCCTATCGTTAACAGTGGTGAGTTGAACATACCTATCCCAATGTTCAGCCACCGCCGTGCGAGGAACTTACGAGATCATTTGGTCCATACCCGTCCAAAGTTCAACTACACAACTACCAGACAGCAGCCTTTGCCCATGGGCCACTACCCGTGTAACAACTGTAGTGTTTGTCACCTCACAGCCAGTACTAAAAGTGTGGTATTTAACAACGGAACCAAGTGGGAATTGAGACAGATGTCAAATTGCAACACTAGTGGACAGGGGCGTAACACAGGCCCCCGCAGCCCACGCGTTGCGGGGGCACCCCAACTCCAGGGGCCCTGCCCCCGCAGTCATTGACAGACAGCAGGGCCCATGGGATGTAGTTTAAAATAGGTTATTTTCCAGTCTGCATCGTGCGCAGGGCACGCAGCTTAGTGGTCTTCAGCTAGGGAGGGGCTGGGCTGGGCTGGGCGTGACTTTACTTTAAAATTATGTGCGTCACAGCTCTCCTTCTAATTGCGTGGGTGTGACGTTTCATTCAGGACTGAATTCAGAGGCGGCAAAAGTGCCTCGCGCCGCAGTAAACAAACCCTCGTGAGAGCAGGTAATGTAAATCATACATTTAAAGTACAGGCATGCACCGGAGTCACCCGAGCCTCAGACTTCGGTTAGATCGCATCATCGCACCGACCTGACGTGATTAATAATTGCCCCATGCGGATTTTCTAGGGTACACAGTCAGTCATTGCCGAGTATAAGGGCCCTGCGAGGGGTTAGCCGGGGGCGAAGTGACTCCCTAGCACAGCAGGTAAAGACTCAGTGGGCCCCCTCCTGTCCCCTGTTCATTTTCAAGTGCGGTATTTAAACCCTGGTGTGACTTTGCCTCTTACTCGCCAATTACCTTACAAGATAATTGTTCTTTAAACAGAGCATTCTTTAGCCACCCTTTAACATTATTTTCAGCTGTACAGTTACCACTTTCCATGGAGATGTGAGCTTCTGATTTTTAATTTCGGTTTTGAAATATAGCATGGCAGACCTTTTTTGTTTGCTTTGTTTTGTAATGTATAGCGCAAACTAGACCCGAGCCGAGTGTCAGAGCACTTTACAGTACTACTTACAAGTTACATACTATAAAAGTAGCAGATTACTGTGAAGAAAACGTGAGGGTGAAAGCCAGCATACCAGAATGGGTCTGACGCGTAACAGAGGATGAACATTAGCGACACTCTAGGTCAAATTGCAGTGTGCCCTCACAGTATAATGTTTTAATAAAATGTACATATTGGGATGCAGTGCTTTGTTCACAGGGTGTTTCTGGATCCGGAGTTTTTTTGTTCCTTGAAAGTGTTGTACGAGCAGTTTGTTCAAATTCCTCTGGGGATAAACTTCCCTTTTTTGGGCCTGCTTCCCGAGGAGACATTGCGCTTTGTTTATTAAGCCTTAGTGGTTGTGACAGAAGGGAGTTTGTTTCTTTATGACCTGCATCCACAAGAAGAGGGGTGAGTTTTTTGGGCCAAGTATTTCGGGGTGCCACGCTGTGAGTAATGCATGCAAATATGATGTTTCTAGTGGTGATAGGCACTAGTCGAATTACCTGATAAATGTGTAGAATGATTGTACCGTCTTGTTCCTGGGATAAGTCGTGCAGCAGAGTGTATGACTGCCAGGTGAGATGTGTGAATTCTGATGAGCGCATTGCCATAGTCCAGTCAAGATATCTAAAGGTATGCGCCTTAAATTTAAGATTTAATGATTTTTGGATGCCAGAATCAGAATTGCGAGCACTTTCTTATACTGTTTATGATGACAGGTATTCAAAGATTCAGTTGTTTGTCAGGGGTGATCCCCAGGGATATTAAGCTAATTAATTGGATATAAGCTGGACAGCCCAGCCAAGTGCCACACATTGCGGGTTAGGCTAGCATATTTTAATGCCTATTCCCGCATTGCAGCACTGGCATTAAATACCAGGCATTAGTGCCCTTAGGAGTTACCGCTCTTTTGTCCATGCAGCTTTAGCGCCCAACACTGAATAGCCCTGCTAAATGAGGCGCTGGCAGCCAGACCATAAGCTGGGCCCAGGTTTGAAGAGGTGACTGTGGTTGACATTGCACAGAGTAATTTCTGCTTGTGCCTGGCCCCCACATCACGTTGACCCTCTTTGCTGGAGTTAGACTGCACAGTGCATTGTTGCTTAAAACATAGTATTTTCTTCCTGTGGTTCCCAGACAAAGTGGTCCACAAGCTGTCTCAGTTAAATTGGAACCTGACCTGCTGGATGACACAAAGCAGACCTGTGTAAAAGTCTCAATGCTCGTGGGATCAGCCCCTATGCCTGGTTAAATGAGCTCTCTTTGGGTGGGAGAGATGCTATACAATAAACCTCTAATGTAGTTTGCATTAGTTGTGAAGCACTCTTTTGTACCTGGACAAGGTTTGCACTAATTAAAGTGGTGAAAAATTAATGTGTAAAGATTGCAAGTTTCTACTTTAGCATGTAACATACAGAGCTGATCTCCAGCCCAAAACTAACGTCAGAGGCATAATTTGGCTGCCGCTTGTCAAGTAGGCCAATACAGAACTGATCTCATAGCATTCTGTAACCCAAAGCTGATGTCAGAGGCATCGTTAGGCTGCCAACGGGGGCGGATCTAACATCCGAATGTTGCCCCGTGCAACTTTTACACATAGCTCAAGTCTGTTTTTGTGACGTAAAACACAGATCAGAATGAAGTAGCTCACAAAAAGACATCTTCAAACCTAGTGAGATAGCCACTCTTAGAAACATGTTTCTTAGGTAGCCCCTTTAAAATATTTTCATGCATACAGCACCCTAGAAGTGGCTCCACAGAAAGATGAGCTTTTCAGAAATAATAATCGCTAAATATGGGAGGGTGTGTGTTTTTATTTGGAGCCTGGGCAGCGCATGCGGTGCTCTGCGAGCCATTCTGTATTGCAGTATGTATTTGAAGCCCAGCCAACTCTCTGCCCATGTTTGTCATTGGCATGTGTCATTGTCCTTCACAAATGCTGGCTTCTGATTCGCTATTTGGCTTGTTTGTCCCTCCTTAGTACTGCCTTGTCTTCATTTGTAATCTCCCTTGTGGACTGGCCCTTTTACTTCGGTTGCTACAAAGTACGTCTTCTTTAGCCTGTAAGCACTATTTTCTTTAATGATTTTCTCTCACTGCAGGAGGGTCTCTCCTGCGTAGTTGTGACCACTGGCTTGTTTATTTAACTCGTAGCAAATGGGGAGCTCTACAGGCAGGGGCGGTGGGTGACATTTCAAAGTGGTGGGGCGCCAAGTGATTTGCATACAGCACCGCAGCGAGCGAGCGCAGCGAGCGAGCCCGAACCTCAAAAGGGGGGTTTGGGAGGATTACCCCACCCAAGAAAATTTTGAAAAAAAAGAAGAAAAATCGTGCATTTTCAAGCAAATTTGAGAAAGCAGGAAGGTTAATAAAGCAATTGTGAAAGTGCAGTTATTACATTAATAGATGGCATAACATAGGTAGCTGCTTATTCAGTATAACCACAGAGCTTCATTCATTCCGTCCTATTACGCTCAGGTGCTGAATTCAGACTATAAGACTTTCATGAAAATCTCAGCTCTAAGAGTAGAAGAAGTTGCACAGCAGTTGGGAAACAGCCTTCACAAAGCATTAGGAAAATGAGAGGCAATTACTTGAAAGGAAACTGAAAGCAATGCATCAAGTAGTAACTTAAAGCAATGCATCCAGCAAAACAGTGCATGCAGTCAACCATACAAAAGTAAACTAAAGCAAGTGTGAACCTGTGAACCTTCACTTTGAAAGCAGGGTGCTAGTCAACAGGCCAGTCACATACATTTAAACTGAAGAAGAGTACACCTCAGCATGCAGGCACCAACATAAAAGCACCAAGCAAGTCAAACAGTTTAATGAAAGGAAAATGACTGGTCTGGGTCTGGATCTGACTTGGTACGAGCAGGATACAAAAAGTAAACGAGTAGGTGGTAACCCACTTCAAGTGAAGGAGCTGTAAGGAACCTAAGCGCACTGGTGTTGATACCAATAATAGGGCAGCTCTGGCTTTCTCAGGGTGGGTGTCAGCTGTGTGATGAAACCAGCATGTGAAGCAGTTACCTCAAACAAACTAAAACCAATGCACTCATCAAGACAAGGAGTTACATGAAATCAAATAGAAAACCACCATCAAGCCAGGTAGTCACCTAAAGGCAAATTGAAGTGATTGCACACTATGGGAAGTGCACTTCACCAGCCAGCCTATTACACTAAAGGAAAATAAAAGCAATGCTCCCAGTAAACAAGACAACATAAATTGAAAATGTTTCCCAGCAGGACCAACAGTCACAAAAAGTAAAGAAACAGAACGAAGTCAGAGGCACTCCAGGAATCCAGGAGAGTGGTCTGGTGGACTGTGCATGAAGGCTGAACCTGGTTCCCCAGAACGAAATTCGGCAGCTCTGGCGTAGTGCCACATCCCCCAATGAACACCATACTATCCCACTGAGACACCCACACTGTCTTCAGCTACAACCCAGTTGTGCCCTGCTACATATACCTGGATGCGGCGCAATTTAAATTATGCACAAGAGTGATATGCTGCCTGGAAAAAAAGTACCTTCCTGGAAAAAGCAAACCCTCATATGGATGCAAGATTAAGTAAAGCATATGAAATGTAAGTAGAACAACATGGCTACCTTAACACTTTTATACTTATTATTCAGAAATCAAGAGTGTTTTTTACTGAAACTTTAAGCACCACTACAGATCCCTGGGGGGACCAGTATCACGGTGTATTGCTTATATCCTGTGAACCGTGAGGAGTATGGTTTAAAAATACTACATTACTCAACACAGAGCCACTGCTTGTTTTTCTTTTTTTTTCCTGTTTAATTATTTTTCATCCTTCCACTCCCTTATTGTTTCGAGGTCTCAGTTACTTTTCTTTTGTCCTCCACATGATAAATGCGCCTTCCTTCCCATGATTTCCAATCTTTCCCATCCCCTCCTGTGATTTAACCTCTCAGTTCCCAGGTCACCCAATACCTGAAAAGTGGAACTGGGCCCCAGGACATGTATTAAATAGCCCCACATCCTCCACTGTCTCTCTTACTCAGGTACTTATGAAGTATTTGGTGACCTAAACATGGCCACCGAGATGGACATTAGCCATGTTGAAGTACATGGCTTTGAAATCAGGCACAAGTCAAGGGTGCACATGGGTCAACAACAGACCAATTCGGTTGGCTGAAAGCCCCAATAGGTAAGTATATTGTATACAATTTTAGGAAAATCAAAATGTCTTGGCTACCACAAGACCTAAAAACTTCCTTGTCAAAGTCAAATTGTGGACCGCTGTTCCTGAGTCTCTGAGAAAGTGTACCTCATTTCTTTAATTTCAGAAAAATCTGAAGACATGGTTATTTTAAACAGCGGCTATGTCACCTTAGCTTATTGACGCACGTATTAATAACGCTCATATACTTAATAACGGTCATATACTTAATGCCAGTTGACTGAATTGTTTGTAATGCATTCATTAATACTGCAAACGCTCAACAAAGCTACAAATAACGTAAATCGTGCGCAATGTCAATATCATCATTCCTTTGTTAATGCGATGGGTGGATTGATGGGAAGAGGGTGGGTGGATGGATGAAGGGTGTATGGTAGGACTGGTGAAAGGCTGGCTGGATGGATGAAAGGGTGGGTGGATGATGGATGGCTTGCTGGCTGAATGAAAGGGTGGCTGGATGCATGGACGGATGAAAGGGTGGGTGCGTGAAGGATTGGTGGATGGCTAGATGAAATGGTGCATGGATGAATGGATGGGTGGATGGGTGAAGGATGGCTGGATGGGTATGTGGATGGATCAAAGGGTGGGTGGATGGATGAATGGGTGGATAGTTCGCAAACAAATACTTAATAATTGCTTCATGTAAGTCTGTACAGGGTGGATGGATGGAATTGCAGGCATAATCATTTCAGGTAATCAAAAGAAGAGTGACCATAAAGATAAAGTATATAAAGGAGGTGGGTGTCGCACGTGAAGTCTGAGGCCAGTTGTAAGTGGTCCGATGGTAAGACCAAATTTCAAGAAAAAATACACTGTTTTTTCAGGAAACCCTCACTCACCCTAGTGGTGACATGCTTCATCATCGGGTCCACCGGGAGAGATCGAATACCTCCCCGGTGTGCTGCGACGCCAGGAGACTGCGGAGCAGGTTTTTGTGTGAAGATGAAGTGTGAAAAAATATACTGAGGTTAAAAATGTCAGAGGTTGTACCAAACAAAACTTTATTCATTGGTCAACCTGACATATTAAAAAATGAGATATGTGAAGGGAAACTAGCCAATTACTTTATACTGGTGTTTACCCTGTAAAGAAGGTCAACATGTTTCTGCCCGTTTTTATGTTTTACTTTACTGGGCTTTCAGCAAATGAAGCCTGCAAACCTGCGAGAGCAGGGCATGCTCGCCAGGGCACGCTGCCAGCCACATCAGCAGCTATAGTTTAGCATAGTAATTATGCAGGCAGGCATTTAGTAGGCAGCCCTAACGGCTTTCACAGCAGAGACGCTATGCCTGTAATGCGCGACAATGCACTTCAGTGCGGTGATGCGGATCACCACACTGAAATGCGTTAGTCTCACGCCTGATGCGTGGTACTTGGCAGGACTGTGGGATTGTCATGCGCAGGGTAAGATACACGTGAGGCGTTCGGAGCACTGAGACTGTGAGGCCACAATTAAAATTGCTAGCCACGGTATTCTGCCGCCCACATATGCATGCTGCACCGAACCTGCAGGTGACTATGAAGTACGTGGTTGCATATTGTCTTCTTTGTAGCACTTCACCCGGGCGACTTTTTGTGTAGTAATTAAACAGATTATTACACTGATCCCCCCTTCGACGTGTGTGTCCCTATTGTGTGCAGGGAGCTGTGCTGGATCCATTGACAGCATCACAGCCTGCCCCTGACTGTCCTGCTTCCCGACCTCCCCTCTTTTCCCGCCCCGCCTTTTGTACTCTCTGTGTCAGCAAAAAATCAGGCCTTTGGAATGTGGCGTCAAGAAACAAGCATTAGAAATGCAATCGGGCTCGGATTTATTTGAGTTTGAGCTTGTGGCATTGTAAATGCCAATGTATTGTTGCTATGTGTTATGGAGTGTGTTCATGTGGTGTGTACTGCCAGTGATCTCCTTGTGAGTGTGAGAATATTGCACCGTTACTGCCCGTGATGTCCTTCTTGTGAGTGTGAGAAGCTTGCACCTCTGCTGCCTGTGGTCTCCTTGTGAGTGTAAGAAGCTTGCACTGCTGCTGCCTGTGATGTCGTTCTTGTGAGTGGGAGAAGATTGCACCTCAGCTGCCTGTGGTCTCCTTGTGAGTGTAAGAAGCTTGCACAGCTGCTGCCTGTGATGTCCTACTCACTACTCTACTCTACTCACTACTCTACTCACTACTCTACTCACTACTCTGCACTCACTACTCACTACTCTACTCACTACTCTACTCACTACTCACTACTCTGCACTCACTACGCACTACTCTACTCACTACTCACTACTCTACTCACTACTCTAACTCACTACTCACTACTCTACTCACTACTCTACTCACTACTCACTACTCTGCACTCACTACTCTACTCACTACTCACTACTCTACTCACTACTCTACTCACTACTCACTACTCTACTCACTACTCACTACTCTGCACACTCACTCTGCACTCACTACTCACTACTCTGCACACTCACTCTGCACTCACTACTCACTACTCTGCACTCACTACTCGCTACTCTACTCACTACTCTGCACTCACTACTCACTACTCTACTCACTCCTCTACTCACTACTCACTACTCACTACTCACTACTCTACTCACTACTCTGCACTCACTACTCACTACTCACTACTCTGCACTCACTACTCACTACTCTACTCACTACTCTACTCACTACTCACTACTCTGCACTCACTACTCACTAATCTGCACTCACTACTCTACTCACTACTCTACTCACTACTCACTACTCTGCACTCACTACTCACTACTCTACTCACTACTCTACTCACTACTCTACTCACTACTCTACTCACTACTCACTACCCTACTCACTACTCTACTCACTACTCTACTCACTACTCTACTCACTACTCACTACTCTACTCACTACACTACTCTACTCACTACTCACTACTCACTACTCACTACTCTGCACTCACTACTCACTACTCACTACTCTGCACTCACTACTCACTACTCTACTCACTACTCTACTCACTACTCACTACTCTGCACTCACTACTCACTACTCTACTCACTACTCTACTCACTACTCACTACTCTACTCACTACTCACTACTCTACTCACTACTCACTACTCACTACTCTGCACTCACTACTCACTACTCTACTCACTACTCTACTCACTACTCTACTCATTACTCACTACTCACTACTCTACTCACTACTCACTACTCTTCTCACTACTATGCACTCACTACTCACTACTCTACTCACTACTCTACTCACTACTCTACTCACTACTCACTACTCTACTCACTACTCTGTACTCACTACTCACTACTCTACTCACTACTCACTACTCACTACTCACTACTCTGCACTCACTACTCACTACTCTACTCACTACTCTACTCACTACTCACTACTCACTACTCTACTCACTACTCTGCACTCACTACTCACTACTCACTACTCTACTCACTACTCTACTCACTACTCTGCACTCACTACTCACTACTCACTACTCTGCACTCACTACTCACTACTCTACTCACTACTCTACTCACTACTCACTACTCTACTCACTACTCTGCACTCACTACTCACTACTCACTACTCTACTCACTACTCTACTCACTACTCTGCACTCACTACTCACTACTCTACTCACTACTCTACTCACTACTCACTACTCTACTCACTACTCTGCACGCACTACTCACTACTCTACTCACTACTCTACTCACTACTCACTACTCACTACTCTGCACTCACTACTCACTACTCTACTCACTACTCTACTCACTACTCACTACTCACTACTCTACTCACTACTTTGCACTCACTACTCACTACTCACTACTCTGCACTCACTACTCACTACTCTACTCACTACTCTACTCACTACTCTACTCACTACTCACTACTCTGCACTCACTACTCTACTCACTACTCTGCACTCACTACTCTACTCACTACTCTACTCACTACTCTACTCACTACTCTACTCACTACTCTACACTCACTACTCACTACTCTGCACTCACTACTCACTACTCTGCCCTCACTACTCTGCACTCTCTACTCACTACTCTACTCACTACTCACTACTCACTACTCACTACTCACTACTCTACTCACTACTCACTACTCTGCACTCACTACTCTACTCACTACTCACTACTCTGCACTCACTACTCTACTCACTACTCTACTCACTACTCTACTCACTACTCTACTCACTACTCTACACTCACTACTCACTACTCTGCACTCACTACTCACTACTCACTACTCTGCACTCACTACTCACTACTCTACTCACTACTCACTACTCACTACTCACAGTACTGGTCATACTGGTGGTGGTGGTGGTACTGCTAGTACTGGTAGTGGTAGTACTGGTAGTGGTAGTACTGGTGGTGGTGGTACTGGTAGTACTGGTGGTGGTGGTAGTACTGGTGGCTGTAGTAGTGGTAGTACTGGTGGCTGTAGTAGTGGTAGTACTGGTGGTGGTAGTACTGGTAGTATTGATGGTGGTAGTACTGGTATTACTGGTGGTAGTGGTGGTACTGGTAGTGGTAGTACTGGTGGTGGTGGTAGTGGTAGTACTGGTGGCTGAAGTAGTGGTAGTACTGGTGGCTGTAGTAGTGGTAGTACTGGTGGTGGTAGAACTGGTAGTACTGATGGTGGTAGTACTGGAAGTACTGGTGGTGGTGGTGGTACTGGTAGTGGTAGTACTGGTGGTGGTGTTACTGGTAGTACTGGTGGTGGTGGTGGTACTGGTAGTGGTAGTAGTGGTAGTACTGGAGGTGGTGGTACTGGTAGTGGTAGTACTGGTGGTGGTAGTACTGGTGGTGGTAGTACTGGTAGTGGTGGTACTGGTAGTGGTAGTACTGGTGGTGGTGGTACTGGTAGTGGTAGTACTGGTGGTGGTACCGGTAGTGGTAGTGCTAGTGGTGGTGGTACTGCTGCCCGTAGTACTGGTAGTGGTAGTACTGGTGGTCGTGGTACTGTTAGTACTGGTGGTGGTGGTAGTTGTAGTACTGGTGGCTGTAGAACTGGTAGTACTGGTGGTGTTGGTGGTACTGGTAGTACTGGTGGTGGTGGTGGTGGTACTGGTGGTGGTGGTAGTACTGGTAGTACTGGTGTTGGTGGTACTGGTAGTGGTAGTACTGGTGGTGGTGGTGGTACTGGTGGTGGTGGTGGTACTGGTAGTACTGGTGGTGGTAGTACTGGTGGTGTTGGTACTGGTGGTGGTGGTAGTGGTAATGGTAATGGTAGTACTGGTAGTACTGGTAGTGGTAGTACTGGTGGTGGTGGTACTGGTAGTACTGGTGGTGGTGTTAGTGGTAGTACTGGTGGTCGTGGTACTGTTAGTACTGGTGGTGGTGGTAGTGGTAGTACTGGGGGCTGTAGTAATGGTAGTACTGCTGGTGGTGGTGCATGTATCAATGAGTCTAATTTTTCCTAATGAAATAGCCATTGGCATTACGTGAGACACACAAGACATTTGTGAATTCCCATTGTAACCGCGGGAAGGCTCTGTTTTCCCTGATTATTGCGTATTCACGTTTTTTCCAAAAACTTTACAAGAATGATGACTGCATGTTAACTCTGCGAGTCAGGCTCGACAGCACGTGTCACGAAGGTCACTTTTAACCCTCATCATTTATTCAACCAGTAGTCTGCATGTCAGCACTTATTAAAATTCGGAAAACAAAGCTTACAGACCCAGAATCCAAATGTTTTATAATAAAACGGCTTTAAACCCCGTTTTTTAAACCACAGACAAAAATAGTGCAGCGCAGCGTGCGAGGAAAAGAAGGAAATGGCGCCCTTTGGAAATGAGAGTATTCAGGAAACACAAGAACTACAGTGTGGACGAGCATGTATGAGTCATCTTCTGTGAGCCTCGCCTGCTGCCTCTCCTCTCGTCATTTTACATTGAACGCGCTCACCGCTCAGACCATCTGGATTGCATTACACGGGCACTCTGACAGCTCCTAATTAAGATTAATAGTCTGCCGTGCGCGTAACCGCACAGAATATGCCAAAATGGCCGCCTAACATTACATATGCCCTATGGCATCAAGACTACTACAAAAACAGCACCGCGCTGACCAATCACCGTTCAGATAATTAAAAAAATCTCGCGCACTAAGGAATGTTTCTTTCCCGAGCCCTAAAGAAACTTTTTTTTTTTTATTTAACAATAGGAGCTCGGAGCTCTGCCCCACTTCGTGGTGACGTAGGCTGAGCCCTACAAAAGTATCCCCAGGACCGAAACCAACTCACTTTCACTCCCTCACACACGCCTTTCACCAGCACCTGAATGCGCATTGTGGCCTAATCTGATGCATCTACACTTCTGGGCTGCCCTTTGTGCCATTCTCCCTGCCATTGCCCAGTGGATGTAATTAGCCCCTGTCGAAGAGAAGAGCACACAAGCACCCACCTGGATGCTCTTTTGCAACAGAGGCCATTCACTCTTACACTTGGCTTGTAGTGTGGTTTAAACTTTATTTAGCGCCTCGCCACGGGTTGGTTGTAAGCACTAATGTTCTCCTTAGTATCTCTTAATTTCTCTGCGGTGGGGGCAGCTTTAGTTCAGGTCCCCGGAGCGGTCCTGCTGCATTTGCTGTGAGACTCGAGCCATAACACTGTTACCTTACCGCGCAATATTAGGAATGTATTGCAAGCCTGCATGCAGCCTGAAAAGGGCATTGGATTGATTGATGTTTTTTTTAAATGGGTCCAGTGACTCCGGTCCTGCTAGGGCGGGACAGGGTGGGGCGGGATTCCTAAGGCGATTGTGATGAACCACTGCTTTTCTTTCTTTTTTTATTTTAACTCGGTGGATATAGTGCATTTGAGGATGTTAGCTGTTTTTGACCTGCAGAAAATCGTTTGTTAATTATTTACATTGTGATTTCCAAAAAGGCATGACATTTACTCCAAGATAAGGATCAGTCTAAGGAACATTAAGGTAGTGAAGTACTTAAAAGAATGCTTATTATTATCTTACTTCAATAGCCAATATGAGAGGCATGATTTAAGCCTAACACAATGAAATAGCAGGGAGTTCCAAAATTCCAGTGCAATGAAGATCGAAAATAAGCATACTCACATTTTAATAGCTATTAAGTTTTCATACTTTGTACTTTCAAAGACACAAAAGTGGTATTTTATTTTATAGGTGCTGTTGAAGCCTTGCATCTCACAAGTTAGGAACGGGGTCACTTAACTGCGTATTACCCAAAATGCACTGAGTTGCAGAATGGAAGCCCAACTTATATTTAACAGATCATCAGTTACTTACAGTTGTATAATTATGCAAATGCTTCCATGGTCAACCTGTAGGCCAAGCTCTTCTCTTGGGTGCAAATTGTCACTGTACTGAGTAAGATCAAGGCTGGCTTTAGGGATGTCCAGCTGGTGCCACCACATCAGGCGCCGAACTCAAGGGGGAGGACTGTGTTTTTAAATATCTTATGGTTCTAAAGGCACCTGTTTCAGAGTTTGTGTGTTCAGCAATTTTCAGGCAACAATAAAGATGTCAAGATAACTCTGGTGATTAATGTACCTACTGGAGAGATACTGCAGTTTTGTCTAGTGGCACTTTTGACTTATCATTAAATAGTGCTTCGGCAGCTGCTGCCCATCTTTACTGGTGGAAGGGCCATGCTCCCCCACTTTTTTTTTTTTTTACAAGAAGATTTTCTGTCAGGCTGAGCAAAGGTCAGCCTGAAAGACGCTCTTCCTGTTCAGGTAAGCTAGCCAGGAGTTAAACATGCGCTAAATGCCCAGGCACCTGGCTGCCTGAGCTGAACTTTGCCAGGCTGAAGATGTCACAGCTCCTGTCGGCATGACCTTTTCAGCCTGGCAAAGCACCTCAATGCTCTACCCTCATAATGAGGGGGCGCTTCATTGGTAGCCTCAGACCTGGGTGCTTCAGTTTGAAGCCCTAAAGTGCCCAGGGTCGGTTGTCTATCACTGCACTTCGTCACAGAGTAGGGTGGGGTTAGCAACTCTCACTAGCTCCATCCTAATCCATTTACATGCTGCAAAGCATGTGTACTATGTAGATCATTGAATTGCATATTATTAAGTTAGCTCCATGGGTTACTGCTTCCTTCGGAGACATCCTTGTGTTACTTGCAGATTTTGAACTAAAATCCTAATATAGCACCGTGAGCTATGTACTATCATCATATAGCTGAACAAAGCAAACACAAGTATATGATGGATGGAGAGCTGAAACGTTTCAGACACTCACCCCAGTCACAGATCTTCTTGGTTGAATCCATCATTGTTTTTTAACTCACTTCCCCACCCCAGTTCAGACCCAGCCATATGCAAATCAGTCTGACCCTGTTCTACATGGGAACATTCGAGCCAGAACTGCCAAGCCAGGTCTTCCCTGTACCAGACACAAGCATCTTGGGCGCAGTTTTGGAGTAACACCCCTCATCAGCCAGGCTAGCTTGAATCTAGTGACAAAGTGGGCACAGGCTCAAGACTGATTTGCATATGGCTGGGTTCAAAATGGAATGGCACAGGGAGCAAAAAAACAATGGATTTAGGCCCAGATCTCTGTACCGGGGTGAATGTATAACATTGTTCTGCATTCTGTCCATCAATTGTTCTTTTTGCATTTATCAAATCGCTGAAGGCATACTGCAACCTAGAAGTTAGAAAAGTATGTTGTTCGTTACGCTAATGTTGCTAAAAATGAGTTTAGATAGCAAGAAATCTGTTTTAGTAAAGCCATACCTAACCCCTGTGTTAAGTTGTAAATCCTGAGTTCCTCCTTCTCCAGGCCAAGCACTCCCAAAATGTACTGCCTACCAGTATGGGTGGCATGTGGCTCCTCACCTTGTAGTCTTCTTTGTCATATTTAACACTCCCTATACATTGATTTACACACTTGTATGATTGTCGCTGTATGATGTATGTGTGGAGAAATGTTCTCTGATATCCTACAGTGGTATGAGTAGTGCTATAAAATAAAGGAAATATTTGTTTTTGATGGGCTATAGAGAGTTGAACTTCTGAGGAGGACCAGACTGGCTTACCCAGCACCAGGTGTTTCGGTGGGATGGCAGGGTAGGAGCCAGATTCACTGAACGTGGGCGGCAGTTTTGTTGCTGAGGACATGCCGGCCATGTTGCAGCGCTTCTACATAAACAATGCAAAAACAAATGGTTTTAAAGTAAGTAATAAGCACCCTTTAAAACCACTTGCTTTTGCATTATTTATAAGCGCTGCAAGTACAAATGTGGCCGGCAGGTCCCTAGCAACAAAAATGGCCCCCATGGCAGTAAAAAAGGACACCACGCTGCCAGCCCCCGAAATGCCCAGTAGGCAATGTGGGAGGAAGGTATTCATTGAATCTGTGGAGAGGGAGGATATTGGGGGGTCGCCAACAAAGATTGTCAAACAGGATGCCAACAGCACTAAATCCAGCCCTGCATATTATGTATTGGTTATGGGTGCCACAAGGTTATATTTGTATCATATATGAATTTTATTGGGTACAATAAAAGCAGATACTCTAATTTAGGCCCATGTACATGTCTTACTTGGATAGTGATATATTTTTGAGGGTGCCTTTTCACTCAATGTAGAGATTTCTAACCTTGACTTTCCTTCTCTTAGAATTCAGTAAATTTTTCAAATGGGGTGAGAAATCCTTCTCCTCTGATCATACTCTGAGGGCGCAGCCCACCAGTCAAACCTATACACTAGGCTTTTTGTTCTATTATGAATTAATATTTTGCCATCCTCAGTTTCCCTTTTTCTTTCTTTCCTTTATCAGCACAGGGTCGCTAGTCCAAGTGGCTGACTCGTGCTAAATTGAATATAGTGGTTAGGTTTTCTGCAATGCCTTCACAGGTATCACCACTTTGAATTCTGGGATATGAAATCTCACTGTTCACAATACAGGTGCAACTTCAGCACTTACACTCGCTAAAAAGGCAAAACTTGTTGAAGGTGTCAAGCATTACACAGGCAGCTAAGTTTAGATTCGTACATTTATGTGCAACTATTTGTCAATAGTACTGAGTGTGCCCTCTGCCTACACTGAAAAAGATAAAAAGCCCCCCTTTCAAAGAGGAACAGCTGATGAAGAGTTGCCCACAGTGGCATAACGAAAGCTCCCGTGATGGGCGGGGGACAAGATTGAGAGGCCCCCTTTGGCCCTGGCAGGTACCTGACCTGAGAGATCTGGACTGGGTCTAGAGCATGGGGGGCCCCCTGCATGTACTTTGCAGGGAGGCCCCCTCAAGTTTCGTTACGCCACTGCTAGTGGAGTAGTATATTTGATCACCTGCACTTGTAATTTACATTACATTGGAATGACCACACGCAAAATCAGTACGAGAATAGTGGAACATAGGAGTACCATCAGGTGCAAAAGGGCCACTACACGAATGACGAACCATTTCATTGAGATGAATCACACTCCCAATGATATGAGATGGGTAGTGTTAGAAACTGTCAAAACCAAGGAAAATCAAGAAAAGATACTTCACGAACGTGAACAAAGATGGGTGTTCAAACTACGCACGGATTCCCAAGGTCTCAACGATGATATCCCTTGGGGTGCGTTTATGTAATAGATACTCTCCAGGCACAAAAGAAAACTTTAACACAGACCTGAAAAGTCATGACAAAATCGGAGAAATACCTGCCCTATTTAGAATGCTGATCAAGAATATAGACTGTACAATTACAATTGTTTTTCTATCTCGATCACAATTATTTTTCTATCTCGATCACTTTGGTAATAATTTTCTTTTTGTCCCTATTTTGGTGAGCCATAGGGGGACTCTTACTGACTTACAACCATGGTATCAACTGCACGACTGTAGTCTCCTTACCCCACGATAATAATTTCAATGTTGTTTTTTTCGCAATAAATAGCTACAAGGGGACCCTCACTGCCTTGAATATTAACCACCACCATATCAGTTGACAAATGATTCCTAAGCAAACTAACCACCTTCCGCATGGTGTCTACATGATATTATTAATTTTACAGATTTTTACCGTAGAATTAAGTGACCAGAGATCGGATAAAAATATAGGGACCCCATGAGACCCATCGTTTGCCTTTTTAATCGCTACATGTTAATATTCTTTTACAAACTCCTCGAATAATCACGGGCTTTTTCAATACTTTATTAAACCCTCTAATTGCATACTTCCAAGATGGCCGCCGCAACGGCACAGTCTAGCGGTCAGAGGAGGTTCCCGGAAGTCGTAGAGGATTAAAAACACCACACGAGCAGCAGACGGGTAAGATGCGGTCCCGGGGAGGTGTCCGAGTAGGTACTTTCGAGCGATTTCACCAGCCAGGAAGTAAGTACACTGTTGGCACCGATTACGGACGAAGCAGGTCCTTTATATGGCTAAACTAAAACGAGTTCGAACTTTATAACCATTTGACTATCGATCTAACCGGTAACACATCTGTGCATCATTTGACAGCAGTGAGTCCCATAAGTGAAATTGACCCCCCAGCGAGACCATGAAGTGTCATTTCGCACTTTACTAAGTAAATATTGGAAACCCTTTTCCATTTCGTATTTTTTGTGTACTTAATATATGTTATGTGTGTCTAACGTCTTGGTCACATTAAGTCCTGTCTTGTTTCTGTGTGTGAATTCACGAACATGCAGCACAAACTATATGGACAGAGATTGGCAAGCCTGCACCCGCCAATATGGTGCAACCATCAATCTAAGCACGGAATGCAAGCGGCATGAGAATACACTATGTGTCCCTTCCACTAGGGAAGGTATGTTACTAATGATATGCTTTATGTTTTCAGCACCATCTACTTAAGACAAACGTATCTATTTCCAATATGAATGCATGCTAAGATTATTATTTGTATTGCTGTATATTCACTGCTCCCATATCTTGGGACATAGGAGTGGCATATGCAGGGCAGGTCCCTGCATGGTCCCGAAGAAATGCTAGGGGTAGCATGAAACATGTCGGCCAAAATCGCTCACTGAATCAACCGCATTATTGGTTGACCCACAGTGACACTAACCCCACTTTTAACATACCTGCATAGGAGCTAAATAAATTGGATAGGCCCACTAAGCACGGTATTTTTAACTCACTCACACCCACTCCACCACTATATTTCTTTGCACCACACATAGTCTTTCACTCTTAAGTGCTCCTGCGAAGTTCGTGAGTCGCAGCACGCCCCTTTTCGTAGAGAACTGGGATGGCCCCAATGATGAAGCATGTCACCGTGGGGCAACCCCAGTGAGTGAGGGGACACTAGAAAGAAAATTTTCTTTCTCGAAGGGTACACTGATCCAGTAAGTCACATACCTACACTAGAGCTAGGTCTAAGGATCCTACATGTGGGATCCCCACTCTTGTACTGAACCCTTAAGGAGGTCGACCTAGTCTCTCTAATCCTCCTTCTCCTTCTGTTTCTCATACTATATCCTATTAAAACACAGAGTACAAAGTCAAGCAGTAAGCTCTGTAACAGGCACAGCACAGGGATTATTAATGCTCAAAAATTAATATAATAGTATTAAATAACCTTGTTGAGACTTCTGATAGTCTTGCTCTGGCAGAGCGATCTAAAGAGTACTGTCGGGGCCAGGGTTATGAGAGGCCGCAGGCACCAAATATTCTCTGGCAGCTGTGTCCGGTCCAAACTCACACAACAAGATCATAACAGGCTGCAGGCACCAACCACAGTCTGTCCAGAAGCCCATGAGGCGGTACTCACTCGAGAGACAGCAGGTACGCACCAATTACTGCCTGTGGTACCGGCAAGGTGACTCCAGCCAGAATTTAACTTAAAGAAAATGTGATAACTGGTGTCCACTCCCGCTCCCCGTGTGGCCTGCACCATTTATAGTTTGCATCCTGGCCGGCATTACTGGGCAAAATAAACATGGACACATTGTTGCAATGACTTTTCATGACTCTTTATCATGTGAATGCAATGCTGAATGAAGCCAGCGAGCGCAGCTGAGGCAGCCCCCAGTTCCTGCAGCAGTCAAATTCGGTGAGAGCAGCGAAATGGGCTGTGCGCTGCTTTGGTCAGTTATAGTGCTTTGGCTTGACATCTTCAGGAGCCGTTATAAAAGTGTGACTACGCATATTAGTGCGGTGATGCGGACCACCACACTATAATGCGTTAGTCCAACGCCTGATGCATGGTACTTTGCAGGGCTGAGTCAGTCTCTGTGCCTCCCTTAGTATCAATTGCATCCGTAAACAAATCTATGTCTGCAATGCAGACAGAATGTATGAATATTGATGTGGTGCATGATAGTTTATACAACATTGTATTTCATAGGCATAGCAATGCTATATAATAGAGCAAAAAGATGACTACTCCGCAGCTACCCACATCTCACCAAACATACTGCAACCCACAAAACAGCAAATGGTTTGTATTGTCCCTACACATCACACCATGGATGTGTTCCTCACATAAACATATTGTCAACCAATATGTCAGCACAAGAAAGACATAAATCCACCCATAGGCACTATTTTTACAATGACAATGCAGCCATCTGATGATATCAAGCCTGTCAGGTGGGATGAGAGGAGAAAGGTAAGTGAGGCTCAAGCTGTGTTCACCTGCAATGTACAAATTACTAAATAGTGTATCGCAGACAATAGGCCAGTTGCGTGCGGGGCCAAAACTCAAACATCATCCTTTTGTGCATTGCATTGCAAACGTAGTTTTGCTCGTAAGTCACACATCGGTGCCAATGCGCTGAAAAAGGCATTGCGGTTAATGCGTCGTGTGTCAAGCATGCCTTGTTTCAACTCTGCAGGGCTTAGATTGTTTCCTTCTTAATGTTAGGTCACTGCCTAAACATACGACAGAACTCTGCAAGCCTTCTGGAGGTAGGTTTCCTTACTGAAACCTGTTGACCCCAGCCTCCTCATCAGCTAAAACAACGGCCCTCCCACTAAATGACTCCATGTTTAGATTGGATAGGGAGCTCAGGATAGGGGGAGGTATTAATAATATTTTCAAAAACACGATTAAAATGTCTATTATAGATGCTGACACGGTTGATTGGGCAGAGATTTGCATATTCAAACTGGAACTTTTTCCCAAGGATCACTGGAGATGTGCCTTAGTATATCGATCACAGGGCCTAAAATGGAGTTTATTCAGCACCTAATTGAATACATGGCTCCTCATGTCCTGTCAGCAAAACTGTTTTTTTTATCAGGTGATTTTAATTGCTACCCGGAAGACCCAGACAACGAGGAGGCAAGCCTGTTTATTGCTGACATGGCCTCTCTCGGACTGCATCAAAGAGTAAACGGGTCCACGCAGGTCACAGGGCATATATTAGATCTAGTTTTCACCATCTCTATTCCTCTGGTTTGTGAACATCAACAATTTTTACTTTGGACGGACCACTCTTTGATCAATTTTAGGATTCCTACGACAACAGAAATGCATAAATCATCTAAAGTAGGTAAAAACCTAAGTAGACATTGGCGCAAAATCATTCCTGAGTCCTTTGCTTTAGCATTTAATCATCCCATCACAGCAAGTACCCCAGATGTGGATCAAGCTCTTTCTAAATATCATAATGTTCTAAATTGTGCCTCTGATAAGATTATCCTTCTTCAAAGGGATCATATTCCTTCACATGGTGCCCAAGCCCCTTGGCATACGTTGGCTCTTAGAATGGAGAAATCATCTTGTAAAAAATTAGAAAGACAGTGGAGGTGCTCTAATAATACTTGTGACAGAGAGCTGTATAGGGCAGCACGTACATGCTACCACCGCAAATGCTGCTCGGAAACTATACATCTCGGAAACTATACATCTCGGATCAAATTTCACAGGCAAAAAACTCATTCAAATGTTATTTAGAGTTCAAAATTATTCTGTAAACCCTAGAAAATGTACTCTAGTCACCCAGCCATCTCAGCCTCTTTGAGATTCTCTGGCTAATCACTGTGAAGAAAAACTAAACAAAATCTATCAGAAATTCCCCTACTATCTGGAGGTGACTTTTCCTTGCCTCCCCTCGCCCATGTGGTATCAAACTTGGAAAAGTTCAAGAAGCTTCCCTTGGATGAAATTCAGGTAACACTTGCTTCAGACAAATCCGGATCTCCTTTAGATATTTGTCCCGCCAATATCTCCGTTGTTATTCAATCTTTTGGTTAACACTGGAAAAATCCCTACCATATGGAAGGCTGCCTAGGTTAGGTCAATCCAAAAAAAGGCTAGTTTAACACATTTGAATCTCTCTAATTATTTCCCAATCTCATTGCTTCATTAATTAGGTGAGCTCTTGGAAGGATTAATTAACAAACAACTTTTAGAGTAACGTGAGGTTACCTACATCCTAGACCCATCACAGCGGGTTTCAGACCGTCTTACAGCACTGAGAAAGCCTTGGTAGTGGTCACAGACCATATCAGAGGTTCTCTAGATGGCAATATACCATCTGTGCTAGTATTGCTCGACTTGTCCGCCATGTTCCATGCAGTGTCCCATCCCAAATTACTCTATAGGTTACAATAGATTGGCATTCATGGGACAGAGCTAAATTGGCTTGGCAGTTTCCTGTCCAACAGAACCCAAACCATTATTTGATGCTCTTTTAAATCTCGCACGATGTCGCTGGACAAGGGGGTGCCCCAGGGCTCTTGTCTTGACCCTCTGCTCTTCAACATATATTTTGCACCACTCACCAAGATTGTAAGAGCCTTTGGCTTTGAGATCATAATATATGCAGACTATACACAGCTTGTAATTTACTTTGAGAAAGATTTAGCCAAAACTAAACAAAGCTTTTTAGACAGATGACATCAATTGGCACATGGATTACAGAAAAAATTCTCAAGTTGAATGCAGAAAAAACGACTGTTTGGCAAGGCCCACCAACTATGGACTGTTAACTGGTGTCCATCAGAACTTGGGATTGTGCCAACACCCAAGCGGGTGGTCAAGAACTTGGGAGTCCACCTTGACCAACCTCTTAACATGAAAGAGCAGGTGATGTCAAATTCAGGTTCTTGTTTCCATATCAGGCACTTATTGAGAAGAGCGTTTCTCTTCCTTCCACTCATAGCAAGGAAAATGGCGGTCCAGGCCCTTGTGGTTAGCCACCTGGATTATTGCAACGTTTGTTTTGCAAATTAGACATTGCTATCAAAATTACAGGTGGTACAGAACACCGTGGATTGCCTTTGCAATTTGTCACCTGGGGCTGCCTCAGCTCCCCATCTGCAGACCTTGCATTGACTCCCGGTTCGGAAGAGAATACATTTTTTTAATGTGTTGTCTTACGCCTAAAGCTCTAACTAGAAACTGTCCTGGTTAAATAGCTACCAACCGTAGGCACTACAACCCGCTGAGATTTTTGAGACCGAGTGATAAAGCATTGTTACTCATTCCACGTGTCAAAAGCGCCCGTTCGGGCAGCATGTCTTATTCCTATCCGGCTCCTTATTATTAGAACAAACTGTCACACCATATTTGGATCTATTCAGATCATTCTCCATTTAGGAAAGTACTTAAGACAATGTTGTTCTTATCTAGCTGCTCTTGTTGCCCTGTCTCTTGGTTGCACCGAGATACCCCTTGGGGCGATTCGAGTGAGTCATAAATTAAATTGGCATAACATAAAACCGTCTATTCCAGTACCAATGCATTAAAAAACCAATGCATTTGTAAAAAAAGGGCGGGATGCAGGCAGGAAGTGATGCATTGGGTGTGACAGCCTGCTAACTAGGAAATGTGAATTTGCTTACGCCTTCACTTCTCTGTTAGTCAGTGCATAGTGGAGGAGGTTGCCTGAGGGTATCTGTTGGAGAAGTGTGTTAGTTGATATTGAGAGTGTGTGTTGTGTCCAGGGCCCTGTTGCTGTCATATATTGTGTAGTGTCATTGTTATGTATTTTGTATTGTCATTGTACTGTTGGTGTTTGTGTTTTGGGGTACTGTGGGTAGGTATAGTTGGTAGGGGTTTTAGATTTAGAGTAGACCATTTTTGGGGGATTGTTGAGGGTTGGGGTATGTCTGGGAGGGGAGGGGGTGGAACTTCAGTGAGCCACAGCAGGGATGGCTGGTCTGGCTCATACCACATTACCTCTCAAAGATGCTTGAGGCTGGTGGCAGGATGAGCAAGGGCTATGCTGCAAAGGACAAACATGACCGATGGGAGCAGGTGCGCTGGCACCACAAAAATATTTTCACGGTGTCCCTTACTACACAGTATTGGATATGGCCCTATACCTGTTACCTCAAAACATACACAATCCAAATCCGAATTAGAATATTATAAAATAATTTCTTTATTTAAACATTTTTTTGTGTTGCATAATCTGCAGTTAAAAACATATATTTGTGAAAAAAACACAATTATAATGCTCTCTACATATATCATAAAAAACACTTCATCATAAAATTACATAAAAATCAATATTCACATAAGAGGGAAATACAAATAAATTTTTCAAATGTGTAGACTGAACACCCCACTATTACCCCTTCTGCTATTTAACCACACCACAATAAACAGAGAGACAAAAACACAGACAATTAAATTTGTCATCCTACGACACATCAGGGTAACATTAATTTTTCAAACCAATCCTCTTAGCATATGCCTTTAGCTTGTGTTTAAGAATTGGTCACAGTCCCCAAAAAGATTGTGCCTGTTAATGGCGTCGACGCGTTTCGATGGCTTTCTCTTATTGTTCCATCTTTTTCAAGACCAGGATATGTCTCTCTTGTTTAGGCACTGATTGGTTGCCTGCTGGGGTTATGCCTGTTGGAGATACATCATATTAATTCTCTATTTTGTATTCCATTTAGCATCATTCAATTCCTGTAATGACTTAACATCTTAGACTAGCAACATTTTAGTCCAAAGATTAATTCTGCTCTATGGTTGAATACTTCTCACAATCTGATTCATTTACAACCCCGGTAAACACCCCGGTATAGTATTCTAAGTCATGTATTTTGATTTATGCATAGCCTATAGGTGATAATTTCACCATGCCCCATCGCTTTGTATCAAAAGTGTACATTTCTGCTTAATTTACAACAAACAGTAGATGTATTACCTTATCTCATCTTACTGTTGTATTAGCACTCCTTTTTAATTGGACATACTCCTCTTTTTGGGGGGTTTACATGATTCTGGGGAATGTAATTAAATTTACAATAAGTAACCTAATTAACACACTTTCATGCTGCTCTTACTGCA
Source organism: Lissotriton helveticus (assembly GCF_964261635.1). NCBI lineage: Eukaryota > Metazoa > Chordata > Amphibia > Caudata > Salamandridae > Lissotriton > Lissotriton helveticus. The sequence continues at coordinate 705,067,150 of NC_136073.1, forward strand.
TGACTGAATATGAGGTTCTCCTTCTCACCTTCTTGTTGGAAACCCTTTTTTTCCCTCTCCTTTTTGTCGAGTCTTATCGCTTTGTCTGTTCCCTGGTTTAACTTCCTTTTAGTAAAAACATATTTTCTTCCACTTCTATCTGTTGGGGTAAAAGGGTCCCACATTACTTTTTACCCTTCATTAGTTCCTTTTTGAATGACAGACCCTCGTTAGTCCTACCCTTCATCTACCTTTAAAAGCAATCTTTTGAGGATCTCTTATACTTCCCTTTTCCGATTTTGCTCTCGCAATAGTACCCTACTCCCCTGGTTGCATGAAGGTGTCTCTCTCTTCTCTTTCTTAGTCCCTTACTACACACCAGCTAAAGCAGTATGAGCAGATATCGTCTCTGTGGAGACCGATCTAATAGACTTCCTGAGGCTGGAGATCGGTGGACCTGTCAGTATGTATGTATGTCATGCCTGTATATAGTGATGTACCTTTATCTGGAACACTAAACGGAAACATGATTAGTACTACATTTATCTTTTCCAACAATATAGGGACCATGGTGCATTCCTGTTCCTTCACCCTCCACTGGTGCTGTATTGGCAGACTGGCCCCAACACAGGCACCCTTGCACAATGGTGCAAGCCTGTGTTGTTACAAGGATTGTGTTTGCGCAGGAAGGCACAACTGCTTGCACAAATGTAAAACCTGAGACCCTTTCTCCTCTTTCTATATGTATTGCAGAATGCAGCATACATGCATACATGAGAAAACGAGGAGAACTCCAATCATGTCTCCTCCTTTTGCCTCCCCTGGGGAGCCATATGGTCTTTGCACATTCTCAGGTCAGCAATGTGTCATAAATCTGGGCAGCCATCAATCGACCTGGGTGTTGTGTGATTAAAGCCCCCACAAGGCCCATGGAATACCTACCTAGTGCTGAGTCTGGCAAGGGAGTGATTTTGCCTGCGTTGCCGTACTCCTTATGTATTAGGCAATACTAACCCACCCAAAGTGGCTTTGCGTCACATCAAATTTATGTGACATATCAATTTGGCCCACTGGAGCATTTAAACAGGTTATGCTTGTGCGGTACAAGGTGTTCATTAACTTGCTCCTTAGATACTTCCAGGGTAAATCGTGTCACCCATGTGCCTTGGCACACTGGACTCTACCGTTGTGCTGGCCAGCATTACTCAATCTAACCCATCCTGGACGCATGCTTCAGGCATGTCATCATCAGTACCCCTGAAATCCAGCATCCCTGATGTTCTGGTGTGCAAATGGACTCGATGCATGCAATGAGCTGGGCATATTGCCAAATGCGTTTCCCAAGGTGTGCACTTCATCAATACTGTTATCTTATGGTATAGTTTATAAATATGTTGACAGGCTAAAATGCAAAATTCACAATGCCATATCCTCTTTCATGTCTTTTAGTTGGCCATCTTCCATTCTCATGGGGAGAGGTGCAATTATTCCAGGACCCCAATGCTACCAGTAAGTGTCAATAGTAAATGGTACTATTTTGATGTATGTGTCTGATTGATGTAGGAATGAGCTATTGCAATATGTGGCGGGAGGTAACACCCAGCTACCATCAATGAGCTGTCAGTGATTCAGCGCATCACTGGGCGAAACTGTCTTTAGAAATTCTCACAGACAAAGACCACTGTTTTTACAGTAAGGTACATGTAAGCTGGCCACAGGAAATACACATCTCTAAATATGTACCTAGGCCCTTAGTTACAGGGAATTGGCTTAGCGCAGCACAGCAAGTCACCTTACTGCACTGCCCTACACCAATATGAAAGGGTGTGAATGCACCGTATTATGCAATACAGTGCGTTCCTGTCCATTCTCCCTCCACTGGCACAGTTTCAGCAAACTAGTGCAAATGCAAGCACACTTGCACCATGGTGCAAAGGTGCCTGTGCTGTCACCAGAATTGTTACTGTGCAGAAAGGTGTACCTTCCTGCACTGCAACAATCCCAGGAGGCCTTTTCCCTTTTCTATGAGTGCTGCAGAATACAGAGCACATAGAAAGAGATAAAGACGAGGAGAAATGAAGATACAGCACATAAATAATACTATTCCTAAGTCCAGTGCGCCCCCTACAGCAAGTCGCTGTAACGACTAGCGATGTACTGGTTCGCGTTGAAACGGAATGGAATGCGTGAAAAACGCATTAGTTGTAATGAGACATATTCCTATTTGGTCTGTATATATTTATGAGGCCACTCAAATGCACGCAGGATGGATTAGTGTTGGTTCATGAATTTTATTCAGAGTTCTGTGTCATGCATGTACCACTTTATGTGGGGCAAAAGTGTTGCAGGGCTCTCATCAATAAACCCCTGAGTGAGAGCTGCAACGTGTGCAGCCTTGTGAAAGCCCGAATGGGGTATGCCAAGATAGCCACATTGTCTGTACTGTATCACCTAATCCATGTACACTTATGTTTATGATCAATGATCTAAACTTATGCTGGCCGCCACTCCAACTCCCAATTTAGAGTAACCAGGCCCACGTGTCAAATTTGTCGATCTGGACATCTACATGAGTGTGAACAACTGGCCCATATGATATGGGTTCTATCTCATTGTGAGTTCTGTTACAGTCTGTGCAAATACACAGATGGCACTTGACTCAACTTAACTGGTACTAGTTGGTGATGTCTATGTAGTGACAACATATTTTATATATCTTCATCCCTATTGCTGGTGTTGTTATGGTCAGGTACAGAGTAATTGTCTTACAATGTCAGACTAATTATGTCAGACATCATGTACATGTCTAGACTATGTTAACAATGTATTTATATTTTCTCCCTAGCCAACATGACTGCTGATGAGACCTGCACCTTCAAGCTGTGCAAGGAAAGTCACCAGCATGTAGGGAATGTCCGCAAAGCATACCGGAAGATGCAGAAATTGTAGACATGTTCTAAAGTCTCTGGTACTTGGAACATTGCCAGACCCAGCACACAGTCAAACCCTAGTATGTCACAGGCCATGCCAGACTATGGTCAAACCAGGCCAGACTAGGGCCAAGCCAGGCCAGGGCCATGACATACATAGCAGGGGCGTAACAAATACCCCGCAGCTCCCGCAGTGCGGGGGAGGGCAGTGTCCAGTACATGAAGGGGGCCCCCTCAGCTCATCTGCAGAGCTGTGACAGAGACCGGCTCTAAAGCAGCAGCTGAAGTCTGAGCCTTCGCTGAGCTCCTCGCGCTGACTGAAGAGAAACAAAGTAAAGTTACAATATTTCTCTTCGGTCAGAGCCAGGCCGGAAGGAGGATGAGGGTGGGGGCCCCAGAGAGGGCAGGAGGCATGCACAGAGCTAACTTGGCCCAGAGACATTACCCCCTCATGGGTCCTCCCCGTCCCAGTCCTAACAATGTGAGGCAGTCCTGCCTCCACCCAGCCAATCACAACGCCAGTATTTCCATAGTACATAAGCCCCGCCCACCTCCTACCACCATGCCTGTTTTTTTTTCTGCTCCGACGGCTGTCGGAACGCTGGTGCTCCCGGTTCCGTTCCCTGGATCCAGTTTCCTTTGGTGGCGGTTCCGTGAGTTTTTCTTGTATGTTTGATTAATTCTGTTGTGTTTCTTGTAATGCACGGCTCGGCCGCTCCGGTTTTCCGGTCGGCCGAGCTCCTGTTCTGGGGTCAGGTGCGCTCCCCGCTCATGTGCTGGGCTGGGGCGGGAGTTTTGATGGTGTCCTGGCCTCGGGTCGTTCCGGCTCTGCTGCACTATCGCAGCGTCTGGCCCCGTGGCCATTCTCTTTTGACCTGTGGCTGTGGGTGGAGACGTCAGGGCTGCCCTCTTTTTATTTCATTGTTCTACACACCTTTGCGTGATTGGTTGATTGGGGGGAGTATTTATTGGAGGTTACTGGGCACTTCCTTTGTTGTGCTGATTTCCTGTTTGGTTACTTTTGGGTTTTTTCACCATCAGTGAGGGGGCTTCTTCTCCTGTGCCGGCTAAGGCTGTTTCCAAGCAGCATAATGTTCAGGATCTGCAGGAGGACGACGTCTTGCAGATTTGTAGGGCTGATTTACGGGACTTGATTGATTCTGCGGTCCAGTCTGCGCTGCTGGAGCCTGCGGCTAAGCGGGCTAAGGATGATGAGGAAGAACTGGACAATTCCCCTAAGGGAAAGTACATCCAGGGCAAGGGGTTTTCGGACATGCTGGTGCATATTCGAGAGGTTCTTGGATTTGACCCTAAATCCCTGACTGAAGATGGGTTTTCCGCACAGTATAGTTCCTCTGTGGTGGATGACCTCCACTTCCATGATGTCCTGAAGGATATCCTCACGAAAGAGTGGCTGGAGGTGGATAAGCAGGGTATTCCGCGATTCCTGGGGAAGCGATATCGCCTGGCGGACTTTGATTCCCAGTTTCCCGCGATTCCGAAGGTTAATTCTCTTTTGTCTTCTATAGCTTCCTCCTCTTCCTCTTTATCTTCGGAGGAGGCTTCCCTGTCTGATCCGGTGGAGCGTAAGGTGGAATCTGCTCTCAAGCGTTCTTACGCCGCTTCTCACTTTGGGGTGCGTGCTAGCACTTATGCGGCCTATGCGTCACAGGTCCTGCTCAAGGATTTTGAGAGGCTGTTTGACTGTCTTCAGGATCATGGGGACCCTACTCCTGTGTTGGCTCAAATGGAGGTTCTGGCGCAATTCCTGTCAGATGTCACTTTTGATTCCTTGTCTTCTTTCTCCTCGGCTGCTGGGGGCGGCGGTGGCTGGTAGGAGGTCTCTGTGGACAAAGCCATGGCGTCTTGATGCTGCGCAGAAGTCTTTGGTCCATAAACTGCCTTTTGAGGGTCCTCGTCTCTTTGGGGATGCCTTGAATTCGATGGTGCAGAGCTCTGCGGAGGAGAAGAAGTTGTTGAAGCCTTTTTAGCCTGCTCCTAAGAATAGGTCTTTTTTCAGGGGGTTTTGTCCTCTCAGCCCTTTCGTGATCGGGCCCGTGGTCGGGGGGCCGCGTTCCATTATAAATCCCGGCCTCAGCAGCAACAGCAGCAGCAGCTGCCGCAGCCTCCCTCGGGTGCTCGACAAAAGTGACTATGTCGCTGTGGGGGCTCGTCTCCATTTGTTTCTGGACCTTTGGTCAGCTCTGATCTCCGATCAATGGGTCTTGGATATCATCAGGTAGGGTTACCCGATTCCCTTCCGAGGCCCTCCCCCTCTGGCTTGTCTTCTGGTTACCCCGTTGTCAAGCGACCCCGTGCGGCGGTCTGCCATGTTGTCCGGCGTCACCATGTTGTTCCAGAAAGGGGCGGTGGTGCCGGTTCCAGTGGAGGAAGTAGGCCTGGGGTTCTATTCCCGTCTGTTTCTGGTTCCAAAGCCCGATGGTTCCTTCCGCCACATATTGAATCTCCGTTCCCTGAACAAGTTGGTGCGGTTGGATCATTTTCGGATGGTCACATTGCAGTCCGTCATTCTCCTCATCCAGGAGGGAGATTTTTTTGGCTTCCCTAGACTTGGAGGACGCCTATTTTCACGTTCCGGTCCATCCTGCCAGTCAGCGGTTCCTGAGGTTTGTGGTCCAGGGGATGCATTTCCAGTTTCTGGTTCTGCTGCTCGGCCTCTCCACTGCTCCCAGGACTTTTACCAAGGTATTGGCTCCTGCTGTGGGGGTTTTGCAACATCAGGGTTTCTCCGTGTTTCCCTATATTGATGATTGTTTGGTCTCTGCTTCCTCTTTCCCTCAGGCTCTTCTGGCGGTGGAGGCTACGTTGTCCCTGTTCCAGGAGCTGGGGTTCAAGGTGAATTTGGCCAAGTCTCATCTGGATCCTGTTCAGAGACTTCAGTTCATCGGGGGTCAGTTCGACACCTCTCTGGGGGTGGTGTTTCTCCCTCCTGTTCGGATCCTTTCCTTACGGACTCTGCGGCGGGATCTGTTGAGTCGTCCCTCTGCCCCAGCTCGTGTTTGGTTGCGGGTCCAGGGGTTGATGGCTGCGACCACTGCTGTGGTTCCTTGGGCTCGCCTCCATCTCAAGCCCTTGGTGACTCATCTGTTAGCTCGGTGGGACCCCTCCCGGGCGGATTACGAGACTCTGATTCCTCTCTCTCCTGCTCTGATTCAGGACTTGGACTGGTGGCTTTGCACTCCCAACCTTGAGAAGGGGTGCGGTTTTGTCTTCCTCCTCCCCTTTTGTTGACGACGGATGCCAGTCTCTGGGGTTGGGGGGCCACTTTGGGCTCCTTGGAAGTCAAGGGTCGGTGGTCTCAGGGGGACAGCACCCGTTCCTCGAACTGGCGGGAGTTGGCGGCTGTCTGCGAGGCGGTGCAGTTCTTTCAGGTTCCTCTCCTGGGGGCGAATCTGTTGGTTCGTACCGACAGCCAGGTGGCTCATTGTTACTTGAACCGTCAGGGGGTGACCAGGTGCGTGTCTCTGAACATGTTGGCCTCCATGATTTGTGCGTGGGCGGAATCTCATCTGTTGGCCTTGAGGGCGGTGTAAATTCCGGGACGGTTGAATTTTCATGCGGACGCTTTGAGCCGCGACCTTCCATCTTCTGTTCTGTACCATCTCTCTCTTTCTCTGTTCCTGTCCCTTTGCCTTGACTCTTTGGGTCATTCTTTTTGCATCCCCTCACAACTCTCTCCTGCCCCGGTTTTGTTCGGAGGTGCTGTGTCCTCAGGCTTGGGCGGTGGATGCTCTTTCGATTCCCTGGCCTTCGGGCCTTCTGTATGCATTCCTTCCCATTCCCCTTCTCCCGAGGGTGCTGCAGAAGATTCGGAGGGAGAAGGTTTCGGTCCTGTTGATTGCTCCTTTCTGGCCTCGCCGCATTTGGTTTCCTCTCCTGCTGATGCTGGCGGAGGGTCGGTTTGTCCGGCTTCCTTTGCGTCCGTCTCCTCTTCAGTTTCCACTCCTGTCTCTGCCTTGTCTTCGTCATTTGCAGCTGATGGCTTGGCGCTTGAGCGGTTGACTTTGGAGTCTTTGGGTTGTTCGTCGGTGGTGGCTCGTGACATCCAGTTGTCTCGCCGCCCTTCGACCCTTAAGTGCTATGGCCGCCATTGGGGTTCATTTGTTTTTTGGTGTTCTTCTCATGGGGTGGATCCTGTACTGGGGGTTCCTACTTCTGTGTTGGAGTTTCTCCGGGATGGTTTTTTGAAAGGCCTTTCCCCTTCCACGTTGTCTGCTCAGTGGGCAGCGGTTCGTGCTTGTCGGGGTCCTGGGGCCTCCTTGGATGGTGTTGCCCCTTTGGTTAGTCGGCTTCTTCGGAGCTTTCGTCTTCGTCGGCTGGTTTCTCCTGTTCTCATTCCTTCTTGGGATTTGCCTACTGTTTTTCGTGGTCTGCAGTTGACCCCTTTTGAGCCTTTGATGGAGGCGGATTTGTTGTGGCTGTCCGCTAAAGTGGCTTTGCTGTTGGCTATTACCTCCGCTCGCAGGTTGGGTGAGTTGGGTACCTTGCTCGTTTCGTTTCCCTATTTACAGATCCTCCCGGATCGGGTCGTTTTGCTGCTTGATCCGGCTTTTATGCCTAAGGTTTCTTCAAGTTTTCATTTGCAGCAGGAGGTGATTCTTCCTGATTTGCCTGCTGAGGGGGATTCCCTTGTTCCCCATTCTTTGGATGTTCGCAGGGCTCTCCAGATTTACGTCCAATGTTCCCTGGGGTTCCGGAGTTCTCCTGCCCTGTTTGTCTCCTGTGGGGGTGTGGCTAAAAGGAAGAAGGTTTCCACTTCCAGGATCAGTCGGTGGGTCAGTTTGGCGGTCTCTCAATCTTACAAGTCTTTGGATTTGCCTCCTCCGACTCATGTACAGGGTCGGTCGATGCATTCTGTGTCTGCTTCCTGGGCTGAGGCGGCGGGGGTCTCTATCCAGGAGATTTGTAGAGCAGCCACCTGGCAGTCTCATCACACATTTGTGCGACATTATCGGCTTGATGTTTTATATGCCTCTGCTGACAGTTTTTCTGCTGGCGTCTTGAACGCTGTTGTTCATTGATCTTTTATTGATTAAAGTTTTGTACTCTGCATGGATCCCTGGTGTCCTGCGTGTTTTCTTTATTGGTTCTCTGCTTGTGAGTTCCTCACGTTGTTAGGAATGGGACGGGGAGGACCCGTGAGGGGGTAATGTCTTATTACTTACCGGTAATCTTCATTACCCCGATTAGGGTCCTCCCCGTCCCAGTCCTCTTCCCTCCCACCCTCCCACTGTGTTTGTGTCGGAGTCTTGTTGATAACAGGCATGGCGGTAGGTGGGCGGGGCTTATGTACTATGGAAATACTGGCGTTGTGATTGGCTGGGTGGAGGCAGGACTGCCTCACGTTGTTAGGACTGGAACGGGGAGGACCCAAATCGGGGTAATGAAGATTACCGGTAGGTAATAAGACAGTTTGCAGCTGCAGGATTCTCTACACTTGACGGGGCCCCCTCAGCCCCACACTGAAGAGAGTGCTGAAGCACAGGCCTGAGCAATGCATCAGTTCTGTTTAGCTTCAGCCTTTCTTTGGGCAGGTAGCTGTGTTCTGAAAGGTCTCCACACAAAAAAGAAACAATTGCAATTTATAGCTTTTGTTTCTTTCTGCTGTACAGAGGCCTGGAATGAGAGGCACCCCAGGATTTATCAGTGAATCTGAGAACTGGGGTGGAGAAAGAAACAGTGGTCAGAGCAGCAAAGAAAAAGGTCAGAAGGAAGTTCAAATGAAGAAGCAATCCTGAGAGGGAGAGGCAGGTGATAGAACTCTGTGTGTAAATGTGTGTGCGCACAAAGGGGCTTATCCTGCCCACCCCTCCCCTGCAGGAGGCCCAGGGACCCCTCAGTCATGCACCTTGCTTGTCCTGATATTCAGCAGTCAGCAACTTGCTCTTTTCTTTGTGCAGAGTGCAATAAGTTGACACTGCCCTGAAGAAATGTAAGTAACACTTTATTGTTACATTTTAGGAAGCCACTGATTCCACAGAAAGCCAGGCCAGGGGTTTTGTAATTGCAGGAGAGGGTGGAGGGCTCTTGCAGAAGGCCGGGATGGATGACTAAAGCAGGATTCAGTGATTGTCTGTGAACCCTCCCACATCCAGCCTTCAGCCTCAGTAAGAGTCCAGTATCGGAGTCAGACTACAGAGGTGGCAAGCAGCACAGAGCAGCAGGCTTTCACCCGGCCATGTTGGCATCCTTCAGCTGCTGAAGGGCTATGATTCCTGGGGGTTAAAGAAGTAGTGAGGCTAGCGCTGGACTAACTGGGGTCACCCAAACAGGTGAGTCCACCGACAGCCCTTTTCTTTCTACCGTGATGTAATAAAGGGAGGCATGGAGTAACTGACAGGCCCTGGGGGTACTGGGCCGATACCATAGCAATCATTATGCCTCACCACCTGGTCACACCAGACTTAACAAAAACCCCAGAAGCCCCCACTGGGGCCCCTGCAAGTACTGAACAAAGGCAACTGTTCTAACAATGCCTGATAGCGGGTGGAATCTGGGTATGAGTGACTTCTTGCATTGCTTGGTCTGCTTTTCAGCGATAGGTTCTGCCCCGCCCCCAAAAGTGAGATATGACCAAGTAAATGCACCTGCATTAGGATTTCCAACCTCAAGCAGAATAACATTTACCACATATGTGGATTGCACATGTTGCTTTGGGAGGGAGACGAGAACCAAGCCAAGTTCGGATCCTGTGACTCTGGCAGTGGCGCTCTCAGCTCAGACTGTCAGTGTCTAGGTATTGTAGCAAGGTGGCCTTTTGGCTCAAAGCCCTGGCCTGCAGCTCTATCCCAATGATCCACTGAATAGTGGGCATTGCTCCTTCATAAATATTGAAAGCTGGGTGAAAAAGAAGGGATAGCTTTTCTGTTTTTCAAACGGCATTAAAATGAGTGAACTGCACTTTCTTAAAATGTTTGCTTTTCAAGTTGTAGGAAAGCACTGAAAACTTGTGTAAAAGCTCTTACAGCTCTGCTACTCAGAATAAAGCAAACATTTAAACTGCCATAGTCACGCTGCATTCAATGTACTTATTACTAGTGTCTTCCCATCACCTTGCAAATTTCTACGCCCAACACAATATCTCTCTTTTTCCCTGTTGGTTGCCTCACTTTTTATTCTTTGGGTTACTTGATCTCCGCTATCTCCTAACGTGTAGTTTTCATCCTGCTTTCTTTCCTCCCCTCTGTCTAGCTTCTACTATGATGTCCTGTTCTTCTGTTCCTCATTCTTCCATATAGTCCCCTTCATGCACTGTGAATGACCCTCATTTCAGGTAATATTACTCTCTAGTCAATATCTGCTCAGAGATGGTCACTCTTAACCCTCCATATTCCCATTCTCTTTCTAGCTCTTTTGTTTCTTTCTCTGTTTTTTTCCTTTCTTGTTTTCTTCTCTTTTTCATAAATGTCCCTCCTTTCTGCCCTTAGCTCTCTGACCTGTTTCTCGCACTCATTCCTTTATCTCTTTGCCAACATTCCTGACTTTCTAAGTATTCTTTCTCTCCCTTCATCCCTAACTCTTTCAGTTACTCTGTCTCATACACATTATTTAAGAGTTCTCCTCCATTACTCAGAATCTCTCTACCCACTTTTTGTTATGACTGTCCTTCTCGATCTCCTTTTCTTTCTCTTTCTCTGACTGTATCATCTTGCATCCTCTTTCAGTCTCTCTTTCCTCTTATACATCCATTATGGCCTGCTGTCTATCGCTGTTTGACTGCTCTTATTTTCTTGCTGCCTCTTTCCTCCTGTATTGTTTCTCGTCAATGACGATCACTCTCTCCACCTGTCTTACAGCAGCCTCCTCTTTATGAATGTGTTTGGTCTAACTATGATTCTAACTCATGCACTGCCATACATCTCTCATTATGTTACCTTGATTGTTCATTTTTGTCTCCCCTCCCCCACTCTATTCCCTTGTATTAGTTCCTTGGCTCATCTAATTGGTGTCTGGAGGGTTGCGGAATAAATGAGTGTGCCAGTTAACTGTCACTGTGCTTAATGGCAGGGGCGTTATAATAGCCCCTACAGCGCGGCAGGCTCCGAGCTCCAGGGGCCCACCTCTGGCACTGTGCATGTGCAGCAGGCCCTTGCCCTGAGACAGGCCTAGACTGGCAGTACCTGGGGTTTTCCTGGGGCCGGTTTTGTTACGGGGCGATTTTCCTTTTGGGGATCTATATTACATCAGGCCACCCGACCTATCAAAGGTGTTTGGCGTGGCCTAAATGCCAGCTTTAGAAGTAGCAGCACTGGGGTTAAACTAAACGCCATTGTCCCTCTTTTATTTCCAAGTCAGTCATCACGGAAATAAAAGAAAGACAACGTCGCTCTGCGCTCACTCACGATAGCACATGGCACAACCTGTAGCGGAGCGGAGCGCCAGTCTAGCCCTGAAAAGGTCATTGCGCTTGTTGGATTTGCAGGATGAAAGGTGTTTAGTAGGCTGCCGCAGTAGAAGGTCTTGCGGTGGGCTTAGTAAATGGGCACGCACTGCAAGGCAAGGTTGAGCACAAGGACGGCCGGGCCCTGTGTCATCATAACAGCAAAATGTAAGCAGTCCCAGTTATTTATATGAAGGAGTTTAGCGCGCATCTGTACCGAGTTAGACCGGATAAGCATTACAAGCAAACTTTTAAGGCCAGGGAGATATCAGATGCAGCCTAATCACCTGCTGATTTCCTCCTTGAAATATTAATTAAACATGCTAATATGTACATCATTGTTTGGCAGAGGCCACACAAAGTTGGCCGGCGTCTTATGTTGTTGCAGCTGTTGGCATGCATGCTTCTTCCATAAAGACTTCATGCCTCTCAGGATAATAAAAGAGACTTGCAGCAAAGGGCAGCAGTATGAAGAAAGTCGTCTTAGTATGTTTTACTTTTTGAGCAACATTACTGTGTCATAGGCCATGATATTAAGTTGAATACAGATTCAGAAGAAACCACTACTCAATGAGTGCAACATGCACTGTATGAGTTGGATGTATTTGCTATTTCAGCCATTGATGTATGCTTGTAGTGGTGAGAGCCTGTATGCTACATCTTTTCACTGATCTGGCACTGGCTGGATCATCTGACTGTATATTCTATAGCTAAGGTGGAGGATGAACCTGGGGTAGAGGCCCCTGCTTCTGCACTTCTGCAGCTCTTCTGTACAGTATGAGACCATGAGCCCTAATCCGAGACCCAGCCACACTATAACGAAGTGCCACCCCAGTGTTGACTCCTCAGTGTTAAGGAGCTGACTCCTGTGAGCCAGTCTACCTGTCCATGACAAGTTTCTGCGACTCTGCTCTCCTGCCTGTCCACACAACATGCCCTCAGCACCTTTGCTAATTGTTGTCTGCCTTCGTCAGACTGCAGGAACAATATTTTCTTAACAAAACTGTGGACATTATTTTGATTAAATAAAAAAATGAAAAACCTTTGGAACGTTGTTCAAGATAGATCTCCTCCCTCTCTTTGACTCTGAAATGAACAAATATACTTAGATTACACAAAAAGAGTGCATCTGCAGGCAGAAAAGCACCCCCAGCACTTTCCACTAACTTTTGTGTAGGCTGCCACCTCCACTAATTACTTTTTTATCGGCTTGGGCTGCACTGCCCCGGTGCAGACCGGTTTTTCAAATGACTATGATCTTTTTAGCCTGGGTTATCAGTGCGTCTGTCCATGGTTGGTCATTTAGCACTGTAGGCAATTTGCTTTTAGAACTGTCAGCTCTAAAATCTACACTTGTTAAAATTCAGCAGCTACTTGAAATACAAAGCTACTCTTGCTACTTTTTCTTTCTGTGCCTCCTCGGAAAGAAATGCAAACGTTGAGTCTCTCAGGGGTGTCCAACATAGGTCCAGGAGAACCGGATCAATGCAAGATAATCTGCTATCCATGCGCTATGTAAACAAATGCAATTTAGAATCATTCTATGTTGATGTCTTCTATTTGGAAATCCTAAAAATTTGGCAAGGCCCTGGCTCTCCTGGACCTACCTTGTATGTCCCTGTAGTTTTTACAACGCAATGTCTGCCTTTCCGTCATAACACAGTCTTGAAGTGGTTCTTGTCCTTGCTAATGTGCTAAGGATTACAAAATACACAATGTAGCTATTTTGAGAACAAATGACTAAGGATACTATGGTTTGCTACCAAGTTAGTAACATGTCAGTTCAAATACGCAAGCCACCATTGACTGTGATATTTATTAGAAAGATATACTTCTCCAGCATGTGTGTGTCCTTGACCCCCCATTGCCAGTACTGCCCATGTCATTGACAGAAAGTGTGGGTGGGTATATTTATGATCTAGTTTTACACTGGCTGAAACTATTGAGAATGAGGTCATAATAGTAAGAAGCACAATAGTAAAATGAATTTTATTGACATTTTATTAGATTTAAAAAAAGTGACAATTTTTCAGAAAAGCTGTTTTTTCAAAATCCTGACTGTAATGCCCTGGGTTGCATGGGTGAGGCTGACTTATGTGTTAGTTAGCTTGGCAGGGCTTTTGGATGCTTGATTTCTTGGATGACCCTATAAGGGGCAGGACTCCTTATTTGAGTGCATGCCTTAGACCAGCCCTGTTTGATTTTGCACCATTAGTGTTTTTAACACGAGACAGAGTGTAGTGGATTGTTTGATGAACGTGTGACTCTAAAGAATATTTTTGAAAATGTTAAAAATCTGTTATCCTGCTGTTTTAAATGAAAGGTTATAGTAAACATAAAACTACAAGAGCACCATTGTAAGAATTGCACCACCTTATAAGAGCTGCTTTGTCATGTATTTTGGCTTATGGAATAATCAAATTGCATGATATGTTATGTTATGTTGTTCAATAGTATGGTGTGCCACATTTCTCTATGTGTTATGTTGTCATGCTTTTATATTGTGTTTTGTTACCGGGCTGTGATACGCCATACCATTGCTGATTTAAAGAGTGCTGCAGGCAGATATAGGTCTCCTTAAGTGCACTAAGACACAAGAGGGAAGGGGGTGGGCGCAAGAAGGTTTATACAGCCAGCTCCCTTGCGTAGGTGAAGGGCACCATCCAGCAGTTTTAGAGTTGCATCGCCACAAACTTCGTGGGTAGTGCCAGCTCCTCTGAGGCATATTTTCACCTGAGCAGGGAGTAGACCCAGAACCTCTTTATATTCTTCCTCTTTCGTGGTTCTGTATTTCTCTTATCAGGGAGAGGTGGTGGGAAAGCGTTCCTTCTATTGGGATGTTTACAGTGTCTGGCAACCCCCAGTTGCACAGGCTGCTTTCCAAATGAGGCTTGATGGGAGGTCGGCTCAGCCTGGCCTGTTTCCTTTCTCCTGATATCCTGCTTTCAGTTGGGTGAAGGGGCTTAACCAGCTCCGGCACAGCAGCTAGATCGGACCCTCCGTGCAGTTGATTGCTCTGGGTCTTCTTGGTCAGAACCTCGAGACCAAAATGAGCCTGACTTCCGTGTGGCTTCTGTCTAACACCCACATTCTGCCCTCAGGTGCCAAACATTACAGACAAAGCAGTGACCTTTGATGGAATTCGTGCAAAAGAAAGAGATACAGATTTAGTGGTGCTTCTCTGGTTTATTTTCTATGTTCCCTGTAAGAACGTGGGTATGACTGGATATCCCGGTGCACTGTAAGGTCTTAATTTACTATGTTTTAAAAGTTAATACATTTGAATATACAATGAATAATATGTTGTATAATACACAACTTTTGCACCGCTTTTGCCTTTTAAAAAAACATTATTAGGGGAGAACCACCCCCTAACCCCCAAGCCCACTTGCAAGAGTCAAGCCAGCTTACTACGTACTATAGAGCATAGAGGGACTGCTCTGACAAACTATGCCAGGGCTGCTTTGGTTTCCCAGTCTGGCCCTGGCCTGAGAGCTCCTGACTGTGTCCAGAGCAAGGGGGCCTCCTCATGTACTTTGCAGGGAGTCCCCTCAAGTTTTGTTACGTCACTGATACACAGTCACCCCTACGTGTAGCTCCGCCCACTTCCCCAGCAGCCCCATGTCAGCCCACATAGGCCAGGAGCCCACCTTCTCAGGACTAAGGGTTCCAATACATCATTATCCAGAAACTAAAAAAAGTCAACAGAAAAGTGGGCACTGTCCTTGAGAAGCATCACCAGCAGGAAACCCTGTTGACAAACCTAAAGATGGCTATTGAATAGATAGCTTGCACAGCTGATGTGAACATTTGTTGGTTTTTTTGACAGTTTTGTATTTTGCATAGTATTTTAGGTAGGTTTTAGATAGGGTTTGTTTATTTAAGGTAGCTTTTAGATTTTTATATATTTTGTAATAGGTTTTAGTTTTTACATTTTTATGAGGATTTAGTGGTTAGGGGAAAATGTTTAGGCTTTAAGAAAAAATAAAGAAAGAAAGAACAGAAATACCCCCAAAAATTTCTTTGATTAGGATTTGATGTGTATGTAGTTTATTTATAGGTGTAGTTGAATTTTGCAATGTGTGACTATGTGTGTTAAAGAGGGTGGGGGTTGATGCTTAACATGTCTGTTGTAGTATATGTGTAGCATAGGTTAAGATGAGATTAGGTATGCTAAGGTAGAGTTAAGTTAGTGTAGGATAGGATAGTTTAAGTTAGGTAAGGCTTAGTTTAGTTTACTTAACAGTAGTTAGTGTAGGGTAGCTGTTTTTATTCATAGGTACTTTACATTTCTTTGATTTGAAATAATGGTTTCGGCTTCCACGAATGCTTGGTGTTTTACTGCGGAGGAGTTGTCATATTAGGTTATGTCAATTTGAGCACATGATGTAGGAATTCCCTGCTGTGTTTGTACATATGTGCAACTTTGAGATACCTATGTACAAGAGTCATCAAATTTGCAATGCAGCATTTCAAGGGATCTTCAACAATCTTTGCCCGCTGTAAGTGGGACTCTTTGTGTGAATGGATGCACTGCCCAACACAGGTAGTCACCTACTGTTGCACTGTGTGTGTACCTTTATGCTACATGTATTGTACGGATGAATTTCTCAACCAATAGTTACCATTGATTGCTATTTTGGGACACACACTGGTGCCTGTCACTTACGCACTCACCCTTGCACCATTTTACTATGACATCAGTTTTTATTGGTGACTAGTATCTATTGGAGTGGCCCCCACCTGGCCAGAAACTCCAATCATACTTGTCATCGACAACTTGCTAAGTGTGGCACTTCTTGCTTGTGATTTTATGCAACTACTTTCTAGGTTAGATGAACATTGGTCACACAATTCCTCTTCCCCTGGGCATGTGTAGCTTGTTCCATGGTTCTGTGACCTAGCTCCTAATATTTCATGTGTGTATATAGTAAAGTGTATGTCATGTGTGGTTACACTCACACTCATTGCATGTGAGGGCTCTCAGGGACAGAGTAACACATTGACCATGTGTATGCCAGTGTGTCTTACTACACCATACATCATTTAACACAGGAACCACATTGCTAATAGTTGCAGGTGATGCTTAAAGACATCTAGGGGGTAATATGGAGGTTCCATATCCTTCAGTGGCACAGGTATGATACCAAATGATAAAGAGTCTGGCCATTGGTATCTTGTTGTTATCATTGCATGTATTAATATAGTAAATATGTGATATCTTTAATGGGCTGACATGTGTGCATTATTATATTGTCATGATTACTGAGCGAGTTACCTGTGGTTGTCTGGGAATGTATTAGTTGCTCATATGCCTCACAGGACCCAATTTGTGCATGTATTCAAATGCATATTTGGTTGGAATTATTAACTGTCCTTCTAGGTACTGATGCCTATTGTAATGCCAGGAAGTTCAGTAGTTCAAGAAGACTTTTAACTTGATGCCATGACATTGGAGGTACTTGATGCTTGGCTGTGTCCAAACAGACCATGTATTAGGGACTGTAGTGCAATTTCCTTCAAATGCTGAGAAGTGTGTTTTGTATTCACACATCCGCCATTGTCTAGTTAGTTGTACCTGCAAAATAAGTACAACACATGGGTTCATGTAAGTGCTTTTATATTCAAGTGTTTAACTGAGCAATTTGCAAGTACCATTCCTTGCAGCAACAACCCCAACATTGTTTGAGAGCCAGGGGATGTCCAGACAGAGTTAAAGGGGGAGACATGTCCTGTGCCATGCTGAGAAGAGAGTGTTTCAGTGAGGAGGAGGTCCACATTGCCATTAGGAAAGGTAGGCCACATCAGCAGTCCACCAATGGATTTGATCAACAGGAGGGCATTCAAAAAGGGGACAGAACCAGGTGAAAAGGGCGGTGGCATGATCCTAAACATGGGTCCAATGAGAAATGGGCCAAGTGGCACAGACAAATGTTAGCGGAAATTGCTCCATCGGAGAAGGTTGAAGTCCCCATCTTTGTCCAATGATGTTTGTGATTCCTCACCTGAGCCTTGTATTTGTAGTGCTAGAGGCATCTGAGGCACACATACATCAGGGGCAGAAGATGTGGTTACCCTGACTCCTGCAGCATTTACCTGTGCCAGCAAGGAAGGCAGTAGAGTGCAGAAAAGGTACTATTGACTTGTCAGCACAGCAACAATGCTGCGGTGGAAGGCACCCATTGTAACAATATAGGAGTCCTTCTTCTGCTCCAAAGATTCAAGGATGGTGCATATAGCCCCCAACTGGGTGCTAACACCACTGGTGTTACATCAGCAGATCTGTTGTTCTTACCTCATGACACCAGCGATGTCAGCCAGGGACTGTTCCAATCTGTCGAGTTGAAGGTAGATGCCTCTTATTGCCTCAGGGGTGTCCTTATCTGGACTGAGGCACTCACAAACCCCCTCTAGGCTGCCTGTGATGGTCTCCATACCCACTCGCACCTCATCCACCAGCTACTACTGAACTCCTACCGCCTGCTGTAAGAAGATAACAATGGGGTCCTTTGAGTCCAGGGCTGGCTTGGGTTGGCAGATGGGGTATGTCCAGATGTGGGCAGTTCCTCTGGATACCATGACCCTCTGTTATCCCCTCTCGCTACCAGAGAAGGTGTTCCAATGGCATAGAAGAGTTGCCGAAAGGTGTAATTGTCCATTGGGAGCAGGATGTCATCACCAATAGGCTGCTCATCCAGGACAGGCAACTGTTCAGGTTGTGTTGTTTCTCCCTCTGCAATGAAATAGAAATATGTTAATAGTGATCTATGCTAAATGTTGACATGAGTAATCTGGGTGACATACAGACTTTATTCTCATTAACTTCGATGTCTACATTGATGTGTAGGACATGTATGACTCTTAGGAAATATTGTCAAGTTGCACTCTAGTTGCCTTGCAGATGGCAGGATCTTAGCTTTGGTCACACTATCACTGTGTGACAAGGGTGACTTTTTAGACCAGACTTTGAAACATAGATAAACAGCTTGCTGGCCTGTCCTGTCTGTGCTGGTATGTTGATGTGAGATCCAAATCTGCCTTGCTGATTAGATTAGTATTTGTTTTTCTTGATGGCTATTCTGAATGCGGTTTCACATATTGACACCACCCCTGTGCACATTGCACCACGGCTCCCGGGTACCTGCATTTCCTCTAGGCACTACCCAGCCCACAGCTCCAGGGAAAGAGATGTGGGTTTGGTCATGTATTTGATTTGATCCTGCACTCTGCCTTTCACACACTACACCACTGCATTCTGCATTGTTCTGCTGTCTTGCATGTACATTGTGCATACATGTGGCCCAAGTCTCATATTTCAAGTGCGCACACACAACTCACTACACAGTTAGCAACCTTGCCATACTGCAGGGATGTGTTAGGGCATGCACTTACCATGGTTTTCCAATGTTTGTTTACTCATGTGATGTAATTACTAACACACTCTGCTCCATAGTTCAGAACAGTATGCAGTGTGTACGAACTCTGAAGTGTTAGGCCCAGTCAGACTAGGCAGGTTGCTGGCACTGACGCCCACCTATTTCATCATTACAAAATGTGGTTATCCGCAGAGTATTAAACATCATTTGACTGAGACCTGCTCACTTGTACATGTACAAAACTCCCCTGGCAACCCTCAGTTTGTCCCTGGGACTCCCTTTACTGTCACACACTGATGGCACCCATATCATACATTGACTCTCATGTGAATTCAACACCAACATAGTGAGTTAACATATCTAATTGACTGACAAGGCTGCCGATATTTGAGGGTTATGGGTCAAGCTGTACCCCACATGCTAGTAGTCATGATATTCTGTGACATGTACCTACCCAGGGTTGCCACACAACTAGGCCCATACACCTCACCCTCCAACCATCCACAAATCCAGCCCCTAGTTGTGGCAACCTAGCTCATCCTGTCACTTCACAATTCCCATTTACACATGCTACTGCTTTGACATATGTAGCAAGGTAAGATATTTATTTTTTCAGCACCCTCCTGACACGTGCAATATCTTCACCCAGGTCCACATCACATTTAGGATGTAGAACACCAATGACCTCATCTTTGTAATTCATTTACAGCTGAGACACAAGTGTGACACTATCACACACAGCAGTGCATGTGTTTTGCTCAGGCAATCTTGCAGCACTCATGTCACTTCTAATCTCCTTGCCGTGCAATGTCTCTCCATTCAAACACTGTACCAGTTCAATGTACTCCAGGGGCACACCGGGCTCACACACCATCTATTCTTTAAAAAAAACACACACACACACATGGGGGCTTATTATTGAGAGCCTTGCATCATCTTTGTACCATGTGAAGAGGTACATCCGTGGCGCAGGGCTCTAAATCATATTTCCTAAACTAAGCAAAGTTACCCTGCATGGCTTTGAGTGTCTTCATAAATGTTGATTAAGGCAAAGCAGTGCCAATCGGTGCCTTGCCTTACTCTGTGGTTGGGATATCTTCCATGGGAGTTGGCAGTGGGTGTTTCCAACAGCACCCTTGGATTTTGACGCTGCCCCAGATTAACACATGATTGCAAAAAACCTGGGGAAGTGCAAAATCCTTATGCCTCCTGAGGTGAGGCCTATCAAGTAGTAATTTCTTTATTTCTCCTTGTTCCTTCCTCTTTCTATTTGTGTTGCATTCTGCAGCACACATACAAAGAAGAAAACACCTCTAAGCAATGTTTCTGTGCAGGAAGGTGCCCCTTCCTGACAAAATGTGATCCTGCATGCAAAATATGCACACTTCCACTATGGTGCAAGGGTGCATGTGCTGGCACTAGCCTGCCAAAAATCCACAAGTGCAGGGAGAAAAGACAGGAATGCATCATATTGCATACAGGAGGTGCATTCCTGCCATTTAGCTTTGGCCTAGGGCAGCGGAGCAAGGTGACTTGCTGCACTGCCTTTCACCAAATTCCTTTCAATGAAGCTCATGATTCACTGGTGTGCATCACTTACATTCAACCCAAACCCCAGTATGAATTTGCACATGGCAGGATTTAGGGTGGTCTCTACCATGGCAGGCAACACCTGTATGCGCTCATCCCAAACATCAGGACAGCTGCGTGCAATGCAGTTTCGTTTTAGTGACTATGCACGCAGTTCTTCACATGTTCCTATGTGGTGATACTTCACATAGCCCGCACTGTAGTGAGAATATGGGGTCAGCTGCAGACATTGTTAAGTTAGCATAAGTGAAATATATGCTTAGACAACATTTTTCTGCTTTTGCACACGACACTGTATGACTCTCTTCTCGTAAATACAGGGCTTGCCTTCTTCACATGAGAAGGGTCTGATTTTCACATATCTATACTTACACTGTGCTCTCTGTCTGCACAGTGTGTTCAAGGTCGAATAACAATGTATGCTGTTGATTCATGTTAGTCAGTCCCACGCACATAAACATAACAGGAGGCACAGCTGCCCAAAAGAAACTCGGGTGCTTTTCAATATGGCATTATATGCATGAAAGGGCCCTTGGAGAAAACCTTTCCAACTGAGATGACCTGTGATTGTCCTGGGATGTGATCCATTGCATCTGATCTTGGAGGTATGGGGTCCCCCTGACAAAGCCTAGAAGTATTCTATAATTATAATAAATAAACTAGCTTCCAGCACAGGAAGGGTGGTAAAGGCGCTATAGTCCTGTTTCCACTTTCATTATAATATGATTTCCCCTTTTGTGTTTTATGGAATTGTAACAATGCTGATTGTATTATTCTTATGCATTTTGCTGCTAGTGTTGGCTAGTGTACTGTACATTAGAGAACGTTAGTTAAAATAAACATTTTAAACTATACCATTGTGGACTAGTAGGAGTGTTAGAGTGAAAGAGTGTTCTTGTTTTCCACTATTCTTGATGGGTTTACTAAGTCGCATGTTCTAGGTTGTCTTATCATTGGTAGCTTCGCTGTAGTACGGAGAACGAATGAGACACTAATGCTAGTCAGACTGGGGTTCTAGGCACTGAGGTGGCTTTTTGGTACACCACAATACATCGAGTTCTGTGCATGAGCAGAATCCCTGCAACATGGCGCACCTAACGTTTGGTCTGGTACTTATTTTCGAGACACTTCGGTAGTAGTTGTACTTGTCCACAATACCCTCACTCCTGTTTTCCGGATAAACAGTTGTGATGGCATAACCTACCTATATTGATATTTTATAGGTTCTTTCAAGCTTGATATTATAAAAAGGTTCTTGTTATTAAATTACTGACCTTTTTGTGCTGCTTCGCAAAAAAGTTGTTTTACTTTTCTTTGTTCTTATGTCTGATATCGATATTGCTGCGCCTAGTCGCGCACCACTCCATCCTCATTTGGCTGCATATGGAGTGCCTGACGAGGGATTGTGCTTATTTTTTTGTGCTTATTTTTGTAGTTGGTGCTAACCCGGATTACCACCTTTTGGTATCCTACTCTTGGGTAACCTTTCCGGCTGTGAATGGAGATGATAAGTTGTTCCATACATACACTCCCACTGAAGTACCTATAGTATATCGGCCATATACGACACTCGAAGTTCCGATATCGGCATGGCAACACTGTATTTGGTCTAATGGCGCCCTCCCCCACACAGTGACTCCAGTCCATTTAGGCCCTTTGTCGATTCCTGGGGCCACTTGGCCAGTTTTAGCCGGGTACACATCTCATCCACGTTATGTAGCAGTCTCTGTAGACGAATTGCGTGTCTTACATACCTCTTTAATTGGGGTACATAGGGCTCTAGTCCAATAGGTTTCCCGCAATCTCAAGGTGGGAGCACATGGGGTTGCGGCACAACCAGTTGGCCCGGTCCGGATCTCAATTAGTCCCGTCATGGTTAATTCGGTTATGGGCAAGCGTCCCCAGAATAAGGATGATTTACCTTACTGGCTTGCTGAGAAATTTGACCAGCTAGAAGCAGTATTTCCTAATACCACTCCTGTGCAGGATCCTAACAATTAGTTTGCACTTTGCAGAAAGACTTAATACCAGATGTAGCCGATTGTGAGAATTGGGGTAAAGTATTCGCAATGGTGTATGCGAAATGTTTCGGCACACCTTCTATGACTGTACTGCCCTCCATGATTAAGCGTGTTCAAGATGAGCATGGCCCGGAGACGGCGGTTGAATTGGGAATGAGGCTTGTCGAAGTGTTTGACCTGGTTGCTGATCTCATACTAGCAAATGTGAAGGGAGATGCGGTTAACTTTCAGGTGTCTAATGCTTTGCGCCTTGTCCCAGAGGATGAGATACCCGGTGACTTACCGAAAATTATTGCGGATGCTTACAAGACCATTGGGTTTTAAGCCTTTTGCTAAAATACAGGCGCAACAGCAAACTCAGACGGCGCAGTCTAATAAGGACGACCGTCCTATTTTTCCTGAAAAGAATTAGAAAAATAAAAAACAGGGTAAGCAACAACAGATACAAGGGTTGCGTGCTGCTTCACCAATACCCAAGTATTCTGAGTACACTTATGATTTGTGCAACCGTGCTAGAATTAGGTCTCCTGACAGGTTTCATATCCCTGATCAGTGTTCTCCTTGTTCTTCACTGGAAACATCAGGCTCATACGCCAGTGGAGGAGATCGCCAGGTTTACAGCAGAGGTCGAGGAGCCCCGCAAGAACGCGAACAGCCTCGTCAGACTAACGGTATAGAAAAGAGCGATTTTACTCATCTGCGCCCTCAGTTTCAGAAAAAGAAATTTGCTGCTTTTACAGCACGATATGCCACGGACGGTGAAAACACAACTTCAGAACCTAACATGGGCAGTAACGTGGCTAGACAGCACAGCGGTGGTTACCATGGTGAGGCAAGCACTGCGTCCATTTTTGAAGGTGACAGCAACTGACACATTCATCACAGTTGAGACTGCTGACACCCGAGTGGGTCCCCTTCACAGATTATATGAAATAGTATTCTTAATTGAAGGTGACATCCAACGTGTTATTAAAGGGATTTTGGGGAAAAATCAGACTTCTTCTTATGAATTATTGTTCGCTGAGGCAGATTGGCCCCCAACTTTTGTTTTAACCGCTCCGAGGGGCGAGGATGTCATCCTCCCTAGTTTTTCACATACCTTGCCGAAAGAGCAGGCAATGTCTTTTGCGTTATTGTGGGTGTGCGGTGTGCTACGCCTCGTTGTGCTTATGTGCAATTGTGTCTATCACCCCCCCGTCCCCCAGTACCTGTTAGTTACTCACCCTGTTGATGTTGTGTCAGGTCATGTCGAACAGTGTCCGGACTCCTGACTCCTTGCACCGTCTCCACACTGATGACTGTGGCTACCATTTTCTCCAGCTCCTGCTATTGGGCAGGACTCCCAACCTCCATTCGCCGTTGCTGCCTTCCTGTTGGCAGCAGGTTTCTGCTTGGTTTAGCTTTTCACATTGTGCCAGCGCATCTTGGCCTCCTCGACACTCCGACTGCATTCACTCTGGAAAACCATTTTTCCATCTGTGTATCCAATGACACGGTGGAGGTGACGGACAGTTGTTGTTAGTGTTCTGTCACCTCTGTGACGATGATCCTGTTGTCATGCGGACTGTCCCCGTCTTCCTCTTCCTCTTCTCCTTGGCCTTCCCCGAAACCAAGGTTCCTTACAGGTGGCCTGTGAGGCTTGTGGAGTTCAAGTTGACCTGAGCACTCGTTACGGGTGCATCCATGTTGCTACGCAGTTTATTTTGTTTATGGTGTGTTTTTCTTGTTCAGCATTTTCCCGCATTACGCCTGAGAATTGCAGGCCTGTCGCTGGTTATAGCAGATTTTTGTAGTGCGGTTGGCCAAATCTCAACTTTATTCCTGTTCGTGTTTTGCATTTTTGCGACATCGCATTGATTTTAACGCAGTCATTTGACGCATTATCGTGGGGCTATCACATGGTGCTGCCAGGTTGAGAATACTACTATAATACTGCGTTGCTTTCCCGCGATAGACTACGATATGCAAAGTTGCAATAAGCTAAATTTGCGATGGTTATCATACGTTCTTGAGAATATCCCCTAAGAAAATCTTTATTGTAAACATATTAGCACAAGAAAGGGGTAAATTCAGCATTTTCATCCACAGGTATATATAATGGTGATAAAAAGTTCAAGTTCTCATATCCTCTTTTCTATTAAATTATGATGACTAGTGATGATAACTGGAACCCGAAAAAGAGCACCTTACAACCAGTATATTTAAAGATTCATTCTGAACCCCAACATCTTCAATAAACATTTGCCGAACAATGGATGTATATTTTAACATTTGTCAAATATTATAATTCTGAAAAATCTTGCAAATTACCCTAACAATGTTATTGTTCCATTATGTCTCCCTCGATTGTTTTTTCTTTATTTTTGTCCAGAGTATTATTGCTGTACGCTGTGCAGCCTACAAGACAAAGATGTTGGGCCAAAACAATTTCAGAAATGCGCCCAAGGGTAACAGAATTAGTAGGTAAGCAACTGTAAACCTGGAGTTCGTTGGCACCTGTGGAGAAAGAATATGTAAAAGATGTGCAGAAGGTATGAAGATGTTTCTTTTTATCAAACTATATGTTCATCTTAATTTTGGTAGACACTCCAGTTGTAGGGAACAATAGAGTAAATTTTCATAGCCCCGGCACAAAAGAATCTTGCCCAACGGACTTCACAAAGTCTGGAGGAATGTTCTGCACTCTCAGTGGTCCAGAGAAAGCACTTCTAACCTGGCTACTACCAGAACAGAGCTTAATGCCATATGAAACTCTAGTACTATCAGAAAAACACCATTATTGCACCTAAACTAAGCCACTTAGAATCCACTGGATTAAATCCTGTATATTCTAAAGCACTACAAACCCTGTGAGAACAACTGCAATTTAAGGGATAAGCATCCCTGTAGATCATCTGTTTGGGTCTCCATAGTCTCTTCTTTAGATACACCAGGTCTACACAGAGGATCTCCTAATTACTGTATTCACTGCAGGAGGTGTTTTGAAAGATCTCAGTAATCACTATAAACTCAGCTTGCCAACTGCAGAGAAGTATATTGCGTAGAAACCCTATCTCATGTTTTGTCTCTGACACCATCACATGATAGGCTCACAACTCTGGTTACTCAGACACAACTCATGTAGGCTTCCCACAAAGAATAGCACTCTTCCAAACAAGCACTCCTCACTGTGTAGTGTGCTTCCTGGACAATAATGTGCAATGGAGAGTGAAGCACTGTACAAGTGCAAATACTACTATGCATATTTCCACTAAAACAGGTCTCCATAAAATGTACAAGACGTGAACAGGAACTAAAAGCAACTAGATGGCAGGAAAAAGAAAATCACAAACAGTCAGTCAATTAATAAAGTCATCATCGCCCTGAAGGTAATGTATTTGACTATCATTCCAGTACCATAGGCAACATAATGCCAAAACAGTAATTAATGAATGGCATATGAGAGTTCTAGAATGGTGTGGACCCGTATTGGGAAACGATATCGAATTTTAAAATATTGAGATACACAAATATTGAGTTCTTAATATTGTCATACATAAAAATTGTGATGCAGATATATCGTTGACAACAATATTGATTTTTTTAAGTGAATAATGTAGTTTCCAGAATATTAATTTTTTAAATATTGTTTTCAATAATATTGCAGATATAAATGCCAATTTTTAATTATCTTTATGTGTTTTAGTTCGAATGTCAATTTCATATGTTATATATTGTTTGTAGAACTGCTGACAATCTTTTTGAAAACAGTTTGCAAGTTTAGGTTATTTATCATTTTAAATTTAATTGTTAATAGTAATTTATAGTGTCCTAGAAGGTTTCGAGATTTGTAAGGGTGCAAGGTGGGAAGTTAATTAAGTATATTTAATGAATAATGCATTTTTAACTTAGTAATAATTTGTAACTGATATTTATTCATGTAAATTGTGTAATTATTTTTTTGTCATATTTTAGGTGTGGTTCGTAGGGTTTGTAGGGGTATGTGTTGGGAAGTTAATTAAGTAATAATTGATTAATAATGAATTATTTTTTTAATAATAATTATTTAATTGATTTTCAATTATTCAAATTGTGTAAATATAATATTTTTAATGTTATATTTTAGGTGTGGGCCTTTTGGATTTGCAGGGTTATATGCTGGGAAGTTAAGTAATAATTTATTAATAATGAATTATTAATTAATTATTTGTTTCGTTTCAAAAACGTTTATTTCGGTCACCAGGACTATAAAAAGTAACAGAAGCACAAAATGGCACACATTATTAAAATGATATTTATCAGAGTTAAAAAGGAACACTCCATTTGTAATACAATTCACAGTTTAGAGGCGAGTACAATGGGTTTTTACCGTCAAGCCAAGAGTGGGGGAAGGAGGAACAAAGGATTTCACTGCGGGAGAAATTTATATCAATTGATGTAATGCGATCTACCATCAGCTAAAGGGAATAGCAGCAATAGTTCAATAAATAGTTTAAAATGACAAGATATAAAAAATGAATACTATTTACAATTCTATATACAAAATAATCAAATGCTAAAAATTAATATCTAGGAAAAAACTGTACATACAATAATCACGTTTATAAAATGCTGCTGATACACTTTTTATACATTTCTACCCCTCTGAATAAAAGCCCACCTCCTGCGCCACATTGTGTTTAAATATCTTGAAACAGCGAACACAATGGGTTCGGATGTATCATATCTTAGAACCCGAAAGGCCTCCCTACAAAGCTAAAACCCCAGATTCCGGCATAGCTGCACAAGCCAGTAGCGCCTTGCATTTTGGTAGCCAGGACAGAAAAATAATACATGCATTTCTGTTTCTTCTTGTGTAATGCATACGGGACAACCCTCCTCTTTCTGTCCGGCCCATTTATTGGTGACCGCACGTACAGGCAAAGTGCCATGTCTAAACTGTACGTACAGCTTTCTTGCAGCCTGGGGAAGGATATCATCCAAAAATATTTCTAGCTTATAGTTGTTCTTCACTCTAAGAAACTGTGTTGTTAGGGAGCCTAATTTATGATTTGCTTGGAGTGCTCCAAGCTTTAAGGCACAGTAGGTTTTGGGCACTAGGGCACGGGGGACTGATGGACAGGTATCACCCGGAGTGCTCCACATAAAAGGTTGGCCAAGCTTTTCGCACTCGTGCTTTACATGAGCAAACCGAGGTACCCTTTTCACCAAGCCTGGGTAAGATAAAAGCTCATTTGTATCTGCCTGGTATGGTGCTAATTCGGGTGTTGCCCAAAGTCTTCGCCAGAACGTCAACGGTTTTAGGGCAATCTCGTCCTCAATCGGTGTAATACCCAAATCTAAGCGCAAAGAAATTAGCGGGGTACTGGCCGGGAGACCCATTACTTGTCTTAAGAATCTATTCTCAGTTACAACTAAAGTAGAAACCGAGGAATGCCCCCATAATTCTGCCCCATAGAGAGTTGCACCACGTGCTTGAGCCCTATACATTTATTGATTATTTAGTTGATTGTCAATTATGTAAATTGTGCAAATATAAGATGCGGGTTGTTGGGTTTGATGGGGTATAGGGTGGGACATTAATTAAGTTATAATTTGTTAACAATTCATTATTAATGTATTATTAATTATTTAAATCATAATTAATTATGTAAATTGTTTATTATTATATTTCTTTACGTTATGTATCAGGTGAGGTCTGTTTTGTTTGTAGGAAGATAGGGTGGAAAGTTATTTAGGCTATTATTATTTATTAAATGTTTAATTGATCATTACATATGTTCATTTTGTTATACTTCTTTCTTTTAGTTATATTTTAAGTGTTGGTTGCTAGGTTTGTGGGAGTATAGTGAGGGAACTCAATTGAATAATACATTTATAACATTTTTCCATATTTTAAAATTATTAAAAGTTTTAATAATCATGTACTTTTTTATTGTTATTTAATTTTAGATATATAATTTTCATATTAAGAGTTGTATATATTTGGTCAACTAATAGAGTTATTTAAAAATGTTATGTGCTTGTATTAAAGTACTTTCCCGACTGTTGCACAGATTGGAGTGGGAATAGTAAATTGAAGCCTTCTGAAGTCCAAGGCTTTCCTTACTGTTGAACAGACTGAAGTTGGATTAGTGAATTTAACACCTCTGAAATCCAACGCTTTCCCTACTGTTGCAGACTGGAGTAGGAATAGTGAATTTAACCCCTTTGAATTCCAACTCTTTCACTACTTTTACACTGACTGTAGGTGGAATAGTAAATGTTTCCTCTCCGAAGTTCAACGCTTTACCTACTGTGCCCCAGACTAGGATGGGGAATGGTAAATTTAACCCATTTGAAGTCCAACACTTTCCCTACTGTTGCACAGAGTGGAGTTGGAATAGTAAATTTTACTTCTGCGAAGTCCAACATTTTCCCTACTGTTGCACAGACTGGAGTGGGATTAGTAAATTTAACCCTTCCGAAATACAACAATTTTCCTACTGTTGCACAGACTGGAGGCGAAATAGTAAAATGTACACATTTGAATGCCAATGCTTTCCCTACTGTTGCAGACTGGAATGAGAATAGTATATATATAATTTTTTTATTTAAATACTTATATTTTAAATTGTTAAAATATAGTCGAGTCGAGTCGAGTCGAGTCGAGAGATACTTTATTTCGGCCTAACAAGGCCATAAAAGCACAGATAAAAAACATATAAACTACAATGCAATCAGTGAAACTTATCCAACATTAAAAGACAAACACATTAAAATATTTGATCAGAAATACATAGGAATTATATCATATAATAAATATTCTAAAAAAGTGCAGGTATCTCATCTAATGAGTAAAATCAAATTTTTTTTTTAAAACCTCGTGTTACAGTTCGGAAGTAGGGTCATTTAGTTGGGGTTGCCCTTTCTTTAAAATTACTCTGCCTGTGCACCACATTGAGAACAGATAGCGAGATACTGAATACGCAACGGGCATACTGCTATCATATTTAAGGATCCTAAAGGCCTGTGAACAATGGGATGTTCCAAGGTTCCTACACAGCTGTCGTAGTCAGCGATGTCTTGCTACCTTATATGCCGGACAGAAAAACAGTACATGTAGGTCGGTCTCTGTACAATTATTACATGTCGGACAGTCTTTTGTGGAGTCACTCCCCCACTTATGTGTGAGAGCACGCATGGGAAGTGTGACATGCCTGAACTGTAAGTATAGTTTCTTAGCAAGAGACAGCTGTATATCGTCTATGACAAGTTCTAGACTATATTGCAGTTTAACTTCTTGAAAGGATGTTGTCAACGTACCAATCCTGGAACCCCCCAGCAATATGGTAAGATTATACTACTTATAGTTCTTTTTCAGAACCTTCCTAGGTATTAACAGACAGCTGTCTTCGGGACTAGCCCATAAATTTCCCATTCCCATGGATGATAAAGAAATCTTGATATGAGCAAGCCAAGATATTTTGCTTGCTCCATTTAAATTTGCCACTACCCTCAATTCCTCTCTAAACATAGATAGCTCAGGGGTGCTCCATATGGGGCTAACTCCTAGATATATTCGGAATGGGTGAGCGGTGTACTTTTGGGAAGTCCCAGAAGTTGTCTGGAGAAGGAGTTCTCAATCTTGGCAAGTTGTTCAGATGGCCGATGGCCCCAAATTTCCACCCCATACAGGGCAGCTCCTCTGGCTTGTGCCTTGTATATTTCCAGCACCGGGCCCACCTTTTTTTTTTTTCTTTATTGTTCAATTCATAGCATATAGTATTTACAAATCAATCATTGAAATCATTAATGTAGGAATGTTATGTAGTTACAAAAATAACACCAAAACATGAATAGCATTAAAACAGCAGAAAGAAGGAAAAGCTATGACAATCAAAAACAACTAAATTTCAAATCGACATCACCATATGTTGTATCATAGGATGCTAAATTTTAATCCCTAATTGTTTCTTCCTCAAAGATTTTATGCGATACAAACTAAATTCAAGATTAAACACATTATAAAACTTAGCACGCCACATTTCATATGATGGCGCCTCTGATTGCAGCCACATAGAGGCAACGCATAATCGAGTAACGGCCATAGCCATAAATATGAAATATCGAAAAGGATAACAAGTCTGCATGGGTGCAATATCCTCACCCACTCCAACACCAACCCCCGTAGTTTATGATAGAAATTCTGAGATGCCATCTAAAAATATATGTACAATGTCAGCTTTCTCCACCTAACACCTAAAACATTTCCTGTCATGAAGCCCGTCCCACTTCATCATTTTAACAGGTGTATAGTATAAATTAAACAAAGTTTTATAGTTTTGGGTGCGTAGATTTGCCGCCAGACTATATGAGCCAGTATTGCCACATCTATCCCTCTACTTTGCTTTGTGCATCTCAATATCATCCCGCTGAGTTGCCTGCAATATATCGTACAGTGTCCCAATGTTAGCTCTTTTAATCAGAGCCTCTACTAAATCATTAGTTATAATGGGCGAGTGTCTACAATGTTTATTAATAAAATCACGAATTTGCAAGTATTTAAAGAAATCATTCTTAGATATTTTATATCGTTCAACTAAATCTGAAAAAGAAACAAGTACTCCCGTACTGTAAATATGACCTAAACGTCGTATCCCCTTATCCCTCCAAATATCCATCTTTGTATCCCAAAAAAACAGAGGGAATATTTCCTTGGAGTTAAAAGACATATAATAACCAATCCAGTTTATAGATACAATGTTACCTATTATCTTCCACGCCTTGTAAGCAGCTAATATAATTTTAAATCTCGTTCTTTTAGAATAACTTGGTTCATAGAACTTGAGCAGAGTCTCTCTTGCCTGGGTCCCCAACAACATCTGATCTATATTAGGGGCTTCAAATAACCTTACTTTCACCTCGGTCACCAGATACTGCATGTTCCGCATAAGACAAACTAAATAATAAAAAACTAAAATTGGCACCCCCCCCAACCACCATGTGTCAATAGTAGCGTCATATATTTTGGAGCACTCCGAGTTTTCTTCCAGCCCCATATAAACCTGTCTACAACAGACTGAAGCTGCATTATTTGTACTCGTATGAGCTCTAACGGTACCGTCCTAAAAAAAAACATTACCCGGGGAAGTATACTCATTTTTAAAACATTGCATCATCCTACCATTGATAAGTGCAGACACTCAACCCTTTCCAGTTGACTTCGTACTGAAGCTAGTATATCTACCCAATTCACTTCAACTATCTCTACAAGTGACATCCTAATCTTTATGCCCAGATATCGTGCTTCTGGTGTAACACATGCTTCCCCAGGACAGAGCCCCTCTGTACAAACAACCTGGCTTTTGGTAACATTTAGCTTCCCCATATTGCTGAGTCAGGTTCTCAATCTCACTTAATGCTTGCTCTGGGTCAGATGTTACTACCGCTATATCATCAGCGTAAATAAGAACACGTACCTAATGCTGCCCAACTACCATTGATTGTATTCCATTAGTAGTCTCCAATATTAACCACAATGGGTTGATATAGATGGCAAAAAGTAAGGGCAAGCAGAGGCATCCCTGCCGGTTGCCCCTAGTGATATATACAAAGGATGACTCTTTCCTCAATGTACAAATTTTAGCCCGCGGGCGTTTGTACATAGTCTGAAATGCTACCAAGAATTGGGGGCCAAACCCCATCTTTCGCATTGTAGCCCACAAAAATGACCACGATACACCGTCAAATGCTTTTTCAACATCTAAAAAAATTATCCCTATTTGCTTTTGCAATGTAATAGCATAGTCTTGCGATGCAATAATCCTGTGTAGGTGATTAACTGTGCTCCTGCCAGGCACAAAAACGTGCTGGTGCCGGGATACCAACGATGCTAACCGTGTGGCAAGCATCTTTGAATACACCTTGCCATCAGCATTTATTAATGATATCGGTCTATACGACCACGGAATCCTGAGAGATTTATCCTTTTTCTTTAAGATCACTATGTTCGCATCATCCCAGGATGGTCGGGGATTCCCACATTAGGCTTCTAAAAAAGTGGCGAGCATATCATCCTTTATAATGGGAAAAGTATGCGATAGACCTCCAAAGGGAGTTTATCCGGCCCTGCCACTTTCCCTAACACTAATCCATCGATTTCAATCTGAAGTTCTAGCATAGTAATAGGAGCTTCTAGCTCTTCCCGTTCGATTAGTCCTAATTCAGTTAAATAAACATTATGGAAATACCGCTCTATGCTGCCCAACTCCACAGAATCTTTGGTATATAATTCCTTATAATACAAATGAAATACCGCCATTATGCCTTCCATGGTCTCAACTCTGCCCCCTTTACTATCCTCTATAATTTCAATTCGCTCGGAGGTTTGTCTGCCCTGCAGTCTTTGAGCTAAGCATCTACCAGTTGCTTCCCCATATTCATATCTTTCTTCCTTATGAATTTTGAACTGAGCAGCTATTTCTTGACTCCATACCCCATTAATCCGGGCCTTCCGGGTTTCTTAGTTTGCACTTCTTTAGTATCCGCATTAACTCTAACCGCTTGTATAAGTTCACACTCAGCTTTCCTTAACCCCGCGAGTAAAGCCTGCATATGTTTTTTCTGTCGTTTCTGCTTAGCCCAGCCATAAGTAAGTGTTTTGCCCCTTAGCCCAGCTTTCAAAGAATCCCAGATCATTGGTTGGGTTGCCGATCCTCTATTACTATCCAAGAACAGGGTAGCCCAAATTTGGATATGACGAATATACTCCCCATCACTTAACAATTTTTATTGAATGTAAAGGACCGCTGTTCCTGTGGAAGGCTAAGACTAGCAAGGTCCATAACCATGGGGCGATGATCCGATGTAATACGGGGCCACACCTGCATCTTTGCACCAACGATCAACAACCGAGGTAAGAAGATATAGTCTAACCGAACAAACTTGTTGTGTGGGGACGAAAAGAATGTATAACCCGGATCGCCATGATTCACAGCTATCCACCCATCAACTAGTCTGTGATTCTGTCAAAGTTTCTGCAAGGCCCTAAATACTTTAGGCTTACGCCCTTTATACTTAGCAAACTGATAATCCCATGTCTGTGCATCCCCATGTATAATAAAATCCCCAAGTATTATCAATGGGGTCCCCCAAAGTGCCAACTCAACATTCAAAAACTCCAAGATCTCAGACTCATCCAAACTTGACCCATATACAGTACAAAGCGCGATCTTGGTACACCCTACAATACACTCAGTAATAGCCCACCTCCCGAGATTATCCACCCTCAATCTACCCGTACCAATTATGCCATGACGCACCAAGATCGCCATCCACCTATTCATAATGGATTGTTTCGAAGTTGATAACAATGTAAATCCCAGCTCAGATAGTATCCTACGATTAGACCAAGGAACATGCGTCTCTTGCAGACAAAGAATATCAGGGTTTGTTAGCCGGAGTTCAGTGATAACACTTTTCCTCTTTGGGACATTGTTCAGCCCACAAACATTAAATGAACATATTCGCAGCCTCCTATCTGCCATTACTATATGAGTATCTAATGGCCATCAATATATACGAGAGATTTACTCTAAGATTCCTACCGCACGTGCTATGAACTACATTTTTACCCTTTAGTAGATTCCCACCCAACCCCTTACTCCCCAAGTGGCCCTCTACACCCCCCCACCACCACCACCCAAAAGAGCCCACCCACCCCCCTGCTTGTGACGCTCCCCCATCAAAGAGGCCTTAGGGCCAATCGCCCTTGTGATGCTTGGTGAATAGCCCACTTGGTGATTGCCTTTCCCGCATCCTTATATGTGCAGCTTAGGAAAAACAGAAGAAAAAAAATCACAGGAAGTGGCAAGAAAAGAAGTCATATCACTACATACAAGATCCATTAGCCTGTATAATTATCCTCAACCCAAGAATTGAAGATATTCTTTGGCTGTAATGACCGAAGTGAAAAAACGTATATGTCCCTTATTAACAGTCTTTAAAGTAGCTGGTTGTTGTAGAAACACCTGTATGCCTTTTGCTTGGAAAGGAGTAATCAGCTGCCGCAGCTGCCATCTCTTTTCCTCTGTGGAGTGGCAGTAATCGGGTCTCACAAAGAATTGCGTCCCTTTACCAATTCTCTTCTTATCTGGTCTAGCCAGATCGTACAATGCCTGTCTAGCCAAGAAATTATTGAGGGAAATCAAAATAGCCCGCGGTTGTTGCACTGCTTGTCCACTCCTTGCTGGCCATTGCCGAAACAGAAATCTATGTCCCCTTTGAATTTCCTGCGGCCAATTCCATTCTTTCAGCTCAGGCAGCGCCTCTTCAAACAGCTCAGCTACAAATTTTCGCACATCTTGCCCCTCAAGTCCTTCTGGCACCCCTAAAATACGCAGGTTGTTACGGCGCAGACGGTTTTCTAAGTCCACTAGCTTATCATGCACATCGTCTTTACTGGCTTTTGTATCTGCAACAGTGTCTTTTTGAACCACCAACTGATCTTCTAGGAGTGATATGCGAGTCTGCACTTCTGCCATCCTCTCGGTAAAATCGTTACACGTTTTTGCCAGCCGTCTAACTGTGTTTTGCTTTTTTTTTATTAATATTTTTTTTAATTTATTATTTTCAGGAAAGGTACGTCAGATACATAACCTTTCATAAAGATCCATATACAATAACAATAGAATACATAAATGAAGCATTTTTTGGATCAACAAAATTCACAAAGGAACAGTGGAAGAAGAGAGAGCCCAATAGGAAA
Source organism: Lissotriton helveticus (assembly GCF_964261635.1). Classification (NCBI taxonomy): domain Eukaryota; kingdom Metazoa; phylum Chordata; class Amphibia; order Caudata; family Salamandridae; genus Lissotriton; species Lissotriton helveticus. The sequence continues at coordinate 705,102,174 of NC_136073.1, forward strand.
AGAGAGAGAGAAAAAAAGAAAGAAGGAGCAGAAAAATGGAAGAAGCAAAAGCACGGAGAGGGAGGGAGTTGGAACCCAGACAGAGGGTGAGGAAGAGAAAAAAACAAACATATACAATTCATTATACCCACAATCCACTCTCTCACCCCCTGCCTCCTCGCCTCAACTCCCCCCCCTTCCTAACCCTGTGTCTGCAGCTCCAGTAAGGGTCCCCAGATTCGATGCCCTTTTTTCCTTGCTCTGCTCACCTTGCATTTGTATAACGCAGATTCCAAATTAAATATATGAAGCAGTCTGCCATACCAAGCCTGATATGTCGGGGGGGGTCCTTATCCTTCCATTTGGAAGCAATCATTATACGGAGGGCTGCTGTTACCATGAAACAAAAATAAACCTGCGTTATTTCTAGCTGCAGGGATTCGTCCCATCCCAACATTATTAGAGTGGGAGTTAGTATGATAGAACATCCCATAATCTTACTAAGGAAGCATTCAATCCCCACTTTAACCAGCCCCAATTCTGAACATTCCACAAACATATGGATCATGCTGGCCGGGCCTTTCCCACATCTTGGGCATTCGTTCAAATCCCTCTTCCCCCAGGTCCAACGTTTGGCCTGTGTAAAATATAGACTATATATAGTCTTGAAGTGTTGTGCCTTTAAGTTAGCCGATAAAAGGACCATGTTGGACAATTCAAGGGACCTACATAGGTCCACATCCTGGTTTCCAAGCTTAGCAGCCCAAGCACATTCTACTTTGACTATATCGTCTTCGTTAGCTTCGATCATCATCGCATATACTTCTTTCACTTGGGGATGTTTCCGGACCAGAATGTCCAAGAGCGGGAAGTTAAATGAAAAGTAGGGTGAGTCATAGCTGTTTTAGTACATTCCCTTAGTTGCAAGTACTCAAATAGGCTTTGAGGATCTATCTCAAATCGGTCCTGAATCTCTGCAAATGTCATAATGCCAGTTAAATTCATAATATCACCTACTGAATTAATTCCCGCCTGTTCCCACTTACTACCGATCCTATCAAATATAAAACCTGGGAAAAATGAAGAACGCCATAATAAAAGGTAACGATGTAATTTAGGGATATTCAGCAATTTACTGGTTTTCTGCCACACCCTCCAAGCTGCTCTAAGAGATTTAAAGCGGGTTATTTTGTAATAGCTATTATCCAGTTGTCTAAATAATAGACCTGGAGCTTGGTTACCCATAGCTAATTCAAAGATAGATGGTGGGGTCTCTGTCTGGTGTATTACTGGGATTGGTCTAAACAATATAGTCATTTGTTGCAGCATAATAGCCCAGTAATAATATAGGATGTTTGGCACTGCCAACCCCCCTCGGTTTTAGGGGAGGGACATAAATCTCAAGGATCTCCTTACCTTCCCATATCCCCAGATAAACTGTGAAAAGGTCGCTTCAACTTTTTTAAACAGGAAGTTAGGGGGTTCTAATGGTATACAACGGAGTAAGTAGAATATTTTCAGGAACATTGTCATTTTTATGACATTTGCCCTACCTATGATAGATAAATGTAGATTGTTCATCCTATTAAGATCTGCACTTATTCTACTCAAAAGAGGGTCTACAATAATATTCCAGATGGTGTTAACATCGGCTGCTATTGAGACCCCTAAACAGGTTGCTGCCTCTTTCCTCCTGGGATCCTGCCACAGAATTGAGCTTGAACGGATGATTTTAGTTTTATCCGCGTTTAACCCATACCCGGGCAAGATCTTCTATTCTACTAATTGTTACCTGGGGTCCGGGGTAACAACCGCGATGTCATCTGCGTATGCTAGCACTTTGGTACAGTAACCCCTGACCCCCACCGGAGGAATCGTCGGATCGTTTAAAATAGCTCTAATTAACGGATCTCTGTATAGTGAAAAAAGGATTGGGGAGCATGGGCAGCCCTGCCTTGTCCCCCTTGCAATTTTTACCTGTCAAGAATGCTGCCCCATCAGTTGTATTTTTGCGTATGACTGTGCATACATTGGTCTTAGGGCAGTAAGTATACGGGGTCCAAAGCCATTCGATCTTAAGTTCTGCCAGAGGTATCCCCATTCCACTTGATCGAACGCTTTTTGAGCATCTAATAATATTGATGACATTTGTTGCCCATAGGTCTCAGCGATGTTAAATAATGAGATTACCCTTTTAATATGGTCTGTTGTACTACGACCAGGTATGAAGCCGTGTTGCCACGGACTAACTAAGGAATCTAAGACCTTTGAAAGCCTCCTTGCTAGGATTTTAGAATAAAGCTTCTTGTCCGTGTTTATTAACGTAATGGGCCTATAAGAGGCCGGATCGTCAGCCGACTTCCCCTTTTTCAAAAAAATAACTATACTAGTCTCCTCCCATGACTTTGGAGGAGTGCCTTTCTGCTGGACTGCTAAGAACAAATCCCACAACAAAGGGGCAAGTTCCTTATGCAATATCTTATAGATCTCCATGGGTAGGCCATCTGGGCCTGCCGCCTTTCCGGAGGCCATGGATAGCAATACTTCGTTAACTTCTTCCATTAAGATGTCTCCCTCTAGTTCTTGTATCACAGGCAGAGACCTAGTCCCAGGATCAACCATGGTTTGATGCCTGGACTTATAGAGATCTTGATAAAAGTCTTGGAAAATATTTACTATCTCGTTAGGATCCGAGGACACTGTACCGTCCTTCCTTTTTAGCTTCGTAATGCTGCTTGTCGCTGTTTTTTGTCTGATCCGCAGTGCCAGATGTTTCCCTGTCTTTTCCCCGTATTCATAGTGATCCTGTCTACTTGTTTGAAATCTTTCAGCTATAGATTGATTAAACAACCCATTTATCTTCGCTTTGGTACTAATAACTTTTAGTTCAATCTCTGATTGCCGCTGAGTCTGTTTTTTGACAATAATAACCATATGTTCTGTCTCATATCTACTCAGGTCTAGCATCAGTGATCTGATAAGCTCTAGTTGTTTTTTCCTATGAAACCAGGCAAAGCTAATTACCTCCCTTCTAAGCCCGGATTTATATGCATCCCACACCATCTCCCGTGAAGTACTATACCTATTACTGTAAAAAAAACTGTATAGTCCAGCGTTTAATATGATCGGTGAACCCGTTGGTAGCCAGCAATTTCCTATAGAAGGTCCACCTTGCTGGGGGTTTTAAATACCCTGAGATTTCAATCTCCAGAACAAGGGGGTTATGGTCCGAAAAGAACCTTGGGTAACTTCCTTATCTGAGCTTTGTTTACTAATGAATTCGAAATGTAGAAATAATCCAGCCTAACATACTTTCTATGTGAACACGAATAATATGTATAGCCTGGATCCCCAGATTTTGTTATAGACCAAATATCTACCAGCCCATGGTTTGCGGCCAGTGCCTGTACTGCATAAAAAACTCGTGGTTTCCTGCCTTGATACCGACCCTCCCTAGCCCCCCTGAATCCATATGAATATTAAAATCTCCACATATTATCAGTGGTGTAGGCCAGGAGGCGAGCTCTACCTCTAGTTCTATCAATAAATCTGCATCATCTAGATTTGATCCATATATGGTGCAGAGTGTACCAAGGGTGGGAATTACAGCAATTGCCCACCGGCCCCATGTATCGGATAGTTTGTGATTGCTTCACGGAAGTCGGTTGGAAACATGTATTGCCACTCCTCTCGTATTTGAGGTTTGTGAAGAGCAGGTTACTTGTGTGAAGCCCGGGACAAAGTTGAGACTTCTCTTCTGCCACGGAAGGTGGGTCTCCTGCTGACAAATGCCATCCAAACCCAATGCTCGCAGTGCTTCACTCATCCTATCTATCTTAGCTCGGTCATTCAGCCCCCCAATGTTAATCGTACAGACAATTAGCTTACCCATCCCTAAATCTATCTTGGTACCCCCTTCGCATGCTCTGCTTCCTGTACCATACCATCCAGCTATATTGAGCCCCGACTCTAACCACCCAGCTATCCAATATGCACTGATTTACTTTCCTGAACATTTTTTGTTTTTTGTCCCTTCCTCCGCCTCCCCCCACCCGTCCACACCCCACCCCCCACCGACCCCCCCCCTGCATCGTGAAGCAACAAACCTGCTTTGGTCTGTGGGTGATGGTTAACGGTGGATCCCCCGCTAGGGTGACTTTATACAAGGGAAAAAATAACAAAAAAACAAAAAAAAGACAATACCCCCTCCCCCGGCTCTCTCGTCAGATCTAGACCTACACCTACCCCTTCCAGATTAGATCACCATTGTTTTAGCTCAAAGGTAGTAGGGGAAGGTAAGCAAGACGAGTACATAGAGAGGTTTCCCATCAGATCCGAAGGGCCATGGTATTAAGCAGTCTTAAGTCCAAAAAAGAAAATTCTGGAAAAAATTCAGATCAGTCTTACTATCCCTTATCCACCACTTGTCCCCTGACCACCAGCCCCATCATAATTAATTTACAACCAGCATCGAAGAACTCTTTAACCTTGATTTCCGATGTGAAGACTCTGACCCGATCCTTCCAAATAATTTTAAGCCGGGCAGGGTTTAATAGGAAGGCTTGTGCTCCCTTCTCCTGAAACTGAGAGATCATTTGACGCAATCGCCACCTTCGTTCGACAGTGGTGTGGCAGAAATCAGGCCTTGTGAAAAAGGAGAACCTGTCTACTGCCCGTTGTGCATCTGGTCTAGCCTTCTCGAAAATCAGTTGCCTTACTAAAAAGTTCCCAAAATAGACTAAAATTGCCCGAGGTTTGGCATCCGGGTGGACTGGTTGGCGAATATTAAATGGGGCTCGGTGCGCCCTTTGAACTTCATGGGACCACCTCCACCCTTCTAAATCTGGAAAGGCTTTTTGCAACATCTGGACCATGAATGCTCTCATATCTTGCCCTTCCTTTTCCTCCGGTACCCCCAAAAATCATAAGTTATTCCTTCTTTGGTGGTTCTCCCTCTCCTCAAGCTTCCATTGGATATCTACCAATTGTGCCTCGTGTGCTTCAACTACCCCCTTTGATCCTGCGATATCCTCCTCGAGGGTTGCTGTTCTAGTTTCCACTTCAGACATCCAATCGCAAATGTTGCTGCAGGTTCTTCCAATTTTCCTCACAGCCCCCTGCATTTTTCTGGCAACATTTTGTGCGCGTTTGCTATCCATTCGGGCTTCTTCCCGGTGCGCCACGAAACACTCAAGGATAGATTCCAGAGTAGGAGGAACCAGAGCAGTCGCCGTATTTTAGGTTGTTTCTCTGAGCTTTTTTCGACCCCTACTAGTTGATCCCCCAGTGAATAATCCCACCTTAACTCCTGTGATTCCTTTGATTTCGAGTTGTCGGCTCTTTGGGCTCTGTTATTTAGCTTTCGAGTGGCCTGAGAGGCTTGCCTGCCACTGGAGCCTTTGTCTGACCCACTGTCCTCACTAGATTCAAATTCGGAGCCTGACTCTGAATCCACCCCTGACCAGGTAGCATCTGACATGGAGTAGAAGTCGTTTGCTTCGGAGTCTGCATCCTTCTCCCCGGGGATCCTATGTATTTTTTTGGGACCAATGGGATCCTTCACTGCTCCTTTCTGGGGTCCTTCGCCCCTTGATTCATGTCTATTGGGGGTACTCTGATCCGTTCTGGTTTTAGTAAATCGCCCCCCCCCTCGGTTTCTCTTGAGCCTCCCCCATGCTAATAGAACCCCTCTATGCATCAGGCTCATCTCCAGGCTCTTGAGGGGGCCTCCCCCCTCTCTTTCTGCATTGGAAGCGGCCAGGACTAAATTGTCAGGGTTCTGAATGTTAATGAGTGTTGGGGAGGTTAAGACTGTAAGTGTGTTGACAACACTAATAGGGAGCCCTTCATTTCCAGTTGTTATGCCCCGCTGATCTTCTGGCTCACTGAAAGGTCCCGTGTCCCCCAATTGCTCTCTTTCAGGTGTATGCACAGTCTCAGGTATTGACCCCTGTATTGGGTCAGCCTCAAGCCCCGCTTCTTCTGATCCCGACGGTGGCTTACCCAGAATCTTCCTTCTCTGGCCACCGGCCCCTTTCTACTCCTCTGTTCTCCCTGATGGCCGGAGTAGATCGATGACAGTCCGCTGTTGCTAGGGCTGAAAGGCCGGGCCCCTCCCCTTCCTGTCAGGATTCTCAGTTCGGAGCTTTCGCTTCTTCTCCTGGACTGCCACCGGGGTCGTCTCTTGCACCCCCCCCCTAGGAGAGCCAAGGGGGCCTGCTTGCACTGACCCCGTGCTGCTCCTTTCGACGGCATTATGATACAATTCAAAAGTGCTGGGTCCCACCGCAGCACCTCCGAGAGACTGCTCTCAAACGCCGAGCAGCCGGCAATCAAAACCTCTGCAGCCGCCGTCAATGCCGCAACCCACTCAACGATGCCTGGTATGAGGGGATCTCTCCGCTTCCGATTAACTTGCATTTCCCAATGTGGGGGCTGGGGGTTTTATCACCTTATCACCTGTTTCATTTCAATGATTATCACCCCTGCGGGAGCCACCTTCGGCCGTTTTCACTCGGCCGCCATCTTGCTCCTCCAATGTATCTCCTTTCAAGGCTGTCCCTGTGTTTTGCAATGACTGCTCCCCACTAGAGATCTCCCAATCAGGCGTTTCTGTCATCCGCCCCCCAAAGAAGAATTCTTGGTATGGCTTGCATCCATGGTTGTAGGGGTCATGTCTCCAAACCCTTCTTCCTGCAGTTGAAATTCTCCTTCCATATCAGACTCCTCTGCGTGCTCTGAAAGTGAATAAAACTCGCTTTCCTTACTACTGGTGGGTTCATTCCTATTGTCACTGATAATGCCATTATCATCCATTAATACAGGCTCATTAACAATGTCTAAATCAGCCTGCAGTGGCTCACCATGTTCCAAAGACAAGTGACTCTCCTCAAGAGATAGACCGGTCAGTTCACCCCCCCCCCCCTCGGCTGGACGTCAAGAACACTGGGTTTTGAAGTGATTGTCAAAGAAGTCGCAGCTTTTTTTACCAGCAGCCACTTGGAAAATCTGCGGTATCTTGGGTGTCACTTGTACCATGCCCTTGTCCTGTACAGTACTCTCCAGGTGCTCAGCCCCACCAGACATTTCTTTGGAGCTCTTTGCGGTGAGTGCTGCACGTGTTCCTACCGCAGACTCCCCAGTGGCTCTTGTTTTCCCACCTTACGCAACTTTAGGTGCCATGCCAGACTACCTATAGTGTCCCAGAAAAACTGAGAACAATAGATTTCAAAGAGTCCAGCTGCTTATTTTAATATAATGAAGCCCAGCAGAAAAACATCCAATGAAAAGTTAATGTGCTTTTACACGTGAACTCTCCGGAGCCTTGTAACCTGAGCCGCTCTCCCGTAGTCTGCTCACAGCCTGGCATCAATGTCTTTGTAGCAAGAATTTATCAGAATTTATCAGAAAGTAACTTTATAGCAACAGATTTAACAGAAGATGCTGCCTCTCCACAACAGTAAAGGTTAAATACTCAGCTGCTTTCACTGCTTTCGATATTAGGATTTTCCAAGCCCGGCTGCGAGCTCAGCAGTAGACTCCATTAGCAGCCGTTAGCAAGCCGACTCAGGTGAGGCTGAAGTCCGGATGCCACTCCCCTTCTACCATTGCCGTTTTTGCTAGTTTTACAGCGGGGAGCGCGGCGGTTCCTTTTTACTGTCCCGGCTTCAAAAAACCTTCCATACGGGCAGCAGAAACACTCAGAGTGAAGCCCCAATCCACTCCAGCCAACACCGCCGCTTCTGCCACCGCCTTGCAGCCTCCTCCATGGAACAGACGGGAAAAGCGAGGTAACCAGGAGCTGCTCACAGAAACGTCCGCCGTGCGGACGCCATCTTGCCTCCGTTTACCATCCACCGGACCCATCTTTTTGGGTTGAAATATATTAGTATTATTTGTTTGTTTGTTTACTTTTATATCTTGTGTTTATACATAGATTTTTTAAACAATTGTAATATGTTTAATATTTTATTCATTTTTTGTACTTGTGTTCTAATATTATTTATATTTTATTTAAAAATATATTATATGTATGTTTTTTTATAACAGTAAATTAAAAATATATATTTTTATTAATTGTGTTAAATTATATATAGCTGTATAGGTATATGTATGTGTATGTATGTATATTTATGCATGTATGTATATGTGGGGCATAAAGTGCAGCATAAATTATGCATAAAAGAAGCAGAGAACTCTGGTTAGTTCCAAAGTTTAGGTGGAGAGCAGATCCTATGTAGAGCACCCTACAACACCAGTGACACTCTGAATTTGCTCACCTGATATGTTTGCTTTTCTATCAAAGTATTTAAGCATAGAATTAGCACACGGACATCCACAGTACAGTGCTATTCATGCCAAACTGTAAAATTACATAAACCTTTTGCCACTCCAGGCCCTGTATTACAGCTATGGATTAGTTAAAAACCATCCAAGGCAACCTGGAATGAACAAAAGCAACCCTTGACATCTGTTTTGCTATCATTCTAGCTCTTCAGCGAGGTTTAGCTTTGTCCAGACACAAGGGTGTACTTAGTATAAGTCAAAACAATACCCTTTTAAGGATAGGTTGCTTCATAAATTATGCTAAAAATAAGCAGATTACTCTGAATAGTTCCCAAGTTTAGGTCTTGAGCAGCTCCTCTGTACAGCACCCTACAACACCAGCGACACTCTGAATTTGCTCATCTCAAATGTGTGCTTTTCTATCAATATTTTTGAGCATAGAATTAGCACAATGCCATCCACGTTGAGATAGAAAGGGCCAAAGTATTTAGCCATTTCTACAGAAAGTTTTTAAGCATTGGATTAGCATAGTGCTAGCCATGCCAAGCTGTAAAATGTCAAAAGTCTTTTACTACTATTAGGATTCATCAGCAATGCAGCTTCTTATCCAATTTTCTCGTGGTTGAAATTTATAAGACCCAAGCTTGTAGGGCAGTGCTATACGGGGCTGCAATCTCAATCAGTTAGATATTCGTAAAAACACTTTTAATAAATCTCTTATGAGATTACCAAAAAGCACTCTATCACTTCCTCTGAGGTTTGACTTAAACCTTACATACCTCGCTAATGTAGTCTGTCTGAAACCTATCTTATATGGACAATACTCTGGTTAAATGAAGACGTGGCCCTATATAGAGACTATGTCAGTGAGATAATCAACAATCGCCTAGGCCTCACGATCCCCGGGTATCTCACATCAAAACCTGGCTGTTCAAGCGTTGCCTTTCTGCATACTGTCAGAATTCTTCTTCCATGCCCAAGAATGCCCATGAAATTGTTAAATCATGTTATTGGAACATCGTTTTCTGCAATAGGATTTCCATTGTTCCTGCAGGTAGTTTATCTGATCTTTATTTATCCACCAAGTGTGAGTCCCACTTTGAAGATTTTATGGATTTTCTGAGTGTCTCTTCAGTGAGATCTTTGTTTATTAAGTTCAGACTTGGAATACTCCCACTGGCTGTCTTTACTGGCACATGGAATAAAATCTCTGCTATGGCCAACAATAATTTATGCCCTCTGGGATGTCCAAATATTGAAAATGAAGAATATCTCTTATTCTCTTGTATTGTTTATGCTAAGCAGCGCACACGTTGGATCATCGCTCTTTGCCAGCTCTTCCACTTAGAGGACTGACATTTACCTTTAAGAATCTGTTAGTCACATGCTAGGCCCAGTGTTGTATATTCAGATTCCAACTTTTTCCATTCAATGTGATATATTACACAAAAAGTTGTTGGGGCAAGCGCCTTTTAGAGCTGTGACCTGTAAATACTAGACTATATTGGTTAAACTTTTACTACCTTTTTACACTGTGCACTTTAACACACTTGTAAAACCTAGTGATATGAGGGGAACCCAAATTCATATTTTTACTTTAGCTGCCCGATAGCACAGTTGGGCCACTGAGAGCTTAGTTTAGGCTACTGTTGGAGGGTGCCAATCTGTGATGCTGTTAGGACAAGGGGGTATCTCTGTGTTTCCTTTTATTAATTGCAAACTTTGTGATCCTAATTATGTTTTTATGAAGGTTTTTATAACTTCGCTCAGGAATGTTGGCTGCTGCTGAATGTTTCTTTTTTTATGAGAATTGTATGTTCTTATCATGTGTTTATTTTATTATTTTTCCTTTGTATGTGCTGTGTTATTGTGTACTTTTATGGCTCTTTTGAGCCGAAATAAAGATGATGATCGTGATGGTGTCAATACCATACCGATGAATTCCAAGATAATTGTATTTCCTCTGTATGTTGCCTACATTTACTAAATTCATACGGAGTCTCGTAGAGTTTTCAGTTCTAGCAAAGCTAGTGCAGTGACAACCTAATGGTTGGGAGTTCCAATCCTCTCAAAAGGAAGCAAGATCTAATCATGGTCAATATACATGCCCAAGAAAGTTAGAATTGTATGTTCTTATCATGTGTTTATTTTATTATTTTTCCTTTGTATGTGCTGTGTTATTGTGTACTTTTATGGCTCTTTTGAGCCGAAATAAAGATGATGATCGTGATGGTGTCAATGCCATACCGATGAATTCCAAGATAATTTTATTTCCTCTGTATGTTGCCTACATTTACTAAATTCATACCGAGTCTTGTAGAGTTTTCAGTTCTAGCAAAGCTAGTGCAGTGACAACCTAATGGTTGGGAGTTCCAATCCTCTCAAAAGGAAGCAAGATCTAATCATGGTCAATATACATGCCCAAGAAAGTTTTTTTCCTGTCCATGTGAAGAAAGCTTTCCCGGGAAAAATCTTGGGGAGGTGCATGAAAGACAATTAGTATCTGAGTCAGGTTGTCAGTCCCCATTCAAGGTCCCCAGGGTAGACAGGAGTTACTGGGCCCCAACCATGGTGGTTGAGGTCATTTGCAACTGGTGTCCTAGAGATAATCCTTCTATGGCTCTGGACAGTAGGCCAAGTACAACCCTTTTCGCACTTGACATTGAGTGGAGAATTTCTCTTAGAACTAGGAAGTATGAACGGCTTAGTTGGCCTTACCAGGATTCAAACAGTTGCTAGCAACGGTGGTTAGCTCACTAAGCCATATTGATGCTTTCTCTCAAAATACCCTACGAATCAGCGGGAAGGTTGATTGACCTGAAGGGATGAGAATGGTTAACACTGTTAATGGGGAACTGCTGCTGCTTCACACCTCATATACAGCATGTTCGTTCCAGTGGAAATTGAATATACTCATATTCTGTATGTAAGTTAACCCTGAAAGGTAAAAAGCATTTACTCAAGCTTAGATCTTTCTTCATGTCCATTAATAGAATAGATATTCCTCAAGCTGTTGTCCATTCTTTTGAATGTGTTTGAATCACTTTTTTCAAGTAACTCTTTTAAACCATTCCAATTCTGCATTTTGTGTTGTCCATTGGTTTGAGACTACCCTTGATGGCACACAATTCCTCTTAAAAAAACAAGTACATACATTAGAATAGTAATAGTGTGCAGCTCATGCTCCCATAGTTTTATAGAATCAGTGTTTTAAGTCGATTTTGTTTGAGATTTAAACATTCTGTACTCTACTCCTCTACCACACAAGTACTAGGGAACCTCATTCTACATCAAGACAGTGAGGCTTTTATTGTGTTTTTGTCTTTTGTTTACTAATCATTTATAGCAAAAACATTTACAATTCACACATTGCAACTGCCATTTAAACCACAGACTTCAAACAATGGAAATCCTTCACAGAATCTATTCCTTCATTTTCTATAACCTCTCTTTTTGACTTTTCTATGGTGCTGTTTGTGGTTTAGGTCTCACACTGTATTATAAGACCTTTCAAACTGTGTGAACTACTGCTTTCCTGCAAGGTGTTAAGCACTTATTCCTGTTACCTGGCTTAAGGTGTTTCAGTTAATACAGATGTGCTACTTGTAATATTCGTAGCCCAGCCAGAGCCCTTGCTGTGCCTTCTTTGTAGCCTGTACCACTAAAGGTAAATTGCTGCCCGGAGGCCATTTTTACAGGGGAAGCAGGTGTTGTGTATGCCCAGGAGACTCGGTTTGGTTTAAAGGCTTTATTTAGGGCAAACAAGTTGACCATAAAAGAACAATATTACAACATTATTAATAAAAGGCTATTAACTAATGCCCGGTACATTGCTTTGTGGTAATAAAATACAGTGCATACTTCAATACTACTACAATTCTCAATAATTAGAACAATACAGGGGATGCATGCAACATACATTACATCCCTCCCTTCACCTCGCAACCCAAGCACACCATCTGCGGAGTCCCCCAATGCTCATCCCTCAGCTCAGCCCTACCCTCTTAAACATCTTCATGACTCCACTTGCAGGTATTGTCAGATTGCACATCAACATCCTCTCCTACGCCAACGACACTCAACTCCTCCTCTCACTCTCAACAAACCCCACCTTGACAAAAACCAACTGGCACAACTGCATGAAGATTGTCGCAACTGTCTGAAACTCAACATGGACAGAAGGAGGTTCTGATCTTTGGCAACCATACTGCCCTTTTGGAATGACTCCTGGCGACCAACGGAGCTCGGACCCATCCCTACACTGAACGACCATGCTTGAAACCTCGGCATTGTAATGGAGAGCAAACTCTCAGTGAAACATCAGGTCAACACCATGGCCTTGGCCTTCTTCTATATGAACGGCATGCTCCACAAAATCTTCAGATGGATCCCCATCAGCATGAGGAAAACTGTGACACAGGCCCTCCTCACCAGCCAGTTTGACTAGAGCAACACACTCTATGCCGGCACCTCCACCCAACTCATACAAAGACTCCAGAAAATCCAGAATGCAGCAGCCAGACTGCTCCTCAACCTGCTCAAGACGGCACTTATCACCCAGCATCAAAAGACCTTCACTGGCTCCCCATCCAGAAGAGATGCCAGTTCAAACTCCTGACCCACGCATACAAAGCCCTCCACAACCAAGGACCAGACTACATGAACCACCGCCTGATCGTCAACCAACCCCCAGAAACCCCCGCTCCACACACCTTGCGCTCACTCAGACACAGCATATCCGCCACTCTGAAGGGCACTCCTTCTCCCATCTCTCCGCCAAAGCCTGGAACACCCCCCACCTCCGCACTTCTCCCTCGCAGAACCACTTCAGGAAGGAACACAAGACTTAGGTCTTCACCGTATACCTTCAGCACAGCACCTGGATACCCCCCAGAGGGATTAGCCGTGCTATACAAATAATTGATTGATTGATAGGCAGCAGATTTGGAGGGCCCCCAGAACTTCAGTTAATGGTCCCTAGAAGGACGATTCTTGACAGTGTGTCTTCAGTACATCATATGCTTCTAAAATATAATAAAATACGTTAAATGAGTATGCTCCGTATTAAGCTAGAAAATAAATGCTTTTCCTAATTTGTACTTCAGCCCATATAAATGAAGCAATACTAGAAAATAAAAAAGAGTCCGTCAAGGCATGTAGGAATTTTAGTGCAGCTTTGTGGTACCTGGCATTATTTGCAATGAAAAGTGGTTTCAGATAAAATCATTGCAGTCCATCATAAAACATCAAAAAAGAATAAAGTGCTTAGTGCTCAGCTTTGAAGTGCCATCACATGGGCATGGGGGTCACATCGCTAGGTCATTGTTTCATTACTGGAAAGGGGACTAGAAAGTGCACAATTCGATTTTCGAAGCCTGGTAAGAACGCAAGCCCATAGACTAATACAGTTGGAAGCCTTCCACGGATTAAATTGACATGTATAGGTTGACCATAGGTTTACTACCCTCCACCAGTGCCCTATTTCCAAATCTGGAGCCTAAAAAAAGGTCTTTAAAATCACTTTTATGCAGGTCCATCACACTGGATGGGGATTGAATTATGAGGGAGTCATGCAACTTCTTTAGCACATCATTAATATAGAAGAGCCAAGGAATGTTCAAAACATGGTCAAGTGTATGACAGTCCATGATGATAGATCTAGTAAAGGTCATTTCAGGCTTAGCTCAAATTGACCGCCAAAGCAAGATCTGCTTTAGTAAGAGTAAATGCTCTAGATAGCTAAGTCCCACCTCATTATGGGTAATGTATGTTGAGACATAGGTAGGGATTCTTAGCAGATGCTCGAGGAAGGCATTCTCCTCTGTCTGTAAAGAGCCACTCAGAACATATCCGCAGATGCCTCCTCCATACAAGCCATCAGCCAGTGCTTTGGCTTCATATATATTTATCATTTCTCTAGTAGGATGACTACTGAGCTTCCTTGAAGATCTAAAGACACCCATGCAGACCCCACTTATTTTTAGCCTACCAGTTTGTATGTGATTGACCCATGAGCCATTGCTGGCAAGCGATATACCCAAATAATTGAATGTATTGATCCTTGTAATCAGGGAATCTGTGATATAGATGCTTCTGCTCCTCTAGGTCTTTTTACCATATGTTCTCGTACAGGTTTTGGTAATAATGATCTTCAATTTCCTCCTCTCCATAAAATCGACAAAGGTGTCCATAGTCTGTGCAGGTCGACAGTGTTCTTGCCATCAAAACTGTGCCACTGGTGGAAAGTTCCACAGGGACAACCGGCGGGCGACAGTAGTCGCGTTGGCCTGCAGGGCCCTGAGAGCATCATCAACCCCATTGATGTAAAGGGCAAAAAGAAACAAGCAAGAACATAACCCTTCCTTATTCCCTTCTTGACTTTAAAGGAGTGAGTACATTCCCAGCTTGAGCCAAATCTATCAAATCAAAGGCACTATTGAGGTCAGCAAAAATAAAGATAGTGAGCCAGCTTTGACCTTTGTAGATTTCCAGATAAGAAGGTCCAGGTTGGCACACTGTTTTAAGGTCCCCCAACCCTTTCTTAAAACCAAACTGGGCTCCTGACAGGATGGAGTTATCGGTGGCCCACTGTTTCAATTTTTGTAGGAGAGCCCTGCTGATTAGTTTGGCTGGAGAATCCAGTAATGAAATAACGAGGAAGCACTTCAGATCTGATCTATCCCCCTTCCTAAAGATGGACACTATAATAGAGTCAGCGCAGCTAGGGGACATCATACTCTCTGCAACTATGTCAAGAAAATGAGGGCCCAGAGTTCTCCCAGAGCCTTGAAGGCATCAACCAGAAAACCATCTGTCCCGGGGAATTTACCCCTGCACTGTGGTCGAAGGCCAAAATAACTTTCTCCAGGGATGTTCCTAGAGGACTCTTAACAACTCAGCTGCCGATCGGCTCTGTGTCACTCGCTAGAGAGACAAAAATGTCTGAATAATGCTCAACCCATGTATAGGGGGGGGGACATGCAGAGTGAGCTCTGGAACTGTTTCACCTTTCAGCAATGGGGCATTAACAGTATTCCAAAACAGAGTGGTATCATTGGCCTCGATTGCCTGGGTTAAATTTGCCCAAGTCTTTACCCTGAGAGCCTACTTACTATTGCCTGAAGCTGAGTTGTAGTTCTTCCTAATTATTTTGAAGACAGTTTGCTCCCTTGGTGAGCTATACAGTGCTGTCCGTAGCACTTTAGCATCCTGAATGTATGAATGATGAAACCAATCATTCTTTGCTATGGGCCGGGTGTCTAGGCTTTTGGGTTAAGAAAGCATTAAGTGGACTAGTAATAGCTTCAAATGCAAAAATGAGTAACATATCTACCTTGTCACCCAGGCAATACTTAAACTCTGCTTCATTAGTAATTAACAGCTTCTGGAGCACAGCTGGAGGATCTATCCCCGTCTACTTATGGCATCCATGTTAGCAGTCTTGGAGCTAACCCTCTGCTTTTTAGTCTACAATAACAAGAGACAACTAGCGGCTT
This sequence comes from Lissotriton helveticus, assembly GCF_964261635.1. Taxonomy (NCBI): domain Eukaryota; kingdom Metazoa; phylum Chordata; class Amphibia; order Caudata; family Salamandridae; genus Lissotriton; species Lissotriton helveticus. The sequence goes on from NC_136073.1 coordinate 705,117,935, forward strand.
ATAGTCACTTAGTGCACTTGGTATTATTCCATGATCGATAACAAGGTTCCTGGTTGAAAGGAAGACTAAAATGATCAAAAGTCATTCTGGCTCCTCTACCAATAAACGAAGGGATCTGGTAATTTATTTAAAAACAAACAGGTATATCCTGAACTAAATTCCAATACCAATCAATGTTACAAATAAATCAAAGTCGTCGCAATCTTCTCATATTCTTCATTTAATATCTTTATTCAATGGTGATCTTCAACTCCAAACCTAGCCAACACGTGTTTCGTCTTTCGTGGTAACAACCACAGACTTCGTCTAATTCTTGTAGGATTATAGCGTAAAGCCAATTAGTAGTTTTCAAATTCCTAAAATAGGGAAAATTCCAGTTGTCGTGATTTTGCACTATGTCGACTTAGCCATAAAGGTGTGTGGCCTTTCCTAATTATGTGTTAAAAGTACGATCAGCATCAAACCGGTCAGAGCAACATATTCAGCGTATACGTGTGAGTCGGCGTTTCATTTCCTCTGTAATTTTCTCCAGTAATAATCAATCGTACTTAAAAATTAGGGATTTAAGAGAGTACCCATAGGAGTTAAGTGAAAAGTGAGGGACTCCGTCACCTGCTTACGGGTTATACCACACGCCAATTTATTAGCAAGCATACATGTCTGTATATTAAAATCCCCTATTAATAAAACAAAACAATTTGAAGAACTGGTTTGTAAAAATATATCTAAATCCGCCTCTAACGAAGTAACAACCTCACTACATGTGGAATCAAAAATATTATTATAAAAATTAATTAAAACCAGGTGAGATCTGCCTGAAAAGGACAGTCAAACAAGCTTGTAATAGGGTGAGGCCGTAAAGGATCTCCTAATAACAGCAGGTAACACATTTGAAAATGGAATTTAAAGACCACCTTTTGGCCAACCTGATAATGATGGAGCAGCGGGCTTACAAATAGAAGAGAGTCCTTCCACGTAGTAGGGGACTACATCCCAGGTTTCCTGAAGACAAATCACATGAGAAGTGGAGGTACTATAGACTCAGCCTGGGGTATCTAGCTTGTTTTCAAAACCAAATATGTTCCATGATGTAAAAAAGATACTCCTTTATGTCCCACTGATGCTGGTAGTGGGGATGCTAGACTAATTTCCTTAGGAAGGTATTCATTAAGTCAAACTCCATGAACATGGTACACATAGAACTCAAGTTACATCATAAGTGTACCCCAGTAGTTCCTCAATTCAATTAAGCATATCCTCAAAAAGACACACAAGCACCCTAAATAGCTTCAATAGTGACTGTTTAATCTCACAGTTATTATAACAGATCACTGTCAGGAACGTTCCAAAAGAGAAAAGTGGGTTGATCCAGGGGGAGTGTGGAAATGGATTGTGCTCGTGAGTATAGAAAAGATATATAGGGAGAGAAATCAGAGATTAGTTAAATAAATTACACATAGTAATGTCCTTAGTAATTAATTGTTTTAACTACTGTCTGGTTACCCCATTCCCCCTGATTGGTTGAATCCCCAATGATGTTATGTCATTCTATTACCTATAACTCGCTTAGTGCCATAAATCTTTTGGTTGAGGAACCGCAGGTTGACAATCAGCCGCTGGAAATTGGGAAGGTGGAGCGGGGGCTGGCATCCTGCAAGAGTGATGCATGTGGTGATAGAAATACCCCAGAGCAGAAGAGCTATGTTATTAGGATTGTTACTAGGCATGGAGACCTAGATAGATTCTCACCTGCTACATGGGGGTCTTTAACATTTATAGTAACACAGCCCCCCTCGATACTTTTCCTATTAGGTCCAATCCACCCAACCCTTCTGGTCATAATTATTAGGTCCTCCCTCACTGTTGGAAAGAGACACTTAGATTGTAACCAATAGAGGACCATAGTTGGTTAGATGACTCAGCTACACCTGGGGAAAAGGGGGTACATTAGTCATTATTGCCGCATACAGGAAACAGGCTGGGGGTAAATAATGGTAAGATTGTTAATTATCTCCCACGCAGAGCTGCTAGTCTTCCTTGTTTGCTGTGAGACACTTCTTGGAGAGATATCAGGTGTACACACAATGTCAAAGAGAATAAACAAATTGTCAGCTCTAGTCCGACCCAACTGAGCAAGGCATGGGTCCATAGAGGGGGCATTAGTGGTAACACTGCTGGATGATGCTCAACAAAAACACTACTGGATTTGTCAACCCCTCTTCTACTTTCTCAGAATGAGCCAGAATCGATGCCTGTACACTCGTAACACGTTACCACCCCTTTCATATTTCTTCTACCTTGTTGGGCACAGATTCCCTGGGCTTACCCATATTGTGACTGCTGGGTCACAGATAGGACTGGGTCTCGGTCACGCAGATGCAAAGATAGTAACAGGCACCAGAGAGGCATAAACCCAAATCAGTTCTCTGCAATAAGCAGTGTGCTCATTGTTTCTCATGTGCTTTGCAGAGATTAAGTGTCATTTTTTTGGCTGCCCTTGAACTCTTTCCTTAACTTCCATTTTTCTTAGAGTTTTTAACTTGTGATATTCAGTATTTCAAATGTTCCAGCTCTGATTTCTCCACAAGAGATGAAGAGCTTCAGTCGAAAGAGTGGAACTCCCTCCGGCCCATAAAAGTAAGAATGTTATGGCATGTGTTTGCAGGTAAGTGCACTGTTTGCAGTCAAGCTTGCATGCAGAGGGTATTCTGTGACATGTTATGACACCCAGAGAAGCTCTTTGGACTAGAGTTCAGCATGACCATAACATTGTCCGCGTATAGGCTAATGTGGTGCTCCCCCCTCCATGGGCATCCCCTTAATCTGGCTATGGTCTCTGATGTGCTGGGCAAATGGCTCCATGTATAAAGCAAACAAAAAGCGCGATGGGGACAGCACTGCCTAGTGCCTCTACCAATAAGGAACTTTTCAGAACTCACCCATTGACTCTCACAGACGCCTGTGGTGCCTTATAAGCACTAAAACCAAGGACCGAAAGCATTACCCAAAACCAAAATGCTCCAGTGTACAGTAAAAAAAGGGCAGTGGACCCGATCAAAGGCCTTTTCCGCATCCACTGTAAGCAACATACTGATGGTGATCTTTGTCGATGGCATGTAAAAGTATTTTGGTGTTGTCTGTGCAGAGTCTGTGTGGAACAAACCCGGCTTGGACGGGGTGTATGAGGCACTGCATGAGAAGGTTAAGGCAAGATGTCAGTATTCCTGTGAAGAGTTTAGAGTCAGAGATAAGGAGCAACATTGGATGATAGTTCGCACAAAGTGTGGGGTCTTTCCCTGGCTTTGGGATAATGGTTATGGGTGCATCCAGCAGGGACGCTGGAAGAGATCCAGAGTCAGTTATGAAATTTAAAAAGTTGGTCAGGATTGGGGCAAGGTCAGGGCAGAATGTTTTATAAAACCCGGCGGGAAACCCATTTTGGCTAGGGGACTTCAGCAGCTTCTGTCTGGCTAATGCCAAAAAGGCTTCCCCCTCTCTAATAGGAAAGTCGAGTGATGACGCCAAGTCATCAGTGAGCTTAGTAACAGTAGAGGTAAGCAGATAGTCAGTAATATCGTTGGATGAGGTGGTCTGTGCAATGTATAGGGAGGAATAAAAGAGTCTAAAGTGCTCAGCAATGGAATCGTCCTCTGTAAGGTCAGTCCCCCTCTCAGTCAGTAACGTTCATATTATGTTAGCTAAGCGTTGGGCATGCAATTTAGCAGCCAAGAGCCTACACTTTTGTTACCACTAAGATAATACAAATGCTTGAGGTGAAGCAAGCTGAATTCTGCCCTGTCTAAGTCCAACCCCGCCAACTGTTTCCTGGCAGCTTCCAATTGGCGCCACACTCTAGGGGTCCCTGTGCGATGATGAATCCCCTCCAACTCCTTAACTTTAGATTGGAGTACCCTTGTTTCCATTTCCGGTCCTTATTGTCAGCAGCTGCCAAGGAGATAAATTCTCCCCTGACAACAGCCTTAATTACGTCCCAAACAACAGCCAGAGGAACTTCTGGGTTGTCATTAGTGGCTAGATAGTCAGTGATAAGTTTCCTGATCTTCCCCTGGGTCTCTGGTTTGCTTAACAAGGTCTCCTGTAAGCGCCACTGTCTTCTAGCCTGTTGGTGGAAGGGGGGTCCGAACTCCTAAACAAGCACGGAGTGGTCAGAGAGGGTGTGCGGATCAATTTCACTGAAGTAGAAAGCCTAAGGAAGTCCTGAGAGCCCATGCAGTAATCAATTCTAGTGTAGGTCCTGTGTGCATGAGAGAAGAAAGTAAAGTCCCTAGAGTTTGGGTGGTGAACCCTTCAGAGGTCTACAAGTCCAGCTGCCTTCAACCAAGAAATGCCTGCGTTCCAGAAGGCCCCCGCCCCGCCCTCCCTGTGGGGCGAACGGCCCATGAGGTTGTCCATGACCAGATTGAGGTCGCCACCTATTAGTATGAGGCGGTCATGCGAAAGCAGTGAATAAGCCAGAGCGTCCCAAATAAAACGTTCCTGCTCCTCGTTCGGGGTATATATGGTGCCCAATGTCAAATGCCAAAAGGCGACCCTTGAGTTTTGCCAGTTTTGGACCAATGGAACCCCTAAAGGAGTGGGAAAAAAGGATAGCCACCCCGGCCTTCTTATGGCCAGAGGAGGAAAAGAATTGTTGCGGGAATTTCCTGGATTTAAGCCAGTGTGCGTCCCCGGTCAGGAGGTGAGTCTTTGGCAAGAGACAGATATCTGCTCCTGAATTCTCTAGAAACCGGAGGATGGCCCTCCATTTACCCGGATTGTTTAGGCCCTTTACGTCAAGGGAGAGAACTTTCAGCCAACCACGGGGCGCCATACTAGGGGAAAGAGAGTATACCATGTCAAGGGGCCTAGCCCTCAGTCTGCCCTCTCAGCAAAGGTACCCCATGAGTACCCTGAAACCACAGAGCGTAACCTGAGGTGTCCGTAGGTGTGTCAAGCATCAGTGCTCGGTGCAGAAGTACTTGGTGTGGAAACAAAAGACATAAAAAGAACCCCCACAAACATGACCAAACAGTAAGAAAAATAGAACCTCTGGGGGGATAGGCCCTTGAAAGGGGTCCCCTACCACCGATGAGGAAAGGTCCGGATGGGGTCGATCATGGCCATAGTCAGTCCGAACGCTGCTCTGCCCTGAGGCCCAAACTGCAACCAACAGGCCTCCGAGGCCCTGGAAATGGGCCCTGTAGGATCAGTCTGTCCTTCCCAAAAAGGACCTTCCAGTAATGCTCTCCAAGACTGCCTTGCGTTCTTGGATGATGACCTTGGGCTAGTTTCTTGCCCCTCCGTGTTCCCCGCTGCGTCTCCCAGCACCCACCTCCCGCCCCTGGCTCATCCAAGCTCCCAGCTTGAGATTCTGGCTGTGCGATCTTAAGGAGGGCATATGCGGCTTGGTGCGAAAGGTTCTGGCAAGTCTGACCTTCGTTCTCAGTAGAAAAGTAGATGGAAAGGGTAGCCCCAAGAATAGGGGATGCCAAGGCTGCGAAGATGCAATGTCACTGGGCAGAATTGTCGCCGCTTCTGGATGGTTACACCAGAGAGGTCTTGAAACAGTTGGAGGGAGTGACCCCGAAAGCTAATGGAATCGGACCCCCGGACAGTTCGTAGAATATGTTCCTTCATGGGGAAGCTGTGGACACAGGCCAGGATGTTCGGCGGGGGCCTGTTGGAGGCACGGGGGAGTCCGACCCGGTGCACACCGTCAAGGCATATCTCAGAGACGGGTACATCCTCCAAGATCTGTGCTTAGAGGGCCTAGACAAACTCCTCAACATTTCCTGCCTCCACTGAGATCAGCACATTCTGAACACTCACCTGTTCTCCAGGTCTTCAGCATGTGCCTGTAAATCAATCTATCTATCAGAAAGGCAAATTATTTCTTGGCGGAGAACTCAATTTCTTCACCCCTATCAGTGTCGTTGGATTCCAAGGAGTCCACTCAGTCCCCAATCTCTGAGACATCCTGCGGGACGGCCTGCAAGTACTTAGCCAGGTCGTTCTTGATCTGCTGGTGGTCCTCCTTCAGCGACAGGAAAAGTGCATCCATACAGGAGCGAGTGATGGGGGATTCCCCATCTAAGCCTCCCTCCGGGGCCGAAGGTTTCGTAGAGAGCGCTCTTGGGGTGGGGGTTTAGCAAGCATGTCCTTGATCGTATGCTCCTTCTTAGCCCAGGCAGTGGTCATCTTGGAGGCTGAGGTGGGCTCCGAGGGCGCAAGGGCGACGGACAGGTAATTAGTCCAAAGGGAGCATGGAGCGTTCCGACCTGTGAGGCACCAGAAGAAATTGCCAGCACAGAGCTCACCAGCAGGGACCCGCAAAGCATCTGTTTCCAAGGGGAGCCCCAAAGGGAGAACCCCCTGAGTCACCACAGGCAGTGGGAGGGTGCAACAGCCTGGACCTCAGATAAGGCGTTAGGAGCCAGTGAAGCATTAGGTCCCCTCAGAGTCCGGTCCCACCGCCGGGGCACTTCCAAGCTCGGCCCCATGCCATCCTGCCACACACTGCCGCTGAATACTGGAGGCCACTAAGACAGCCCTCCCCAGGCCCTCAGCACGATTCACTAACTAGCACCTTTCTCTGGCAGTAAGGGCCAAGACAAAGGGGGGAGGGGCGGAGCCACAGTCCTGTTATAGCCCCCAGGCCGCCTGGTGTAGGCACGGCGAGGTAAAGAGCCTTCTTGAATGAGGGGGCCGGCCTCCGGTCGGGCCTCCCACTGCTGATGGACTTGGGAGTGTCTTTAGGGGGAGCACAGCGCCGCCCCCCCTGGGGGCCATGGAGCCAAGCTGCCAGATGTGCGATAATGAGAGGGGGGACCGCTACCTCCAGGAGGATCCGCCATACCTTCAAAGACCAGCAAGGAAGGCCAGGCACTGCCGCCTCTCCGACGCCTCTAGGCCCTGCAGGAGAATGTCGGTGGCAATGCAGATGCAGGTGGTTGTTCCGACGACGACCCATCCTCCGCGGGCCGCCGCGTGAGATATGGATGGGGGCCAGCTAGCAGGCCTGAACGTCGTGGAGGCTTCACACTCAGTCGGCTGGGCCTCAGCTCCCTATTCCCACGCCATTCGCAACCCACTGAGCCACAGCGGAGGGTGCAGCCACCCGCTCACTCAGGTCCAGGTGAGCCGGCTCATTAGCGCTGGTGCTTCATCCAAGCCCCCGCAACGGCCTCCAAAAACCCCTCCGGGCCATCCAATGTGGCGGAGAATATTCAGTGCGCAGCTGCAGCAGATGGGCCCCCCCAGGACCCCGGGATTCAGCGATGTAGGTGCAAAAATCCAGGGCCGGAGCGGAACAGTTACAAAGCACGTATGCTCACAATGCCATCTTGGCCACGCCCCCTATTTGCCTCCTTAGAAAAAGTATACTTCCTCACGCTAGGAAAGGTAGCACATTCCTTTAATGTAATTCTGAATGGTGAAGCAGTACGAATAAGACTACATCATCTGGACTATTAGTCCACAAGGTGTCTGGTACATGGGACAGATCTGCTTCCCTAACAGAACCAAAAACTCTACCTGGTGTGGGCATCCTTACTTCTAATACTGTCCTCAATGGTATGTCATTTTGAAAGACGACAACTGTTTTCATGGAATCATCACAAAACAGTTGGTCATCCATTTTTCCTGCTTCAATGAAGATAACACATACCCATAAGACATGATTATGGTCACTGGCTGTTAGAGCGCCATAAGTTGGTATCCCCTCTAAAGCCTCTATTTGCAGTATTAATTCAGCATTAGGCATCTAAGAGTCTTGCCAGTGTTGCCAAAATAGAAATTCTTTAGGTAACTCTTGTGTCTCTGCTATGATTGTATATACTGCCATAGTAAATGCATCCATATCTACAGGTCATTCTCTGATCTGACCTTTGGTAGAGGAATCTACTGTTAATGCCATGATCCTGAAAGGTACTGGGCTAACCCATACAAAACTCATAGGACCTGGGTAACATGTGGTATGTAAAACAGTATGGTCCTACTGGTACATGAGCAATGACAAATACAACATTTAATTTGAGCTTTAGTTGAGCACAAAACAAATTCAAACACAAAAGGCAACAACATAAATGAAATGCACTTAATGAAGAGTCAAACAATGGGATTCAGTTTTTGTGTCAAGATTCATTAGTTATAATTCAGCAAAGGAATACATGAAATTTATTGTATAACCGTTGCTCCAAAAAGAAAAGATGTGTTTCAGATGGTGCGCAGTGATATGGAGAAGGTGAAGAAAGGAATAATACAAAGGTAGCCTGTCTACAGGATTTAGTACGGTCTCTTATTTCTCCTTGTTCAATAATCAGTCCCGGCTTGTTAGTCTAAAAAAGTCAACGTTTAGACCCGACTGTTGCACAAGGTGACTTAGATCCTAGCATAGCAGTCTTCATCAGGACAGAGAGAAGTGCGATGAAATGTAGGGCAACCTCACAATGGTGCAAGCGCTCCATGTGATGCGGGAGGTGTAGAATCAATGTACATTCTCCCCTAGCAATTTCAAGAGTGATAGGTGTTCGCCTTAAGTGCTAATTAAATGTTGCATTTGTCATTGCTCACATACCAGTAGGACCCTACTGTTTTATGATCCTGGAAGGTAGCACTCCAGGGATAGAACAATTCATGGTACCATCAGATTCAAAATGAATAGTCATATTTAACTTGGCCTTAATATTTCTCCCTAAAAAATTGGCTAGGGCAGCTGGCGATAACAGTAAACAGCCATTAATGTACCCCCCTCCTACTTCCACCTCAACTGGTTTAGTAAAGGAACCCTCAATACTTCCCCAGAGAATTCTTGAGCGTCCAATGAGCTGTTGGAAATCAGAGGGTCTCCCTCTCTAATACAGGATCTTGTTGCTCCTGTATCTATGAGTAATACATACCTTTTGACATTGAGAGCTACTGTCACAGTGGGTTCCCCATCTGGGATGTATGTCACTGACAATAATGGACACATATAAATACTCTGTGGTTACCTTCCTTATGTATTTCCTCACACAGAATTATTCTGGAAAGGATTCCCTCCTCTCATAATGACACCTCATTGTTCACGTTGAGATGGAGTCACCATTGGGAGTGTTTGGTAATTTTGCTAAGGCGGTACCTGTTGTGCTTGAAGCATTAATGGTGGCTGCATATTTTGTGATGGCGTCTGAGGCACATATATGATTTGCAGATTTGGCAGTGGCTGTACTATTGAGGTTCCTGGCTGATTGTTAACTTCTGCTCTTCCATTTTGTTCATCCCATCTCTTAGTTCTGAAGTCTCTAATGAAATGTCCATACCTCTGACAATATTGACCTACTTGATCCATCCTTTGATGCCATAGCCTACCTCTTCCTATTCCTCCTTGTCCTCCTCTAATACTTCCCTTTATCCTTACATTATCCTGTTGTTGAGGGTACTGTTGTCGAGTAGTCACTGGGACCAATCCCACAGATATTGCAGTCATCTGAGTCGTGACTGCCACTTAAGCTCCTTCTATTGCTCCTTTCTTTGCCAACTTTTGATGCACTAATTTAATTGCTGATTTTTATGTCACCTCTTGTTTGTCCATTTTTCTTTCATCCTATCAAGGAACTGCGCGGGATCCTCATTTTGCTACATTGATTGAGCCATGAGAGATCTAATGTCTGGCCTATCAGGATACACTTTCCTCAGCTGATCCAAAACCACTGTTCTAACCAAATCAAATGGAGACCAATCATATCTGGTGTCAGTGAGGGCAACGTTTCTCATTTCAGCTTTTCGAAAATCAATGTCTGTTTCATCTTCTATAAGCGAGTTAAGAAGACACTTTATGCACCCTACTTCCAAGGTGATACCTCCAGTTTGCTGTTCGAAAGCTCAAATCCATTTCCCTGCCCCCTCTGTAAGCAGCGGTAGTCATTTCTTGGGTCCAAGGAACATAACTAGGTGCCCCAGGTCCCCTGCTTATCAGGGCGCATCTGTAAGGGAGTGGTAGAACGCTGGGGATAGTGCTGTCTAGCATATTTCTGACATACAAAGGAACATTTCAGCATGTAGGGATAATCCCATTCTAGATCTCCCTCACTAAAAAGAATGCAATCCTCAGCATTCGCCATATCATATGGATCAAAAAGCCTTCCCTTCTGTGGTCATGGATTCATCTGTGAGGCTAACCTTTTAGTCCCATCTACTAAATTATCCCCATATGGCACACCACTGTGGCAGCTATTTTCTTCTCCTTCAGCGACTATCTCACTAGGGGTGAGATCTGTGCTGTGCAAAACTGATTGAAAATTAATTTGCTGTACTGGTCTATCATGTAGTGTCAATCCTGCAATGGCCTCACAAGATTCCATCCTGAGGTCTGGGTGGCCTTGTATTCCCTGAAACTGCAATCGCTCGAGCTCTGTTGCTCAAGTTTTCCTAACTCTAGAAAGCATTTTCTGCACTCCTTTTTTAATATCAAGATGATTAGGCAATGGCCTTGCACTCTTTGTGTGATCCAAATCGATAATGGTTTTTTCTTGAATATTAACATCATAGGTAAGGTGCCTAGCCTTTGGTGGTTGAAGCATTTCATCAAAGCTATCCACACGCTTAAGTATATACTCTTCCATTTGTTATTCGCCCAATCTTCCCTGAATCTGTCCTGAAAAATTATTGTGATATCCCTCTCTCCTCACTTCCCTTGCCTCTCTTCTACTCTCACTTCGTGATATCCATTCTTAAACACTTTATGGTGAAACTATTACGTTCCCCTTCTGCCAAGTAAGTAGACTACCTTCAGTCCTATTCCTTTCTTGGGATACTGCCCATTCAACCTTACCTACAGCCCTATACACTAGTCACTATATCAAACATCATCTCCATCTCTTTTCTGTGGGTGGACATCTGCTTCCTAACTGCCCTTCCTTTTGTGTCTCTTCTGTGCAACAAAAGCAATGTTGCTGATGAAACATGTAACTGGTCATCACTATCTCATGGTCTTTGCTGTTCGCTTCTGTCTTCCTGGGGAGAAACTGGATCTAAATGTATGTTAAATGTGTTTCTAGGTGTCCTGAAAACTGGTAGTCACCTACCCTTACTTGCTGCCTAGATATACTTGCATGTTTTTGCTTTGGCATTTGTAGAGTAACATTAGAGGTAACTTTTAGAGATTGTAAAGGGGTCTCAATGTCGGGGTTCTCAAATACCACTGAGGTTTCCTGGAGCTGTACCAGTGAATAAATAGCAGGTACCTTGGGAGAGGTGTTCATAGGATCATGTAGGGGTGGGGGAATAGACGGGGTACTATGGATATCAACTTTCGAGGGGTTCTTAGGCTTCTCAAAAAAATCTTGCCATAAAGCTAAAGTGGCTTCTCGCTTCTGTAATTTGGCTCCTGCATATTTACGTCTGAGATGTGTACCAATATGCTCTAGTATTTTGTCGTCAAGTCTCCCTTCTTTTGGCCTGGGATTTGTATGCTTCTGGGAGGATTTAAACCGTTCTAAATAATATTTTTGCAATTTTCTCTGATCATTTGGAAATATCTTTTCTATATGCACTAAGGGAGTCTCCATGACTATTCGTATTTCAAATTCTTCTACAATGTAATTTTTTTTATCTTTCTGATCAAATATTACTCTTACTTTAAAACTTACACACGTTTTTAAAAAACAAGAACATTCATCAACTTTGCCTTTATCAATTGTGCAATACACATGAAAATAACATTATGCAGCATTACACAACATCATACTGAGGCCACATTTTATTTATATACACACACACGCACTCACCATTAGCATAAGAAATATGAACACTTCAACTACTTCTAAATGTTAATCAGCATTATTGTACTCTTAACGATAAATACACCTGGCAACCACAAGTCATTTGCCTCTGTGCTCAGAGAGGATAATCTTTTCAAACCATGTCTCTCTTTCGAATGACTTCTGGACATAAGGTCCAGGGCAGTAATTTGCGTGTTCAGATCGTACCTGGAGGTAAAGTGTGGCTACATCAGCTTTGCATCTGTCCCTGTATGTCAAACATTGGAACACATATTGGCACCTTCCAATTTCAAATTTCTCATATTGACCAATTCCGACTTTATATTGGGACTAACAAGGTAACCAGTTATGTAGCGACTTTCCTGACATTGTGCAACACATGTACACAATCTTACATGCAATACCCTTATGTCTCTTATAACCTTATATCTCCTATATCTACATCTGTGTTTACTATTGCCAAGGGAAACTACGGATACAATATATACAAAAACAAGGACCATTGTCTGCATTGTCCTCACGTTAAAAAGATGGCAATCTCTGGATCCTACCAGTCCCCCATGTACAGCCAGAAATTCAGAGAACACAGTGGCTGCTTTCCTTATCAAAAGGTGTGCAATAATCTATGCAGCAGGGGTAGGTGGTCTTACGGCTTTAGCAGTCAGGTGAGGGCAAGCGGGACTTCCAGGCTGGCTTGCTAACTGTTGCAGGGTGATTTTAAAACTTAACAAAATTAAAAAAGACAGACTCCTCTTTTGCAATGTAAAGACAGCTTTTTACTGTTGTGACCTGGAAATCGGCCCTCCTCACACAGGCAGGCAGCCGGTCTCAATTTGCTGTTTCACAGTCAGCTTCTTATATACAAAATAAGAAAGTACTTTATTACAGACCAGAAAATAATAATTGACTTAGTAGTTACAGATTGAAAGTAGAAAGCATTAAAATGCACGTGGCCCCGTAACCTCAAACTCAAAACTAATCCTCTACCCAGTCTTTATTGCAGTTTCCAACAATGCTTAACAAACTAACCAGTCTTCATTCTTGAATGCATGTATATTTGTGGTAAATACAATTTTAGTGGTATGTCTGCTTTATCATCGTGCCCCTAAGACCTTAGTATATTTTTTTAAGTAATTTTATCTCCTGCTCTTACTGTCTAGTCAAGCTTCAATCTATTTGGAAACCCAAAATAAGTGCCAATAAACCAATGTGCTAAAGCCATACAGTTCTTTAAGCTTGTTAAACACGAGTTGCCTTTTAACTGCATCGCTTTCAAGTTATTTATTTTATGATGTCCTCATGTGAACTCTTCGAATATATTCTTTTACTTCGCATGCGTAACATCGCATGCCTTTACAACGCGGTTGTTACAACAACCGCGTTGTTACCACACCAACTATCACATCACTAGTCATTTCAACGACTTGCTGTGGGGGCGGGCTGGACTTAGGAATTGTATTATTTACTATTCCTACTTCAGTTTGTGCAACAGCAGGGAAGGTGTTGGATTCTAAATCCAAAACCAGTGCGCCCCCTACAGCAAGTCGTTGAAACAACTTGCGATGTAATGGTTCACGTTGTAACAACGCGGTTGTTGTAACAACTGCATTGTAAAGGAATGTGATGTAAGGCATGCGTTGTTATGGCTGTTTCCCAAACTCTTCGCCTCTCTCTTGTCTGTACGACATTTTGACCCACACTGTTCTCTCACTATGTATGACTGTGCAATGCTTTCTGCTGGTGTTTGTTGTTTCGCTATGTTTTCATATTTCACATTTTCCACAACAGTTGTCTCATAGTGGTTGTAGCGGTGAACCCCGATCGAGAACATCATGACCCATTCCCACACATAGCATTTGACAAATTGCCTCTTAACTCACTATGAGAGAATCATTTTGGCAGCAGAAAATGTTTCCATCAAGAGATGTAACACACTAAACCCATCTTATCTTTTGCCGAATCCAGAGGGAGATGATGAGGGCAAATTTTACCACAACTGTGCTCGCATTACCAAGTTTTTGCACAAAACCGAGACCTGACAAACTAGATGTACCTCTTCCCGAATCTGACCGCACTCTTTTTGTTGATGGGTCCTGCCTAAGAGACCGACATGGTATCTTAAGAGCCGCTTATGGTGTATGTACTCTGAGTGGAGTCTTGGAAGCATCCTACCTGTGCCATGTAAGTTCTCCACAAGTAGCCAAACTGATTGCCCTGACAAGATCTTGCTGTGATTCAGAAGGTTCACGAGTCACCATTTACTCTGACATTTACTATGGGTTCAGAGTGTGGATAACTTACGATGTCTGTGGTCACAGCGAGGCTTCATGACCTCTTCTGGTTCTCCTGTTTTGGCACTGCATAAGTACTTTACACATTACCCTAAGGTATGCCTGCCTGCTCTGTGCCACAACTACCAGGAGGTTGAGTTCAGGTTTATTTAGGGACTTTATGGTTTACCCTAGCCAGTTATTGTCATTATTCCTTGAAATGGGCAGCTCCCCTCCTCAAATAATAATCCACTTCCTATACTAGTCTCCTGAGGTGATGGAGCATCAGAAACGTCTCTTTAAAGGGCGTGCAAGTGTACATACATAGTATGGTAAGAGCTTGTCAGTGGCGGTTAGCAGTGAAAATGCATTCTTACAAGGGAAGGGAGAGGATCAGCTCATCTGACCACTTTCAGTTCCAATTTATGAAACAAAATGTGGGGTCCATCAGATTTATTAAACCACTACCTGACATCTTGTCTGCCTTCTCAACTTCCCTCTGGGCATCCCTCTGCATACCTCCCAAAGAAAAGAGAGCTCGTACCACCTTCTTCTGTTTGTCGTAGGTCTGTAGAGGTCTGCCCCTTGTTGGACAACTATTATGTACATAGGTCTACAGTTGAGAGGGGTCTTACTTACAAGGATACTGGCACATTAAGAGCCCACTCAAAATGGTCTCTGTGCAACAACATATGTTTAAAACAAATTTATGGGCATGTGTGGAATTCTGCATGTGCAAGCTTAGACTAAGAACCTGTGTGATCTTGTGCTGTGATATGCTGTCAACCTATAAAACCCATGACCATGGTAAAGTATTAGAACCCTAAGCTGTAGATAAGGATACCAAATTGACCTTGTGGGTGCTCGCTCATTCTAGGCGCAGAACACCACCATTTGCTAATTTTTTGTACTTGGATTGGGAGTCCCACTCAGATTACATGGTTGGACCGGGCTTTCCTGTGAAGATGGAAAACGCCATTGGTGAATGATAACAGCAGCAATCAAAGCAAAGGGGATGAGGCTAACACATCAGAAGTGCCAAGGCACAACCAGCAGTCATGTCTGATTTTCCCTATAAGGAGAGAGGAGGTACTGGATGCCACGGTGATTCTCAGCTACACTTGGCTTTTCTCCTCTACTCATCTCACTATCTGATATGTGATGAACATCTGTTTTCCCTAGGTGAGACTGCAGCTGGGCCAATTGTTCTCCGATCATAGAACCGGAAGTAACACTGGGAACAGGTACAAACAAGGAGAATCTAATACTTGTTTTTGGCTGTGTTTCTTGCTACTGTTTGAGTTTTTGCTTCTTTTACGACTGATGTGACTTGCTCAAAGCTAGTAAAACAAGCACTGAGAGACATTCTCGAGGGACGAGTCTCAGTCATGACACCCAAGACCAAAATAGGGAGCATTTCTATTATCTTCTCACGTACTTCAGCCAACAATTGGCACTCCAGAATTGAAATCATGTTGAACAGTGCAGATATGATGATCCAGCCTTTTGACATACTCTCCTGCTGGAGCATCTCGATAGCTCATTTTAAAAATTACCTGTCGGCTAATAAAGAGAAAGATCTATCCAATAGGTCTATTCTACCACCAAAAGGCCTATCCCACTTCACCTGGTGGGGGAGAAATGCACAAATGTTCTTCACTCTTCCAAACAAACGCTGGGGAATAATTATAATGCCTAATAGCAGCTATAAATGGGCAGCACAGCACACAGTCAAAATCTGACTGCGAGAGGTTCATTGTCAAACTATGCAAGGTCTGGACAAAACTATAATCTCATTCTATGCTCGCCTGTGCAATCCTGCCAGCACACCTGAGCTAGACCAAACAGATGAAGAAATTCGAGCTGAAATAATCCAGGTCTGCTAATCGCAAAAACTAAGGAGAGAATTCTACACCAAGTGAAAATGACACTACTGGCTATGCTCACTCTAGAGCATTCTCTTGAATTATCAGAGGTGGGTGCTGCTTACATGGTAGCCTCTCTAGCCACTGCCCCAGCAAAATAGAACTGGTTAATCAGTGAGCAAAGAAAGTGATGTGTTACTCGAGATGCCTATCAAGTAACCTAATATATTCTGAAGTAAATATAGCAACCCTGAATATAGGATGTGACCTGCCAGCACAAGGAAAAACTGTTTGCCAAAGCCTGCCGATCATCAAGTGGCAGCAAAGTGGAGATGGACTTTGTGTGTATGCCTTTGCTGGTGGTTTATTGTTTTCTGGTTTGTTTATATTTTTATTGGATGGGGGGGTCCTCTCTCCGGTGAGCTTTTTACTTGTGGCCCTTTTGGGAGGGTCCATCCAGTCACATCTGTCTGTGTGGTCCCTTCCATGGTCTGTCCCCCTTTCTCGGCTCCATAGCATAAGACATATATCCCCATGGTTCTTTACAAGCTGATGGAAGTTAAGGTAGTCAGCTATAATGTCGGAGGCCTTATCAATCCTACCAAGCGGAGGGCAGTGCTCTCCTTACTCGAGCATTCGGAGGAGGATATATTTTTACTTCAAGAAACCCCCCTGCTTCACAAAGATAGACACCGTATGCAATCCAGGGGGTTACCCTTGCAGTTCTGGTCTTCAGGGAAGAGTAAGAAGGGTGGGGCGGCCATCCTGTTTTTCAAACGCTTTAGAAGTTCCATAGAGGGCTCAATGACAGAGATTAAGGGGCACCTCTTTCCCATGAGGCTACAAATCAGCACCTACAACCTCACAATAGCCTCAATCTATTTCCCAAACGAACATCAGGAGAAGTTCCTGACTGAGGCCCTGGCCGAGGTTCTCCACACGACCGACTCCTTGGTTGTGGTGGGTGGCAATTTAAATTTGGTCATGGATGCAAGGATGGACCGCTCTAACCCGAGGACTGGGGGGGCAGGATCTATGTCAGGGAGTGGTAGGGAGTGGTAGGAGGATTGTGGGATCAGGGACGTATGGCGGAGCCACCACCCCAGTGCTAGAGACTATACACATTACTTGATAGCTCATAAGTCTTACGCCTGATTGGACCTCTTTCTTGAAACCCAGGCCGCATGGGTATGCACATCTTTTCCGCACCCCAAAAATTATTTTTTACTTGAAGGTTGGGGCTGCTGAATGCCAGCTACCCTTTGTCATGTGTGGAAATATGGAAATTGGTGCTCTGTGATCTGTCAGGAAAAGAGATGCTGGAGTCTGCCTTGAAGAATGCAGCTGGCTGACTGCTGAGGAAGAGTGCTAGAGGTACTCTTGCCTGAAGAAAATCATACCTATAAGGAGTGAACTGTGAGGAACTGGGAGTGGAACAGCTTGGAGCTGTGTGCTGCTAAACAGAGATGTATCTACACCTCAGGCTGTGTGGAGAGGTTTCGAGACCCCAGCATTACTGCTTTGTGTCCAGGAAATTATCTCCTGTAGCTGAGACATGCCCAGGGATACCACAAATGTATTTTGTGGTATCCCTCCCATGAAGATATAGAGCCTGTGATTAATTGGACTGAGAAAATCGTGATCACATTTGACAGCCTTATCTGAAAGTGCCCTAGGCAGCTTAGCACTAGGTCAGACCACTCTCCAGAATCAGTGGTGGCCTCAGTCTCTATCTCCTGGTCACTGCTGCGACATATGGTGGGCTGGTTGTTTGGGTGACTGGGTTGTGTTTGGGTCCGAGAAAGATTGCCCCAGAGAAAATTCAATGGAACACAACCAGAGAGCTGAGTGCAAACTCCTCATCGTTGATGGTGGTGCTGCCTGTCTTCGTCAGGAAGGGGCAGGTGCACCACATGCAGAAGGCTTGGTCTGAGGCAACATCAACTGGGCTGAGGCAGAGCAACTGTGATCTCACTTGTTGGGTTGGTAGGAAACACAACATTCAATAAGGTCTCATGTTCTACTGGCACTCACAGCCTTGGTCTGTCTGAGGAACAACAAAGATAGAAATGTAATGTCACCCAGGGAGAATTTCATTGGGTACTATCCACGATCCACCTTACCACAGTTACTTGAGAACAAATTGATGGACTTAAAAGAGTACAAATAAGAATTGTACCCACCACTTATTCAATGAGGGCTAATGCCCTAACTTTCATTTTAGAACTATATTATACCTTTCTCAGAGGAGCGGCATAGATTAGTTCTATGAGTCTCAGCACACAGCGATTATTGCTTTCACAACTTTGTATTATTTGTTTGCTCTCAATTGTATGAACTGTTTAGATTTCTATGTTAGAACTAGGACTTTTCATGTGCACCCACTGCTACTTTACCAGCCACGGCACAAGGACCAGCACACCAACCAGCCCTACCCCGAACACATCACAGACATCACCTGTACAAAACACCAACTCGCATGTGCCCTTCTCAACCCACGCTTACTATGCAAGCATTCTTTTGAATTATGGGACCTCATCGCCACCCTCATACTGGGCATCCATTATCCACAACAAAACCATACAGTGTACTAGCACCACCGACAACACCACCACTCCCATGGAACATCTCAATTTCATGCTCCACATGGATGACAAGACAACTATCAGAGGTACCCTCACATTCTGACCCATGGCCCTTCCTCCAGTTTCTGCAGCACCATCGCCGACTACAATGAACCCTTCTTCTTCAGCGACCTAAATTTCCACGACTCCAATGACAAAAACACTGCACCCCCCGAAATATGAGCAGCCTCAGATTGACCCAGATTGTCCACCACCCTACACACACTGCTGGACACACACTAGACCCAATTTTCACCTTCAGCAACCGTATCAAATACAGCCACGTCATAGAATTCACATGGACCGCTCACTCCATCATCCACTTCAGCATCTCCAGCCCCCGCACCATCACCCCCAAGATGACCAACACCACCCACTGGAGGTAGAACAAAATCTCTGAGACCCGAGGTGCAAATGCCCTCAACACCTCCAAGCTTACTACCGACACCAACCTCGCACAGTGAGTGAAAAACTTTAATGCATGGATCACAAATTCCACAGACAGAATCATCCCTCTCAAGAGCAACATCCAGAGAAAATCCTCCAAAATGGCCAGATGGTACATCCAAGAAGTCAGGACAGTGAAATAAGACAGCAAACAGTTGGAGAGAAGATGGTTCAAGGACACCTCGGACAGGGCAGCCTTCAAGCCCTCCCTCAACCTCTACCACCACCTGCTGGGGGCAACAAAGGAGACAGCTCTTTCCGGACACATGGAATCCAGCATCAACAACACCAAGGAATCTTTCAACATTATTATGGAATTCTCTTACCTGTCTGCCAGCAAAAACAACCTCACACCATCACAGGAGTTGTGCAACAACCTCGACCACTTCTTCATTGACAAGATCGCAACCTTATACAGGAACTTCAAACCCCAACCCACACCTACGGACTTCCTTGACAGATACAACACCACCGTAACTGACACACACTGACCATCTGGAATATCCTCTCAACCCATGACACCACCTCCACCATGAAATCCATCCACTCAGGAGCTCCTACAGACCCATGCCTGCACCAAACCATCAACCTCATAAACCAAAGGTTTAGCCAGGAACTCACCATCTTACTCAATACCTCTATCACTTCCGCAACATTTCCCGACACCTGGAAACACGCAGATGTCAGACCACTACTCCAAAAACCCTCCGCTGACCCCAGCAAACTCAAAAACCTCTGGACAATCTCTCCCATCCCATTCCCAGTGAAGGTACTGGAAAGGATTATCAACAATCAACTCTTGACACACCTGCTACTCGACTCCTCCCAATCTGGCTTTCGCAGCAATCACAGCACAATCGCAAGCACTGATGACATACGAACCCTCCTCAACTTTGGAGAAACAGCTGCTTTGATCCTCCTCGACCTCTCAGGAGCCTTCTACACCGTATGCCACCACACTCTGATCGAAAGGATCTAACATATCGGCATCTAAGGGGACGCGCTCAGATTGATCATCTCCTTCTTCACAAAAAGAACCCAGAGGATCCACATCTCACCTTTCACCCATGAACAATGTTTGCACCCCATATGTTTTAAAGGCAAAAGCACCCTCTCAGAGGCTATTTCAGATAACCAAGCCTGTTTGGGATGTACTGGCAGGGCAGGTGGTGCCCAGCGGTACACCCGCAACAATGGAAGAATGGGGGCAGGAGTATTGCTTTCTTGGAGATGTTTCCTTTAGTCATAGCGATCACAGTGTGGATGCAGAGCCTAGCGCATAGAAAGTTCATTTTTGGGGTGGTTAACATGGCAGTGGTGCAGGTGGTCAACAAGCAGTCAGCAAGAGATGAGCAGGTCCTGAAGTTGATGAGAGTATTCATTCTAAGTTGTCTGAAGTGTGATAAACAGTTGCGGCCGAAGCACATCCCGGGAGTGGACAATGACATTGCAGATGCTTTGTCTCGTTCGCAGTGGGGGAGGTTCCAAGGACTGGCCACGGAGATGTAGTTTCAGAAGACGCTGGATGCTGCAACTGATGGTAGGGCCATTAGGAGTTTCTACGAGACGGGCATATGGCCAGGATCTGGCAGGCCTTTATAACAGGAGGGGCAAGGAGGAGGACAGGGACTTGGGCCGGAGAGGAGGATGTCATACAGTTCATTATGTCTCTGATAGGGGTTCGGTGAATTTCACTGTTGCTGCCAAGCTAGCGGGGATAGCACTCATGGACAAGTTGTGGTGGGGATATGCCCCTTCGGCAGGTGAATTAGGAAAGTGTATGCTGAAAGGTAGGGCCAGGCAAGCAGGGAAAGGACAGCGGGCCAGGATGCCGGTGTCAAAAGCATTATTAGGCAGGATGATAGAGGAGCTACCCAGGATATGCATTAGCTTACAGGAAGCAGATTTATTTGCTGCCTTAATGTAATGGCTGCATTTCAGAGCATTCAGAGTATCAGAGTTGTTGGGGAGGAAATGGATTGCAGACCTTCATTGAGGGAAGTACACGGAGTGAAGCGGTCATGATCCTCCTCACGCCCTTGAAGACGGACCAAAGGGGTGTGTTGAAGACAGTATTACTAGGGGCCAATGAAGAGGCTTTGATATGTCCCGTTCGATGGGGGTACGTATTACAAACATGGACATGTGTCTTTTCAGGTGCAATAGCAGGGCCAGAGTCGGAGGCGCTAGCCATTTGCATAGTCGGGCATTTATTCGTCAAGTTGGCAGAGAGACACTAGCTTTAAAAAGGGAAAGGTGTTAACTTAGGATTGGAACCTGCCTTGTTTAAAATAATTTGGGATGGGAAAGGGGGTTTGCCCTGGCACAAGCTCAATCCCAGTTTGAATAAATTGATGCACAAATGTTCTAATAATTAATTTGGGGAGAATGATTTAGTGGTTTGCAAGGGTTTGGCCCTACTAAAGCAAATGAAAAGGGACTTGAGGGAGATTAGGAAGCAGTGGTCGGGATGCTTTGTCGTTTGGACTGAATTCATCCCTGGAAGACAATGGAGGGTGCCGCCATTGATAAAGCCAGGAGGAAGATAAACAGGGACATGAGGGTCTTTTGTGGTGAGTCAGGTTTCGGTAGAGTGGAACAACCAGAACTAAGATATGCTGCAGTGTACTTTTTCAGGGTTGATGGCGTTCATTTGTCTCACTACGGGATGGAAATTTACCTGATATACAAATAAAGGAAGTTTTAGACAAAGCACTATACATACGAAGATACCCAAGAATAGCCTAGGTGATGGGGGGGGGGGGGGTTGGCAGGAAAGTTATAGGGACTGTTTCTGAGTGGCGTCTAGTAGCTGGTTCTGTACAGTTTTCCTGTTCACTTTATGGTTGGGAACAGGTTACTCCAGGCGCAGATAATAAGGGTAGGATATACTTAGTTAGGTAGATATTTAGACAGGTAGAGAAGATGTTACAGGATTTAAAGGGTCACCAGTTATTGACTTAGTTGGGGTTGTTAAATAGTTGCAAAGAAAGGAGAAGGGCGGGGAAACTTTAGGGGTGGGGTGGAGGATATGTAGATGAAAGATTTATAGCGGGGTTTAGTCTTGTGAGGCATAGGACAAGGTTATGTTTTTTGTAATATGCACCTGTTTTCAATAAAGTGTCCTTTTTCACACATCTTGAAATTTGATTGTGGTCCATTCTGGGCAGGTGGCCCAATGGGGCTTTAGGGAGGCTCGCACCCCCAGGGTTTTTGGGCCATTGGTGCAGCCTGCGACAAATTGGTCTCTCTATGGGCTGCACTTGGGCTATGTGCTTGGGTGTTTAACTGGAAATTTTAGAGGCTGTGTTACCATTTTGTAAGGTGACATGGCAGCCGGCAGTTAGGGACAGTTTCCGATCCCCTCCTACCGACCCTTTAGAAGGTAAGATGGGAGGGTTATTTTGGTTATTATGGGATGGATGGCCGAATTTGTTGGGTACAGGTGCATCGGAGGAGTGAAAATGCATTGTAATTGGTTGTCACTTGAAGCAGGTTCATGGCGCCTGGAAGCTAGTTCTGTTCAATTTTACAGTTCACTTTATAGTTGGGAACAAGTTACTCCAGGAGCAGGTAATAAGAGTAGGATAGGAGATACTTAGGGGGGACGCGCTTTCCCGTGAGGGGAACGGCTCCAGGGGTCCACTCGCCTGCCTTGCTGCCTTGCTCTCTGCCCCGGACTCTGAGCTCCCGCACCTGCGCTCGCAGCCCCTGTGACTACACTTCCCAGGGGGCTGCGTGAGGCGCGTGCTGCTACCATCATCAGGAGGGCGCCGGTGGCATTTAAATCCGGTCCGGCCCTCCCGCAGCGCGGGACGCGCTTTCCAGCACCAGCCTCACCTCCTGCTTTTGCTGCCGCCGTGAGGGGAACGGCTCCAGGGGTCCACCCGGCTGCCTTGCTGCCTTGCTCTCTGCCCCGGACTCTGAGCTCCCACACCTGCGCTCGCAGCCCCCGTGACTACACTTCCCAGGGGGCTGCGCGAGGCGCTTGCTGCTAATAGAGTTCTTCTTAAGAAATTAGAGAATTTAGAGAGGGATATGCTCTCCATAAAAAAAATGTTGGAGGCGTTATCCCAGAAGGGAAACACCGATAGGGCAAAAACCCCGCAAACTGTTACACCTGCAACAGTATTGACACTACGCAACCCAATAGAACCTCTAAATCCTAGTTTTTTGTCAGAAGGAGGGCATCTAAAGAAAGGGTCCCTGGATCAAATGCCACATGATAGGGACTTTTCAGCTGGACGGCATAGTCTTAGTTTCAGGTCATATGCTAAAATTATGAGAACACGGGGTACAGTATCTGGAAATAAGCCATCTGAGTACATCATCTTTTAATGACACTAGGTCCGTTAGTAACGGAATGCCTAGGGCTGATCTAAACACTTCTCTGCTAGATAATGCCAAAAGAAACTCTAGTGCAATAGTTTATATGACCGGGGTCCCAAAACCAAATACGAACTCTGGGTATGAAACTGGCTCCGACATGTGAGGGGATGCAGATCCATCATCAGGGAGGATATGACTAGCGTCAAGAGATTGTCCCTGCACAGACTGCATCGAAATCCAACTATGCAACGAAGCACTGGCAGAGATTTTAGTGGCCCTTGAGTTTCAGACTTGCCCTCCTAAATATTCTAATATCCAGATCAGATGCCTGCCCTCCTGGTCCGTAGTGGGGGTTAATGACTACTCAGATCTAAATAGAGTAGATTGACTATCCGAAGATAATTGTAGCATTTTTCCGGAACTCAGTCCCAATATGGGTGTTATGGAGAATACTTCTGGTGCAATTAATGCATCTTTTAGCTCGCCTGTAAGGGAATTATTGAATCAGGAGAGAAGGGAGTTATACACGGGAGGGGAAGGTAATCTAGGGGTGATCCGGATTCTCTCCTGGAACATTGCAGGCCTCAAAAAGAAACTGGCCATTCCAGAATGGAATTAATTTATTGGCAACTACGAGGTGCGCATGTTCCAGGAGACCTGGAGCACGACCTCCCTTTATAAGATAGGGTACTCCACCTTTTTTATTCCTGCGGTAAGCCTTCGGGGGGACTCCATATTTGGGTTAAGGTATCATTGAACTGGGATATCATTGTTCATAACTCCAATTCTGAAGATATTTTACATCTATCCTTTAAAGGACCCTTGAACGGTAATAGAGTAGAGCTGTTCAATGTAAATGCTAGAGGAACCCCGGGGGCTAAAAACTCGGTTACAATTTCATTATTAGAATTGGCCCTATCAGGTATCCCCCCACGATCCAACATAATTGTGGGAGGTGAACTGAACTGCACGTATGAACCCCTAAGTGAGGAAGACCTATTGGGGTCCAATGAAGAAGACTTGAAACATTCTATTCCTGCGTTGAGTCCGAGACCAATCAAGAGGTGGTCGGCTAGGGCATTACAGATCGATGCTCTAACATTGGAATATAATTTACGTGCACTAAATGGTAGAACGCCCTCGGATCCAAATGGGGCCATGACTTTTAATAGACTTAGCGTCCCTCGCGTATTGATTACATTCTCCTGGACACAAGATTATGGGGGAATGTGGCTGATATGGAGGTCAAGCAGATGCCGGATAGTGACCACAACCCCCTCTGCATGGAATTCAGATGGGACCGCAAGAGGAAGACAACAAGTGGTCCATTATTTACAAAAGAAGTAGTTCCATCTAATTCCAACCGCAGATTAAAATGGGATAAGGTGGCATGCCAAGAGAATATCCTGACTAGCATAGGCGTCTTGGTTGCATCAAGAGTGCGGAACTCTCTGTGCTCAATGCTGTGCGGGATGAAGGAAACGGACCAGATCTTAGTAGAATCTATGGGGATCTTATAGTAAATTTAGGTTCATATTTTATGGTCAAGGTTGCTAGAGGGCATAAAAACAAACTAGTTAAAAGTGGTAATTTATGGTTTACAGCTGATTGTAGGAAAAAGAGAAAGGCTATTTCACTAGCTCTCCGCAAAAAAGATCCTATAGCCGTAAGGTTGGCCAGAAAGGAATATACCAGTACCATAGAACTAGCAAAACGGGCATGGGAGGAAGACCACTGGCAGGAACTCAAAAGGGCGGCCTCTGTAAAAGATTCTACTTTATTTTGGGACTTAATAAACAAACTCACTAGAAGGGGAGCAGAGTCTGTCCCAAATCATATAACTGAACAGCAATGGTACTCCCATTTTTCGAACCTTTATTGCTGTGAGGCTGATTCAGAGCAATTGCTAGATGCCGAATCAGAACTAGAATTGGATTAAACCAGTAGATCCTTTTACACTTCTTGAGGTTCAATTGGCCATTAAAAACATAGCGCCCGGGAAGGCCGCTGGCCCGGATGGCCTGCCAGGTGATTTACTCCTACATGATCCCACTCCATGGGCTAATTTTATCCTTCTCCTGATGAACCTTCTGGCCCAGGGCCACCCAGTCCCTGAGTCATGGAAAGGAGCAGAAGTGGTCACAATATACAAGAAGGGGACCAAAGAGGACCCTGCCAACTACAGACCTATAAGTCTAATTGATGTAATACAGAAGGTGGTTGGCAGGGTTCTCATCTCTAGAATGGTGTCCTGGCTAGAGGAGGGAAACATCCTAACGCATTTACAAGCGGGGTTCAGGCAGAAGGTGGGTACGATGGACCAGGTTTTCAGATTTTCTGCGACATACTGGAAAACTGTGTCCATCGGGAAAGGCTCCCTATATCTAGCCTTCATAGATCTGAAAACCGCCTTCGACCTTGTGCCCCGTGCCAAACTTTGGCAAGTGCTTCAGGACATGGGTCTCCCACGATACCTCTTCGAGTTGATAAAAAGATTACATGAGGGCACCTATGCAAGAATTAGATGGGGGAGTCAGGGCGAACTGACTAAGAGGATACCAGTGAACAGGGGGGTCCGTCAGGGCTGAGTGATGGCCCCGACTCTGTTCTCCCTCTTTGTAAATGGGGTGGCAGACCATTTGAGAGAGGATCCAGCCAATGCCCCCACCTTGGCGGGTGAAAAGATACCGACCCTCCTTTTCGCGGACGATACCCTCCTGATGTCCAAAACTCCCTCTGGTCTTCAGAAACTTCTAGACAGGTTTAGCCTGTTCTGTGAAGAACGTGGACTAATCATCAATACTACCAAAACAAAACTGGTGGTACTGTCCCAGACGAAAAAATCCAGGAAGATTAACGTTGCCCTCAATGGATCAATGCTAGAGGAGGTGGATGCTTTTGACTACTTGGGAGTAAGGGTCAATTATAGAATGAAATGGGACACCCATGTGGCCAAAATGCTTTTAAATCTTAAAAGAGTGTCGGGAGCCATTTCAAGAGATCATCGAGCCTCTTTTAGTAGACCCATTGCCCCTGCTTTAGCCGTCTATGATGGGAAGGCATTGGCCGCTACAGTCTACGGGTCAGAATTATGGGGTTTTGATAAGACTGCAGAGCTAGTTAAAGCTGAGAATACGTTTTTGAGAGACCTAGTCGGTCTCCCATTCTCTACCCCCTTAAAACCACTTCTTCATGACATGGGTCGACGATCAATCAAAGACATAGTCTGCCTTCGCCCATTATTATATTGGGTGCGCCTGAGAAGGACACCAGAGTTGGCAAGCTAAGCAGCAGTCTTTGACGAACTTATCACTTTAATTAGTTCAAAGAAGATCGTATGGCTGAACAAATTGAGGCAGTTGGTTAACAATCTGGGGTTGAGTGAAGCGTGGCTATCCCAGTCCCCCCCCGCCCCGAAAGAAACGGTTAAGAAAATCTACTGGGAATGGGTGCAGGCTAAGGATCTAAAAGACACCAGTTGGGGTACTTTAACTGATCAGTTCTTAGAGCAAAAACCGGTGAGGAAGCTGGAACCCTTTTTAGATTTCATTAAAATACCCAGGGACAGAACTCTCTTTCTAAAATTGTGGTATGGGACACTCCCCCTGAATGAATTTACTAAGCGCTGGAAATCCCCCTTGTCCCACCAAGCTACTTTTCCGGGATGTGCAAACCCCACCGAGTCCTTAGCACACTTCCTGTTTGCCTGCAGTGCCTATAGGGGGGTCAGGAAAAGATGGTTAAAACCGGTATGTAGGGAACTAGGAGTGAGGCACTGCACGATGGCCCTTCGCATTCTGAGAACGGACACAACATCTATGATGGTCGTTTGCGGAGTTGCAAAGTATCTGGGGAGAGCCTAGCAGATACGCTCAAAGCTTATGCAATCGAAAATGGGGTAGAAAACTAAGATGAATCAATTTGGCTGTTTAAGAAATGAATATCACTGCACTTTATGTCCTATGGCCTTTTAATTGTATATACCGATACTGTATTTGAACACATTCTTTCTCTCTGTATTATGAAATATGATTAATATGAATTATTCTTTTATGATGAAACTGTATCTACTTTTATGATAAACTTTTTATCGAATAAAGTATACTTAGTTAGGTAGATCTTTTGACAGGTGGAGAAGAGGTTACAGGGTTTAAAGGGACAACCGTTCTTGACTGAGTTGGGGTTGCTAAATAGTTGCAAAGACAAGAGAAGGGAGTGGAAACCTTAGGGGTGGTCGAGGGGGATACGTAGATGAAGCATGTATAGAGAGGTTTAGTTTTGGGAGGCAAAGGCCAAGGTTATGTTTTTTGAAAGATGCACCTGTTTTCAATAAAGCAGCCTTTTTCACACAGCTTGAGAGTTGACTGTGGTTCGTTCTGCGCTTGTGGCCCAAAGGTTATTCTTTCAATGTGTTACAGGCATGTACAATTTAACAAGCGGCTTCACTGAAGGTTGTAAGACTGAGTCAGAGATGACTAAAAACAACGTTCATAGAATTCTTGAGCTGGGTGTTTGGGTTAGGTTTTTTATAAATAGTGTTTGATTTTAACACAGGGTTTATTCACTTTTTGTTTCATTCACTTTTTGGTGCTTTATTCATTTTGCGGTGTAAAGGCACATATCCATATATGAACAGCATGGGTAATTTTTCACTAATTTTCAATTTTAAGTAATTGATAATAGGCACACATATTTTGATAAAATATATGTTTGAGTACAATATGCATAACATTTTACATTAATTTTGAAGAGTCTAACAATTTATACATGGTTCCTGATGGGTTGTTCTAAATTTCCAGTTACCCCTGACGAAGGGCATGTAGCCCAAAATGCATTGGGTGGACTTTAAATCTGGTTACTCAAATTGAAATGTGATACACGGAGCTGTTGGACAAAGCCCAGACGGGCATTCTTGGAGCATTGAAAGATTTTAAATCACATTCTTTCTGTCTGAACTTTAAATTGAACACAGATAAAAATAGATGAAAAGGATTACTCATAAGATTACTGGATTTTCTACTGAGACGATTGATTGTCTGTATGCAGTGCAGCTGTAAACTGGTGCATGCCGATGCCCCAGGTACTCTTTGTAATTGAGTTTGTGACTCCAGAAAATCTCATTGTACCCTGTAACCGTTATAGTCAATGAATTAATCGGGGTAGGAGTAACAAGTGAAGTAGGCCTGCTGCAGTCTTAGTTCATGAATACATATGGTCTCAGCTGTCAGTAAACATTTATAACCTCTTGTAGAATGTTCTTGCTGACCACTAATTACTGTTGGTCTCTTGCTAGGTGAGAGGTGTATTCCACTAAAGCTGGTCATTGCTGACTGCTAGCATTAATAGACTCACCCACCCTGGCTCCATGATATGTGGTAACCCTCCCTGGTATTACTTTGTGAGCTCTGAATATGCTAAGAGAAGCTCTTTGCTTCAGTAAGGATGATTTTGGGCAGGTGTAATAGCAAGTGATTTTTTTTACTCAGGTATTACTGTCAGCTGCAGCTACAGCTACTCATTAATGATAGATTTAACGAGTGAAGATGTCCCTATAATGAATGAGACCTCTTCTTCTGTCAGCAGGATCTCTATTCCCTGTCAAGTAGATAGTAACCACAGGATGCATTTTCTGTGGAATATTTACTTCATCAGCCACAATTTAGTAACATTCAGGTACTGGTTCTTATCTCAGGTTTCTTTTGTATCTGTTACACTTAAAAAGCCCTAAGGGATAAGGGGACTTGATTCTATGGAAGATTTATAAGTACACATGGGTCTTCCAAACACATTAGTATGTCACTCAAATTTTTAATTTGTAGCAACCAGTGAACTGGCCAGTATAGGGTCCAACTGGTTCATATCACTCCTTTCTAAAGGCACACCTGGCTAGGTTTTGCTAGTTCCCAGAGCTGTAGGAATATGTGTGCGTTACTGCAGGTAAGGGAAAGCACACAGTCATCTCATACCCGTCCCCGAGGACCATACACATTAGAAGAAAGCCCATTTGTGAGCACACCTAACAGAGTAGTTGGAGGAACCATGATGTGCCTACCCCAATTGTGTCTACTCAATTCATTATACAGGCAATAGATAATTAATATCATGTTTTTTTATTAAATCCTATCCTCTAGTATTATCTAAGTATTACAACAGTCATCTCAACAAGATCAGTACTAACAATGTCACAATAAATTTGGGATAAAAGAATAAAAATACTAAATATTATATTTTGTTAGTGAATTCAAGCCTACCATTGTTGTCAGATCAGCAAAGCTATGTAAAACCACCTGCACTCCTTTTTATGACCCAAGAATGGCCTCTACCTCATCAGATGGGATGTCCTTTGAACAAGTACTGCTCCCAGTTCTCTAGAAAGCCTTTCTCCCTCTCCTTAGGAGAGAAAGCGTTATATTGTACTTTCGCCCGGTTATGGCTGTTTCCTATTTGAACAGCATGAAAACCCATTGTTTGGTGAGTGAGCCTGGCAACCTGTTGTTGGGTGAAGCACTTTCTTTTCAGTTTTATATAGGGCACACTTGACCCAAAGGTATCAGAGCTCCTCACATGAACACCAGTTGCATTACAGAGGGACACATTCATTTTTTTAATGCACAGGGAGATTAAGTGAATAAACGTAGCACTATCATATTGTTATGACAATTTTCACACAATCAAATCACCTTAAGCCTTCAAGACTTGTACCCCAAGAGTCAGTTAGTAAACGCCTTTGGTGAGGCACTATACCATATGACATGAGTTTTCATGTATCAAGTAAAGACAAAGTAATAAGGGGCATCATGAGGAAAGAAATCCCTCCAGAGATTGCAGTATTAAGCCTGCCATAAAAAGCACCAAACCCTCATCCTGCTTATCTGATCCCATCCCTCCTACTTTTGCTAAACAACAAGCAAATTCTCTCTCACAAAGGACATTTTGAGACACACAGTGGCAGGGGTTTGTTTTCTAATTATCTCGTCTCTGACCTGTGACAGAGAAGTCATGTGACCCTGAGGTATATATATCTTCCTTCTTAGAATGAGTCAGGAGTAGAAAAAATAATTTGGGGTAAAGTTCACATGCAAGTTAGGGGCTTGTGCACAGATTCACTTTTTTTAGTTTTGTCCTTTATTTATTTCTTTAAGAAAGATGTATGTTTAAACAGTAAGATTGTATTTGTCCGTTGAACACCCCAAATTACGATGATCGTTGAGAATAGTCAAAGAAGATTCCTAAATGTGATCAACATGGAATTTATTTTTATAGTGGTTTGTGTAAATGCGGTTTCCTAGATTCTTAATGGCTGGCATAAGCGTTTTCGTAAACAAGGGACAAAGTAGGAGGCCTGGCCAGAGTTTGCGGAGTGACCAAAAAACTCTCCATGGAGTTCCGCAAGCGATGGAGTGAGGTAAGTTGCACTGCTGATTTATAGCTCAAAAGGGTGCATCCTTCTGCCACTTGAGATGTTCTACTCAAGTTTCAGCTTCCTCAATCCAAGTGGCATGTTTCTCAACATGAGCAGTAATGACCTACCGCGACCCTTCGCAATGAGAAATCTCGCCAGGAGATAGTCTAGCATTGGATTTTCCTAGCTCGCTCTTGCTAACTCAATATTGGCGAGCCATGAGAGAGGAAAGAATCTGCTGCACACCAATATGCGGAGTTTTTAGAAGCTCTGCGGTCCATGCGGAGTGCAGAGTTAGAAAAAGTCCACAAACTCCTCAAGGGTAGCAGAGTTTACCGCCCAGGCCTACGTAGATGAAGCATGTATAGAGAGGTTTAGTTTTGGGAGGCAAAGGCCAAGGTTATGTTTTTTGAAAGATGCACCTGTTTTCAATAAAGCAGCCTTTTTCACAAAGCTTGAGAGTTGACTGTGGTTCGTTCTGCGCTTGTGGCCCAAAGGTTATTCTTTCAATGCGTTACAGGCATGTACTATTTAACAAGCGGCTTCACTGAAGGTTGTAAGGCTGAGTCAGAGATGACTAAAAACAACGTTCATAGAATTAGTCTTATGAACAGAATTGTTTTTTTCATATTGCTTCCCTTGCACAGATCTGAGCCAAGCGAACTAAAAGACAAAGACCAGTGGGTTTCTTTGTTTCAAACTTTTGAATGTGATTGAAGAAGCATGTTCCATCCAAATCCTAAATTCTGCATAGAAAAACATTGCTGAGAGTGATTTTTCAAGAGTGACGCATTGTGATGCAACATGCCCCACACTTTCTTAGTTTTGAAACTCTGTCTTGAAGGATTATGCCAGTCATGTAGCCAAGAATGTATGAGAGTCATCATTAAAGACAAGAGTGATTTAATTTTTAAAACATTTTTGTTTACTGCCAAGGGCCCTTAAATTAAATTAAATTACATAAAATAATGTACAATGTTCACATTCCGAGAGTTTGCACAAGAGCATTTGCAATACAAACATGTTAAAAAGTAAGATTTACATTACAAATAGTAAGCAATTTAAAATTCACCATGGCTGTACAGTGACTATTGAACAACTGCTTAATATTGCTCAAGTTATTATGAACTAACATGTCATGGATGATATTGGTGGATGATTTGATGTAGGAGCATCAGACCACGGGGAAGTAGTCCTTCGTTATCATTCGAAGTGATCCTCAGCCATACTCCTGAGATGCGGTTGTCGTCCTTCGCAATATCACAAAAGTCAAATCTTCATGTTTCTCTATGGCTGGTGTAGCTTTACTGTTCAAGGATTTCTAATGGTTCTCTGGATGTCCTCTGGTGGGATATTGTGTTTCAGCAATGAATGTTTATGAGAAAGGGAGATGGTTAGGGATCCTCAATACATTTTGTCAGTGGTATCAGTCGCAGTGGTCAAATCAAAGGCCAAAGAAATGGTAAGTAGGTTGAAACCTGAAAGTTGAAAAGTACAAGGTCAGATAGGTCAAGTAAGCAATTGCCCATCCTCACAGTCCAGCAAGCAATGGAGGCACCAGTAGCTCATAAAATATATTTTGCTCTGTGTTCAACTTTGGCTTGCAAATAATTTGAATAACGTTAACCAAGGTGACGAGGGAGTCAGCACTGAAGAGATTGTGACTCTTCAAATACGACAAGAGGTAAGGCAGTTTATGAAAATGTGCTGCCATACAATATTGTACTCCAGCAGGTGCCTCTTGTCTTCTCCAGTGTCACACCCTGTTGTTTTGGAATCATACAGATTATTTTTAACAATGTGAAACAGGCCAGATAAATGTCAGTCCTAGGGGTCGATTACGATCTCAGTCGAAACGGAAGCTTTCCGACCGAGATGGTTGGTTTCACTATTGACCCCCTAAATACAATTTCGGTTGTCGGAAATGAAACTGGCCAGTCATTCCAGCTGGCTTCCAACAGGCTCAAGGAGCCCGTCGGCCTGTCGGAGTCTGGCCCGTAATTCATATGGACGCATTTTTATACCGTCCATATTATTATTAGGGTTCCCTGATTTCCGCTTTGTCTGATTTTTGCAGATAAACACAGACAGAAAACACTGTCTCCCCTGTCTGTATTTATTTTTGAAAGTGGAAAAATACAGAAAATTTAGCTTCTTTTGAGTGATTCATCATGCTGAGATTAATCACTTTCAGGCCAGTAGCTGTACATAATGACAGCAAGGGGAGCTACAAAACTCAATGATATGTCCTTAAATTACTGCATATCTCAACATGTATATGTGTTATTACACTATTTCTTTAATGTGGGTTTATTATGTTTATATTTATTACTGTGTAATGTGCTAAAACCTGACAGGCATTTAAGTATGAGTCCACATTTATCTGTTAATTAAATGCAGAAATACACGAGTTATCACCTCATCTATTTAAACAACACAAATTAAATATGAATAAATACCAATAAGCTGGCCAAAAAAGAAATATGGACAAATACAGATGGAAATGTTCAAATAATAAATACCATAAAACCGTTAGACCTAATTATGATGCACGGTTTCCGGGGCAGACTTTCCTGGCCGGCTTCCGACATGGAAAGCCTGTTGGAAAGCGTGTTTGGGGGCCTCAAGTAGGGCCCCTTCTGTTGTGGCCTCCGGTTGGGGTCCAATGGGGCACGTTGATCCCAGCACTGTGTGGCAGGTACCTTGAGGTGCCTGCCACGTGGTGCAGGGAGGAACACAGCCTCCCATTTCTCTATGGGAGCTTGTGCTACAGCTGATTTATAGCCATAACACATGCTCCCATAGGGAAATGTAAGTATGTGACCGCACCATGTGTGGTTGCATCATAATTAGGCGGTCGGGACTGCCAACTAGAGGTCAGTTGGTCCATGTTTCCATGACAGTGTTGGGCGGACTCAAGGGTGCAGCTAACGATCCTTACTCATGGGCCCCCCCCTTTCTCATCTGTACCAAATTTGCAGAATTATTTTGCTCTTCTGTGCAATCACAAAGCATCCATAGAGGAATTACAGCCAAGCTCTTGGTGGCTCTATTCTCACATGATGAATCTCTGAATTGGTAAAGTAGTTCTCTTCTAAAAGGTTTTACACCCAATCTTCCCAAAAATAGAGGTGTTTCTTTTATGATGATGAGTGCTTTGGACAACCCTACCCCGAAATCTCTCCTCCTTCAGCACCAATGGGATGTGATCGCTCAGTCTCGCTAGTTCCATTGTTGGTTACATATTTCACTAGGCTCTTGAAAACCTATGTATTTCGTTCCTTTTCAACCCTCATAACTGTAATGTAATTTAAAACAGTAACCAAAGGCCTTATATTATAAGTGGCTCTGGAATTATGAGACTAAGAAGGGCCGATTGTACTCTTGAACGTCTAGTACAAGAATATCGTGGCACAGTAATACTGTGGACAAAATATCGAGGGACAAAATATTAAAGGGTAAATGCACAAAGGGACATATACATTTGCCATTCTTAACTCCAAATAAATAAAGATATATGTATATGTATTTTGGTACACATATGTTGAATTAGGTACAGAAAATCTTTACATACTTACCTTTTGATATTTTGTCTCTTGATTTTTTTATCAATGACATTAGTGTCCCACAATATTGTTATTCATGAGACACATAGGAAGGCCAAATTATGGAAGACAGTGCAAATTATGCAGCATAATGTAGTACATTCTGTGACAATACTATTTTGCTGTTTTATAAAATATTAATGCTGTTCTCGCAAAATGTTTTGCCTCTCTAGTACCAGTATACCACATGGGTGATAAATTCAGGTGAGTAGTTAACGTTTGCCACAGAGCAACACCATGTGTAATTTTTGATTCTTCTAAACTAGCAAAACATTTATTTGTAAAAAAAACTGTAAACTATGTAGCATAGGGTGGATTGTTTGGCAAGTATAGTAAACCCATTATTGTATGGAAGAAGTGCCTGGAGACCCTCACGGGTGACAAGCAGCTCTCTACAAATCCACCCTACATTTACATTACATTCCAGTGACCCCCATCGATAAGTGATGGTTTGTTGTGTGATCCTTTCAGTCTGATAGTACTCACACTCTCACTCACATTGACAGGAAAACAGCATCAAAATCTTACCTCAGCCTACTTAGAAAGTATGAACTCGCACAACCTGAGAGTGCTTTTCATCATTTTGATCATGTCCTCAAGCTGGTAGATAGAGAGAATGGAAACAAGAAGGCTATTTAGACATGACAACATGTATAACAGTTGACTTATTTTTCTCAAAAAACGCAAATTGTGGGCATTGCCAGTAAGTGGTTGACCCCAAGGAATAGGAGCTTTTTTCTCCATTGATTAAAGCCAAGGCCAGCCAATTCTTTGTCTAGTCTAGAAGTGAGGATAGAAAAATCTAAATTTGCTCCTATCGTGAAAGGGAATTTTTAGCCCATAGATCCTTGCTCGCCCACAAATTGGATCAACCCCAGTGTATTTTGTTTCACAGAAGAGGTTAGTCTAGTAGTCAGAAGGGTCATTGTTTTAAATAATCTCTTTTTCCTTCAGGAGATAAATTCCACCTCTGTACATTTACACTGTACACTAAAACCAGCTTTGAAGTTAAGAAATCAGCTCTAGCTCTCTAAGGGTACCAGTGGATGAGGGACGGATTGAGTTGCTACACCATTCACTCCTTGTTAATAACGTAAAGAATTCCTTGTGTTTCTGAGAATGGAGTATAGTTTCCATGGGAAGTTATTTGTGTGATATCATGTGGATGTACTTTGTTTGTGAAGATGGTATGGAAGAAATAGAATTTGAGAGAGAAGGCACATGAACATGATGGTATTGTATTTTAAAGAAAACTCACATGTTTCTCAGGTGAAAAGTTGGGGATGTGGAAGTCATCCCTGTATTCTGGTGGTGGTACTTCTTCAAGCAGATTGTCTGGATCCTGAAAATATAATAAAAAAAGATCAGCATTACCAAGACCGTTGTAAACAAATGTAGAGTGTCATGAGTCTTGAAGATGAAAGTCATGAAAGGCTGCACACCTCAAGCAAATAAAAAACATATGTACAAGAAACAGCATACTATGTTCACTCCTATTTTGGCATTTCACATCCTTAGCACCTTGTACTCATCACCTAAAAGCAGAACAAATGTGTGAGTGAAATATTGCTTTTGTGAGTAATGGATCAAAGATGCAGTAACAGTGAATAATAGTGATTTAGCAGTGTATACGTGTGCTGCTACCATAAGTGCTCACTCTGCTCTTTACCTATGAAATCTTGTATGGCTCTTTCTAAACAATAAACTTTCTACCTTATCTGATAAATACCATCCTGGCTCCCAAAGGGCTCACCTACCATTGACAGATCACTCACCTCCACTACATTGTAAAGAAATCAAGAAAGAAATTACTGGGGGACGTGGCCAAGCAGCCTAAGATGGTAGCCGCATTTTGAGCGAGCTACATGCCAGCTCCTAGAACCTTGCTGAATCCGAACTTCAGGTGACCTATTTTCAGTTGCAGGCACCAGTGCAGTGGCCCTATAATCACCCCCTTTGGCCCACCCGAACCTATCCAGGGAGCCCTGGATGAGAGAGCCAATTTCTGCAATCGACGGCCTGGGTGTGCATACGGCCTACCTGTAGATGGGCCTGCCAGAGGCAAACACCACC
Source organism: Lissotriton helveticus (assembly GCF_964261635.1). NCBI lineage: Eukaryota > Metazoa > Chordata > Amphibia > Caudata > Salamandridae > Lissotriton > Lissotriton helveticus. The sequence goes on from NC_136073.1 coordinate 705,154,309, forward strand.
TGGAGCTATGAACCCACAGTGGCAAACCCTCTCTGCATCAACTCCAGGAGCGTGAGAGGGAGAGAAGACAGGCGCATGGCTGAGGTGTGGCACATTGCTGCTTTCACTTCCAGGTGGTGGCCTGTAACAATGTAACAGGCACCTTAGAGTGGAGGAGATGGACTGGTCACCACACGTGGCTAGAACTGAAACTGCAGCCTGGTTGAGCCAACTATAGGGCCACCTTTTCTTGGATGCATACATCCATGTAGTGCCCACTACACTTGTCCCCTTTGGCCAACCTAAGCCCATGTAGGGAGTCGGGGATGAGAGAAACTTATTAGGCAAACAACGACCTGCCGGGAGATGGACATAGCGCCAACAGACACCACCTGGAGCTGCAATCTCACTGCAGCGACTTACCTCTACCTCTGCATTGACTCTTGACTCGCTAGGGAGAGGATACAGCCACATGGGAGGGGAGTGGTAGGGACCACCTTTCATTTTAAGCCCGCTCATGGGCTTGTGACAGCCAAGCTGATTTGGTGGCCCAGAGTAGAAAAGAGGGGGTGGGCAACATGAGAGAAATTCCCCACAGAATACTTCAGAACCAGCATCATGGATTGTGAGCTGTCCTCCTACTTCATTCTGGAAAGGGTGCACAGGGCATTGGCCCTAAGGCCACAGCCAGGGAGACCACCTAGAGGCATTACCATCAGTATACTGTACCTTATGGACAGACTATATCCTGCGGCAGGCACAACAACGTCCATTGCACCAACTCTATGGTTATGCTCTCCCCCGATTATGCAGGTAAAGTGCAGCCCCTTCTTACATCTTTCTTAGAGGTTAAGTGAAAAGTTAGGGCTAAGGACATTCAATACATGCTGATGTACCCTGCCAAACTGAAAGTAATGTATCAGTGGAGAACCATTTTGTTTAAGAGTCCGGAAGAGCTCTGGGAGTGAACGGCGGAGAGGAAATAACTGCCCATATCAACTAAGGAACCAATGACAATTTGGGAGGCCGAAGGGGGTCAACCATCCCACTCTAGGAGGAAACTCAGCAGACTGATAGGAGGCCAACTGTGGTCACAACTGGAGGACAGACATAGGGCATCCTCCTCAGAGAGCTCTGGTGATCATAGGGGAGGGGACGCTACCAGTGGATGATGAGATGTTATTCAGTGGTATAGAGTTTGGTCCCTTTCCTTCCTTTCTTCCATGTAGAGCTACAAGTTTATTCTCATTCACAGACAAAGAAGAGACACATTGCATCTGTAAAGAGGGTCTGTCTTGGGGCAAATCACTTCCTGCTACACAAGACTATGGTGATTACTTTATTTTACTATACTATGTTGTATTGTATGTTGTTCCTATTCAGGTTGCTTGTTTTTGGGGCGGCAGATGCTTCCTCTTTAGAAGTGTTGATTAGAGGGTTGTTGGGGGAAAAGTTGGGTACTTTAGGGTTGAGTTAGATCACAAACAACGTCTCATGCAAGACCCATTGCACAGGCCCTAGTCAAACAGGCCCTTTTTAGGCTCTATTTATTTACAGCACTATTAGAAAGTAGACATTGCACTTACTGCTTTTTGTGCGTGACAGCCCCTCTCTAATATACGTCTGGGGTGGGTGACAGCTACACTTTGTGCATTCAAGCAAGACCACCACAACACATAAAGGATAGATGGATCTGTGTACCCATCTAAATATATCTGCATTCTGATGGCCTTGCTTGGGCGGGGTGGAAGGGAGGGTCTAACACGTCACTTGAATAGGCAGTGTCCTGTCCTCACAAAAAGGACAGATTATCCCTGATGGACAGGACTGAGTTGAAAGGAGAACCTATGCACTTCAGAGGGCTGATTTGAAGTCACACCCTCACATCAAAGGCACTTTTGGGTATAAGTACTGGGTCTTTAACCCCCACCCCGAAAATCAGACACTTATAGATCTTGATCTGAATCTATCAGGAGGAATGTTGTGGTGCTCAAATGACTCATTTTTAGACTACAAGCTTGAAAGGCCTGCTTCTATCTAGCGTTGCCCTGCTGTCTGCTGCTCTCGGACTCTGCTGAAGGAGAGCTTGAATCTGCCTTACCGCCAAGTGATCTCCAGGTGCTTGTGGCTTGCCTCCTGTTGCTTGAGACTCAGGGATATCAAAGTCCTTACCCCTGCTCCTGTGCCTGAACTTACTGGAAGTGGTCCGGTTAGAGGCTACACGCAGGTATCGAACGGGTGCCAGGCGTTGCGGGCAGTGTGCCATTTTCGCCTCCACCACCCTCCGAGACCTATGGGGAGTGGATCTTTTATTTTTCAAACTATACAGGTTCCTCTGATTATGAGGTAATTTTCCCACAACTTGTTGGTTTGTTCATTTTGCACTGATTTTTAACTTTCACGTCCTCTGGTCAGGGTGGGCCTTAGCGTGCCCATACTCCCCATGGTCCTGACGAATGCCCAGTAAATCACACATCAAGGGCAGAAACATGTTGACCCCACTTTAAGTGGAAATAGCCAAACAATTAACTTGGTAGTTTCCTAAACCCATTGCTTTTAATATGTCAGATTGGCCACAGAATAAAGTTTTTATGTGAGACACAATCTGGACATTTTTAAACCCTTTTCACATTTACATAATCTTCACAACTAACCAGCTCCACAGTAATCCTGGCGTTGTAACACACCGGGGAGGCATTCGGCTTCTCCCGGTGGGCCCGATGATGAAGCATGTCACCAACCAGGGTGGTGAGTGAGGGCTTCCTATACAAATCTAATAAGACTTGCATACTCATCTTCTCTCCTTTTGTGCTTCTATACATTTGTTGATTTACACTCTTTCGTTGTTTGAAGCTTACTGGAAGTGGCCCAGATACTTGCAACATGGAATTTGGCGCATCTCCTGTCTGTGTGTAATAGAACCGGCGATCAACACTGTTGCTGGAGTTTAATTGCCACATCACATTTGAACCAGCACTTTGCCTCTAGAGATTAATGCATCGGACAGTGCATCTCCGCCACATCAGTTTGGTGAGATCGAGGCATCCCCTCGACTGTGTGGCAGAATCTGGTGAGGCACATCACTCAACACCTCTCGACTCAAGCACCCATCTTCCAAACTAACACATCGTCATCACTACGTGGGACAGATCGACCCATCTCACTGTTTGTGACCAGGAAAGGTACTTTGATCACTTGGTCCTGCATGGGTCCTGTAGCTGGCCTGCCCTTCCACGCGGTCAGCCTGAACGTTGACTTTGACCCGGTCCAGCACGATGTAAAGTAACTTTTTTAATGCTACTTGCTTCTAAGCGCTTCACTGCATGTATTCCTTTAACATTTAATATCTCAACTTCTATACATTGGATTTTTGTCATTTTGGTCTTGTTTTGTTTATGATAGTGTTAGTATTTCTAAACCTGTATGGAGTCTTTTTTGGGGTATTCTTTCTGTTGCTGTGTGTTTGTGTGATGCACAAACACTTTACACGTTGCCTCTTTATATAACCCTCATTGCTCTGTGCCAAGCTACCAGAGGGTGAGGTTATCTTTTGGTGTGGATCGAGCTTACCCTGACTAGGATTACCGCTTCTGCTTGGACAGGCTGCATTCTTTTGGCAACCAGAAACCCAATTTCTAACACATGAGACCCATAGGAAACCTGGGACAGGAATATGACCCCGTTGACACGCAAAATTAAGGGAAATATGGTAAGATAGATCTCCCCCCGATCATGATGGAGTATAGATCCAGTCAAGTCAAGAATAACTTTATTTTAGCTCAGAGAACCATGAAAAGATTTACAAATTAATATGATTAAAATACAATACATACACAATTCATCATAAAAAGGTAAAATCTCTGTACAGATTTTACTCCTAAGGCTATCTGATCGCAATGGAGTCTCTTATGTAGTTAGCCACTGCAGCAGATTTCAGCCGTAGCCAAAGACGGTAAGAAGTTAAAACCATCAATACGAGCAAGAGTGAGTATTTCTTAGTAATGGGAGCAGAAATCTAGTTCTCTCTGATTTATACAATGTGCAAAATAATACAAAGTCCATAGTTCTTTAAACTGAGACATTATCACATGGGCAGAGCATAACCTTGTTTGACCACCCTCCTTGGCGAGGAAATGCCGGCAACAAAGTGCACAGTGCATAAACAGAACCTGGTTAGATAAAATCAGAACTGGAACTTAGTAGAAATAAATAGATAACATTGTGCAGGGGCAGGAAGCAAACAGGGGACTCTAATATTGTCATGTTGGTAACTAATAAGCCTATTGCCCCTGGAACAGTATGCCTCCTTGAAAACTCCTTTGGCATTTAGGGGAATTCCTTCAGGGTTTTCAATAAAGTATTCCAGACCAATCTCATGGTAAATCCTCTCTAAATATTAAAACCATGGAATCTTTAAAACATTGTCTTATTTTTGGGAATCTTTAATAACATCACATGAGAATATTAAATCCTCAGAGGTCCCTATCTTGGCCTATAGAAGTAAAGGGTCTTCCATAAATTCTAGTTAAGTTCTGTATGGCAAAAGAGGTAGGAACACTTTTTGGGAGCATCAGTAATCTTTTCATGAATTTATTTTCGATTCCTACAAACTGTTGGTTTTTAGCGTAGCCCCAAACCCCAGCTCCATACCTGGCAATAGAGAGACATTTGGCTATAAAGGGTAATTAGTTCCTTCACAGGCTTGTGTCCCAATGTATGGTTTAAATCTTTTATTAATTTTCAAACAGGAAAAAGGACAAGACCCCCAGCTCCCTAGGGACAATGCAATAAAGACAAAAAGTTGTCCCCAATTTAGAAGCAAAACAGAATAGTGCATCCATCACGCTACTTGTCTGCTGTGCTCTTATGGTTAAAAGAGGTTCCCATCTCAACAGTTTGCTAAAAAGATTGCCCAAGTATGAGAAGTTACTGACCTTTTCTGTGTAATGTTCTAAAACCTGACAGGCATCTAAGTATGTGTTTTTTCCCCTTTACGGCCATATCTTACTATGACTGTGGTACCGGAGTGATGACTGGGGAGTAGGGTTACTAACGCTTTTTCCACACCGATACCTTCCAACATAGCCCATAATTTATCTCGGTTGACAGTGTCAAAAGCACCAGATAGGTCCATGAAGGCCAGATGGATAGAACTCTTCAAGGACCTTCTGTGCGTATTAATGATTAAAGATGAATTAAGATATTGTTCAGTTGTACCCCGTCCTCTCCTAAAACCATATTGAGTATTGGACAGAATCCAATTTTCTGATGCCCAATCTTTCAAGCGTGCAAGGAGGACTCTGCCCAAAACCTTATCTGTGGCATCTATCAACTAAATATGCCTTTGGCATGCCAGGTCACGTTTTGCACCTTTCTTTAAAGATTGAGACCACTGTTGCTTCCTTCCATGATGAGGTTGTATAGCCCTCTTCAAAATGGTGGCATTGCCACAGCTGTTGTATGTTTTGCCACACTAGCTCCAGAAAATCCTTACCCATTGATTTACAACCCTACAGTTCAACATCAATAGCTACAAGTAGGGAGGACCGGTGCCATGAATCTCTCATAAGGAGTGCATTCAATCCTTTGTGATGGCGGACTAGGGGCAGTAGACATCAGACTATAATACTGGGCAGCTCAGCTCAGCTGCTGGCGGTTAATGACTGGATCTTTGGGGACCGGGGGTATCGGGGAGACCCAGCCACGAAACTTAAGCAGACTCCTTTTACCGGGTAAGCACCAGGGTTTTGGCTGTATGGGGAGTTTCTCCTGCCCACTATTCCAGCCATTTTAGCTGTTCCAGCCATTCCATTGATTAACTGGAGGTTGCCTACTAGGAAGAAGCTGTTGTGCATGGGTACATGCCCAAAGGAAACGGTAGGGCTGCAGGGCACTGAGATAAGTTTGGGATCTGTAAATAGGGAGACATCTGGCAGACATACTGTTGGAACCTGGGATGTCAGGTCACCTAGGGTAGCCTGGCCTAGGGGTAAGACATGCAATTCTAGAGGCACAGTGTGAAGGTTGCAGACCACCCAGCAGTAAATCCACGCAATAGCACTTAAAAAGGACACTACACCAATTTGTTAGGAAAATATGAGCTGTTTTATAAAAATAAGATTCCCTTTGGTTTAGCTCTCAGTATTCACAAAGGAAAATTTACACATAGATCAGGAGAAATGATAACGCTTGTCTGTCTGTGGAAAGAAAATTACAACTCAATACATTCAACCTGTAAATATTCTTAGTCTTTCACAGTTACTAAATCGACATCTTATGCAGATTTCCTTTTAGAGATGAAAGCACAATACTTATTAGTCAGGAAATTAATACAGTCCCTGCCAAGGTGCTAACTTAAATCATCAATTTTACATTACTAGGCCATTTACTCAGTTCCCAGCATTAATTAGGCATAGTTACTATATAGTGCCCAAAACTTTCCAACAATAGATAGGCAGCCCTAGAGAGGATTTAGAAACTCAGGTTTTTATATAAACACCCACTCTGTCAAGGAGGAACTGAGTTCTCTATTTGGGAAGTAGGCACCTTCAGCACAAATCTCACAGCTGGAGTCCTCCAACTACTCCCCACCTCTTGTTCACAGCTGAAGGGAAATGAGCAATATATCAGTTACTGCTTGGCCGGTTCCGCTCTTCCCCCTTTCTTGTCAGAGGCCTCAAGGACCCCTCTCCTTACTGTACTGTGGAGACGGCCTCTCCTAGTCACCCAGCGCCTCGATTATCCGGAGGCTCCTCCAAGGTCTCGATTGCCCAAACTGCTTCCTCCTGGGGCCGGGGAAATCACCACAGGACTGCGCCTACGTCCAGCGACGGCCTCGCTTCCTCTCCTCACGTTACCAGCGACCTCAGCGCTAATCCGGCGCTATTCCACAAGCGCTGGCTTGGGGGTCACTTTGCACAGCCTTACCCTGCTTCCGCCTCTCCTAAGGATGGCTCCTCTCCACAACTAGATTTCGCCCCAGCCAGTAGGTAATGAACTCTGGCGGGGGGGGGGGAAGGTTCTGCCACTAAAGAAAGTCACGGCAGACAGAGGCAGAATGCAGATGTCCACTGCACGAGGGGGCCACAAGGATTAACCCTTCCTCTATTAAACACTGCTCAAAAAGAAGCCTCTCTACTGGGCAGAGGACTGCGCACCGCAGCACTGCAGTCTCCTTCTCCTTTGACACCCCACTATTCCTAAGCTAGGGGTTGGTCAGGCGCCCAGGGTCTCCCTTAATCATCCACAGCGGGGACAAGACAAGGATCCCAAAGGAAGGGTAGAGAAGTGGATTTATTAGGCTGCTTCCCAGTCCAGGAGATCAACCCATTCACTAGTCTCCCCCCACCTCTCAAGATAGCCTGTCCTCCAGCTGACTCTCTCAGGTAGACAAAATGGCTGCCCCGCATTCCGCCTTATATAGGCTGCCCCTCAGTGGTCCAGAATGGACCAGAAGGTTCTGGAACGCCCTATTCTGGTCTATGGACAAGTTCTGGGTTTGGCAGTTAAGGCAGTTGGTAACCACCATTTTGTGTGGTTCCAACTTTTCCTGTCAGAACAGGCCTCTGGGCCTGAGGTGAAAGACTATGAGGGACAAAAGAACACCTATCCCCTTGGCCAACACCTATAAAAACTAGTGGGCACAAAAATTATCAAGGGTATGAGGGGCAAAAAGGGGACAAAATAAATAATAAATTGGAGGGACTACGCAAAAAGCCAGACAGGTCTAACACGCGTCCCCCCCAGCTGAAAGTGGGGAGAACTACCCAACCCCTTGGGAGTCCTCATCACTAAGGCGGAAATACCTGGAGAGACCGTCTGCATTGGTGTGGTCCACTCCAGGCCGATGTTCCACCCGGAAGTCCATTCCCTGTAGGGAGATGGACCACCTCAACAGCTTGGGATTTTCCCCCTTCATTTGCATCAGCCAACGAAGGGGTCGGTGGTCAGTCTTAACCAGGAAGTGCGAGCCAAAGAGGTATGGCCGCAGCTTCTTCAGAGCCCACACCACCGCAAAAGCTTCCCTCTCAATTGCACTCCACTTCTGTTCCCGGGGAAGCAGTCTCCTGGATAAGAAGACTACAGGCTGATCCAGGCCCTCTTCATTTAGTTGCGATAACACTGCCCCAATGCCATGTTCTGATGCATCTGTTTGGACAATAAACTCCTTGGAGAAGTCTGGGGCCCTCAGGACCGGTGCTACACACATTGCCTGCTTCAACTTTTCAAAATAATTTACAACAAGGGGTGGTGATGGACAGAGTCTCTGAATTAAGCAGAAATCTCTCACCCAGTCAAGAGATCAGGGCTAGATCCAACACCGTTTTTTAGCTCACTGCATCATCCCAGTTTCAGAACCTGGCTGTATGCAAATTAGTCTGTACCTGTCCCAGTGCATGATGGGAACAGGGCAAACCAAACTACAAAGCCAATTCTTACACTGGAAAGGAAACAAGCTACCGGGGACCGGTTTCTGGCATTTCAGCCTCTTCGGCCCGGCTTGCTTGAATCCTGATGGTGCAGTGAGCAAGGGACTCATGTCTGAGCATACCCTTCCACGCTTAGGGTGGACAAAATAATTTACAACAAGGGGTGGTGATGGACAGAGTCTCTGAATTAAGCAGAAATCTCTCACCCAGTCAAGAGATCAGGGCTAGATCCAACACCGTTTTTTAGCTCACTGCATCATCCCAGTTTCAGAACCTGGCTGTATGCAAATTAGTCTGTACCTGTCCCAGTGCATGATGGGAACATGTTGTAAATAATTTTGTCCACCCTAAGCGTGGAAGGGTATACTCAGATGTGAGTCCCTTGCTCATTGCACCATCAGGATTCTAGCAAGCCGGGCCGAAGACGCCTGAAATGGCAGAAACCGGTCCCCGGAAGCTTGTTTCCTTCCCAGTGTAAGAATTGGCTGTTGTAGTCTGGTCTGCCCTGTTCCCATGATGCACTGGGCCAGGGACAGACTAATTTGCATACAGCCAGGTTCTGAAACTGGGATGGTGCAATGAGCTAAAAAACGGTGTTGGATCTAGCCCTGATCTCTTGACTGGGTGAGAGTACTCTGCTTAATTCAGAGACTCTGTCCATCACCACCCATTGTTGTAAATAATTTTGTCCACCCTAAGCGTGGAAGGGTATACTCAGATGTGAGTCCCTTGCTCATTGCACCATCAGGATTCTAGCAAGCCGGGCCGAAGACGCCTGAAATGGCAGAAACCGGTCCCCGGAAGCTTGTTTCCTTCCCAGTGTAAGAATTGGCTGTTGTAGTCTGGTCTGCCCTGTTCCCATGATGCACTGGGCCAGGGACAGACTAATTTGCATACAGCCAGGTTCTGAAACTGGGATGGTGCAATGAGCTAAAAAACGGTGTTGGATCTAGCCCTGATCTCTTGACTGGGTGAGAGTACTCTGCTTAATTCAGAGACTCTGTCCATCACCACCCATTGTTGTAAATAATTTTGTCCACCCTAAGCGTGGAAGGGTATACTCAGATGTGAGTCCCTTGCTCATTGCACCATCAGGATTCTAGCAAGCCGGGCCGAAGACGCCTGAAATGGCAGAAACCGGTCCCCGGAAGCTTGTTTCCTTCCCAGTGTAAGAATTGGCTGTTGTAGTCTGGTCTGCCCTGTTCCCATGATGCACTGGGCCAGGGACAGACTAATTTGCATACAGCCAGGTTCTGAAACTGGGATGGTGCAATGAGCTAAAAAACGGTGTTGGATCTAGCCCTGATCTCTTGACTGGGTCAGAGTACTCTGCTTAATTCAGAGACTCTGTCCATCACCACCCATTGTTGTAAATAATTTTGTCCACCCTAAGCGTGGAAGGGTATACTCAGATGTGAGTCCCTTGCTCATTGCACCATCAGGATTCTAGCAAGCCGGGCCGAAGACGCCTGAAATGGCAGAAACCGGTCCCCGGAAGCTTGTTTCCTTCCCAGTGTAAGAATTGGCTGTTGTAGTCTGGTCTGCCCTGTTCCCATGATGCACTGGGCCAGGGACAGACTAATTTGCATACAGCCAGGTTCTGAAACTGGGATGGTGCAATGAGCTAAAAAACGGTGTTGGATCTAGCCCTGATCTCTTGACTGGGTGAGAGTACTCTGCTTAATTCAGAGACTCTGTCCATCACCACCCATTGTTGTAAATCAACTTTTCAAAGGCTTGCTGACAAGCCTTCGTCCAAACTACCCGTCGAGGTTGTTTCTTGGAGGTGAGCTCCGTGAGGGGCGCTACTATAGTGCCATACCCCTTCACAAAGCGACGGTAGTAGCCTGTGAGGCCCAGGAAAGCTCGGACCTCAGTCTGTGTCTTGGGGGGTTCCCAGGCCATGATTGCCTCAATCTTTGCCTGCAGGGGCTGCACTGACCCCCTACCCACCAAGTGTCCAAGGTACACAACCGACCCTTGCCCAATCTGGCATTTGCTGGCTTTGATGGTCAATCCAGCTTTTTTCAGGGCCTGGAGAACTGCTTGCAAATGTTGCAAATGGTCCTCCCAACTGCTACTGAAGACAGCAATGTCATCCAGGTAGGCAGCAGAGAAGCTCTCCATTCCAGAGAGGACCTGATTCACCAGCCGCTGAAATGTGGCAGGGGCATTTTTGAGCCCAAAGGGCATCACACAAAATTGGAAGTGTCCCTCAGGCGTGGAGAAGGCTGACCTTTCCTTTGCTCCATCTGTCAAGGAGATCTGCCAGTACCCTGAAGTGAGGTCAAAGGTACTTAGGTATTGGGCAGCTCCTAGCCGGTCAATTAACTCATCCGCCCTAGGGATCGGATGAGCATCAGTCTTTGTAACTGAGTTCAGTCCTCGGTAATCCACACAGAACCTCAGTTCCGGTGTGGTGCCTGATGGGGCGGCTTTTGGCACTAGCACCACCGGACTGGACCAAGGGCTGTTGGTAGTTTCTATCACTCCTAGCTCTAGCATCTTGGCAACCTCTCCATGGATGCTAGCCTTCACCTTGTCTGACAGCCTGTAGGTCTTTGACTTCACTGGGGGGCTGTCTCCTGTGTCCACATCATGGGTACACAGGTGGGTTCTTCCCGGGACAAGGGAGAACAGCGAAGAGTACTGCTCCAATACCTGGCGGCAATCCTCTCGTTGCTCAGGAGTTAGGGATGGGGAGAGAATCACTCCCTCCACCGACCCATCCTTCTCTTGGGATGAAAAGAGATCCGGGAGAGGCTCGCTTTCTGCTTCCTCGGCACCATCAGTCACCAACATCAGGATGACCTCTGGCCTCTCATGGTGGGGTTTGAGGCGATTGGCATGCAGCACCCGTAGGGGCTGTCGCGGGGTCTTAAGATCCACCAAGTAAGTGGCCTTACCCTTCTTTTCCAACACCTCAAATGGGCCTGTCCAACGATCTTGAAGGGCACTTAGCTCTCCAGGTTCCATCACCCATACTTTTTGGCCAGGCTCCAACTCCACCGGGTGAGCATTTTGGTCGTACCATTCCTTCATTACTGCCTGGCTGGCCTCCAAGTTATCAGAAGCCTGCTTCTACAACTTGGCCATCTGGCTCCTAAAGGCCAGCATGTAGCTCACCACATCCCGAGGAGGTTTCCTGGGAGACTTTTCCCATCCATCCTTCACCAGGCTGAGAGGTCCACGCACAGGGTGCCCATACAACAATTCAAAAGGGCTGAAGCCCACTCCCTTCTGCGGCACCTCTCTGTAGGAGAACAGCAAGCACGGCAGGAGGACGTCCCATTTCCTCCGTAGGCTCTCAGGCAGACTTCTTATCATGCCCTTCAGGGTCTTATTGAACCTCTCTACCAATCCATTCGACTGGGGGTGATAAGGAGTGGTGAACCGGTAAGTCACTCCACACTCCTTCCACATCGCCCGCATGTAAGCTGACAGAAAGTTGGTCCCCCTGTCAGACACAACTTCCTTGGGGAATCCTACTCGGGTAAAGATTCCCATCAGGGCCCTAGCCACCACAGGTGCAGAAACAGTCCTCAGAGGAATGGCCTCTGGATAACGTGTGGCATGATCCACCAGAACCAGGATAAACCTGTGACCAGCTGTTGTTGGTGGATCCAATGGCCCTACAATGTCGATGCCCACCCTTTCAAAGGGGGTGCTAACGACTGGAAGTGGTTCCAGGGGAGCTTTCAGCTTCACTCCTGTTTTCCCACTGGCCTGGCAGGATACACAGGTCCGACAGTAAGTGTTGGACGCCACTTTCATCTGAGGCCAGTAAAAGTGGAGGACAAGCCGAGCAAAGGTCTTGTCCTGGCCTAAGTGTCCTGCCAAGGGTATTGCATGAGCCAATTCCAGCAGAAAGGCTTGGTATTGTTGCGGGACTACCAAGGCCCTTGATGAACCAGGCAAGGGTACCTTGGGTTCACTGTAGAGGAGTCCATCCTCCCAGTATATATGGTAGGGTCCCGTAACATCACCTGCTGCTTGGGCTTCATGCTGTCGCCTCAGTCCCTCAAGGGTGGGGCACTCCCTCTGCCCCTTACAGAATTCCTCTCTGGTAGGACCTCCCTCCACATGCCACTCGGCAGGGATGGATAAATCCTCCAGAGAGTCTACTTCCCCCTCCACGGACTCCCGGTCCACCACCGCAGGTGGCCGATCTGTCTCATGGGGTGTGAAAGCCGGAGCAGGCTCTTCCTGTCTCCGGGACTGTCCCTTTTTAGCAGCGGGTAGGGCCATTGTTCCAGGCTCCAACCCAGGCGAACTCCCTCTCCGGGCAGTCGCAGACCGTGTGCTTACACAGGCCCAGTCAGGTGTACCCAGCATCGCAGAATGCGTCCGGTATTCCACCTCTCTCCAAGTGTTGTGCTCCATGTCATTCCCCAACAGACAATCAACTGGCACGGCAGGGCTTACGGCAACTCGAAGTGAACCTGCAACCCCCTCCCACTCAAAGGGAATCTCAGCCACTGGATAGTGGCCCATTCTGCCGTCAGCCATCGCGGCGGGGTGGAGTACATTAGGAACAACCTGCTCTGGAGACACCAGTTGACACCTCACCATAGTCATACTGGCTCCTGTATCTCTCAAAGCCTCCCCTCTCTGGCCATTGATGGTGACCCATTGCCCATACTTTGTAGTATTTGGGGGCACCTGGATCTTTGGAACAATCTCCCGCTCCCCCAGGGACACTAAGGTGACACCCGCCCACTCACCCCCCTTATCTAAGGGCAACTCCTCCCCGAGCGCTACACTAGCTACTCCTGGTGACTTTCCTCCGGTGGGAGGGGGTGGTCTCTTTGGGCATCTGACATCTCCCTTATAATAAACACCACCACACTCAAAACAGTGGAGAACCCTTGGCTGCTGGCTTTGGCCAGGATTAGGGTTTCTGGGCGGGTTTGCCTTAGGGGTGAAACCTGCTCCCTTACCTTGGAAATTATTTTGGGGACCTTTGGAGAACTCCTTCTTTTTATCTCCCCCCTCCTTCTTCTGGGGGGTGCCCTGTCCGGCTTTTTGAGAATCCCCTCCAGTCCCCTTTGAGGACACCCGGGTACTCGCCCAAGTGTCCGCCTCCTCTGCAAGCTTCCGGGGATTGGTCAGCTTGCTGTCCACCAGGTGTTGGCGCAGCTCGGGAAAACATTTCTCGAGGAGGTGTTCTTTCAAAAATAGATTGTACAGCCCCTCATAATCCTTCACCTCGCTGCCCTTAACCCAACCCTCCAAAGCTTTCTTGGCGTAGTCTAAGAAGTCTACCCAATTCTGGGTACTCAGTTTGTGACTTCCCCTGAATTTCTGTCTGTACCTTTCAGGGGTAAGTCCAAACTGCTTCACCAGTGCCACCTTCATTGTAGGGTAGTGGGTTTGCTCATCCTGCTCCAGAGCCAACAAGGTGTCTCTGCCAGCAGGTGGCATGTATTTATACAGCCCACCCCCCCCAGTGAGTTTCTAAGATCCCGTGAGCCCTTAAAGAAACCTAGTATGCGGCTAACCATTTGGCAATGTCATCGCCTGTGGTGTAACTGGCAATGACATCCTTGGGTAGATAGGGTCTGGGTTCCCTGGTATTCATCTTATTTTCGCTGCCACCATTATCTGGATTGGGAGACCTTCTTATTAAAGCTTGTAGGTCCATCTCCTTGATGGTTCGCTCATGGGCTAACCTCCTGTCCTCCCTTTCCATATCCATCCTAGCTAATTCCAACTTCATTCTCCTCTCCTCCCTCCTATCTTCTAGCTCGGCGTCAGTTAAACCCCTCTCTGAGACGATGCTGCTCGCCCTCGAAGGTGTCCTGGGACCTGTCAGCAGATTCCCCCTTCCAGCTTGGTTCAACATTGCAATCTCAAGGACAGTGTCCCCGTCACTCTCTTCGGTATCTGGTTCTTCAACTAAATGAGCTTCCACCCATGCCCTTATGCTTGTCAGCAACTCGCCTTTCCTGGCACCTTTGTTAAAGAATACCCCTTGTTGCTGACACCATTCTTTGAGTTGGGTCACAGTATAGGATTCTAGCTCTTTAAAATTCAATTCCATCTTTATTATGGAATAAAATTAACACACAGGAGAAAACCAAGAAGTGACCTGAGGTTAACCTCCACCCACCACCAGAAATAAATTTGGAAAAAACAAAATTCAAATTAGGAGGGCCGCAAGGAGAAAACTCCTAGTGTAGGTCAGTGTATTGCGTTGAATTACTAATGAGTAGCTGCAACCAAGTCAGAATCCCACCGCTAGGCACCAATCTGTTGGAACCTGGGATGTCAGGTCACCTAGGGTAGCCTGGCCTAGGGGTAAGACATGCAATTCTAGAGGCACAGTGTGAAGGTTGCAGACCACCCAGCAGTAAATCCACGCAATAGCACTTAAAAAGGACACTACACCAATTTGTTAGGAAAATATGAGCTGTTTTATAAAAATAAGATTCTTTTTGGTTTAGCTCTCAGTATTCACAAAGGAAAATTTACACATAGATCAGGAGAAATGATAACGCTTGTCTGTCTGTGGAAAGAAAATTACAACTCAATACATTCAACCTGTAAATATTCTTAGTCTTTCACAGTTACTAAATCGACATCTTATGCAGATTTCCTTTTAGAGATGAAAGCACAATACTTATTAGTCAGGAAATTAATACAGTCCCTGCCAAGGTGCTAACTTAAATCATCAATTTTACATTACTAGGCCATTTACTCAGTTCCCAGCATTAATTAGGCATAGTTACTATATAGTGCCCAAAACTTTCCAACAATAGATAGGCAGCCCTAGAGAGGATTTAGAAACTCAGGTTTTTATATAAACACCCACTCTGTCAAGGAGGAACTGAGTTCTCTATTTGGGAAGTAGGCACCTTCAGCACAAATCTCACAGCTGGAGTCCTCCAACTACTCCCCACCTCTTGTTCACAGCTGAAGGGAAATGAGCAATATATCAGTTACTGCTTGGTCGGTTCCGCTCTTCCCCCTTTCTTGTCAGAGCCCTCAAGGACCCCTCTCCTTACTGTACTGTGGAGACGGCCTCTCCTAGTCACCCAGCGCCTCGATTATCCGGAGGCTCCTCCGAGGTCTCGATTGCCCAAACTGCTTCCTCCCGCCCAGCCAGCTGCTCACTTGATGCTGGGGCGGGAAAAACGGGGAACACAACTCCCCCTTCTGGTACCAACCGAACCCGCTGCCGGGGTCCCAGCTACAGGCCACACAGTTGTCAATCGGCACCGCCGAGGCTGACCGGCGTAGTTGATTGCCGCTTCCTCTCCTCGATTCCAGCCGGCGCCGCCTCCCAGAGACCGGCGGTTCCACGGGGCATGCGCGAAGGAGCAGTGTCTCCAGCCCAGAGATCGCGCACTTGCGTCAGCGCCTCCCCTCGGTCTCCTCACCCACTGGGGCCGGGGAAATCACCACAGGACTGCGCCTACGTCCAGCGACGGCCTCGCTTCCTCTCCTCACGTTACCAGCGACCTCAGCGCTAATCTGGCGCTATTCCACAAGCGCTGGCTTGGGGGTCACTTTGCACAGCCTTACCCTGCTTCCGCCTCTCCTAAGGATGGCTCCTCTCCACAACTAGATTTCGCCCCAGCCAGTAGGTAATGAACTCTGGCGGGGGGGGGGAAAGGTTCTGCCACTAAAGAAAGTCACGGCAGACAGAGGCAGAATGCAGATGTCCACTGCACGAGGGGGCCACAAGGATTAACCCTTCCTCTATTAAACACTGCTCAAAAAGAAGCCTCTCTACTGGGCAGAGGACTGCGCACCGCAGCACTGCAGTCTCCTTCTCCTTTGACACCCCACTATTCCTAAGCTAGGGGTTGGTCAGGCGCCCAGGGTCTCCCTTAATCATCCACAGCGGGGACAAGACAAGGATCCCAAAGGAAGGGTAGAGAAGTGGATTTATTAGGCTGCTTCCCAGTCCAGGAGATCAACCCATTCACTAGTCTCCCCCCACCTCTCAAGATAGCCTGTCCTCCAGCTGACTCTCTCAGGTAGACAAAATGGCTGCCCCGCATTCCGCCTTATATAGGCTGCCCCTCAGTGGTCCAGAATGGACCAGAAGGTTCTGGAACGCCCTATACTGGTCTATGGGCAAGTTCTGGGTTTGGCAGTTAAGGCAGTTGGTAACCACCATTTTGTGTGGTTCCAACTTTTCCTGTCAGAACAGGCCTCTGGGCCTGAGGTGAAAGACTATGAGGGACAAAAGAACACCTATCCCCTTGGCCAACACCTATAAAAACTAGTGGACACAAAAATTATCAAGGGTATGAGGGGCAAAAAGGGGACAAAATAAATAATAAATTGGAGGGACTACGCAAAAAGCCAGACAGGTCTAACACATACCATATGATGTTCTAAGACCAACTTGAAGCTAAAGTGGTTTGTTTACCTACTGTGCGGACATGCACTGGTTAGGCACACGGGCCACAAAACAGCGCTCACAAGAGTACAGTCCATTAGAAATCTGACTCATGATGTTAGCTATTGGTAGGAAAGGCAGATCTTGCTTATATAGAATTCTGGTGCTAAATGTACCAGACCGGCTAAACAAATTGCAGGAAAGATATGAGTCAGACCTGCAGCCCTTGGATGATGACAAATGGATTAAGGCAAACAATGGCAGCCGAAAATGGGTAATATTGCCTCACCTGAGGTTAGACCAGGTTAAAGAATATATTAAACCCCTGAGAGGCTATGAAGGATGGGGAGGGACAGCTGCCCTGAATATTTTCGTTATGGACAGGCCAGAAGCTCCTTCATGCATGTGGTATGGAAATGCCAGGTGATTCAAGTGTATTGGATCCTGCTATACCCTAACCTACAAAGGGTATGCCGATTTCTGATAGAACACAATCCCATGTTGGCTATCATGGAAGTATTTCTGGGATGGGATGGGTAAGGGGACAAAAACTGATGATTGGGACCAGTTGTGTTTTGCTAAACGTCACAAAGCAGGCCATTGGAGATGCAGGCCCCCCACAATCTCAAAGTAGCCAAGAGGGATGGTATAACTGCTCTTTAGCTGCGGAAGCAGTGTACAGATCCAGAGGGTAACCACAAAAGTATGATAGAATCTGGGGGCAGTGGAAAGTACAGCACAAAACACCCAGAGCTGGCCACCCATAGGAAGTTCTTGGTGGAAAGTGCACAGTTGTCCATGGCACATATCCATCTATAGTGAACCGGATTGGTAGCAGCAGACTTAACTGACTTCTACTTCATGGTATTCCAGAACTAAATGGGATGTTGTGCAAAGGGGCATGGGATGGAGTGCTATGCAGTGATACAGTAGTGTGATCTTAAATGTGTTGAAAACTCAATAAAAAGAATTTTCAAAAAATAAAGAAATTACTATCCAGCTACAGGAAAACTCAACAAGAATTTCCTCTTGCGCAATAACTGCTCTTGAACCAGGGTGAAATTACAGCAATGAAACTCAACTAATCTGTTCACTTCGCTGTCAAAGCTGACCCTGCAGTTGCGCCAGCTGGACTTTTCCCCAACTTTTAATATTATTATTATATCATTGACTGAAGTCCTACAACCTATCATGGGATTTT
The DNA here is from genome assembly GCF_964261635.1 of Lissotriton helveticus. Taxonomy (NCBI): domain Eukaryota; kingdom Metazoa; phylum Chordata; class Amphibia; order Caudata; family Salamandridae; genus Lissotriton; species Lissotriton helveticus. Next base: position 705,172,271 of record NC_136073.1, read on the forward strand.
CAGGCTGTCAGAAATCCCTCAATACGGTGAGCTGTATGGCTACCAGGTCAGTGGAGTACATGCTTCCACTGCCCTGCCCAAATGGAGTTCATTATTTGATGGGCTGGCCCATCTATCAACACTCCAATATTTCTGAAGTTCAGATTATAGAAATATCTATGCATACATACATGCAATACCAGTGTAAAGTGTTAGAGTAACTAGCTAGAGCTGGGACTGCTGTTGTGACTGACATATTCTAAGACACCTTTCTCTCCCCTTGTTTGGTGCTGTTGCATTCCTCTAAACTATTCATCTAATCTGAGCCTTTCATTGTCTTGCTTTTGTTAGCCACTGATCATCTTAATCACCATTGTCATACCCCCAGCCAATGAGCAGAGACCTTCACATATATTAGCTTGCATGATTTTAGAATAGGTCTCAAATTTGCACGGGTTAGAGCTATAGACGTAAAGGACAGTTTCTTTTACTCATGTTTTTTGGTTTGGAGTGTAGTGGATGTATGTGGTGTCCAGTGGAATTATGTTGGTTGTATTCAAGTTGTTAGTTTTGAAATTGTGTGGGGTGGAAGTGTGTGGTGTATTTGTGTAGTGGAATTGCGGTGCATTGTGAATAGATAGGGGTGAGAGCTGCACAAAATAGATAGAAATGGATGATAGAGAGGGATAGGTAGTTTGTGCAGGAAATGGTGATTGAAGTTGAGATAGAAGAGCAGAAAGAGTATGTGAGAAAGAAGGGTAGAGCAGGCCACAGATGCATAAAAGGGAGCACATGTGTATGCGGAAAACACCTGAAGAATAAGAGGAGAGTGTGGGTTTGAGGGACATAAATTTGAGATAGAGGAGCAGAAAGTGTATGTGAGAAAGAAGGGGAGAGGAGGCCATAGATGCATAAAGTGGGGGCAAATATGTATGCAGGAAAGTAAAACACTTAAAGAATAAGAGGAGAGTGTGGGTTTGAGGGACAGAAATTTGTGAAAAGGCATGGTATGGAAACTGTGCTTGAGAACTCAAGTGAACTGTATGAGAGAGGCGTGAAGAGTGCATGAGAGAGCGAGATAGAGCAGTGAGAGAGAGTAAGAGAGAGAGAGATAGAGGTACAAGTGGAAGGGGCACCAATAATAGGGGGGAAAGCGAGAGGTGGACCAGTGAAGAGCGTGAGGAGGTACAGGAAGGTAGCGGATGTGAGCAGGCAGTATAGAGAGAAGACAGGGAGCGTGAGGGAGGGATGTGAGAGATCAGCGGGATTGTAAGATGAGAGGGGGTACTGGGAATCTGAGGGAGAGATGAGAGAGGCAGTGGGTGTGTAGGGAAGTGATGACAGGGTTGATGATAGTGCAAGGGAGTGAGTGATGTGTTAGATTGGAATTGTTTGTTGTGGAATTGTATGGCATGGTGTGAAGCTGTGTAGAGGAAATATGTGGCATGATGTGCTCTGGAATATGTGTATATAACTGAAGAGTGATGATGGTGGCAGCAAATGGGAAGCTCATGGGCAGGCTAAAGCCCATCCAGTGGATGCAGCATGTCTCGGTTTGAGACAGCCCATATGCTCCGTCTAGAGCTGAGGTGTAAAAAACATGACTTTATCCAGCTGCGTGGTTTACCATCAGAGAGATACCAAATAGTGCTGCAATACTTTGCCTGTACAAGCGCATATGTGTTCTCTTCTGTGTTCTCAGAGTGAGACAGAGAGCAAGATTGAATGAGCAAGCAGACATTGTAGTTTATGAATTGGTGGTAGCAGCATTCCCGACAAACAAAATGGCTGTGTGTGTTTTGACCACGGTGTGGGGGCAGTGGACAGATTTGTAGATGCAGAAAATATGGGTGTCACTAAATGTTTAATATGTCATCCTGCCCTTGGAAGAATGCCGACGAACGTAATCCTAGAAAAATCACATGTACATGCAATTATGGTATAATCAATATAATAACAGAAACATATGTAACAGGTTTCATTGGATCAGATAATGAGTGTAAAATGACTTTGACAGTTACCAAAATGTTTATTGTGTAGTACCTTACAGTTTGCCACTCATTTCCATACACATACTAACCGTTTGACCTACATTTACTTTCTGAGAAAAATAGGCAGTGTTCATGTTTTATTGACCAGGCAGTGCACGGAGTGGGAGACCACTTCAGTGCGGGCCACACTTTGCAGGAAAAGGCCCTACCTGCAGGTCCCAGGTGGGCGGTGGAAAGGGACAATTAAATGCTCACACTTTCAATTCCACTGCAGTGTGAGGGGTGCAAGGCCACAGGAGTTAGAATCATAGAATAATGAACAAGACTAGCCTCAAAAGAATTGAAACAAAGATTCCAGCAATTTGCGGCAGCCCCGGCTGCCAGGGCGTGTTATACAAATTTCCAACATGATACGACTAATGCTGAATTACCATAAACATAAAAGTCTACCACAGTTGGCAGCTCATCATGCTCAGAAAGAAAAAAAAAATGTAGCAAGTTACTGTTTGTAGCATGCTTCATTAAATAAACCCTGGCCTACGACAAAAGGCCTATGCAGGGCTTCAAGTCTTATGAAAAAACTGGTGGGTCCCTCAAAGGGGTATGGCAAGAAGATTACGGATGTGGCTTAAAACATGTAAGCTAATAATATGTGCTTCTATATAGTGTGCCTCCCCACTAGTAGTTTGGAGCTGCTGTCATTGCACCCAGATAGATAATACAGCAAGTTACAAGGCTGATACAACAAGCCCAGGTTGTCAGCTTTGTCAATGGTGTGTATTTCCATTGGCTATATCTGAGGGTGAACATTTCCATGCCGTTTTCAAATAATTTGTTTCCTTTTAAGTCTTTTCTCTCTCACTGGGGGCTGGTTATCAAAGGGAGGATTTTAAAAGGTTAGTTTAAATAGGCCATCTTCTGTTTTTCCTGAGTTTAACGCAGGATATCCAAGTAAAGCCCTTGCCTTTCTCTCAAAACTTTTTTTCCTGCACAACTTATTTTTAACAGCCTTGGTGTTTCACAAAAGATATGCTTCAATACCTCGATTACACACTCAAAGCATTTCTTCCTGCAGAACAGTTGTCATGTAAAAATATATGGTTTACATGTAAACCTTTAGTGCCCTAGGGCCAAGTTTACACTATATAAACTGCCAGAAAAAAAAGAAAGAAAAAAGCATAACCTGATCTTTGTGTGGCCTGGCAAGTCATATGTCCTTTTGTGCAACAACATCATGTAAGCATAATCGTTGCCTTAGTTGCAGAAGTATACAAGCACATGAAGGGCAGAAACCTTCCCTAGAAGAGGACAATGACAGTTAATGTAATTTGTAGTGAACACTGTAATAATGTACTCTGTATTATATTGCTGTTCTGCAGAGTATGTTGCAATGGTAAAAGACCCATGCTTCCCTGTAGCAAGGAACTTTCCTTAAGCAGCGGGATCGGAGCAGACATTCCAGCAAAAAAGAGGAATCAGACAAAACTGAGGTTTCTGCCTGGAGGGAGCGGGCAAAAATGGAGACCCCGTTAAGGACACGTCCCAGCACTTGCTTTTTAGAACTGCTGGTGCACCAGCAAGACCCAGCCCACTTAAAGTCCTCGGCCTATGTGATATCTATTTGTGCCTGGGTTGTTAAAAACATTATCTGCAAGACGTGCGGCAATGCTATGAAACTACAAAAATGCAGTTACATGAGCTATAAATGAAAACATACATTATTATTATTACGGTGTTCAGGCTGTTAAACATGAACATGTGCGCAGAGTCAGAAGGAGGAGAGCAGAAAGAAAGTATACAAGTAAACTGAATGTTTCTGCTGGGTGAGAACGAAACCTGCAGAGAAGACTGCAGCCCTATGCAGCGTGTACCCCATGTTTTCACATCTTCCTTGGTCCCATCTATGATCTTACTGACAGGTCCTATAGGCAGGCTTGCTTCCAATGTGATCTGACTGAGCGCTCCTATTTGATTTTCACAACTTAGAAGCGCTGTTTTAGCCAACACAGCATTGGGCATTGTCAGAATTATGCTCTCACTACAGAAAAACAGCTTTTTACACGACAGGCATTGTGCTGTTGAAATTCCAATTTCTTTGCGATACCCCTTAGATCAATGAAGCAGCGGCCATAAATGGGCACCTGCTGAACAACGGAAACACCACAAACGGAAAACAAACCTGAGCCAATAATGTGTTGAGATAAAAGCACAAAATAACAATAAAAAAACAAGCATTTCCAAGATCAACGAGAGAGTGCACCTGTAACCACCGTGCACAGTAGTTCTAACCAATGGAAAAAGTATTCCCAAAATGAGTACCTAAAATGGCCACTGTGTTAACACATAAGTAATTGGCTGGTGCTTTCAGAGGTTCGATACAGGAAGAGGCATGATGTATTCATGCCACGGACGAATGGAGTGACGATTGGGGCAGCTAAAGGGAAGCCTATGGGCAGGCTGGTTAGAGCAGCGCACACGCGCTGTCTAGAGCAAAGACCTATGAAGTAACCACTTTTGTAAGTTAAGAGCTTTGCCAGAAAGCAGATCTTTAACCTGTCGGAAAAAGTAATTTCATCCATCTAGTGACGACTTCATGCAGCTTCTGGGCACTGCTAAACTTCAAACGAAAACCTACATTTCAGATATCGATCCATCACACTTAATATCATTTATAAACTTATACAGCTTATTTTTATTTCATTTAAAGGGTGCAGCTCATAGGTTTCATGCCTTAACAAACACATTTTTTGTCATAGCTATTGGCGCATTTATTTGAGTGCAGCTTCCACTTGCCCTGGTACGCAATGTACTGTGAAATAAGTGAGGGATGTCTAATGGCTGTTGGTTATGATAAAGTTTAAACACCATTCTTTTTCTGTGCTAGACAATTGTGATGGCGCAGGCGACATAAATAATTCACTTCAAGTTTAATTATGGTGTCAAAGAACTTTTGGGCAGCACTACCTCATGCACCTGTCTGCTCAAAAGACACTTGTCCCCTGCCAGTGGTATTTAGGTTAAAATTTAGAAATTAAATATTGAGGAAAAAAATACAAAAAGAAAAGTGAGAAACTAATATTTCAAATGTTAATGCTGTATAAGTATCTGAAAATGATTTTATAGGATTTTATTCTTATTGTAAGGCACACAAATCCAAAATCCTATGCCTAACCATAATGCTATCACTATCACTTGCCTATTACTAGTATGTACTATAACCGAAACCCAAACCCCCTAACACTAGGAGGATAATATACCCACCACTTTTCATAGACCTGAACCTAGTTCATTCCAGCTAAGTATGCTGAACACAATTCTTTACCCTAACCCTGTATCATGCCCATACTTCATCTCTAGCCATAAAGTTATCCCTAAGACTAACATTAAACAAGAACTGTTCCTTAACTGGCACAATATACGCAACCTGAAGTCAATCTCTATCCTTTATGCTTACATTAACTCTACACCTAACTTTAATGTGTACCATTGCCCTTACCCTAACTCTTATTCACACACACACACACACACACACACACAACCTCAAAGGCGACAGGAACGCCACGAAGAAAATGCCCTGCAAAACCAATGATCCAGAGAATATTGCCTTACCTGGCTGCCTAAATCAACCCTGGCCTCAGTGTCACCCAGCCCCCAAATACAATGATCCTCCCTGGCCTTGTCCTAGGCATTTGGGATATGTGTGGTTCTCTGCTCCTACAACGCAATCACACTGCCTTACCCATGTGTCAGGGTGGGTTGCTCACGTTGGCCTCATGAAGGCCCATCCTCAGACAGGAGAGGTAGTCCTGTAACACAACTCACCAGTGCTGGTGCCGGTTGCCTCCTGGCCCGGGCCAGTCACTATTTCAGTAGGAGTTTAGAACACAGTAATGCTGTGTGCTATAGAATATGGACTCAGCCGCATACCTTTCCTCAATGTAACTGTATTCTGTAGATACAGAGCCCAGCCTTTACCCAGGCCAGTTGTTGGATATCGAGTACCACTCCCCCCTTGAGTCCAGGGCCTGGTCTTAGACCCGGTCTTGTATTGTACACCCACATTCCTAAATGTAAGTTGTCTTGGAGGTTGGCATTTCCGTATGTGCTCTATTACTTCTGAAGTCATGAGTAACTCAAAGGAGAAAGTAAAGGTTGAATGACTTGTTTTATGGTAAATTTAATAGATTGTTGCATTTGGTATCATAAGCCCCTTCAAAATAAATTTTCTAAACAAATTTCTAAATTTCTTCAACAAATGTTATATACACATGAGGAATGGAAGCTGCACTAGCCATTTATTTGATACTGTTTTGTTTTCAGAATTACGTCTTTAGACATATTTTAGCTTTTCTTTCTCGTAAACTTTTATCTAATTGTAAAATACATTTAATAAATGTGAACCGCCGCTGCTGAGGAAAGTTTGAAATATGAGACAGAAAGAGATGCATGGTTCTTACCAGCTCAATATCAGAAAGACAACCCTTGTACGCTTCAAGTACCTGCCGGCATGCGAAAGGATGAACCTTGGCACATGTTTGGAAACCGATTACTATGCCCTGTAAATAAGGAAAGACAACTCACAGCCTCAGGGAGACAATAGACATTAACCAAACACAGACATTTAGTACAAGAGATTTCATGTTAGAAAGAAAGGATAAAGCTGGTTCTTGATTTCACATTCAGTGTTTACAGCTGGTATTGGTGAATGATTGTCAACTAGTAAAGCAAATATATTCAGTGGCCTGAAAGCATGATTTAAGGATACCTTTATACAGCTATGCTGGAGGGCCTTTACCATGCTACTTAAAAAGCATCTTTGGACAATAAGATGAGAGTTTCGTCACTATTTGTTTTCTGTCACTTTGTTCTCTCTGGTGTTTCACATAAAGGAACTGCAAGGACAGTTCAATACACAAGCCTTCTTTACAACAAAGGAGTGTGATTTCTTTAGAAGGGATGCTTATCCTTTCTTCCTCATGTCTACTGTTGTCTATTTTGAAGGCCTTTCTGAGAGAGTAATTTCAAAGCCTTCACATAGCTTTATGTCTTTCACCGCTTTATCTGCTACATTGATTAAACTTGATTTATCTTGTTCAAACACTGGCTTCTATCAAGAGAGATCACCTAAAGAGGCTCCTAACTATCCCTGATGAAATGCATTATTAGTCACCTGAAAAAAGGAGCTCTACATTTAGCTTCTGCTAACTTATTCCTCATCTACTCTGTAGAGGGGTTTCACTATACTATAATTTGGCTATGCACGGAGTACAACATCACACTTTTGGGTGAGAGGAAGTACTGAGTGAGGAATGTTTCACCAGTCATCAATAATTTACCATCAAGCTCTATGAATGAAGTTACAAACCTACACAATGTACATCCAGAGGCTCCACAGCCCCATATGACTACCTTCTCAACTTGTTTTTGTTGTGGTCATACAGGGTGAAATACCCTAGGGAAATAAAGCTATGATAATTGTAAGAAATGCACTTGATACTTACTGCATGGTAAGGCGTAGCGATGAACCAAGTAGATTCGAACATGCTTCGAAGGAAGGGTAAGATCAGTGCAGTATCATCACAGCTGGCCATGCACTTACCAAGGCACTGGAAAATAAAACCCTAATATGGGAGTGAATTAAAGACAGTCTGAGTTAAGAATAAACAGCATCTTCTGCTCACTCTATGAAAGTCTTACTTATATTGGAGTATTCATCTTTGATTCACTCTACACACATATTTGTCTCCCACTTTCAAATAGCACCTAATAAGTTGAGTGAAATGTTTGTTATCTTATGTATAGTATAGTTATATTTTCTGGACATTGTAGAGATTTGTATATGGCCCTGATATGACTCAAAACAGGGAAGTGAGGGGTAATGTGAGCCAATGAAGGTACAGTACCTAGGCTCTGAAAGTGCTAATGCAGAAACCAGTGGAAATACTGCTCCTTTCAGAAAGCAAAGTAGAAAGAAAGGTGGACAAAGAAAGGGGAATCCTAAGGATTTTTTCTTGGTGCCTTCACAAATCCATGAGCATGCAATGTCTCATCATCAAGGGTGTTCTTCATAGGGCTGGCAATGCAATGCCCTATGGGCCCCACGAAGGGTCGCTTTAGCAGAGATCTTTTTATATTTTCCATCTGATGAAAGTGCCAGTGTGAGGGCGTTTTGAATGTGTGAGGTTGAGTGAATGTGTATAGTGAAATGAAGAGAGACTAAAAATAGGTATTCAACTGGACTTTAAACTGATGGTTTCCTTGGCAGGTTTAAAAAAACATAATTAGGTACGGGCGACTACAGGGAGGTAATGTATTCAAGTAGCCTAAATCTGTGAATGTGGTCAGGTCAACGTGTTTCTAGCCTGTTGGCCCAAAAAGTATCTGTACCACTTCTTCAGGACCTAAAAAAGGGAGAGCTAACCCTACCCCATATCTAAGATGTGATATAAAGTGTAGGTAATCCCCTAAAAGAAAATACCTTTGTTCAAAAAGTTTAAAATTGATCGTCCAACTTAGAAAAAAATTGAGAAAATGAAGAAAACACACATTAAACAAATGTTTTGCATGTATGGGCCAAAGTGTCTCCAGGATCGCTTTTCCGTGACACTGTATGTGCATGCTATTGTTATGGCTGATCAGTCGCCACAATGGGAAGGAAGTAAAAAACAAACTAGAACATGCAATATAACAGAACAGGCAAGTGGACATACAGGTAACAGACAACATAAAACCAATCTGTGTTGATGTGACACAGTGTATCACAAGTTGTCCTCAGGAGTGAGTGAAGGGTCTTACCCTTTGGATCAGTGACCCATAGGTCAAAAGCAGAGTGTAGCACTCAGCTGCTAACTGTGGAAAGAAAAATGATAGTCAACATAAAGAAACAGCAAGTCAAGGGGACCAAAATGCCTTAGGGTGAGAAAAAAAAGAAAAACAGAGAGTTTTCAAGAGATGAAACCATACTCATGTGGTTTTTGGGCAGAGAGCGCAGGAGACCTACCATCCTCTGTTCATCTGGATTGAGACTGAGCAGGGGAGAAGACCCGTCTTTTAAGGTGCAGGTAATTGTAGTGATTGTCCTTGGGTGGGGTGCATGCGACCGTGGGAAGGAGTGATGACGCACTGGGCCCCTTGAGATTCCAGAGCCATGATTCGCTTTTAAGTGTACCCAGAAACTGAAGGACCTCCTGGTAAACACCAGACCTCATATTCAACAGTCCCACATGCAGAACACCTTTTGGACCTTACCACCTGTCACAGGGCACTATCCCTGTGGGTCCTACGGGGTATGCCCACTGACTAAACATTCCTAAGAGGTCAGGTTGGGTCCCCAATTCGCCTGGAAACAGAAAAGTCACAGTAACTGCAGTACAAAAAACTGTGTTTACCTGATCACCTGCCTTTGTGGCCTTCATTACGGGGGAATGACCACGAGCGCTATCGAACCAAGAATAATGGAGCACTGGAGCAACATATGCTGCAGACACAGCACTACAAAAATGTGCCATCAGTTTTCCAACTCCAACCACTCTCCAGATGACCTCCGGCAGATAATTTTGGAAGCTATTAATTCATGGAGCCCTTTAAATCTTTTCAGAATGGAGCAAGGGTGGATTTTATGCCTCTCCACCAACAGCAAAGGTTTGAAAGATGAAATCCTCTAGTGCGAGGTGTAATTCAGTCCCCTGTGAAATCAGATACTCTCTTACTATGGCTGGATTGACATTTTCTTCATACATGGGACCTGATATACCATATCACCATTGACACCATGTCACATATGGAATGCCCGGCTATGGAGTCCCAGACACCACACTAAGCAGTGCTTATGATAAGCATTTTGCGACTTGGCATTGGTCTCTTCTTCAGTAACACAAATGATTCTGTTGATACCAATGAGGTGGTACCCTCCAATAAGAAACCATTTAACTGTCTTAGTCTACTGTTTGAGATGAACAAGTTACTTACCTTCGGTAACGCTTTTTCTGGAGGATACAGTATCTGCCTGTGGATTCCTCACCTTGTGAATATCCCCCTGCGTCAGCAACGTTCGGAAAATTCTTTGTAGCTTGCCGGCGTGGACGGCGTCACAGGAACGCACAACATCACGCGTGGCTCCGCTGACATCACCGACTCCATAATAGGCCTACGCTGGCGTGATGACATCAGTTCCGCCCTTTTTTCCGTGCCTTCGAGGCACACGGACGAACCAACAACAATAGATATATACACAGTATACACAGTACAAACTAGTCAAGTGTGAATATAACATAGTAAATCATGTACAAGAACACACTTCCTTTGAGGATAACATGTATACAATAAAAAAACATTACCAGAAATTCAGGTATAGAAGAGTGGACAACGGGGAGGTGGGTGGGCATGTGAGGAATCCAAAGGCAGATGCTGTATTCACCAGAAATAGCGTTACCGAAGGTAAGTAACTTGTTCTTCTGATGGATACATCTGCCAGTGGATTCCTCACCTTGTGAATAGATTCCCACAGCAGTCCCCACTCCCGGAGGAGGGTGTCCACTCCTCTATACCAGAAAGTCCTGAAGGACAGAAAGCGCAAAGTGGCCGTCCCTCCTCACTTCGGTATCCAAGCAGTAATGCTTCGCGAAAGTGTGCAGGGAGGCCCAAGTTGCCTCTCTACAAATGTCCTCTACAGGAACACCCCTAGACAAAGCAGATGTTGATGACTTTGCTCTAGTAGAGTGAGCTCTTATGCCCTCTGGAGGTTCCTTACCAGCCAGGGCGTAGCAGATCTTGATGCATAGAATAATCCATCTCGAAAGTGTGCGCTTGTGCACAGCTCTTCCTTTTCTACAGCCAGCAAATCCAACAAACAACTGGTTATCCACTCGATAGTCCTTTGTCTTATCAAGATAAAAGCTCACCGCCCTCTTAGGGTCCAGGCGGTGAAGCCTTTCCTCCTCCTTGGAAGGGTGAGGGGGAGGATAGAAGGTAGGAAGGGTAATAGACTGTCCTAGATGGAAGGGAGTTACCACCTTAGGCAGAAAAGCAGCTCTGATCCTAAGAACCATTCGTTCAGCATGAATAGTCAAGAATGGGGGCTTCAAACTATGAGATTGAAGCTCACTTACCCTCCTTGCCGAGGTAATAGCAACCAGGAAGACCGTCTTAAAAGACAAAAGCCTCAAGAGACACTTGTGCAAAGGTTCGAAAGGAGAACCCTGTAAGCACCAGATTCAAGTCCCATTGAAGTACAATAAAGGGAGTAGGAGGAAATTTATTCGTAAGGCCCTTTAGAAATCTTAAAACAACAGGAGACTTAAATAAGGACGGCTGATCCGGCAGGCAGAGAAATGCCGACAAAGCCGAAAGATAACCTTTGACTGTAGCAACAGCAAACCCTTGCTGCGCTAAAGAAAGAGCAAATTGAAGTATAGCTGATAAACGAGCCCTGAAAGGATCGATGGATTTCTCCCCACACCAGGAAACAAACCGAGACCACCTATAAGAATAGATAGACTTGGTGGAGTCACGTCTGGACGATAGAATGACATCCGCCACATCATGTGGGAGAGAAAAGGAATTCAGGTTGCCCCGTTCAATCTCCAGGCATGAATGTGTAAGGTCTGGAGGTGGGGGTGTAGAACCTGCCCCTCCATCTGAGAGAGGAGATCTACCCTGAGAGGGAGACGGAGCGGCGGGCACGAGGAGAGGTGGAAAAGATCTGTGTATCACACCCTTCTTGGCCAATCCGGGGTGATCGATATGACTAGGGCCCGGTCTTGGCGAATCTTTCTCAGTACCCGAGGAATCAAGGGTATGAGAGGAAACGCGTAAAGGAGTTGTGAGCTCCAACTCAATTGAAACGCGTCCCCCAAAGCTCCCTGCATCGGATACTGGAGACTGCTGAATGACGGGCAGTGAGCATTCTCGTGAGTGGCGAACAGGTCCACCTGAGGAGTTCCCCACATCCGAAAGACGTGACAAACTTCCTCTGGATGAAGCCTCCACTCATTGTCGGCCGAGAACTGCAGACTGAGACTGTCTACACGCACGTTCAGAACTCCGGCCAGATGAATTGCCATCAGACAAATCTGATGGTCCTGACCCCAGGACCAGAGACCCAGAGCCTCTCTGCAGAGGCACTGCGATCCCACTCCTCCCTGTTTGTTTTCATACCACATCGCGGTGGTGTTGTCCGTCAGGACTTGAACCGACCACCCGCGAAGGGAAGGGAGAAAGGCCTTGAGTGCTAGACGTATCGCCCGCAACTCTAGAAGGTTGATGTAAAGCAACCTTTCCTCTGGAGACCAATGACCCTTGATCTCCAGATCCGCCAGATGAGCACCCCACCCTAGAGTGGATGCATCCGTTATCACCGTGGCAACCGATGGAGGTAGATGGAAAGGCTTTCCTTGAGACAGATTGCCTTCCATGCTCCACCAAAATACATCCATTGCAGCTTCTCTGGAGATCCTCACAGACTCCCTGAGATCTCCGTTGTGCTGATACCACTGCCTGCGGAGACACCACTGAAGTGCCCTCATGTGCCAGCGTGCATGGTTGACCAACAGAATGCAGGAAGGCATCAGACCGAGCAGGCGAAGGACCTTCAGGACTGGAACGACCGCTCCATTGTGAAATAAAGGAGTCATTCCCTGTATGTCGAGAATCCTTTGAGGTGGAGGGAATGCTCGACATACAGTTGTGTCCAGTACCGCACCTATGAACAGGTAGCGCTGGGAGGGCACCAGGTAAGATTTGGGTACATTTATTAAAAAACCCAACCTGTACAACAACTGAGTTGTGACTTGCAGATGATGGAGCATTGTCTCTGGAGATTCTGCTTTGATCAACCAATCGTCCAGATACGGGAATACAGGTTTCCCCGACCTTCTCAGATGTGCTGCCACCACAGCCATCACCTTGGTGAAAACTCGAGGTGCAGTAGTAAGACCAAACAGAAGGACCGCAAACTGGTAATGTTGCGATCCCACCGTGAAAAGGAGATACTTTCTGTGTGACTTCAGGATAGGAATATGGAAATAAGCATCTTGCAAGTCGATCGACACCATTCAGTCCTCTTCCAGCAGTGCCTGAAGAACCTGAGCAAGGGTGAGCATCTTGAACTTCTCCTTTTTCAGGTAAAGGTTCAATATCCTAAGATCCAAGATTGGACGAAGTCTGCCACCCTTCTTGGGAATCAGGAAATACCGGGAGTAGCATCCCTGACCCCTTTCCTGCTCCGGAACCACCTCTATCGCACCCTTTCGTAATAGTGACAGGACTTCCTCCTGCAGGAGAAGTAGGTGGTCCTCTGAGCAAAATCCTTGGCAAGGAGGGTAATCTGGAGGAAATTCCCGAAAGGGAAGAGCATACCCATTCTCTACAAGATTGAGAACCCAAAGATCTGATGTAACCGATTCCCAATCCCATAGAAAATGGGTAAGCCGACCCCCTACAGGACCCGCATGATCCGGAATGGCGGATCTAGGGGTGCTTTGCTGATGGTGAACGGGGTTGGGAAGAGGAGGCGGAGGCTTGACGTCCTCGAGGACGAGCTCTTTGTTTGCCCCTGTAGGATTTTGCTGTTGCTGCTGCTGTTGAGTTTGACGGTAGGGACGAAAGGACAAACGTCCAAAACCTCTATACCTCTTAGTCACAGAGCCTCTGGACTGCAGCCCCAAAGATCTGGCAGTAGCCCTACTGTCCTTAAATCTTTCCAAAGCTGCATCAGATTTTTTGCCAAATAGTCCAGCACCATCAAATGGCAAATCCAACAAGGCAACATAAGTTCCCATATTGCGAGCAACTGAATCAGCAGTGTCAAGACCACTTTGAATCACTTGACATGCAGCCGCCTGTGTATCGGCAAACACCTCATTAAAATCCTTCCTGCTGTCCTCAGGAATTTTAGGAGCCAACTGCCATACAGAGTCCATCAGGGCATGTGTATAGCTCCCCAAGAGACATGTGGCATTGGTCGATTTTAGAGCCATACTTGCTGAAGAGAAAATCTTCTTCGCAGTCTGATCCTGTTTCTTGGACTCCTTATCCCCAGGCACTTGAGGGAAAGCACCAACAGTCTTCTTCGAACAGGCTGCCTGTATAACCAGACTTTCAGGCAAAGGATGCGAGGATAGAAACTCAGGATCACCAGGTGCTACCCTATACCTCCTTGCAACACCCTTAGCCACGGCAGGAGCTGTAAGAGGCCTGTTCCAAACCTCCAATATAGGCTCAGTCAAAGCCTCATTAAAAGGAAGCAATGGTTCCACAACTGAAGATGGGGAATGGAGGACCTAAGTCAAAAGATTAGACTTGTATTCAGCTGTAGGCAAAGTCAAATTTAAAAATTCTGCAGCTTTTTTGATGACCACATGGTATGGTGCAATGTCCTTTGAAGGGGCATCAGATACAGAGGACAGCTCTCATTCAGGGGAAAGCTCCAAACCAGTAGCATCCCTCAAATCATCAAAATAGTCCTCCTGAAGCTCACCTTCTTCCACCTCAGCCTCAGCCTCTCTAAATCTTTGCTCCTCTATAAGGCGCTGAGCTTCTCACCTCGATCTCTCCTTCAAGAGTTGCGCCGTCGGATCCGTGACCGACTCCGACGGAGCCGGTGCCGGCGTCAAGATCGGATCCGGAAGCCCAGGTCGCTGCTCACAAGGTCGAGTCGGAGCCGGCGACGATGGAATCAGCGTTGACGACCTCGGAGGCGCAGAGAAATGCCAAGGCGGAGCCGGCACCGGCATAAATGGCAAAAGGAGCTGGAGCATAGGAGTGGGGAACTACTAAATTATATGCCAATGGACCCATGGGACCCGAAGGTGCACCAGAGGGTTACAAAGCTCTCGAGTAGGCTCCATACATTGCGTTTAAAAACGAAGTAGGGTCTTGACCTGGAGCTGGGAAGGGTGGGTAAGGACCCACAGGATGCTCTCTCGGAGGTTCCAGATTCGCCTCCTCTTCCACAGGCGGATGGACTGGAGTCATAGAGCCCTCAGGTAATGGAGCCTCTTCTTCCTCTTGAGCCGGGGACGGCGCGGAGAGGGATCCGATGCCGGAGAACGCACTGGCGACTCCAAGGGCAAAGCCTCACCTTCTGGAACACCAGGTGAAGGAGACTGAGTCCTTACCGGAGTGATGTCGAGATTCATGCCTTCGCTTCTTATGCTTCTTCTTCATTGACCTCGAAGCATGACCAGATGACTACCTCGAAGGCGACGCCGTGCGGGACCTCGACCTCGACCTCGACTTCGACCTCGCCCTACTCGAACGCGATCTCGAAGTCTTCTTCTCCTTTCTACCTTTCAACTTCGCCACCAGAAGTTTTGCTTGCCTCTCTCGAAGAGCCTTCGGGTTCATCTTCTTACACGAAGAACAGCCTTTGACATCGTGGTCCGAACTCAGGCACCAGATACAATCCTCGCGCGGGTCCGTAATCGACATCATCTTGCCGCACTCCCCACATGGCTCGAACCCGGTCTTCTTAGACGACATCTTCAGCGAGAAACAAAGAAGCAAGAAGACCCCAAACAGAGAAAAACAGTAACAAAGTTACTAACAGCTACAGAGGTTCCCCGAAACCGTTTGCGCCGACGACGTGGAAAAAAGGGAACTGATGTCATCATGCCGGCGTAGTCCTCTTATGGAGTCGGTGACGTCAGCGGAGCCGCCTGCGATGTCGTGCGTTCCTGTAACGTCGTCCACGCCGGCGAGCTACAAAGAATTTTCCGAACGCTGCTGACGCAGGGGGATATTCAGAAGGTGAGGAATCCACTGGCAGTTGTATCCATCAGAAGCCGCCTTACTAATACCATTGACAACTTTGGTCAGCCTGCATTTGACCGCTACACACTCCAAGATGTCCACCACGGAGGGATGATACTTTTGCTACACAAGCACATGAGGGGTTTGCTCCTATTGGCTCCAGCCTACCTCTTCTCTTTCCTCTTCTCCTCATTTGACATTTCCCAATAGTGTTCACCAAGCATCCTAATCCATTGGGAATAGACCACTTGGCCGCCTCGTGTTACTTATTACATGAGGTGGCCTAGATTTACAACATGAACACAGATACCAATATGCCTAGATTCCACCATGAGGGATCGATAGGAGTTATGTGCACCTGATTTGCTCTCCATCACTGTATATGCAAGAGTACTTAGGTTTACTATACTTTTCTCTTACCATTACCCTTGATTAACAAAACATTCAACTGTCTTAGTTTACTACTTAGAGGCCACCTTACAAAAACCATGGATGACTTCGGGATGCCCAGCTTTTAACCAATGCACACTCTGAGGTAGGCGCCACTGAGGCATGATACCTCTGTTACATCAGCACGTGAGAAGCTCACTCCTTTTGGCTCAAGCTCGCCCCTCCCCTCCTCTCCTCTCCTCATTGTCCACTAGGTCATCACTCCTTCCAGCTTCTGCCCACACCACACCTGAGGACAATCGCACCAATTGCCCGTACCTTCAATGACAGGTCTTCTCCTCTGCTCAGTCTCGAGCCAGGCGAGCAAAGGAGGGTAGGTCTCTTGTGCTCTCCGTGCAGAAACCATGTGAGTATGGTTGCTTCTCTTGAAAACTTTTTCTTTTTCTTTTAACACTAAGTCATTTGGGTCCCCTTGATTTACTGTTTCTTTTTACTGACCATCATAGCTCTTTCCACTGTCAGCAGCTGAGCACTACCCTCTGCTTTTGACCTATAGGGCATAATTAATTGATCCAAAGGGTAAGACCCGTCACTCACAATGGAGGACAACCAATCAGTTATGATACGCTGAGTAACACAAACACAGATTGGTTTATTTTGTCTGTTCCATGTATGTTCACTTGCTTATTCTGTTATATGTAATTGTGTGTTTTTCACTTCTTTCACTTTGTGGTGACTGCTCAGCGCCAAAAATAGCATGTGCATGTCTACCTTTAGAGACACTATGATACAGTGAGTTAGAAAATCGATTCTGGTGACACATTAAACCAAACATACAAAACATTTGTTTACTGAGTGTATTGTTTATTTTTTCATTTATTTTCTAGGTTAGATGATCAATTCTTAACATTTTGAACCAGGTATTTTCTTCTACAGGAATACCTTAGCAGCATATCATGTCTTAGGTGTGGGGTTGGACTATCCCCCATATTTTTGGTCCTGACGAATCATTGTGGAACCTTTTTAGGCCATCGAAACCTGACCACACTCACAGATTTAGTCTACTTGGGTACATCACGCCCCTGTTTTAGCCCCACCAAATTATATTTTTTCAATCCTACCAAGGGAACCATCACATTACAGTTCAGTTCGGTATCTCTTAGATAGTTTTAGTATCCCTTTACTTCACTGTACACATTTACTCCACCCCTCACATTCAAAATGCCCTTACACAAGCACTTCTCATCAGACAGCAAAATAAAAAGATTTCCCCTAAAGTGACCCTTCGTGGGGCCCGTAGGGCATTATAGCGCTGGACCTATGAGAAGCAAGCCCACTATGAAGCATTACATCCTCAGTGATGTGTGAGGGCACCAAGAAATAATCCTTAAGACTCCCCCTTCTTTGCCCGCCTTCCTTTCTTCTTTGCTTTTTTGATAGGAACAATATCTCTACTGCTTTTTGCATGAATATGGCCTCACATCCCCTGAATGGGGATTGGCTCTAACATGAAGACTACCTATTGGCTAAAGGAGATCCATTAGGGAAATTAGTATAGCCCTGAAATGTTGTGGCTTTTATTGATTCAAGTGGAGAGGATTACCTCAGGGAGTTCATCTCCATCTGCTTCTTAGTAGGTCAGTCCTTCCAGGGAGTGGGAGAACCACACCTGATTTTCCCAACAGGCTAAGCCCAATGCTGTGTACCCATATTATAAAAATTACCTTTACTAATGGGATACACAGTTCTACCCTTCTCCGACTTTGTGTTAAATTGACTTCCCCAATGGTTCAACACTGACCCTTGAGAGCACTAACCTCCTCATTCACATGATGGGCAAAACTGTCAATCTGTTCGGTGAGTTCTTCCATGAAAGAGACATGCCATTCTCTGTATGGGGCTTGTTTTAGGATAGTCCCCAGGAACTGCAAGGAAAACAGTGAGAGACTTTAATGCAGTAATAGAAACGTAAATGCAGTATCCACGGGTGACGTCTGCAGTGATTTTGAGAAGATAAGGGTATACAAACTTCAGCTAACAAACTCTGTAATGACGAAATTATATTTGGACAGAGAACCAGAGAACACATATAGCAATGCTTAAATAGTGTGGTGTGATATCAGTGCTCAGAAGAAACAGGAGGCCTTGACAGTGGCCGTGATTTACACAGAAACACATGCAACAAAACCATGCTGCCCACAAATTATTGTGAAAAGAGCAACAGTGCAGCCATCCAGACAGAAAACACATTGGGACTATGCAACAATATCACATACTTAGAAGCAGAATGCAAAAACATTTTGGGTATCCAGCAAGGGGGCAGACTGTAAATTTCGTGTTAACAAGGGTGAAGACTGAACACAAGGAACATACAATTGCTTCTCAGGAGCACAATAGAAGCTCAGTGGAGTGTGATGGCCTGGCAAAACATACAGTGACAGAGTGACAATTCAAATGAAGATAGGGAGCATGGATCATGTGCCAGTCCGATTGCAGAATATGAATTTACTGATAATGTGGAATGCAGTGGGAAGAATGATAGTGTGACAGTCCAGGGAAAGAAGAACGTTGTGCTATTGTGACTATCCTGGGGGATAAAAAAGAGTCGGAGGAAACAATTACCAGTAAGGGGCTACATTTGTAGCCCTGTGCAACAACAGTCAGATTTATGAGTAATGCAATGATCACTGTAGAGCCTGTAATTTACCTGGGTAAAACATGCAGATAAACTCTGATACATGTAGGACTAGGTGTCGTAAGCATGCAATTTCCAGTTTTATGAATGTCATCTTGGGCCCATAAGGTTTTTAATGCTTCTGGTAAATATTGCATATTAGGGAAATGTTATGTACCGAGTACAGCTGCTCCCCCTCTGTGCCCAATCATAATCAACATCATAGTAACGATCATAATCCATAGAAATAATAGGGATCAGGTGAGAATATTGCAACCTCATAGCAGAACAGCACTATGATGGGGTGAATTTAATATCTGCATATATTCACGCTGAATGAGTGGCTTTGGAAAACAAAGAGACAAGCGTCATGTGTGACATTCATTAGCAATTCATCCTTACTGAAACAAGCGTGCATTTCCACTTTGCCAAGTCAAAGTTTCTTTCCGTGGAAGCTGAAATAGTAGTTGGTAAAAAAGAAATATATGTAAGTAAAAGTGAATAGCAAGCAACATTTCAAAGGCAATGTGCTTACATACCAAGCACTAGCAGAAGTAGATTCACACAATTCAAAGTGTGCAAAATGTGTTTGTTGGCTCAGCCTGTCCTGGGAATTGAGTTCAAGGTCATTAGTTGTTCATGTGCCCTTGATGTCACTCTTAGCTCCTTATATCTGGTTGTAATTTTAGGTTTATATATTCTGGTTTCCTTTCTTATATAACAGAAAGGTCACCACACCACTTGTTTGCAGAAAAACAGTTCATTACAGAGCTACTGCCAATAAGCATTTCAGCCGTCAGATGAAGCCTTGATCACATAGGGGATCGCCGTTGTGGTTCAGAGTAAAAAAGAGCATATGCGCTCTAAAATTACATACACATAGAAAAATATTCCTTTATTATATCAAAGACCAAAATATTTTATAACACTTTTTAATTTGCTATAATACCCAAATGTACCCCAATATAGTCCTAGGTAGTCGCACAAGCTTTTACCAACATTTGTCCTACCTTGCTCTACATAACAGTTCTGGCCCTGACCTTTTACCTAGTTAGGTGCTGCATAAATGTTGTGTAGTTTTTTTTAAAAACTGACCTAATTTATTATGCATGAGGATTCTTAGTATCACAGCAGGATTACAATCTTGTGCATAATAACTCTGTATAAGGGTCACCACTATCGTCATCCTTGGCTGACATGCCCACAGTACCATGGCACATCTAGGTAGAACCCCTGATGGTACCTTTCAGGTATATAAGTAGACAATCTTTGCTGGGCAAGCCGGAGGAGAAAAAGATTCTATGCTGACATGCTGACACGAGACGCTGAAGTCCCTGCATGCAGACACTCCAGTTAGCAGTCGTCTGACATTACTTGTGGGTTGTCCACTCGAGACCAAGATGAGGTCCTTTGCTTTCTCACATCAGGTATTGGGGTTTGCTCTTTCCTAGGAGGTTCTTGGCTATACACCAACATACATGCTAGGTACACTTAGGTACATCTAGTTAGGGTATGCATCGTAGGAGTACGCACTATTAACTTCATGTATTTATGTGTCTGCATATATTCACTATTTTAGCACCATGGTAGATTTCTACTTTTTATTTACTCTATTGGTGCTTGTAATCGTCTATATCTGTTTCTGTCTCGTGGTTGTTGCAGCACATGTATTTTATGCTAGAATGACTCTGGTTCAATGAATACTTATTGAAAACGCCCCCACCATTTAGTCTGTGTATCTCTCTGAGATAAAGTGAGCACAAGTGACCAAGAAAAAAGTATTGTACTGTTTCCATGATCCCTGAGGGTCAGGGTTCTCATGTTCGATAGTTGCCAGAAACTATTCTCTCCTTGGTAAGGTTGTGGGGCTTTTAGTGGCACTGTGAGCTAGCTGGTCTACATACTAACATATCCTTTGGGGGTGTCTGGAATCAGTCTGGACACCAATCCCTTAGTTTATGTTGTCTAAAACGTAGAGATCCTTTATAGATTTGTAGGAACTACCCGACTAATTCACATAAGTGACATTATAATTTGCAATTAATTCTACCTTAAAAACACAATAAAACACTTCCGCATGATATCTGCTACACAGGCTGAAATACAAATCTTGTTTTTTCAGAAAACAAGGGTGTCTAACCTTACAGAAATATGTATCAATCAATTTATTAACAACATAATATCACCAACTTTTCTAAATGTTCCTCCATGTGAACTTCTCACATAGTAGGATTCAATTATGCAACATTTTAAACATTACTTTTAACTGCAACATATGGTTGAACCAGAGTTCTAACATTTTCTTTCATATTAATTGCTGTGAAATACCCTGTTCATCCTTAGTCATCACACAAACAATGTTATGCCCGTGTAGACTAATCTAACCTACCATATACCCTGACTAATACCTACTTCTAATACAAACGCAGAGAGAGCGTTTGGTGTTTATAAATGTGTGTGCAAAATCTCTTCTATATTGAGGCCAACAGGGATATTTGTTTCAAGTTTAGTCATTAGAAGGGTTGGTGCTACTGAGTTGTTACAATAAGTCACAATTGAAATAAAAGAAAAGGTGCCAAAACAGGTAGTGCTCTAAAATAGTGTTGACCTTGGATATACTGAAGAAATATTTTTTTCTATGTTTATGGAATTTTTTGGCACATATGTACTTTAAAAAACTGAATCAAGATGCCGCATTCTTATGTGATCAAGGCTGAGTCTGACAGATGAAGCGCTTCATGGCAGAAGCTTTGCATTAAACTGATTTTTTCGGCAAACCAATGTGTCAACTGCCTTTCTGTTATACGCGGAAGTAACCCAGAACTTGCCAGAAGATACCTGACTCCGTTTCTGTTATTGCCTCATTCGGTTTGGAGTACGGCATCGGCCAGCTACAAAGAAAGACTGTGACTATTTCTTTTTTTGCTTACTTATACAAGCCTTCAGCCAGACCTCCTCATCTGCAGGTCTAACGTGTCCTATCATTCACATTCTCTTCTGTCCTCCACAGCATACATCATGGGCCAATTCTGACTTTGGCTAACTTTACTGTGAACAATGGCGTTCTGCTTTTTCACAAGGAGCACATCCACACACAAATTATTTTCATTTAGTTCCAGGGACAACAATAAGAATGTGACCTTTTGAGACCAAAACAGTATTTTTTACCTTGGTATGTACCTGGCATCACCTCCCACAATACAAGTTTAAAAAAATCGTGAAAAAAACATGAGTGGACAAGGTCTAAAAGCTAGCAGCCAACACCAGACTTAATGGCTTTGTCATTGGTCAATGGTTGTTTGAAATGCCATTAATACTTGTTAAATTGTGTGCTCACTGGTTCATGCTTTGGAGTCTCACCTTCTAAATATGTTATCAGCGGGGGGATCTTCCTTCTGAGGAGTTTTGCTAGAAATGGGTAATTTGCAGGAATCAGGCGCTTGAGAAGAGCCAAGACTGAAGTTCCCCTTTCGACATCCCAGCGAGGATATGAAGAAATTACCTGAAAACCCACAACAAAGAATTCAGAAAGTGATTCTTTCATGAGTTCCTATTCTCTAGCCTTTGAACTTCTGGAAATGCTACCTTGTTCTCTATGCAGTACTCAGTACCAACCACATTTTGCCTGTTTCTGTACAATGTAAGTAGCATGTGGTACTGATAACCAATTTACTGGAAATAAAACCATCAAATTCAAAAGGATAAAAGCTGAGTTGAATTTAAGATCTCTATTAGTAGGTTGCATAGAAATGGCAGCAAACAACTTGGGAAGAGGGATCTGGTGGAATATGATGGGGGTAGAATGTGATACTCACCAGCAATCTTATGAAGAGTCTGTGTATCGGAATTTCTTTAGCTGTTTAGGTACAAAAGAACGAAGACATGTCATACTCAATCCATAAATTACTGAGCAATACTTGCCAAAGGAAGACATATGGCTGACACACACACTTAAGACACCCAGTAGTACCTGTAAACAAGATGATGGGTGGCATTTCAATGAGCCTCTAGCGGTCATGAGGATTCTTTGAAATTCCTGCAAATACTGGCAAAGGCACCCTTACCACTAAGGAGTGCCCAGGGGTGTACAGTACCTTGACAGCCTATGCTGCAATTCTCTTCCTCCCTCCCTTAGTGGTTGCTGTCAAGGAATGAAAGCTGGAGGAGGAGCTACCTAAGCTGCCATGCACAGATTCCTGCTACAGCTTTCATTGAGGGATAGAAGACTCCAGTGGGATAAGAGAGGATGCGTCATGAGCCGTGGACGTGCTTTACATCCTGAAGGACCATGGAAAAATGGGAGCCATTTTCTGACAGCGGATACCCCAGAAGAAAAGAGGACTCCAGAACATGTTCTTGCATATCTATTTTCTAATAAGGTTAACGACCTGGGGCAAGCAAGAACGAGCACATATTTTGCCTGTTCGATTCTGCTCAGGACTCCTAAAATGAGTGACAAATAAATAGACTATGATACCATCTGACCAGGTCACTTGCACTTTATCAACACATCCACTGGAAAGTTGAGTGGGGAGAGCTAATTGGTTCCCTGGAATTACAGCAATTACAGGTATTCACCACCAGATGCGAATCTCCTTCGTAACCTTGGAGTCAGTCAAAATATTTATTTTCACTTGCCATCATTGAGCATGCCTCCCTGCTTACAAGTGAGGGCCAATAACTAGCATTTTAGTATGGAGTTGAAGTCCAAAATGTTGAACCAGAAACATTGCAGAGACAAATATCATAACTAAAAGTAACTCCATGGAGAAATAAAATACATCCCTGTTGCGGTCGGCAAAAGTAACAATACATAAATAGGTACCATGCCCAGCAGGGCATGATCAACATACTAGACTGAAGTAACATCATGCAGAGCAAGAATACTCCAAGGATTGAAGAGGAGCATTAGAGCCCTGAGTAGCCTCATGGTGTGTGGAAACCTGGGACAGTTAGTACATTGCATTAACCAGACTAAGAGCTGAAACAAACAGGAAAGCCACTTTATGTCTGGCAAACTACAAAAAGTATATAGGGACTATTTACAAGCCCCTTGTGCCACCTGTGCATCACTTTTTGAGACACACCAGCAGTGCAACCTGCTGCTCCATATTTACAAGGACAGGTAAAGCCAACCTGCGTGGCTTTTATTGCCCTTGTAAATATGGTCCCTTTACACTCAACACTTTGTGTGGAACAGTTGTGCCATGGGTTTTGCTGTGAGATTTCCTGCGCAACACCCAAGGCTTCTGCCGCATTTCCAGATTTACAAGAAATAGTACACCTGGAAATGTGTCAGAATGCTACACCTCCCCAGGGGGAGGTATAGGGAGGTGCAACAAGAACAAATATTTTTATTTCGCCTCGTTGTTTACCTCTTTCTACGCGTACTGCATACTGCAGCACATTTAGGAAGAGGAAATTACCTATTGTGATTGTTTTTGTGCACAAAGGTATGCCTTACTGCATAAAAACAGAGATATGCCTTACTTCACAAAAACAACCATCCCTGTGATGCAGCCACCCTTGCACCATGGTACAAGGGTGCCTTCATAGGTGCATGGCAGCTAATTAGGCACCAGCACTGGGAGAGCAAAGGGATCCA
This sequence comes from Lissotriton helveticus, assembly GCF_964261635.1. NCBI lineage: Eukaryota > Metazoa > Chordata > Amphibia > Caudata > Salamandridae > Lissotriton > Lissotriton helveticus. The sequence continues at coordinate 705,196,659 of NC_136073.1, forward strand.
TTATATCCTTGTAGATATGAAGCATCCCAGTGCTTCGGAATTAACGCAGCGTGGCACAGCCAAATGGCTTGAGGCACAGCAATTAGTTAATTCCTTATGAATAAGGCTCACAGCGAGCAGCAACATCAGCACAGACACATATATCTCTAAAAGGAGAGCAATAAATGTTATTTGAAATATTGACACCCACGTTCTATAGTAACTCAACCATCACATCCTGAGCTAATGGACTGGTTCTTAAACTCATGCCTGATCATGACAAAGTAAGAGGGGATCTGGGGAGTGGAGGAGGAAGTATTAACCACCTTCAATGGTAGATCCCACTGTGTCAATGAGTAGGATGCTTAAGACTCACCACATTCATGAAAGTTGATGCTTGCTTTCTTATCTACAACAAGTAGCATCTGGCACAGTGCTGGCACAGATGAAGTATAGTCATCTTCCAGCATGTAGCTCAAAATCTCTTTCCAAAATCCCTGCAAGAAAGAGCAGCAAATGTGTTATTAGTATCATTAGCATTTAATAAGGCTGCATTCCCACAGATAAAAAGTCCTAGCCAGTGGGAGGGTTTCTGGTGGGTCTTCTGGCGATGGGGCTATATTTGAATTATTCCCTTCCTGATACCATTCCTTGCTGATGGGGTCCAAGACAGATTGCTGGTATTACACTGATGTAGCACCAACCCTGTTCAATGCTACAATCCGTGATTCTATATCCGAGCAATTATTTGCAGAGAATGAGTGCAACATTTATTCTCCAAAAACCCTGTGAGTGAGCTGCTTTGTAAATTATCTCATTATCTGCTGTTATCCTCATAACAATCACAAAAGAGAACTATCTTTATAAATGTGCCAGAGTGTGTAAAGCTATGGCTGGGAATGAACGACCCTGTTGATATGAAATATTGGTTCTTGATTTATAATCGGGCAAGTAGCAAATAGGAGATGCAGATTGAGTAGCTATGTTTTGCAATGTGACTGATGTGCCATTCAATCTCGTTTCAAAGTGGCTATTTAGAAAATTTTGGAAAACCTCCTGCCTCATTAAAAAAAATGAGGTAGGATTCGACAATCTTCTATGAATGCTGGAAATGCTGGGAATTAGGACTGCATGGGACAGCAGACCTCTATCCCTGCAGCAGAGGAAACAGACTTTACATCGCGTCTCAAATCTCGCTGTGCCTTAACAACTTGGTCCAAACCACTAATAATGATAATAATAATGAGATTTATAAAGCACATAGCTGTGTCAGATGCGTGTCCCAGCACTGGGGTATCAGTCCTATTATACAGAGTAAGAATATGAATTCCCCTAATCTAAGTTAGCGTGAAAAAACATGTTTTTAAATTCTTGCGATATCGTATTTCAGATTTTTCTTGCCTAAGCCAAAGTGGTAGGGAGTTCCACATCTTGCCTGCCAGTAGTTGAAGAAATGGCCTCCAATGTGAGCACTTTTGATTCTGGGGATAGATGCAAGAGAGGCATCAGCTGATCTCAGATTTCTTTTAGGAAGATAAGGTGTGATCAGAGGTGAAGATATTTCGGGCCTTTATGATTGAGAATCTTGCGACAATAGCACATGGCTTTGAAATATACCCAATGCCTTAACGGAAGCCAGAGCACCATTGGTAGAGCTGGGGCTGATGGTGAGTGTCTAGGCAGATGAAATAGCAGCCAAGCTGCCATATTCTGCACCCACTGTCGTCTTCTTCATCATGTCTGTGACACTCCGAGATACAGAACAATGCAGTAATACAGTCTCAACATGATTAAAGACTTGACCACTGTCTTTCTGGCAGCTTCTGGCAGGAAGACAAGATGTTTTTAAGGTATTTAAGATCCCAACACATTGCCCTGCAAGACTCGTAATTGCTGTACGTGCCCTAATGTGTCTTTTCAATGCGCTCCTTTATCAAGCAAGCCAATACAACCACTTCCCAGAAGGAAAGCGTTGTTGGACTAATGTTGTACTTTAAGTCCAACTCTTTCCCTACAGTTGCTCAGACTGGAGTTGGAATAGTAAATACTATTCCAAATTCCAGTGCTTTCCCGAAGGCAAATCATGGTAACGACTTGGGTGGAAAAGGAATGCATTTTAAACATGAATTCATGGTTCAGATTACTATGTGCATATTTCCCACATACAAACCTGCAGCAGAGAGAGCTTTACTAAAACATGCTATTATGTGAGTTAGAGGATAGAGGATAATGAAGATAACCTGGGAATTGAGGAGTCTTTGGACATTCTGCAATTTATATTTTGTACACTTCTGGTTTATTGACCCACCTTATTTCACATCCTTCTCACTTACCTCGTCAGTATTTTTATGGCGTAATGCAATTTTGTTGAGGAGCTGAGAGATTTGGATGTGGATGGTCTCTTCTTCAACACCAGATTCAGGATCCATGTGACTAGTGCCCTGTGAAAATGTGGAAAAGCAAGAGAAGTAAAGTAACATATATTGTCACATCATTTTCACTGTGTTTTCTCTCCTCATGGAGGTTCAAGAGATTTGAGAGTGAAAACATCACAATTTTCAAATCAAGGTTGTAAGCACAGCGAGAACCTCTTGGCTTAAATTCAAATGTGAAATTAAAACCACTAGCCACAAACATGTAAATAAAAATGTATAAATGAGGTTATGCACCCATGCTCCGCTCTACAGAGAATAAACGTATATGGTCATTTGGCGGAGAAGTGTATAGCATTCATATACAGTCAAAATTGCGGTGGACTCACTTATAATATGTAAGGTTCTGATGCACTGGGCACTACATCTGATACATTGCACCTCTGGCACCACAAGGTAGTCTCTCTTGCTCACTACAAAGATTGTGATGCCCCATGAGCCCTCCCCTTGCTGCTTGATGGGGAAGTATGTGCTACATTATGGTACTTCTTACATTCAATAAGACAAAACCAGGAACTCAATTTTTGGGAGGCAGTGTTGATATGAAATACTGATTTGAAGTATGTGATTTGGTAGTTTGCCCTGTTAGGCATTTCAACGATAAAGCGGGGTATGTAACAGAAAGGAGCCCACTAGATAATGTGTTATCAGTGAAAAACACAGCTTATCAGTGCATTCGCTGAATGCCCATGTGCCTTGTTGCCCAATCACCCAAGACATTTCCCAGTTAGCCCCGGCAAAGTCTAAAGGCCAGTTGTCTCACATAGGCTGGATTGTGTGGTAGGCCTATGTACTGCATGGGAGCACTGCTATTGAGACGTGTATGGAGCGAGTCCCATTCTCACAGTGTCTGAGCATCTTATTTCTTTGCACTCATGCCAGTCAACATTTGCATCTGGTTACTAAGATGGGATCTAGGTATTCAAGCACCATTGTTACAATGCGATGCAACATAAGGACAGGCCTCTGGTAAAAAAAACTATGGACAGTGTCTGGCTCATCTATTAGTTGAACTTAATGGGAACCCAAGAGTAAGACTAAGCATGGACTGCAGACACTCTGGATTATGGTCAGGCCCCAAGGAGATGGATACCAGACGTCATCAGTGGTGCCCAATCCTCACACATATTACTGAGCATGGACTTGAGTTGTGCATCTTGGTACAACTACTCTGTAACATGGATGCATTGGCCAAGCATGAGGAAGTCCTACCTGGTTCACAGTGATCAAGAAGGTCATGGCACCCCTGCTGTTATGGAGGAATTGGTGAGACCATAAACCACTGTGGCCTACTCTCCCAGAGACACTGACAAAGCCAAGAATACTGCAGTTTTCAGACACCATGCCACCTACCATTGCCCATGCTGCCAAATATCACCTGCAGCCCCACAAGCACCAGTGAAGAGCACTTATCCAACACCCATTCCTGGCCCCTAGTCAGATGACAGGTGTTTCCTCCAGCTACTAGAGATAGGATCAAATTGTAAGTGCCCAAAGGACTTGAGATGGTCCAAGAAAAGCGAAGAAATAGAAGAAGTGCCAATACAAAATCATACATGAGGCCTGTGGAAGAGGAGGGCAATGAAGGAGAAAGAGAATAACTGAAGGATATCATCAGACCACTTTCTGAAACTCGTTGTTCACAACAGTGGATGATTTTGCACAACATAAGAGCAGGATAAAAGTTATAAAATTGCCAGAAGTGCCACAGTCTGAATCAAACCAGCTGCAATAGTTAAACTTCGGGACAACGACTCCACTTGCATTTGACATCACTAACTCAGACCCCACAATAGTAAGGGTACACTAGGTTAAACTTTTCACAATAATGGAAAAACCATAGATTGGGTGTACTGGAAGAATGACTCTTGAAGTGAAAGCTATAAGTAAATTCACTTGAGTGGTTTGGTTCACATCATAGGCACCCTGGAATAACAAGACATGAAGAAAATGCATGTACAGTGTTGGCACTGATGGACAGCTGCTGAATTTCAGGTGCAAATGTAAGCAGACAAATGGATAAGGGACACCTATAAAAGTAACGGAGGGAGAAAGACGCACTGGAGTGCAAGTAGGGAACATCAAGCTCAAATGAAGAACATAGAATGTCAAGGTGAGACTATGGGAACTAACGAGAGGGACATGAGGTCTATATTCCACCACCAGGGGCAAATATGTGACACTGCCGATGTATATTATATGGCAAAGTAACTACATTGGGGCACAAGGGGGCTAAAAGGTCCACTTATTTCTTGTGTGCTGACTACTGTTGCTGTTCCCTAACACATTCAACTACCCAAATATGTACATCTGCCACTTACCTGCTCTTTGATAAGGAGGCTGGTTTTTTTAAGCACATAATCCATCACAGCTCTTCCATTCACATCATAAAAACCTTTGGCTGTTAAACTGGACATTAAACTTAAAGTGGCAAGAATAACCTGTAATTGAGAAAAAAGGTAAGCATGGTTAGTGAGAAACCCTTTAGGTGTATGAATAGGAGAAAATCACACATTCTAGTGAGAAAGTAGCAAGGGAGTGTGAGAAAAACATGCATTCTCTCCTTCCTTTTGTCCACAGAATAGACAGATATACATTGTTATGTGTGGAAAGCCAGTACCTGGATACAACCTTTTAAAGTATGTTGCAAAAAGGGCTATTATGACACTCTGAGAATGAAACTAGAGTCAATTTAATTAAGCTGTTTTTACAGAGTGTCTGACTGAAGTGTGATTGAGGGAATATTCAAATATTCCAGGTGGGCTACACCTTCTATAGGTGCCTGAGATCTGATAAAAGATTAAAGAAAACATTGCAAAATATGCCTAGGTAGGTTACATCCAACAAAAAAGCTCTCAGGACCTGATATTGATTACACAAATGCAAATGAGAGTTCAATAGGCTGTGGATCCCACTGCTGAGGGAATTAAAAAAAAACTAGAGTCATCTGTGGGAAGAATGATGGCTGCTGTCTAACTCCACCTGTAAGATTGAGCAGACATCACAACATGGACAGCAGATAACATATGGGTTGCAGTATTTAGAGTTCATTGTCCCACACCTTGTTGTTTGGTTGATCCATATCACTTTCAAGAAGTCGTTTTGGCTCAAGACCGTAAATAGTCACAGTCTCCTGTATCCAGCTATAGTAGTTAAAATTCACATCCCTAACATGGTTCTGCACGCGGTATATTTGCACAATCTGGCCACAATGGCTTCAACTGCCAAAGGATACATCCATGCTTGATTTCTGTGATTCTAACATTCCTAGCAGAGTCCTGTCTCTGATGTTCCTGGTTTAATCTGAAAAATATCTAAGGATAACTTGGTTTATATCGTGCCCTGAGGTTAAAAATGACAAACCCAATACACCTCTCAAAGAGAATCCATTAGAGAAAAAATTATGGCAATACAGCCTTTTGTTCGTTATCAAAAGAAAACAGCTTTGTTGATTTTCCTTTGTGCCTATGTCCTGTGCTTGCTAACATGGTGATTCTGATACGGAGTTACTTGCTTTCTCCATGGCACTGAAGTCAGGCACATTGTGGACATACATGGCATCAAGAAAGTCACATATATTCCAATTTCTACATAAAATACATCTTTTATAACACAATCAGACTTTTCAAACGTGCACATTGAATATTATCCTGTATTATCGATCCACGTTTGGTGAGATTTCGCTGAGACATAGCCCAAATATTATTCTTGGTAGAGACATTTGAAATACCCTACACCACGGTTGTTAAAGATTTGAGGAGATATTAATATTCTGAACTTCAAAACCCCTTATTTGATCATCAACATTCTCCTCCTCAGTGAGGGGTATTACAGATCAACTCAATGTGAAATACAGACTAAATATGTTAACAGCATACACAAACTTTCTTTTAACACACACTTATTAAACAATAGATCAGCAACCTCTGGGATTGGGTCTGAAAATAATGCATTGACACAGACTAGGGCAGGAAAACTGGGATATGTCCACTTGAACAGGGAGACAATGGAACACAAGACACACTGAACTGACAGAAATGGCTGGAGGTTGCATGACCCAACACCTCCACTGAAGACTTGCCTTGGAGAAAGTCAACAGATTGTGGTGTGCAAACCACAGCTCTGAGTCCATGTAGGTAGGACTACTGCACTATGCAAAAACTGCATAACTTAATTAGATTGAGTTGCTAATTATGAAAGTGCTTTAACACACGTATAATAGCTTGATGGTACCTTGCGATTGTCATCCTCAAGTACGTGACGGACAGCATCCAGATAAAAGGCTCCTTCTGAATCTATTAAATAAAGCCATACACCAAATGTTCATAACACATATATATTGACTTTGTCTAGTAAGATCAAGATTAATACATAAGTAGTAAAGTTTCCACTATCAACTGTGATTACCACCCTGAGGGTCTTATCTTTCAGTTTTGGTTTGTGAGTCTCTTACTGTGAGCCACATGGGGCTATCAATGCCTTCTTGTTTTGCCGTGCATGTCTGTGTCATCATGTACCACTGAGCGTGTCTGTGTCGACCTGCTCCATATTTTATTTCCCTTTTTGTTCCTGTCCAGTGTCTATGTCAGGATCGGTTTTCACAGTGTCCCTGTCCCATTAATGGCTCACAATGGGAACAATTAACCGAAAAGAAAACAGTGGCACTCCTTTATTTCTTCACCATGATTCACATAATTGAAGTTGATGTAAGCAAGGCTTTATTCATAAATTGCAGTGCTCTACCAGGAAAAGTTGGCAGTTAATGTAGCTGAAGAATATAAAATTTAAGTATTTTGCTTATAGCTGCACCATGTTGGACAAGTAAGGGAGTAAGTTGGGAATACAACTTAGGGCTCCGGATTCTATGACAAGCATTATATCCCTTTAACTATTTTCCCTGCCTAAATTACACACTGCCACCCACCCACTGACAGTCTTACCAGTTTCCGAAAGGAGCTTGCAGAGCAGCTGTAATGTTGTGGCACGGGACTCTGCACCTATCTGCATCAAGCTACTTTCAAAATATTTATGGACCTCACTAGAGTGAGAATGGGCTGAAAGAGTAAAGTGAAAAGAAAAAATAGACATAATTGAAAAATTACACAACATAAAATTATGCAAGAAGGAACTCAACGCTGGGGAGCAGCCCATCAAGGCCATTCTTCAACGCATGTCCAGGAGGTATGTTATCAATGGTCTGCAACATTTAATGATGATCTCACGAGCACATGGTACTCATGTGACTACTATAGCTGTATATAGTAAACTGGGCACCATATTCCAGTAGGACGCCAACCAATGTACTGGGGGGGAGATAAATACTGAAGCAATAGTAGCTTTTAAGACGATCAAGTTATGTGCAGGGCAGTGTACAGAAATTAATGTTACAGAGGACCTGATCCCTGGTAAAGGCCAATATATACTTGCATTATCACAAATATATACATACATACATTTATGACCAACTCACCCAGTGACAGGATAATAGCCGTGGACAACTTGAGTGGCTCTTCTGTTTCATCGGAAACCCCACTTGAGGGTGTGCAGATCTGCCAATAACAAAGCCATAATAAATAATAATAGAAGCTAGGCTATCTGAAAGCCAATCCCATACATCCAGACAGCAAATAACTTCCAGTGGGGGAATGACAGCATAGGAGTTTGTCAGGACTTGTGGGACCATGATCCATACCACGCTACAGAAAAATTAATTGTGTGGAATACAGCATATTCAAGGTGCCCGATATTGGTGGAAGTGCAAATTCTCAGTTACCACTCTAAGATGGATGCCTTAGTTTCCTATGGTTTTTGGATAGTTTGTAGACTCAGAAGTCTGGCGAGATTGCCGAAGGTAGTGGTACTTAATGCTTTTAACAAAGCTGGCACTAGTGGCGGCTATTCAAAGTAATCAAGACGAAGGCTGTTGTTACACTTCATCTTGGTTTATCTTTGGGGACGGTAAAGCTGTTCCCCTTTTGCGTCCTACGGTGTCTGGCCAGCATAGTGGGTTGCATGCTTTTCAGAGCAGGCCTTTTTTGCTTCACTTTTTGCCCATTTTACGTCCCAGGTCTCTAGTCAGCAGAGTGGGGAGCGAGTGTTTCTGTCGGTGGCTTCATTAGGGCCTTTTTCTGTTCTCACCGCCACTTGCTGTTTCTGCTGTACCAATTCATTTTTTTTCTTTACCGGCATTCAGTTCTCATACTTTGGTCCTCATCAGAGATGCTTGTTTCCCATTCATTCCAGATTCCACGTGCCAGCATTGCTATTTGGAATTTCATGCTTATGGTCGTCAAGTTGTGCACCTGTTTTCAGAGGGCCTTCTTATTTTTGGACTGGAGTCTTGAATGCTTCAAGTTTGGATTGTAAGGATATTCCAGAAATGTTGTGTATTTGGATTATTTGAACTAAATTGTGGGGTAGTTTCTGCACATATTGACTTTAGGAACCTTAGCGGGAAAATACTGATTTTCCTTTGATACATGGCATTAATCAAATGTATATGATATAGACATATTATTATTAAATATATAGATTTAAGATTGGGTGTACTGTTGTTGGGAAACTCATGAAGAGTCCAGTATATGTTATATGGTAAAGTCTAACTGGACAATTGAACCTCCGAGATAAGCTTTGTTAGTATTATGTCTCTGTTGTAAACCATTGTTATTGGGTACAGCTTTTTTCTTTCAGGTCTCCATCCTTGGTGTTCCCCCTGGGTCCCATCCCTTCCCTTTCCCTGTCACTCTGTTCCTCTGTTACCTATTATCAGAGCCAGAGCTGCCGAGAGGCAGACTTATGGGTGGTTCTTGCAGAGGAACTCTCAACACTGACAGATTTATATCCATTGTCTTCTTTCTTTGCATCCTAGAAGCAAATTGGTTCATATAGGATTTTTATGGATTATAATTTAATATTTTATGCAAGAGAGTTCCCAAATGTTGCCCTTTAAAAACACTCCTACTATAAATTGGATTAAGGTAGAAACTTTATTTGTTACAATATGTTACACAGGAAATATCTGTCGCCTCCCACTGAAATACTTTGTTTGTCCTCATGTATATACTTACCAGGTGATGCAAGACGGCAAGCACGGTTGGCACAGTTCCATTCAGCGCTCTGCAACTCTTAGTAACAGCTGCCTTGATGCATAACTCAAGGGTCTGCAAGGAGATAAGAAAATTGAGATGAGGCCAAAGGGCAGTTTGTGCAAATGATGATGGTCAGTGGTGAATTACAAACTTCAAAGTGTAAATTCTGTCTGAATGCAAGAGTGGGTTGGTGTGCGAATGAGCTCTCTTGTGTACTAATTCTAAATACATATGACCACAAGTAGATTTTGACAGATGACCGTGCTTATGTCTAATTTTTTCTTTCCTGGTTGTTCTGTTTTCTTGACTCACAGTGCCTTAAGATCTCTCAGATCCACGTAGTGATTTCTGTAGAGGTTATCTGTTGGAGTCAGATGTTGGATTTTAGTCCATCAAGGAACCAGAAGAGAACATGTTCAGCATTTAAGTTTGAAGGATCAACTAGTGAGGGCAGCATTACCATCTACACCGGGGAAGAATGTTACACTGCATGACCATTGGTCATTACCACCCGTAAGGGGTCATTTTAAATGTGGCTCATGTGTAGTTTGTGATTTTACAATAGAGGGAAAAGAATTTTTGTACAGGGATGTAAAAAATGATTTATGCACCTTTACTAACTGTAACAGTTGTAATCTTGTGTATGCGATTTTATGCCCTTGCGATTGCATCTATGTTGGACAGACAAAACAAAAAATTAAATTACGGATATCCCAGCACCGCAGTCGCATTAGGTGCAAAACCCCCAACGCTCCCTTGGTTGAACATTTTTTGGACAAGGGACACACTGAGAATGAGATCCGCTGGACTGTCATCACACAGATCATTGTACCACCTAGAGGTGGTGACCTGAGTTGGTTGCTCAACAAAGAGGAATTAAAGTGGATACTGAAGACGGATAGCCTGAATTCCGGCTTGAACCTGCAAGAGGACTGGACATCATTAATCTGAATTGACCTAATCTTTTCTTGACGCTGTTCATAAACGAGCGATTAACTGTTAATGTTTCCTTGAAATGAATCTTTATTTTAAAGTCACTCTGCATGTTATTCACGTGAGGTTTCACCTCAAGATGGCCCCTGGAGCTTAGTCCTTCCTTTATTCTTATGCCCCGATTTCCCGTGCACTGCCCAATCACAGTGCACCCAACCCCTTTTCACTTCCTGGTCCCAGCACACGAGCACGCCAGGGATACACTCCATGACCGAAGCACTCGGTAAGTTTATCACCGCGACTGAGGAGTAACTCTGTTTTTAGCCCACTGTTCCGTTTCTAAAATGGACCTTATTTTTACTTAGGCTTGCCCTGCCGTCGTCCGGTTACGATCGCGTAAACTGGCTAACCTGACGCCACACTGTGGTAAGATTGTTTGCATGGTCTTCCCTACCGACCGCCGGTTTGCCTTAAACCCCTGGTTGTTTTAACATGCGTTATTTGTTTTTCAGGGCGACTGGTCCGGGCATCAAGAACTATTTTTCTATCTGTGCCCTAACGCGCTCTGCCTCGGTAAGCAGTGCGGGCCTCCCACTTATTCTGAAATAGTCCCACTTATCTGCGAGTGTTAAGTACACATTACCACAATTTTAGTTCACGGACACTGCGCTCAAAATTCTTACGCAACCACTAATGTCCCTTAGGCACATTATAGCAACTCTGGACGCATGCTGTATAGCTGAGATTAAGGTCACTGCCGCGACAACATTGTTATGACTAGTATCTCACTTCCTGACGAATGAGCATGTGCACTGTGCACAAAGAGTCACTTTACGTATTCTATTATGTAATTTGTACCTAAAGTATACTTTTTATCTCTTCTTATAGGCAAAATTGAGGTTTAGTGTAAAGGCAAAGTATTTAATTGTCCTGATGATGGTTCCTATGATTGCTTAATGGAACCGAAACGCCGTCGACTTGCTTATGCACCCGATACAAATCTGATTGATTGATTTTATGTAATGGTGCAGCTTGATATTTTCTGTGCAATTTGTATGTAAACAGAAAAACGTTTGTTTTGCCTTGAACCTTTCCTACTTTCTTCAACTGTAATCACCCCGTGAGTGTTGGGCACAGGCTTGTGCACCACATAGGGGCACTGTGGAAGGTATTCCTCATTTCTATTGTCTGAAGAATCTTGTTTATTAAGTAAACCTGAAAGACCTCTGTCCGGCTGGACATGTCCTTCTGAAAATATAGAAGCGATTTCGTCTATATTTATTGGTTGTGTTTTATTACATATGCATGGGACCACTGTTGTTTCCATAAAACAGCATTTAACAGGGGCATGACCTAACACATGTAGCCTAGACTCACTTGCCATCGTAGGCCCTGTATTCTTATCCACTGTTGATGATGGCCCTTGCCATGGTTGTCCTCGTTCTCTTGGTGGTTCTAGTTCTCTTGGTTGTCTGCTACTCCTTCTTCTTATGGCACTGTCTAGATCCTCTTGGCCATCTTAGTCCCTTCCTTCATGGCCTTGGTCTTCCTGCTCCTGGTCTTCCTGCTGGTCTTGGTCTTAATGGTACCCATCAGTTTTGTTGATCTCTCTTTCCTTTTCAAATCATCATTCTGCATTTGCTTTTCCTGTCCCTAGTTCTCCTGATGCGTGTCCCGTTGTGATTCCCTTGATAGTTGTATCCTCTTGGTGGACTTGGTAATCCTAGTGTTCCTGATCTTCGTGGTTGCCCTGGTCCCTCTACTCCTCTTGGTCATTCTCCTCTTCCTGGTCTTCCACCTATAGGTTTTCCTCTTCATGCTCCTGGTTTAAAAGGTCTTCCTTTTTATAGTTCTCCTAATCTTCGTATTGATTTTCATGTTCTCCTTTTTCTAGGTCTCTTCCTCCTGATCATCCTCTTATTCTTCTTTTCCTTCTGTCAACTCATATTTTCCTCAAAATCATCCTACTAGGCTTTATCTACATATTCTTGGTCCTGGTCTCTAGGTATTGGTCATTGGCCATAAGTAGCCCTTATCCTCCTGAGATCCTACTTCTGTTAAAAGGATTATCTTTACCATGGTGCTTATTGCTGTGTCCCTCCTAGTTGTTCTTCTGGTGCTCTTGCCCTGGTGTTCTCCAATCTTTTCATTCTTCTGGTCCCAGTCCTGCTGGTCCTCATGATCTTCATTGTCCTTATGTTCATGGTCCAGCTAATCTTGGTCATCCTCTTCCAAGGTCCTCTGGATCTTCTGGTGCTGTTACTCCTAGCAATCCTGGTGTTGGCCTTCAGGTTTTTCATGGTGGTCATGGTGGTGGCTGCTGTTCTGGACCTCCTAGCCTCCGCTTTCTCTTTATGGTCTTCTCCCTCCTCCTGGTTTTCCTCCTTATTTTCCTAGTCCTCTTAGAAATCCTTTTCCTATTCTTCCTGGTCTTGATCCTCTTGGTTTTTCTAGTTCTTGGACATGGTATTGGTCCCCTGTTTTTCCAAATCCTCTAGTGGTCCTGGAGTTTCTAAACTTCTTGGCTGTCCTGGACCCTCACCTCCCCTTCTACTCATCCTCATGGCCATCTTCCTCCTCCTCATTCTGTGTAGGGTCTTCACAGTGGTGTAGGTTCTCCATGTTGACCTGCCCATCTTCTTTCTTCTTGTTCTGGTGGTACTGGTCCTCCTGATGACCCTCCCTTTCCACTTGCACATCCTTCTTCTCCATTCCATTCCATTCCAAAGTAGCTTTATTCGAAGTATACTCATAAAAGCACAAAACAAACAACATTTAGATACAGTTAAAAATGCCTTGGCTGGATAGTTAAAAATGTTTGATAAAACTTAGATCTCAGAGCAAATGGACAAAATAAAAGTTACACCCAGTTAAAATAATCAATCACATGCAGTGGCCAGGCTAGGGAAGTTCAAATTAATGCTCACTAAAGAATTACCCAGATTTAGGTTTCAGCCTTATAGCCCACGCCCATCCTAGGTATTTGGCTACCGCTATTGTGATAAATGGTAAAGTGTTGGTGCGCATAAGCCTTTACGCTTCGGCACTCCTAAATGTGCAAAGTAGGTTGCACACTGGAGCCAGCCAAACTCGCCTAGGGAGTGCATAGGCGGGACAGGCAAAAAGCACGTGGGCAACTGTTTCGCTATGACTCCCACAGTCAGGACAGATGTTATCACTTGTGGGAGTCCACCTGGACATAAGGGACTTTAAAGGTAAGGAGCCTGCCCTGAGTTGGAAGTAAAGCTTCCTATCTCTCGGCCTGGTGATATTATCCCAATAGGATTCTAATCTGGGTGTGAGTTTTGTTTCTAAGAAGATTCCCACCATAGAAGATGAGTCAGAGTTACTCCAAGCATTAAAAGCAGCCCACTCCCAATGCTTTTCTTTTAGGATGTTTTCAGAGGGAAAAGAAGCCCCGAATGGGTTCTCCCATAGCATTCTCATTCCCAGACCAATCAGGCTATTCCTAACACCTCTTAACCAACCGATTTTGTGGAAGGCATCAGATTTATGATGAGAGTTCAGATGTCGTTCACAACCTGCACCAATATAAAATCGGACGCAACTTGGGGACATCAATATTAGCTTTCCTACCCAAATCATATCTAAGTGGCTTAAGAGGGGTGCTTTGTGGGAGATTGGTAATGCTATGGAGGAACTTATTTTCAGAAAGAGTTAAAGGAGCTGCTTTCTCAAACCCCCATAATTTGGCACCATAAAGCGCGGAGCTAACAGCTTTAGATTCATTAACTTGGAGGACTGGTCTAATTGGTTTTGTTAGAGACCTTTTATGCTCCAGACTTAAAGCTCCCGTAACTTGTCGATGTTTCAGGGCTGCTATCTATATGGCAGTCCCACTTAAGGTTCTTCTTTAACTGTATACCCAAATAGGTAAAAGGCCTGACCAGTTCAAGTGGTTGTTTATTCATAAAAACCCTCCCCTTAAAACTTCGATGCGGATTAAAAGCCATTAATTTCATTTTTGACACATTCACTTCCAGGCCTCGAGCAGCACAAAAATCTTCAAAAATTGATAGAGCTCGCTGGAGGCCATTAGGAGTCTTGGAAATAATTAATGTGTCATCTGCAAACATTAAAATCGGAATTTTTACACCTGCAAGAGAAGGGGCATCTGTATTCACTGGCAACAAACGGTCCACTATTCCATTAATATACAAAGAGAATAACGTTGGTGCCATGGCACAGCCTTGCCGTACCCCTCGTTCAACCAGAACTTGGTGGTGACCCTACCCTGCCCACCCCAGGGGATTCTAGCATGATTGCTCACGTGTAGCCTCATTACGAAGGTTAGGATGTTGTCCGAAAGTCCTAATTCCCTCAACGTCACCCATAACCGGGAACGGGGGACAAGGTCAAAAGCTGAACGTAGATCAACAAAGGAAGCGTAAAGGCTGCCCTTGCCCAATGTCACAGTCTTCCACTATAAAAGAATAAAATGAATGACTTGATCAATGGTGCTAGTGTATTTACGGAAACCCTCTTGGAAAGGGGACAATATACAATTCTCTTCAATCCAGTCTAAGATATTGTTCAGGATCAACCTCCCAACTACCTTCTGAATCGTATCTATCAAGCTGATAGGTCTGTAATTCCCCGGTTGAGTTTTATCTCCTTTTGTATATACTGGAATTATCACGGCCCCTTTCCAGGAAACCGGGATCGGGCACCCTGGGCTGTTGCATTTGCCATCAACAAGATGTATCTACCCCATCGTATTTTGTCGTAGAGGAACACATCCGCAGGGACACCATCGGGTCCTGGCGCTCTACCTCCAGCAACTGCACTAAGAGCTGCTAAAACTTCTTTGTCATTAAAAGCCTCATCAGTATAAAAAACATAACTAACTTCTTCCATTTGATCATCTAAAGGGTTACGCGCATATTGGGGCCTAAAGTAATTAACCCATCCTTCATGAGAGACATGACTTAGGGGATGATCAGGTTGACCCCCTCTGCCTCACTTAATGATATTCCAGAATAATTTGGTATTATTTTGCAAACTAGATTCTTTTAGGTCCTGCCATCTAAGCTCATCCCATAGGCACTTGGCTTTATGGATAGCTTTTATGTATTCATATCTTGCAGTACGGACAGTACCCATTTCCCCAACCCTGATAGCATTGCCAAGGGCAATTCTTGCTTGCATAAATTCATTGTTATATCACCGAAAGGGTTTGGAGTCAGCTAGTTTCTGGCTTCTATGGCGCTTAATAAAGTGGCTACTTGTAAATCTTCTCCTCTTTGGCCTCCTGGTTCTGGTCCTTCTGGTCTACTTCATTCTACTTATTCTCCTGGTTTTACTGATCCTCCTCTTTGTCTTGGGCATGCTGGGCCTTATGTCCTTGGGGTCTCAGTCATCCTGGTCGACTGTGGTTTTTGGCTGCCTGATCCTCCAGGTTTTTCCCATGGTCCTCCTGCTATTGCTTTCTCGTCATTATCTTGGAAATCCAGTTCCTTGTGTTCCTAATCCTGCTAGTGATCTTGGTCCTCCTCCTGCTCCTCCATTCAGTTGTACTGAACTTTTTGGAGAGTCTTGTTCCCTTGTCCTCCTCTTCTGTTTGACCTCCCTTTCACCCTCCTGTTTCTCCCTGTTCATCCTACAGGTCCTCTAGTTATCTTCCTGCTTCTCCAAGTGATCCACACTCCACTAATGTAGTCTCATCCAAAGTCAGCAAAATACACCCTCAAGCCAAAGGGCACACTTAGATGTAGCATGGGTGGATGAACACTATTGGAAATACATTTTCCCCTTTTTTTCCTGTTAGATAGTAAAATACAGACATAATTGGGGTGCTCCTCTAAAACCTGGATCCATGTATGCGCCGCTACATCTGTTTCACTATTAACAGTTGTGGACCAGGATTGCTCAATGTCCCTCTTGCACCACTGCACACTGTGAACCATGGGAGTACAGAGGAGCCTAAAAGGATAGTGTTTGCTTATGAGAATCAAAGGCAACGTGGAGGCAGGAGCTGCAACACAGAAGATGGGTGACGACTAAAAGCAGTTTTAGGAACACATTTAGCTACACAGATGCTAATGAGGAGAATGATCACCTGCAATTAAGGCTTGTAAGACTCATTGGGGGAACAACCTCAAATGATGTATATGTTCAATATGCCATACAACAAAATTCGGTCATGTTTTTATGTTTGTAGCTGGTATTCAAATTTTTATTACAAGTGGAGACTGTCAAAAGAAGGACTTGTAAGGAAATTTGAACATCCTGTCCTTTTAACTGTAAGTGCTCAGACCTAGCAGAAACTGTTCCACTTTGGGCCTCAACATTAATCTACAATTCTCAAGCCTTAAAAATATTAGTTCTGTGGAAATGAAAATTGGCAGATTGGAGACGTAATGATTCTAATAGTGTGTCCACCAAGGTCTACGTCACTCTTGCCTTTTCAGCTAATACAGTTCGCACGTCTCTAACTACGGACTCTTTCCTTTGCTAATATTTGTTTTTATAGCAACTAAAAGTAGTATTCTATAATTCCAACACATTATTGATTACCAACATGATAAATTTCCAGTGCTCCTCTCAAGACTTCACTGTTTTACCTGTATGTTCGGTCACCAGGAGTGCAATGCAAAGTCATTGGGCTCCTTAGTGAAGGTCATTTGTAAATTTACTTGTATTTCACAGGGTGTAAGCAGCCTCTCAGACTAGAGAAAATGCAATGGCACACTGTTTGTTATAAGAGGTCACTAGGGCTTTAGTAAGCCCAATTACTGCTTGGGACCTATGTCAGGGCTCTAGTGACTGACGATCTGCTGTTTTGTTATGATTAACACATCAAGATGGAGCATCAGTATGCTCAATTTCACTTCTATAACCAATTTTACTTACCCAGTATCACAACAACAGGTGAAGCACATTTCAGCACTGTTGATGTTTATTTAAATTCTAGCACAATTGCTTCGGTACACATTTCTCCTTTATTAATTCCGATTTCATATGTAACAAATACAAATGTGCATTTTGCTTCTCTGGCTGCCTTCATGGATTGTGTACTAATCACAATTGAGCTGGTTCAGTATTTGGAATTAATGTTGGAAAACTATAGTCCCTGTAATCCAAAACAATACACCAGCTCAAAACTGAAATAATTACCAGGCGTGAATGTGTCAAATAGTGGGGAATTACTGTCCAAATTGGTGTGGTGGTTCTATTTCCCAGGGGTATCTAAGGGGCAAACTTGGAATCATACATTTTTCCTACATCCCAAAATTTCTGATACCCACAACATTGGTACTGTTGGGAGTGGAATGCCAATATGTTGGCCCAATGTACACATGATGGAGGCCTGAACCATCTCACAACTCCACCTGTGGTGTAACTAACTCACCAATAGAATCCTGTAGTTCTGTATTCAACCCTCATTTCTCAATAATGTAGTGTTTCATTGCAGCTAATCTCTCATTATGGGATACAGTGTTCCTTATGAGTGGATCATTTGAATTGGTTGAAGTGGCAAGCATGGACAGCAAATAAAGGTCACACTCACCGTGATCAAACGAAATGCCATATCAGCAGGCAGCTGGGGCTGGAGCCTTTCAACTTCATTGACCAACCAAGGAAGCTCCTTATCTAGTTGCTCCTCTGGCAGAACAGAGGCCAAATTTCCCAGAGTGGTGATGACCTGCCCCCAGACCTGTTAAGATAAATTACACCAGGTTTTCAGTTCCACACACTAGACATTAACTACTAAGAAAAGATGAGCCACATGTGGAAGTAGAGGGTTCCCCGTAGAGGCAGCTGCACTTGACATCTGTTCACTAGGAAGTGATTCTGTCATGCAAAGGCAGTGGTTTGTTTCACTGGCAGAATATTCCAATAGACAAAACTGATTCTCTAAAATAGAAATGTTATCCATGAATTTGTTTCGCTCTTGTCTTATTTGGATGAGGGTTCCCCACCCACTCTCTCTATTTTCTCCCTCTGCCCAGCTCTTTAAAAAAAGTATATTTCCCCTGCCTCCTATATATGGACAGGTTGTGGTAGACATAGAAAATACACTACTGCAGCTGCGATTTTATTAAATTGCCCTAGAATCTAATTCTGTCACTTTCTTTTTCAAAAATACTTATTACACTTACTGTTCCCTAATACTTAAGTATTATAGCATGGTTTAGCTTTGATTTTGTTTTATATATCTGACCTGATAGGAATTTGATACTTGGTCGGGTACAATAAAGGTTTTTACACATTTTATTCAGCTACATAAATAGAGATCACAAGTCTGGGTCAAGAGAATGAATTTCATATTGTTTTGTATTTCATCAAATGAAGTATATATGCAAAGGCAGAGGAAGGGGTAGTCAATGTGTATGCATCAGTTATCTCACAAAACGTAACAGCTCTAAACCTTCATCCACTGCACTCTGTTCCTTCCCCACTTTACCAACTCACCTCCTGCAGACTGGGGATGGTTTCAAGAAGAAATACCTTACAGGTTGAGTAGGCTTCAAAGAAAAGTGTGACTAGAGGAGTGTCTACACTGGAAGCAAACTGGCCTGATAACATCTCAATGACTGCACAAAAATAAAAAAATTACAGTTAAGTTCAAAGGCTTAAGTGTTGCATTAATCTACACATGTACCACCTTGTCTGGTAGTGCATAGGACATACTGAGGAAAAACAGTGCAATGTTTCTGCTGATAGGAAATTATTTTTTAACAGGTATTCGACTCAATTCACATAGGTATTCTCTGACTCTCATAGATACTGTAATGGTATCCATTTCGATCATGCATCCTATTGCACTTTTGAAGCATTCTAGACAATATATGGTAATAATTCCACATTACTGCATCTCATTGTATTGAACTAAAATGAAGGAAAGGCAGAATATGTGCCACCAGAGTACTTTTTACATTCAATTAGCAAAAAAGCAATTTAGTTTGTACAGTTTTGTTGTTTATGAAATAAGAGTGGAGAAATCGGATTTTGCACAACTTATTACTGTATGACGATATTTGCCCTCTTGGCAAAATAAAAAAAAGTATGTAAAAATATAAAAGATGATGCATCCGAGCATTCCTTATCAGTAATTTTGTGAATCATTTCATGTGGTTAACAAAGAAGTGCTGGTTCAGATATCACCAGAGTAAAAAAGTGGTGTAATGATTTTGCACTATTCTGCTAATCAGGCAGGAAGACACTACACTGGTTTTAATCTCACATGTAAATAAACACTGATTCATTCAATTTCCTATATTAAGCATAGCAAAACGTGTGAAATCACATTGCCCCTTTTTCTGTCCTAATATTGAAAATGTTTAGTTGGGAGCAAATCTTTCTTCCTGCATTCTTTATTTTTCAAGAGGCAAAAATGGTAAAAATATGTTTACTCCATGATTTGCACCAGTCTAAATCTTTACTTAACACGGTGACTAGTTTGCAATTGTGCGAGCTCTAGGTTGCAACAAGATGTCTGTGCCATTGAAGTGAACAATTACCTCTGGGAAATGATGTACAATTTCTACAGGTTTTAATGCTTCACTTCCTAAGGAGGTAAGTTCACAACATAAGGCCTGATTCAGGCTGTGGCAGATGGGTATCCCATCACAAACGTGATGGGATAGCCCGGCCCTCTTATTACACATACAATAGGATACAACTTGTCCACCAAACTCTAAATCAAGCCCTTCGTTTTTTATTACTGAAAAGAATAGGGTTTTTCCCGGAGGTGCACTATACAGACTAGAGATGTGTTCCAGTCATTACATGGCAAACTTGACACAGCAGCTCAGCATGCCAGTTCAATTGGCAAATGTACTAGAAAGTAGTGGAGTTACACATTATGCAGACCATTGTTGCAGTTGAGTTCTGATTTGTGCCACAAATGAAAGTTTAGTGCAGATAAGTAATCAGTTGTTGAAAACAATGGGATGAATAGGGACTGTTATTCTCTGCACCAATCATACATAAGAAATTGCATCTCTTTGCATGAAGGGTGCTCTCAGGAAATGTTACAAAAGTGAACTTAATAAAGGTGTCCTCTCCCAACACTCTCCCAACCATCAAACCGAACGCGACCGCTCCACCAGCGCAGGTGCACACCAAGACTAAACCAATATTTCTGGTTGATTGTAGAAGCAGTCTTCATTACAGGAAAGAGCGTTCTGAGAATCAGATCTAGATATGGTTCCATTTCCGGTCCTGTAAGAGAAAATAGGATAAACAATATTAATTAAACTAAACACTAATACCAACTTAAGATGATGAGTGTGCTGCAAAGGTGGTGTTGGTCATGAAACATATTGTAAATAAATATTGATGCATGGCTTTGTATATTTTCCACCCAGCAGAACATAAAACGTAATGCAATAAGCGGAAAAGAACGTTTCAAATTGTCTTTTCCCAGGATTCATTTGCACCTTTTTATGACGGTGATGAAGGAGTTCGGCATTATAGCAGAGTTGCTGCATTTACAGAAATTCTAAATCCTTGTACAAATAAAGGCTTAATAGTTAAGTAGCTGGTTGGTGTAGAGCTGTTTCTGTTTTTAACAGTTTTTCCTCAAGAGACATAATGAAACAAAACCTGTAAGGGACATCTGGTACTGGTATGTGGTGCTAAAATGTGAATCTAAAATGTGAAATTACTAAATTTCAACAAATCTAAAACAATATGTATCATTTGAACATAATAACCAAAATAGCAGCAATACATTTGCATCTTTCAAAAGTGGCTGTCAGTGGACCTGTATTTAAGATGCAACCATTCACTTCTAAGGCCTCTTGCTGGAGTTCCATATTTTGAAGCCTTCTGATGGCATTAGCACGGAGATGCTTGTTTCTTTAATTAGCACTGTACAGAAAGTAATCGTTTTGGAGCTTATTTGAATTACCATTATGACATGGGGTTGCAACACATAGTGGTGCTGTTGTATTTCCTTCCAATTAATTGTCACTTCCTTAAAAAATTAATTGTTTTAACTATGCGGGCTGAAATGGCAAAGGCATGGGCATGGGACTCTATTCTAAATGCCACAATCAGTTTGAAATATATGTAGAAAATAACTTAAATATACCCTGTGGCTTCTTTCCACTTTCAATTTGCATTGTATATGCAATGCTAGTGATTGATCCATTCTCAATCACCACTGTAAAATGCATAAATTCACCATACTGTTATGGGTTTTGTACAAAATGTAGAAATACTTTAAACAAGCAATGGAGTAAGGGAACTGAAAGAACAATGGAGTAAGGGAACTGAAAGAACATGTTGCCACATGCTTCAGAGCCCACTCTGTGTATTTGAGTGTTGTGATGACATGAGCCATAGACAGATAAAACTATTTGCAGACAGACCTAAAATGAATGTAGAATCCGGTAGACTGCCACAGAGCACAGTGTTTGATAACAACATAGCATTTTTTCAAATTACCGTATTGAATTGTCATTTGATGAATGGCCCAAAAAACAATCTCCTCTGGAATAGAAGGCACCGTAAACAGATTTACAATCTTAGAAGATATTGACTGTGGTATCCACTTGGTAAGAGAAATTTGACACATTAAAGCCATCCTTTCAACTTCAGGCGAATTCTCCTAAATATGCAGAAATAGGAAATATTGGTAATTTGAAACATTTGTGACGAACAAGAGGAGAAAAACAAATCCAAAACAAGTATTAAGTACCATGGATCAGGTATAGAGTGAACATTGTGAATACAGGAGATGCTTGAACAAATCAATAACGGCTTGATTATGAGTTTGGTGGATGGGATACGCCGTCACAAACGTGACGGATATCCCGTCCGCCATATTACATGTTCCAACTATAGGATATAATGGAATTGTAATACGGAGGTCGGGATATCCCTCACGTTTGTTATGGAGTAAACCTGTCCTCCAAACTCCTAATCAGGCCCTAAGACTCAATTATCAATAAGATAGAAGCGGAGCAAATAACAACAATGTAATCACTCCTTGAAATAGACCAAGTAGAACCAGCAGTTACCAAAACAGATTGAAAATAAGGCTGTAGTCTGAGATTTCTTGACCCCTAGCAGCAAGAAAGTTTACAGGATAAAAATGGGTCATAATAAAATTATAAATATATTGGTACCCCCAATGAATGAATAAATAAGTCCATCAAAATATCAGAAATTCTTGTCTTTTCTTAATTTCACATCAAAAAGGCTTTTCTTTTTTTATAAATGAATGTCTTTCTGCACTGCAGAGGTATCCAAAAGTGACTGATACCATTTAGGATGTGCACCAAGTGTATTGCTTGGTACAGGCTGAGAGGTGCGAGCTATTCAACCCAGTCGCTTTCTGTATTGGCATGGGGCATATATCATCAGAAATAATTAATTCTATTTGGCTATTCTCTAGACCTGGATTACCTTAGTGTTTTATACTTATAAAATATCTGTACTAGGGGTATGAGTTTGTGAAATATTTAACCTCTTTTCAACACAATACTGGCCTTAGAGACTGCAATATCTTTTTGAGCGGAACAAGAGGTAAACTGGCTTTAAAAACACTGAATGATTATATTTACAAATATTTTACCTATTTTAAGTCTAACACAAATGTATTTTAAACACTCTTATTAGGATGGACTGTCTTAGATAAAAATACATGGAAATACATGATAAAGCACAATGTCAATAAATCAACAGTACTGTAATGGTATAATACATTAACTACATGCTAATAACAATGTGGTGTGTTACGAAATAGGTCTACAGTTGTTTCATCTCCTTGTATATCTTGATAAAAACATGACCTTGCTAGTGAAGTCCTGAAGTCTCAGGGGCCAGAGAGGGTGCAACAGTGAAAGATGTGTGGCACTTCCAAGCTGCTGTTCTGTTTTGTACTGCCAGCATATCTAAACACATTTGGAGGTGGGTATATTACTTAACTTCATTTTCATGGGGATGACTGGGTTTCTGAGACTCTCCGTAGCACCTCCCAAAGTGTGCCTCGGTAGGCGTGCTACCTTTCCACCGCTTCCCTTAGAGTTAGACATCTTCTGCGATCCAGTTTGCCTTTGCCAGTGCTTAGTAATTTGACAGAAAGACCTGGACAAAAGTGTTCCCTCATTTGTATGGGCCCTAGCCTCCTAGCAAATGGTGTAATGCGTCTTGACACAGTGTGGGGGGTGAAATGGGTGCAAGTACAATGCTTGTTACAAAAGGCCCAGCACATGCCTTGGCAGAATCTGCTGCAAAACAAACACCACCTACCTCCTGTGGTTTTTGCCAATGTAGTCCATGATTTTAAATGAGTGCAGCCCCGAACTCTCATCCCCTTTCTTACTCTCTCTTCTCTCAGTTTCTCACACACATAAACAACTACACACACAAACCAGTACAGACTTGCACACACATTTCTGTGTGCAAATCTGGTACTAAAATAGGCAATTCATTCTACAAAATACAAATCAAGAGCTTTACCTTTGAATCTATTAGTTTGTTATATACGGATTGACTCTATTTTGTGTTCTCAGCCCTTGCCTACCTGTGGAATGTAAAGAAGAATCTGATTCTCGGTGTTACAATATTGCTACCTTTGCTAAGATATTTCAGAAGTTCTTTAGGAGTGAAAATATGGAATTTGGGGCCTGATTTTGTATTTTACAGGCAAAGCAGTGTCCTCCAGGGTGTCAGAGGACATTGCGTCCGCCACCCCAATGGTATTTGAGTTGTTATGTTTCAAGCTGACCTCTTGCCCAGCGATCATCTCTGTACTTTGAAAGGAACCACTGTCACAGCTGTTTCCATCAAGGTACAAAAGGTTTGGTGGATGGCCATCCTCGGTTTGACAGCAGTTCACCAACTATTTAACTTTTTTTTTTCAGAAACCCATGAAGCGGCAGTTTCTGAAAAACAAAAGATTCATGACTTCCACACTCTGGGAGTTTGCTCCCAAGGTGTGGAGATCATTATTGTTTTTTTCCTGTCCCTCACAGACAAGTTTTTTTGCAGTGATTGGCAAAAGAAAATGATTCTAGGCTTTGGTCGACTGAGCCATCAAGAAATCCACTGATTGGAAAGTTGTAGTCTGCCCACCTGTAAATAAGGCAGGTGGACAAAAGCTTGGAGGGCAGGGTACTCCGTCATATTTGCAACGGTATAACCTGTACGCCAACCTCTAAATCAGGGGCCTAATGTTTGTTATAGTCTTATTAAAGGCTCTGCAAAATATATAAAGAGGTGAAACAATCATAGACCTGCGTTGAAATCCACCGGTTTCTCTCCTAGATATATATTGAGCATCATATTGTTACAAAGAAATATTTACTTTGATGAATGCTCATTTACTTTTTAATTGATCTATGTATTTACAGCTTTCTGTTGTCGTTAGTTGTAAAATAAACCTCTCTTTCTTTTACTGTCAATGTGCAGAAAAAATAGAGTGGAGAACATTTGAGATGTTATGACTTTTTCCATTTGACCAGATTAATGTTTTTTCTATTGTTTAAGGTGTGTTAGATGTATTCGTAATTCAAAACCTCTGAACACAATATGCAAAAAATGTATTTAATAGTTACAAAAATCACAACCAAGTATACCATTATTTTGCAATAGAATCAGAGATAAAGCAGAACAGTTTTATTGTTGCATTTTTTATGGGTATCGGTGTGGGATGTTGTGTTTATGTTTGAGATAAGCTGTATAGAGTAAAGTTTGTGAGACTTATGATTTGGCGGGTATTGAGAGTGACAGTGGTGGTGCAGGAGTTGTTGGTCAGTATGTAGGTATAAATTATAGGATGTCTGGTCTGGGGGTTAGAATTTACAACAAGGCAGTTGATTTATTTGAGGGTAACATAGGGAGGGCTCTGCGCTCAACCAGGAGTAACCTTGACTTCTGGGCCTCCATGCCTTTGTCGGTTGCGGGGCGTGTGGCATTATTAAAAATTATAACCCTCCCCCGTTTACTCTATTACTTTGTTACCCTGCCGATTTGGATACCTGGAAAGTGCTTTGCCCAATTCAACTCCATGGTTTCGAGCTTCCTGTGGGAAACGGGACGAAGAAGAGTGTCTCTGCCGACCATGATGCTCCCGCGTTGGGAGGGAGGCTTTGCAGTGCCGGATTTGAGGGTTACTACAATGCAGCCCAGTTCCAATGGCTCACACAACGGCTGGCAGGGAAGCTGGGAATGGAGACAAACCAGAGAAGAAGGGACCTAGAGCTTTGTCACTTGAGTCGGATTTTGCTACCGTTCCCGATGCGGGAACGCGAGGTATCCAGGGATCTATGGGTCCTGAGGCAATGTTGGTATAGGGCTATATGACGTAATAAAGGGAGCCCGGCATATACCCCTGAGATCCCGGTGTGGTTCTGTGAGGAGCTCACCCATGGAGGAGATTGACAGCGGCTACATGACTGGGAGGAATCGGGGATCTCCTCCATTGGAGATCTGTATAAAGATGGTGCACTTTTACCATTTCAAGACCTCATGCAGAGGCACGAACTTTCTGCTCAGGACTTTCTCTTGCACGCGGGATTAACCGCTGCTCTGCGCAAGCACTGGAAAAAAGGGTTAGAGAAACCACGGGTCTTACTTCCCTGCCAGTATGTGGTCACCTCTGTAGGTAGGATCAAGACGGTGACGTGCTTGTATCGGAGGTTGACGCAGGGCTTGAAGACACCTCTGGAGGGACTGCGTATTAAGTGGGAAACTGACCTGGGAACGCCTATAGAGGAGAAACCTTGTGAATTGTTAATGGAATGGGCCTGGAAATGTTCCCGAAATGCGAGATTCCAACTTATTCAATTTTATGTGTTTCATCGGGCATATCTTACACCTGAGGAAAATTGAATTTTGCCTTGTCATATGTGCCTACGTGTTCTCCATCCTATGTTATATGTGCATGATCGATATGCATATATCCCCCTATGATCGACTAAAGACGCAATTATAGTTGTGTCCAACGTTAGTATGCCAGTTTCCAGTTCTCGTGAAGGCAACGAGTATTAGGCCTATGTTGCCAACGTTTTACATTGTGCACGTTAATTCATCGCATTGTCCCCGTTTCTAGGCCTCAAAAGGGCCTGAACACCAGATTCAAGCTCCAGTCTCCTGAATTCACTCCGAGGAGCGATGCAGCCCCTCTCGCATCCCTGACCCTTCACTTACTTCCTGCCGCGCAGCGCGGTGCCCGGCCTGGCTCTGCCTGCCTGTCTGCCAAGAATATGTTATGCCTCTAGTTATCAGTTCAGCTCTTCGTCTTCACATTCCTAAGCTAACGAACCGCATAAACAGCTTCAGCTATAGTCTAGTCTTTCTGTCTCCATGCAAGAGAATTACTGAATTAATATCAATAGAAGATTCATAGCACACGCAATACATGTAGAATATATGCATGCACCAGTCTTAGTGTCAAGTAGCTTTTGCCCTGATAACTTTTAGATTCTATCAACATGTACTCCAAACACCAGATACCAGATATGCTATAGGTACATGTCGTCCTGACATCGCAGACTTTAGTCTCCTCTTCTAGTGCAGAAGTCAGAGCCCCCAGTTCTCCTTAGTTACACGTCATGGTCCGTTTGCGCGCACCACTAGCTTAAAGGTTCCAGCTGCCCAGGTAGCCCCCTCCATGTATCCACCCACTTTATGACACTTCTGTGACGTTCTCATCACATGTCTTTGTACACGCCTTCTTTTTACGCCCATGTATTCTTATCTTACGTTTGTCACTTGTTACGCCTACTGTATTCAATGCAATTATAATGTTTTCCTATATATACTATGTACTGTTAATGAGACGTTGCAGCTGCCACTCGTGCCATTCTATTTCAGGCTGTTCCGATCCTGTCCCTTCCCTTATGCCTGATTAAAGCCTGTTCAACTCAGATTCCCCGGATCCTGCCTCTTATTTATTGAGCTATCTGTTTTATTGAATATATAGAAAAATAGTACCGGTAATTAATTATTTATTTACCACATAATGGCGCCCGAATAGGGACGAGCCCCTTCCCCACGCGCCGGCGATGTAACGCAGGCCCCCTGACCCTTCTACAGCCGTGACGGAACTCTACCGTGCACGTGCAGATATTTCTGCTCCAAGTCTCCCTCAGGCCCACGGAGGAGACGGAGACTGCGGTCCGGCATCCAGACGAGGCGGTGAGGAATGCGGTTCGTCCCGACCAGAGCCCAAGCCGAGAGAGCAAGGTCCGAGGTATCCGGAGGCCCACCTGTTTCTGAAGTCCGAAGTTCGAAGCGCATGCGTAGTAACCAGACGTCGTAGCAGTCCAGTCCAGTCTGAGGCCTTCAGTTTCTGCTTCCCGGTGAGTACCGTTGCGGGGGAAGTATCTAGACAGGTTCATTAGTTTGTCCCTGGTCCGATGGGTTTGGGTACACAGATCCAGTCCGAAGTATTCACCTAGGTGGATACGGTATGACGTGTCTCTTTACGAGACCGGTATGTTCTGTACTGTTTTAGCAGTGCATCCAGTAATTCTAGTAAGTCTGTTTCTCGAGAAATTCAAGTGTTATGTTTTCAGTGTATCAGGCAGTATTCTGTTCGAACTGTTATTAATGTATTTCTATGTCGTGGTATGAGTGATTTGTTTGCCATTTCATTACTGTGATTATTGTGTATTGTGTCTAGTTCAAGTACAACTCCGAAATGCCTCTGTTTTCAAAGTTACGTCAGATAAAAACTAGAAAAGGGTTACTCGAAGAAGCAGTTCCTGTCCCTCCTAGGGACAGTCCTGGACATTTTATGTATCGCAAGCATGGCTTAGATGCCATATTATATCTAGACTTATGGGTGGATTATACGAAGAATTGTGAAGAGAAATATAGATGGCCTGTTTCAGGTACATGGGATGCCGAGTGCATCATGCGAGTAGAAGAAGCATTATGGAAAAAGAAAGCCAGACAGTCCCAGAAAGATGCCATCGAGTTATGGCGCAAAGAATCTCATAGAAGAACCAAAAAAGAATTCAGAAAAGCAGAATTAAGTAGGGAATCCTCAGAAAAAGCCCAAGAAAGGGAACTTCTAGAAGAAGGTGAACGAGTTAGAGCAGAACAGTCAGACAGACAGAGAAATGCCCTTATTAAAGGTATGTATCCTCTTCTTGCCGAGGGCTTGCCGAAGGCAACTCCGGAAGCACCCTGTAATTTACCGCCACCATTGGTCCCGACTAAGCTACGTCATAAACCGACTGCAGCTGAAATTTTCCTTTCGTCTTATTTGGACGATACCGTCCCAGAATATGCAAATCCTATTCCGCCTGCTCACCTTCAGCACCCTGTTAATAATGTAATTCCTGTTCCTCCAGCCACTGGTCCCGGGGATTCCGTAAATGTGCCAGTACCCCCGGACCAGTCCACACCACTCGTTTTATCAGTTACTTTACCAGCCCGTTCAGTATTAACTGACGATTCTAGTTCAGGAGGAGCGGGGGGTGGTGCTCCTACCACCCCGCCTTAAGTAAAACGAATGACGCTGAGAGACGCAGAGTTACAGCGTACGCCAAAAGTGACTACATACGCAGACCTCAAGCGACACCTTACTGACTGCATATATGATTCAGTTCCAGGCGAAGATCACATGATGTTATATTCAGTACGTTTAAGACGGGTTGCCAACTTTTTGGCCTCCCTGCCTGACATGAAAGAACATCTAGACAGAATATATCATTTTATCCGTACAGGGGAAAATCCAGGAAGTATTCACGAAGCTATGGCACACAGAAAAGCCGAGATTCAAAGTATGATTTTACAGTTCTTGGTTAACTGTTTAATAAGAGAACAGGACTATCCTGATAAAGACAAAGACGAGATGAAAGCCCTGACTAGGTGGAGTGACAATATAGCCGAGGGAAAACACAAGACACAAGGTAGTATAGAAAGTATGTACAGGAAAATCCGTAAAGAAATTATAAGTATACACCAGAAGGAGGAAGCAAAAAGAACAACCGAGAAAGAGAATGACTCTTCAAGTGAAGAGGTAGACAACGAGAATCCCGACAGAATAGCGTATGTAGGTAGAACTAGACTTTCCGACCGACATTCACGTCTAGATTACAAGAAAGTTTTTCCTCCTCCAGTACCAGAACAGTGTTCTCTAGAACAAGTATTCCAGGTTACTGATAAAATTCTGAAACTACGAATAGGTTATAGTGAACTTAGTACCATGCATGAACAAGAACTAGCCCGATCAGCCGTTCGATGGACTAGTGATTCTGCCACGTTTCCAGATGAAATAGTGGCCCAAACGTTTCTGAAACTGCCCCCAGCCGAGCAGCGTCTGGTGGGTATGTATATGATCCAGCACCTCATCACAGATGGAAAGGTCTAGGTACCGATTTAATTAGTGTCATTCTAGAACAGCGCCACAAATACAGAACGTTCCTGAATCCACATTTTGTTCCTGTTCCACCCCCAGAAAGAAAATCATTCTACATAGACAGACAGAATCCGTTGCGAGAAGTTCATCCAGTTAAGGGGGAGGGGGGTGAGCTAGAACGAGTATTTGTTTACACCCCTATCACGAAAATAGAACTTCTAGAAATGAAAAAGTTAATACCCTGTCACGATAAAGATCCAGCAGGGTTCCACCGTGAATTAAAAGACATGCTCCGTATGGGAGAATACACGTATCCTGATATCATTAAAATGTTAAAGGTTCTGTTGCCTGCGGGCATATATGAAAAACTTAAAGAAAAAGAATGGGAGGTGGGAGAGAAAAAGATAGATTGGACCGCATTAGAGACTGAAGATAACACACGAGTTCCAGGTACTGGTCTTGGGGATAAAGCTAAAGCATTGCCCGAGTTGTTAATACAAGTCTTGCCAAGATTACTAGCCACGAAAAAGGAAGACTGGGATGCCATCTCAGCCTGTAAACAGAAACAAGACGAAGATACTAGTGATTTTTATTCTAGATTTGAGAAATGTTTCATTATTAATAGTGGTCTGAAAACAAGTAGTGAATCGTATCCACATCTTTTTGTTACCAAACTAGTTGAGAATTCTTTACCACAAGTTAAAAATCGAGTACTGAAAGTCGAAAGTACCTGGCAAGCTAATACTCCGTCACAAATGCTCCAGATGCTACAATATCACCAGAACAGAATCAGGGAGGAGCAGGAACATGAAAGGAGACGTATGAAAGACACGAAAATGAAAGTACTAGTTGCACAGTCTGTTCCACACGACAGTCAGAAGAGGGGTCCGAGTCAAGCTAGTCATCCTACAGCTCCCGTTAAAGGGACCTGCAATTACTGTAAACAGCCAGGTCATTATATAAACGAATGTGCAGTTCTGAAACACAACATAGCTACTGGTAAAACAAAAGAGAGACCACGTCCGCCTAGACAAGAACAAGTTTCACAGACTTCCCAGCCACCGCAGAACGCACAACAGACAGTTACAGTACCGCAGCCTATAGCTGCCACAAAACACGTTACCCAGCAGATGTACCAGTATGCACAGTCAGAGTATCCAGATTATCAGCCGTATTCATGAAACAGCCTAGAGAGGGAGTTTGGCTTGCCTCTCATCGAGATTCCTGTAGATCAAGAGGGTCCCTATGTACACAGTCAAGTATTAGGGAAAGACAGAAAGTTTCTGATTGATACAGGGGCAAGTAGGACTACCATCAGTCATGACGAAGTTCCAGGGGCTCCACTCTCAGGCTCTAGAAATGTTTCCCTTGGATTTTCAGGAAAGCCTATTGTTAATGAAATATCGAAACCAGTTACTCTAGAAGTTGGTCCGTTGTCCCGAACTACGGACTTGTTACTTACGAAGTCATGTCCAGAGAATTTATTAGGTATTAAGACTCTGAAAGAATTAGGAGCAGTCATATGCTGCTCCCCAGAAGGAGTGAGACTGTTCTTACGAGATTTTAAAGGTAATTATGTATTACGTGATTTTGATCCAAGATTATTGAATGTACCACAGCATTTATGGGCGCAAGGTCCAACTGATGTAGGTTGTATGCACATTACACCCTATCGTGTCACTCTGAAGCAAGGTGTTGTATTACCACGAATCAGACAGTACAAATTGCCACCTGAGGCTGTAGCAGCCTTATCAAAAATTATTGACGAGCTCATTGCTCAAGGAGTGGTTGTAGAAACTGACTCCAATGTATGTAATTCTCCTATCATTCCAATTCTAAAACGTACAGATCCCAATGCACCTCCAGTTTATCGATTAGTGATTGACCTTCGAGAACTTAATAAATGTATCATACCCCAGTACCCTGTGGTCCCAGATATTTCTTCCCTATTGACTGCCATTGATTCCGAAGCTACGTTCTTTACTGTTATTGATCTCAAGAACGCATTCTTTAGTGTTCCCATTCATCCAGACAGCCAATTTCTTTTCGGATTCTGTTTAAATGGAAGAAGCTATAAATTCACACGAGCTCCTCAAGGTTTCACAGAAAGTCCTAGTATTTACAGTCAAGCACTTAAAAGGCAACTAGACAATATTCACATGCCAACTGACACTGCCCTGCTCCAGTATGTCGATGATCTATTGATCACAGCCCGTTCTGAACGTGACTGCGAACGTGCGTCACTTACAGTCTTGTATTTTCTAGCCGAGATGGGGCACAAGGTGTCCCCTTCGAAACTCCAATTCTGTGTCCAGCAAGTGGTCTACCTTGGACACTTACTGTCCAAGTGGGGTAGGCAGTTGACACCAGACCGTATCCAGTTAATAGCACATCTTCCACAGCCCAAGACACAGAAGGATGTACGAGCTTTTATCGGCCTCACTTCTTATTGCAGACAATGGATTCCTCAGTACGCATATCTAGCAAAGCCACTGATACAGTTAACGACACAGGAGGCAGCCACATCGACTGTCCTCCCTTGCCCCCAGGAACATACACTTGTTTTCAACGAGTTAAAGAAAGCTTTATGCCAAGCACCTGTTTTAGCAACACCAAACTACAGTAAGCCTTTTACACTTTTTGTCACTGAACGTGATGGTACTGCATTATCTGTTCTCACACAAGATCAAGCAGGACAATACAAGCCCTGTGCTTATTTCTCTAGCACATTAGATCCGGTGGCCCAGGCGCTGCCTGCGTGCCTCAAGTCAGTTGCAGCCACAGCTCTAGCTATCAGACAAAGTGATTCCATAGTGTTAGGACACTCCCTGACAGTACAAGTTCCACACTCCGTGGAAGTTCTTTTTAAACCGAACACAGACTCAGCACTTGACAATTGCACGTTTAACAGGTTATGAACTGACATTGTTTCAGCCACACATAGAAATCAGACGCTGCAACATTTTAAATCCAGCTACACTGTTACCTTCAGTTACTTCGAATCCTGCCACACATGACTGCGTGGAAGTAGTTAACACCATGACAAAGCCAAGACAAGACTTGACAGACATTGCATTACCTGATCCCGACCTGACACTTTATGTGGATGGTTCATGTATGAGGACAAGTACAGGAGAACTAGTAGCCGCGTATGCCGTGACTACTGACACTGAAGTTATAGAAACACATCGTATTGACACCCTGTCTGCTCAAGCAGCAGAGCTTGTCGCTCTGACCCAAGCCTGCATACGAGCTAAGAACATGAAAGTAAATATATACACAGATTCACGTTATGCATTCGGAGTCGTACACGACTTTGGAGTACTCTGGCAAGAAAGAGGTTTTATGACTTCTCATGGAACCAAGATTCAGCATGGCCCCCTCATTCAAGCTCTGTTAGATGCAATACATTTACCGACAGCTATCGCTATCATGAAGTGCAAGGCACATACGAAAGTCACTGACATCATTTCCCAGGGTAACGACCTGGCAGATTGAACAGCCAAGCTTACAGCTCAGACTCCAGACATTCCAGTTAACACGACACAGACAGACGTTCCAGTTCAGACGACTTGTATGACAGTTAAGGACCCTACACAAGACGTACTAGATATACAGTTACATGCTACCCCAGACGAAATCAAGAAGTGGTCTGAACAAGGAGGGGTCCAGACAGATCAGGGATGGTTGACGAAGGGAAAAGCCACATGGTTTCTCCCCGACTCTATGGTTCAAGTCATTATTAACACCGCACATAGTCCAGCACACTTGGGAGAAAAAGCCATGTTAGACAGTATTCAGAACCTCTGGTTTAACAAGCATTTACGAGCAGCAGCCAAGCAGAAAGTGCGTACCTGCATGATCTGTTGTCAGTTCAATCCAGGTAAAGGTGTTCCGGTGGAACAAGGTGGATTCCATCCTCCTGACCACCCTTTTGAAGTCCTCCAGATGGATTATATTCAGATGGATCGATGTCGAGGTTTCAAGTATGTCCTCGTAGTTGTATGCGCTTTGTCCAGATGGACAGAAGCATATCCAGTCCCAGATTACACTGCCGCGACCACTGCTAGGCAGTTGGTTCGTGAGTTTTTCCCCCGCTATGGATTACCTAGGGTCGTGTATTCAGATAACGGCCAGCCATTCTCCTCCGAACTCATGAAACAAGTATCTCTTCTGTTAGGATACCAGTGGAAGTTCCATTGTGTACGACATCCTGAAGCAGCTGGTCTCGTAGAGAGACATAATCAGACCCTGAAAATCCGCATTGCCAAAGTATGCGCAGAGAAAGGCGTAGATTGGATGGTAGCACTGCCAGTCGCCCTTTTCTACATGAGAATGGTCGCTCACTCCCGTTCAGGTCTGTCTCCTTACGAGGTAGTTTTTGGTCGTCCCCCAAACATGTGGGGTACACCTAGACCACGTACAATTACCGATGTTGACAGTAATATGCTGACAGATTACCTGGCTTCCTTGATGTCTGCACTACTCTCTTGTCGTTCACAGGTTGCCGCTGCTTTTCCAGACAACACTCAAGTGAAACCGCACGAGGTCATACCAGGCGACCTCGTTTTGGTTAGAAATTTTGATCGTTCAAGTCCGCTGGAGCCCCGCTGGAAAGAACCAAGACTCGTTCTGCTAACAACAAGGACTGCAATCAAGGTCGAAGGTCGTAAGGGGTGGTTGCACTCCAGTCATGTGAAGCGATTTTATGGACTCCGTCCAAAAACTGTTCTCAAGGACTGCCCCGTTCTCAAGGACTGCCCAGATACTGACTCTAAACTTCCCCTGTTAGAGAAAACTCCGCAGCAGGAGTATAAAGAAAAATTAAGGTCTAGTAAGTCAGCCAGTTTAATTGTCTAAGTCCCTCTCGGGTGAAGCGGTTAGACAGGTCCCTGACATGTATGAGATAGACCCACATAGTGAGAGAGTTAGTCGAAACTCTAAGAGAATACGTTATCAAAAGAATCTTCGAAGTCGATGCATTATTACTCTATTACTTTTGTTATTTCTGAGTTTTACGATTACAGGCATAAGTTATGTTTTATATATATATTTTCCTCCTATTGATTCACATGTACATATGTTTTCTAATGTTACAGTAGAGCATACATTTAGTGAACTGCCTCCTCACGAGTTATCCTATCGTCTTGCCATGCGCAACAATACTTTTATCCGAATGTTACACTATTCACACCAGATCAGCAATGCCACTAATTGTTGGGTGTGTGGTCGACTCCCCCCTTTCCAGACACCGAAGGGAGTTCTGCCACTCTTTCCTTATCCATTTTCACATAATGGTTCGTGTGGAGCATGGTCCACGTTAACGTCATCCTCAAACGATATGTCTCTTCTGAATAGAACATGTTTCCCAGACAAGGAAGGTCTTTTCCATAGAACAGGGTTAGATCTAGAAAATGAAGTATATGATCTAGGTAATTATTCCTCGAATTTCATGGTTTTGAACGTTCAGTCCGAGACTACTCCAGATTTGCCTGCTATTACAGTTCTACCAGTGAAAGGCGAATTATGTGTCAGAAAGAATGGTACAGTACATGTAGGACATAGTGACTGTACTACTATGGTTGAGTATAGTGACAGTGGGAAATCTACTTTCAAAGCCTCACGTCATTCTTATTTTGTGTGTGGTCAGACCGCATATGTACGTCTGCCCCTAGATTGGGATGGAACATGTTACATTGCCTTCCTACTGCCACCAGTTTTCCTAGCCCCATCCGATTATCACAGAAACACACATCTAGTACACGTTAGACATAGAAGGGAGACCGAGTCCCCAATTGTCGATCAAACTGAAACTGCATTAGAACAGTATCAAGACTTCAATAAAGGTTTCTTTTTCTTCATAGGTTCTGTCCAGAATAGTAAGTTAATACGTAGGTTAACCAGAACCCTTGAAGCAGTAGTGAATGAGACTACTTCCGCTCTAGGTAACTTAACTGAAGAGCAATCTGCTATGAGATTTGTCGTGCTCCAAAATCGTCTCGTCCTTGACGTCATACTGGCCGATAGGGGAGGAGCTTGTAGAGTCATCGGATCTAGTTGCTGCATTTTCATTCCTAATAACGCACCGTCTGTTTATTCAGCTATAACCAGACTTCACAAAATTGCCCATCAGTTACACCAGAATCCAGGCACCTGGACATGGTCCGGTTGGCTCTGGAGTATAATATCTGCCTGGGGATGGAAAGTATTGTCATTCCTAGGTATAGTAGTAATGGTCATATTCAGTTGTTGCCTATGTTTACAATGTGGCCCTGCGATTTGCGGCTTGTGCGCTACCTCTTGTATTCCAAGTCCAAAGTCCCGTTCCAAGACAATTCGAGACGAGCAAATGATGCTCTATGAACAGATAGATGGTATCATGAATATTGATGTTTCCTGATGGAAACGTAGGGCACAAGGAGGGAATGAGGAAAATTGAATTTTGCCTTGTCATATGTGCCTACGTGTTCTCCATCCTATGTTATATGTGCATGATCGATATGCATATATCCCTCTATGATCGACTAAAGACGCAATTATAGTTGTGTCCAACGTTAGTATGCCAGTTTCCAGTTCTCGTGAAGGCAACGAGTATTAGGCCTATGTTGCCAACGTTTTACATTGTGCACGTTAATTCATCGCATTGTCCCCGTTTCTAGGCCTCAAAAGGGCCTGAACACCAGATTCAAGCTCCAGTCTCCTGAATTCACTCCGAGGAGCGATGCAGCCCCTCCCGCATCCCTGACCCTTCACTTACTTCCTGCCGCGCAGCGCGGTGCCCGGCCTGGCTCTGCCTGCCTGTCTGCCAAGAATATGTTATGCCTCTAGTTATCAGTTCAGCTCTTCGTCTTCACATTCCTAAGCTAACGAACCGCATAAACAGCTTCAGCTATAGTCTAGTCTTTCTGTCTCCATGCAAGAGAATTACTGAATTAATATCAATAGAAGATTCATAGCACACGCAATACATGTAGAATATATGCATGCACCAGTCTTAGTGTCAAGTAGCTTTTGCCCTGATAACTTTTAGATTCTATCAACATGTACTCCAAACACCAGATACCAGATATGCTATAGGTACATGTCGTCCTGACATCGCAGACTTTAGTCTCCTCTTCTAGTGCAGAAGTCAGAGCCCCCAGTTCTCCTTAGTTACACGTCATGGTCCG
The DNA here is from genome assembly GCF_964261635.1 of Lissotriton helveticus. Lineage (NCBI taxonomy): Eukaryota > Metazoa > Chordata > Amphibia > Caudata > Salamandridae > Lissotriton > Lissotriton helveticus. Next base: position 705,233,551 of record NC_136073.1, read on the forward strand.
TTTGCGCGCACCACTAGCTTAAAGGTTCCAGCTGCCCAGGTAGCCCCCTCCATGTATCCACCCACTTTATGACACTTCTGTGACGTTCTCATCACATGTCTTTGTACACGCCTTCTTTTTACGCCCATGTATTCTTATCTTACGTTTGTCACTTGTTACGCCTACTGTATTCAATGCAATTATAATGTATTCCTATATATACTATGTACTGTTAATGAGACGTTGCAGCTGCCACTCGTGTCCTTCTATTTCAGGCTGTTCCGATCCTGTCCCTTCCCTTATGCCTGATTAAAGCCTGTTCAACTCAGATTCCCCGGATCCTGCCTCTTATTTATTGAGCTATCTGTTTTATTGAATATATAGAAAAATTGTACCGGTAATTAATTATTTATTTACCACACACCTCACAAAATTAATGAGTTTTTTGGCTCCCACGCTACCTGCCCACGATGCAGACTGGAGGGTGCGGTATGCATACACATGTTCTGGGATTGTCCGCTGCTTCGTGGATTCTGGGGAGAGGTACTGGCCAAACTGACGGAGGTGACGGAGAGGGACCTGCAGACTACTCTAGGGGTGTGCCTGTTGCACTGGTTTCCCCACACTTCCCGCAACAAAACCACCAGTAAGTTCCTAGACCTGGGGTTAGTTCTAGCCAAGCGTGAAATCACTAGCCATTGGAAGGCGTCCACGGCCCCTAGCGTTGCGCGCTGGCTAAGTGACTTTACTAAGTGGGAGGATTGCGAGGGGACGCTCCGCCTCCAATTAGCTCGGAGGACTGACAACAACAAATTCTGGGAGTCGGCGAGAGCCTGTGTGGCGTTGGTGGATTTGCAAAAGAATCCAACTGAGGATGATGACTGACCTCGCCGGCTATTGGTGCCCTCTTTATTATATGAGACTGCAACAACAGGTAGTGAGTTGAGAGAATGGGAGGACCGAGCGTGGAAGTGGGAGTGTCCCTCCGGCGGAGATGTGGGCTACTGACATAGGACTAGGGTGGAGTATGCAGAACACATTATGAGCATTACATGCGCGGCTAGGGAAAGCGACATGTCTGAGGGGAGGTAGGTGGTAGGGTTCGGGGGGGTAGAGGGCGGGGAGTTTGAGTTGAAAGGGGGATTTTGTTCGTTTTTATACATGCTGAAACATGGAGGCTGAAAGTGCCTGAATAGGCTAAGAGCAACACAATGTAGCCCTGTAGAACTGTGTCTCGGGTTCACTGGGATATAACTCTTGCTATTAGAAAGGCCTCACTCTATATGTGGAACAAATGGATGGACTAACACAGACTTGGCGGGGAGAGGCAAAATCTGGATGGGGACACAATTATTGGTCAAGTGTTGCGAGACTAAGGTAATGAAGTTGCATGTATCGGTGAATTGTTTGTGCATTGCATGAAAACCTAATAAAATATGTTTTTAAAAAAAATAAAAAACTTATAGGATGTCTGGTGCAGGTGTTAATGTAGGGCACCGAAGGAGGAGGAATGTAGGTACAGAAGTAAGAGAGACTTAAAGAGTAGGAAGTGGCGTGTTTCCTATTGGTGGATTAAAAGCAATGGTCTCTAACTAATCAATCACATGTTACTAGTAGCTCGCACTCTGCCATTGAGTAGCTCACATATGATAATTGCCTGTCAACAAGCTTGAGAATATACAGGTGCCCACCTGATAACACAGCTATTTAAAACACAGCTCCCGTTCCTATGATTTACTCAAACGCTGACAGTGCTTGAGGATGCAGACTACCCTTTTCTGAAAATAATTTCTTCTTTTTCTACTTCTTTCTAGCCTCTTTTTACATTTCTTTCTGTTTTCCTTGCTTTTATGTCTCTCTTTCATTTCTCAATGTAGTTTACTCTCTCTTTCTTGCTGTCCTCTTTTGTTATTTTTCCCTCTTTCCCGCTTCCCCCCTATTTGTTTACACTATCTCTTTCATTCCCTCCTTTGTTGTGCATTCTTTTTCAGTTCTCTTTCTTTTTTTCTTTTTGGCTTAATATTCTAATTGATATTTTTCTTTCTTTTTTTCTCATTTTACCTTTTTTTTCAATTTTTCCTCCATTTTCCAGTTCTTTGTATCTTTCTTACTATTTATTTCTTCTCTTTTTCAATCTTGTGTCTCTCAGTAATTCTTTCCTTTCTTCTTTCATTTTTTCTTTTTTCTCCAATTTCTGTTTTTCTCTTTTCTTCGTTTATTATTCTTTCTTCTACTCTTACTTAATTTTCCTCCCTCTCCTTCTTTTCTTTTGTCCTATCTCCATCTTTCTCAATGTTTTTCTTTCTCTGGTTGTTTCCTTCTCTCCCTTCTTTTTTTCAGTCTTATCTGTTTTCTCTGCCTTCATCTTCCCTCCTCTGTTATTCTTTTTCTGTATTTCTCCTTTTGGTGTTATTACTTATTGTTCTGTTTCTTTCTTTTGCTCCTTTCTTCATCCACAAGGATCTTTTCTTAATTCCACCTCTGACCTGATCTTCTCCCTTCTTTTTTCTTCTACTTTTTTCTCTTATTTTTTTTCTTTCTTTCCTTCCATTGTTTTCTCGCTGTCTTTTTCTTTCTCTCACCTTCTTCCTTTATTCTTTCTCTGTTGTGCTCTTCATTCTTTCGCGTACTTCTTTTTTACCATGCCTTCTTTCTTCCTGTATTTTCATTCATTCCTTTCCTAGTTTGTTTCTTCGTCTTTCATGTCTTCTTAATTGCTTTCTTCCTTCATTTCCTGCATTTGACTCTTTTCTCTGGGTATTTTGTCCTCGTTGTTTTTTTTCCTTTATTTTGTTATTTGTTTTCCTATATTTCTCTTTCTTTCTTTCTTTCTTTCTTTCTTTCTTTCTTTCTTTCTTCCTTTCTTTCTGTTTTTCTTTCCTGATTTCTTTCTTTATTTTGTCATTCTTTCTTTTTGTTTTATTTATCTTCCTCTCTTATACTCATCTCTCTTTCTCTCTATTTAGGTGTTTCAAGAGCAAAGGGACAACACTGATCCTCAGGGATCCCAATTGTAAACCTTTGCGTTACAGCTCCTGTTCTATTAATACTTTATGCTCCCTGTATCTGGAATGAAGAACTTAAGGGTACTCTAGGGGCAGTGTTTAAGTTATTTGGTCTCTGTGTGCATTTATAAAATTCCTATATTAGACAGTAGCTCAGGGAAGGTTTGAGACTCCTGATTTAAAGAGTGTAATTGACCTCTAGGCTGCATGTGATAGGGAAAGAAGTATATGCTAGCTAGTTGAAACTGATGTCTTTTGTGATGCAGGAGTGTAGAACAGAAAACATTGGGATGTAGGTTTCATGTACGATGTAGGTAGTGAAAGTGTGGTATGGAAGTGCAGTGTGGATGCAGGTTATAGTTTAGCTGGTGGTGTCAGATTTCCCTACAAAAGTATGAGAGTGTCATGCTTACCCTAATGTGCATTGCATAATGATGTTCAGTACACTCATTTTCTACAGGCAGACCATTTAAGGCACACTATTTCTTTCTTCCTCAGGACACACCCTAATATCAATATAATAATTCATCACTATCAACTCTAAAATACTACTACACCAAACTAAAGGACCTGGAATGATAAAAAAACATAACATTCAAACACTAGATAACAAAAAATTAACTGTTGTCTTTTGAGTGTTAACAGCAGAGAAACTCCTTACTAAAACTTTTAAAAGGGAATAATTGAATATTGCACCCACAATAGTATCAGAGATGGTAGTTAAAAAGATCAGCACATTGCATTTTACTCCTTCCTAAAGAATTCTTAATGGAAATACATGAGAAACCGGTGTGTACATAACAAAACTGTTTTAACATGCCATATTTTATAGTTAATTACTTTTTTATCTGTACAATGGTTTTAATTAACTATGCACTTTACAAATAAAACGGACTTACTTAAACTTACTTAGTTAATAAGACCATTGTAAAAATAATGTGTATGGATACAGTGTTACGTTAAGTGTTTGCAGTTTAATTGAAATAGAAATACTATGGCTGAATTTCAAACTCTGTGAAATCAAATATAACTTCTTGCTGCAGACACAGCTGAACTAGCACCTAATCTATCATATAGGTCCATCTGACATAATGTTTTGACACAGTTGCAGCTGACAGCCCTTAATTTATTAAATCTGTCATCCTTTGTCAAATTCTATTGAAGGTGTTGTACCTGAATAGCATGGTCAGAATATTGACTGACATAATACTCTGTACTAAACATTGTTCATAAACATTATTGCCACATTTAGGACATGATTTTTATGTCAAATGATCGACTATTTTTAAATTTTATTAGAATTCCATAGCAGCAAAGTAAATAATACATAACTGAACACATACATCAAGACTTCCACCATTGCCCATTTTAAGCCCCAATCCTAACCAATGCCCTCGACATCAAGTTAACATGAGGTACAAACTATATGATAGATAATAGACTTAATTACCCCGTCATATACTCCCTCACGGATGTACATGTTACGACGTGTGGTATTACCACGCGTACCGTTACAACGCGTCTTTTACAACGCAAGTCGTTACCACGACTTGCGCTGTAGTGGTGCGGACTTAGGAATAGTTTAATTTACTATTCCAACACCAGCCTATGTACAGTAGGGAAGGTGTTGGACTAGTAAATCTACTATTCCTTGTCCTTTAGCGACCTCCAGCGCAAGTCGTGGTTACGACTTGCGTTCTGAAATACGCGTTGTAACGGTACTGCGGGGTAACATCCGTGTCGTAAAGCATGTTCCCCCTCCCTCACCACCCCCCAAATCATTAACCCTAATCTCCTTTTTCTATATCCTTTAACAGGATATAAACTGTATTCCATGTGGTACTCATTGAGAAACTTGGCCCGCCACATCTCAAAGGACGGAGCCTCTTGCTGTAGCTAAAGTGAGGCAATTGCCAACTGAGCAACCACCGTGGCCATAAAAATAGGATAACGGTGTTCATATAGTAGCTGCCCCTGGCGGAAATCTTCCCCAATACCAAGCAACATCATAGACTGAGAAATTTTAACACAGTCCCCGGTTATTTCTGACAAAAACCTCTCTATAGATTATTTCAGAGTGTCCAATACCGCACATGCAAAAAACACGTGCACAATGTCTGCACTATCCTTTCCACAGAGGCAACACTTCCCACCATGCTGCCCCCCCCCCCCCCACTTCATCATTTTAAGAGGGGTATGATACAAATTTAATAACATTTTATAATGATGACTTTTAAGGCTGGCTGCAGGAAAGATCCTCCCTGTCAAATCAATGGATTTTTCCAATGAGATTTCAGGGTTCCCCAACCATGTTCTCCATCTCATATTATATTTTTCTAGATCATCCGTTCTGCCCTCTAACAGTGTTTTATAAATTAGCTCGATGTTTCCCTGCTGTCTAATAGATTCTACAATTTTAAACTTCATAATGCAAATAGGGTGTTTTCCCAGAAAGTCCCTTACTTGTAAGTATTTAAAAAATTGAGTTGTGGGTAGATGGAATTTATCCGCCAACTCCGCAAATAAGTGTAATCTCCCATCATCATGATATAAGTCGCCAAGTCAGGTAATCCCCTTCCTTCTCAAGCCTAAGGCCACCTGGTCCCAGAAGATCGGGGGCAGCACTCCTGTGGCATTAGTGGGGGTATACATGGAAAGTACTGGAATCTCGAAGCTTTTCCGTACAGTCTTCCAGACTTTAAACACAGCATTTAATACCTTGAAGTGCGTTCTTTTAAAATAACTGCTGTCCACTCTTTTGAATAGGCAATGCTTGACCTTTGACCCTAGAATCATCTGATAAATTGAGGGGGCTTTGGCCAGATTACTAATCTCTTCTCCAGTACGTAAAATACGTGCATTAACCAAAATACAGGAATAGTAATACAAAGCAAAGTCAGGGATAGACCATCCTCCTCTTTCTCAAGAAGTGTGGAAAAGTAAATTTTGCCATGTTCTGTGTCCCTACGTGTCCCCCATCTTATGTTATGTGTGTATGATTAATATGCATATGTATTCCCCATGTTCGATTAAAGACGCAATTACAGTTGTGTCCATCTCTAGTATGCCAGTTTCCAGTTCTCGTGAAAGATACGAGTATTAGGCCTATGTAAAGTTACGTTGCCACGTTTCTCAGTGTGCACGTTATTTCATTGTAAAGTCCCCGTTTCTAGGCCTCAAAAGGGCCCGGACACCAGATTCAGCTCCTGTCTCCTGAGCCCTCGCTGAGGAGCGATACAGCCCCCACCTGTATCCTCGACCCTTCACTTACTTCCTGCCTCACAGTGCCCGGCTCGGCCTGGCTCTGCCTGCTAGTCTGCCAAGAATATGTTATGATTCTAGTTATCAGTCCAGCCCTCCTTCTCTGCATTCCTAAACTACTGAATCGCATCAATAGTTTCCGTCACAGTCTAGCCTTTACGTCTCCATGTAAGAGAAATACTGTATTAATGGTCATTTAATATTCCTCAACACGCACTACATGTAGAATAATGCATGCACCAGTCTTAGAGTCTGTTAGCCTCTCCCCTCCTGACTCTTAGTTTATATCAACATGTTCTCTAAACATCAGATACTAGATATTGTTTAGGCACATGTCGCCCTGACTCTCCAGACTTCAGTCTCTGCTCCTAGCACAGAGTTCATAGCCCCCAGCTTCTCCTAGTAACACGTCATTGTCAGTTTGCGCACACCATTTAGGTTAGAGGTCCCGGCTCCTTAGGTAGCCCCCTCCATGTTTCCGCCCCATTTATGACATATTCTGTTACGTCTACATCACATGTCTATGTATACGCCTCCTGTTACACCCACTTTCACCCTTATCTTTCGCGACTGCTATTGACCACACCCACTGCTCCGCCTATTGTATGTATTGCAATTGCAACTGTTTTAGTATATATGCTTGTGTACTGTTATTAAATGTTAGCGCGCTCATCCCAGATCCAGCCCCGGCAGCTGCCGGGCTCTGCCATCCTATTCCTGTGCAGGTTGTCCTGTTCCTGTCCTTATGCTGTATTAAACCTGCAAACTCCTACTACCTCGAATCTTGACTCTTATTTATTGAGCTATCTGTTATTGCTATGTCCAGTAAAACCTAGATCCGGTATTATTTATTTATATACCACATAATGGCGCCCGAATAGGGACTTGCCCTTTCCCCACGCGCCGGTGAAGCCACGCCGGCCCCCTGACCCTCTGCAGCCGTGACGGAACCATACCGTGCACATGCAGATATTTCTGCTTCAAGTATCCCTCAGGCCCACGGAGGAGACGGAGGTGGCGGTCCAGCATCCAGACGAGGCGGTGGAGGAACGCGGCGAGTCCCGACCAGAGCCCAAGCCGAGAGTCCAAGGTCCGAGGTATCCGGAGGCCCACCCGTAACTGAAGTCCGAAGTTCGTCCGTCCGGCGTCGAAGCAGTCCAGTCCAGTCCGAGGCCTTCCGTTCTTGCTGCCCGGTGAGTACCGTTGCTGGGGTAGTATCTAGACAGGGTCAATCTAATTGTCTCTGGTCCGTGGGGTTTTGGTGGTACACAGATCCCAAAACGAAGTGTCCACTCCGGTGGATGCGGGTCCTGACGTGTCTCTTTATGAGACCGGTAAGTTTCGTACTGTTTCAGCAGTGCATCTAGTTTCTGTTCTAGTCAGTTCTGTTCTCAAAAAGATTCATGTATTCTGTTTTCCGTATTCCAGGTAGTATTTTGTCAGACCTGTTATTTTAAATGTTCTTCATGTATTTTAATGTCGTGGTATGAGAGTGGTGTAATTATCGTGTTCATTGTGTATTGTATTGTGTTCAGATTACAGTTCAGTCATGCCGTTATTTTCCAGACTACGTCAGTTAAGAACTAGAAAAGGTCTGTTAGAAGCAGCAGTTCCTGTCCCGCCTAGGGACAGTCCAGGTCATTTTATGTATCAGAAGCATGGCATAAGTGCCATATTATATCTAGATTTATGGGTAGAGTATACCAAACAGTTAGAAGAAAAGTATAGATGGCCCGTATCGGGTACATGGGATGCCGAGTGCATCATGCGAGTAGAAGAAGCATTATGGAAAAAGAAAGCCAGACAGTCACAGAAAGATGCCATCGAGTTATGGCGCAAAGAATCTCATAAAAGAACCGAAAAAGAAATCAGAAAGTCAGAATTAAGTAGAGAATCCTTAGAACGAGCCCAAGAAAGGGAATTAATCGAGATAGGTGAACGAGTCAAAACCGAACAGTCAGATAGACAGAGGCATGCCCTTATTAAGGGTATGTATCCTCTTCTTGCCGAGGGCTTGCCAAAAGCGACCCCGGAGGCATCCAGTAATTTTCCGCCACCATTAGTTCCGACCAAGCTACGTCACAAACCGACCGCAGCTGATATTTTTATTTCGTCCTACTTGGACGACACGGTCCCAGAATATGCAAATCCTGTTCCGCCAGCTCCTGTAAATAATGTAAATCCTGCTCCCCCAGTCACCGGAGTACCTGCCACGGTACCCCCGGTCCAGTCCACATTGCAATTTCCCACTCCGCCAGTACGAAGAGTATCAGTCGATGATACCAGTTCAGGGGCCGCAGGAGGAGGTCCTCCTGGTACCCCGCCACCACACCAACGTTTAACATTAGTCGAGTTACATGAATGTGCGTTACAGCGTACGCCCAAATATAAGTCCGTTGCAGATATCCGACGAGCCCTTACTGAATGCCGCTATGATCCAGTTGCAGGTGATGATAGTACAGTTATATATTCCATCCGTGTAAGACGGGTGACCGGGTATTTGGACACCCTACCAGATATGAAAGAAGATCTAGACAGAATATATCGTTTCATCCGTACAGGGGATGATCCAGAAAGTATAGGTGAAGCCATGTCTCAAAGGAAAGCTGAGATCCAGCTCATGCTATTAAAGTTTCTGATTAATTGTTTAATAAGGGAACAAGATTATCCGACCAAAGATCCGGCCGAAATGAGAATCCTGACAAGGTGGAGTGATAATATAGCCGAGGGTAAGCACAGAACCGTCAGTAGTATAGAGAGTATGTACAAGAGAATTCGTAAAGAAATAATAAAGTTACATGAACAACGTAAAGCAGCACAAGTAAGCGAGAAGGAGAATGACTCTTCTACTGAAGAGGTAGACGACGAGAATCCCGCCAGAATAGCGTATGTAGGTAAATCTAGATTTCCAGACCGCCATTTACGCCTAGAACACAAGTCAGTTTTTCATTATCCAGCACCAGAACAAGGTTCTCTAGAACAAGTATTTCAAGCTACCGATCAAATTCTGAAATCACGAATCGGTTATAGTGAGTTAAGTACTATGCATGAACAAGAACTAGCCCGATCAGCAGTCCGATGGATTACTGATTCTACCACTTTTCCAGATGAAATAGTGGCACAAATGTTTCTGAAATTGCCCCCAGCTGAGCAACGACTGGTGGGTATGTATATGATCCAGCACCTCATTACTCTGTATGAGGGTCAACATTCTGATCCAGGTCCGTTACACGATGTCCTGAACGAGTTACTCCAGTATAGATGGAAAGGTTTAGGTACCGATTTAATTAGTGTCATTCTAGAACAGCGCCACAAATATAGAACGTTCCTGAACCCGCATTTTGTTCATGTCTCACCTCCAGAAAGTAAACCGTTTTATAGAGACAGACAGAACCCGTTACGAGAAGTACACCCAGTCAGGACAACAGATGGTGAAATGCAACGAGTGTTTGTTTACACCCCGATTACAAAGATGGAACTCTTAGAGATGAAGAAATTAATTCCCTGTCATGACAAAGATCCAGCAGGGTTCCACCGAGAATTAAAAGACATGCTCCGTATGGGAGAATACACGTATCCAGATATTATTAAAATGTTAAAAGTCCTGTTGCCCGCAGGCATATACGAGAAACTCAAGGAAAAAGATTGGGAGGTGGGAGAGAAAAAGATCGATTGGGCAGTTCTAGAAGCTGAAGATAAGATACGAGTACCAGGTACCGGTCTTGGAGAGAAATGTAAAGAATTACCAGAACTGTTAATACAAGTTTTGCCCAGATTATTAGCCACTAAAAAGGAAGACTGGGATGCAATCTCAGCCTGTAAACAGAAACAAGACGAAGACACTAGTGATTTTTATTCTAGATTTGAAAAATGTTTTATTATAAACAGTGGCCTCAAGACAAGTAGCGAGTCATACCCTCATCTTTTTGTTACTAAATTAGTCGAGAATTCAAGTCCACAAGTTAAGAATCGAGTTTTGAAAGTAGAAAGTACATGGCAAGCTAGTACCCCGTCCCAGATGTTACAGATGCTTCAGTATCACCAGAATAGAATCAGAGAAGAGCAAGATCATGAAAGAAAACGTATGAAAGACACGAAAATGAAAGTACTAGTTGCACAATCTGTTCCACAAGACAGTCAGAAGAGGGGTCCGAATCAAGCCAGTCATCCTGCAGCTCCCGTTAAAGGGACATGCAATTATTGTAAACAGCCAGGTCATTTTATAAACGAGTGTGCAGTTCTGAAACATAATATAGCCACTGGTAAAACTAAAGAAAGACCACGTCCGCCTAGACAAGAACAAGTTTCACAGACTTCTCAGCCACAGAATGCACAACAGACAGTTCCAGCACCGCAGCCTATTGCTGCAACACAGCATGTTACACAGCAGATGTACCAGTATGCACAGTCTGAGTATCCAGAGTATCAGCCATATTCATGAAACAGCCTAGAGAGGGAGGTAGGCTTGCCTCTCATCGAGATTCCTGTAGATCAAGAAGGTCCCTATGTTCATAGTCAGGTACTAGGGAAAGACAGAAAGTTTCTGATTGATACAGGGGCAAGTAGGACGACTATCAGTCACGCCGAAGTTCCAGGGGCTCCGCTCTCAGGCTCTAGAAATGTTTCCCTTGGATTTTCAGGAAAGCCTATTGTAAACGAGATATCTAAGCCAGTTACTCTAGAAGTAGGTCCATTGTCCCGAACTACTGATCTGTTACTTACGAAGTCATGTCCAGAAAATCTGTTAGGTATTAAAACACTGAAAGAATTAGGTGCAGTTATTTGCTGCTCCCCAGAGGGAATACGACTGTTTCTACGTGACTTCAAGGGTCACTATGTATTACGAGATTTTGATCCGAGATTGTCTAATGTTCCGCAGCATCTATGGGCGCAAGGTCCAACTGATGTAGGTTATATGCAAATCACACCCCATCGTGTGACTCTCAAACCAGGTGTAGTGTTACCACGAATCAGACAGTACAGATTGCCACCTGAGGCTGTAGCAGCCTTATCCAAAATTATTGACGAGCTCATCGCTCAAGGAGTAGTTGTAGAAACTGACTCCAATGTATGTAATTCTCCGATCATTCCAGTCATGAAACGTACTGATCCAAATGCACCCCCAGTATATCGATTAGTGATTGACCTTCGAGAACTCAATAAATGTATTATTCCCCAGTATCCAGTTGTCCCAGATATTTCTTCCCTATTGACAGCCATTGATTCCGAAGCCTCATTTTTTACAGTCATAGACCTCAAGAACGCGTTTTTCAGTGTCCCCATTCATCCAGACAGCCAGTTTCTTTTCGGATTTTGTTTAAATGGTAGGAGCTATAAATTCACACGAGCTCCTCAAGGTTTCACAGAAAGTCCTAGTATTTACAGTCAAGCACTTAAGAGACAACTAGACAACATTCACATGCCAACAGACACTGCCCTGCTCCAGTATGTCGATGATCTACTGATCACAGCCCGTTCTGAACGTGCTTGCGAGCGAGCATCACTCACAGTCTTGTATTTCCTTGCCGAGATGGGGCACAAGGTGTCCCCTTCGAAGCTTCAATTCTGTGTCCAGCAAGTGATCTACTTAGGCCACTTACTGTCCAAGTGGGGTAGGCAGTTGACACCAGACCGTATCCAGTTAATAGCGAGTCTTCCTCAGCCCAAGACACAGAAGGAGGTACGTGCTTTTATCGGCCTTACTTCTTATTGCAGACAATGGATTCCTCAGTATGCATTTCTAGCTAAGCCACTGATACAGTTAACGACACAGGAGGCAGCCCTATCGACTGTCCTCCCTTGGACATCTGAACATACACTTAGTTTCAATGAGTTAAAGAAAGCTTTATGTCAGGCTCCTGTTCTAGCTACACCGAACTACAGTAAGCCTTTTACACTTTTCGTCACAGAACGCGAAGGTACAGCATTATCTGTTCTCACACAAGATCAAGCAGGTCAATACAAGCCCTGTGCTTATTTTTCGAGCACATTAGATCCTGTAGCCCAGGCTCTGCCTGCGTGCCTCAAGTCAGTTGCAGCCACAGCACTAGCTATCAGACAAAGTGATTCCATAGTATTAGGACATTCCTTGACAGTACAAGTTCCACACTCCGTGGAAGTTCTTTTAAACCGTACACAGACTCAACACTTGACAATTGCACGTTTAACAGGTTATGAATTGACACTGTTCCAGCCACACATAGAAATCAGACGCTGCAACGTTCTAAATCCTGCTACACTGTTACCGTCAGTTAATTCAAATCCTGCCACACACGACTGTGTGGAAGTAGTTAACACTATGACAAAGCCAAGACAAGATCTGACAGATATTCCATTACCAGATCCCGACCTGACACTTTATGTGGATGGTTCATGTATGAGAACAAGTACAGGAGAACTAGTAGCCGCGTATGCAGTGACTACTGACACTGACGTTATAGAAACACACCGTATTGACACCCTGTCTGCTCAAGCAGCAGAGCTAGTTGCTCTGACCCAAGCCTGCATACACGCTAAGAACCTGAAAGTTAATGTTTACACAGATTCACGTTACGCATTTGGAGTCGTACACGACTTTGGAGTACTCTGGCAGGAGAGAGGTTTCATGACTTCTCATGGAACCAAGATTCAGCATGGTCTCCTTATTCAAGCTCTGTTAGATGCCATACATTTACCGACATCTATTGCTATCATGAAGTGCAAAGCACATACGAAAGTTACTGACATTATTTCTCAAGGTAATGATCTAGCAGATCGCACAGCCAAGCTTACAGCACAGACTCCAGACATTTCAGTTAATCCGACACAGACACCTACTCCAGATCCGACTACATGCATGACAGTTAAGGACCCCACTCAAGATGTCATAGATATCCAGTTACATGCTACTCCCGATGAAATCAAGAAATGGTCCGAACAAGGAGGGGTCCAGACAGATCAGGGATGGGTAACGAAGGGTAGAGCCACATGGTTTCTCCCCGACTCTATGGTTCAAGTCATTATCAATACCGCACATAGTCCAGCACATTTAGGAGAAAAAGCTATGTTAGACAGTATCCAGAACATTTGGTTCAACAAGCATTTACGAGCTGCAGCCAAGCAGAAAGTCCGTACCTGTATGATATGTTGCCAGTTTAATCCAGGTAAAAGTGTCCCGGTGGAACAAGGTGGATTCCAGCCCCCTGACCACCCTTTTGAGGTCCTCCAGATGGATTATATTCAAATGGAGCGATGTCGAGGTTTCAAGTATGTCCTTGTAGTTGTATGCGCTCTATCCAGGTGGACAGAAGCATATCCAGTTCCAGATTACACAGCCGCGACCACTGCCAAGCAGTTGGTTCGTGAGTTCTTCCCCCGTTATGGACTCCCTAGAGTCGTATATTCTGATAACGGCCAGCCATTCTCATCTGAGCTTATGAAACATGTTTCCCTTTTGTTAGGGTACCAGTGGAAGTTCCATTGTGTACGCCATCCTGAAGCAGCCGGTCTAGTAGAGAGACATAATCAGACCCTGAAAATCCGCATTGCCAAAATATGTAAAGAGAAAGGTGTAGACTGGCTAGTAGCTCTGCCAGTCGCTTTGTTTTATATGCGCATGGTCGCACATTCCAGATCAGGTCTGTCCCCGTACGAGGTCGTATTCGGCCGCCCCCCTAATATGTGGGGTACACCTAGACCCCGAAGTATTACAGATGTTTCAAGTAATATGCTGACAGATTACCTAGCTTCCTTGATGTCTGCCCTACACTCTTGTCGTTCACAGGTTGCCGCCGCATTTCCAGACAATACCGAGGTGGCACCGCATGAAATCGTTCCCGGAAATCTGGTCCTTGTGAGGAACTTTGATCGTTCAAGTCCGCTGGAGCCCCGCTGGAAGGAACCCCGACAGGTCCTCCTGGCCACCCGTACTGCCGTCAAGCTGGAAGGCAGGAAGGGCTGGGTCCACCTGTCTCATGTGAAAAGATTTTACGGACTAAAGCCTGTTTCTAAGAACATTTCCCAGGATTTGAAAGACTGCCAAAGTACTATTCTTAAGGACTGTCCCGCAAAAGACAATGATACTGAACCCTCCCTGTTAGAGAAAACTCCGCAACAGGAGTATAAGAGGAAATTAAGGTCTAGTAAAATAAGTCAGCCAGTTTGATTGTCTAAGTCCTCCCCTAGGTGAAACGGTTAGACCGGTTTCTGACATGTATAAAATAGACCCCCATAGTGAGAGAGTTAGTCAAAACTCAATCCGATGTATCGTTTTTCTAAGTTTCATATTGTTTTTCAGCCTCATGATTACCTGCACAGGTTATGCTTTTTATTTGTATTTTCCAGTTTCTCATGTAAATAAGTCTTCGATTGCTACAGTAGAGCACACGTTTAGTGATCTGCCTCCTCATGAACTCTCATATCGTCTTGCTATGCGTAATAATTCCTTTATCCGCATGTTACATTATTCACACCAGACCAGCAATGCCACTAATTGTTGGGTGTGTGGTCGACTCCCCCCATTCCAGACACCGAAGGGAGTTCTGCCACTCTTTCCTTATCCATTTTCACATAATGGTTCGTGTGGAGCATGGTCCACGTTAACGTCATCCTCAACAGATATGTCTTTTCTTAACAGTACATGTTTCCCAGACAAGCAAGGTCTTCCCCACAGAACAGGGTTAGATCTAGAAAATGAAGTTTATAATTTAGGTAATTATTCTTCGAATTTTATGGTCCTGAATGTTCAGTCTGATACTACTCCAGACTTACCTGCTATGTCAGTATTACCAGTCAAAGGTGAATTATGTGTCCGAAAGAATGGTTCCGTACATGTAGGACATAGTGATTGTACTACTATTGTCAAGTATAGTGACAGTAGGAAATCTATTTTGAAAGCTTCACGTCATTCTTATTTTGTTTGTGGTCAGACCGCATATGTTCGTCTGCCCCTCGATTGGGAGGGAACCTGTTACATTGCCTTCCTACTGCCACCAGTTTTTCTAGCCCCACCTGACTATCATAGGAATTCCCACCTAGTACATACTAGACACAAGAGAGACCTCCCGATTGTCGATTATACTGAAACTGCTCTAGAACAATATATAGATATCAATAAAGGTGTATTTCCCTATTTAGGTACAGTCGTGAATAGTAAACTGATACGTAGATTAACCAGAACCCTTGAAGCAGTAGTGATTGAGACTACTTCTGCTCTAGGTAACTTAACCGAAGAGCAATCCTTTATGAGAATTGTCGTGCTCCAGAATCGTCTCGTCCTTGACGTCATACTGGCCGATAGGGGCGGGGCATGTAGAGTCATCGGATCTAGTTGCTGCATTTTCATTCCTAATAACGCGCCGTCTGTTTATTCAGCTATAACCAGACTCCATAAAATTGCCCATATGTTACACCAAGATCCAGGCACCTGGACATGGTCCGGTTGGTTCTGGAATATAATTTCCGCCTGGGGATGGAAAGTATTGTCCTTTCTAGGTATTGCAGTAGCGATCATATTCAGTTGCTGCCTATGTATACAATGTGGCCCTGCGATTTGTGGCATTTGTGCTACCTCTTGTATTCCTAGTCCCAAGTCCCGTTCTAAATCCCGTTCCAAGAAAATTCGAGACGAGCAAATGATACTGTATGAAATGATAGATGGTATCATGAATATTGATGTTTCCTGATGGAAACGTAGTGACAAGGAGGGAATGTGGAAAAGTAAATTTTGCCATGTTCTGTGTCCCTACGTGTCCCCCATCTTATGTTATGTGTGTATGATTAATATGCATATGTATTCCCCATGTTCGATTAAAGACGCAATTACAGTTGTGTCCATCTCTAGTATGCCAGTTTCCAGTTCTCGTGAAAGATACGAGTATTAGGCCTATGTAAAGTTACGTTGCCACGTTTCTCAGTGTGCACGTTATTTCATTGTAAAGTCCCCGTTTCTAGGCCTCAAAAGGGCCCGGACACCAGATTCAGCTCCTGTCTCCTGAGCCCTCGCTGAGGAGCGATACAGCCCCCACCTGTATCCTCAACCCTTCACTTACTTCCTGCCTCACAGTGCCCGGCTCGGCCTGGCTCTGCCTGCTAGTCTGCCAAGAATATGTTATGATTCTAGTTATCAGTCCAGCCCTCCTTCTCTGCATTCCTAAACTACTGAATCGCATCAATAGTTTCCGTCACAGTCTAGCCTTTACGTCTCCATGTAAGAGAAATACTGTATTAATGGTCATTTAATATTCCTCAACACGCACTACATGTAGAATAATGCATGCACCAGTCTTAGAGTCTGTTAGCCTCTCCCCTCCTGACTCTTAGTTTATATCAACATGTTCTCTAAACATCAGATACTAGATATTGTTTAGGCACATGTCGCCCTGACTCTCCAGACTTCAGTCTCTGCTCCTAGCACAGAGTTCATAGCCCCCAGCTTCTCCTAGTAACACGTCATTGTCAGTTTGCGCGCACCATTTAGGTTAGAGGTCCCGGCTCCTTAGGTAGCCCCCTCCATATTTCCGCCCCATTTATGACATATTCTGTTACGTCTACATCACATGTCTATGTATACGCCTCCTGTTACACCCACTTTCACCCTTATCTTTCGCGACTGCTATTGACCACACCCACTGCTCCGCCTATTGTATGTATTGCAATTGCAACTGTTTTAGTATATATGCTTGTGTACTGTTATTAAATGTTAGCGCGCTCATCCCAGATCCAGCCCCGGCAGCTGCCGGGCTCTGCCATCCTATTCCTGTGCAGGTTGTCCTGTTCCTGTCCTTATGCTGTATTAAACCTGCAAACTCCTACTACCTCGAATCTTGACTCTTATTTATTGAGCTATCTGTTATTGCTATGTCCAGTAAAACCTAGATCCGGTATTATTTATTTATATACCACAGAAGGAGTCATATATCAAGCAGCCCTACGAGATTTCCAAGGGGCCCACATAAAAGTACAGAGAGATTGTAAATATGTAAATATTGAATTTACTTATAGGATACCTCCAGGGGCACAGCCCTAAAAAAAGACATAACTTGCGGTAAGACATTCATTTTCAGAACGTTAGCTCTGCCACTAATGACAGATGGAGATTCTCCTACCTTTCAAGTGAGCATTTTACTCCCCAAATAATATCGCCCCAATTAACCTCAATGATCTCTTTAACAGAGGTACGGATCTTAATACCCAGATAGATAGCTTCCTTAACACACCTAGCATCCCCATCCATTGCTTGACTTGTACATAAAATTTGTGTTTTAGCAGTATTAAGTTTATACCCAGAAAGTGCCCCAAAAGTCTGCGCCAGGGATTCTATTTCAGGTATAGCGAGACAGGGATTACAAGTAACAATCGCTATATCATTGGCATAAACCATTACAGAATACTGTTCTTCTTGTACTTTACAGGGCAAAATCTTTCTACTTTGTTCTAGCCTAAGAATAAAAGGGTTAATATACAGCGCAGATAAAAGTGGTGAACAAGGACAGCCTTATTGTGTGCCTCTAGAAATCGCGATGGTCTCTGAGTAATATCCCATTGAGCAAATTTTCACTGAGGGGAGATGATAAAGGGCGTTTAAAGCACTTATATAGCCCTGCCCGAAACCCATGTGTTGCAGTCCCCATGAGAGGAAATGCCACAAAACCCGGTCAAGCGCCTTTTCGGCATTGAGTAAAATCAGGCCAAGTTCTCGAGATTCTACCTGTACGATATCTTGGAGAGTAATTACTCTACGCACATGGTCTACGGTCCCTCTCCCAGGTATAAAGCTGTGTTGTTTTAACAATACTATTGATGGTATAATTTTTGCCAACCTGGTGGCCAAGATTTTTGCATAGATTTGACCGTCGGCATTAAGAAGAGAGATTGGATGATAAGACCCCGGTAATTCAGATGGTTTCCACTTATTCTTCAACACACAAATATTGGCCTCGGACCAGGTTCGTGGAATCTCCCCTTTTTGTGAAGTTTGATAAACTTTAAGCATATCATTTTTTATCTCCTGAAAAAAGATCTTAAATACTTCCAAGGGGAGTCTGTCTGGTCCCGCAGCTTTCCCTACTGCAAGAGAATTTATGGCCTGCTCTAATTCCCCCATCCTAATAGGTTCAACATCCGTTTGAGCCAATTGGCCCCATAAAGTGGCTGGAAGTCCCATATCTGTCAGAGAAAGGCCCCCAGTATCGTTCTCTGTATATAATTCTGTATAAAAATCATGAAACACTATAAGAATTTCCTAGGGATCAGACACAATAACCCCATCCATTCTTTATTCGTCCTCTTATATTTGCAATTTCTAGGCTAAACATCGGCCCGTAGCCTCGCCATACTCGTGACACTCTTTTCTATATGTTTGATATTTTATGGTGCTCTCCTTGCTCCATTCTAGATTAATTTTGGCCTTACATCTCGCTAGATTATTCTGAAGTGGTGTGGTGTTATATCCTGCAGCTAACCCGTTAACTAATTCCTCTTCGACAATCTTAAGCTCATCATAAAAAACCTGCAATGCCTGTTTCACTAATTTACATTTTAAATACCCAAGGCTCGGTGTTTCCCCTCTAAATCCAGCTTTGGATGTATCCCATACAGTCCCTCAGGACGCGGAGTGTCTATTAATTTGCAAAAATTCCTTTATCCACACCGTCATGTGGTCAATACATTTTTTATCCATCAAATGCTTCCTGTCAAATGTAAACGTTCTCGGGGCTACACACCGAGCAAGTGCCGGGATTTCTACTACCACAAGTGCATGGTCCAAGGTCACCCTTGGGTATACACAGATTTTCAGCCCAGTAAACACTGATGTAGGTACAAAACAATAATCAAGATGTACAAGCCTGTTGTGGGGCTGTGAATAAAATGTATATCCTGGGTCTTGCCTATGCAAGCTGTTCCACACATCCAATAGCCCATGATCAGTTAGTAATTGAAATAGAGCCTTGATGATCCGGGGTTTCCTACCTTTATAGTTTCGCCTCCAATTTTGAAAAGCGTCAGAGGTCAAATTTATATTAAGATCCCCACACAAGAATAACAGAATGAGCCATGTAGCAAGCTCCCCATTCAAATATTCCAATATTGGGGCTTCATCAAGGTTAGAACCGTATATTGTACAGAGGGTAAATATACCCCCCCCTGTCCTACATTCCACAATGGCCCAAAATCATCCCGATGTGGATACACCACATCGGGCTGAATCACCCGAAGCTCTCTGGAGACCCTCTGCCTTTTATTATAATTATTTAACCCTCACACATTCAGTGTCCATATTCGAAGGCCTAAATTTGCCATAAATTCAAGGTTGCCATACCTACAGGCCTATACGCAAATCTTTTTAACCCTCTGTACTTTTCTTTGCTGCTTTGAATCTTCCTTTTTCTTTTACTTTTGCCCTCCTCTTTACCCTCTCCACCACCCTCCCCCCAACACCACCCCTACAGCACACCCCACAGCCCCACTACCTTGAGGCTTTAGGACTGTTAGTCCTAGCGGTGACATGCTCCCTACACCTAAAAGTCCCTCCCACACCCGTGAAGTCCCCCAACAATTGAACCTAACAAAAAAAACATTAACCTACAGATCAACAGCTGGGGGGTATACAACTTCATAAACAAGAGTTATGCAAATAATTAGGCATAAGAGCACAAAAGGAAGCTGCAAATCTGATAATAATTCTATAAGCCTAATCCCTCCTTATCCTTCTTTGAGGGTTTGCAGAAACTCTTTCGCCAAAATTTCAGAGGTGAAAAACCTAGTATTCCCTTTATGGATGATTTTAAGTTTGGCTGGCTGTAGTAAGAAAGCTTGGGTCCCCTTAGTTTGAAATGGTAGAATAAACTGAGGTAATTGTCAGCGTTTCTCTACCGTCTGATGGCCGTAATCTGGCCTAACAAAAAATTCAACCCCCTTGCCAACTCTTTTCCTATCGGGACAGGCCAGATCGGAAACTGCTTCTCATGCCAAAAAAGTTGTTAAATTAAATCAGTATGGCCCTTGGTTTAGCCACTTCTGCCGACTGACCTGGCTGGGCCCGGACAGAAAAGGGAAAACGGTGAGCCCTCTGAATCCTCTGTCTGCCAGTCCCATTGAGTTCATTCTGGAAACGCCTCAGTAAACAATTCAATAATAAATTTACAAGGATCCTGTCCTTCAACCCCCTCAGGAATTTGAAAGACTCGCAGATTGTTCCGCCGAGCTCTGTTCTCCAAATCAATAAGTTTCCATAGCATATCATCCTTCACTGCACGTAAAGTCTCATTCATCGTCTTTTGTGAAGCTAGTTTATCCTCCAAATACGAAATACAGGCTTCTGCCTCGGTAATTCTTGCAGTAAACTCTGAGCAAGTCTTGGCGATACGCCGTACTGAATTTTGTAATTTACGACAGACATTCTGTGTCCTTTGGCTTTCTAATCGCGTTTCCTCCCTGTGAGTAATCACTGTTCGATATATAAGACTCAAGGATACCTCTTCTGATGGCTCTAGTGTTCTTCGCACCACAGAGGGGTAAGATTTATCCGGGGTTCTAACCATTGACTTTTGCACCGGTAAAGAGGAATTGGCAAAGTAGCAAGACTCCTCTGTCAAAGCCCTTTTATTCCGCATTGTCTGGGGGCTCCCCTCCGATGAATCCCTTTCCGTATCCTCAGGGGGTGTAGTACTATGCTCACTCAGTTCATCCCAATGTTGAGCCATATGCGTTTTCCCATTTCTCATCATCTCCTCATTGGATATATCCGAATGATCTGATAATGACAAGAACTTATCCACAAGATCCACCAACTCCGCCTCCTTCGTTAGTGAATCTAGACTGAGTGACTCTGTCCTATTAAGAGCCCCAGCCAAGCCAACCGAGCCATTTTCACTTCTAACCACAATGTTATTATCATTACAAAGCTTCTGTGGTACAACTGGTTCAGTATCTTGGCAACCCAGTTCCAGGGGTTCACCCCACTGTTGTTCACTCCTGCAGGATTGCGCCCATCCTTTTTACCAGCGCCATTATCCAGATCCATATTGCTGCCAGATATTAAATTGTCCAAGGCAACAGCGTCATACAGAGAAATCTGCTGAGCACCTGAACTCTCCTTCATGATGACCGGGGGAACCAACAACAGCTTCAACACTCAATGTTCCTAGGAGCTTGTCTGTTTGGGGATTCGGAACACCCTGGATCCCCGTTTTCCCACTCTTCCCACCTTTGCCTTGTGAGAAAATTTGCGGGATAGTGCATTTTACGGGACTGACCATGCCCGTAGAGTTACCACGGGCACAGCTCTCGCCTTTATTTGTTTTACCATTGAGATTAGAGGCTTTCTTACGGCTCAGCGGCTCCGCGGTTTTTCCTACCGTTCCGGAGACAGTTCCAACAGCTGCCACTGTAGCAGCAGCAGTAGCACCATCAGCCAGGGCCTGGGCTTTCCCTCTAGCTCCTTTAGGCGGCATTATCGGTGTTCTGCGATATCCTGTTCTCGACTCTCCAGTAGTTTTGCCTGCAACAGTTGCTGCTTCTCGGCTCGGCGTCTACGCCCGGCCCCTTGTGGCTACAATGTATCTAAATCGGATTTTGCTGAGATAACCTGAACATGCCAATAGTACCAGGACTGAGCTTCGCACACCTCGGTAAGTGCTCTGACCCACTTTCACCCTCTCATCCTCTCACTATCCACAGTACATCTTCTTCACGGGTGTAGGAGGACAGGAGCTACCAGCTCACAGGACTGAGCTGGGGGCCGCCATCTTGCCTCTGTCAAATGATATTCTATATGTAATATTCTGATATATAGTTCTGTTGATTTCTACATTCCCACCCACTGTAAAACTAAGACAGTGTTCTCATTATAAGAGCTGCTATATTTCTTGTAATTCCCATGATATCCCCAATTCCAACAAAATCCCTTCTATTTCCTTTGGGTAACTGATTAGACTTTTTCATGTCAGTAATATCTTGGTTTTTTTGTGCCCCATTGCGTCTCCCATGCACTACTTCTGCCAGGCTCTCTACTCACATCCATTGTGGCGACAAGTTAATCATCCTGTGCAAAATTTTTCAGATACTTTGAGAGAGCCATCTGTATAACCCTGTTAACCATTCAATCGCAACACTGCTAGTTTCCATACCGGCTGCAGACCATGATGGAACTATCTGGAATACCAAAGTTCTGACTGAAGGATCAGAAGTAATTCTGCTTTGCCCTGAAGGTTCTGAGTTTTTCCAAGACTGAATGAATGATCACCATCTGTCGGTGAGAACCTGTTACTTACCGAGTCCGTCAAGATGCTATCCAGAGTGTCAGCAGTCACCAACATGTTGCTCATTGTCACCTCCCTTTGAGTGATGGTAGTATACATAGAATGTACAATGGCTAGTTCCTGCATGAGTGTTAACTGGAAGAAAAAGTACATTTCATACATGTGATTAACAGAGTCAATCAGGAACTTATTCACAAACTGCAACATACTGCAAAATGCTTATCCCAAAACCTTTGTCTGAAGACCTCTGCCTCCACCTCTCTTATCTTTACTACGAGATCTTTGCCCTACACATACAACTATAATTTTGTACTACCCGTGGGAGGGATGGGAGTGAGTGGCTGGAAAACAGGTAATAGTTATTACTAAATGGGAGAGCTTTAGGTAAAGGTAGTTAGGGTATATATATTCATTAAAAACCAAAGGTTATAGGGAGGTTACAGTTAGGTTCAGATTTTCCACACTCAAAACCATAGAAATTCAGCAGTTATAGCTAGAGTTATCTCAAGTAACTATAACTTGTGCCTAAGGTAATTATAACTCAACCCCGCCATGAACTGTTATCTCATGAACAATTTGACAGCAAAAGTTGCACTGATATTATCAATAATATCAGAGAAGATGTCACGAGTGAAGTAAAATGTGAGGTGCATAGTGACCTTGTGAGTTATAGTTGCCTTAGGGCACAAGGTATAGTTACTCCCCATTAGTAACAGTGCCAGACCATTGGGAACGGGGTCCCTAGGGCTTGAATCAGCCCGGGGAGGGGTCTGCGTGCCCCCTCACCCTTCTTACCTTTATCTGTACCCCAGAAGATGGAGTCCGAGGCTGAAAACGGTAAGGGGCCTATGAGCTGCCCTCTCAATATTTTATAAAGCTGGTCCCCGGGAAATGGGGACATCAGGGTTGGCTCATCCTTGGGAAGTGGACCACGTACACCTCTGACCTATATGCATATACAAAAATTAATGCGCCCTCAAGTAATACAACTGGTGCTATGTAAAGCGCTTTGATACCCGATTCGGGTCAAGTTAGCGCTATATAAAACTCTGTAAAAAAAACTAAAACATGGGACCTTACCCGCCCAGGGAATTAAAGAAAACAAGCACAGGAGACTGTACTTGTTTATTTTTTTTTTGATTTGGCCACAGATGCTCTGAGGCATCCGTCTGCACGATGAATTCTTTCTGGAAATCAGGAGTGGCCAGCACCGGAGCTGTGCACATCGCGCGCTTCAGTGTTTCGAATGCCTCCTGGCAAGCAGCCGTCCAGATCACCTTGCGGGGCTGCTTCCTGGACTTTAGCTCAGTCAAGGGGGCTACGATGGTACCATATCCCTTGACGAACCTGCGGTAGTATCCCGTGATGCCGAGGAAAGCTCGGACCTCAGTTTGGGTTTTGGGGGGCTCCCAGGCCATGATGGTTTCAATTTTGGCCTGGAGGGGTTGCACCTTACCCCCGCCCACCAGGTGTCCCAGGTACACGACAGATCCCTGTCCAATCTGGCACTTGCTAGCCTTGATGGTGAGGCCAGCGCGTTACAGAGCCTGCAGGACCTCCTGGAGATGCTGCAGATGGTCTTCCCAGGTGCTACTGTAGACAGCTATGTCATCCAGGTACGCCGCTGAGAAGGACTCCAGGCCAGACACCACCTGGTTCACCAACTGCTGGAAGGTGGCCGGAGCATTCTTGAGCCCGAAGGGCATCACTCTGAATTGGAAGTGGCCCTCGGGGGTGGAGAACGCTGTCTTCTCCTTCACTCCATCGGCCAAGGCAATCTGCCAGTACCCTGATGTCAAGTCGATGGTGCTGAGGTACTTAGCTGCTCCCAGCCGGTCAATCAGCTCATCCGCCCGTGGGATCGGGTGAGCATCTGTCTTGGTGACAAAGTTCAATCCCCGATAGTCCACACAGAACCGAAGTACTGGTGTGGTGCCCGGTGAGGCCGCTTTCGGCACCAACACGACCGGACTAGCAAACGGGCTGCTGGAGGGTTCGATCACCCCCAGCTCCAGCATTTGGGCCACCTCACCCTGGATGCTGTTCTTCACTTTCTCGGACAGCCGGTAAGACTTGGTTTTTACTGGCGGACTATCCCCTGTGTCCACATCATGGGTACACATATGTGTAAATGAGGGAGAACAACGAGGCGTGCTGCGCCAATACCTGGCGGCAGTCCCTCTGTTGCTCTGGGGTCAAGGATGGGGAGAGGACAACTCCCTCCACTGAACCATCCTTCTCCTGGGCCGCCAGAAGGTCAGGAAGAGGCTCACTCTCCTCCTCCTCGCTCCCATCCGTCACCATGAGGAGAGCATGCTCTGATCGCTCATGGTGATGCTTCAGGCGGTTGACGTGGAGCACCCGATGGGGCTGACGGGGGGTCTTCAAATCCACGGCGTAGGTGGTCTGGCCTCGACGCTCAACAATCTCGTACGGACCAGTCCACCGGTCCTGGAGGGCACTAAGCTCCCCAGGCTCCATGACCCACACCTTCTGTCCAGCGTCCAACTCCACCGTCCGAGTGTTGCGGTCATACCACTCCTTCATGACGGCTTGGCTAGCCTCTAAGTTGTCTGATGCTTCCTTCCACAGCTTGGCCATCTGGCTGCGGAATGCCAGCATGTAGCTGACGACATCACGGGGAAGCTTCTTCGAAGTCTTCTCCCACCCCTCCTTAACAAGGCTGAGGGGCCCCCGAACGGGATGGCCATAGAGCAGTTCGAAGGGGCTGAACCCGACTCCCTTCTGTGGTACCTCGCGGTATGAAAATAGCAGGCAAGGAGGGAGAAGGATGTCCCATTTCACCTCAATTCCTCTGGCAGGCTGCAGATCATACCCTTCAAGGTCTTGTGGAAGCGCTCTACGAGCCCGTTAGTCTGGGGGTGGTAAGGAGTGGAGAACCGATAGGTCACTCCGCACTCCTTCCTCATGGCCTGCATGTAGGCCAACATGAAGTTTGTGCCCCTGTCTGACACCACGACCTTGGGGAATCCCACTCTGGTAAATATCCCCATCAGGGCCCGCGCCACCACAGGTGCAGTGATGGTCCTCAGAGGAATAGCCTCTGGGTACCGAATGGCGTGGTCCACTAACACCAAGATGAACCGGTGTCCCGCAGAGGTCGGAGGGTCTATCGGCCCAACGATGTCGATACCGGCCCGCTCAAAAGGGGTCCCGACCACCGGGAGAGGTTCCAAAGGGTCCTTCATTTTGGTCCCCATCTTGCCACTTGCCTGGCAAGTCTTGCAGGTCTTGTAGTAGGTGTCAGAGACAACTCTCATCCTGGGCCAATTAAAATGTGGGTCTAGCCTCGCAAAGGTCTTGTCCTGGCCCAGGTATCCAGCTAAAGGAATCTCATGCGCCAATTCCAATAAGAAGACCCGGTAGCATTGGGGGACCACTAAGGCCCTCGAGGATCCATGCACCGGAACCTTAGGCTCACTGTAAAGGAGGCCATTCTCCCAGTACACGTGAAAACTGCCGGTCTCCTGTTGAATCACTTGGGCTTCGGCCTGTCGCCGCATGCCTTCAAGCGTGGGGCACTCCTTTTGCGCCCAACAGAATTCCTCCCGGGTAGGCCCTCCTTCCACATGCCACTCGGCAAGGGTCGGCTAGTCCCCCACGGGAACAACATCCACCTCCACGGACTCCGGGGGTACCTCCACAGGCTCCCCATCTATCACACGGGGTGTGTTCTCCACTCCATTCTCCCCTTCAGGACCAGCATTGGGTTGGGCCATTGTCTCAGGCTCCAACCCGAGTTGAGTTTCTTGACGGGCAACCATGGACCGCGTGACCACACAAGTCCACTCTGGTGACCCCAGCATCTCAGTGTGGGCCTTAAACTCTACTTCCTTCCAGGCGGTATGTTCCAGGTCGTTTCCTAGCAGACAGTCCACAGGCAAGGCAGGGCTTATCGCAACTCTCAACGGGCCTTGAACTCCTCCCCACTCAAAGGGAACCTGAGCCACGGGATAGTAGCTCAGACTGCCGTCAGCCAACACAGCTGGATGGAACACATCAGGTAGTACTTGCTCAGGGGACACCAGCCGCCTCACTACGGGGGTCATGCTGGCACCTGTGTCCCTCAGAGCGTCCACTTCCTCCCCATTGACCTTCACCCTCTGCTGGTACTTAGCAGTATTCCATGGTAAGGGCGTCACTGGGACCATCTCTCTATCCCCAAGTGAAACCAGGGTCAGGCCTGTCTACTCCCCCTCCCTATCTAGGGGCAGCTCCATCCCAAGCGCTAAACTAGCCACCCCAGGACTCTTGCCACCTGTGGGGGCTGGTGGTCGTTTGTGACACTGGGCATCTCCCTTGTAGTGTCCAACATCCCCGCATTCATAGCACCGGACAACTTTTGGCTGCTGACTCTTGTCAAGGTAAGTGGGCTTTGGGGTACTGGACTGAGGTGGGGCACCTACTCCTCTCCCAAACTGTCTAGTTTGTGGGCCTCGTGAGAACTCCTTCTTTTTATCTCCCCCCTCTTTCTTCTGGGGGCCGCCCTGTCCGCCTTTTGGGCCATCTCCCCCGGGGGCCTTGTGTGACACCCGGGTGCTGACCCAAGTATCTGCCTCCTCCGCAAGCTCACGGGGATCAGTCAGCTTGCGGTCCACCAGATTTTGGCACAGCTCCGGAAAACATTTATCCAAGAGGTTCTCTCTCAAAAAAAGATTGTACAGGCCCTCATAATTATGCACCTCGCTGCCACGCACCCAACAATCCAGAGCCTTACGGGCATAGTCAAAGAAATCCACCCAATTCTCAGTGGACAGCTTATGGCTGCCACTGAACTTTTGGAGATACCTTTCAGGGTTGAGGCCGAACTTTTTAATGAGCGCATCCTTCATGGGGGAATACCTGAACTGGTCTGCCTTATCCAAGTACAGGAGGGTGTCCCTGATGTTGGGAGGTATATAACAATACAGGCCACCTCCCCAGTGTTTCTCAGGCACCCCATGGGCGGTCAAGGCCACTTCATACGCCTCCAACCACCTAGCAATGTCATCCCCCTGTGTGTAGCTCGCGATCACCTCCTTGGGTAACCAAAATCTGGGCTCCTGTTGAACCCCTTATACGCTGCCACCATTGGGACTTCCTGGTGCACCCAATTGCAATGCTCGCAGCTCCATTTCTTTAAGCTGGAGCTTGTGCGCCAACTTCCTTTCTTCCATAGCTATCTTTCTTTCCTCCAAAGCAAGCTTCTTATCTTCCCTTTCTCTTTCCCTCTCGTGCTCTAGTTTGGCAAGCTCCCACTTCAATCGCCTCTCCTCCCTCCTGTCCTCATACTCCTGGGATGACGCACTCCCCCCAGATACTCCCTGCCCCGGAACGTCTTCTTGGCAACACATTGTCGGACATATCAATGTTGAGCAGGCCTGGGTCTTCTGGAGTGCCCGCCTCCCCTTGAGTGACCTGTCCCTCCTGTTCCCCATCCCCTCTCTCCTCTGGGTGGACCCTTACCCATGCCCTCAAGGCGGTACGGAGTTCTTCCTTTGTGGCTCTCCACCCAACCGGCACCCCCATCCCCTGACAAAATTCCCTAAGCTGCACCACTGTGTACTCCTCCAGATCGGCTAGCTGGAACTCCATTTTGCCAGGTGGGGACCCAGATAAAATCAAGGAAAGATATTAGGACGTGGGTACAATACTGGGTCAACACAGGTCTCTACGCACTCTACAGGCTAGACAGTGGGGGGGTTAATTGAGAAAGGTTGTAGGCACGATAGGTGTCCAGTCTAACTGCAGCGCACTCTGTCCCACTGGAGGGTGCTGTATAGTCACAGGTCCTGGATCCCACCGCTCGCCACCAAATGTAGGAACTGAGGTCACCAGTTCCCCGGGGGTAGCCTGGCATGAGCAGCTAGGCACCTGAAAGCTCAGGTGTTAAGTGACTACACAGCACACGCATCCACTGAGACAATAAGTGCAGGCAAGGACATAGACTACACCAGTTACGTTTGATTCAAATTTTTAAGCTTTTATATAAGATTAGAATCAGGGCAATCAAAAATTCACAGTAGCAATAACTTATTAGTTTCCCTTAAAAGCACATGTGTCTCATCACTCAGCAATAAATACTTAAATGAATAAATATTAAATATTAGATAACCGTGGGCTTGGCAACAACCTTGTTCCTAATCAGCACCTGCAAGGCAACCTTTATAAAGACATTCAAATAACATTGCATCAAGCATCAATAACCATTTCTTCATGTAAGCAACCATCTCATTTAGTGACTAAAAGCATCCAGGAAACTTTGCCTTAGACAAGAGTAAACCGTCCATTAAGTAGGAGTAAAACATTTCATTCTGTATTAATGGACATCACAGTGAAGATTGGGCATCAGCTCATTAGGTGAGAGAACTGGGCATTCATTAAGGCACAGATACCCCTGTATTCAGCAAAAGCACTTCCTTATACCACCATTACCCAAGCATCAGGGCCTACACCAGCTGGCATTCGCCTGGACCCCAGCAGGGGTTAACCAATGTCTTGGCCCAGTTCAGAGACCTGGCAGTCTCGCAAGAACTTCTCCACCACCCAGAGTCATCTAAGGCCAACAGGGCTCAACCACGATGTTCCCCGGGGGAGGGGCGAATTCCGCCCTCCTCCCCTGGGGGTGACATTCTATCTTAGGCCCTCCGGGGCCCTTGCGGCGGGTCAACTGGTGTAGGAGGGCTCGGGCTCCTTCGGGAGCTCTCCGGTGGTCTGGCACTGTGAGGGGCAGTCGCGAGGTGCAGCCGGGCTTCACGAGGCCCCGCGGGTGCAGCAAGCAGGAGAGGATCTCTTGCTCTCGTCGAGCGCTGCTGCGGGATCTGCCCCGGGTCCCAGACCTACCGATTCTCACTGGGCCCAGGACCAATCGTAGGAGACAGGGAGGAGGCGCGCCCGCAGATGCCGGTTGCAGAGCAGCCTGCGGGGGCGTGTAGGCCTCACGCTCGACAGCAGGAAGTGGTGGAGGGGGCGCGGCTGGTGACGCGGCAGGCGTCCCCTCACCATGTGACAGGGGAGGCAATGGCTTCGGGCCCGGAGCGGCCTTGTGGAATGTGGCGGCGGCCCTCTCCTGGTCCCGGGGGCCACTGAGGGGGTGATGAAGGCAGCACCGGCCCAGGGAGTGCCAGGCTGCGACGGTGAGTTCCGCAGCGCTGAGGGGGCAGTCTCAACTCTAGTGCTTCGTGACAGAAAGGGGCTCTGGCCTCACAGTGCTTCGTGAAATAAAGGGGCTCTGGACTCACAGCACTTCGTGAAAGACAGGGGCTCTGGCCTCACAGCGCTTCCCAGTGGGGGCACAGTTGACGAGCGCTGGATAGATAATACATGCAAAATAGCCGTTGCAGCTATCAGGCAGGTCAGCATTCTAGCGCTGAGGGGGGGGAAGAGCGCTTCTCAGGTGGCCCAAGTCACTTCAGGTTTAGGCTTGCAGTTCAGTCAGGGGGGGGTTGGCGCAGAGAGGGGAGAGCGCTTGGCAGGCAGATCAGTACCTGGTTGATCCCCAAGATTCCTGATTAGCGCGGGAAAGCTTCTTCTTGGCGCGTGTTGGTTCTGACGCCCTTTGTTTGTAGTTCCTTGGTTTCTTGAGGGGGGGGTAGAGTTGAAGGCTTTACAGCAGGTCACTTCAGGTGGTCCCTGGGTTCCCCTCCCGCCGGGCCAGATCAGTGGGCTAGGTCAGGGTTCCTCACTCTACTTGGAAGGCAGCACCTAAGCCCTGTCACTCCCAGTGCTAAATCTCCTGCGTGGGTCCCCCAGGTCAGTGATGCCCCAACTCTCTACTCTGCTCTGACTGGAAAGTTACCCTCCCTTTCCTTATATAGCGACAGTTGGCAGTTGGCAGTGGCAGTTGGTATCACCTCCCCTGTTCTAGAAGGTTCCAGGAGCTTCCCTCATTCTAGCTATGGACAGGCTGGAAGGCTGGCATTGGTACATTGTTTAGGGTTCCAGTCAGCTCCTGGCTACTAGAGTGCACCTAAAAAGACCACGCTGCCGTAGCAGGGGTCAGTGGCAGCCATCTTAGGGGAAGAGAGCACCTGCACCTTAACATTGGGAAACAATGGGAAGGTGCCCAGAGACCTATGGCCAACAAAAAGTAGGTGGGAAAAATGAGGCCAAGGCGAAAAAAAATAGGGAAGACCACCCTAGGCCTGACAGGTCTAACATTAACCTTGAATCGTACCAACACAAATCTATACCTTTCATTAGATAGAAGTGAAAGGAAAGCTCCATACCCTGAACAGTTTTTAAAAATAAATGCCCCTATACAATGGGTTTCACAAGCTCTATGTGTTCATGTTGTAATAAGGGACTTTTGAGAAACAAGTCTCTCCCTCTTTTGAGTTCCAGGGGATACGGGGACTAATAACTGCAGTATATGTTCACCCAACCCATGCTGGTAAAAGCTGCCTTCATATAAGCAATCCAAGGGATTTGATGCATGTTGTCAAGGGTCAGACAATCAGACAAAATCAGTCTATTTATTTTGCATCCCTCTCCAGTCTATATCTTGATCCAGCACAGCAAGGGTCTGAGAGCAACAAGGTCACCAATGTATCTAAAACAAAGTTCCTGACGAACAAAAAAAGCTGGGGTACTTTGTTGACCCGCAGAATACACCTTAAAATGTATTTTCTGTGAGTTCAATTTTATCGACCGTCATGTAACCCCATACATCACTGTCATATAGCTCCTTGGAGAAGCACTTGGACTTAAAATACTTAACTAGAGGGTCCAGTCACCATGAGGCCAACCTCTGTGCAACGCTAGCTACAGTCCCCGTGGTCTTGACCAAATCACAAGTCTTACCCTCAACTAGGGGTTTAAAACTCATATTAGCATCAAATAGCACCAGCAGGTAAGAGAAAGCTGGGACCTTACCCAGGGTATGACTCCCCACCTTGAAGGTTTTGAAACTGGTGGAAATTCAGCGATGTGAAGAACTCTCTCCGCAAGTTGGGCTTTCAATATGATATGCTCTACCCTGCCTGTCTATGAGTTGAGGTCAATGGGAGGCCTCGCTCCTTGACAACCCAGCAGAGGCAAACGACTTTTGCAAACACTTTGCTTTCAAGTCCTCCTCTTCTAGACAGAACACGCTACAAAGTACTGGATCACCGACTCCTGCTCCTTAGTCCCCTTAGAGCTGATATGGCCTGCAGTATTTGGATTCTCCCTCAAAATAGGGACTACTTCTGCATAACACATGTGGACTGCCCCAGACAGTATGCTTTGCTCATCATTTCCTTTCATATTACTTTTTCCATACAAATGCTGTTTATATGTGGTTGATTCTTCCTTTCTGCTTCAGCCATTCCTCTAGGAACGGGCCACACCAAGCAAACACGTCAACTCTCCCCCATGGAGAACACTGCAGTAGCCTCATTGGGATTGTTTAGTTCTTTGTTTCTCCTTTTCGGGGCTTTATTGGATGTTTTCCTATATAGTGGGGGTGGGGGGGGATAGGTGTGGGCCCTTTCTGCTTTCTCTTCAGTTTTGTATTTGTTTGTTACCCTTTGCACAACAGGTACACTATATGCCAGCGTATGACATGGCGCTGTTCTTTTAACACCTGTTTACTCTATGCCATCTCAGAAAGGGCCTGTAGAGGTGATAGACATTACTTCCCTTACATGAAAGATATGTGGCATCAATAATCCACGTAAAGGCAAACAAGTCCTCTCATATCTGTCGCGACATAGCCTTCCTTCAGGAAACACGTCTCCTACCTAATGGCGCCCAATCATATGCGACTACTTGGGGCCCCCACCCCGCTATTTCTCCTCTCATGGCTCCTATTCCTGTGGATTCTGCCCCCTCATGCATAAAAGCAGCCCCTATTCCCTCCATAAATGTCACTCGGACCCAAATGGATGCTATTTAATCCTACAAGGCAGCTTCACTGACAAACGAGTACTATTAGTCAACATATACGCCCCGAACACTGAGTATCCACAATTCTTTCAGGAGTTTTATGCCCATATGGGACATGCAGATGCCAACTTTGCTCTTCTGAGTGGGGATTTCAACATGGTACATACTCTAGCATTGACTCTAGTACCCAGCTGAATGGTTATCCCCAATCATGGGAAGCACTCCACCTTATATTGCAGACGCTTATGCTCTACAGGATATCTGATGTGCTTAACAGCCATCCACACCTGGTTATACCTTTTACTCTGCCCCACATGATATTTTGACATGGCTAAATTATTGGTTCTTGTCTGCTAATGTTTCACTCTGGACTACAAAGGTAAAACTTCTACCGCAAACTCTATCAGATCATAGCCTGTTCTCTTAACCCTACAGGTCCCCTATGGATGTAGGTCAGAGCGCACCTTGAGTATCCATCACTAGGCTATACATGATCCTGTGTTCTGTAGCGAACTCCTTCATTCCATCGTCCACTACTTCGCAATGAACTCGGGTACGGTCTCCACACAGGCAACCCTCTGGAAGGCCTTTAAAGCATATATCCATGGGGTGTGCATATCCAAGCATCTGAGTATCCTATGAGATATCCACTCCCAACCGCAATGCTTTTAAACCTCCAAGGTATAGACTTAAGTGCCTCCTAAGGTGGCGGCCTCCAACTCCATTGACGTTTAGTATTGTTGACTGAATTTCGCGATCTGGCTGATAGGGAAATCGCATATCTAGGGAAACACACTAGGGCTCCCTGCTATGGTGAGGGGGCGCACCCGACCGCACTCTTGTGCGGATAATTCACCCTAATCACCTAGGTAGTTATGTCGATGAATTGCGCACCGTCTCTGAGTTCTCTGTTTTTGCTGGCGAAGATGTTCTGGCAGAGTCCCAATGCTATTATGAACTCCTTTGTACATCCTGCACTCCTGACAATGCACCAGAGATCCCATCATACTTGGTGGAGATCGCCATAGGTCTGGCCCACTGATGGCCAATGACAATTTTTTAGCAAGATGATTTTTTGCGAGGAGGTCACCCAGGTGATCGACTCTTTAGACAGGTCCAATGGCCCTGGCCTTGATGGCCTTATGAGAGCTTTCTATAAAGCTTTCAAACAACATGTCACCCACATCTCTTTGCAGTGGTCAACAGAATCTCCTGCCAAACACCTGCTTTAGTTACCCTATTGGATGCCGAAAAGACGTTTGACCCCTTGGAGTGGCCCTTCTTGAAAGAAGCTCTGATCAAACTGGGAATCCCTACCGCGCTCATCTCCTTGGTCATGCTCTTATATCCTAATCCTGTGGCACGCATGGGAGTCAATGGTTCCCTTAATGACCCTTTGATCTGCCACCTTCTGGAGCGCCACATACATGAGGCTCCCGCGCTTCATTTTTTAAAATATTTTCGTCCGGAGTCACGCTGGGTGTGAAAATACAGCCCCCAAAAAAATGCTCTTTTGGCCCTGCGGGACCCTCTGATCAGGCCTATGTGGTCAGGGTGCTTTTACCCTGCCACCTTTTCTTCTTTTTTAATCGTTTTTCTTTCTCCTCATACCAAGTGACAAGGTGGCTGTCAACACTTCCTGGTTACAAGTGTTGGCAGCCAATCAGAGGCAGCTCCACTGTGGCACTTACTGGATGTACTGAGTGGGCTAGTTGGACCCCACACTGAAAAAAACATAGGTTTCAGGGACGTTATAGTTAGTTGGAGATTCCACTCATACAAAACCATAGAAATAGTCAGTAGACCTAACTTTAACTCGTGCCCATGCAATGCACTGCTGATGACGTCACATATTATATCACTTGTGACATGCTCAGTGACATCACTGTTGACATCTCTAATTTTCCATTGGGCATACAAGTCACACAGTCCTTAAAATAACAAACGGAGATGTTGGTTCACCATCTGCCTACTGGCTCAAATACTGTCTACTGATTGGATAGAAAATAGTCAATTGTGACATTAAATTGCTTACATTCTCATGGTTCTGCCTATGTCGAACATCTACTTTTGCCACACTGATGAAGGCTGATTGGTGAAACGCGTATGTGGCCAATAAAGTTATGTTGAAAGCCCCGGGAGTGTTCGAGTTGCTTTTTTGGTTGTTGAATGAAATGGGTCACACCCCCGCTAATTGGAGGCACCAGTTGTGAGCTCAGAGGAACTGGTGGGAAACGTGTATGTTTATATATATATATATATATATATATATATATATATATATATATATATATAAACGAATTACACAGTTATTATAATTTAAATACATTTAACAACAAACAATTAGTAATTTTTAATTCAGATTAAATAAAAATATACATTTTACTTTCTGGTTGATTTTTTAAATAAATATTTAAATAAATAATTTTGTATTAGCCTATTATATTTACAGGAAATATTTTAACATACTTTCAAGATAGTATTGCTGTAGAATTTATTTTCAATTTCTTTTAGGTTTAAAAAAAATAAAATACATTAAAATATTTTCATTAACTTATTTTAAAGAATAAAAATCCCCAATACTATACCATAAGGAGAACTCTGCCCCGGTGAAATAAGTGTGAAAGGTTACCAGTGGCAACTAGTCACTTATAAATTTGCCTCCACCCTCTAGTTTCAGGGATCGAGGATATGCACATTTCCACTGTGTTGTAACTTTACATGTGAAAACGGTGAATAGCCAAAAGCAGTAAAGTTACTACAAAGTCTAAGAGTAAATGTGCACGATTGCCGGTATTTCTACTTTTGTGAATAGGGATGATAGTCTTTTTTGACCTGTATTTATTTACCTTTTCCTTGTGCCACATGTTCCTCAATTATCCCTATCCAGAGTAGAAACTAGCCATGCATTCTTACGTCTCACAAACGGCTCCTTTAGATGACACTCAACATAATATTGTAAGGACAAAAGTAGCTGACATGAGAGCTTTCCATTCACAGATTTGCTGTAATCAGGATCAGGGTATTTCTCAATAAGTCCCTCAAAGCAAGATTCTGGTTACATTTCTGGATTAACCAGAGTGTTTAAATGATCTTCATTTTGATGAGGTTATGTACATTTGTTTTACAGGGATATCTTGAATACCTGGCAGGATCCAGTCTTTCTGGTTCTAGGTTGTAGACCCCAAGATCTGAAGTATTTTTACAGCAAACTAGCAGTGTAACTGTTCTTTCTTCACTCCAAGAAAGAATTTGCCATTACATGGTTCGGTGAGAGGTTAGTGTCTGCCATTTTCTCCCACAGTCTCTGACCGAACAGAGTTGAAATGTTCAAACAAAGGTTACAATACTGTTTTGTCTAATGACTCATCCATGAAGTACGATATCAATATGTATACTTAATGGATGCTTTAGATGAAAATCTGTCATTCCAGGCACTTGCAACACAACACAGCGATGTAATGCATTACAATACATCTCTGCATCATACTACAACATAACACCACAAAACACACATAGCTGCACTACAGCACAGCATGACACTGACAAACTACACAAGACTATAGTACACTGCACAAAAATATGATATAACACTGCAACACCACACTAACTTACTTATTCTGTACACTATAGCAAAGCATTGGACTACAAGCCAAGACAACCTAACCTTATACAACTCTACTTCACACCACATAGTCCTTTGCAGTACCCTAGGGCCCAAAAACATCACACTACAACCCTACCCTGTCAGGAAACGGGCTTTTTGCATGTTCCCATCCCAGTTCTTGACCCTATTTGAGTACTAGTTGCTGTTTTTCCGACTCAGTGCACTTAGGCCTGTTAACCTGACCCCAGTGCCAGTGTACTGACCCATTATAAAAGATTTCTTGCATTGGATGACCCCAATTTGCAAGCACTAACTTACTTGTGAGTCCCTAGTATATGGGGCAGAGTGTGACAAAAGACAAGAAGGCTACCAGCCTCCCACTGCAGACTAGAAGGGTATTGTTCACAATGCTAGTTTGACTATGGCATTGCCATTAATAGCAAAGCCACCCGTTCCCTTAATGATATATGTAATTCACCCCTAAGGAAGCCATATAGACCCCTATGGCAGGGAGCTGTATATTGTTAAGCAAGACATATACGTTTATATAGCCTTAGCAGCAAAACCCTTAAAGTTGTTGTTTTGATGAGGAAAGTTAGTCCGGCTAACTTCTGAATGGGACTACCTTACATCAAATTCAACTTGATGACCAAATCGAAATTAATGTCACTGTTAAAGTTAGGCAGCTTTTAAAAAGTTGACACTCTGTGCCCTAGATAGTCCAGTGGCTTTGTGCAGACCCGGGCCAACAGACAGCTTTCTGCCCACCTGGGGAGACATGTGAACAACTCCAAGGCTTAAGCACAAAGGCAGTTGCCGCAGACTGAGGTGTCACCTCCTCTCCCAGAAAGGCCAACTGAGGTGTTAGCCCAAAAGGCAGGCTCAAAGGAAATGCCCCCTTTAAAGGGTGACAACACACCCGAGCAGGATGACTTTTGTTCCTGCAGACAAGTTGGAGGCAGGGACGGAGAAGAAAACATTGTCCTCAAACCAGTTTTCCTGTGGGCTTGACAGTAGCAAAAATATTGCACACTGGGATTGCGAAATGCCACACATAACTTGAACTTTGTCGCAAAAAAGGAGTGGGCCTACAAGCCCATTGGATAGTGACCACGTTGTCCCCCCAGGCACTTTCCCAGGATAAAATAGGTACCCCATGCATGCTAAACCTCAGTACACATTGGATTTTGAAAAATAACCCAACAAAGACTGTTCTCCTGCCCTTGGAATAGCACAAAGAGAGGATTCACTGTTGGAAGGACTGCACCTGCTGCACTTTGAACTAGTAAAATTTGGACTGTGCCTGCGGCTCCCGGCTTGGGAAAACATTGATCCCAGAGCCAGAATGAAGCAGTGACCTCAAGGGTTAGTTGGTTGGCCCCCTGGAACAGCACCATGGATACCAAAGTTGAGAAAGCCGAAACCGGCAAAGCAGTATCCTCTTCAGAAGAATCACCACTGACTGCTGTTGGGTGCTCCTAGAGACTTCTCCGATGTAGCCAAAAGTTGCACTCGAGTCTGCTGGACCCAGAACTGCTATCAAAGGATTTCTTGCCTTAGAGGGACACTAGCCTCTACCAAGGATATTAGCAGTGATTGCTGTGTCGGGAGCACAGTAGCCCAGCCGCTGCTTGCCTTCGACTGTCACAAAGAGAATGCCATGGGACCTCACATGCAGTGGCCAAAGTTGTCCCACCTCACCCATGCACCAAGGAATCACCCAGAGCTCACCCTTGTCGACTGCACAGCTCCAGGATGATTTTTGAACATCTTTTCTGCCTTCATCCCCAGCTTAAGAATCAACTAGGGCCTTGACTCCTTACTCAGAAAGGCTGAGTCCAACTAGACTAGATAAACAACAAAAAAGCCAAATTCTGGACTAAATTTATCAAGTTGTACAAAAAGCGATGCTTTGATTAAAGCAAAAACAACCTGTTTGTCATTAACACCGTAAAGGTTTATTCATAATTATGACATGATTATTTTTATATTAGCACACTATTTGTCGTGCTTGGAAAATACAACATACAAAAAACACTACTATTTTTATATACAATATATACAGAAATATACAATTTCAAACATACTCAGCCATTCGTTCATGCACACTCCTTACAAAACAGTGAAAACAATAAAGTGAAAAAAACAATACAAGAACAATGCGTCACAACATCGGTTAATAATTCAGTCCTAAATATTTCTTTTCATATTTTGACAATTTGTTGCAGTTTGTAATAGTCACAAGCACTCTCGTGAAACCAACTCTATACAAAACAAAATTAGGGATAACCAGATGTTGGACTGAAAGGTGGTCGACGCGTTTCAAACCCCTATCATTAGGGTGGGGTTCTCCTCAGGACCAATTGGTTCTGAAACAATAAAGATTGCTGGGTTTAGCGCATGTTTCTGGAACATAAACAGCTAACTACAAAAAGGGATCAACTCCCTGTTCTCCAATGAGGTCTCCTACCTTAATCCAATAGTCACAGCATAATAGATAGCAGGCAGTGAAGTATCCCAATAGTATGGTAAGGTATTTCCCACAAACGTGATTACAGCAGCTGTGCAGAGAAAACGCGACAAAAATTACAGGTGTGTCACATTTTTTCATGCTTTCATACTGTCCTTTCATTCTGTGCACATGCGGGTCATGCGGGGGGCAATGGCACTTACCGGCTGCGGTGCAGCTTACTGCTCGCAAAAGATGATGTTATGCGTCTGCTCCTTCCCTACAAAAATGGAGCGAGAGGTGCGTTAGATGTCTGGCGCGCTGAACGCTTCTGTGGTGTTCAAAGCGCAATGCGGAGTCACGTACCAATGTGAGCAAGAAGTCTTGATTCCTTCTCCTAGGGCGGCTTGTCAGATTGAACCCGCTGTAGTCCTCGAGTCCTCGAGTGGAAGTGTCTCTACTTCCTGGTTGCGAACAGGTCCCAGGGATTTCTGGGATATGTAGTTCCAGAGGAAGATTACCAGAACTGTGTACCAAAACCAGGCCTGGAATGAATGTAAAGATGATGGTTGTCACCTTACACTGTGGGCTTATAGATTTCAGAGATTTCGTTTAACCCCCGTGTGGCGGTGTTGAACCTCATTATCAGCATTGCCTCTCGTTGAGACAGTTGGGCATCCAAATCGCCGCCCCTCGGGTTTTTTTCAATTTTGGACAGAACGGTCCAGCGGAGATCAGTATTTACATGATTACAATTCGCCCAATGATTGACCAAAGGGGCATTCTCCACTCCCCTGCGGATACGCGATTTGTGTTGCGTTATCCTACTCCTGATTTCTTGCGTTGTTTTTCCAATATATACTAGAGGGCATGGGCACACTATGGCGTATACAACGTTTTTGGACTTGCAATTCGTAAACATGTCATGTTTCCAATGAACATCATCGAACGTAAAAACTGAGTCCTCAATAGTCTCTGCACAGCAGGTGCATGTACCGCACTTATGGTGTCCTTTGGCTGGAGGAAATCCAAACAAACTTTGTAGTGTCGGTGCCTTAATAGTTGGTAGTGCCGCCCTGACAACGTAATTGGCCACACTTTTGTCCTTTTTATACGCGAAAAGTGGTGGCACTGAGAAATCTTCGTGCAAGTTCTTAAGCAGATGCCAGTTGGACATGATGAGCTTCTTGTGTACATTTGACGCTGGACAGAAGGTGGTAACACATACCATCCTTTTGACGTCTGGTTTACTCCTCTTGTTGCCCCCGTCCTAAAAAAGGCTGTTGGGTTTGCGCTTGTTGTTGGTATTGATTGGGGCGGTTTGGCGCCCTGTTTTGGTTTGGTCTACTACTGTTGTCTGGTTCGCTCCCTGAGGAAGATGAAGTGTCTGAAAAAGTTAGAAATTTAAGGCGAGATCGTCCTTGATTGTCCTGCAGAAAGCGACGGGAATCGGAATGTGTATAAAAATCCTTGTTGAGGTATGGATAGATTGATTCTAATGAAAAAATTTTCTTGTCCAGTTCAAATTTATTGTTTTTTTGAGTAACTGTGAAGTCCTTAAATTCCAATATTTCTTTGTCAATTTTCTCCAAGAGGGTTTTTGAATCTGTTATTAACTGATTAGTAAACATATCCCATTACATGCGTTACATCGATGACATCTTCTTGGTGTGGACAGGATGCCAGGAGGATCTCAACCAATTCGTGTGCTGGTTGAATTCAAGAACGGTTGATATTCAGTTCTCAGTCTCAGCCTCAAATGAATCGATCAATTACCTGGACGTTAAAGTGGAACCCCAGGATGGAAGCTTAAGTACAACACTGTTTCGCAAACCCTCTGACAGGAATAAGGCATTACATTTTTCCAGCAACCACCCTCGCAGTTTGAAACAGAACTTGCCCTACGGGCAATTTCTGAGAATACACAGAAACTGTTCCACGAAGGAAGAATATTTCAAACACGCAGAACTTCTAAAAGATCGTCTTATACAGAGAGGGTACCCCAAAAAACTTTTAAAAAATTCACTTAAACGGGCATGGTGGACCCCCCGAGAGACATTGTTGGTCAAGAGGAGTAAACCAGACGTCAAAAGGATGGTATGTGTTACCACCTTCTGTCCAGCGTCAAATGTACACAAGAAGCTCATCATGTCCAACTGGCATCTGCTTAAGAACTTGCACGAAGATTTCTCAGTGCCACCACTTTTCGCGTATAAAAAGGACAAAAGTGTGGCCAATTACGTTGTCAGGGCGGCACTACCAACTATTAAGGCACCGACACTACAAAGTTTGTTTGGATTTCCTCCAGCCAAAGGACACCATAAGTGCGGTACATGCACCTGCTGTGCAGAGACTATTGAGGACTCAGTTTTTACGTTCGATGATGTTCATTGGAAACATGACATGTTTACGAATTGCAAGTCCAAAAACGTTGTATACGCCATAGTGTGCCCATGCCCTCTAGTATATATTGGAAAAACAACGCAAGAAATCAGGAGTAGGATAACGCAACACAAATCGCGTATCCGCAGGGGAGTGGAGAATGCCCCTTTGGTCAATCATTGGGCGAATTGTAATCATGTAAATACTGATCTCCGCTGGACCGTTCTGTCCAAAATTGAAAAAAACCCGAGGGGCGGCGATTTGGATGCCCAACTGTCTCAACGAGAGGCAATGCTGATAATGAGGTTCAACACCGCCACACGGGGGTTAAACGAAATCTCTGAAATCTATAAGCCCACAGTGTAAGGTGACAACCATCATCTTTACATTCATTCCAGGCCTGGTTTTGGTACACAGTTCTGGTAATCTTCCTCTGGAACTACATATCCCAGAAATCCCTGGGACCTGTTCGCAACCAGGAAGTAGAGACACTTCCACTCGAGGACTCGAGGACTACAGCGGGTTCAATCTGACAAGCAGCCCTAGGAGAAGGAATCAAGACTTCTTGCTCACATTGGTACGTGACTCCGCATTGCGCTTTGAACACCACAGAAGCGTTCAGCGCGCCAGACATCTAACGCACCTCTCGCTCCATTTTTGTAGGGAAGGAGCAGACGCATAACATCATCTTTTGCGAGCAGTAAGCTGCACCGCAGCCGGTAAGTGCCATTGCCCCCCGCATGACCCGCATGTGCACAGAATGAAAGGACAGAATGAAAGCATGAAAAAATGTGACACACCTGTAATTTTTGTCGCGTTTTCTCTGCACAGCTGCTGTAATCACGTTTGTGGGAAATACCTTACCATACTATTGGGATACTTCACTGCCTGCTATCTATTATGCTGTGACTATTGGATTAAGGTAGGAGACCTCATTGGAGAACAGGGAGTTGATCCCTTTTTGTAGTTAGCTGTTTATGTTCCAGAAACATGCGCTAAACCCAGCAATCTTTATTGTTTCAGAACCAATTGGTCCTGAGGAGAACCCCACCCTAATGATAGGGGTTTGAAACGCGTCGACCACCTTTCAGTCCAACATCTGGTTATCCCTAATTTTGTTTTGTATAGAGTTGGTTTCACGAGAGTGCTTGTGACTATTACAAACTGCAACAAATTGTCAAAATATGAAAAGAAATATTTAGGACTGAATTATTAACCGATGTTGTGACGCATTGTTCTTGTATTGTTTTTTTCACTTTATTGTTTTCACTGTTTTGTAAGGAGTGTGCATGAACGAATGGCTGAGTATGTTTGAAATTGTATATTTCTGTATATATTGTATATAAAAATAGTAGTGTTTTTTGTATGTTGTATTTTCCAAGCACGACAAATAGTGTGCTAATATAAAAATAATCATGTCATAATTATGAATAAACCTTTACGGTGTTAATGACAAACAGGTTGTTTTTCC
Source organism: Lissotriton helveticus (assembly GCF_964261635.1). Taxonomy (NCBI): domain Eukaryota; kingdom Metazoa; phylum Chordata; class Amphibia; order Caudata; family Salamandridae; genus Lissotriton; species Lissotriton helveticus. Next base: position 705,275,810 of record NC_136073.1, read on the forward strand.
TTTAATCAAAGCATCGCTTTTTGTACAACTTGATAAATTTAGTCCAGAATTTGGCTTTTTTGTTGTTTATCTTCATCCCCAGCTTAGGAACCACTTCATTGTTCTCTATGTTGGTTGTTTTCTAAAGGCTGGAACTGAACTGAAAAGGGTCTGGTGGCCAGGTCATTGCCCAAAGAGACATTAAGTCAGGCTGAAGTTGACAAACTAACTGTTTTAAACATTAAACACATTTACAAACTTGTGTTGACCAGTTCTGTTTTGTGGTTGTATTGAAAGTTTTTTTTATTGTTTTCAAAATACATATCTCTGGAACCTCCAATGAAATTTGATGAACATGGATTCAAAAAATGTATAAAAATATGTTCTATTTTCATAAAGTATTGTTGTATCTCTTGTGTGACTTTCTTATTCCATTGTTTGGTGCTCTTAAATGATTTACACTAAGTTTCTTTGTCAAGCTTTGCTGCTCGAAGCCCCAGATACCCAGGGTTGAACAAAGGTGATACAAACAAGTTTCACTGGACCAAAGACAGTTTTTGTGACTGTATTCCATGATAAGGCTTCTACTGCCATATCATATAATACTCTGAAATTCTCACATAAATAATATATCATACCATGAGACAACCACATGTTTAAATGAAGCACATTGCCTCTTATTCCCTAGAATGCCCGGTAAAGCAATGCAGAATCACAGTTACCTTTTTTTGATGTTCCAGGATTTTACAACATAACAAGATGTTCTCATTTGAATTTGCAGAAGCAGATGTATTCAAAAAAGCCATAAGGATGTTTATGTCCATGCGCCGGATAGATTCCATCAGTCGAACTGTAATGACAACCCAGAGAAACAGACACATGTACAAATAATGCCCAAACAGAGGTTACTTGACATTTTTTAGAAGTTTAGAAAAAAGTGTCACAAGATTTTTTTACTTGCAGCAAAATTTGCATGAAATACTAAAGAAAGGACACTTGTCCAAGATGCATTGGTGCTTGTGCAAATTATGTTTCATGTTATTTTCTTACAGATTGATTATATCTGGAATTCAGCGGTAGGTCTTGCCACATTGAGATTGACACATTGTGTTCATTTTAGACTTTTACTCCAACTGTTAGGATCATAATTGGTTTTTGTACCTCATTCCACAAAACTTACAGGCGCTTCGTTTTAGCTTGCTAATCAGGGTGACAGCTGTTGTGATCTTCCGTCCCCGCCCCGTTCCACCGTGGCTTTTGCCGTTTGTTGCGGAGGGCTAAAGGACCGGACATACCTGACTAGCACTTGTGGGATGGGAACAGCTGATGTGTGCGCGAGACGCCTGACTCACTGCTATTTAAGCAGCATGCCCGCACGGACGCGAGAACACCAGCAGTAGGTCTTGTCACCTATCATTTTGCCCTGCTGCTATTTTTAAAAACCGTATTGAGATTGACACTTTGTGTTCATTTTAGACTTTTACTCCACCTGCTGGGATCGTAATTGGTTTTTGTACCTCATTCCACATGCTTACCGGCACTTTGTTTTAGCTTGCTAATCAGGGTGACAGCTGTTGTGATCTTCCCTCCCCGCCCCTGTTCTGCCGTGGCTTGTGCTGTTTGTTGCGGAGGGCTAAGGGACCGGACATGCCTGACTAGTACTTCTGGGTTGGAAATAACTGATGTGTGCGCGAGACGCCTGACTCACGGCTATTTAAGCAGCATGCCAGAGTGGATGCACAGAGGGCGCGCCGCTGGCACGCCAAAGGCAAGCCCGCCTGCGCCCATCCGCATCTAGATCGGGCCCAGGGCCACCCCCCCTGTCCGTTCCCTACTGATCTTGGGCCCAAGTGTAAAATATACAAGAGATACTCTTGTAAGTCTTAACCCCCAGATGAAGGATTCCTGTCCGCAACTCGATCCATTGAAAGAGCCTAAGGTGTGCCCTCTGTGTGACATGAAGTTCCTCTTCACCAAAACAAAATGCAGCTTTAACTCGCATCAAGTCCTTTACCCGCAAACAGTTTTGCAAAAGTCCCTCCAGGGCCTACTCCTGAATACACGCTCTTTAATTAAACACAACATTGAATTCGCCGAGCTGCTGGAAGCTCACAATATAGATATGTCATTTTTCACGGAGACGTGGGCAGATGGAGCATTTGATCCGGAGCTATCATTAGCCATTCCTGAAGGATACTTATTAATCAGGAATGACAGACAGGAAAAGCGTGGAGGGGAAATAGCCATTAATATCAAGGACACCTTGTCGATGAAAAGCTCTACTTCAGGAAGCGGTCCTGATTGTGAACTGCTTTCATTTGGAATCACCATCAGTGAAAACTATATATTTAACGGCATACTGCTGTATAGACCACCAGAGGCTAAGAACAAGTTTGTAGAGACAAAAGGTCATATCTTCGAGTCTAGTTTTGACTTTCAGGAATTTTCTATCTTAGGCGACTTCAACTACCATTTAGAAAATATAAATGACCAATATACAATCTCGTTTCTAGAGCTGATGGCCAGTGTCTTGATGGAACAACTGATCAAGCATCCTACCCACGAGGATGGACACACCCTAGATGGAATATTCATATCTAATCCTCAATTGAAAGTGCAGGAGAGGTTGCCAATCCCATGTTCTGATCATAAGGCCATTCGGTTGGTACTTACCTCGTCCCATCATCTTACTCGTCCTCATTCTGCGCTTAGGACTTTTAAAGGGAGAAATTGGAAGGAAATCAGCCCACAGCAGCTGCAAGTAACATTAGCTGCCTCTAAACCGACACTAATGCCCGAAGTAAATACATCCACCAATATTTTTACTAATTGGATAGCAACCGCAGTAAATATTTTAGCTCCCGAAAAAAAAATTACTAGCAAATGGTTGAAGAAATCAGAACCTTGGTCTGTGACTCACTGCGCATCCAGTAGCAACTATGCAGACAAGCTGAAAGGCGCTGGAGAAAAACTTATACGAAAGCCAAAAAAATGGTTTATACACAGTCACTGACCGAATATAAAAAGATGATTCTGGAGAAAAAAAGCAGCTATTTCTCTGATAAATTGAGCAGGCGGGCAACTCAAGTAAATTACTTTTCTCAACTTTAAAGGAATTAGTGACACTTCCCACCCCACTAGCACTGAATAGCAATGTTACTGTCTGCAATCAACTCGCAGATTCCTTTAGGGACAAGGTGCTTTCTATCTATGATTTCTTCAGTGGAAAAGGCAATGAGCATCAAGTGAATCAACCCTCTTCACCTACGCGACATCCTGGCCATGGCTTGAATGCTTTTATCCCCCCAAATGTAGAACAGGTTTCGCAGATAGTCAGATTGGTGAAAGCAGTGGCTCCATCCGACCCCTGCCCCCCTAAAATATTCCAACAGGCAGCTGATGAGATCAGCGAGCAACTATGTCTGATTTTCAACGAGATCCTTATGTCCAGCATTTTCCCAGAGGCTTGGAAGAAGGTCTCCATCCTCCCCCTGCTGAAAAAACCTAGACACCAGCGATCACAATAATTATCGACCCATAGCAAGGATTCTGTTCCCAGCTAAAGTTTTGGAAAAAATAATAAATCTTCAACTTACGGCCTTTGTTTCCTCAGAAAATCTGCTGGACTCTTCACGATACAGCTTCCGGCAAGGGCATGGAACGGAGACGGCCTTGGTCATGGCAGCAGAGGAGCTTCGCTGTATGCTGGTTTCCGGTGCAAAGGCCACCTTGATCCTTTTGGATCTTTCAGCGGCCTTTGACACCGTGAACCATGACATCCTCATTCTAAGGCTTCAGAAGTTGGGAGTGTCAAGCTTAGCACTAAGCTTAATCAAATCCTACCTTAACAATAGGTGACAGTAGGTTCAGATTGATGATTCTTGTTAAAAACATTTTTTCACTTCCTTGTGGGGTACCTCAGGGCTCATCTTTAAGCCCTAAGCTGTTCAATCAGTATGTCAACCCCCTAGCTGACGTCATCAGGCAGTTTGGCTTCTCGCTAGTGTCCTATGCCGTTTATACCCAGATTGTAGTATCCATCTCAGGCAATCTGGAAGAAACGGCGGCCAGCTTTAATCAGTGTATGACCTGCATGGATCACTGGATGCGGGCAAAGTGCCTCAAGCTTAATGGAAGTAAAACAGAGGTGCTTCTGCTGGGCTCAGACTCCACCATTTGGTCTCAGAAATGGTGGCCCCCAGCTATGGAATACTTCCGACCCCAGTGCGTAAAGCTAAAAATCTAGGCTTCATCTTCGATGACCGTCTCACCTTCCAACATCAAACCAAGGTCGCCGCTCAGGTACATTTAAATCTAAAACTAATTCAGAAGGTGAAACCTTGTATTCCCCACCTGCAGTAAAAACAGTGGTAACAACTTTGGCATTGGCCAGACTGGACTATGGAAACGCCCTTTATCTGGGCCTTCAGGAACAGCACTTGCTTAAACTGCAGCGTCAAGTCAAAATTGTCAGAACAGAAGTTAAGTAGTGTAAGGGGTAACAGATGCAGTGAGATAAAGCAGCATTAGACAATGTGCAGGTAGGTGTGGCTCCCCGAGGGCCCTGTATATCCAGGTTGACAAATGACAAGTATTTCATTAAGAAGAAAGCAATGATTAGGTCAGGTGGGGGGACAGTAGGTCCTGTCTAAGAAGTAAACACCAGGTCACTTGACAAAATACATCCGCTTAACCTGACCCACCACCAGTAGGTACCAAAAAAATGGGGCGAGGCCTAAAAGGTGAAAACATGTATGTGGAAAGGGGACCAAATGATATAGCAAAATAATGGTGGAATTATTTGCTCACTTCTAATAAATATTGATAATCAACTCCAAGGATCTACTTAAAAGCTTCCCATCATACATTTCATGTATCAACATTTTCTAAACTCAAAACCTAAATTGAGATACAAAGCTAAATGTTTGGTATTTTGCATCATTGCTCTATAGGTTGTCTCATATTTCATATTTATTCAAATGTATCAGCGACAGCTTAGTTTATCTGCATGTTAAACTATATTTCGAGCATTTGCATAGTGCACATTTTGCCTTTGGCTTTGTCCTATGGTGCTGTCCGCAATCTGGTGGCTTTCCACGTAATGCAAGTGTTAACAAAGCAGATCAGCCTCTGCTTTGCTTTATGGGGTAAAGATGTGGTATTGGTATTGTGGGCTGGTCAACTTTTGGGTGAACTGGATATTTAAAGGTTAAGGCTGTATGTGTTCACCAACAGCGCATACATTCTCCAAATAGCTAAGTATAGGTGTGCATGTGCTTCTGTGTATGTGCTGAGTGTGTAGTGTTTGTAATGTTGGTGCTTTTGGTTGTATAGTGTATCTGAATCTGTGTTCAATGTATGCTAATGTTTTCTGTTGGAGGAGCTACTGTGATAGCCATCATACTGCATGCCTGCGGTGTGTGGCATGCTGAATATGTGGGTGGTGTTCTATTTAATATGTTGTGGAACTCTGTGAGTTTCGTAATCAGTAGAGCTACTGTAACTCATGTGCTGGCCAGCTAAATTACATATCTTGTCTGTGTTGAGTTTGTGAAACATGTTCCGTCTTATGTGTTCTGTTGGAGTTGTGTGGCGTTTCCTAAGTGCAGTTGAGACCCCCATGATAACTGATCATAGATTCATCTTGAATGTGTTGAATTTATGTCATAGAGTGCTTGATTTTATTTCGGAGCATTCTGTGGGAGAAAGGCAGACTGTCTTGCTCAGGTTTGGTTATTTCCTGTATCCTACTTCTATGTAAATCTAACTGCTTGAACTACACCTTGCACCTGAGGAAGCCTACGGAGGGAAATGTACAGAGAATTAGCACTCCCAACAAAGCTTCCATAACTATGCAGACGTAATAAAAGTGCCTCTCATGATAAATTCTAGAGCTGTTACTCTCCATTTTTATAATGAGACTCCTCAAATGTTATGCTGTGTTAAAGCCACTGGCATACAAGACAACATATCCAGGAGCTCTCTAACCTATCCAAAAGGACACCAATGGCATTTGCTAATCACAAAGAGCCTTTGGTCAGAAATTTGGGTTAGTTTGAGGGCACAAGTATCTCTAGATTGAATGTCAATTTCGATTACAGAGTCCCATATGTCTGCACAAACTGAAGAAAGTGGCTCCTCAGATGGTCCTCCCTTCATGCCCCAAGTTGCTGCTGATTGAAATTATAACATTAAAAACAATATAATAACATAGTATAAACTAACATAACATAACATAACTTATTAATCTACTAGAGTTTAAAAGCCATGTTTGCTTGAAAACTAATCAGTTTAAAGATGGATACAAAAATGTCCTGAAACTCGGTAGCTACACGTTTCACTGCCAGTCCTGTAATGCTCCTGGTGAAAAAGGCCCTCCAACTTGGTTCTCCCTATTCCCCCAATTGTATAGTTGTTGCCTGCCTTTCTCTGTTTGCAAAATGTGAATATTTGAGTCGGGATGGGTGATGGGGGACCATGCATGGTCAATTCAACTCATCTATGTTAGACTTCAGATACAGCTGAACAATTGTTCATGTTATGTGACTATACGTGTCAATTTATGATAAGGTTTTTTTTTTAAGCAGGAATGGTGCAGCTGTTTGTGACTTTTGTATCAAATATAAGAGATTAATATATATAGATTTAGAAGGCACTGCTATGGCAGGCTCTTCTAATTTGCCCATGTAGCAAATCACAGCATTTTGTTAGTGAGGCTTACAAGTTGTGTTCCTGCTCCTATGCTCCCCATTGGAATGTATTTTCTCCAGGTCACTGTTTTGGACAATAACTTCTGAAGCTATTTGCCACATCTATGAAAGTTCTAAAATATCAGCCTTTTTGGTGGCCCAGCCTACAACTGTTCATTTTGCTTTATATTTCTGGGGTTAGGTACCTCCTATCCACGGATGTACGTTGTTACAACGCAGGTTGTAACAACGCATACCTTTACCACGCGGCCGCTACAACGCAAGTCGTTACCACGACTTGCGTTGTGGGGCGCGGATTTAGGATTTTTATAATTTTATATTCCAACACCAGTCCGCGTAACAGTATTGTAGCAGGGTTTCTGTTCTCACACAGAACTGTGCACAGAGGATTGGAACCTCAGCGAATTAGGGTGACCCAAAACTCACCTTAGTACCCAACAAACCCCTTACCGAGCTAGCTACAGTGTCTCATTGGTCATAACCAACTCCCAATGTTTAGACAAACCAGAACATGAACTCACAAACCTCAGGTTACGTGGAACACATGAACACTCTTTCGTTATACAATCATTTCAAATCAGAACTTGGAGTAAATGAGGACACGTGCATAATTGAAATATTTATTTACTAATGCCGTCTTCTCAGGCGCAGTATCTTAGATAATACAAGGAGACATATTATCAAAAGCAAAGTTATCAGCATAGTTACTAGTCCATAGAAAGTGAATGGTGACAGCATACTAACATGCTGTAATGAATAAGGGTTAACAACACTTATTTCTCACCCTCCCTAACTCGCATATTATATTAATAGCTATGAAGGTCTCTTTGGGTTGAATTAGGGAGGGCCCATACCTCAGGATCCTAGAACGAAGGAATCACATCAGCATAAACCAGCTCTCTCTGCATGCGAACAGCATCAAGTGTGTTTGTGTGCTTCAAGCAAAGCCATATAAAACCCGCCTAAAGCCCAAAGTTGGCAGAAGCTGCACTTATGTTATGTCTATGGAGGCGCGAAGATCAGACCACATAACAATTCTGTATCTTGTTATTCCTTAGGCTTCAGCACTCTCTGTACAGACATATTTTATTAAGCAAAGCTGATATCAGAGTAATAACATATTATTCTCATGTAAACCACAACGAACTACTAGGTTGAAAGCTAAATCAACAATTAAGTGTCGTGTGCAGAAGCAGCAAAAGGAAAAAATGGCGTTTAAACATGTAATGAGCCTATGCTAACTTAACGCATTATAAAGATATACAGTAGCTATATGACACCCCCCCCATGATCCGAGGACGGATAAGATAAGATAAGATACGGGCAACTTCATGAAAGCAGAGTTCAAGAACTATGAACAACCTCATAATATAAAAACTACAGTAATCAAATCAAAAATATAAAAATGTCAATTTCATAATTCAACAGCACTCAAGCAAATAGGACTGGGAGGTGAAAAAATGCAAAAAAAAAATGAGGCATCATCATAAACCGTCAAGGTTCATCAAGGTAAGACCGAATATGCAAAATATGCAGCAACAGCCTCCAACAGGAAATCACCGTCTTCATCCGAAAACAGTTCAGCCATCCAAGTCAAGAGGGGAAAAGAACAAACGTGTTCTCCCAGTACAGGATCCTCTATTACCATCAGAGGACAACTCGGTGGGTTTTCAAGAAAGCTCAGTGCCAAGAAATCTTGCGCTGCTGTAAGAATGTTCCAAGGACCCATTAGTCCATGCATCGCTGCTAAGGCCATAATCCTGTCGCCAGTACAAACCAACTCGTGAGTAACGATGGGACTCATCAGCTGATTAAAGTCGACTTCAGGAGAAACCGGTCCGCAGAGACACAAATCATTGGCCCAGTCAAAATTACAGCTTAGGCAATGAAACACAGGCTGGGCACAGGTGAAGTAGGAAAATCAAAACGATAATCCATAAGCCGTGCTTAAAATCGCAAGCGGCAGCGTGCCATAATATTCAAGCATCTGGTTGCGAAACAACGCCAGTAGGTGCTGGGCGGCTCCTTCCACATGTGGGGCATCCATATTTAAGGAAGCAAACAACCACTAAAACGGCTGCCGCTAGTGCCAGTATAACCGGACCTCCACCAAACAAACTCGAAAAAATGGAATGGAAGAAAGCAGGGATGACTCCAAAGATTTTTTCAAATGAAGTTACAAGACCACTGCTAACACATTTAAAAAAAATGCGCCAGCCCAGTTGTGGAGGACGCGTTAAAGATAGAATGTATCATCTCACTGAAATGCAACGGTAAATCAGTATTTAAAAGGGCCTGGACCTCAGTCCGGGTATTAGCTATGTGAAGAACGAATGTCTCCCTAGCCAAACTGAAGGCCACTTCTTTCTGGGACAATAAAGCCCTTATTCTGTTCATACCTCTGAAATCTGCTTTCAAGGTTGGGATGCGTGGCCAAATGGAAACCTCCCTATTTTCATGTGTGGGTGGGTACAGGACATTTCTGCAGCAAACGACAAGCTCAGTTACAGTTACCACATAAGCTACACCTTTAATTAACCCGCAACAATCTTCATTATTTAAAAGTAAATAACTACCGTTCCCCAGTAAGGTAAAAGTCGGGGTGATTGCCGGCACAGGAGTCCCTTTCAAAACACAGGCTAAGTTAGGTCGGTCCTGGTTGCAAGAGCCGTGTAATTGTATGTGCCTACACATTAACGAGTGATCTGGAGTTTCTGTACATTCCTCCCCATTCAGATAAACTTCCTGGCCGTCTTTCAAACATCTATAAGTGAAAGGAAGGGACCATACTTCATGGAGAAATGCACTAACTAAAGGTTCATACGGACCTATGTCAACATATTTCATACAATTTGTAAATTTATACAAAGCAAAAGGTAAAGTTATCAAACCGTGGATAAGCCACGTTGCAGCGGAGGCTTCTGCCACAGAAAAAGGTAAGGACTCCAATCTTTCAATATGTAACATAGAAAAAGAAGCATCTCGCATAGAAAGCAATCGCTGCTTGTCAGTTAAATTAAAGGGTGCAAAGAGAGCAGAAACATTCATGTAGGTCCATGGCACCTTGCCAGATTTAAGCTTTTGAAGGGTCCATGCAAATTGCAAGATAGAACGTAATTGATTCTGACCATGGTACAACACAGAAACTTCATCGTGCACAATATCCACTACAGAAGACACAATGTTATCTAAAGTGTAAATGCGGGAAGAAAGCGTGTTAATACTATTGTCAACTACAGGAAGCACTTTCTCTAGATTTGCTTGATCTATAGCTCTAAGTCGTGTCGCTGCCTCAATCTGTGAGGTCTTCCAGAATTCATTGTACATAGCATATATCCATCTTTTTGATCTACCACTAGCCGGGCCTTTTATAAAATCATTTAAATCTACATCATCATTCAGCTTAGCAAGATGTAATTTAACTGCAGACAATGTTGTATGTTTCAACCAACTCTGACACAATTTACCCACTGAGTAAGTTGTGACAGAATGTTCACTTTCAAAACGTGGATCAGGTCTGACCTGTGTAAAGCCATCAGACAAACCCAGAAAACGGTGCTGGCATGAATCAGCACTTCTGTGCCACACCAGCCAACCTCTAGGGTCTATACTGGAAATGTTAAAGGATGAATTCAGCAACAGGGTCTGTAAGTCCCTAATCGAAAACTGAGTATAATTACTCCAGCCAGAATATTCTTCTAACTCCGGGATAATAGGAACATTTAGTTTTTTAGAAGTAGCCAATCCAAAGCACGTTGTCTGTGAAATAGTGGAATTCAAAAACAACATTTGATTCGGGATGAGACATGCACGGTGCAAAGCCTCAGTGCCTTGTACCTGCCAGATTTTCGAACCCCAAACAGATTTTAGATCAATAGTTTCCTTCCATAATTCATAGCCTTCAACAGCCAATTGATCAAGAAAGGACTTCGAGTACAATAATTTAGTATCGGTAAGTCTAACCTTGGACATAGGCTTCTGTGTCATTTTGAAATAAAAGGACTCGGGATTAGACTGATTAAAGTCAGTAAAATAAGTGTACTTTTTCAAAAAAGTACTTGAACTGCCTTGTTTAGGAGCTGGGCAGTGCTCCCATTGCGTGTAATTTACAGTATTCCTTCTGGATGTTGTTTTATGCAAGAAGTGATTGCCAAAATGTTGAAAGCAAAACAAATCACCATAATTAGCAGATTCTAAGTATAAATCCTCAGCATCAAAGGCAGCATAGTATTTCAAATCAGAAAACAAAGACTCTACGGCCTGAACATCCCAATCATCAGAACGTATGTTTTGTTTCACCACATCCCCCATATTAACTCTAAGTACATTAGGGACATTAACAACCTCAGTAGGCCCATGAATTTGAAATCTAACGGCATCCCACACTATCCCATCAAGGACAGGCCAAGCAGTTATGTTAACAAAAGTCAAGTCTCTTCTCAGTCGGTGTGCAGAATGCGATGAGGACAGGGGGGCCAAAGTTCCATTGAGATGTCGAATGCATGTTCATTCCTCGACATAGTGTCCATTTACCAAGCGGAAAAAATAAAACACAAACCCAATTGTCATAAAAAGGTAAATCGAAAAAAGCACCAGCCAAATGTATGTCCAAGGGGGAATTAAAAAATGTTTTTTAAACAAGCTGGCATAAACTGCAAAACGTGAGGGTTTCTTTGAGCCATTGGAAACAGTGTCAAATGAAAATCTGGATTCTGTGGCCAAACGTGCTTGCAGGTCAGGTATGGACAAGTCAGTGGGGTAAGTATAGTCTAATTCATCATGGTTTGTACCGGGCAAAGTACTTAGTAAAGGACTGGAAATTGCAGGTAAATCGATGGCCACTTCAGTTTCATTATTAGAAGCCGTGGGCAAAACTGAATGTCTCACAATGGAAGGACAGGAAACAGCCGGTGTCATGCTAAGAAAAATCGGCCACTCTCTGTATCTTGACATTGTCAATTGAAATAAACCTGTTTTCCTTATGACCAGGAAGTGGTGGTAAAATGACTGTTCTTGTGCCTTTCACTCCAAGCACTGGAACCGGAGCTCGATAGGAAGGACCAAATTCTTTCTTGTTATCGATCTTCTCGCGAACCAGGTCACCAACTTGGGGTAGCCAGCCGACTACCGGGATCTGCAACGCAACATCCGATGTGGAGGGCAAATGTTCCTTTGCAAGACTGTCTCTGGTCTTTTGTAGATCCTGTAAAACATTACAATGTTCATCTACGTCAAAGGTTGTGGCGCGAGCCACGCAGTCTAGACCGTCGAGGTCAGGGACGAACATCTTGATGCCAAAGAGCATTTTGTATGGGGTCCGCCCACCCAGAGACCTTCTAGGGAGACTATTAAGTGCACGCTGCACGCCATAGAGGTGGGCTAGCCAGTTTCTGCCAGTGCCTATAACGCGAGCTGTCAAAGATTGCTTTAAATCACGGTTCATTCGCTCCACTACACTGTTACCCTCAGGTCTGTAGGGAGACGAAAACTTGACTTGGACCCCCATCGAAGTCATGGCTTCCTTATACGCCTTAGAGGCGAAAGCCGGACCCTGATCCGAATGGAAGGTTCCACAGGCAAAAATCCCTACAAAGACACGCAAATCTCTTATGACAGTCCGTGAATCAGCGCTGCGATGTGGCCATACCCACACAAAGTGTGTGCATGAATCAACTGCTACTAAGATGTACTTATACGCAGTATCAGAGGAAAAAGGACCGCAGTGATCTAAATGAACCCAACCTAGTGGTTTATTAGAAATGTACAACTGTGTCTGTGGCGGACGCGCAGCAGTCGAAGGTTTAATCTGCTGACAAATGTCACAATGAAGGACATAATCACGCGTCTGTTTGAACAGTCCCCGCCACCAGAAACGTTGTTGTAATTGAGTTACAGTGGCTGAGACGCCCGCATGCGCAGACGCTACACCTTCATGAGCTGCTGTAATCAAGTCTGCCCTGCGATCCGAGTTGGGAATCAAACGATCACCAACTTCAGGAATTTTCACAAACGGAAACATTTCGGGACTTAAGTGGTATGTGTACTTCGAAGGGAACCCCGAAGGATGTTTACTCCCCTTCTCAGTTGCAGCAATAGCCGCCAAGATATCACTATCAATCTTACTTTTGGACGGTGTAACTGCCGCAACTAAGTAAGTAGACACCGCTAATTTCGCTGCCTCCTCAGCAAGCGAGTTACCGACAGCGTGAACTCCTAGACGCTGATGGCCGAGAGTATGAATTACAAAAATGAGCGGCAACTTAGCCTTAAGCTCTGCCACTCGAACCCAGATCATCTTGTGTTTTATTGTGCTACCCTTGGAATCACGAAAATCGTTCTGAATCCAAAAGAACAAGTTTTCATTGTAAGACTGGACACAGTAGAAAGAATCACTCACAATCAAAGTAGTAACACTAGGATCTGCGTACTCCAACGCTAGTAAGAGAGCACGAAGCTCTGCTAATTGTGCGGTACAATCCCCCAGTGGCAACGTGTGCACTTCCCTGGAGACTAACTCATCGTTCAACATAGCACCGACCACAATGGCGCATGCGGAAACGTAGGCGTGTTTAGAGCCATGCGCAACCTGCGCCGAACCATCAGTGCAAATGATACAATGGAAGTCCCCCAAAGGTCGCATAGCTAGAGGAACAGGATGAACAAACTCATACTGCAAGAACTCTTGCGACCGCAACGAGGCGTCAAAAATAAACGTGACGTCTGTGGACGTCAAGGACGCAGTCCACTGAATCCACCGAGGGTGCAAAGCTTTTGAATTTGGTACACTGGCTTTCGTGACTGCCTCCAAATGAGGGCAGGGTGTAACAACCAACATGCGTTTCCCCTGTGACAGAGCCCGTTCTTTAAGAATAGCCATCTGCACAGCTGTTAAAACCTTTTCCACAGTGGGAAATCGCATCTCCGCCGAAGTGTACAAGTGTGACTTGTAAGCAATAGGTACTGTGTCTCCTTCATTAAAAGTGAGGAACGTGAAATCCACAGTCCCCGGTATTATTCTTATCACCAGGTTGGTATGGTTATCACGAGTCAGTAAGAATTTAGAAGCGAGCAGATCAGCCTGCAAGGACTGCAAGATGGCTGAGTGCTCAGGCAGCCAGCATGATTTTGAAAAAGTTGGTTGTATCAAAACATACAAAGGCTTGATACGCTGGGCATATTCCGGAATGTATGTCCTCCCGAAATTTAAAAAGCCCAGTAATGACTGTAATTTCTTCAGTGTTGTTGGAGCGCGCAACTGGGCGCATTTCTCCAAGAAGTGAGGAGCCAAACCTCTACCTTCATTGTTGAGCTCATAGCCCAGGAACAACACTGTGTACTCAGCAATGTGCGATTTTGCAAAGTTAAATTTGTAACCCATGTCTGCAAAGTTACAAATTATTGAATTCACATGACACAGATGCTCCCAAATTTCATCGTCTGTGAGATATATGTCATCCACATACGAACAAGCATCTGGGTCGATCCTCTCCAAAAGAGAGACTATGCGTGCGGTAAAAATACCAGGACTATTCTTATAGCCCATTGGGAGATGCCGGAATTGTTTTTGGACCCCAGCGCATGTAAAACTGGTCCATTGGGAGCTTAAGCCATCCAATCTGTGGGCATAAAAACCGTTGGAAATGTCCAACGTTGTTTTAAAACGCTTACGCACTAGACTATCCACTAGGGCAGAGCCGTGAGTATTCTGTACTGCACAGTTACGGCAATGCGAGTTTAAATGCCGGTAATCCAATACCAAATGATATGACCCGTCAGGTTTGGTTACAGTAAAAAGAGGATTATTCATCGGTGACACACACGTTTCAATGACTCCTAGATATTCCAATTGTTCAAGGATTTCCGCGACGGAAGCCTTTGCTTCATGCCGAATCGGATATTGAGGTTGAGGCTTTGGCTGAGACCGTAACGGGATTTCATTGCTCGGGGACAATTTATCCCAACCACATTGATTACGGTACAGAGCCGGTGCGAGTGCCCGAGCCCACTCTTCTGCAAAATGCTGCGCATGCTCTCTCGAGACAGTGTTCGCGAAAATGGGGAGGATTACCTCCTCCCCTTGCGGCGCCGCGAGCACAAAAGGTGGGGGCCAGTCAGCCTCCGAAAGCAAAATGTCATACGTAGAAGACAGATTTTCCCAAAATATCCCTTTTATGGTACGCTGTATGTCACCTTCAATTAACAGGACAATTTCATAAAGTCTTTCAGGGGGAGCAAGTCTCGTATCGGCTGTTTCTATTACAACATAGACATCAGTCGCTGTCACCCTCAGTAGTGGACGCAGCGCCTCTCTCACTATGGTAATCTCCGCCGCGCTGTCCAGCAAGGTCAGAGCCCACGTCAGATTCCGAAGCCGCGTTCTCACTATCTGTGGCATATCGATGTGCTGTTAAGGCTGTGACTTTCTTTTTCGCAAACTGCGGTCTCTTTGGCGTAGAATCCTCCTGCTTCCCTGCGCCTTCTGTTTGGCGGGGCTAACCACGTCCTTGTTGGCCACCACGCCCCTGTCCGCCTCCACCGGTCTTCGGGGCCGATGAGTCCTGAAAGGAACGAGGAGAGCGTTGATCAGAAACCTGAAATCGATCAGGTGATTTAATCATCGCGCGGTCGCGCAAATCATAAACTTTCTCAGTCGGCGCAGGAACTTGTGGCGCAGGATAAGAATCCTGAGTCTGCTGTTGTCGCTTCCCCTGTTTCTGTTTTTGAGGCCAATTTTGTGTTTTGGACTTGGGTTGCACATCTGCCGCAGCAGACTGCACTTGTGGTTGTTTCTTATCCTTAACTGCGAAATACTTTAGACCCTTACTTGTGCGACCAATTGTTTTATAAGCGGCCACTACAATCTTCGCCAACTGACGGGGCTTTTCGGCATCGGGTAATGCTGCCAAAGCATTAAAAACCTGGAAGTTCACTGCATCTCCTTTGATATTGGAGAGAATGAGATCGCTAACAATCTCAAAAGAACCACACAGGCGCATACCCAATTCAACCGCTGCCTCCGGACCGTGATCATCCTGAACACGTTTTATGATCGTAGGCAGTACAGCCATAGTTGGGGTGCCGAAACACCTTGCATAAACAGCTGCAAAAGTCTTACCCCAACTTTCACAGTCAACGAGTTCGGGAGTTATATCCTTTGGTAAAGTAATCGTCAACATTCTATGTTTATCAGCAGGAGCAGAATTCGGAAACGCAGCTTCCAGTTGGTCAAATTTCTCGGCAAGCCAAAAAGGAAAATCATCCCTATCATCGGGGCGTTTACAAAAAACTGAATTGACCATGACTGGATTAAGCTTCAAACCGCCATGTTCCGTTTGAACGGCCGCACCCCCCGGGGGACCTCCCGGGAGATGACGACCTATGTATTGCACTAATGCACGAATCACGGCAATCGAGACAACGTGTAGTCTGCGAATATCCGCAAGGGGACAAGCGCCGTGATTCGGGTGCGGGGTGAATCCACCCAATGCAGGCCAATTTGTGCCTGGAATGGATAGTGGACCTAACCTCGCAGCGGACAAAGAGTGGGGAAGGGCGCCATCAAACCAAACGCGATGCTGCCAATGATCAATAGGTATTTCCAGTGCCCTGTACGGTGTATACTCAGCCGGTCCAGGGGATGGTGTGTAGTGTAGGAACACTCCAGAATTTGCGTCCACCTCCGGAAATGTGACCCACGAGTAAAACAGCTCGAATGGGTATGCCGGATCTGCACACACCACCAAAATCACAGCCATGCCATCCAAAGGGACTTGGTAAGATTGTAAATGGTTGCGCACCGCAATGCGACTATGCTGCGCAATGGCCACAGCCATGATATCACCGGAACCACGGAAAAACAAAGGAAACTTTGTAGCACAACTGGGTAGTAATTCAAAGAAACCGTTTTAGAAAGATTCAAGCTTGAAAAGACCTATTTCAAAAATAGGTAGGTTTCACCGACACCACCGTTTTCCGGAAACGACAGTGAAGGGGTTAAGATTTGAATGATATACTACTCGAGTGTCATGATATAAGACCACCAACGTATGGGCGCCATGTAGCAGGGTTTCTGTTCTCCCACAGAACTGTGCACAGAGGATTGGAACCTCAGCGAATTAGGGTGACCCAAAACTCACCTTAGTACCCAACAAACCCCTTACCGAGCTAGCTACAGTGTCTCATTGGTCATAACCAACTCCCAATGTTTAGACAAACCAGAACATGAACTCACAAACCTCAGGTTACGTGGAACACATGAACACTCTTTCGTTATACAATCATTTCAAATCAGAACTTGGAGTAAATGAGGACACGTGCATAATTGAAATATTTATTTACTAATGCCGTCTTCTCAGGCGCAGTATCTTAGATAATACAAGGAGACATATTATCAAAAGCAAAGTTATCAGCATAGTTACTAGTCCATAGAAAGTGAATGGTGACAGCATGCTAACATGCTGTAATGAATAAGGGTTAACAACACTTATTTCTCACCCTCCCTAACTCGCATATTATATTAATAGCTAAGAAGGTCTCTTTGGGTTGAATTAGGGCGGGCCCATACCTCAGGATCCTAGAATGAAGGAATCACATCAGCATACACCAGCTCTCTCTGCATGCGAACAGCATCAAGTGTGTTTGTGTGCTTCAAGCAAAGCCATATAAAACCCGCCTAAAGCCCAAAGTTGGCAGAAGCTGCACTTATGTTATGTCTATGGAGGCGCGAAGATCAGACCACATAACAATTCTGTATCTTGTTATTCCTGAGGCTTCAGCACTCTCTGTACAGACATATTTTATTAAGCAAAGCTGATATCAGAGTAATAACATATTATTCTCATGTAAACCACAACGAACTACTAGGTTGAAAGCTAAATCAACAATTAAGTGTCGTGTGCAGAAGCAGCAAAAGGAAAAAATGGCATTTAAACAGGTAATAAGCCTATGCTAACTTAACGCATTATAAAGATATACAGTAGCTATATGACAGTAGGGAAGGTGTTGGAATATACATTTATAAAATTCCTTATCCCACAGCGCCCTCCAGCGCAAGTCATGGTAACGACTTGCGTTGTAACGGCCGCGTGGTAAAGGTACCGCGTGGTAAAAACTTTGTGGTAAAGGTTGTTTACCCCTATCCACAGCCTAGGAGTTCTGTAAAAATGTGTTCGTACTGAACAAAGATTCCATTTGTGAGCGAGCCCAGGCTTCTCCTTTTGCCATCAGCATACACTGTCCCTCGGTCTCTGTGAGCCAGGTACTTCCAAAGACACCTGCCGTCTAACGTAGCTCTGTGGCCACCACCAGCATTTGGCTGCACATTTTCACAGCCCACACTACACTTGACCATCTTTATTGTCCTCATAAGGATTTGGGGGGCCCTGGGTAAGACATAATTTGAGGGCATCTGTACAGTACAAATTTGAAATGTATTATCCATTTCCTACTATTTCAATCCTGCTTGATGCCAAACAATACTAAACCATATGTCACACTATAACAGGAGCACACAATAACAGATTAAATATGTCCTGACAGGGATCCCAAAATTCCTAAAAATGACTCAAAAGAGTCAGTAGTGGCATGAGGTAGAGAGTTTTAAGAGAGAAACAGAATAGTCAAAGATCAAATAGTGAGAAAGTCCACTTTCCCATGGGGCCTCTTGGAAGGTGGGGGCCCTGGGCAATTGCCTAATTTGCCAATGCCTTAAAACGTCTTTGACCATCTTGCCTGGTAATCCAGTGGGCTCCAAGCCTACCACACACATGCCATAAGGCTCCAATAATTTGTCAGTGCTGTGTTTGGTTGTTGAATGACCATTCTGCCGAGGTGGTAAAAGGATTTGAAACACAGCCAGTACCTCCCACCACAATGACTGTGGCTCAACATGCTCAGAAATGAAATATTAAATGATCAATGCCGGCGCCATACATTGTAACATTGAGTGACTGCTGCCTCCATATCCGCATGTACTTGAATATTGAGGGGTTGATTCACCTGCATTTCACGTACTATATTATTACATAATAGCTTCAAGGACAGTGTGTTCTGTGCTGAAAATGTACTTTTTACAGAAATGCATCCCTTCCTTTGATTAAAACTATAAACAATCAAATAACTCACACAAAGGGGAAAACTCAGGGGCAGATTTACAAGAAAGTGACCCAGGGGCATATTATCAAGGACCGGTGTTAAAATTATCGCCGTTTTATCGGCAGGAAACTGCTGATAAAACGGCGATAATGGGCTTGATATTACGCCCTTGTTAATTCCCATAGAAGCCCTTGTTCTGGTATTAACATGGGCTTGTATGGGAATTAACAAGGGCGTATTATAAAGCCCATTATCGCCGTTTTATCGGCAGTTTCCTGCCGATAAAATGGCGATAATATGCCCCTCAGTGCCGATATGCAAGCCTCATTGAGTCACTATCAAAGCACAGGGATGCAACATATTTACAACAATATGTCACATCTCAGTGCTTCCTTCTGCGCTGACGTACAAACTGCTGCCGTGAACAGTGCGTCGTGGGGAGATTGTTTTTGTTCAGGAAGGGTTCCCTTCCTGCACAAAAACAATCTGAAATGACGTTTTTCAACTTCTATGTGTGCTGCATTAGCACCCATAGAAGTTGAAAAACTGCATTGTTTCAATGATTGTTGATGTGCCGGAAGGGAACCCTTCCTGCACATAAACAATCATTAGAGGTGATTTCCTTTTTCTATGTGTGCTGCAAATTGCAGCACCCATAGAAAGAGGAAAAGAAAACGAGGAGAAATTAATACATTTCTCCTTGTTGCGCTTCCCTACGCCTCCGCTGGGGAGGCGTAGAATTCACACTCAGTTCCAGATTTATGATTCCTTGTGAATCTGAAAATGTGTCTGGTTCCATGGGTGCTGCGTGTGAACACCCATAGCAACACCCATGGAAAGTCCCTTTCATGCAAAGTGCTGCGTGTAAAGGGGTCATATTTACAAGGACAAGCAAAGTGGCTTTTCCTGCCCTTGTAAATATGGAGTGTTACCATGCGCCACCGGCACAACACAAAAAATGATGAACCGGTGTGTCAAGGGGCTTGTTAATCTGCCCCTCAGAGTACATTTATGTCTAGTGGCATGAGGTAATGAGGGGTTTTGCTTTCTGCCACTTACCTCCCTCAGGGACTGGTCTGCAGCATCAGATTACTGCCCTCAGGCGGGCTCGCATGCAGAACTACAAGAGAAAATGAAAGAATCATTTAGTCTTTTTCTCTAAAACCAGATTTCACCATTTCATCATATTGATATACAATGTTACACCCTGTGCCGCTCAGCCATTTTCTCGTTGAAATGTAGTAGCTAACTACTGAAGGGAATCCGCTATATTCAAATGCCATGGTCGGGGAACAGTCGGAACACTGTGGTCTAAACCATGAGTGTTCGAACTCCGCTAGATCTACAGAACATGCATTAACCACACATATGCCCTAAGCACGCATATGTGTGGTAAAGGCAATATGCATACTAACTGCTGCCTGCTACGGACAGAAGCAAGAAGACCTTGCAGGAAGCGTTGAGTTTATTTGTGCTGGGTGTAGTTTGGGCTGGGGGTTGTTTTGTTGTAGTTTAGTAGGCTGGTGGGGTTGGGGTAGTTTTATAGGCTGAGGGTGAGTCAGATTTTGATTTGCCGGCTGGAAGGGGTGGGTTGGGTTGGTTTGTTGGCTGGTGGTTGGGTCAGGAGTAGTTTTGTGGGCTGGGGTTGATTCGGTGTTGTTTCACGGTTCTATGAGCCTCCTCGTGAGCTGCCCTATATCTCACTCCTGCCTTGAAGGGGAAGTAAATTGTTTCACCAAGTGTAACTCTTTCACTTCACATTGAAGGCCTGTAGTGGAGCGAGCTCTAAACATGATGTTTGTACAACTATGGGAAAGAGATCACACCCCTACTTTTTTTTTGAAGAAACTAAATTGATTGTCAACAAAATTGAGAACATCTCAAATGACAACTCTTTTCATGAAAGTGAAAACTTTAAAGTAGGCACAATAATTTTCTCACTACTTATCCTCCTGAACTTTTAAACTAACATTGTAAGTTGGGAAGAAACCGCGGGGCATATCTAAAAGAAACTAACGCAGCGCGATGAAGCAAGTCATTTTGCTGTGCTGCACTGCGTTAGTTTCAAAGCACAGGGATGCAACATATTTACAACAGTATGTTGCACCTCTCTGCTTCCCCTTGCGCTGGCACACAAACAGGTGGTGCAAGGATGCCTGCGTCATAGGGAGATTGTTCTTGTGCAGGAAGGGGCACCTTCTGACATTCTGACACATTTCCAGATTTACGATTTCTTGTAAATCTGAAATGCATCAGTGGACATGGGTGTTGCGTGGGAACACCCATATCAACACCCATGTCCTGCCCCTAACACGCAAAGTGTTGCATGAACTGGGGCGATACTTACGAGCACAGGTTAAGTCACGCAGAATGACTTTACCTGTGCTTGTAAATATCACTCAGCAGGCTACACCACAACTGCCTCGTGCAACTAGATGCATCGCGGCACATGGGGATTTTAAATCTGCTCCCATATATTTAGGTCCGATCATTTCTCAGTCATCAAACAAAAACATAGTTCAAAGGTCACTACAAAAACTCTTCTCGCTCCCTTTGTTTTTAGTAGGTGGCACTATATTGTTTCCTCTCCTGTTTTAAAACATTGCATGTCTTATGTTTTACCTTTGTTCACCTGCAGCTTCTTTTAGAATCGGGACTTAACATGTGAATTTTCACTCAAATAGCAGTACTCATCTCTATTTCAGAAACTCAAACCCTGATAATGACAATTAAGCATAATACCTCATTTACACTTACAGGCATGAAATCAAAACTCACATTGTTGGACATCCTGACTTGAGTGAAATTCAAATTTCAACTGTGGTTGATGGTGCTCACTCAACTAGACTGTAGACAATTAACTAGGAATCAAGAAAGAAAAGTAATGAGTTGTTTCAAGAACTTCAGTTGTCACAATAATTTTAGAGCAAAGGATTCCATGAGCTGTGACAGTCGGAGATCAGTGGCATAGCCTCCCATAGTAGGAAACAGTATACAATATATGCTTTATAAACACTGGAGATTCAAGACGGGTCTGTGAACTACGACCTTATTTTTTAACATGAATAATTTCTGATGTCTAAAAGGGATTATAAGAGAAAGAACATTATCTCTATATCCAGGGTTCAGTTCAGGGGAGGCGAGAGGAGAAAAGAAAACTTGATTCTCACCTATGCTGTTGTTATACTAAATCCCCAAATACCAAAATATTTCAATATCATTTCGCCAAATAGTATGAGAAAACACCTTCACTGCAATGTGCTGTACAAAAGAATTCCTCGCTTCTCATCCCTAAAACCCAGACCTTAAGTTACTGTTTTCATAAAAGGATTGGCCTATATCAGAAACTGTGGGGATTCACATTTTCATCAAGTAACACTCCCTTTCTATAAGTGACTACTAAAAAAGTTGTCTAGACTTGGGATGAAACATGTTGGCCCTATGGAACCTTGTAAATGATTTTTAACTATCTTTTGTTACATGGAATCAGCTTCATTTTGCTATATGAGAATAATGCATTAAAACATCACCTGCTTGTGACACAACTATTCTCTGTCTACTACAGCGTCATTGTTTAAACATATTTTTGGTTGCTTTTCAAGTTGCAAGTTAAATGTATAAATATGAAGGAAATAGATGGTAAGAACAGCTCAAGATGGCACTAAGGCTGTTCAAAAAGCCTTTAAAATTAACTAAACAGCTAATTTATAAGTTACTGGAGTAAGTATGTAGATGAATCAAAATAAGAAATGGGCAGGTCTCTTGGAGGGATTGTAGTTGGCATAAAAGACTTGTAGGGGAGAATTACACTCCTGTTCGCAGAATGGATGTGTGGGTGTCAGTGATATTTTATGAATGCAGGCCACCCAGTGCCCCTGTAATAGATTATGTGTGTGTGTGTATATCTTCAAACTGGATGGGAGGACAGATGTATTGTGAGAGTTCAATGAGTTGGAGTTGGAGGGTGGAGTTGGAGGGTGGAGTTGGAGTTGGAGGGAGGAGTTGGAGGGTGGAGTTGGAGGGTGGATTTGGAGGGTGGAGTTGGAGTTGGAGGGTGGAGTTGGAGGGTGGAGTTGGAGTTGGTGGGTGCAGTTGGAGTTGGAGGGTCCTATTGGCTATGGCAGTGCTTGTTGGTAGCACGTAAGGACAGTGCTGTTGTGGTGCTGAGTGATGATGTGGATGGACTGAGTGAAGTGGCAGTGTATTAGAGTGATGTGGTGGTGTCCCAGAGTGAATTGGTGGTGTCCCAGAGTGATGTGGTGGTGTCCCTGAGTGAAGTGGTGGTGTCCCCGAGTGGTGTGGTGGTGTTCCTGAGTGATGTGGTGGTATTCCCAGAGTGATGTGGTGGTGTCCCTGAGTGAAGTGGTGGTGTCCCCGAGTGATGTGGTGGTGTCCCTGAATGATGTGGTGGTGTTCCTGAGTGATGTGGTGGTTTCCCTGAGTGATGTGGTGGTGCCCCTGAGGTGGTGCGCCCGAGTGATGTGGTGGTGTCACTGAGTGATGTGGTGGTGTCCCCGAGTGATGTGGTGGTGTTCCTGAGTGATGTGGTGGTGTCCCTGAGTGATGTGGGTGTCCCCGAGTGATGTGGTGGTGTCCCTGAGGGATGTGGTGGTGTTCCTGAGTGATGGAGGGTGGAGTTGGCGGGTGGATTTGGAGGGTGGAGTTGGAGGGTGGAATTGGAGGGTGGAGTTGAAGTTGGAGGGTGGAGTTGGAGGGTGGAGTTGGAGGGTGGAGTTGGAGGGTGGAGTTGAAGTTGGAGGGTGGAGTTGGAGTTGGAGGGTGGAGTTGAAGGGTGGAATTGGAGGGTGGAGTTGGAGGGTGGAGGGTGGGTTGGAGGGTGGAGGTTGGAGTTGGAGGGTGGAGTTGGAGTTGGAGGGTGGAGTTGGAGGGTGGAGTTGGAGGGTGGAGTTGAAGGGTGCAGTTGGAGTTGGAGGGTGGAGTTGGAGTTGGAGGGTGGAGTTGGAGTTGGAGGGTGGAGTTGGAGGGTGGAGTTGGAGGGTGGAGTTGGAGGGTAGAGTTGGAGGGTGGAGTTGGAGGGTGGAGTTGGAGGGTGGAATTGGAGTTGGAGGGTGGAGTTGGAATTGGAGGGTGTTGTTGGAGTTGGAGGGTGGAGTTGGAGTTGGAGGGTGGAGTGTGAGTTGGAGGGCGGAGTTGGAGGGTGGAGTTGGAGGGTGGAGTTGGAGTTGGACAGTGGAGTTGGAGGGTGGAGTTGAGGGCTGGAATTGGAGGGTGGAGTTGGAGGATGGAGGGTGGTTTGGAGGGTGGAGGTTGGAGTTGAAGGGTGGAGTTGGAGTTGGAGGGTGGAGTCAGAGGGTGGAGTTTGAGGGTGGAGTTGGAGGGTGGAGTTGAAGGGTGCAGTTGGAGTTGGAGGGTGGAGTTGGAGTTGGCGGGTGGGGTTGGAGTTGGAGGGTGGAGTTAAAGTTGGAGTTGGAGGGTGGAGTTGGAGGGTGGAGATGGGGGGTAGAGTTGGAGGGTGGAGCTTGTGGGTGGAGTTGGAGTTGGAGGGTGGAGTTGGAGGGTGGGGATGGAATTGGATGGTGTAGTTGGAGGGTGGAATTGGAGGGTGGAGTTGGAGGGTGGAGTTGGAGGGTGGAGTTGGAGGGAGGAGTTGGAGTTGGAGTTGGAGTTGGAGGGAGGAGTTGGAGTTGGAGGGTGGAGTTGTAGGGTGGTGTTCGAGGGTGGAGTTGTAGGGTGGAGTAAGAGTTGGAGGGTGGAGATGGGGGTTAGAGTTGGAGGGTGGAGCTTGTGGGTGGAGTTGGAGTTGGAGGGTGGAGTTGGAGGGTGGGGATGGAATTGGATGGTGTAGTTGGAGGGTGGAATTGGAGGGTGGAGTTGGAGGGTGGAGTGGGAGGGAGGAGTTGGAGTTGGAGTTGGAGTTGGAGGGAGGAGTTGGAGTTGGAGGGTGGAGTTGTAGGGTGGTGTTCGAGGGTGGAGTTGTAGGGTGGAGTAAGAGTTGGAGGGTGGAGATGGGGGGTAGAGTTGGAGGGTGGAGCTTGTGGGTGGAGTTGGAGTTGGAGGGTGGAGTTGGAGGGTGGGGATGGAATTGGATGGTGTAGTTGGAGGGTGGAATTGGAGGGTGGAGTAAGAGTTGGAGGGTGGAGTTGGAGTTGTAGAGCGGAGTTGGAGGGTGGAGTAGGAGTTGAGGGTGGAGTTGGAGTTGGAGGGTGGAGTTGGAGTTGGAGGGTGGAGTTGGAGGGTGGAGTTGGAGGGTAGAGTTGGAGTTGGAGGGTGGAATTGGAGTTGGAGGGTGGAGTTGGAATTGGAGGGTGTTGTTGGAGTTGGAGGGTGGAGTTGGAGTTGGAGGGTGGAGTGTGAGTTGGAGGGCGGAGTTGGAGGGTGGAGTTGGAGGGTAGAGTTGGAGTTGGACAGTGGAGTTGGAGGGTGGAGTTGAGGGCTGGAATTGGAGGGTGGAGTTGGAGGATGGAGGGTGGTTTGGAGGGTGGAGGTTGGAGTTGAAGGGTGGAGTTGGAGTTGGAGGGTGGAGTCAGAGGGTGGAGTTTGAGGGTGGAGTTGGAGGGTGGAGTTGAAGGGTGCAGTTGGAGTTGGAGGGTGGAGTTGGAGTTGGCGGGTGGGGTTGGAGTTGGAGGGTGGAGTTAAAGTTGGAGTTGGAGGGTGGAGTTGGAGGGTGGAGATGGGGGGTAGAGTTGGAGGGTGGAGCTTGTGGGTGGAGTTGGAGTTGGAGGGTGGAGTTGGAGGGTGGGGATGGAATTGGATGGTGTAGTTGGAGGGTGGAATTGGAGGGTGGAGTTGGAGGGTGGAGTTGGAGGGTGGAGTTGGAGGGAGGAGTTGGAGTTGGAGTTGGAGTTGGAGTTGGAGGGAGGAGTTGGAGTTGGAGGGTGGAGTTGTAGGGTGGTGTTCGAGGGTGGAGTTGTAGGGTGGAGTAAGAGTTGGAGGGTGGAGATGGGGGTTAGAGTTGGAGGGTGGAGCTTGTGGGTGGAGTTGGAGTTGGAGGGTGGAGTTGGAGGGTGGGGATGGAATTGGATGGTGTAGTTGGAGGGTGGAATTGGAGGGTGGAGTTGGAGGGTGGAGTGGGAGGGAGGAGTTGGAGTTGGAGTTGGAGTTGGAGGGAGGAGTTGGAGTTGGAGGGTGGAGTTGTAGGGTGGTGTTCGAGGGTGGAGTTGTAGGGTGGAGTAAGAGTTGGAGGGTGGAGATGGGGGGTAGAGTTGGAGGGTGGAGCTTGTGGGTGGAGTTGGAGTTGGAGGGTGGAGTTGGAGGGTGGGGATGGAATTGGATGGTGTAGTTGGAGGGTGGAATTGGAGGGTGGAGTAAGAGTTGGAGGGTGGAGTTGGAGTTGTAGAGCGGAGTTGGAGGGTGGAGTAGGAGTTGAGGGTAGAGTTGGAGTTGGAGGGTGGAGTTGGAGTTGGAGGGTGGAGTTGGAGGGTGGAGTTGGAGGGTAGAGTTGGAGTTGGAGGGTGGAGTTGGAGTTGGAGAGTGGAGTTGGAGGGTGGAGTTGGATTGTGCAGTTGGAGGGTGGAGTTGGAGTTGGAGGGTGGAGTTGAAGGGTGGAGTTGAAGGGTGGAGTTGGAGGGTGGAGTTGGAGGGTGGAGGGTTGGTTGGAAGGTGAAGGTTGGAGTTGAAGGGTAGAGTTGGAGTTGGAGGGTGTAGTTGGAGGGTGTAGTTGGAGGGTGTAGTTGGAGGGTGGAGTTGGGGGGTAGAGTTGGAGTTGGAGGGTGGAGTTGGATTTGGTGGGTAGAGTTGGAGGGTGGAGTTGGAGTTGGAGGGTGGAGTTGGAGGGTGGAGTTGGAGGGTAGAGTTGGAGGGTGGAGTTGGAGGGTGGAGTTGGAGTTGGAGGGTGGAGTTGGAGGGTGGAGTTGGAGGGTGGAATTGGAGGGTGGAGTTGGAGGGTGGAGTTGGAGTTGGAGGGGGGAGTTGGAGTTGGGAGGTGGAGTTGGAGGGTGGAGTTGAAGTTGGAGGATGGAGTTGGAGGGTGGAGTTGGAGTTGTAGGGTGGAGTTGGAGGGTTGGAGGGTGGAGTTGTGGAAAAGTAAATTTTGCCATGTTATATGTGCCTACGTGTTCCCCATCTTATGCTATATGTGCATGATCGATATGCATGTATCCCCCTATGATCGATTAAAGACGCAATTATAGTTGTGTCCAACTCTAGTATGCCAGTATCCAGTTCTCGTGAAAGCAACGAGTATTAGGCATTTTACAGTGTGCACATTAATTCATTGAGTTGTCCCCGTTCCTAGGCCTCAAAAGGGCCCGGACATCAGATTCAAGCTCCAGTCTCCTGAACCCACTCCGAGGAGCGATGCAGCCCCCACCTGCATCCCTGACCCTTCACTTACTTCCTGCCTCACAGTGCCCGGCCCGGCCTGGCTCTGCCTGCCTGTCTGCCAAGAGTATGTTATGCTTCTAGTTATCAGTCCAGCCCTCCTTCTCTGCATTCCTAAGCTACTGAATCGCATCAATAGTTTCAGCCATGGTCTAGCCTTTCTGTCTCCATGTAAGAGAAATACTGTATTAATATTCATAGAATATTCCTCGCACACACAATACATGTAGAATTATGCATGCACCAGTCTTAGTGTCAAGTAGCCTTTGCCCTGATAACTTTTTGATTCTATCAACATGTACTCCAAACACCAGATACCAGATATGCTATAGGTACATGTCGTTCTGACACTGCAGACTTTAGTCTCCTCTTCTAGCGCAGAAGTCATAGCCCCCAGTTCTTCCTGGTAACACGTCATTGCCCGTTTGCGCGCACCACTAGGTTAAAGGTCCCAGCTGCTCAGGTAGCCCCCTCCATGTTTCCGCCCCATTTATGACACTTCTGTGACGTCTACATCACATGTCTATGTATACGCCCTGTACACGCCTTCTTGTTACACCCCTTTTGTCCTTATCTTTCGCGACTGCTACGAGTTACGCCTACTGCTACGCCTATTGTATGCAATGTAATGAAATGTATTATACTATAAATATGCTGCAATGTCGATGAAGCATTGCAGCTGCCATCCAGTCTATTTCCCTGCAGGCTATCCCGTTCCTGTCCCTTCTCTTATGTCTGATTAAAGCCTGTTAGACCCAGATACCTCGAATCCTGTCTCTTATTTATTGAGCTATCTGTTTTATTCACTGTATTCAAAAATAGTACCGGTAATTAATTATTTATTTACCACATAATGGCGCCCGAACAGGGACTTGCCCTTTCCCCACGCGCCGGCGAAGCCACGCAGGCCCCCTGACCCTCTGCAGCCGTGACGGAACTCTACTGCGCACCGGCAGATATTGCTGCTTCAAGTATCCCTCAGGCCCACGGAGGAGACGGAGGTTGCGGTCCAGCATCCAGACGAGGCGGTGAGGAACGCGGCGAGTCCCGACCAGAGCCCAAGCCGAGAGTACAAGGTCCGAGGTATCCGGAGGCCCACCTGTAACTGAAGTCCGAAGTTCGTAGTCCGACGTCGTAGCAGTCCAGTCCAGTCCGAGGCCTTCCGTTCTTGCTGCCCGGTGAGTACCGTTGCTGGGGTAGTATCTAGACAGGGTCAATTAATTTGTCTCTGGTCCAGTGGGTTTGGGTACACAGATCCAGTCCGAAGTGTTCACCTAGGTGGACACGGGTCCTGACGTGTCTCTTTATGGGACCGGTATGTTTCGTACTGTTTTAGCAGTGCATCTAGTAATTCTAGTAAGTTTCGTTCTCGAGAAATTCATGGGTTCTGTTTTCAGTATACCAGGTAATATTTCTGTCCGAACTGTTATTCTAAATGTTATTTAATGTGTTTTCAATGTCGTGGTATGAGTGATTTGTTTTTCTATTCATTACTGTGTTTATCGTGTATTGTATTGTGTTCGGAGTCAAGTTTAGAATGCCTCTGTTTTCCAAGTTACGTCAGTTAAAGACCAGAAAAGGGTTACTCGAGGAAGCAGTTCCTGTCCCGCCTAGGGACAGTCCCGGACATTTTATGTATCATAAGCATGGCTTAGGTGCCATATTATATCTAGATTTATGGGTGGACTATACCAAGGAGTTAGAGGAGAAATATAGATGGCCCATATCAGGTACATGGGATGCCGAGTGCATCATGCGAGTAGAAGAAGCATTATGGAAAAAGAAAGCCAGACAGTCCCAGAAAGATGCCATCGAGTTATGGCGCAAAGAATCTCATAAAAGAACCGAAAAAGAAATCAGAAGAACAGAATTAAGTAGGGAATCCTCAGAAAGAGCCCAAGAAAGGGAATTGATCGAAGTAGGTGAACGAGTTAAAGCAGAACAGTCAGACAGACAGAAAAAAATGCCCTTATTAAGGGTATGTATCCTCTTCTTGCCGAGGGCTTGCCAAAAGCAACCCCGGAAGCACCATGTAATTTTCCGCCGCCATTGGTCCCGATTAAGCTACATCATAAACCGACCGCAGCTGATATTTTTCTCTCGTCCTATTTGGACGATACAGTCCCAGAATATGCAAATCCTGGTCCGCCTGCTCCCGTAAATAATGTAATTCCTGCTCCTCCAGCCATCGGGGCCGTGGGTACAGTTCACGTTACAGCACCTGTTACAGCATCTGTTACAGCACCCCCGGCCCAGCCCACAGTACATGTACCCGCTACATCAGTCACTCTCCCAGCACGTACAGTACACACCGATGATTCTAGTTTAGGAGCCGCGGGGGGAGATTCTCCTGGTACCCCGCCTCCACACAGACGTATGACGCTACATGAACTAGCGTTACAGCGTACGCCAAAAGTGAATACATTCACAGATATCAAGCGAGCACTTACCGAATGTCGTTACGATCCAGTTCCAGGCGATGGTACCATGGTCATATATTCATTACGTTTAAGACGGGTGACCGACTATTTGGACACCCTGCCCGATATGAGAGAACATCTAGACAGAATATATCATTTTATCCGTACAGGAGTGAATCCAGAAAGTGTTCACGAAGCCATGGCTCAAAGAAAAGTCGATACCCAGCTCATGCTTTTAAAGTTTTTAATTAACTGTTTAATTAGAGAGCAAGATTGTCCGGAAAAAGATCAAGAAGAAATGAAAGTTCTGACCAGGTGGAGTGACAATATAGCCGAGGGAAAACACAGGACACAAAAATGTATAGAGAGTATGTACAAGAAAATTCGTAGGGAAATAATAAAGTTACACGAGAAACGAGAAGCAACACAAGCAACCGAGAAAGAAAACGACTCTTCTACTGAAGAGGTAGACGACGAGAATCCCTCCAGAATAGCGTATGTAGGTAGAACTAGACTTTCCGACCGACATTCACGCCCAGAACACAAGAAAGTTTTTCCTCCTCCAGCACCAGGACAGTGTTCTCTTGAGCAAGTATTCCAGGCTACCGATCACATTCTGAAATCACGAATAGGCTATAGTGAGCTCAGTACAATGCATGAACAAGAACTAGCCCGATCAGCAGTCCGGTGGACTACTGATTCTACCACTTTTCCAGACGAAATAGTGGCTCAAATGTTTCTGAAACTGCCCCCAGCCGAGCAGCGACTGGTGGGTATGTATATGATCCAGCACCTCATTACACTGTATGAGGAACAGCATTCTGATCCAGGTCCACTACATGATGTCTTGAACGAGTTACTCCAGTACAGATGGAGAGGTCTAGGTACTGATTTAATTAATGTCATTCTAGAACAGCGCCACAAATATCGAACGTTTCTGAATCCACATTTTGTTCACGTCTCATCTCCAGAAAGTAAATCATTTTACATAGATAGACAGAATCCGTTACGAGAAGTGCACCCAGTTAGGACAACGGGAGGTGATATAGAACGAGTATTTGTTTACACCCCCATCACAAAAATGGAACTCTTAGAGATGAAGAAGTTAATTCCCTGTCACGACAAAGATCCAGCAGGGTTCCACCGTGAATTAAAAGACATGCTCCGTATGGGAGAATACACGTATCCCGATATCATTAAAATGTTAAAGGTCCTGTTGCCCGCGGGCATATATGAAAAACTCAAGGAAAAAGAATGGGAGGTGGGAGAGAAAAAGATAGATTGGACAGCTCTAGAAGCTGAAGATAATACACGAGTACCAGGTACCGGTCTTGGGGAGAAAGCTAAAGAATTGCCCGAGTTATTGATACAAGTTTTGCCAAGATTACTTGCCACGAAAAAGGAAGATTGGGATGCCATTTCAGCTTGTAAACAGAAACAAGATGAAGACACTAGTGATTTTTATTCTAGATTTGAAAAATGTTTTATTATTAACAGTGGTCTGAAAACAAGTAGTGAATCGTACCCTCATCTTTTTGTTACCAAACTAGTCGAGAATTCAAGTCCACAAGTTAAAAATCGAGTATTGAAAGTCGAAAGTACCTGGCAAGCTAATACTCCGTCACAGATGCTTCAAATGCTCCAGTATCACCAGAACAGAATCAGGGAAGAGCAGGAACACGAAAGGAGACGTATGAAAGACACGAAAATGAAAGTATTAGTTGCACAATCTGTTCCACAAGACAGTCAGAAGAGGGGTCCGAATCAAGCCAGTCATCCTGCAGCTCCTGTTAAAGGGACCTGCAATTACTGTAAACAGCCAGGTCATTTTATAAACGAGTGTGCAGTTCTGAAACACAACATAGCTACTGGTAAAACTAAAGAAAGACCACGTCCGCCTAGACAAGAACAAGTTTCACAGACTTCCCAGCCACCACAGAATGCACAACAGACAGTTACAGCACCGCAGCCTATCGCTGCAACACAGCATGTTACACAGCAAATGTACCAGTATGCACAGACTGAGTATCCAGATTATCAGCCGTATTCATGAAACAGCCTAGAGAGGGAGGTAGGCTTGCCTCTCATCGAGATACCTGTAGATCAAGAGGGTCCCTATGTACACAGTCAAGTATTAGGGAAAGACAGAAAGTTTCTGATTGACACAGGGGCAAGTAGGACTACCATCAGTCATGACGAGGTTCCAGGGGCTCCTCTCTCAGGCTCTAGAAATGTTTCCCTTGGATTTTCAGGAAAGCCTATTGTTAATGAAATATCGAAACCAGTTACTCTAGAAGTCGGTCCATTGTCCCGAACTACTGATTTGTTACTCACGAAATCTTGTCCAGAAAATTTGTTAGGCATTAAGACATTAAAAGAATTGGGAGCAGTCATTTGTTGTTCGCCAGAAGGGGTCCGCCTGTTCTTGCGAGACTTTAAAGGTCATTATGTATTACGTGATTTTGATCCAAGATTATTGAATGTACCACAGCATTTATGGGCGCAAGGTCCAACTGATGTAGGTTGTATGCAAATCACACCCCATCGTGTGACTCTAAAGCAAGGTATTGTTTCACCCCGAATCAGACAGTACAAATTGCCACCTAAGGCTGTAGCAGCCTTATCCAAAATTATTGACGAACTTATTGCCCAAGGAGTGGTTGTAGAAACTGACTCCAACGTATGTAATTCTCCTATCATTCCAGTCCTGAAACGTACTGATCCAAATGCACCTCCAGTATATCGTTTAGTGATTGACCTTCGAGAACTTAATAAATGTATCATACCCCAGTACCCAGTAGTCCCAGATATTTCATCCCTCTTGACAGCCATTGATTCTGAAGCTACGTTCTTCACAGTTATCGATCTCAAGAACGCATTCTTCAGTGTCCCCATTCACCCAGACAGCCAGTTCCTTTTCGGTTTCTGTTTAAATGGAAGAAGCTATAAATTCACACGAGCTCCTCAAGGTTTTACAGAAAGCCCTAGTATTTATAGTCAAGCACTTAAGAGACAACTAGACAATATTCACATGCCAACTGACACTGCCCTGCTCCAGTATGTCGATGATCTACTGATCACAGCCCGTTCTGAACGTGACTGCGAGCGAGCGTCACTTACAGTTCTGTATTTTCTGGCCGAGATGGGGCACAAGGTGTCCCCTTCCAAATTGCAATTCTGTGTCCAGCAAGTGGTCTACTTGGGACACTTACTGTCCAAGAGGGGTAGGCAGTTGACACCTGACCGTATCCAGTTAATAGCACGTCTTCCACAACCCAAGACACAGAAGGAGGTGCGAGCTTTTATCGGCCTCACTTCATACTGCAGACAATGGATTCCTCAGTACGCATTTCTAGCCAAGCCACTGATACAGTTAACGACACAGGAGGCAGCCACATCGACTGTCCTCCCTTGGACCCAGGAACATACACTTGTTTTTAATGAGTTAAAGAAAGCCTTATGCCAAGCACCTGTTCTAGCAATACCGAACTACAGTAAGCCTTTTACACTTTTTGTCACAGAACGTGATGGTACTGCATTATCTGTTCTCACACAAGATCAAGCAGGACAATACAAGCCCTGTGCTTATTTTTCGAGCACATTAGATCCAGTGGCCCAGGCTCTGCCTGCGTGCCTCAAGTCAGTCGCAGCCACAGCTCTAGCTATCAGACAAAGTGATTCCATAGTGTTAGGACAATCCCTGACAGTACAAGTTCCACACTCTGTGGAAGTTCTTTTAAACCGAACCCAGACTCAGCACTTGACAATTGCACGTTTAACAGGTTATGAACTGACACTGTTTCAGCCACACATAGAAATCAGACGCTGCAACATTCTAAATCCTGCTACACTGTTACCGTCAGTTACTTCAAATCCTGCCACACATGACTGTGTGGAAGTTGTTAACACTATGACAAAGCCTAGACAAGATCTGACAGATATTGCATTACCTGATCCCGACCTGACACTTTATGTGGATGGTTCATGTATGAGAACAAGTACAGGAGAACTAGTAGCCGCGTATGCAGTGACTACTGAAACCGAAGTTATAGAAACACATCGTATTGACACCCTGTCTGCTCAAGCAGCAGAGCTAGTCGCTCTGACCCAAGGCACATACGAAAGTCACTGACATCATTTCCCAAGGTAACGATCTAGCAGATCGAACAGCCAAGCTCACAGCTCAGACTCCAGACATTCCAGTTAACACAACACAGACACCCACTCCAGATCAGACTACTTGTATGACAGTCAAGGACCCTACACAAGATGTCATAGACATACAGTTACATGCTACTCCCGAAGAAATCAAGAAATGGTCTGAACAAGGAGGGGTCCAGACAGATCAAGGATGGTTGACGAAGGGAAAAGCCACATGGTTTCTCCCCGACTCTATGGTTCAAGTCATTATTAATACTGCACATAGTCCAGCACATCTAGGAGAAAAAGCTATGTTAGACAGTATTCAGAACCTTTGGTTCAACAAGCATTTACGAGCAGCAGCCAAGCAGAAAGTACGTACCTGTATGATATGTTGTCAGTTCAATCCAGGTAAAAGTGTCCCGGTGGAACAAGGGGGATTCCAAACTCCTGACCACCCTTTTGAAGTCCTCCAGATGGATTATATTCAGATGGAGCGATGTCGAGGTTTCAAGTATGTCCTCGTAGTTGTATGCGCTTTGTCCAGATGGACAGAAGCATATCCAGTCCCAGATTACACAGCTGCGACCACTGCCAGGCAGTTGGTTCGTGAGTATTTTCCCCGCTATGGATTACCTAGGGTCGTGTATTCAGATAACGGCCAGCCCTTCTCATCCGAGCTCATGAAACAAGTTTCCCTTCTGTTAGGGTACCAGTGGAAGTTCCATTGTGTACGCCATCCTGAAGCAGCCGGTCTCGTAGAGAGACATAACCAGACTTTGAAAATCCGCATTGCTAAAGTGTGTACAGAAAAAGGTGTAGATTGGTTAATAGCTCTGCCAGTTGCTCTTTTTTATATGAGAATGGTTGCACATTCCAGATCAGGTCTGTCCCCTTACGAGGTCGTATTCGGCCGCCCTCCAAACATGTGGGGTACACCTAGACCCCGTAGCATTACAGACGTTTCCAGTAATATGCTGACAGATTACCTAGCTTCCTTGATGTCTGCCCTACACTCTTGTCGTTCACAGGTTGCCGCTGCATTTCCGGACAACACTGAGGTGAAACCGCATGAAGTCGTTCCGGGAGAATTCGTCCTGGTGCGCAATTTCGATCGTTCAAGTCCGTTGGAGCCCCGTTGGAAGGAGCCCCAGCTGGTGTTATTGACAACAAGGACTGCCGTCAAGCTCGAGGGTCGCAAAGGCTGGGTGCATACCATTCACATCAAGAAATTCCATGGATTGCGACAAAAGACATTTATCAAAGACTGTTCTATTCTTAAGGACTGCCCAAAGACAGACTCTGAATTTAAACTTCCCCTGTTAGAGAAAACTCCACAGCAGGAGTATAAAGCCAAACTCCGGTCTAGTAAAATAA
Organism: Lissotriton helveticus; assembly: GCF_964261635.1. Taxonomy (NCBI): domain Eukaryota; kingdom Metazoa; phylum Chordata; class Amphibia; order Caudata; family Salamandridae; genus Lissotriton; species Lissotriton helveticus. The sequence goes on from NC_136073.1 coordinate 705,310,809, forward strand.
GTCAGCCAGTTTAATTGTCTAAGTCCCTCTCGGGTGAAACGGTTAGACAGGTTCCTGACATGTATGAGACAGACCCACACAGTGAGAGAGTTAGTCAAAACTCTAAAAGATGTATTATCGTTCTATTCTTTTTATTATTTTTGAGTCTTATGATTACATGCACAAGTTATGCTTTACATTTATGTTTTCCAATTTCACATGTACATATGTTTTCTAATGCTTCAGTAGAGCACACATTTAGTGATCTGCCTCCTCACGAGCTATCCTATCGTCTTGCTATGCGTAACAACACATTTATCCGAATGCTGCACTATTCACACCAGACCAGCAATGCCACTAATTGTTGGGTGTGTGGTCGACTCCCCCCTTTTCAGACACCGAAGGGAGTCCTGCCACTTTTTCCCTATCCGTTTTCACATAATGGTTCGTGTGGAGCATGGTCCACGTTAACGTCATCCTCCACTGATATGTCCCTTCTGAATCGAACATGTTTCCCAGACAAGCAAGGTCTTTCCCATAGAACAGGGTTAGATCTAGAAAATGAAGTGTATGATTTAGGTAATTATTCCTCGAATTTCATGGTCCTGAATGTTCAGTCCGATACTACTCCAGATTTGCCTGCTATTTCAGTACTACCAGTCAAAGGCGAATTATGTGTCAGAAAGAATGGTTCCGCACATGTAGGACATAGTGATTGTACTACTATTGTCGAGTACAGTGACAGTGGGAAATCTATTTTCAAAGCCTCACGTCATTCTTATTTTATTTGTGGTCAGACCGCATATGTTCGTCTGCCCCTCGATTGGGATGGAACATGTTACATTGCCTTCCTACTGCCACCAGTTTTCCTAGCCCCGTCTGATTATCACAGAAACACACATCTAGTACACGTTAGACCTAGAAGGGAGACTGAGTCCCCAATTGTCGATCAAACTGAAACTACTCTAGAACAATATCAAGACTTCAATAAAGGTTTCTTTTTCTTTATAGGTCCTGTCCAGAATAGTAAGTTAATACGTAGGTTAACCAGAACCCTTGAAGCAGTAGTGAATGAGACTACTTCCGCTCTAGGTAACTTAACTGAAGAACAATCTGCTATGCGTTTTGTTGTGCTCCAAAATCGTCTCGTTCTTGACGTCATACTGGCCGATAGAGGAGGAGCATGTAGAGTCATCGGATCTAGTTGCTGCATTTTCATTCCTAATAACGCGCCGTCTGTTTATTCAGCTATAACCAGACTTCATAAAATTGCCCATCAGTTACACCAGAATCCAGGCACCTGGACATGGTCCGGTTGGCTCTGGAGTATCATATCTGCCTGGGGATGGAAAGTATTGTCATTTCTAGGTATTGCAGTAATGATCGTATTCAGTTGCTGCCTCTGTTTACAATGTGGCCCTGCGATTTGCGGCATGTGTGCTACCTCTTGTATTCCTAGTCCTAAATCCCGTTCCAAGACAATTCGAGACGAGCAAATGATGCTATATGAACAGATAGATGGTATCATGAATATTGATGTTTCCTGATGGAAACGTAGGGCACAAGGAGGGAATGTGGAAAAGTAAATTTTGCCATGTTATATGTGCCTACGTGTTCCCCATCTTATGCTATATGTGCATGATCGATATGCATGTATCCCCCTATGATCGATTAAAGACGCAATTATAGTTGTGTCCAACTCTAGTATGCCAGTATCCAGTTCTCGTGAAAGCAACGAGTATTAGGCATTTTACAGTGTGCACGTTAATTCATTGAGTTGTCCCCGTTCCTAGGCCTCAAAAGGGCCCGGACATTAGATTCAAGCTCCAGTCTCCTGAACCCACTCCGAGGAGCGATGCAGCCCCCACCTGCATCCCTGACCCTTCACTTACTTCCTGCCTCACAGTGCCCGGCCCGGCCTGGCTCTGCCTGCCTGTCTGCCAAGAGTATGTTATGCTTCTAGTTATCAGTCCAGCCCTCCTTCTCTGCATTCCTAAGCTACTGAATCGCATCAATAGTTTCAGCCATGGTCTAGCCTTTCTGTCTCCATGTAAGAGAAATACTGTATTAATATTCATAGAATATTCCTCGCACACGCAATACATGTAGAATTATGCATGCACCAGTCTTAGTGTCAAGTAGCCTTTGCCCTGATAACTTTTGGATTCTATCAACATGTACTCCAAACACCAGATACCAGATATGCTATAGGTACATGTCGTTCTGACACTGCAGACTTTAGTCTCCTCTTCTAGCGCAGAAGTCATAGCCCCCAGTTCTTCCTGGTAACACGTCATTGCCCGTTTGCGCGCACCACTAGGTTAAAGGTCCCAGCTGCTCAGGTAGCCCCCTCCATGTTTCCGCCCCATTTATGACACTTCTGTGACGTCTACATCACATGTCTATGTATACGCCCTGTACACGCCTTCTTGTTACACCCCTTTTGTCCTTATCTTTCGCGACTGCTACGAGTTACGCCTACTGCTACGCCTATTGTATGCAATGTAATGAAATGTATTATTAAATATGCTGCAATGTCGATGAAGCATTGCAGCTGCCATCCAGTCTATTTCCCTGCAGGCTATCCCGTTCCTGTCCCTTCCCTTATGTCTGATTAAAGCCTGTTAGACCCAGATACCTCGAATCCTGTCTCTTATTTATTGAGCTATCTGTTTTATTCACTGTATTCAAAAATAGTACCGGTAATTAATTATTTATTTACCACAAGTTGTAGGGTGGAGTTCGAGGGTGGAGTTGGAGGGTGGAGTAAGAGTTGGAGGGTGGAGTTGGAGTTGTAGAGCGTAGTTGGAGGGTGGAGGAAGAGTTGGAGGGTGGAGTTGGAGTTCGAGGGTGGAGTTGTAGGGTAGAGTTGTAGGGTGGAGTAAGAGTTGGAGGGTGGAGTTGGAGTTGTAGAGTGGAGTTGGAGGGTGGAGTAAGAGTTGGAGGGTAGAGTTGGAGTTGGAGGGTGGAGTTGGAGTTGGAGGGTGGAGTTGGAGGGTGGAGTTGGAGTTGGAGGGTGGAGTTGGAGTTGGAGAGTGAGTTGGAGGGTGGAGTTGGATTGTGCAGTTGGACGGTGGAGTTGTAGTTGGAGGGTGGAGTTGGAGGGTGGAGTTGGAGGGTGTAGGGTGGGTTGGAGGGTGGAGGTTGGAGTTGGAGGGTAGAGTTGGAGTTGTAGGGTGTAGTTGGAGGGTGTAGTTGGAGGGTGGAGTTGGAGGGTGTAGTTGGGGGGTGGAGTTGGAGGGTGGAGTTGGAGTTGGCGGGTGGAGTTGGAGGGTGGAGTTGGAGTTGGAGGGTGGAGTTGGAGGGTGGAGTTGGAGGGTAGAGTTGGAGGGTGGAGTTGGAGGGTGGAGTTGGAGGGTGGAGTTGGAGTTGGAGTGTGGAGTTGGAGGGTGGAGTTGGAGTTGGAGGGTGGAGTTGGAGGGCAGAGTTGGAGTTGGAGTGTGGAGTTGTAGTTGGAGGGTGGAGTTGGAGGGTGGAGTTGGAGGGTGGAGTTGAAGGGTGGAATTGGAGGGTGGAGTTGGAGGGTGGAGGGTGAGTTGGGGGGTGGAAGTTGGAGGGTGGAGTTGGAGTTGGAGGGTGGAGTTGGAGGGTGGAGTTGAAGGGTGCAGATGGAGTTGGAGGGTGGGATTGGAGGGTGGAGTTGGAGGGTGGAGTTGGAGTTGGAGAGTGGAGTTGGAGGGTGAAGTTAGAGTTGGTATGTGGAGTTGGAGTTGGAGGGTGGAGTTGAAGTTGGAGGGTGGAGTTGGAGTTGGATGGTGTAGTTGGAGTTGGAGGGTGGGGTTGGAGTTGGAGGGTGGAGTTGGAGGGTGGAGTTAAAGGGTGGAATTGGAGGGTGGAGTTGGAGGGTGGAGGGTGGGTTGGAGGTTGGAGGTGGAGGGCGGAGTTGGAGTTGGAGGGTGGAGTTGGAGGGTGGAGTTGAAGGGTGCAGTTAGAGTTGGAGGGTGGAGTTGGAGTTGGCGGGTAGAGTTGGAGTTGGAGGGTGGAGTTGGAGTTGGAGGGTAGAGTTGGAGGGTGGAGTTGGAGGGTGGAGTTGGAGTTGGAGGGTGGAGTTGGAGGGTGGAGTTGGTGGAGTTGGAGTTGGAGTTGGAGGGTGTAGTTGGAGGGTGTAGTTGGAGTTGGAGGGTGATTTGGAGGGTGGAGTTGGAGTTGGAGGGTGGAGTTGGAGTTGGAAGGTGGAGTTGAGGGTGGAGTTGGAGGGTGGAGGGTAGAGTTGTAGGGTGGAGTTGGAGGGTGGAGTTAGAGTTGGAGGGTGGAGTTGGAGTTGTAGGGCAGAGTTGGAGGGTGGAGTTAGAGTTGGAGGGTGGAGTTGGAGTTGGAGGGTGGAGTTGGATGGTAGAGTTAAGGTTGGAGGGTGGAGTTGGAGTTGGAGAGTGGAGTTGAAGGGTAGAGTTGGAGTTGGAGGGTGGAGGGTGGAGTTGAAGGGTGGAGTTGGAGGGTGGTGTTGGAGGGTTAGAGGGTGGGTTGGAGGGTGGAGGTTGGAGTTGGAGGGTAGAGTTGGAGTTGGAGGGTGTAGTAGGAGGGTGGAGTTGGAGGGTGGAGTTGGAAGGTGGAGTTGAAGGGAGCAGTTGGAGTTGGAGGGTGGAGTTGGAGTTGGAGTTGGAGGGCGGAGTTGGAGGGTGGAGTTGGAGGGTAGAGTTGGAGGGTGGAGTTGGAGTTGGAGGGTGGAGTTGGAGGGTGGAGTTGGAGTTGGAGGGTGGAGTTGGAGTTGGAGGGTGGAGTTGGAGGGTGGAGTTGGAGTTGGAGGGTGGAGTTGGAGTTGTAGGGCAGATTTGGAGGGTGGAGTTGGAGTTAGAGGGTGGAGGTGGAGTTGGAGGGTGGAGTTGGAGTTGGAGGGTGGAGTTGGAGTTGTAGGGCAGAGTTGGAGGGTGGAGTTGGAGTTAGAGGGTGGAGGTGGAGTTGGAGGGTGGAATTGGAGTTGGAGGGTGGAGTTGGAGGGTGGAGTTGCAGTTGGAGTGTGGAGTTGGAGGGTGGAGATGGAGTTAGAGGGTAGAGTTGGAGTTGGAGGATAGAGTTGGAGGGTGGAGTTGGAGGGTGGAATTGAAGGGTCGAGTTTAGGGTGGAGTTGGAGGGTGGAGTTGGAGGGTGGAGTTGAGGTTGGAGGGTGGAGTTGGAGGGTGGAGTTGGAGGGTGTAGTTGTAGTTGGAGTTGGAGGGTGGAGTTAGAGGGTGGAGTTGGAGTTGGAGGGTGGAGTTGGAGGGTGGAGTTGGAGGGTGGAGTTGAAGGGTGAATGGTGGAGTTGGAGTTGGAGGGTGGAGTTGGAGGGTTGAGTTGGAGGGTGAAGTTGGAGTTGGAGGGTGGAGTTGGAGTTGGAGGGTGGAGTTGGAGTTGGAGGGTGGAGTTGGAGGGTGGAGTTGGAGGGTGGAGTTGGAGTTGGAGGGTAGAGTTGGAGGGTGGAGTTGGAGTTGGAGTTGGAGTTGGAGGTGGAGTGGGAGGGTGGAGGGTGTAGTTGGAGTTGGAAGGTGGAGTTGGAGTTGGAGGGTGGAGTTGGAGGGTGGAGTTGAAGGGTGCAGTTGGAGGGTGGAGTTGGAGTGTGGTGGGTGGGTTGGAGTGTGGTGGGTGGGTTGGAGGGTGGAGGTTGCAGTTGGAGGGTGGAGTTGGAGTTGGAGGGTAGAGTTGGAGTTGGAGGGTGTAGTTGGAGGGTGTAGTTGGAGGGTGTAGTTGGAGGGTATAGTTTGGGGGTGGAGTTGGAGGGTGGAGTTGGAGTTGGCGGGTGGAGTTGGAGGGTGGAGTTGGAGTTGGAGGGTGGATTTGGAGGGTGGAGTTGGAGGGTAGAGTTGGAGGGTGGAGTTGTAGGGTGGAGTTGGAGTTGGAGGTTGGAGTTGGAGGGTGGAGTTGGAGGGCAGAGTTGGAGTTGGAGGGTGGAGTTGTAGTTGGAGGGTGTAGTTGGAGGGTGGAGTTGGAGGGTGGAGTTGAAGGATGGAATTGGAGGGTGGAGTTGGAGGGTGGAGGGTGAGTTGGAGGGTGGAGTTTGGAGTTGGAGGGTGGAGTTGGAGTTGGAGGGTGGAGTTGAAGGGTGGAGTTGGAGGGTAGAGTTGAAGGGTGCAGATGGAGTTGGAGGGTGGGGTTGGAGGGTGGAGTTGGAGGGTGGAGTTGGAGTTGGGGAGTGGAGTTGGAGGGTGAAGTTAGAGTTGGTAGGTGGAGTTGGAGTTGGAGGGTGGAGTTGAAGTTGGAGGGTGGAGTTGGAGTTGGAGGGTGTAGTTGGAGTTGGAGGGTGGGGTTGGAGTTGGAGGGTGGAGTTGGAGGGTGGAGTTAAAGGGTGGAATTGGAGGGTGGAGTTGGAGGGTGGAGGGTGGGCTGGAGGGTGGAGGTTGGAGTTGGAGGGTGGAGTTGGAGTTGGAGGGTGGATTTGGAGGGTGGAGTTGAAGGGTGCAGTTGGAGTTGGAGGGTGGAGTTGGAGTTGGCGGGTAGAGTTGGAGTTGGAGGGTGGAGTTGGAGTTGGAGGGTAGAGTTGGAGGGTGGAGTTGGAGTTGGAGGGTGGAGTTGGAGGGTGGAGTTGGTGGAGTTCGAGTTGGAGTTGGAGGGTGTAGTTGGAGGGTGGAGTTGGAGTTGGAGGGTGGAGTTGGAGGGTGGAGTTGGAGTTGGAGGGTGGAGTTGGAGTTGGAAGGTGGAGTTGGAGGGTGGAGTTGGAGGGTGGAGGGTAGAGTTGTAGGGTGGAGTTGGAGGGTGGAGTTAGAGTTGGAGGGTGGAGTTGGAGTTGTAGGGCGGAGTTGGAGGGTGGAGTTAGAGTTGGAGGGTGGAGTTGGAGTTGGAGGGTGGAGTTGGAGGGTAGAGTTGGAGTTGGAGGGTGGAGTTGGAGTTGGAGAGTGGAGTTGGAAGGTGGAGTTGGAGTTGGAGCGTGGAGTTGAAGGGTAGAGTTGGAGTTGGAGGGTGGAGTTGAAGGGTGGAGTTGGAGGGTGGAGTTGGAGGGTTAGAGCATGGGTTGGAGGGTGGAGGTTGGAGTTGGAGGGTAGAGTTGGAGTTGGAGGGTGTAGTTGGAGGGTGGAGTTGGAGGGTGGAGTTGGAAGGTGGAGTTGAAGGGTGCAATTGGAGTTGGAGGGTGGAGTTGGAGTTGGCGGGTGGAGTTGGAGGGTGGAGTTGGAGTTGGAGTTGGAGGGTGGAGTTGGAGGGTGGAGTTGGAGGGTAGAGTTGGAGGGTGGAGTTGGAGTTGGAGGGTGGAGTTGGAGGATGGAGTTGGAGTTGGAGGGTGGAGTTGGAGTTGGAGGGTGGAGTTGGAGTTGGAGGGTGGAGTTGGAGTTGTAGGGCAGAGTTGGAGGGTGGAGTTGGAGTTAGAGGGTGGAGGTGGAGTTGGAGGGTGGAGTTGGAGTTGGAGGGTGGAGTTGGAGGGTGGAGTTGGAGGGTGGAGTTGGAGGGTGGAGTTGCAGTTGGAGTGTGGAGTTGGAGGGTGGAGATGGAGTTAGAGGGTAGAGTTGGAGTTGGAGGATAGAGTTGGAGGGTGGAGTTGGAGGGTGGAGTTGAGGTTGGAGGGTGGAGTTGGAGGGTGGAGTTGGAGGGTGGAGTTGGAGTTGGAGTTGGAGGGTGAAGTTAGAGGGTGGAGTTGGAGTTGGAGGGTGGAGTTGGAGGGTGGAGTTGGAGGGTGGAGTTGAAGGGTGGATGGTGGAGTTGGAGTTGGAGGTTGGAGTTGGAGGGTTGAGTTGGAGGGTGGAGTTGGAGTTGGAGGGTGGAGTTGGAGTTGGAGAGTGGAGTTGGAGGGTGGAGTTGGAGTTGGAGGGTGGAGTTGGAGGGTGGAGTTGGAGTTGGAGGGTGGAGTGGGAGGGTGGAGGGTGTAGTTGGAGTTGGAGGGTGGAGTTGGAGGGTCGAGTTGAAGGGTGCAGTTGGAGGGTGGAGTTGGAGTGTGGTGGGTGGGTTGGAGGGTGGAGGTTGCAGTTGGAGGGCGGAGTTGGAGGGTGTAGTTGGAGGGTGTAGTTGGAGGGTGTAGTTGGAGGGTGGAGGTGGAGGGTGGAGTTGGAGGGTGGAGTTGAAGGGTGCAGTGGATTTGGAGGGTGGAGTTGGAGTTGGTGGGTGGAGTTGGAGGGTGGAGTTGGAATTGGAATTGGAGGGTGGATTTGGAGGTTGTGAGTTGGAGAGTAGAGTTGGAGGGTAGAGTTGGAGGGTGGAGTTGGAGGGTGGAGTTAGAGTTGGAGGGTGGAGTTGGAGGGTGGAGTTGGAGGGTGGAGTTGGAGTTGGAGGGTGGAGTTGGAGGGTGGAGTTAAAGGGTGGAGGGTGGCGTTGGAGGGTGGAGTTGGAGTTGGAGGGTGGAGTTGGAGGGTGGAGGTGGAGTTGGAGGGTTGAGTTGGAGTTGGAGGGTGGAGTAGGAGTTGGAGGGTGGAGTTGGAGGGTGGAGTTGGAGGGTGGAGTTGGAGTTGGAGGTTGCAGTTTGAGGGTTGAGTTGGAGTTGGAGGGTGGAGTTGGAGGGTGGAGGGTAGAGTTGGAGGGTTGAGAGAGAGGGGTAGGGAGGAGAAAACAAGAAAAGCGGACATCAAAGGAAGGGTGGGAGGGAACGAGCATATGGGGTGTGAGTGAACGAAAGTTAATTGCTGTAAGAGGGGGAGCAGGAAGTGAGGCCAAGCGCGTGCTGGCGAAGCAGTCTGCTGCTTTCAAGTCAATGCCAGATGCCTGCTTCGCACTTTAATGCCTCACATGCACTGGCCATAAACCGCATTCCAGAGGTCTTTGGTAGACTTTTCTTTTCCCCTTACTATAATCTCGCATAGCGATTGCTTACGCAATAGCTAGGCTCGACCTAATGAGGGGCATCAATCAGATCAAAACTATTTTATTCATAGTGACTTGCAAAACCCACCACAAAGATTGTGTCCATATATTAACATTGAAGGCAATGCTGAACCATCTACTGCCCTAACCTCTGCAGGAACATTCTTAGTGATCCAAGGTATCTCTAATGATTGTCCAAACTTGATAACCATATAATTCCCTGAGACACCTAAACCTGACCTGAAGTCCTGAAACAAATTCACCTTGTTCATTTGATAAAATAATTTTGTTAGGAACTGCTACATGAGTAATCAATCACTACATAGTATTAGCTGCCTATTTTGTGACAAACTGCTTATCTTCAATCAACAAGGCAGCATCATTTATTGTCGAGGCGCTCCGTTTTCCACTGGTTGTAACCTTTCTAACTGAAGGCATCTGTATTTGACTCTTGAAAATTCTATGTTTACTGTGACAATCTTTTAGATAATATCCAGATTTACCACAATACAAACACATTCTTTGTACACATCTTCTTTTCGTTTCTTCCTTTTGCAAAGCTCATATCATAATAAATTGCAAGGAATAAAAATAAAAAAGACTGTTATGAACGGAGGTTTGCTCCCTGGGGCGGGGCCTATGTTGGCACCGCAAATGTCACATCTGCTGCTGACTACGCCAACAATACGATGCAGTGCCAAATGATGCCAACTACCAGCATGCAAGGGGAAATTGCAAAAAATTATTCAGGATGCAGTCTGACACTAGGGAATATTCTCATATAAAGAATCAGCGTCTAGATAGAGTCTCTACCAACTAAAGCGTTATGGAATGTAAGTAACTTGTTCGTCAAGACGTTAGTTATCACCTCTGTTGTAGGTAGGTTCAGGTCAAGGACCTCCTCAGACCCTAGGCACCACAGACATAGTTCATGGGGATCTGTCACAGACATTGTTTTTCAACATTCCCTGAAATGTTTAAGCCCTGTTGTTTTGGTAGGTGACATATTGTCCCTGGGACTCTGAAAAAGAACGTTTTGGGAGAAAAATAGTTGTCAAAGAGAGCTCTGTTTCCGCCTCAAAAAGCATGTATACAAAGGAACTGGCATCAGCACGCCTGGATGGTGGTTATTTACACCCAAGTCTTCTGGAGTGGAACAACGTCAGCACGGAGGTGCACATCGCCATCTACTGGTATACAAGAGTACTGCTGCTTTTAAATATCAGGATCCAGTCTGATGCCTACCAGAAGCCTTAAAACAGCAGCATGTCATGCCAATTTTATTTGCTCTAGCATCATCCATGTAGCCATGACTGTCACAGTAACCTGTTGCTTTCATTGAACCCCCAAGTCATACTTTCCAACCATTCAGTAAAAGGTGGAAATCCATTAAGGAACTATTTGTCTCATCATCTTAAGAAAAGAATGGTAATTATCCTAGCTTCTTTCTGCACTGTCTATAAAAATCTCAGTTTTTGTAAAGACCGTAGGGAAGGATTATGCATAGTTTAAAGCGTACTCACCACCGACTGTACTGCATAGCTTTAAAATAAAACCACTTAAACGTAGGATACCCACACCATTTGACATCCTTGAAAATGTTGTCCAATCTCGCTCCCACTACCAGGGCTTTTAGTGCCTTGGAAACTCCTGTCGATTGTGTCTCAAACCTGCAAATTTCAACCCTCCCTTGTTCAATCATCCACCTGATGCATCTGTTTAAGGCAGATGAAGACATTGTAGTGCCGACTGGTCTTGATTCTGTTGTCCTCTTGAAAGTTGTATGAAGTGTGTATCAATAGCAAATTGATGTTGCTAGAAAGCATGTAAGAAAGTCTAAAGACAGTGGAGGAAAGGTTTTAACTCAAACCCTAATAAGAATGCCATTTCCAGATTTGAAAACCTATAAAATAGCCATTAAAACAAAACATTCGACTCACTTTGTGCTCAGAGTAATCAGTTCACCTCTCGGACTAGACAGATTTTGGAGATTGTTAGAGAGTTTGGCCCACTCACTGTGAAAGATGTAAGTCTCTGCCCTCCTACACTTTATACAACAAATTCTATCACTTTTTTTGCAGGAAGCATTTTAGAAATTAGCTCACCCTCTGCAGACCCCTCAATAACATATTAGCTGGACCCTACTTCTCAAGGAAACACTTTTATGCGTTTTAAGCCTATAAAATAGGAAGAGCTACTTGAGCAGCTGAAAGAGATATTATCAAGATCTCTTTGGGATATCTGTAAGATGAAGATCATTCACACAGTTTGTGAAATTATTTGAATTAAACTTACAGAATTAATGTATCAGGCCAGGTACCTAATGGGTGGGAAAATACTGCTGTCTTTGGAGCATAATTAAAGTTTACGTCAATTACCGACCTGTATCATTTTATCGTTTGCCACCAAACTGATGCAAAGCCTGGCTAATAATCAGTTATCAAGTTATTTGGAAAATAATTGCTCAGCCCGCAACAATTAGGTTTTAGACCAATGCACTCGTCTGATTAAGCCTTGACGTCCCTGTTGGATGCCCTCCATCTGTTGCATTCCTGATTCTTTTAGGCCTTTTGGCTTCTTTTGAGTCTGTTTCCTATCCAGTGCTTAACGTGGATAAAATCAAACTTAGTAGTGGGCAACAAACTAAACAGCTGGGCTAACAACTGTTGGCTGGATAATCAATCATATAAGTCAAATATCACACGAGTTCCTCCAAAAGTTTCTTTAACCAATAAATGATGAAGTCGGCACAATCTGGAGTGTTATCAAAGGGTAAAAAGCTTTAGAGCAAGGGGATCTGGAAAGCCCATCTTGCTGCAACATTAGGATTCAAGGTCTTGCGTGAGTGGGAGAAGATATTCAGACTTACATTCAGAAGCTACTCCCACACATCGTGAACAACATCGTTAACATGCACTGTACATACATATGTTCGAATGTTCCTCACCCATTACTGTACCCATATGTGATGAGTTCCAACACCTACAGGAGTACTGCACGTGTCTTGCATAATTATGTAATGATTATTTTGCCTCCCAATACTGTATCCCTCTTACCCAAAATTGTGAAGCACTCTGATACCCGTAAGGGTCACGATGGCGCTATACAAAACTTTATGAATAAATGTTTGTGCCTTGCGCACCAGACTCTAACATTTTACCGCTGTCCTGACTCTGTGAAATATCTAGTCTGTTATGTGACTTGTTCACCAGTCATTAATATTTTGCTATGTATGACTATAAGGGAGAGCCATTAGCATGAATACCGAATTTCAAATCCTGTCATTGCTATGACAGAAAAACTGGGAGAAAAAAGTTGTTTCATAATGTTGCAAACTGATAAATCAGTTCCAGGTTATCCTGCCATGGCTCTCAGTGAGCCTGTCAGCATTGGATGAAGAGCAGAGAGCACACCTTAGAGCAAGGAAGGAAAGGAAAGCTCTAGAGAGAAATGTGGTAGGGTAGCCAGAGGCCAGGAATAATGTTTTTATATTTTGGCAGGGAAAGATTTAAAGAGAGGTGTGGTGGGAGGCAAAATACCAGGCTTATCAGTGAGTAAGGCAATGGCTTTTCCCTCAGAGTTCTGAGATGCATCATAGACAGGGCCAGACTGGGCGTAGCCGGCACTAGGTTTTTCCCCGGTGGGCCGCCAGTGTGAGGGATGGTTTTTGGCCTGTGGGGTGTTGTTTTTGTTACAGGGCCGTTTTTGCAGCACAGCTATAATATCGGACCCTGTAACAAAATCGTCCGAAACCGGCACTGGCAAACAGCTGGGTCGCACCCCTAATCCCCAGGCGGTCCGCCGAGCACTTTGCCGGGTCTAGTTTTGGTTCTCAGTCCAGCCCTGATCATAGACAACTCAAGCTTCCATCTCATCATCTATTTGATGCTACCTAGGACCCCTGTGTGCAAAACATGGCAGTTGTGTTAAATGATCGCTAGTCCGAAATGTTTAGTTGATGCATGAGAAATTGCAAGAGATCTAATTCAATAATCAACTTCAAAATGCATTAGTGGGTTAAGCGGATAATTTTACTATAAATATTATTTCGCTAATAGGAACAAAACAACATGTAAAGGGTGATGGCCCTTTGTGGTTCTACTTAAATTTGAAGAACTGTAAAGTGTCCTTTATGGCTAAATTATTTTGGGGAAAATATACAATTGATGATGGCACTTTGTTGCAATACCTTTTTTTTGCAAGGTGCACATGAAATTCCTATGGTCTTGTTTAGCCTAAGAGTGTTATGTTAAAATGTCTGATTTAAGCACCATTAGCGACAATCATTTGAATAGGTCTGGATAGAGATAATCAAAAACCCTGCGTCACTTGCCCCTCTGCCACAAAGGATAGATTCATTCTGAGGTCATCCATGTGGGCTCATTTAAAAGAATTCCTTGCACCTGAGAGACCTTCCAGGCATGTACTGATAACTCTGCTTTGGCTTCATTCATAAACAATTAATTTAAACTGACCAAGCGTTAGAAACTGGGTGAGAGGGGTGGAAGCACCACTCAAGTAATAAACATAATCCTTGTCTGGTTAACCACAAAAGTCACTAAGTAAACCTGTGCTTACCCTCTGGTGCCTTGGCACAAGATCACTTATGCTTAAGATAGGGTTAATGCGCATAGTACTTATGCAGCACGCAAACAAAGTAATAAAGTGATAACACAACGCAAGACAAATACCAAATCTATTGATGTTGCTAGAGCTTCTCTTTGGCTGGACCGTTCAAATGAGAAGCAGTATCAACACTGATTTGTATATGGTTGGGTCTAAGCTGGGGTGGCATGGTGAGCAAAGGAACAATGGATTTAACCCAGATCTCTTGACTGGGGATGAATGTTTGATTAATTCAGCATTCCAGCCATCATTTGTTTGCATAGCACTTTTCACCCTAAGTGGGACGGGTGTGCCCAGACATGGGTCCCTTGCTCACTGTTGCACTGGATTGAAGCTAGCATGGCTGATGAGGGGTGATGCTCCAAAATCGGTCCTAGGATGCTTGTGTCTGGTTCAAAGATGGCCTGGCTTTTCAGTTTGGTCTAGACTGTTACCATGATAAGCAGGGTCAAGACTGTTTTGCATATGGCTGTGTCTAAACTGGGATGGCATTGGGAGCAAAATATCGATAAATTTAACCCAGGTCTCTTGAGTGGGTGTCAATGTTTGATTAATTCAGCAGTCCATCCATCATTTATTTGCGTGGTGCTGGATCTAGGAGCGGACATGAAGAGCAGGTCGTCGCAGGAGATTCACGCTGGCAGGCATTTCAGATGGTTGTCGGGTGACGTGAGGAGTCCATTCGCAGTCGCACAGTGGCCAAAAACTTCAGAATCTTCACCTGGGACTCAGGACTTGCGGTTTCAGACAAGAAGGGAACACTCTAATGCTAGCCAAGGGTCCATGACTTGGATGGGCACCTATTGGGGATCAGAGTTCACTCCAGCAGAGGCCGGCAGCAAGGCTCAGGCAGGCCCAGTTGCTGGTCAGCTTTGCAGTTGCAGGAAGGCACCTGGAAGCATGCCTTGTCCCTTTAGCTCAAACAGGAGGTCAGTCAACTGACTCTTGGAGTCACTTCCATGGAGCCTGAGCCCAAGTCAAGCAGGTCCTATTTTCCATCTTCAAATGGCAGGACAGTTCTTCTTCCTAATCTTACACAAGTCAAGGAATGTTCTGATGAGAGGTTTTGAAGGTACCGCTTTTATTTTCAGTGCCAGTCTGCAGGTGAGGGACGTCCCATTTGTCTAACTTTCACTCTTTCCTATATTTGGCTCAAAACTGTCCAGGGTAACAAAGGGGAGACAGTGAATCATGCCTTTAAGATATTCTCATTATCAGGGCATGTAAAACTGAAGTAAACCTTTGCTACTTTTTAAATACACTGCAGCCTGCCATATGAGCTATTAGGGCTTGCCTTAGGGGTGACTTATAAGTATTAAACAAGAATGCTTAGGCCTAGCAAAAGGCATGTTGTGCCTGGTTGAAATGGCAGTTTAGTTAAAAACTGTACTACAGATTTAGTGGCAGAAGTAAGATATGTTTTGCAGTGCTACCTTAGTTAGGGAGAGGGGGGCACAATGAGTGCTGCAGCCCACTAGTAGCATTTAATTCGCAGGCAGTGGGTACATTTAGTGCCATGTACTAGGGTTTTACAAGTAAATTAAATGTACCAGGCAGGTGTAGGCCAATTTTACTCTGTTTTAAAGGGAAAGCACAATCAGTTTACCAGTGATTATCAGGAGCAATGTGCACAGAGTCCTAAAAGCCAACATAACTGTGTTCAGCGAAGGAAGGCAAAAATCTGGGGTGACCTGGCTTAGAGGGAAAGTTCGAACACCAACTCATTCTGTTGCTGCTTTTAACATTTAGAACTCATATTACCAGCCCACTAAATAGTAATATTTCTGCAGGTTGTAAGGCTGACCAAGAGATATTGAAACCATCACCACTGACATTGATTAGATGCAACTATACCTCATAGGTATCTAACCTTTTCCTATTTGATAGGTCGACAAGCCCAACCCTAACGTCAACATATATTAGATATCTCTAGATGGTAAATAGTGTTTGAACAGAACACAAGTAATCTTTCTTCTTTTCCCCACAGCCTATACGTTTTTCTCCTATACCTTACCAATGTACAGGTTCATAACACGGGTGTACAGCCTGACAGCCCTCAAACACAAGACTCACATGAACAGACAGAAGGAAGAGCAGAGTTTAATAACAACAATACCAGCCCAACAGTGCAGCAACGAACACAACTTACCAGAAAACTAAATAGCTAAGCAAAAACTAGAGATGCCTGTAAAATTTTGAGGACAATAAATCAACAAAAGTATTTTTCACTTCAGAACATCAACTCTGAATCACTAAGGGAATGTTTGACAATGAAAGAAATGTTTAAATCAGGTATGTCGTAATATATACAGACTTCAGCCCCTATCAATTAAAACACTTCACGCTTAATTACCACATTTATAGATGTTTTGAAACTATACAAGCAAACACAACCAATCATAAACAATTTAAACATGTAAACATAAATAATAATCTTTTTTTGAAATGAGAAATCATCTAAACTGGTACTTAGTGAACAAAATTCTATGGGTACTTAGGGGCAGATTTATGTCAGTCTTGCGCCACGTTTACGCCGCCGTTGCGTCACGCAACGGCGCGGAAATGTGGCGCATCCTTGCGACCTATTTACAACGTGACGCATCTAGGCAGATGCGTCACGTTGTAAAGCCCTGCGCCACATGAAACCTGCGTCAGGTTTCATGTGGGCGTTCTGTCGCAGGGTGGGCGTTCCCTCGTAGGAAAGCCCCGTAAAACTGACGCAGTGAAATCTACAAGATTTCACTGAGTCAGTTTTACGACGCTGCTGGGTCAAATCCTTACGCCTGCTTGAAGCAGGCGTAAGGAGTGACGCACCACGTTATGTATGGGTGGCCTCTGTACATTGCAGGAGTTGCGTCGCACTTGCGACGCTACTTAAGCAATGCGCCGCCCGTACACCACAAGATGCGTCACGCATCTGCCCTTCCTTGCACCATGGTGCGCCGCATTGTAAATGCGGCGCATCTGTGGTGCCGCAAGGAGGGAATTGCGTGACGCATCAGTTCTGGCGCATCCCTGCTGATTTGCAGAGATGCGCCAGAACTCATAAATCTGCCCCATTGTTTAAAGCTAAGAAAGAAGAGGATCAGAGAGACATCTATGATTGTCGTAGGAACTATTATAGATAACAATAAAAATACATACTCAAGAGGTGCGTGTTTGAGTGTATGTGTTTGTGTACCTAGATAATTCATATTGTTTACTGAGAAATAGATGGCTGGTAAGTCATGTGTGTTCCATTGAAATAAATTGAGTGCAATGTTAGTATGAAAAGTAAACCTGCATATTTTTCATACAGATTAATAAAATTTTAAAAAATACTCATTAGCATAACTCATATGTAAAACATGTTCCTCTATATTATTAAAGAGATGTAATATCAGGGTTTCTTTAATCCTAAACCTACACTTTTAACCCTCTTCACCATAACCTTAAGAAGATTCCTGAAATACTTAAGCCATACCCTTAGGCCCTATACCTTATACTCAATGTGTTAATCTCTGTTCCCTTAATCCATGAACCCTATACCCAAAAGTGCTAATCCTAATACCGTATATCCCACAATATTAAACCCTAGCACCTATAACCGTCATAACCCTCACTCCTAACCTTTTCACTCCTTAACATTATACCCAAAACCCTTAACACTTAAATCTGTAACTCAAAATCTTAACTATTATACCCTAAACCTCTAACCTAAAACCACATTACCTCACATCTATTCCCCTAATGCATAAACACTAGTCCCTGAACTTTAACATAAAGTTTCATCATTTGTCCCCAGTATGTGTGTGTGTTTATGTAAGTGCACATGGATTCTTTAAATACACAGGCCTTTGGAGGTAGAACAATGTCTATATTCTATTTAAGTTTAATATTAACATAATGTTTTAGATTCAAAACATCACAGATATCCCATCCATCAAATTCCAAGTGTATTATAACCTAAAGCCTAAAGCACTTGTAACATAAGGGAAGAAGTATCTGTCACATTTTGACTGAGTATCCCATCCACAAACCTCTAAATAAGACCCTCAGTCAAGCACTATAACACATAAATGACCTTACCAGTTGTAGTAGTATTCAAGCTCACAAATAAATGTCAGTGTTTAAAGAAATTGCAGCTCTCACAAGCTAATACAGCTCCAACTGCCTCCTTCCAAGTCTCCAAGGAAAGTGACCACTGCACCAGAGATCTAGAACTCTTAGCCCGTATGACACTATCAGCAACCATCTGCTTGTTATGTTTCTATTTGTGCTCCTTGGCAATGTCTGATGATGTCACACACATAGAATCTGGAGAGGTTGGAAGATGAATTGAGAATCCTGGTGTGTGGGAAATTCCAACAAACAAAAGAAGCAGGATTATCCTTATTTAAAATGCAGAAAGGTCATCATTCCTCAATATGGGAAAGCCCACAAGATTTCGAATTCAGGTAAGCTTTGTTTCAGTGGCACAGTGTCACTGAAACCACGTCTGGACATACCCTGTGTCACAGGAACAAAGCTATACTTTTTGAGGAGCCCTAACCAGGGTAAAACCACTCCTGGGTGGCTTGGTTCCGGTTCAGGGAGAACTTAGCTTGTTCTCATTGGAGCGGAGCAGAGTCAAGAGTGATTTGCATATGGTTGGATCCAAACTTAAGTGGCATGGTATAGAAAATAATGATGGATTGGGATGCGGCCCAAGTAATTACCAATGAATGAGATTAATTCATACAATCCATGCATCACTTTTCTGTACACTTTAATGAAAAAGCATACAATGTTTATTAAGCATGTATCATGGGAAGGGTTTCCTAATTTACAGTTATATTTGTTGTCAATTCTTGTGGAGTATTGCTATTTTTTTCAATGTTTTAAACCATTTGAAAATGGTTGTAATAACCAAGCGTGCAGTGTGCAATTTGCACACTTTTTGCATGGTGTAATAATTTTTGACCACTATTTTCTGTTGCTTTTATTATGAAGTATTATGATAGCAACATTGTTTGATATTAGTTTGCTTTATTTCCTGCCTAATGCCTCTGCACTAAATCTGGACGGAGTTTGCGGAGTTGCACTATGCGGCACTATGCGAACTGCAAACAAATCTCGCCGCACTATGCAGAGCTATGCGAGTGGCCGAGTATAATAGGAAAATGCTGTTTGCAGTGATTGGACAGTGCCGGATGCTTGTCCGCACTGTGCAATCATTGCGAACGGCACCATGCACAGTGCAAGTGGACCCTGCTTTCCTTTTGTGCTGCTAAAGTAGATTTTTACTCGAGTGCCAGCTTTCTTAATGGGAACGGGCAGTTTCTCAACGCGTGCTGTCACAAGCATTCGTGACCACTTGCAAGAGAAACCTGTTGCCCCCTGCATTGAGAAATCTTGCCGGGATGTTGATTTTCCAAGCTCGCGCTCGCCAACTTGATGTTGACGATCGCTAACGAGGTAAAAAAATCTGCTACACAACGCGAAGTGGAGTTTTTTTTAACTCAGTGATCTCCGCTTAAGGCGGAGTGCAGGAAAAGTGAGGTTCAAGAAACGTATAGGAAGAGGTGTTTCAGCCTTCACATGGCTTCATCAGTGCTGGTTTCAATGGCTCCTTCTTCCACGGGGGCCAAACGCACAGATTTAAATATTGTGGCCACTCCCCACCAGATGGTCTCTCGCCCCTCCCCAGCCCAACGATGTTCAGGTATCCTGCGCTCAAACCAACCAGGCAGATGCATGCTGGGGCTGGGAGTACTCAGAGGAAGCCCTTTCAGTGAAGGGGCATCTCCTAACAACATGTGAAGTCCCAACTGGTTGGCTAGGGATCCTAAAGCAGCCAGAGATACCTGGAATGATTATGCCTTCCTATGCCCCCTTCTCAGGCAATGGGGGGCCACGCGTTGCAGTTTCATGCAGCTACCAGAGTTCACAGGCTCTCAGCATTGCTCCAGACTGAGAGGGAGGTCGTCAGCCATCGCCTGCTTGCTGGCGAAACATAGACACCAAAACTTTCTCCCAGGTAGGGAAAAAGGGACGACACAGCTCCGGGGATTAAAAAGGCTTTAATAGCTCTTGTTTGGCGCAAGTAAGTGAGGTCCATGAAACGCTTAGGCAAACACGTTTCAGGCTTCAAATGGCTTCATCAGTGCCGGTTTCAATGCCTCCTTCTTCCAGGGGGGCCAAATTCACAGATTTAAATATTGTGGCCACTCCCAATCAGGTGGTCCCTCGCCCCTCCTCGGCCCAATGATGTTCAGGTGTCCTGTGCTCAAACCAACCAGGCAGATGTATGCTGGGGCTGGGAGTACTCAGAGAAAACCCATTCAGTGATGGGGCATCTCCTAACAACATGTGAAGTCCCAACTGGTTGGCTAAGGATCCCAACGCCGCCACAGGTACCTGGAATGGTTTTGCCTTCCTATGTCCCCTTCTCAGACAAACAGTGTTGCCTCCTCGCTCCCAAAGTATTGAGGCCAACGTGTTGCAGTTTCATGCAGCTACCAGAGTTCACAGGCTCTCACCGTTGGTCCAGACCGAGAAGGCGGTGGTCAGCCAGTGCCTGCTTGCTGCAGAAACATAGACACCAAAACTTTCTCCCAGGTAGGGAAAAATGGACGACACCGCTCCGGGGATTAAATAGGCTTTAATAGCTCTTGGTTTGCGCAAGTAAGTGAGGTCCATGAAACGCTTACGCAGACGTGTTTAAGCCTTCAAATGGCTTCATTAGTGCTGGTTTCAATTGCTCCTTCTTCCGGGGGGGCCAAATTCACATATTTAAATACCGTGGCCACTCCCCATCAGGTGGTCCCTCACCCCAACGATGTTCATGAGCCCTGTTCTCAAACCAACCAGGCAGATGCATGCTGGGGCTGAGAGTCCTCAGAGGAAGCCCATTCAGTGACGGGGCATCTCCTAACAACATGTAAGGTCCCAACTGGTTGGCTAGGGATCCTAACGACGCCACAGGTACCTGGAATGATTTTGCCTTCCTATGTCCCCTTCTCAGGCAAACAGTGTTGCCTCCTCTCTCCCAAAATATGTTGTGCGATGAGTTGTAGTTTCACTCAGCTACCAGAGTTCACAGGCTCTCAGCGTTGCTCCAGACCTAGAGGGCGGTTGTCAGCCAGCGCCTGATTGCTGGCGAAACATAGACACCAAAACATAGACACCAAAACTTTCTCCCAGGGAGGGAAGAAGGGACGACACAGCTCTGGGGATTATAAAGGCTTTTAGAGCATTTGTTTTGCGTGAGCAAGTGAGGTGCATGAAACGCCTAGGCAGACACGTTTCAGCCTTTAAATGGCTTCATCAGTGCCGGTTTCAATTGCTCCTTCTTCTAGGGGGACCAAACGCATGGATTTAAATATCGTGACCACTCCCCATCACATGGTCTCATGCCCCTGACCAGCCCATCGATGTTCAGATGTCCTGCTCTCAAACCAACCAAGCGGATGCATGCAGGGGCTGGGAGTCCTCAGAGGACGCCCATTCAGTGACGGGGGCATCTCCTAACATGTGAAGTCCCAACTAGTAGGCTAAGGATCTCAATGCCGCCAGATGTACTTGGAATGATTTTGCCTTCCTATGTCCCCT
Organism: Lissotriton helveticus; assembly: GCF_964261635.1. Lineage (NCBI taxonomy): Eukaryota > Metazoa > Chordata > Amphibia > Caudata > Salamandridae > Lissotriton > Lissotriton helveticus. The sequence goes on from NC_136073.1 coordinate 705,331,677, forward strand.
ACTCAGGCAAACAATGTTGCCTCCTCTCTCCCAAAGTATGGGGGCGACACGTTGCAGCTTCATGCAGCTACCAGAGTTCACAGGCTCTCAGCGTTGCTCCAGACCGAGGGCGGTTGTCAGCCAGCGCCTGCTTGCTGGCGAAACATTGACACCAAAACTTTCTCTCAGGTAGGGAAAAAGGGAAGACACAGCTCCGGGATTAAAAAGGCTTTTTTAATAGCTCTTGTTTTGCGCAAGCGAGGTCCATGAAACGCTTAGGGAGACGCGTTTCAGCCCTTCAAATGGCTACATCAGTGCCGGTTTCAATGGCTCCTTCTTCCAGGGGGGTCAAACCAACCAGGCAGACACATGCTGGGGCTAAAAAATAGTTTTTTTTTTACAATATCTTTGGGGCCCTTTGATGAATCTTCGCACATTTTTCAAAAGTAATGAGGTGCTCCATTCAGCTACTGTCTTGAAAGGTTTGGGGTGAATCGTCAAGTGGGGGCCGAGAAAAAAGGAGGGTCCCAAAATCCATTTTCTCCATGTTCATTTCCATAGGAAACTTTAGACAAGGCTACAGCCTGAAATCCTGAACGGAATTGCACTAAATTTAGGAAGTTCAGGCTGGACTGTTTCCATGAGGAGCAGGATCAAGACTGATTTGTATATGGCTGGGTCTAAGCTGAGGTGGCATGGTGAGCAAAGGAGCAATGGATTTAGATGAATTCAGCCTTCCAGCCATCATTTGTTTGCATAGCACTTTTCTCCATAAGTAGGATGGGTATGCCCAGGCATGGGTCCCTTGCACACTGTGCCATTGGATTGAAGCTAGCCTGGCTGATGAGGGGTGATATCTCCCTAAGCAGATACTAGGATGCTTGTTTCTGCTACAAGGATGGCCTGGCTTGGCCATTCGACAGGACTGTTCCCATGAAAAGCAGGGTCAAGACTGTTTGGCATATCGCTGTGTCTAAACTGGGATGGCATGGGGAGCAAAATAACGATGAATTTAACCCAGATCTCTTGAGTGGGGGGTCAATGTTTGATTCATTCAGCATTCCATCCATCGTTTCTTTGCGTGGTGCTGGATCTAGGAGCGGACATGAAGAGAAAGTCGTCGCAGGAGATTCACGCTGGCAGGCATTGCAGATGGTTGTCGTGTGACATAAGGAGTCCATTCAAAGTCGCAGAGTGGGCAAAAACTTCGGAATCTTCACCTGGGACTTAGGACTTGTGGTTTCAGATAAGGAGGGAACACTCTGATGCTAGCCAAGGGTCCATGACTTAGATGGGAACCTATTAGGGATCGGAGTTCACTCCAGCAGAGGCCGGCAGTAGGGCTCAGGCAGGCCCAGTTGGTGCTGATCAGCTTTGCAGTTGCAGGGAGGCCCCTGGAAGGTTGCCTTGTCCCTGTAGCTCAAACAGGAGGTCAGTCAACTAACTCTTGGAGTCATTTCCATGGAGCCTGAGCTCAAGTCAAGCAGGTCCAATCTTCCATCTTCAAATAGCAGGGCAGTTCTTCTTCTTAATCTTCCACAGGTCAAGGAGGGTTCTGATGAGAGGTTTTGAAGGTACCACTTACATTTTCAGTGCCAGTCTGCAGGTGAGGGATGTCCCCTTTGTCTAAACTTCACTCTTTCCTATATTTGGCTCAAAACTGTTTAGGGTAACAAAGGGGAGGCAGTGAGTCATGCATTTAAGATATTCACATTGTCAGGGCATGTAAAACTGAAGTAAACCATTGCTACTTTTTAAATAAATTGCACTCTGCCCTATGCGCCATTAGGGCTTGCCTTAGGGGTGACTTATGAGTATTAAACAGGAATGCTTAGGCCTAGCAAAAGGCTTATTGTGCCTGGTTGGAATGGCAGTTTAGTTAAAAATTATACTACAGATTTAGTGGCAGACGTAAGATATGTTTTGCAGTGCTACCTTAGTGGGGGAGAGGGGGGCACAATGAGTACTACAGCCCACTAGTAGCATTTAATTTACAGGCAGTGGGTACATTTAGTGCCATGTACTAGGGTTTTACAAGTAAATTAAATGTACCAGTCAGGTGTAGGCCAATTTTACCCTGTTTTAAAGGGAAAGCACACTCAGTTTACCAGTGATTAGCAGGAGGAATGTGCACAAAGTCCTAAAAGCCAACATAGCTGTGTACAGCGAAGGAAGGCAAACATCTGGGGTGACCTGGCTTAGAGGGCCAGGTCGAACACCAACTCATTCTGTTGCTGCTTTTAACATTTAGAACTCATATTGCCAGCCAACTAAATAGTAATATTTCTGCAGGTTGTAAGTCAGACCAAGATATATTGAAACCATCACCACTGACATTGATTATATGCAAATACCTCATGGGTATCTCACCTTTTTAGGTTGAGCCTCAGGCATTGATTTAGCAATGCTTGTTGGCAAGATATTTAGTAAGGGGCACCAGAAAATGCTCCCAAAGACCTTTGGAATGTGGTTTATGGCCAGGGCATGTGTGGCATTCAAGCGCAAATCTGGCATCTGGCATCGGACTTGAAAGCAGCAGACTACTTTCGCCAGTGTGCGCTCTGCTTCACTTCCTGCTTCCCCTCTCACAACAATTAACTTTGGTTATCGCTCACACCCCATATGCTCGTTCCTTCCGACCCTTCCTTTGATGTCCGCTTTTCTTGTTTTGTCTTTGTATCCATTTCGCGGGGAAGCAGTGTTTTGTTTGGCGTTCTCTGCACCTTTCTCGGTTTTTTACCTGGGCGAAAGTGAAAGCCTACCATGCTTGTTTACAGTAGCCTTGCTCTTCAAATGCTGTTGCTGTATTGCCATCTCTCTAGGGACACTCAGCTTGAAAACACTCGACTTGCTAGCTGCAATGCTACATCCACTATGCTTTGCTTCTAGACACGTTGATCCCTCGCAGACTGTGCTGACTCTGCCCCTCCTGATTCTGAAACTGACCAACACAGTCACCACGCTGTCTCTTCTCTCTGTCTTATGACGTCTGCCCTGCCACAATTTACTACGGACCCTCACCCTCACACCTCCTCACCCTCACACACCCTCACACCCTCTCACCCTCACACACACTCACACACCGTCACTCACCCTCACCCACCCTCACACACCCTCACTCACCCTTACACCCTCACCCACTCACACCCTCACCCTCACAACCCTCTCACCCTCACTCACCCTCACCCCTCACACCCCCACACACCCTCACACTCACACTCTCTCACCCTCACACCCCCTCACGCTCACCCCCTCACCCTCATACACCTCCTCACCCTCACCCCCTCACACCCCCACACCTTCACACACCCTCACACCCTCTCACCCTCACACACCCTCACACACAGTCAATCACCCTCACCCACCCTCACACACCCTCACTGACCCTCACTTACTGTCACACCCTCACACCCTCACCCTCACACCCCCTCACCCTCACCCTCACCCTCTCCCTCACACCCCCTCACCCTCACACCCTCACCCTCACACACCACCTCAGCCTCACACCCCCTCACTCTCACCCCCCCTCATCCTCACACCCCTCATCCTCACCCTCACACACCCTCACCCTCACACACCCTCACCCTCACACACCCTCTCACTCCCACATACCCTCTCACCATCAAACACCCTCTCACCCTCACATACCCTCTTACCCCTTCACCCGCACCCCTCACATCCTCTAATATCTCCTCACCTTCCCTCACCCTCACACTCCCTCACCCTCACACCCCTTCACACACCCTCACGCCCCCACGACCTCACACCCCCTCACCTTCACTTACCCTCTCACCCTCATGCACCCTCTCACCCTCACACATCCTCTCACCCTCACACCCCCTCACCCTCACACCCCTCACCTTCACACCCCGCAGCCTCACTCACCCTCACACACCCTCTCACCCTCACACCCCCTCTCACCCTCACACCCCTCACCCTCACTCCCCCACACCCTCACACACCCTCTCACCCTCACAAACACTCACACACTGTCACACCTCACCCATCCTCGCACGCCCTCACTCACCCTCACTCAACCTCACACCCTCACCTCCCTCACCCTCACAACCCTCTCACCCTCACTCACTCTTACCCGCTCAGACCCCCAACACACCCTCACCCTCACACCCCCTCACCCTCACAACCGCTCACCCTCACCCCCTCACATACCTCCTCACCATCACACCCCCTCACTCTCACACCCCCTCACCCCCACACCCCCTCATCCTCACCATCACACACCCTCACCCTCACATACCCTCACACACGCTCACCCTCACACACCCACACCCTCACTCACCCTCTCACCCTCACATGCCCTCTCACCCTCACACACCATCTCACCATCACACACCCTCTCACCCTCACACCCCCTCACCCTCACATCCCCTCACCCTCACATCCCCTCACCCTCCCTCACACCCTCACCCTCAAACACCCTCACACACCCTCACCGTCACACACCCTCACACCCTCACCCTTACTCACCCTTTCACCCTCACATACCTTCTCACCCTCACACACCCTCTCACCCTCACACACCCTCTCCCCTCACCCTCACACCCCCTCACCATCATACACCCACACCCTCACCCTCACACACCCTCACTCCCCCTCTCACCCTCACTCCCCCTCTCACCCTCACACACCCTCTAGCTCTCACACACCCTCTCACCCTCACACACCCTCACCCTCACACCACCTCACCCTCACACCCTCACACACCCTCACACACCCTCACACCCTCACCCTCACACACCCTGTCACAAACCCACACCCCCTCACCCTCACACGGATTCACCCTCAAACACCCTCACCCTGTCACCCTCACCCTCCCTCACCTTCATACACCCTCACACCCCCTCACCCTCACAGCCACTCACCCTCACACACCCCCCTCACAACCCCACACCCTCCACCTCACACTCCCTCACCCTCACTCCCCCTCACACCCCCACACCCTCACACCCCTCACCCTCACACACACCCTCACTCTCACACACCCTCACCCTCATACCCCCACACCCCCTCACACCCCCTCACCTACACACCCTCACACCCCTCACCCTCACACTGTCACACCCCCTTACACCCCCTCACCCTCGAACCCCCTCACCCTCACACCCCCTCACACTCCCTCACCCTCACACACCCTCACTCTCACACACCCTCACCCTTACACACTCTCTCACCCCCACTCACCCTTTCACCCTTATACCCCCTCACCCTCACATCCCCTCACCCTCACATCCCTTCACCCTCACATCCCCTTACCTCCCTCACACCCTCACCCTCAACCCCCTTCAACTTCACCCTCACACTCCCTCACCTTCACTCACCCTCTCACCCTCACACACCCTCTCACCATCACACACCCTCTCAACCTCACACCCCCTCACCCTCATACCCCCTCACCCCCTCACCCTCACACCCTCACACCCCCTCACCCTCACACACCCTCACACCCTCATACCCTGTCCCCTCACCCTCACAACCCTCTCATCCTCACTCACCCTCACACCCTCACACCCTCACCCTCACTCACCCTCTCACACCCTCTCACCCTCACACACCCTCTCACCCCCTCATGCTCACACCCCCTCACCTTCACCCTCACACCCCCACACCCTCACCCTCACACACCCTCACTCACCCTCTCACCCTCACACACCCGCTCACCCTCACACACCCTTTCACCCTCACAACCCCTCAACCTCACACCCCCTCACCCTCACACCCTCACCCTCACACACCCTCACTCTCACACACCCTCACCCTTATACACTCTCTCACCCCCACTCACCCTCTCACCCTCACACACCCTCTCACCCTCACACACCCTTTCACCCTTATACCCCCTCACCCTCACATCCCCTCACCCTCACATCCCTTCACCCTCACATCCCTCACCCTCCCTCACACCCTCACCCTCAAACCCCTTCAACTTCACCCTCACACTCCCTCACCTTCACTCACCCTCTCACCCTCACACACCCTCACCCTTACACACTCTCTCACCCCCACTCACCCTCTCACCCTCACACACCCTCTCACCCTCACACACCCTTTCACCCTTATACCCCCTCACTCTCACATCCCCTCACCCTCACATCCCTTCACCCTCACATCCCCTCACCCTCCCTCACATCCTCACCCTCAAACCCCTTCAACTTCACCCTCACACTCCCTCACCTTCACTCACCCTCTCACCCTCACACACCCTCTCGCCATCACACACCCTCTCAACCTCACACCCCCTCACCCTCATACCCCCTCACCCCCTCACCCTCACACCCTCACACACCCTCACCCTCACACACCCTCACACCCTCATACTCTGTCCCCTCACCATCACAACCCTCTCATCCTCACTCACCCTCACACCCTCACACACTCACCCTCACTCACCCTCTCACCTTCACACACCCTCTCACCCTCACACACCCTCTCACCCCTCATGCTCACACCCCCTCACCTTCACCCTCACACCCCCACACCCTCACCCTCACACACCCTCACTCACCCTCTCACCCTCACACACCCGCTCACCCTCACACACCCTTTCACCCTCACAACCCCTCAACCTCACACCCCCTCACCCTCACACCCTCACCCTCAGACTCCCTCACCCTCACACACCCTCACTCATGCTCACTCACCATCATACCCTCACCCCCTCACACCCTCACCCACCTCACCCTCACAACCCTCACACCCTCACTCAACCCCTCACACCCCCACACACCCTCACCCTCACACCCCCTCACCCTAACACCCACTCACCCTCACCGTCACACTCCCTCACACACCCTCACCCTCACACACCCTCTCACCCTCACACACCCTCTCACCCTCACACACCCTCTCACCCCCTCATGCTCATACCCCCTCACCTCCATCCTCACACCCCCACACCCTCACCCTCACCCACCCTCACACACCCTCACTCACCCTTACACCCTCACCCACTCACACCCTCACCCTCACAACCCTCTCACCCTCACTCACCCTCACCCCTCACACCCCCACACACCCTCACACTCACACTCCCTCACCCTCACACCCCCTCACGCTCACCCCCCCACCCTCATACACCTCCTCACCCTCACCCCCTCACACCCCCACACCTTCACACACCCTCACACCCTCTCACCCTCACACACCCTCACATACAGTCAATCACCCTCACCCACCCTCACACACCCTCACTGACCCTCACTTACTGTCACACCCTCACACCCTCACCCTCATAACCCTCTCACCCCCTTGTGGTAAATAAATAAATAATAACCTGTACTATTTTTCTATGCATTAATCAAAAAGGATAGCTCAATAAATAAGAGGCAGAAATCCGGGGTATCTGAGTCATACGGGCTTTAATCAGATGGCTCGAGCCAATGGACCATCGGGTTCCATCACCTGCAAAGGTTCAGGAAGGGACAGACACAGGACAAAGGGAAGTCGCGCAGCCTCACATTAACATCATACAGTATATATAGTAAAACAGTATAATTGCATTGAATACAGTAGGCGTAACAAGTGACAAACGAAAGATAAGAACATATGGGCGTGAAAAGAAGGCGTGCACAGGGTGTGCACGGAGGTGTGTGATGTAGACGTCACAGAAGTGTCATAAATGGGTGGATACATGGAGGGGGTTTCATGGGCAGCTGGAACCTTTAACCTACTGGTGCGCGCAAAACGAGTCATGACGTGTAACTGGGGAGAGCTGGGGGCTCTGACTTCTGGCACTAGAAGAGGAGACTAAAGTCTGGGATGTCAGAACGACCTGTACCTATAGCATATCTGATATCTCGTGTTTGGAGTACATGTTGCTTGAATCTAAAAGTCATCAGGGCAAAGGCTACTTGTCACTAAGGCTAGTGCATGCATATATCTCTTCATGTATTGCGTGTGCTATGGATCTTCTATGGATACTAATTCAGTAATTCGCTTACATGGAGACAGGAAGACTAGACTATAGATGAAGATGTTTATGAGGTTCGTTAGCTAGGAATGTGAAGCCGGGGAGCTGAACAGATAACTGTAGGCATAACATATTCTTGGCAGGCAGGCCAGGCCGAGCCGGGCACCGCGTTGCTTGGCAGGAAGTAAGTGAAGGGTCAGGGATGCGGGCGGGGCTGCATCTCTCCTCGGAATGGTTCCAGGAGACTTGAGGCTTGAATCTGGTGTCCGGGCCCTGTGAGGCCTAGAAACGGGTGCAACTCGAGGATTTATCGAGCACAATGTAAAGAGGTTGGCAACATAGGCCTAAAAGCCTGATTCACGTTGCCGTCAGGAGGACTGGATAACTGACATACTAACGTTGGACACAACTGTAAATGCGTCTTGTTTCGGTCATAGGGGGAAATATGCATATTAATCATGCACATATAACATATGATGGGGAACACGTAGGGACACACAACAGGGCAAAATTCAATTTTCCTCATTCCCTCCTTGTTCCCTACGTTTCCTTCAGGAAACATCAATATTCATGAGACCATCTATCTGTTCATACAGCATCATTTGCTCGTCTTTTATCCGCTGATAATGGGACTTTGGACTTGGAATACAAGATGTAGCGCACAAGCCGCAAATCGCAGGGCCACATTGTAAACAGAGACAACAACTGAATATGATCATTACTACTACTCCTAGGAATGACAGTACTTTCCATCCCCAGGCAGATATTATACTCCAGAGCCAACCGGACCATGTCCAGGTGCCTGGATTCTGGTGTAGCTGATGGGCTATTTTATGAAGTCTAGTTATTGCTGAATATACAGACGGTGCGTTATTAGGAATGAAAACGCAACAACTAGATCCGATGACTCTACAAGCTCCGCCCCTATCGGCCAGTATGACGTCAAGAACAAGGCGGTTCTGAAGAACAACAAATCTCATAGCAGATTGCTCTTCTGTTAAGTTACCTAGGGCGGAAGTAGTCTCATTCACTACTGCTTCAAGGGTTCTGGTTAACCTGCGTATTAATTTACTATTCTGGACAGGACCTATGAAGAAAAAGAAACCTTTATTGAAATCCGTATACTGTTCTAATGCAGTTTCAGTCTGATCGACAATGGGGAACTCGATCTCCCTTCTATGACTATGTCTGACGTGTACTAAATGGGTATTTCGGTGATAATCGGATGGGGCTAGGAAAACTGGTGGCAGTAGGAAGGCAATGTAACATGTTCCATCCCAATCTAGGGGCAAACGTACATATGCGATCTGACCACATATAAAATAGGAATGACGTGAAGCTTTGAAAGTAGACTTCCCACTGTCACTGTATTCGACCACAGTAGTACAATCACTGTGTCCTAGATGTACTGAACCATTCTTTCTAACACATAATTCGCCTTTCACTGGTAGAACTGTTATAGAAGGCAAGTCTGAATTAGTCTCGGACTGAACATTCAAAACCATGAGGTTGGAGGAAAAATTACCTAGATCATATACTTCATTTTCGAGATCTAACCCTGTCCTATGGGAAAGATCTTCCTTGTCTGGAGAACATGTTCTATTCAGAAGGGACTTATCGTCTAAAGATGATGTTAACGTAAACCATGCTCCACACGAGCCATTGTGTGAAAACGGATAGGGAAAGAGTGGCAGAACTCCCTTCACGGTCTGGTAAGGGGGGAGTCGACCACACACCCAGCAATTAGTGGCATTGCTGGTCTGGTGTGAATAGTGTAATATACGAATAAAAGTATTGTTGCGCATTGCAAGTCGATAAGATAACTCGTGAGGGGGTAGTTCACTAAATGTGTGCTCTACGGTGTCATTAGAGGAAAAGTGTACATGTGGACCAAGAGGAGGAAAAAATACGTGTAGCATATAACTTATACATGTGATCGTAAGACTCAGAAATAACATAAACAATAACGTAACAACACATCTGCTTCGGAGACTTTTACAGTAACGTATGTTCTTGGAGTTTCTATCTCTCTCACTATGTGGGTCTATCTCATACATGTCAGGAACCTGTCTAACCGCTTCACCCGAGAGGGACTTAAACAATTAAACGCTGTCTGACTTGCTAGACCTCAACTTAAGTTTATACTCCTGCTGCGGAGTTTTCTCTAACAGGGGAAGTTTAGAGTCAGTATCGGGGCAGTCCTTGAAAAAAGTCTTTGGACGGAGTCCATGGAAACGCTTGATGTGGCTGGAGTGTAGCCAGCCCTTTCTTCCTTCTAGCTTTACGGCGGTCCTTGTGGTCATCAGAACAAGTTTTGGCTCCTTCCAGCGGGGCTCCAGCGGGCTTGAACGATCAAAATTCCTAACAAGGACGAGATCACCTGGAACGACCTCGTGCGGTTTCACCTGGGTGTTATCTGGAAAGGCAGCCGCGACCTGTGAACGACAAGAGAGTAGTGCAGACATCAAGGAAGCTAGGTAATCTGTCAGCATGTTACTGTCAACATCGGTGATTTTACGTGGCATAGGTGTACCCCACATGTTTGGGTGACGACCGAAAATAACTTCATATGGTGAAAAACCAGATCGGGAGTGAGCGACCATTCGCATATAAAAGAGGGCAACCGGCTGGGCTACCGTCCAATCTACACCTTTTTCTGCACATACCTTCGCTATTCGTATTTTCAGAGTTTGATTGTGTCTCTCTACGAGGCCAGCTGCCTCAGGGTGTCGTACGCAGTGGAACTTCCACTGGTACCCTAACAGAAGTGATACTTGTTTCATGAGTTCAGACGAGAATGGCTGTCCGTTGTCTGAATATACGACCCGAGGCAGACCATAGCGAGGGAAGAACTCACGAACCAACTGCTTGGCAGTGGTCGCGGCAGTATAATCTGGGACTGGATATGCTTCGGTCCATCTGGATAAAGCGCATACAACTACGAGGACATACTTGAAACCTCGGCATCGATCCATCTGGATATAATCCATCTGGAGGACTTCAAAAGGGTGGTCAGGAGGATGGAATCCACCTTGTTCCACGGGAACACCTTTACCTGGATTGAACTGACAACAAATCATGCAGGTACGCACTTTCTGCTTCGCTGCTGCTCGTAAATGCTTGTTAAACCAGAGGTTCTGGATGCTATCTAACATGGCTTTTTCTCCTAAGTGTGCTGGACTATGTGCTGTGTTAATAATGACTTGAACCATAGAGTCGGGGAGAAACCATGTGGCTTTTCCCTTTGTCAACCATCCCTGATCTGTCAGGACCCCTCCTTGTTCAGACCATTTCTTGATTTCGTCTGGGGTAGCACGTGTCTGTATGTCTAGTACGTCTTGTGTAGGGTCCTTAACTGTCATACAAGTTGTCGGGACTGGAACGTCTGTCTTTGTCGTGTTAGCTGGAATGTCTGGAGTCTGAGCTGTAAGCTTGGCTGTTCGATCTGCCAGGTCGTTACCCTGGGAAATGGTGTCAGCGGCTCTCGTATGTGCTTTGCACTTCATAATGGCGATGGCTGTCGGTAAATGTATTGCTTCTAACAGAGCTTGAATGAGGGGGCCATGCTGAATCTTGGCTCCATGAGAGGTCATGAAACCTCTTTCCTGCCAGAGGACTCCAAAGTCGTGAACGACTCCGAATGCATAACGTGAATCTGTATATATGTTTACTTTCAGGTTCTTGGCTAGTATACAGGCTTGGGTCAGAGCGATGAGCTCTGCTGCTTGAGCAGACAGGGTGTCAATACGATGTGTTTCTATAACTTCGGTTTCAGTAGTTACTGCATATGCTGCTACTAACTCTCCTGTACTTGTTCTCATACATGAACCATCCACATAAAGTGTCAGGTCTGGGTCAGGTAATGCAATGTCCGTCAAGTCTTGTCTTGGCTTCGTCATTGTGTTAATAACTTCCACACAGTCAGGTGTTGCAGGATCTGATGTAATTGCGGGCAACAATGTAGCAGGATTTAATATGTTACAGCGTCTGATCTCTATGTGTGGCTGGAACAGTGTCAGTTCATATCCTGTCAATCATGCAATTGTCAAGTGCTGAGTCTGTGTTCGGTTTAAAAGAACTTCCACGGAGTGTGGAACTTGTACTGTCAGGGAGTGTCCTAACACTATGGAATCACTTTGTCTAATAGCTAAAGCTGTGGCTGCAACTGATTTGAGGCACACAGGCAGAGCCTGGGCTACTGGATCTAATGTGCTAGAAAAATAAGCACAAGGCTTGTGTTGTCCTGCTTGATCTTGTGTGAGAACAGATAATGCTGTACCATCACGTTCAGTGACAAAAAGCGTAAAAGGCTTACTGTAGTTTGGTGTCGCTAGAACAGGTGCTTGGCATAAAGCTTTCTTTAATTCGTTGAAAACAAGTGTATGTTCCTGGGTCCAAGGGAGGACAGTCGATGTCGCTGCCTCCTGTGTTGTTACCTGTATCAGTGGCTTGGCTAGATATGCGTACTGAGGGATCCATTGTCTGCAGTAAGAAGTGAGGCCGATAAAAGCTTGTACCTCCTTCTGTGTCTTGGGCTGTGGAAGATGTGCAATTAACTGGATACGGTCAGGTGTCAACTGTCTACCCCTCTTGGACAGCAAGTGTCCAAGGTATACCACTTGCTGGACACAGAATTGCAGTTTCGAAGGGGACACCTTGTGCCCCATGTCTGCCAGGAAATACAAGACTGTCAGTGACGCGCGTTCGCAGTCACGTTCTGTACGAGCTGTGATCAATAGATCATCGACATATTGGAGCAGGGCAGTGTCAGTTGGCATGTGAATACTGTCTAGTTGTCGCTTAAGTGCTTGACTGTAAATACTGGGACTTTCTGTGAACCCTTGAGGTGCACGTGTAAATTTATAGCTTCTTCCATTTAAACAGAATCCGAAAAGGAACTGGCTGTCCGGATGGATGGGGACACTAAAGAAAGCGTTCTTGAGATCAATAACAGTGAAGAACGCTGCTTCGGAATCAATGGCAGTCAATAGGGAAGAGATATCTGGAACCACTGGGTACTGGGGTATAATACATTTATTAAGTTCTCGGAGATCAATTACTAGTCGATAAACTGGAGGTGCATTTGGGTCCGTACGTTTAAGAATCGGAATGATAGGGGAATTACATACATTGGAGTCAGTTTCTACAACCACTCCTTGAGCAATGAGCTCGTCAATAATTTTCGATAAGGCTGCTACAGCCTCAGGTGGTAACTTGTATTGTCGGATTCGGGGTAGTACAATTCCTTGTTTCAGAGTGACACGATATGGTGTAATGTGCATACAACCTACATCAGTTGGACCTTGCGCCCATAAATGCTGTGGTACATTCAGTAATCTTGGATCAAAATCTCTTAACACATAATGTCCTTTAAAATCACGTAAAAACAATCTCACTCCTTCCGGAGAACAACAAATTACAGCACCTAATTCTTTCAATGTTTTAATACCAAGTACATTTTCTGGACATGATTTCGTAAGTAACAAGTCCGTAGTTCGGGACAATGGACCAACTTCTAGGGAAACTGGTTTAGATATTTCGTTAACAATAGGCTTTCCTGAAAATCCCAGGGAAACGTTTCTTGAGCCTGAGAGAGGAGCCCCTGGAACCTCGTCATGACTGATGGTAGTCCTACTTGCCCCTGTATCAATCAGAAACTTTCTGTCTTTCCCTAATACTTGACTGTGTACATAGGGACCTTCTTGATCTACAGGAATCTCGATGAGAGGCAAGCCAACCTCCCTCTCTAGGCTGTTTCATGAATGCTGCTGATATTCTGGATAATCTGACTGTGCATACTGGTACATCTGTTGTGTAACGTGTTGTGTGGCAGCTATAGGCTGCGGTACTGTTACTGTCTGTTGTGCGTTCTGCGGTGGTTGCGTGTTCTGCGGAACATGTTCCTGTCTAGGAGGACGCGGTCTCTCTTTCGTCTTACCTGTAGCTATGTTGTGTTTCAGAACTGCACATTCGTTTATGTAATGACCTGGCTGTTTACAGTAATTGCATGTCCCTTTAAAGGGAGCTGCAGAATGACTAGTTAGATTCGTACCCCTCTTCTGACTATCTGCTGGAACAGACTGTGTAACTAGTACTTTCATTTTCGTGTCTTTCATACGTCTCCTTTCGTGTTCTTGCTCTTCCCTGATTCGGTTCTGGTGATACTGTAACATCTGTAACATTTGGGACGGGGTATTTGCTTGCCAGGTACTCTCAACTTTCAGTACTCGATTTTTAACTTGTGGTAAAGAATTCTCTACTAATTTGGTAACAAAGAGATGTGGATACGACTCACTACTTGTTTTCAAACCGCTATTAATAATGAAACATTTCTCAAATCTGGAATAAAAATCACTAGTATCTTCATCTTGTTTCTGTTTACAGGCTGAGATGGCATCCCAGTCTTCCTTTTTCGTGGTTAATAATCTTGGCAAGACTTGTATTAACAGTTCGGGCAATGCTTTGGCTTTTTCCCCGAGACCGGTACCAGGAACTCGTGTGTTATCTTCGTTCTCTAATGCTGTCCAGTCAATCTTTTTCTCTCCCACCTCCCATTCCTTTTCTTTGAGTTTTTCATATATGCCCGCAGGCAACAGGACCTTTAACATTTTAATGATATCGGGATACGTGTATTCTCCCATACGGAGCATGTCTTTTAATTCACGGTGGAACCCTGCTGGATCTTTATCGTGACAGGGCACTAACTTTTTCATTTCTAGTAGTTCTATTTTCGTTAAAGGGGTGTAAACAAATACTCGTTCGAGCTCACCCCCCGTTCCCTTAACAGGATGCACTTCTCGCAAGGGATTCTGTCTGTCTATGTAAAATGTCTTCCTTACTGGGGGTGGGACAGGAACAAAATGTGGAGTCAGGAACGTTCTGTATTTGTGACGTTGTTCTAAAATGACATTAATCAAATCGGTACCTAGACCTTTCCATCTGTTTTGGAGTAACTCGTCCAGTACATTATATAAGGGACCTGGATCAGAATGCTGACTTTCGTACAGTGTAATAAGGTGCTGGATCATGTACATACCCACCAATCGCTGTTGGTCTGGGGGAAGCTTCAGAAACATTTGGGCCACTACTTCGTCTGAAAACGTGGTAGAATCACTAGTCCATCGAACTGCTGATCGGGCTAGTTCTTGTTCATGCATGGTACTAAGCTCACTGTAACCTATTTGTAGTTTCAGAACTCTATCGGTGGCCTGGAATAATTGTTCAAGAGAACGCTGTTCTGGTACGGGAGGAGGAAAAGCTTTCTTGTAGTCTAGGCGTGTGTGTCTATCGGAAAGTCTCGTCCTACCTACATACGCTATTCTGCTTGGATTCTCGGTGTCTACATCTTCGTCTGAAGTGTCATTCTCTTTCTCGGGTTGTCTTGCTGCTTTCTCCCTTTCGTGTATGCCTAGAATTTGTTTACGAATCTTTCTGTACATCGTTTCTATACTATTCTGTGTCTTGTGTTTTCCGTCTGCTATATTGTCACTCCATCTTATCAGGACTTTCATCTCTTCTGGATTTTTATCAGGACGATCCTGTTCTCTTATTAAACAATTTATCAAAAACTGCAAAAGCATACTTTGAATCTCCACTTTCCTGTGTGCCATAGCTTCGTGAATACTTTCTGGTTTCTCCCCTGTTCGGATGAAATGATATATTCTGTCTAGATGTTCTTTCATATCTGACATGGTAGCTAAAAAGTTTGCTATTCGTCGTAAACGTACGGAATATAATATCATGTGATCTTCGCCTGGCACTGGATCATATCTACAATCAGTGAGGTATTGTTTGAGGGCTGCGTAAGTAGCCACTTTTGGCGTGCGCTGTAATGCTGCGTCTCTCAGCGTCATTCGTTTTACTTGAGGCGGGGTGATAGGAATACCTCCCCCTGCTCCTCCTGAACTGGAATCGTCAATTAATACTGAATGTGCAGCTGCTGGTAAAGTGACTGGTAAAGTAGGCATACGTAATGTGGGTTGGTCCTGGGGTACTGGCGGATTCCCGGGACCAGTAGCGGGAGGAACAGTAATCACGTTATTAACAGGGTGATGGGGTTGGACAGGCGGAGTAGGATTCGGATTTGCATATTCTGGAACAGTGTCATCTAAATAGGAAGAAAGGAAAATTTCAGCTGCGGTCGGTTTATGACGTAGCTTAGTCGGGACCAATGGTGGCGGTAAATTACAGGGTGCTTCCGGGGTCGCCTTCGGCAAGCCCTCGGCGAGAAGGGGATACATGCCTTTAATAAGGGCATTTCTTTGTCTGTCTGACTGTTCTGCTCTAACTCGTTCACCTTCTTCTAGTAGTTCCCTTTCTTGGGCTTTTTCTGCGGATTCCCTACTTAGTTCTGCTTTTCTGAATTCTTTTTCCGTTCTTTTATGCGATTCTTTACGCCACAATTCTATGGCATCTTTCTGGGATTGTCTGGCTTTCTTTTTCCATAATGCTTCCTCTACTCTCATGATGCACTCGGCATCCCATGTTCCTGAAACAGGCCATCTATATTTCTCTTTGAGATCTTTGGTATAATCCACCCATAAGTCTAGATACAGTATGGCATCTAAGCCATGCTTATGATACATGAAATGTCCAGGACTGTCCCTAGGAGGGACAGGAACTGATTCTTCGAGTAACCCTTTTCTGGTTTTTATCTGACGTAACTTAGAAAACAGCGGCATATTTGCACCGTACTTGAACTTGAACACAATACACAATGAACACAGTAATGAATAGCAAACAATCACTCATACCACGACATCAAAAATACATTGACAACAGTTCGAACAGATAGTACCTAATACATTGGAAACATAATACTTGAATTTCTCGAGAAACTATACTAGAGAACAGAATTACTAGAATTTACTGGATGCACTGCCAAAACATTACAGAACATACCGGTCTCATAAAGAGACACGTCATACCGTATCCACCTAGGTGAACACGTCGGACCGGATCTGTGTACCCAAACCCGTCGGACCGGGCACAAATGAATGAACCCGTCTAGATACTTCCCCAGCAACGGTACTCACCGGGAAGCAGAACTGAAGGCCTCGGACTGGACTGGACTGCTACGACGTCTGGTTACTGCTACGTACTACGCATGCGCCTCGGGCTTCGGAAACAGGTGGGCCTCCGGATACCTCGGACCTTGCTCTCTCGGCTTGGGCTCTGGTCGGGACGATCCGCCTTCCTCACCGCCTCGTCTGGATGCCGGACCGCAGTCTCCGTCTCCTCCGTGGGCCTGAGGGAGACTTGAAGCAGAAATATCTGCACGTGCACAGTAGGGGTCCGTCACGGCTGTAGAAGGGTCAGGGGGCCTGCGTTACATCGCCGGCGCGTGGGGAAGGGGCTCGTTCCTATTCGGGCGCCATTATGTGGTAAATAAATAAATAATTACCGGTACTATTTTTCTATGCATTAATCAAAAAGGATAGCTCAATAAATAAGAGGCAGAAATCCAGGGTATCTGAGTCATACGGGCTTTAATCAGATGGCTCGAGCCAATGGACCATCGGGTTCCATCACCTGCAAAGGTTCAGGAAGGGACAGACACAGGACAAAGGGAAGTCGCGCAGCCTCACATTAACATCATACAGTATATATAGTAAAACAGTATAATTGCATTAAATACAGTAGGCGTAACAAGTGACAAACGAAAGATAAGAACATATGGGCGTGAAAAGAAGGCGTGCACAGGGCGTGCACGGAGGTGTGTGATGTAGACGTCACAGAAGTGTCATAAATGGGTGGATACATGGAGGGGGTTTCATGGGCAGCTGGAACCTTTAACCTACTGGTGCGCGCAAAACGAGTCATGACGTGTAACTGGGGAGAGCTGGGGGCTCTGACTTCTGGCACTAGAAGAGGAGACTAAAGTCTGGGATGTCAGAACGACCTGTACCTATAGCATATCTGATATCTCGTGTTTGGAGTACATGTTGCTTGAATCTAAAAGTCATCAGGGCAAAGGCTACTTGTCACTAAGGCTAGTGCATGCATATATCTCTTCATTTATTGCGTGTGCTATGGATCTTCTATGGATACTAATTCAGTAATTCGCTTACATGGAGACAGGAAGACTAGACTATAGATGAAGATGTTTATGAGGTTCGTTAGCTAGGAATGTGAAGACGGGGAGCTGAACAGATAACTGTAGGCATAACATATTCTTGGCAGGCAGGCCAGGCCGAGCCGGGCACCGCGTTGCTTGGCAGGAAGTAAGTGAAGGGTCAGGGATGCGGGCGGGGCTGCATCTCTCCTCGGAATGGTTCCAGGAGACTTGAGGCTTGAATCTGGTGTCCGGGCCCTGTGAGGCCTAGAAACGGGTGCAACTCGAGGATTTATCGAGCACAATGTAAAGACGTTGGCAACAAAGGCCTAAAAGCCTGATTCACGTTGCCGTCAGGAGGACTGGATAACTGACATACTAACGTTGGACACAACTGTAAATGTGTCTTGATTCGGTCATAGGGGGAAATATGCATATTAATCATGCACATATAACATATGATGGGGAACACGTAGGGACACACAACAGGGCAAAATTCAATTTTCCTCACCCTCACACCTCAACACACCCTCACCCTCACACCCCCTCACCCTCACCCTCACCCTCTCCCTCACACTCCCTCACCCTCACACCCTCACCCTCACACACCACCTCAGCCTCACACCCCCTCACTCTCACCCCCCTCATCCTCACACCCCCTCATCCTCACCCTCACACACCCTCACCCTCACACACCCTCACCCTCACACACCCTCTCACACCCACATACCCTCTCACCATCACACACCCTCTTACCCCCTCACCCGCACCCCTCACATCCTCTAACATCTCCTCACCTTCCCTCACCCTCACACTCCCTCACCCTCACACCCCTTCACACACCCTCACGCCCCCAAGACCTCACACACCCTCACATTCACTCACCCTCTCACCCTCATGCACCCTCTCACCCTCATACACCCTCACACCCCCTCACCCTCACACCCCTCACCCTCACCCTCACACCCAACAGCCTCACTCAACCTCACACACCCTCTCACCCTCACACCCCCTCTCACCCTCACACCCCCTCACCCTCACACCCCCACACCCTCACACACCCTCACACCCTCTCACCCTCACAAACACTCACATACTGTCACACCCTCACCCATCCTCGCACACCCTCACTCACCCTCACTCACCCTCACTCACCCTCACACCCTCACCTCCCTCACCCTCACAACCCTCTCACCCTCACTCACTCTCACCCGCTCACACCCCCAATACACCCTCACCCTCACACCCCCTCACCCTCACACCCTCATACCCGCTCACCCTCACCCCCTCACATACCTCCTCACCATCACACCCCCTCACTCTCACACCCCCTCACCCCCACACCCCCTCATCCTCACCATCACACACCCTCACCCTCACATACCCTCACACACGCTCACCCTCACACACCCACACCCTCACTCACCCTCTCACCCTCACATGCCCTCTCACCCTCACACACCATCTCACCATTACACACCCTCTCACCCTCACACCCCCTCACCCTCACATCCCCTCACCCTCACATCCCTCCCTCACACCCTCACCCTCAAACACCCTCACACACCCTCATACACCCTCACACCCTCACCCTTACTCACCCTTTCACCCTCACATACCTTCTCACCCTCACACACCCTCTCACCCTCACACACCCTCTCCCCCTCACCCTCACACCCCCTCACCATCATACCCCCACACCCTCACCCTCACACACCCTCACTCCCCCTCTCAGTTCAAGAAGTCTTTATTCGATTTGTTCATCATAAAAGACATAAAATACATTTATACATATAAAACAGTTAAAACAATTATTAAAGCATTAACATACTAATCAGCTTCTTGCGTATATGTACAATAATTACAGAGACGCACAAGTACAACCATAAATAAACAAAATACAGGTCTCCATTTCAAAAGTCACAACATTAAGACCCCGTTAGATTGCTTTTAATGAGCCTACTTCTAAGCAGCCAGGCCCACCCCAAAAATTTGGCAACACCCACGACAATCAGAGGATCCAGATTGGTTTTTAACATTCTATTTGCTTCCCCAGCCGATCTTGTGCCTAGATTTCTGCATACCGGCCTAAGCCATTTGGCTCTTGGGGCAGAGTATAGTGGGCACACATATAAAAAATGACTCAAGTTTTCCCCAATACCGTGACACTTTGGACAAAACCCCGTCCTTTCTACACCCCACTTTTTGGTAAAGTCCCCAAGGGGAAGTGAACCGCATCTAAATTGAAAAAATTATTTGCGGTCCGCGGGTTTTGTTATTAAGTCCCAATATCTTTCCAGCTTGGGCGCATCCTTAAATACAATGAACAGACCTGTAAGGCTAGTCGAACTCGTTTTAGAGTACCTGTTGTGTAGCACCCATTCCCAGTAGCTATGTTTAAGATCCTTTTTTGAGGGGAATTTGGCTGTTTCCGGTGTGGACCACAGGTCGCCATACCCCAAAGCTATCAGGGTAGCCTTAAGGTCTCTAAACCAGCCAATATTTGTGGCACCGGAGCTGTTTCTTACCTCCAAGCAAGCTTTTGCATAATGATGGAGTTCCGGCGTTGTCCAGAGACTACGCCAGAATGTTAGGGGGCGAAGTCTTGCTAGGTCCTCTACCGGTTGACACCCCAGATCATAAAGAAGGGGAATTAATGGAGTTGACTGGGGCAGACCCGTTGTCATTCTTAAGAATTTATTTTGGGCATGTTTTAGCGGGTCCAAATTACTACCACCCCACAGTTCCGCTCCATATAAAACTGCTGATAAAATCTTGCCACCATAGATCTTAAGGAGCGGGGACATTGGCCTTGTAAATGACCCTTTATGTTCCTTAATCAAAGCCCCACCCAACTGCTGGTGCTTCGAGGTCATGAGCTCGATCTGATGTGTCCAGCTCAAAGTCTCACTAAAGGTGACTCCCAGGTAAGTGAAGTGTTTTGTCTGCTCCAGGGGGGTATCCCCCATGGAGACCCTGGCATTTATTTGTTTGTGCCCTCTTAAAACCATAAATTTGGTTTTGGACACGTTCACCTCCAGCTCATGCTCGCTGCAGAAATCCTCGAACCTTAACAGTGCTTTCTGCAAACCCTGCCTTGTTCGTGAAATCAGGAGAGTATCATCAGCGAACATGAGCAGGGGGATTTTCGCTCCAGCCAAACTTGGGGCGTCTGTGGAAAAGTTGTCATAATACTTTGTAACCCCATTGATATATAGGGAAAACAAGGTGGGTGCCAGAACGCAGCCTTGCCTGACACCTTTAGCCACTGGAAAGTTCTCCGTCACCTCACCTGGTTTTCCCCATCGTACAAATGCAAAGGTCTGTGCATGAAGGTTCACAATGAGACGTACCAAGATGGGGGGCATACCCATATCTAATAGGGATTTCCATAACCCAGCCCTCGGGACCAGGTCGAACGCTGACCTTAGGTCCACGAAGGCCGCGTATAGGTTGCCTTTGCCCAGGGTGACCGTCTTCCAATGCAAAAGCATGAAACGGAATGCCTGATCCAAGGTGCTCACATGGGGTCTAAACCCGGCTTGTAGAGGAGTGAGGATGTCATGCTCCTCTATCCATGCCTGTATCCTAGTGAGCACAAGACGGGTTATGATCTTCTGTACCACGTCTATTAAACTGATCGGCCGGTAGTTGGATGGGACCGACCGATCGCCCTTCTTAAAAATTGGCAATATTTCAGCGCCAGCCCAGGAGTCGGGTACTCTAGCGTCCATTGCCAGTGCATTTACCAGACGCACTAGGTAAGGTACCCATAGGTCATGATCCTGTTGGAATATATCCGCTGGGATACAGTCTGGACCAGGCGCTTTTCCCCTAGGGATGGCTTTCAAGACTGCTTCGACTTCGTTAGCCGAAAACACAAGTGTGTCATGCGATAGTGGCCAGCTAATAGAAATTTGCGCAGTATTGCGGCATCTAAATTGTTCCACAAAGTGGGACACCCATTTTTGTGGTTCGACAGATGCGGGGCTTGGGCGATCATCCTGTGACTGACCCCACCTAAGAAGGTGCCAGAACTGCTGTAGGTTCCTGGAGCCACAGGCCTCGGCGAGTGACGTCCAGCGCTCGTCATCCCAGGCAGCTTTGGCATGACGTTTGGCTTCATTAAAAGCCTTTCTACTAGCTTTAATTAGAGCAGGGTTCTTTGATTTTAAAGCTTTAAACAAATCTACATGGGTCTCTCGGCAGGCTTCATTAAACCAATTTACTGGTTTCTTGACCTTCCCTCTCCCCTTGTTGGCAACAAACTTAACAAACAATGATTTTAAGGACAGAAACAGGCTAGCATGAATGTCTGTGATATTTGAGTTCAGCAATTCCTGGTTATCACACTTATCAATTTCTACCAGTGAATTTGAGACCAGGGCTCTGATCTTTTTGCATGCTTCCACATCTACAGAAACCTTTGGCCAACGCACCCTCCTCATGTCGTTTGTAAGTACTACCGCCTCTTGTACAGGGTTAGGCTGTCGTACAACCGGCCCTACAAAACTAAAATCCTTCAGTTCCGCCAACAAGGGTTCATGGTCACTTTCTTGGCGTGGTTTAACAATCATATCCAAAACCACAGGCCACATTTTAATATCAACTAAAATGTAGTCAATGCGGCTACTATGTCTGCCATTGAAAAATGTGTGTTTACCCATCCTGTCCGAGCTAACACGTCCGTTGAGTGCACGAAGCCCCCAGTTCAAACAGAGACCTTTGATATATGTGGCTGCTTGGGACCATTTATTAATCGGGGATATGTCAAGTTGTGGTATCCCCCAGGTCGAATCCTCTGCTTCGGTTAATAAACCATCGTCTTTACTTAGTGGTTCAAAGCAGGTATTAAGGTCACCCATCACCACCACATGACCAGTATTTATGGTAGAACTTAAAAAATCATCCAAACAAGTAAGGGTGGGTGAAACTCTGCCGCCCGTGATTCCTCTAGCATATACGTTAATCAGCATTATATCCAACCCACTGCATGTTCGAATACTAACTATCAATATATCAGGACAGTCAATAAAGATTTCTTTGGCAGTTACACCTGCAGCTTGACGAACCCATGTTGTGAGGCCACCCATGGCCCGACCTCTTAAACCTTTGATCGCTGGTTTATTAAAATTCAAAAAACCTTGGAGATACACTGGAAGGGTTGCCCATGTCTCCTGAAAACACCAAATATCTCCTTGAGAGATGAACTCAACCCAGTCAGGAATACATATACGAGATTCAATACCTGCGATGTTCCAACATCCCATAGCGGTACCCTTTTTACACACTCGATAACAGAGATTAGTTATCTCAAAAGGGTGGGAATCGTTATACTGGGGAGGGGATACTTCAGGCACAGGGGCAGCTATGATCGCACCTGCCGTTGACGAACACACTGACCCGGCCTGAAAACTTGGCTCTGGGTTTACACCCTTCGTGGTGACGTCCAATGTAGGCAATAGGATGGATGCTTTATCCAATATGACTGACTCCACTGGGTAAACCGTACCCCCTTCCATACAATTACAAGGTTGTTCATCAAAACTTCCAGCATTGTTTGGTAAATTAATCAGGTCAACTCCCCCACCCATATAATCAGATTTAAATTCATCATCCCTTGTCGAAAAAGCTGGTCAATCGTTTGTCGAAAACCCTGATAGGGGGTCATAGAGGTTTCTCAACGGGATGCTCCAATACTCTTTAGGCTTAAGGCTAGATGGATAGTAATATGCTGGGTAAAAATTTGGAGCCTGTTGGAACGGTGGAAAAACAGGGGTGGTGGGAGCTAAAGGGTACAGGGACTTATTAGAAAGAGGAAAATTCAATAAGGCTGGGGGGCCAGGAGGTTGGGGTTTAATTTTAGCCCAACCTGGTGTTTGAGGAGGACAGTTGTAGCTAGATTGAATGTAAGAGCGGTACTGTGCCTCAGGGTTAATTTGGGGTCCATGGAAGCTAGATGTAAAGTTGGACCATTTGAGGAGACTTTTGTTGTTTTTGACAGGAGGTTGTTCAGTTAGATTAATCAGGGTCTCAGGATAAAAGTAACTAAGTTTCCTAGTAGAAACCCCTCCCTCGTTTCTTACTACAAACCAATCTGAGATATGGGATACTACTCTATTGTCCCTAAAGTTAATAATCACTATGTCTCCCTCTATATCCTTAGGGCGAACCCCTACCCATTGACATCTTCTGACCGAGACAATGTCCCCGTTGAGATGTGCAGGAAGGGGTCTGTTTGTTTTTAGCCAGAAGATGACTTTATTTTTTAGGCTTTCATTATTTTCCCGGTCCCCTTCCGAAACTGGTGGCACACCCGTCATTACTATAACATAATTCATGGAATCCGGTGGCAGGTCCACATTATACCTCCGTGGTATGGGTTTGTGAGGTTTACTATTAGAGGTAACAGATTTGACCTCCCCTTTCTTTGGTTGTTGCACTGCTCCCTTTGAGGGTGGTTTATTGACAACCACCCTAGGATTAGCTTTGGCCGTGCTAGCTGGTCTAGGGGGTTTAACAGCCAAAGCTGATGCTTTGTTTGAGGTAGTGGCTACATTAGTTGTAGAATTAGGATGTTGACTGGTGGTAGTAATTATATTACCAGCCGCTTGAATAATACCTTGTGGATTAGTGGATGGACCCTTGTCCTTTACAAAGCTGGAGGGTTGTGTTAGCTCGGTGGACGCCATTAGGCGATCCAATTTGTCACTCATTATCCTAACGCGCTCCAGCAGAGGTAACATATATGATTTGATGAGCTTCTCTATAATGGCATAAGGCACCTCATTAAACCCTTCAGTAGCTAAATCAGGAGTAGCCGTATTTTGTAAGTCTGGCAACGGTAACTCTACATGAGGTGGAATCAGTTGGTCAGGGATAACATTGGATGGGGGTGATGGTAATATCTGACAACTTTGGCCCTTCCTTTTTACCCCACCCTTTCTCCTTCTTTTTCTGGGTGGAGAACGCACAACCCTCTTTGCCTCATCAGACTTGGTACCAACGTCACACACACTCATTGGGGGTAAATTCTCGCCTGGTTCAATGCAAACCAGTGACGAGTTGGGCAGCGTAGGACATGGATCAAAATCCATGGTTTGGATATCGGGGATGTTTGTATCAACAAAGCTAGAGGGATCAATGGGAGTGCAAACTAACTGGCCTCCACTGGTTGCACTGACACATGGCGGGGAGATAATGGGAAACCTAAATATACTGGGGATTTGGTTAATATCAGTAACATCATCCTCAATAGAACTCAACCCTCGGGCATCCGTAACCTGAGTGAGGTTTGAGTCTAAGGAGGTGGGCAGTTGGATTTTCTTCAGTTGCTCAATTGAGCGTCGTCGCTCAGCTCTTCTCTCTGCAAGGAGGAGATCCATATCTACTTCCTTGGTGGTTTTTTAAAAAAAATTATCGAGTGGGCCAAGTACAGAAATGCCCACACCTGGGGGGGCTGATTGACTCATATCTAAAAAAGGCAAGTTATGCTGTCTAACCCGATATTAATACCTTAATACACTGCTGGCAACAGCGAAACAGTGGACAGCAAACAAGAGAGTAAATAATTAGAAAACAAAAGCATATACAAAAAAAAAGAAAAAAAAAATGACAATAACCAGGCCCAGCCCGGCCTCCTACGGCCCCGGACGGCCACAGACGGTCCCGCCCTTGTCCCGGGCTTCTCCCGGCGCTACCGCGCGCTACCGCGCAGCGGTGATGGCAGTGACAATTCGTATACAACTGAAGGGGAAGGGGAGGAGCAGACAGGGAGAGCGGCCCAGGTGCTCTCAATTCGGGCAGGCAAGCGCTCCTGGGAGCAGTAGTCCCGCTCCAGCGCCTGCTCTCGCTCGCAGCCCCGCCTGTCACTCGCCTTCACAGGACTACGTCGTGAAGCTGAGGTTCCTGATTCCACCCCACACGAAGCGGGACCCGCGGAGCGGGTACCGCGAGAGGTAGGCTGTTGGTGCTGGTATTCACAATCACTCCGTCCTCGCTAGCTGCCAGATGCAGAAGAAAGCGTCCCAATGAAGATCCAAAGCGCAAGAGTTTTAAAGTCCAGGGGAGGGGGAGGAGCAGACAGGGAGAGCGGCCCAGGTGCTCTCAATTCGGGCAGGCAAGCGCTCCTGGGAGCAGTAGTCCCGCTCCAGCGCCTGCTCTCGCTCGCAGCCCCGCCTGTCACTCGCCTTCACAAGACACCGTCGTGAAGCTGAGGTTCCTGATTCCACCCCACACGAAGCGGGACCCGCGGAGCGGGTACCGCGAGAGGTAGGCTGTTGGTGCTGGTATTCACAATCACTCCGTCCTCGCTAGCTGCCAGATGCAGAAGAAAGCGTCCCAATGAAGATCCAAAGCGCAAGAGTTTTAAAGTCCAGGGGAGGGGGAGGAGCAGACAGGGAGAGCGGCCCAGGTGCTCTCAATTCGGGCAGGCAAGCGCTCCTGGGAGCAGTAGTCCCGCTCCAGCGCCTGCTCTCGCTCGCAGCCCCGCCTGTCACTCGCCTTCACAGGACACCGTCGTGAAGCTGAGGTTCCTGATTCCACCCCACACGAAGCGGGACCCGCGGAGCGGGTACCGCGAGAGGTAGGCTGTTGGTGCTGGTATTCACAATCACTCCGTCCTCGCGCTAGCTGCCAGATGCAGAAAAAAGCGTCCCAATGAAGATCCAAAGCGCAAGAGTTTTAAAGTCCAGGGGAGGGGGAGGAGCAGACAGGGAGAGTGGCCCAGGTGCTCTCAATTCGGGCAGGCAAGCGCTCCTGGGAGCAGTAGTCCCGCTCCAGCGCCTGCTCTCGCTCGCAGCCCCGCCTGTCACTCGCCTTCACAGGACACCGTCGTGAAGCTGAGGTTCCTGATTCCACCCCACACGAAGCGGGACCCGCGGAGCGGGTACGGCGAGAGGTAGGCTGTTGGTGCTGGTATTCACAATCACTCCGTCCTCGCGCTAGCTGCCAGATGCAGAAAAAAGCGTCCCAATGAAGATCCAAAGCGCAAGAGTTTTAAAGTCCAGGGGAGGGGGAGGAGCAGACAGGGAGAGCGGCCCAGGTGCTCTCAATTCGGGCAGGCAAGCGCTCCTGGGAGCAGTAGTCCCGCTCCAGCGCCTGCTCTCGCTCGCAGCCCCGCCTGTCACTCGCCTTCACAGGACACCGTCGTGAAGCTGAGGTTCCTGATTCCACCCCACACGAAGCGGGACCCGCGGAGCGGGTACCGCGAGAGGTAGGCTGTTGGTGCTGGTATTCACAATCACTCCGTCCTCGCGCTAGCTGCCAGATGCAGAAAAAAGCATCCCCCTCTCACCCTCACTCCCCCTCTCACCCTCACACACCCTCTAGCCCTCACACACCCTCTCACCCTCACACACCCTCACCCTCACACCCTCACACACCCTCACACACCCTCACACCCTCACCCTCACACACCCTGTCACAAACCCGCACCCCCTCACACCCCCTCACCCTCACACTGATTCACCCTCAAACACCCTCACCCTGTCACCCTCACCCTCCCTCACCTTCATACACCCTCACAGCCACTCACCCCCTCACCCTCACAGCCACTCACCCTCACACCCTCCCCCTCACAACCCCACACCCTCCACCTCACACTCCCTCACCCTCACTCCCTCTCACACCCCCACACTCCCACACCCTCACACCCCTCACTGTGGAAAAGTAAATTTTGCCATGTTCTGTGTCCCTACGTGTCATCCATCATATGTTATGTGTGCATGATTAAATATGCATATGCATTCCCCATGTCTGATTAATGACGCAATTACAGTTGTGTCCCCCTCTAGTATGCCAGTTTCCAGTCCTCGTGAATAATACGAATATCAGGCCTATGTAAAGCTACGTTGCCACGTTTCTCAGTGTGCACGTTATTCCATTATAAAGTCCCCGTTTCTAGGCCTCAAAAGGGCCCGGACACCAGATTCAGCTCCTGTCTCCTGAAGCCTCGCTGAGGAGCGATACAGCCCCCACCTGTATCCTCGACCCTTCACTTACTTCCTGCCTCGCAGTGCCCGGTGCAGCCTGGCTCTGCCTCTGAGTCTGCCAAGAATATGTTATGATTCCAGTTATCAGTTCAGTCCTCCTTCTCTGCATTCCTAAGCTACTGAACTGCATCAATAGTTTCCGTCATTGTTTAGCCTTCACGTCTCCACGTTAGAGAAATACTGCATTTAATGGTCATTTAATATTCTTCATCACGCACTACATGTAGAATAATGCATGGTCCAGTCTCAGAATCAAGTTAGCCTTTCCCCTCCTGACTTCTAGTTCCTATCAACATGTTCTCTAAACATCAGATACTAGATACTGTTTAGGTACATGTCGCTCCGACCCTCCAGACTTCAGTCTCTGCTCCTAGCACAGAGTTCATAGCTCCCAGCTTCTCCTAGTGATACGTCATTGCTAGTTTGCGCGCACCACCAGGTTAGAGGTCCCGGCTCCTTAGGTAGCCCCCTCCATGGTTTCCGCCCCATTCATGACATATCCTGTTACGTCTGCACCACATGTCTATGTATACGCCCAGTTACACCTACTTTCGCCCTTATCTTTCGCGACTGCTACGCGTCACACCTACTGCTCCACCCACTGCTACGCCCACTGCAATGTAATGCTATGTGTTTGCGTTATGTATATATGCTCATGTATTGTTATTAAAAGCCAGCGCGCTCATCCCAGATCCAGCCCCAGCAGCTGCTGGGCCCTGTCATCCTATTCCTATGCAGGTTGTCCTGTTCCTGTCCTTATGCTGTAATAAACCTGCAGAACTCCTACTACCTCGAATCTTGACTCTTATTTATTGAGCTATCTGTTATGATATATGTCTAGTCAAAAAGAGAGGTATTATTTATTTATTTACCACATAATGGCGCCCAAATAGGGACTTGCCCTTTCCCCACGCGTCGGTGAAGCCACGCCGACCCCCTGACCCTCTGCAGTCGTGACGGAACTCTTCTGCGCAGTGGCAGATATTTCTGCTCAAGTATCCCTCAGGCCCACGGAGGAGACGGAGGAGGCGGTCCAGCATCCAGACGAGACGGTGGAGGAACGCGGCGAGTCCCGACCAGAGCCCAAGCCAAGAGTCCAAGGTCCGAGGTATCCGGAGGTCCACCCGTAACTGAAGTCCGAAGCCCGAAGTTCGTCGTCCGTCGTCGTAGCAGTCCAGTCCAGTCTGAGGCCTTCCGTTCTTGCTGCCCGGTGAGTACCGTTACTGGGGTGGTATCTAGACAGGGTCCAATTAATTGACTCTGGTCTGTGGGTTGGTGGTACACAGTCCCACAAAACGAAGTGCCCACTTCGGTGGATGCGGGTCCTGACGTGTCTCTTTATGAGACCGGTAAGTTTCGTACTGTTTCAGCAGTGCATCTAGTTTCTGTTCTAGTCAGTTTCTGTTCTCGAGAAAATTTATGTGTTCTGTTCTCAGTATTTCCAGGTAGTATTCTGTTCGAACTGTTATTTTTAAATGTTTTTCATGTATTTTAATGTCGTGGTATGAATGGGGAATAAGTATCGTGTTCATTGTGTATTGTATTGTGTCTAGATTACAGTTCAGTCATGCCCATATTTTCCAAGTTACGTCAGTTAAAAACTAGAAAGGGTCTGCTGGAAGCAGCAGTTCCCGTCCCGCCCAGGGACAGTCCAGGTCACTTTATGTATCAGAAGCATGGCATAAGCGCCATATTGTATCTAGATTTATGGGTAGAGTATACCAAACAGTTAGAAGAAAAGTATAGATGGCCCGTATCGGGTACATGGGATGCCGAATGCATCATGCGAGTAGAAGAAGCATTATGGAAAAAGAAAGCCAGACAGTCACAGAAAGATGCCATTGAGTTATGGCGTAAAGAAGCTCATAAAAGAACTGAAAAAGAAATCAGAAAGTCAGAATTAAGTAGAGAATCCTTAGAGCGAGCCCAAGAAAAAGAATTAATCGAGATAGGTGAACAAGTCAAAACTGAACAGAGAGACAGACAGAGGAATGCCCTTATAAAGGGTATGTATCCTCTTCTTGCCGAGGGCTTGCCAAAAGCGACCCCAGAGGCATCTAGTAATTTCCCGCCACCATTAGTTCCGACCAAGCTACGTCACAAACAGACCGCAGCTGATATTTTTATTTCGTCCTATTTGGACGACACAGTCCCTGAATATGCAGATCCTGTTCGCGCTCCGCCAGTCCCTGTAAATCAGGCACATCCTGCTCCTCCAGATACCGGGGCACCCCATGCAGTACCTGCTACGGTACCCCCGGTCCAGCCAGCATTTCAATTTCCCGCTCCGCCACGAAGAATATCAGTCGACGATTCTAGTCTCGGGGCCGCAGGAGGAGGTCCTCCTCAAACCCCGCCGCCACGCAAGCGTTTATCAGCACTCGAATTACATGCTCAAGCATCACAGCGTACTCCCAAGAGTAATAAGTCTGTTGCAGAAATCAGGCAAGCCCTTGGCGAATGTGCCTATGACCCAGTCCCAGGCGAGAATAATATGGTTTTATATTCAGTACGCGTAAGGAGGGTGACCGAGTATCTAGTCACCCTACCCAATATGAAAGAAGATCTAGACAGAATATATCGTTTCATCCGTACAGGGGATGATCCAGAAAGTATTAGTGATGCCATGTCTCAAAGGAAAGCTGAGATCCAGCGTATGATATTAAAGTTTTTAATTAACTGTCTAATAAGAGAACAAGATTACCCGTCTAAAGATCAGGCCGAAATGAAAATCCTGACAAAGTGGAGTGATAATATAGCCGAGGGTAAGCACAATACCATTAGTGCCATGGAGAGTATGTACAAGAAAATCCGTAGAGAAATAATAAAGATACACGAACAACGTAAAGCAGCACAAGTAAGCGAGAAAGAAAGTAACTCTGATACTGAAGAGGTAGAGGACGAGAATCCCGCCAGAATAGCGTATGTAGGAAAATCTGGATTTCCAGATCGCCATTTACGCCTAGAACACAAGTCAATTTTCCATCATTCAGCACCAGAACAAGGTTCCCTAGAACAAGTGTTCCAAGCTACCGATCACATTCTACAATCACGAATCGGTTACAGTGAGTTAAGTACCATGCATGAACAGGAACTAGCCCGATCAGCAGTCCGATGGATTACTGATTCTACCACTTTTCCAGACGAAATAGTGGCACAAATGTTTCTGAAATTGCCCCCAGCCGAGCAGCGACTGGTGGGTATGTATATGATCCAGCACCTCATTACTTTGTATGAGGGTCAGCACTCTGATCCAGGCCCGTTACACGATATCCTGAACGAGTTACTCCAGTATAGATGGAGAGGTCTAGGTACCGATTTAATTAGTGTCATTCTAGAGCAGCGCCACAAATATAGAACGTTTCTGAACCCACATTTTGTTCATGTCTCACCCCCAGAAAGTAAACCATTTTACATGGAAAGACAGAACCCGTTACGAGAAGTGCATCCAGTTAAGACAGAGGACGGTGAAATGCAACGAGTGTTTGTATACACTCCAATAACAAAGATGGAACTCCTCGAGATGAAGAAATTAATTCCCTGTCATGACAAAGATCCAGCAGGGTTCCATATAGAATTAAAAGACATGCTCCGTATGGGAGAATACACATATCCAGATATAATCAAAATGTTAAAGGTTCTGCTGCCCGCAGGGGTGTATGAAAAGCTCAAGGAAAAAGAATGGGAGGTGGGAGAGAAAAAGATCGATTGGGCAGTTCTAGAAGCTGAAGACAAGGCACGAGTACCAGGTACCGGTCTTGGAGATAAATGTAAAGAATTACCAGAATTATTGATTCAAGTTTTACCCAGATTATTGACAACTAGAAAAGAAGACTGGGATGCAATCTCAGCCTGTAAACAGAAACAAGAGGAAGATATTAGTGATTTTTATTCTAGGTTTGAAAAATGCTTTAGCATCAATAGTGGCCTCAAGACAAGTAGTGAGTCATACCCTCACCTTTTTGTTACTAAATTAGTCGAGAATTCAAGCCCACAAGTTAAAAATCGAGTTTTGAAAGTCGAAAGCACCTGGCAAGCTAATACTCCGTCCCAGATGCTCCAGATGCTCCAGTACCACCAGAATAGAATCAGGGAAGAGCAAGAACACGAGAGAAAACGTATGAAAGACACGAAAATGAAAGTACTAGTTGCACAATCTGTTCCTCAAGACAGTCAGAAGAGGGGTCCGAATCAAGCCAGTCATCCTGCAGCTCCCGTTAAAGGGAATTGCAATTATTGTAAACAGCCAGGTCATTTTATAAATGAGTGTGCAGTTCTGAAACACAACATAGCTACTGGTAAGACTAAAGAAAGACCACATCCGCCTAGACAAGAACAAGTTTCACAGATTCCTCAGCCACAGAATGCACCACAGACAGTTACAGCACCGCAGCCTATTGCTGCAACACAGCATGTTACATCGCAGATGTACCAGTATGCACAGTCTGAGTATCCAGAGTACCAGCAGTATTCATGAAACAGCCTAGAGAGGGAGGTAGGCTTGCCTCTCATCGAGATACCTGTAGATCAAGAAGGTCCCTATGTTCACAGTCAAGTATTAGGGAAAGACAGAAAGTTTTTGATTGATACAGGGGCAAGTAGGACCACAATTAGTCACGCCGAAGTTCCAGGGGCTCCGCTCTCAGGCTCAAGAAATGTTTCCCTTGGATTTTCAGGAAAATCTATCGTAAATGAGATTTCAAAGCCAGTTACTCTAGAAGTAGGTCCATTGTCCCGCACTACTGATCTGTTACTTACTAAGTCATGTCCAGAAAAC
This sequence comes from Lissotriton helveticus, assembly GCF_964261635.1. Lineage (NCBI taxonomy): Eukaryota > Metazoa > Chordata > Amphibia > Caudata > Salamandridae > Lissotriton > Lissotriton helveticus. The sequence continues at coordinate 705,364,406 of NC_136073.1, forward strand.
CTATTAGGCATTAAGACACTGAAAGAGTTGGGTGCAGTTATATGCTGTTCCCCAGAGGGAATACGATTGTTCCTACGTGACTTCAAGGGTCACTATGTATTACGAGATTTTGATTCGAGACTGTCTAATGTTCCACAGCATCTATGGGCGCAAGGTCCAACTGATGTAGGTTATATGCAAATCACACCCTATCGTGTGACTCTCAAGCCAGGTGTAGTGTTACCACGAATCAGACAGTACAGATTGCCACCCGAGGCTGTAGCAGCCTTATCCAAAATTATTGACGAGCTCATCGCTCAAGGAGTAGTTGTAGAAACTGACTCCAACGTATGTAATTCTCCGATCATTCCAGTCATGAAACGTACTGATCCAAATGCACCCCCAGTATATCGATTAGTGATCGACCTACGAGAGCTTAATAAATGTATTATTCCGCAGTACCCAGTTGTCCCAGACATCTCTTCCCTATTAACGGCCATTGATTCCGAAGCCACGTTCTTCACTGTCATAGACCTCAAGAACGCATTTTTCAGTGTCCCTATTCATCCAGACAGCCAGTTCCTTTTCGGATTCTGTTTAAATGGAAGGAGCTATATGTTTACACGAGCTCCTCAAGGTTTCACAGAAAGTCCTAGTATTTACAGTCAAGCACTTAAGAGACAACTTGATAATGTTCACATGCCAACTGACACTGCCCTGCTCCAGTATGTCGATGATCTACTGGTCACAGCCCGTTCTGAACGTGCTTGCGAGCGGGCATCCCTTACAGTCTTGTATTTCCTAGCCGAGATGGGGCACAAGGTGTCCCCTTCTAAGCTTCAATTCTGTGTCCAGCAAGTGGTCTACTTAGGACACTTACTGTCCAAGAGGGGTAGGCAGTTGACACCAGACCGTATCCAGTTAATAGCGAGTCTTCCTCAGCCCAAGACCCAGAAGGAGGTACGTGCTTTTATCGGCCTTACTTCTTACTGTAGACAATGGATTCCCCAGTATGCATTTCTAGCCAAGCCACTGATACAGTTAACGACACAGGAGGCAGCCGTATCGACTGTCCTCCCTTGGACATCTGAACATACGCTTAGTTTCAACGAGTTAAAGAAAGCTTTATGCCAAGCTCCAGTTCTAGCCACACCGAACTACAGTAAGCCTTTTACACTTTTCGTCACAGAACGCGAAGGTACAGCATTATCTGTTCTCACACAAGATCAAGCAGGACAATACAAGCCCTGTGCTTATTTTTCGAGCACATTAGATCCTGTAGCCCAGGCTCTGCCTGCGTGCCTTAAGTCAGTTGCAGCCACAGCCCTAGCTATCAGACAAAGTGATTCCATAGTCTTAGGACATACCTTGACAGTACAAGTTCCACATTCTGTGGAAGTTCTTTTAAACCGAACACAAACTCAGCACTTGACAATTGCACGTTTAACAGGTTATGAATTGACACTGTTCCAGCCACACATAGAAATCAGACGCTGCAACATCCTGAACCCTGCTACATTGTTACCATCAGCTAATTCGAATTCTGCCACACATGACTGTGTGGAAGTAGTTAACATTACGACAAAGCCAAGACAAGATCTGACAGATATTCCGTTACCAGATCCCGACCTGACACTTTATGTGGATGGTTCATGCCTAAGAACTAGTACAGGAGAACTAGTCGCCGCGTATGCAGTGACTACTGACACTGAAGTTATTGAAACACACCGTATTGATACCCTGTCCGCTCAAGCAGCAGAGCTAGTTGCTCTGACACAAGCCTGCATACACGCCAAGAACTTGAAAGTTAATGTTTACACAGATTCACGTTACGCATTTGGAGTTGTACACGACTTCGGAGTACTCTGGCAGGAGAGAGGTTTCATGACTTCTCATGGAACCAAGATTCAGCATGGTCTCCTTATTCAAGCTCTGTTAGATGCCATACATTTACCGACATCCATTGCTATCATGAAATGCAAAGCACATACGAAGGTCACTGACATTATTTCCCAGGGTAACGATCTAGCAGATCGCACAGCCAAGCTTACAGCACAGACTCTAGACATTCCAGTTAACATGACACACACTCCAGATCCGATTACATGTATGACAGTTAAGGACCCTACTCAAGATGTCATAGATATCCAGTTACATGCTACTCCCGATGAAATCAAGAAATGGTCCGAACAAGGAGGGGTCCAGACAGATCAAGGATGGTTAACGAAGGGTAGAGCCACATGGTTTCTCCCCGACTCTATGGTTCAAGTCATTATTAATACCGCACATAGTCCAGCACATTTAGGGGAAAAAGCTATGTTAGACAGTATCCAGAACATTTGGTTCAACAAGCATTTACGAGCTGCAGCCACGCAGAAAGTCCGTACCTGTATGATATGTTGTCAGTTTAATCCAGGTAAAAGTGTCCCGGTGGAACAAGGTGGATTCCAGCCCCCTGACCACCCTTTTGAAGTCCTCCAGATGGATTATATTCAGATGGAGCGATGTCGAGGTTTCAAGTATGTCCTTGTAGTTGTATGCGCTTTGTCCAGGTGGACAGAAGCATATCCAGTCCCAGATTACACAGCCGCGACCACTGCCAAGCAGTTGGTTCGTGAGTTCTTCCCCCGTTATGGACTCCCTAGAGTCGTATATTCTGATAACGGCCAGCCATTCTCATCTGAACTCATGAAGCAGGTTTCCCTTTTGCTAGGGTACCAGTGGAAGTTCCATTGTGTACGCCATCCTGAAGCAGCCGGTCTCGTTGAGAGACATAACCAGACTCTGAAAATCCGTATTGCAAAAGTGTGTAAAGAAAAAGGTGTGGACTGGCTAGTAGCTCTACCAGTCGCTTTATTTTATATGCGCATGGTCGCACATTCCAGATCAGGTCTGTCCCCGTACGAGGTCGTATTCGGCCGCCCCCCTAACATGTGGGGTACTCCTAGACCCCGAAGTATTACCGATGTTTCAAGTAATATGCTGACAGATTACCTAGCTTCCTTGATGTCTGCCCTCAACTCATGTCGTTCACAGGTTGCTGCCGCATTTCCAGACAATACCGAGGTGGCACCGCATGAAATCGTCCCAGGATCCATGGTGATGGTGAGGAACTTTGACAGATCAAGTCCGCTGGAGCCTCGATGGAAAGAGCCCCGACAGGTCCTCCTCACCACCCGTACAGCCGTGAAGTTGGAAGGACGCAAGGGCTGGGTGCACCTTTCTCATGTTAAACTTTTTAATGGACTAAAACCCGTCTTAAAGAACATTTCCCAGGATTCAAAGGATTGCCAGAATATTGTTCTCAAGGACTGTCCCGCAAAAGACATTGCTACACACCCTCCCCTGTTAGAGGAAACTCCGCAGCAGGAGTATAAACAGAAACTACGGTCTAGTAAAATAAGTCAGTCAGTTTGATTGTCTAAGTCCTCCCCTAGGTGAAACGGTTAGACTGTTTCTGACATGTATAAAATAGACCCCCATAGTGAGAGAGTTAGTCAAAACTCAATCCGATGTATCGTTTTTCTATGTTTCATATTATTTCTCAGCATTATGATTTCCTGCACCAGTTATGCATTTTACCTATGTTTCCCAGTTTCACATGTAAATAAGTCTGCTAATGCTACAGTAGAGCACACGTTTAGTGATCTGCCTCCTCATGAGCTGTCCTACCGCCTCGCTATGCGTAATAACTCATTTATCCGTATGTTACATTACTCACACCAGACCAGCAATGCCACTAATTGTTGGGTATGTGGTCGACTCCCCCCTTTCCAGATGCCGAAGGGAGTTCTGCCACTCTTTCCTTATCCTTTTTCACATAATGGTTCGTGTGGAGCATGGTCCACGTTAACGTTATCCTCAACAGATATGTTTTTCCTTAACAGTACATGTTTCCCAGACAAGCAAGGTCTCCCTCACCGAACAGGTTTAGATCTAGAAAATGAAGTGTATAATTTAGGTAATTATTCGTCGAATTTCATGGTCCTGAATGTTCAGTCTGATACTACTCCAGACTTACCTGCTATTTCAGTACTACCAGTCAAAGGCGAATTATGTGTCCGAAATAATGGTTCTGTACATGTAGGACATAGTGATTGTACTACTATTGTCAAGTATAGTGACAGTGGGAAATCTATTTTCAAAGCTTCACGTCATTCATATTTTATTTGTGGTCAAACTGCATATGTTCGCCTGCCCCTCGATTGGGAGGGAACCTGTTACATTGCCTTCCTACTGCCACCTGTTTTCCTAGCCCCACCTGATTATCATAGAAATACACATCTAGTACACGTTAGACATAGAAGGGAGTCCCCAATTGTCGATTATACTGAAACTGCTCTAGAACAGTATACAGATTTCAACAGAGGTTTCTTTTTCTTTATAGGACCTATCCAGAATAGTAAACTGATCCGTAGGTTAACCAGAATCCTTGAAGCTGTAGTAAGTGAGACTGCCTCTGCTCTAGGTAACTTAACCGAAGAGCAATCTGCTATGAGATTTGTCGTTTTACAAAATCGTCTCGTCCTTGACGTCATACTGGCCGATAGGGGCGGGGCCTGTAGAGTCATCGGATCTAGTTGCTGCATTTTCATTCCAAATAACGCGCCGTCTGTTTATTCAGCTATAACCAGACTCCATAAAATTGCCCATCTGATACACCAAGATCCAGGCACCTGGACATGGTCCGGTTGGTTCTGGAATATAATTTCCGCCTGGGGATGGAAAATATTGTCCTTTCTAGGTATTGCAGCAGCGATCATATTCAGCTGCTGCCTCTGTATACAATGTGGCCCTGCGATTTGCGGCATTTGTGCTACCTCTTGTATTCCTAGTCCCAAGCCCCGTTCTAAATCCCGTTCCAGGATAATTCGAGACAAGCAAATGATACTGTATGAAATGATAGACGGTATCATGAATATTGATGTTTCCTGATGGAAACGTAGTGACAAGGAGGGAATGTGGAAAAGTAAATTTTGCCATGTTCTGTGTCCCTACGTGTCATCCATCATATGTTATGTGTGCATGATTAAATATGCATATGCATTCCCCATGTCTGATTAATGACGCAATTACAGTTGTGTCCCCCTCTAGTATGCCAGTTTCCAGTCCTCGTGAATAATACGAATATCAGGCCTATGTAAAGCTACGTTGCCACGTTTCTCAGTGTGCACGTTATTCCATTATAAAGTCCCCGTTTCTAGGCCTCAAAAGGGCCCGGACACCAGATTCAGCTCCTGTCTCCTGAAGCCTCGCTGAGGAGCGATACAGCCCCCACCTGTATCCTCGACCCTTCACTTACTTCCTGCCTCGCAGTGCCCGGTGCAGCCTGGCTCTGCCTCTGAGTCTGCCAAGAATATGTTATGATTCCAGTTATCAGTTCAGTCCTCCTTCTCTGCATTCCTAAGCTACTGAACTGCATCAATAGTTTCCGTCATTGTCTAGCCTTCACGTCTCCACGTTAGAGAAATACTGCATTTAATGGTCATTTAATATTCTTCATCACGCACTACATGTAGAATAATGCATGGTCCAGTCTCAGAATCAAGTTAGCCTTTCCCCTCCTGACTTCTAGTTCCTATCAACATGTTCTCTAAACATCAGATACTAGATACTGTTTAGGTACATGTCGCTCCGACCCTCCAGACTTCAGTCTCTGCTCCTAGCACAGAGTTCATAGCTCCCAGCTTCTCCTAGTGATACGTCATTGCTAGTTTGCGCGCACCACCAGGTTAGAGGTCCCGGCTCCTTAGGTAGCCCCCTCCATGGTTTCCGCCCCATTCATGACATATCCTGTTACGTCTGCACCACATGTCTATGTATACGCCCAGTTACACCTACTTTCGCCCTTATCTTTCGCGACTGCTACGCGTCACACCTACTGCTCCACCCACTGCTACGCCCACTGCAATGTAATGCTATGTGTTTGCGTTATGTATATATGCTCATGTATTGTTATTAAAAGCCAGCGCGCTCATCCCAGATCCAGCCCCAGCAGCTGCTGGGCCCTGTCATCCTATTCCTATGCAGGTTGTCCTGTTCCTGTCCTTATGCTGTAATAAACCTGCAGAACTCCTACTACCTCGAATCTTGACTCTTATTTATTGAGCTATCTGTTATGATATATGTCTAGTCAAAAAGAGAGGTATTATTTATTTATTTACCACATCACCCTCACACACACCCTCACTCTCACACACCCTCACCTTCACTCCCACACACCCTCACCCTCACACCCCCACACCCCCTCACACCCCCTCACCTACACCCCCTCACACCCCCTCACCCTCACACTGTCACACCCCCTTACACCCCCTCACCCTCAAACCCCCTCACACTCACACCCCCTCACACTCCCTCACCCTCACACACCCTCACTCTCACACACCCTCACCCTTACACACTCTCTCACCCCCACTCACCCTCTAACCCTCACACACCCTCTGACCCTCACACACCCTTTCACCCTTATACCCCCTCACATCCCCTCACCCTCACATCCCTTCACCCTCACATCCCCTCACCCTCCCTCACACCCTCACCCTCAAACCCCTTCAACTTCACCCTCACACTCCCTCACCCTCACACACCCTCTCACCATCACACACCCTCTCAACCTCACACCCCCTCACCCTCAGACCCCCTCACCCCCTCACCCTCACACCCTCACACCCCCTCACCCTCACACACCCTCACACCCTCATACCCTGTCCCCTCACCCTCACAACCCTCTCATCCTCACTCACCCTCACACCCTCACACCCTCACCCTCACTCACCCTCTCACCTTCACACACCCTCTCACCCCCTCATGCTCACACCCCCTCACCTTCACCCTCACACCCCCACACCCTCACCCTCACACACCCTCACTCACCCTCACACACCCTCTCACCCTCACACACCCTTTCACCCTCAAACCCCTCAACCTCACACCCCCTCACCCTCACACCCTCACCGTCACACTCCCTCACACTCACACACCCTCACTCATGCTCACTCACCATCATACCCTCACCCCCTCACACCCTCACCCACCTCACCCTCACAACCCTCACAACCTCACTCAACCCCTCACACCCCCACACACCCTCACCCTCACAACCCCTCACCCTCACCCTCATACCCCCTCACCCTCACCCTCACCCTCACACCCCTCATCCTCATCCTCACACCTCTTCACACACCCTCACACACCCTCTCCCTCACACACCCTCACCCTCACACACCCTCTCACCCTCACACACCCTCTCACCCTCACATACAATCTCACCACCTCACGCTCACACCCCCTCACCTCTACCCTCACACCCCCACACCCTCACCCTCACTCACCCTCTCACCCTCACACACCCGCTCACCCTCACACACCCTTTCACCCTCACAACCCCTCACCCTCACACCCCCTCACCCTCACACCCTCCTCCTCCCTCACCCTCACACACCCTCACTCATGCTCACTCACCATCATACCCTCACCCCCTCACACCCTCACCCACCTCACCCTCACAACCCTCTCACCCTCACTCACCCCCTCACACCCCCACACACCCTCACATCCCCTCACCCTCACACCCCCTCACCCTCACCCTCACACCCCTTCACACACCTTCACCCTCACACACCCTCTCCCTAACACACCCTCACCTTCTCTCAGCCTCACACACCCTCTCACCCTCACACACCCACTCACCCCCACATCCCCTTACACCCCTCACCCTCTTACCCCTAAACCCTCACCCTCACATACCCTCACTCACCCTCTCACCCTCACACACCTTATGACCCTCACACACCTTCTCACACACCATCTCACCCTCACACACCCTCTCACCCTCACACCCCATCACCCTCACACCCTCACTCTCACACACACTCACCCTCAGACACCCTCAGCCTCACAAACACCCTCAAACACCCTCTCACCCTCACAGACCCTCACATACCCTCACCCCCACACCCCTGACCCTCACACACCCTCACCCTCACACCCTCTCACCCTCACACACCCTCTCACCATCACACACCCTCTCAACCTCACACCCCCTCACCCTCACACCCCGTCACCCCCTCACCCTCACACCCTCATACCCCCTCACCCTCACACACCCTCACACCCTCATACCCTGTCCCCTCACCCTCACAACCCTCTCATCCTCACTCACCCTCACACCCTCACACCCTCACCCTCACTCACCCTCTCACCCTCACACACCCTCTCACCCCCTCATGCTCACACCCCCTCACCTTCACCCTCACAACCCCACACCCTCACCCTCACACACCCTCACTCACCCTCACACACCCTCTCACCCTCACACACCCTTTCACCCTCACAACCCCTCAACCTCACACCCCCTCACCCTCACACCCTCACCGTCACACTCCCTCACACTCACACACCCTCACTCATGCTCACTCACCATCATACCCTCACCCCCTCACACCCTCACCCACCTGACCCTCACAACCCTCACAACCTCACTCAACCCCTCACACCCCCACACACCCTCACCCTCACAACCCCTCACCCTCATACCCCCTCACCCTCACACCCCTCATCCTCATCCTCACACCTCTTCACACACCCTCACACACCCTCTCCCTCACACACCCTCACCCTCACACACCCTCTCACCCTCACACACCCTCTCACCCTCACAGACCCTCTCACCCCCTCACGCTCACACCCCCTCACCTCTACCCTCACACCCCCACACCCTCACCCTCACTCACCCTCTCACCCTCACACACCCGCTCACCCTCACACACCCTTTCACCCTCACAACCCCTCACCCTCACACCCCCTCACCCTCACACCCTCACCCTCCCTCACCCTCACACACCCTCACTCATGCTCACTGTTGGACAGGCCACATGAAGGGCCGCTCTCCCCCGGCCCAACCAGGCCCGAACCAGCCACGCAAGTACCACACACCACCATTGCACGTCCACCGTCCCCGCAGGGACCCCTACACTCGAACCTGTTGACCGCGTAGGCCGACCCACTACCGGCCTGCGCGCCCATCCTGGGCGCCATCTTGGACACTCCACCACGAGGCCGCCTGGCCCCCGATCGACCTCAACCCTGGGCCTGGCCAGGCCTCAGACATTCCGGCACCAACATCCACCCAGGAGGTGAGCGGGCTACTTGGTCAGTCAATGGGAGCAAGAGGTGTCGATGGCTCTCCCCCGCCAAGTGCCGCTCGCCCATCGCCTCCCCGGGCGCTGGCTCCACCCCCCTGCTGGGTGTCTGAACCCCCTCATCCCGGACCTCCCGACCTCCAAGTGCGAGGGTCCGGACATCAAAGCACACCAGCCCTATAACTGGGGCAGCTCCAGAGCAGGACGGCAGTTGTATCTTGGAGTCGAGAGACGCAAAGAAGAACTCATCCTTGACGGACTACTGGCGCTGCCGTAGCTCTGTCTTGTGCACCCTCGTCTTGCCTGCTGGCGCTGCCGCGGCTTTGGGAACCACCCTATCCTTCATCGTCGTCGGGACCTGCTGGCGTGGCCGCGGACCGTTTGTAACCACCACCTTCATCGGGACCTGCTGGCTCTGCCGCGGACCGTCGTCTTCCTTCATCCATCTCGGGACCCGCTGGCTCCGCCGCGGCCCGTTCATCTACACCACCGAGCTCGAGGATTGAGAGCTATTTCCATCTTTTTGGTAACAAGACTGTCCCGCTACCCTTTTCCCAAACAGAGACCAGAATAGAGGGGACCCCTGAGTCCAGACCTCCTTGTACCATTCTACCGTACTTAAAGAATTGCCTATAAAGTATCGTTGAACTTTATCATTGTGTGGTGTCCGTCTGTGGGGGGGAAGTTACTCGTCTGTACGATTCGCTGGAGACGGCTCTCCCCGGAGACCTCTCCCCTTATCCTCGGCCGACCCTCCCGGTCCGTCTAACATTGGTGGCCAGCGACGGGATCCGAATCACCGCATAAACCGTACAGAGAGTAGCTCACCCCACGGCGAATCACGATGTCAACTAAAGACAGCGGATCAACGGAGAAATTCCAGATGGAGAAATTGGACGAATACAGCCATCGTGAACTTAAACAGTTCTGTATCCAATTAGGTATCGCTACCACCGGACTAAATACCAAAGATGACTTTAAGCAGGCCCTAGAATCTTGGGCAGAAACCGGGGCTGCCGGAACCCCCGATCAAGACATCGCAGCACAAACCCCCATGGCCCCTGAAGAACGAAGAACGGGTCTCTCGCCAGACGAGATCCAGGAACGAGAAAGAACCCGACTACACGAGCTGGAAATGGCCCGGCTCAAAATGGACGTTGAACTAAAGTTGGCCGAACAGAAAATCAACTTAGAGCACCTGCGTCTCCGAGAAGAAAGAGAGGAGAAACAGAGACAAAGGGAGCTCGAGGAAAAGAAACTGGCATATGAACATGAGCGGAAATTAGCTGAAATCGACCTACGCAAACAGAATAAAGAAACAGGGGTGCCCGAGCAACCCCACACTCCAGGGGCAACAGAGAAGAAGGTACACATCCCCAAGGATGTCGTTCGAGAATACTTCCGAGAGGACGACATCCAGCAATGGTTTAAGGCCTATGAAATCGCTATGACTGCACACCGGATCGATAAAAGCGATTGGGGGGCCGGTCTGTGGGGGAGATTCCTCAATGAGGGCCGCGACGCCCTGCTGCAACTCCCGGACCACCAGATGACCTCCTATGACCATATGAAAGCTGCACTCCTCACCCGCTATGGCCTCACACCCGAAATGTACCGTCAGAGGTTCCGAGACTGCACCCGCATCCCGGGTACAACTTGGGTGGACTATGTCAATTACTTTAGCCGAGCCTTCGAGGGCTGGATCAAAGGAAGCAAGGTCACAACCTACGAACAACTGTTCAATCTTATGGTATGGGAGCATCTGTCGAACAATTGCTTCATTGAACTTCGCCAGCACCTCCTCGACAGCAAGTTAACGGATCCCCGGCAGCTCGCAGCCGAAGCAGACCGGTGGGAGATCACCAGAGTGAGTCGAAATGGGTCCTCCGAACAGAACAGGAACAACAATGGTCAGCACCGTCCCCGAGGAGGTGGAGGCCAAGGACGCGGAAGGAGCAACGCTCCGGTCACCCCCACTACCAGCACCACCCCCCCGGCCAACCGGGGCAGCACCCCAGCGCGACCGGGACATCGAGCCAATGTTACCTGCCATCGATGCCAACGAGTCGGACACTATGCAAACGACCCAAACTGCCCCCAGTACCAGAGCCCAAGACCCCGCCAAGTAGCCGCTGCTGCTCTGGGGGAGGAACAGATCTCAGAGGAACAAGAAGAATATGAACAGGAACACCAAGAATGGGAGCCAGCCTCCATGGCTTTCGCCTGCCTAGGGGGGAGAGACATGGTCCCGCGGGTCCCCCTACCCGCTAATACCCAGAAGTACAGCCAATGGGTGGGCATCAATGGACGCCGGGCTGAAGCCCTTCGTGACACTGGGGCCAGTGTAACAGCCGTCCGCTGTCACCTGGTGACCCCCGAACAATACTTACCAAACATTCTCTGCCCTGTACGTTCAGCCGATAACTCAGAAAGTCTGTGTCGGATGGCCTGCGTCCCCTTCGAATGGGGAGGGGTCTCCGGCATGTTGAAGGTGACGGTCCGAGATGATGCCCCCGTAGACTGCCTCCTGGGTAATGACCTGGAAAGCTCTCCATGGGCAGCAGTCGAACGAAAAGAGCACCTGGGGATGCTGGGCGTCCCGGACTGGGCGTGCGTCACCACCCGGTCCATGACCGCCCGTGCCAACACCCGCCCAGAGGAACTCGAATGGCCGGCGCCACCGCCTCCGGTCGCCCCCGCCGAAACCACCGACCGTGACGTCCCCCCCGAACCAGCTCAACCTCCAGACCTCGCTAACCTCGACCAGTGGCCTCAAGAGGGGGGGCCCACGCAAGAACAATTTCGCCAAGAACAAAAGACCTGTCCCTCCCTCGAGGGACTCCGCCAGCAAGCGCTAGCCCAAAGCGCAGGGGATACCTCCGGAACTCACTGGGTCTACTGGGACAATGATCTGCTGTACAGTGAGCAAAGAATCGCGGAGCTGGGGGCCAGTCGAGTCCTAGTGGTACCCCTCCGTTTTAGAGACTTTCTGCTAAACCTGGCCCACGATGTCCCCCTGGCAGGACACTTGGGTCAAGACAAAACCTATAGCCGCCTGGTGACCCACTTCTTCTGGCCCAAAATGAGGGACAATGTACACCAGCATTGCCGATCTTGCCCCACGTGCCAAGCCAGTGGGAAGAGCGGCCGCAAACTGAAAGCCCCCCTGCAACCTTTTCCCGTGGTCACCACCCCGTTCGAGAGGGTCGGAATCGATATCGTAGGGCCCCTGGACCCGCGCACAAAACAAGGCCATCGATTCATCCTGGTGCTAGTGGACCACGCCACCCGCTACCCGGAGGCTGTTCCCCTGCGGACTGTGACAGCCCCGGTAGTCGGCCGGGCTCTGATGGGGATCTTCTCCCGGGTGGGCTTCCCCCGGGAGGTCGTCAGTGACAGAGGCACGAACTTTATTTCGAAATATATGAAATCTCTCTGGCAACAGTGCGGGGTTACCTACCGGTTCACGACCCCCTATCACCCTCAAGGAAACGGACTCGTTGAGCGGTTCAACCGCACGCTCAAAGGGATGATCGGGGGGTTGGAAGAGCCCCTCCGTCGCCAGTGGGATGTGCTGCTGCCGTGCCTCCTCTTCGCATATCGAGAGGTTCCCCAGAAGTCCCTGGGCTTCAGCCCATTTGAACTGCTATATGGACACCCCGTACGCGGGCCGCTCAGCCTAGTTAAGGAAGGCTGGGAGATGCCCCCTCTAAAGAACCCACCAGATGTTTTCCGCTACCTCCTAACACTCCGCAACCAGACCCGGCGATTCCGAGAACTAGCAAAAGCCAACCTAGAGGCCAGTCAGGAGGACATGAAAAGGTGGTATGACCGGAATGCCTCCTCCATCGAATTTGAACCTGGGCAACAGGTATGGGTGATGTCCCCCACCGAACCCTGCGCCCTACAAGACAAGTGGACAGGGCCCTTCAAAGTGGTCGAGCGCAAGGGTCCGGCTACCTATCTCATCGACTTGGAATCTTCCCGGAACCCCCTCCGGGTCCTCCACGCTAACAGACTGAAACCGCACTTTGTACGGACAGAACTCAGCCTCCTGATGGCCACAGACAATGGGGCTGAAGAGGACTCCGAGCCCCTCCCGGACCTCCTACGAACGCGGGAGAAAGACGGTTCCGTAGATGGGGTCCGACTCTCAGAGGCCCTCACCCGAGAGCAACACCAGGAGTGCCAAGTGCTCCTGTCACAATTCGCCAGCCTGTTCTCCCTCACCCCAGGTGTCACTTCCTGGTGTACGCACGATGTGGACACTGGGGACAGCCCCCCTATCCGCCACCGGGCCTACCGCGTGCCAGATCGGGTACGGGCCTGCATCCAGGAGGAAGTAGCCAAAATGCTCACGCTCGGGGTCATCGAGCCCTCAGACAGCCCCTGGGCCAGCCCGGTAGTACTGGTCCCCAAAGCAGCTGCCCCCGGCACCACACCAGAACTCCGGTTCTGCGTCGACTACCGGGGCTTGAATGCGGTCACCAGGACAGACGCACATCCCATCCCCCGGGCAGATGAACTAATCGACCGCATGGGAGCTGCCCGCTACCTCAGTATCTTCGACCTGACGGCGGGCTACTGGCAAATCGGCCTCACACCCCGGGCACAAGAACGTTCTGCCTTTTCCACTCCCGATGGCCATTACCATTTCACAGTCATGCCCTTCGGCATGAAGAATGCCCCAGCAACATTCCAACGGCTCGTCAATCAGGTCCTGGCGGGGCTCGAAGGATTCAGCGCCGCCTACTTAGACGACATCGCTGTATACAGCAACCAGTGGTCCGAGCACCTCCACCACCTCCGAGCAGTGCTGCACGCCCTTCAGCAAGCTGGCCTCACGATCAAGGCCAGCAAATGTCAAATTGGGCAAGGGTCTGTAACCTACCTCGGGCACCAGGTGGGAAGCGGCCTGGTGGCCCCTCTGCAGCTAAAAATTGCCGCCATCCAGTCCTGGCAGCCCCCCATTACCCAGACCGAGGTACGAGCCTTCCTGGGCCTCACGGGCTATTACCGAAGGTTCGTGAAAGACTATGGTACTATCGTGAGGCCCCTCACAGAGCTCACGTCAAAAAATCAGCCCCAGAAAGTCAACTGGACCCCAGAGTGTCAAGCTGCATTTGAACAATTGAAAGCCGCCATGTGCTCCGCCCCTGTGCTCCAGGCCCCCGACTACAGCCGGGAGTTCATCGTCCAGACGGATGCCTCCGACCATGGCATTGGGGCAGTCCTGTCTCAAGTGAACACCGAGGGCCGTGATCAGCCGGTGGCCTTCATCAGCCGGCGACTCCTACCACGGGAACAACGCTGGAGCACCATAGAGAGGGAGGCCTTCGCGGTGGTATGGGCCCTCAAGAAGCTCCGGCCCTACCTTTTTGGCACACCCTTTCGGGTACAGACCGACCACCGACCCCTGCAGTGGCTGATGCAGATGCGGGGGGAAAACCCGAAGTTACTACGCTGGTCCATCTCCCTACAAGGGATGGACTTCACAGTTGAACATCGGCCTGGGCCAGATCACGCCAACGCAGATGGCCTGTCCCGGTTCTTCCGCCTCGACGAGAAGAGTCCCCAAGAGAATGGGTAACTCTCCCCGCCTTCAGCTGGGGGGGACGCATGTTGGACAGGCCACATGAAGGGCCGCTCTCCCCCGGCCCAACCAGGCCCGAACCAGCCACGCAAGTACCACACACCACCATTGCACGTCCACCGTCCCCGCAGGGACCCCTACACTCGAACCTGTTGACCGCGTAGGCCGACCCACTACCGGCCTGCGCGCCCATCCTGGGCGCCATCTTGGACACTCCACCACGAGGCCGCCTGGCCCCCGATCAACCTCAACCCTGGGCCTGGCCAGGCCTCAGACATTCCGGCACCAACATCCACCCAGGAGGTGAGCGGGCTACTTGGTCAGTCAATGGGAGCAAGAGGTGTCGATGGCTCTCCCCCGCCAAGTGCCGCTCGCCCATCGCCTCCCCGGGCGCTGGCTCCACCCCCCTGCTGGGTGTCTGAACCCCCTCATCCCGGACCTCCCGACCTCCAAGTGCGAGGGTCCGGACATCAAAGCACACCAGCCCTATAACTGGGGCAGCTCCAGAGCAGGACGGCAGTTGTATCTTGGAGTCGAGAGACGCAAAGAAGAACTCATCCTTGACGGACTACTGGCGCTGCCGTAGCTCTGTCTTGTGCACCCTCGTCTTGCCTGCTGGCGCTGCCGCGGCTTTGGGAACCACCCTATCCTTCATCGTCGTCGGGACCTGCTGGCGTGGCCGCGGACCGTTTGTAACCACCACCTTCATCGGGACCTGCTGGCTCTGCCGCGGACCGTCGTCTTCCTTCATCCATCTCGGGACCCGCTGGCTCCGCCGCGGCCCGTTCATCTACACCACCGAGCTCGAGGATTGAGAGCTATTTCCATCTTTTTGGTAACAAGACTGTCCCGCTACCCTTTTCCCAAACAGAGACCAGAATAGAGGGGACCCCTGAGTCCAGACCTCCTTGTACCATTCTACCGTACTTAAAGAATTGCCTATAAAGTATCGTTGAACTTTATCATTGTGTGGTGTCCGTCTGTGGGGGGGAAGTTACTCGTCTGTACGATTCGCTGGAGACGGCTCTCCCCGGAGACCTCTCCCCTTATCCTCGGCCGACCCTCCCGGTCCGTCTAACACTCACTCACCATCATACCCTCACCCCCTCACACCCTCACCCACCTCACCCTCACAACCCTCTCACCCTCACTCACCCCCTCACACCCCCACACACCCTCACATCCCCTCACCCTCACACCCCCTCACCCTCACCCTCACACCCCTTCACACACCTGCACCCTCACACACCCTTTCCCTAACACACCCTCACCTTCTCTCAGCCTCACACACCCTCTCACCCTCACACACCCACTCACCCCCACATCCCCTTACACCCCTCACACTCTTACCCCTAAACCCTCACCCTCACATACCCTCACTCACCCTCTCACCCTCACACACCTTATGACCCTCACACACCTTCTCACACACCATCTCACCCTCACACACCACCTCACCCTCACACCCCATCACCCTCACACCCTCACTCTCACACACACTCACCCTCAGACACCCTCAGCCTCACACACACCCTCAAACACCCTCTCCCCCTCACAGACCCTCACGTACCCTCACCCCCACACCCCTGACCCTCACACACCCTCACCCTCACACACCCTTACCCTCACACCCCCTCACACTCACACCCCTTCACCCTCACCCCGTCACCCTCACCCTCCCTCACCCTCACACCCCTCACCCTCACACCCCCTCACCCTCACACCCTCACCCTCACACACCCCTAACCCTCACAACCCTCTCACCTTCACTCACCCTCACCCCCTCAAACCCCCACACCCCCTCTCCCTCACACCCCCTCACCCTCACACCCTCACCCTCACACACCTCACACCCTCTCACCCTCACACATCGTCACTCACCCTCACCCACCCTCACACACCCTCACTCACCCTGACTCCCCCTCACCCCCTCACCCCCTCACCCCCTCACCCCCTCACCACCTCACCCTAACCCTCTCACCCTCACTCACCCTCACCCCCTCACACCCCCCACATCCTAACACCCCCTCACCCTCACATCCCCTCACATACCCTAACATCCTCACCCTCACACCCACTCACCCTCACACCCCCTCACCCTCACACTTCCTCACACCCCCTCACCCTCACACACCCTCACACACCCACACCCTCACCCTCAAACACCCTCACACCCTCTCACCCTCACACACCCTCTCACCATCACACACCCTCTCACACTCACACCCCTCATCCTCACACCGCCTCACCCTCACACCCTCACAAACCCTCACACCCCTTCTCACCCTCACACCCCCTCACCCTCATACACCCTCACCCTCACACACCCTCACCCTGTCACCCTCTCCCTCCCTCACCCTCACACCCCCTCACCCTCACACCCACTCACACCCCTCACCCTCACACACCCTCACCATCACACACCCTCACCTCCACTCACCCTCACACACACTCTCACCCTCACACACCCTCTCACCCTCACACACCCTCAACCTCACACCTCCAGACCCTCACCCTATAACGCACTCACTCACCCTCTCACCCTCACACACCCTCTCACCCCCTCACCCTCACACCTCCTCACCCTGACACCCTCACACACCCTCACACCCCTCATACCCTCACCCTCACACACTGACACACCCTCTCACGCTCACACACCCTCACCCTCACACATCCTTACCCTCACCCGCACCCCCCCTCACCCCTGTTACCCTCACCCTCCCTCACCCTCACACCTCCTCACCCTCACACCCCCTCACCCTCACACCCTCACACCCCTCACCCTCATACCCTCACCCACACACCCTCACACCCCCTCACCCTCAGAACCCCACACCCATACCCTCACAACCCCACACCCTCACCCCTCACCCCCTCACCATCACCCCCCTAACCCTCACACCCCCACACCCTCGCACCCCACACCCTCAAACACACCCTCACCCTCACACACCCTCACCCTCACTCCCCCTCACCCTCACACCCCTCACCCTCACCCCCCCACACCCCCTCACACCCCCTAACCTTCACACCCCCACACCCCCTCACCCTCACACCCCCTCACACCTCCTCACCCTCACACACTCCCACCCTCACACACCCTCACACACCTGCACACACCCTCGCACACCCTCACTCACCCTCACACACACTCACTCACCATCACACGCCTCACCCTCTCACCCTCACACACCCTCACCCTCACACACCCTCACACCCTCACCATTACTCACCCTTTCACCCTCACATACCTTCTCACCCTCACACACCCTCTCACCCTCACACACCCTCTCCCCCTCACCCTCACACCCCCTCACCATCACACACCCTCTCAACCTCACACCCCCTCACCCTCATACCCCCTCACCCCCTCACCCTCACACCCTCACACACCCTCACCCTCACACACCCTCACACCCTCATACTCTGTCCCCTCACCCTCACAACCCTCTCATCCTCACTCACCCTCACACCCTCACACACTCACCCTCACTCACCCTCTCACCTTCACACACCCTCTCACCCTCACACACCCTCTCACCCCTCATGCTCACACCCCCTCACCTTCACCCTCACACCCCCACACCCTCACCCTCACACACCCTCACTCACCCTCTCACCCTCACACGCCCGCTCACCCTCACACACCCTTTCACCCTCACAACCCCTCAACCTCACACCCCCTCACCCTCACACCCTCACCCTCAGACTCCCTCACCCTCACACACCCTCACTCATGCTCACTCACCATCATACCCTCACCCCCTCACACCCTCACCCACCTCACCCTCACAACCCTCACACCCTCACTCAACCCCTCACACCCCCACACACCCTCACCCTCACACCCCCTCACCCTCACCCTAACACCCACTCACCCTCACCGTCACCCCCCCTCACCCTCATCCTCACACCCTCTCCCTCACACACCCTCACCCTCACACACCCTCTCACCCTCACACACCCTCTCACCCTCACACACCCTCTCACCCCCTCATGCTCACACCCCCTCACCTCCACCCTCACACCCCCACACCCTCACCCTCACCCACCCTCACACACCCTCACTCACCCTTACACCCTCACTGTTGGAAAGGCGACCCCAGGGGAGACAGAAGGTGTCTGACTGTCCGCCCCGAGACCCACCTCTCTGTATGGAATAGGCCGAGCACCGTAGGGAGGCCTCCTTGGCGAGGCTCCTCTCCTACAATCGTAACAGCAGGGTAATCACACTACTTACAGATAGACACTACACAGGGAGGAGGTTCACAAGAATCTTTATATAAGTACTCAAAGCAAGTTCTTGGCAGGATAGCGGCAAGGATCGAGGGATCCGTAATGTCTTGATCTTGGGGGAAAAGGGGGTAGCGGGACAGTCTTGGCACCCACTGGTGCGTGGATAGTTCAAGGGTTCGGGCCGCGACAGCGTCAGCAGGGCCTCGGAGATATTTCAGCTTGGACAGGCCGCGACAGCGTCAGCAGGGCCTCGAAGGTGGTTTGGCGTGGTCAGGCCGCGACAGCGTCAGCAGGGCCTCGAAGATAGTTCAGCGTGGTCAGGCCGCGACAGCGTCAGCAGGGCCTCGAAGGTGGTTCAGCTTGGTCAGGCCGCGACAGCGTCAGCAGGGCCTCGAAGGTGGTTCAGCTTGGTCAGGCCGCGACAGCGTCAGCAGGGCCTCGAAGGTGGTTCAGCTTGGTCAGGCCGCGACCGCGTCAGCAGGGCCTCAAAGGTAGTTCAGCGTGGACAGGCCGCGACAGCGTCAGCAGGGCCTCGAAGGTGGTTCAGCTTGGTCAGGCCGCGACAGCGTCAGCAGGGCCTCAAAGATAGTTCCAGGTGCAAGAGTTTGGATCAGGATCCGCCGCGACGAGGTCAGCAGGGCTTCGACTCCAGATACAACTACCGTCCTGATCCAGGGCTGCCCCAGATATAGGACTGGAGTCCTTTGATGTCCGGACCCTCGCGCCTGGGGGTCAGAGGGGCCGGGATGAAGGTGTCCAGACACCCAGCAGGGGGGTGGAGCCAGCGCCCAGGGAGGCTGGAGGGCGATCGATACCAGGCGTCCAGGGACGGCTGGAGGGCCATCGAAACTTCCCGCCTTTCGGATCTGTCAAGTGGCCACTCGACCACCTGGGAGGATCTTGGTGCCCCGATGTCGGGGCTTCGCTGGGGCCGGGGCCAGGGTGGCGGCGGCCACGTGCTCAGGACGTGATGGGCCCAAGATGGAGTCGGGCCAGAGATGGGGCCAGGCATGGTTGCTGGACCGGCGGCGTTGGCGAGCAGGACCCGCCGGGGGCCTGGGAGAGGGAGAGCCGTAGGTTGCCAGGGGGCGGCCCTCCTTGCGGGTTCGGGAATGTTCGTGTCAGGGGGGTCGACAGCAGCTTGACGGCGGCCCGATGTCGTCCGGGGCCCGCCAGGTGGGAGGGTTAGGCCCACGCCACGAGGCCGTGTCCAACACACGTCCCCTCCAGCTGAAGGAGGGGAGAGTCACCCATCGTCCTGGGGACTCTCTTCGTCGAGGCGGAAGAATCGGGACAGGCCATCAGCGTTGGCGTGGTCGTTGCCAGGGCGATGCTCCACAGTGAAGTCCATCCCTTGGAGGGAGATGGACCATCGCAGCAGCTTCGGGTTTTCGCCACGCATGTGCATCAGCCACCGTAGGGGCCGGTGGTCTGTCTGCACCCGGAAGTGGGTGCCGAAGAGGTATGGCCTGAGTTTCTTGAGGGCCCACACGACGGCGAAGGCCTCTCTCTCGATGGTGCTTCATCGTTGTTCTCTGGCCAGCAGCCGCTGGCTGATGAAGGCGACTGGATGGTCAATTCCCTCGGGGTCCATCTGAGATAGGACCGCCCCGATGCCGTGTTCCGAGGCGTCGGTCTGGACCACAAACTCTCGGCTGTAGTCGGGGGCCTGGAGCACAGGGGCGGTACACATGGCTGTTTTCAAGGTCTCGAAGGCCACCTGACACGCGGGTGTCCACTGCACTTTCTGTGGCCGGTTCTTCGAGGTCAGTTCCGTGAGGGGCCCCACAATGCTCCCATAGTTCTTGATAAAACGCCGATAGTACCCCGTGAGCCCCAGGAAGGCTCGGTCGGCGGTCTGGTTGGCCGGGGGTTCCCAGGCTAGGATGGCGTCGATCTTGGGTTGGAGGGGAGCCACTTGGCCGCTCCCCACTTGGTGTCCCAGATAGGTCACGGACCCTTGGCCTATCTGGCATTTGCTGGCCTTCACAGTTAGCCCGGCCCGGCGGAGGGCGGTCAGGACTTCCCAAAGGTGTTTCAGATGCTCAGCCCAGTGGAGGCTGTAGACCGCAATGTCGTCTAGGTAGGCGGCACTGAACTCTTCTAGCCCCGCCAGTACTTTGTTTACTAGTCTCTGGAAGGTGGCCGGGGCGTTTTTCATGCCGAAGGGCATCACCTTGAACTGGAAGTGGCCGTCGGGTGTGGAGAAGGCTGAGCGCTCCTGGGCGCTAGGGGTGAGGCCGATCTGCCAATACCCGGCGGTGAGGTCGAAGGTACTGAGGTACTTGGCGGCCCCCAGGCGGTCGATCAGTTCATCGGCCCGGGGGATGGGATGTGCATCGGTTCTCGTAACAGCATTCAGCCCCCGGTAGTCGACGCAAAACCGGAGTTCTGGCGGGGTGCCAGGGGCGGCGGCCTTGGGGACCAGGACCACTGGGCTGGCCCAGGGACTGTCGGAGGGTTCGACTACCCCCAGGGCCAGCATCTTGGTGACTTCCTTCTGGATGCAGGCCCGAACTCGGTCGGGGACCCGGTAGGCCCGGTGTCGTACTGGCTGACTGTCCCCGGTGTCGACATCGTGGACACACCATTGGGTAACCCCGGGGGTGAGGGAGAACAGATCTGTGAATTGTCCCAACAGTTCTTGACAGTCTCGACGCTGCGCGGGGGTCAGGTCGGGGGAGAGAGAGATCCCTTCGACGGAGCCGTCCTTCTCAGTGCACTTTAGGAGGTCGGGCAAGGGCTCGGAGTCGTCTTCGGTCCCATCGTCGGTAGCGAGTAGCAGGCTCAGTTCTGTGCGGGCAAAATGAGGTTTGAGCCGGTTGGCGTGCAGAACCCGGAGGGGGTTCCGGGGAGACTCCATGTCCACGAGGTAAGTGACGGGGCTCTTGCGCTCGATCACCTTGAAGGGCCCCGACCATTTGTCCTGGAGGGCACAGGGTTCGACCGGGGACATGACCCAGACCCGCTGGCCCGGCTCGAACTCGATGGAGGAGGAGTGCTGGTCGTACCAGCGTTTCATGTCCTCCTGACTGGCCTCCAGGTTGGCCTCTGCAAGGGTCCGGAACTTCCGAGTCTGGTTTCGGAGGGTCAGGAGGTATCGGTAGACATCCGGGGGTGCGCCTTGGACGGTAGTTTCCCAGCCCTCTTTGACCAGGCTGAGCGGACCACGGACAGGGTGTCCGTACAAGAGTTCAAAGGGGCTGAACCCCAGGGATTTCTATGGTACCTCCCGATAGGCAAACAGGAGGCAGGGCAGCAGGACGTCCCATCTGCGTCGTAGTGGCTCCTCTAGGCCCTGTATCATCCCCTTGAGTGTCCGGTTGAACCGCTCCACAAGTCCATTCCCTTGGGGATGATACGGGGTGGTGAACTTGTATGTGACCCCGCACTGTTGCCACAGGGACCGCATATATCTAGATATAAAGTTCGTGCCTCGATCGCTCACGACCTCCCGGGGGAATCCTACTCGGGAGAAGATCCCCATTAAGGCTCGCCCCACCACGGGAGCGGTGATGGTTCTGAGGGGGATGGCCTCAGGATAGCGGGTGGTGTGGTCCACTAGGACAAGTATGAAGCGATGCCCTTGCGAGGTTTGAGGGTCCAGGGGCCCCACAATGTCTATTCCCACTCGCTCAAAGGGGGTGGTCACTACTGGAAAAGGTTGGAGCGGGGCCTTCACCTTCCCCCCGCTCTTCCCGCTGGCTTGGCATGTCTGGCAGGTGCGGCAGTGGTTGTGTACATCAGTGCGCATTTTGGGCCAGTAGAAATGGGTCACCAGGCGGCTGTAAGTTTTGTCCTGCCCCAGGTGCCCTGCGAGGGGCACATCGTGCGCCAGGTTCAAAAGGAAGTCTCTGAATCGCAGGGGAACCACTAGCACTCGGCTGGCCCCCAGCTCGGCAATTTTCTGTTCACTATATAGGAGGTCGTGGTCCCAGTAGACCCAGTGGGACCCTGAGGTGTCCCCGGTAGCTTGGGCAGCGGCTTGTTGGCGGGTCCCCTCGAGGGAAGGGCAGGTCTTCTGCTCCTGCCGAAACTGTTCTCGGGTGGGACCACCCTCTTGGCGCCATTGGGCGAGTTCGGGGATGTCGCTGAGCTCGTGGTGGTTTTCGGGCTCCGAGGGCCTGGTCTCGGAGTCGCATTCTTCATGGATGGCCGAGGGTGGTGGCTCGGGCCACTCCGGCTCTTCGGTCGGGGCGGCCTCGGTCGCTGCCGGGGCTCGGGCCGCCATAGATCGGGTCGTCGCACAGACCCACTCTGGTAGTCCCATCATTCCTAGGTGCTCTCTCCGCTCGACTTGGGCCCAGGGAGAGCTCTCGAGGTCGTTCCCCAGGAGGCAGTCCACGGGGGCGTCGTCCCGGACGGTCACCTTGAGGGTGCCCGACACTCCCCCCCACTCGAAGGGAATTCGGGCCATCTGGCATAGAGTTTCGGAGTTGTCGGCGGCCCTCACGGGGCAGCGTACGTTCGGGATGATCTGTTCGGGGGTCACCAAGTGGCAGCGGACGGCGGTCACACTGGCTCCCGTGTCTCGGAGGGCTTCGGTCCGTCGTCCATTGATGTGGACCCACTGACGGTATTTTCGAGTGTTGCTCGGTAGCGGGGCCTGGGGGACCATGTCTCTATTGCCCAGGCAGGCTAGGGCCATGGCGGCTGGTTCATACTCGATTTGTTCTTCCTCGTAGACCTCTACGTCTTCTTCTCCCTCTCCTCCCAGAGCTGCAGCAGCGAACTGGCGGGTCGGAGGCCCAGTGGTGCCGGGACGCTGGTTCATGGGGCAGAGGGGGTCACTGGCATAGTGACCGGTCCGCTGGCATCTGTGGCAAGTAATGTTCGGGTGGGGCCCCGGCCGTGCTGGGGGGTCCCTCCTCAGGGACGGCGAAGTGTTACTCGGGGGGGACCCGGGAGGGGGCCCCCGGCCCGAGGCTGGCGGGAAACTTCGGCTCTGGTTCTGTCCTCCTCCACCTCCCCGCTGGCGGGGGTGCCCCCGGCCGCCCTGACCAGTTTCTCCTATCGGTGTTCGGGGGACCCGGGTGCTCACCCATCGATCTGCCTCGACGGCGAGTTTCCGGGGCTCGGTTAGCTTGCTGTCGAGTAGATGCTGTCGGAGCTCGACAAAGCAGTTGTTGGAGAGGTGCTCCCAAACGATGAGGTTGAACAGCTGCTCGTAGGTGGACACTTTGCTGCCCTTTATCCATCCTTCCAGGGCCCTGCTATAAAAGTTCACGTACTCGACCCACGTGGTACCGGGGATTTTCTTGCAGTCTCTGAATCTCTGCCGGTACATCCCGGGGGTGAGGCCATACCGGACAAGCAGGGCGTCCTTCATGTGGTCATAGGAGGACATTACGTCGTCGGCCAGCTCCAGCAGGGTGTCTCTTCCTTCGCTGACGAACCTCCCCCATAAGCCGGCACCCCAGTCGGATCGCGGAATGCGGTGCGCGGTCATGGCAACTTCGTATGCCTTGAACCATTGCTGGATATCGTCATTCTTGTAGTATTCCTTCACGATATCCTTCGGGATGTGGACCTTTGGGTCGGCAGGCGGTGAGGGGTTCCGGGCTACCGTGGCGCCAGTTCCTTCGAGGTTGGCTTTGTTTTCGAGTTCTTTGAGGCCACGCTCGTGTTCGTATGCGAGTTTTTTTTCTTCCAATTCTCTTTGCCGCCGCCTCTCTTCCAGATCTCCCTCCAATCGCCGTTGTTCAAGGGCCATATTTTTTTCTGCTAATTGGAGTTCTCCGTCCAGCCGGAGTCGGGCGAGCTCTAGTTCATGGAGCCGACTCCTCTCTCGCTCCCGGGCATCTTCGTGGGAGAGGGCCGGGTCCCTGTTGGCGGTTCTTTCCTCTACGGGGGCTATGACGGTCCTCACGGGTACTTCTTGGACAATGTCATCGTTCGGTTGGGGTGGGGTCTCTCTGGTCTCCACCCAGGTTTGCAGCGCTTCTTTGAAATCGTCCTTTGTACTTAGTCCAGTGGTAGCGATACCCAAGTCTTTGCAAAATTGTTTAAGTTCTTTATGGGTATACTCCTCTAACAGGTCTTTCTGGAATTCTGCGGCCGTTCCGGCTTCCTTAGTAGTCATCGTGGCTGTGGGTCTCTGTCAGTAGTGCCGTGTTACTCGCTGTACGATTTGCGTGGGCTCGGATCCCGTCGCTTGCCACCAATGTTGGAAAGGCGACCCCAGGGGAGACAGAAGGTGTCTGACTGTCCGCCCCGAGACCCACCTCTCTGTATGGAATAGGCCGAGCACCGTAGGGAGGCCTCCTTGGCGAGGCTCCTCTCCTACAATCGTAACAGCAGGGTAATCACACTACTTACAGATAGACACTACACAGGGAGGAGGTTCACAAGAATCTTTATATAAGTACTCAAAGCAAGTTCTTGGCAGGATAGCGGCAAGGATCGAGGGATCCGTAATGTCTTGATCTTGGGGGAAAAGGGGGTAGCGGGACAGTCTTGGCACCCACTGGTGCGTGGATAGTTCAAGGGTTCGGGCCGCGACAGCGTCAGCAGGGCCTCGGAGATATTTCAGCTTGGACAGGCCGCGACAGCGTCAGCAGGGCCTCGAAGGTGGTTCGGCGTGGTCAGGCCGCGACAGCGTCAGCAGGGCCTCGAAGATAGTTCAGCGTGGTCAGGCCGCGACAGCGTCAGCAGGGCCTCGAAGGTGGTTCAGCTTGGTCAGGCCGCGACAGCGTCAGCAGGGCCTCGAAGGTGGTTCAGCTTGGTCAGGCCGCGACAGCATCAGCAGGGCCTCGAAGGTGGTTCAGCTTGGTCAGGCCACGACCACGTCAGCAGGGCCTCAAAGGTAGTTCAGCGTGGACAGGCCGCGACAGCATCAGCAGGGCCTCGAAGGTGGTTCAGCTTGGTCAGGCCGCGACAGCGTCAGCAGGGCCTCAAAGATAGTTCCAGGTGCAAGAGTTTGGATCAGGATCCGCCGCGACGAGGTCAGCAGGGCTTCGACTCCAGATACAACTACCGTCCTGATCCAGGGCTGCCCCAGATATAGGACTGGAGTCCTTTGATGTCCGGACCCTCGCGCCTGGGGGTCAGAGGGGCCGGGATGAAGGTGTCCAGACACCCAGCAGGGGGGTGGAGCCAGCGCCCAGGGAGGCTGGAGGGCGATCGATACCAGGCGTCCGGGGACGGCTGGAGGGCCATCGAAACTTCCCGCCTTTCGGATCTGTCAAGTGGCCACTCGACCACCTGGGAGGATCTTGGTGCCCCGATGTCGGGGCTTCGCTGGGGCCGGGGCCAGGGTGGCGGCGGCCACGTGCTCGGGACGTGATGGGCCCAAGATGGAGTCGGGCCAGAGATGGGGCCAGGCATGGTTGCTGGACCGGCGGCGTTGGTGAGCTGGGCCCGCCGGGGGCCAGGGAGAGGGAGAGCCGTAGGTTGCCAGGGGGCGGCCCTCCTTGCGGGTTCGGGAATGTTCGTGTCAGGGGGGTCGACAGCAGCTTGACGGCGGCCCGATGTCGTCAGGGGCCCGCCAGGTGGGAGGGTTAGGCCCACGCCACGAGGCCGTGTCAAACACTCACCCACTCACACCCTCACCATCACAACCCTCTCACCCTCACTCACCCTCACCCCTCACACTCCCACACACCCTCACACTCACACTCCCTCACCCTCACACCCCCTCACGCTCACCCCCTCACCCTCATACACCTCCTCACCCTCACCCCCTCACACCCCCACACCTTCACACACCCTCACACCCTCTCACCCTCACACACCCTCACTTACAGCCAATCACCCTCACCCACCCTCACACACCCTCACTGACCCTCACTTACTGTCACACCCTCACACCCTCACCCTCATAACCCTCTCACCCCCTCACACCTCAACACACCCTCACCCTCACACCCCCTCACCCTCACCCTCACCCTCTCCCTCACACCCCCTCACCCTCACACCCTCACCCTCACACACCACCTCACTCTCACCCCCCCTCATCCTCACACCCCCTCATCCTCACCCTCACACACCCTCACCCTCACACACCCTCACCCTCACACACCCTCTCACACCCACATACCCTCTCACCATCAAACACCCTCTCACACTCACACACCCTCTTACCCCCTCACCCGCACCCCTCACATCCTCTAACATCTCCTCACCTTCCCTCACCCTCACACTCCCTCACCCTCACACCCCTTCACACACCCTCACGCCCCCACAACCTCACACACCCTCACATTCACTCACCCTCTCACCCTCATGCACCCTCTCACCCTCATACACCCTCTCACCCTCACACCCACTCACCCTCATACCCCTCACCCTCACACCCCACAGCCTCACTCAACCTCACACACCCTCTCACCCTTACACCCCCTCTCACCCTCACACCCCCTCACACCCCCACACCCTCACACACCCTCACACCCTCTCACCCTCACAAACACTCACATACTGTCACACCCTCACCCATCCTCGCACACCCTCACTCACCCTCAGTCACCCTCACACCCTCACCTCCCTCACCCTCACAACCCTCTCACCCTCACTCACTCTCACCCGCTCACACCCCCAACACACCCTCACCCTCACACCCCCTCACCCTCACACCCGCTCACCCTCACCCCCTCACATACCTCCTCACCATCACACCCCCTCACTTTCACACCCCCTCACCCCCACACCCCCTCATCCTCACCATCACACACCCTCACCCTCACGTACCCTCACACACACTCACTCACCCTCACACACCCACACCCTCACTCACCCTATCACCCTCACATGCCCTCTCACCCTCACACACCATCTCACCCTCACACACCCTCTCACCCTCACACCCCCTCACCCTCACATCCCCTCACCCTCACATCCCCCTCACCCTCCCTCACACCCTCACCCTCAAACACCCTCACACACCCTCACCCTCACACACCCTCACACCCTCACCCTTACTCACCCTTTCACCCTCACATACCTTCTCACCCTCACACACCCTCTCACCCTCACACACCCTCTCCCCCTCACCCTCACACCCCCTCACCATCATACCCCCACACCCTCACCCTCACACACCCTCACTCCCCCTCTCAACCTCACTCCCCCTCTCAACCTCACACACCCTCACACCCTCACACCCCCTCACCCTCACACACCCTCACATCCTCACACCCTCATACCCTGTCCCCTCACCCTCACAACCCTCTCATCCTCACTCACCCTCACACCCACACACCCTCACCCTCACTCACCCTCTCACCCTCACACACCCTCTCACCCCCTCTGTTGGACCCGGCCTCATGGCGTGGTCCTACCCCTCCCGCATGGCAGGCCCAGGACGACATCAGCCCTCCTCCGGACCTCGGGCGGCCCCTTCTGCCCGACCCTGCACGCCCCAACACCACAGATCCGGCTACCATCCCGGATCCCCCATCATCGGCCTGGCCCCAGCGTAGGCCCATCACGACCTAAGCACAAGGCCGTGCCCGACTCCATCTTGGGCCCACCACGTCACGACCACGTGGCCTCGGCCCCAGCCTCGGCCCCAGCGAAGCCCAGACATCGAGGCGCCAAGATCCACCCAGGTGGTCGAGTGGCCACTCGACAGATCCCGGAGGGAGAGGAGTTTTGATGGCCCTCCAGCCGTCCCCGGACGCCTGGTATCGATCGCCCTCTGGCCTCCCTGGGCGCTGGCTCCACCCCCCTGCTGGGTGTCTGGACACCTTCATCCCGGCCCCTCTGACCCCCAGGCGCGAGGGTCCGGACTTCAAAGACCTCCAGACCTATATCTGGGCCAGCCCTGGATCAGGTCTTCAGTTGTATCCTGGACTGGAAGCCCTGCTGACGCTGTCACGGCCGACACCAGACGAACTCATCCTTCCTGTAACCTGAACCATCTGAGAGCCTGCTGGCGCTGCCGCGGCCTACCTTGCTGAAACATCGGAGAGCCTGCTGGCGCTGCCGCGGCCTACCTTGCTGAACCATCTGAGGGCCTGCTGGCGCTGCCGCGGCCTACCTTGCTGAACCACCTGAGAGCCTGCTGGCGCTGCCGCGGCCTACCTTGCTGAACCATCTGAGAGCCTGCTGGCGCTGCCGCGGCCTACCTTGCTGAACCATCTGAGAGCCTGCTGGCGCTGCCGCGGCCTACCTTGCTGAACCATCTTGTTAGCCTGCTGGCGCTGCCGCGGCTCGAACCGCTCGGAACCCCCCAGCTCGAGGATTGAGAGCTGTGAGTAGGGTATCCCTTCCTCCGCCCAGAGTAAGACAGTCCCGCTACCTTACCCCCCTTTACGAGACTTCCCAGATCCCTCGATCTGCTTGTACATACTGCCAACAACCAGCAACCGTTTACTACTTATAAAGTTTGAGAACTTGACCTCCTGTGTGGTGTCCGTTTGTAGTGTTGTGATTACTCTGCTGTACGATCCTAGGAGAGGACCCTCATTCAGGAGGCCTCTCGGTAAACGCTCGGCTACTCCTCGACGGAGGGGTGGACCTAGGGGTGGTCAGTCAGACATCTTCTGTCTCCCCCGGGTCGCCTTTCTAACATTGGTGGCAGCGGTGGGATCCGAGCCCACGCAGATCGTACAGAGAGTGATTCACTCGCTACCCAGAAAAACCCACTGCGACCATGAGCACAGAATTCCAGAAGGATAAGATGGAAGACTACAGTCACAAGGAGCTGAAGCAATTCTGCAAAGATCTAGGCATCGCTACCACTGGCTTAAGCACCAAAGAAGATTTCAATATCGGCCCTGCTGGCCTGGGTGGACGCCGGTGAGGCGCCACCTCCGAGGGATGATAACCCGGGCCCGAACGGAGGCCCGGAGGCCCAGCCGAACCCAGCGGGAGAAAGACCCGCAAACCCAAACACGGGCCTCTCCCACGAAGACGCCCGAGAACGAGAGAGGAACCGGCTCCACGAGTTGGAGCTTGCTCGACTCAAACAAGAAGGAGAGATCCAACTGGCAGAAAGGAAGCTAGCCCTCGAGCAGCTACGGCTAGAAGGAGACCTAGAAGAAAAGCGAAGACAAAGAGACCTCGAGGAGAAGAAACTCCTGCTCGAGCACGAGCGCGTCCTCAAAGAACTAGAATTCAAAGCCAAGGCAAACGAGACTGCCACCTCCGGGGGTAGGACCTCACCTCCCCCGGTGGACACGAAGGTGCACATACCCAAGGATGTCGTCAAAGAGTACTATAGGAACGACGGCATCCAGCA
This sequence comes from Lissotriton helveticus, assembly GCF_964261635.1. Classification (NCBI taxonomy): domain Eukaryota; kingdom Metazoa; phylum Chordata; class Amphibia; order Caudata; family Salamandridae; genus Lissotriton; species Lissotriton helveticus. The sequence goes on from NC_136073.1 coordinate 705,394,542, forward strand.
GTGGTTCAAAGCTTACGAGGTCGCCATGGCCGCCCATCGAGTACCCCTCAAGGACTGGGGCGCCGGCCTGTGGGGGAAGTTTATCAACGAAGGGAGAGACGCCCTGCTGGAGCTCCCTGATACCGAGAGGACCTCGTACGAGCACATGAAGACCGCCCTCCTCACTCGCTATGGTCGCTGGCGACCGATGATGGAGCAGAAGACGACTCTGAGCCACTCCCAGACCCTCTCACTCTCACACCCCTCATCCTCACACCGCCTCACCCTCACACCCTCACAAACCCTCACACCCCTTCTCACCCTCACACCCCCTCACCCTCATACACCCTCACCCTCTCACACCCTCACCCTGTCACCCTCTCCCTCCCTCACCCTCACACCCCCTCACCCTCACACCCACTCACACCCCTCACCCTCACACACCCTCACCATCACACACCCTCACCTCCACTCACCCTCACACACACTCTCACCCTCACACACCCTCTTACCCTCACACACCCTCAACCTCACACCTCCAGACCCTCACCCTATAACGCCCTCACTCACCCTCTCACCCTCACACACCCTCTCACCCCCTCACCCTCACACCTCCTCACCCTGACACCCTCACACACCCTCACACCCCTCATACCCTCACCCTCACACACTGACACACCCTCTCACGCTCACACACCCTCACCCTCACACATCCTTACCCTCACCCGCACCCCCCCTCACCCCTGTTACCCTCACCCTCCCTCACCCTCACACCTCCTCACCCTCACACCCCCTCACCCTCACACCCTCACACCCCCTCACCCTCATACCCTCACCCACACACCCTCACACCCCCTCACCCTCAGAACCCCACACCCATACCCTCACAACCCCACACCCTCACCCCTCACCCCCTCACCATCACCCCCCTAACCCTCACACCCCCACACCCTCGCACCCCACACCCTCACACACACCCTCACCCTCACACACCCTCACCCTCACTCCCCCTCACCCTCACACCCCCTCACCCTCACACCCCCACACCCCCTCACACCCCCTCACCTTCACACCCCCACACCCCCTCACCCTCACACCCCCTCACACCTCCTCACCCTCACACACTCCCACCCTCACACACCCTCACACACCTGCACACACCCTTGCACACCCTCACTCACCCTCACACACACTCACTCACCATCACACCCCTCACCCTCTCACCCTCACACACCCTCACCCTCACACACCCTCACACCCTCACTCACCCTTTCACCCTCACATACCTTCTCACCCTCACACACCCTCTCACCCTCACACACCCTCGCCCCCTCACCCTCACACCCCCTCACCATCACACCCCCACACCCTCACACACCCTCACTCACCCTCTCACCCTCACACACCCGCTCACCCTCACACACCCTTTCACCCTCACAACCCCTCAACCTCACACCCCCTCACCCTCACACACTCACCCTCAGACTCCCTCACCCTCACACACCCTCACTCATGCTCACTCACCATCATACCCTCACCCCCTCACACCCTCACCCACCTCACCCTCACAACCCTCACACCCTCACTCAACCCCTCACACCCCCACACACCCTCACCCTCACACCCCCTCACCCTCACCCTAACACCCACTCACCCTCACCGTCACCCCCCCTCACCCTCATCCTCACACCCTCTCCCTCACACACCCTCACACACCCTCTCACCCTCACACACCCTCTCACCCTCACACACCCTCTCACCCCCTCATGCTCACACCCCCTCACCTCCACCCTCACACCCCCACACCCTCACCCTCACCCACCCTCACACACCCTCACTCACCCTTACACCCTCACCCACTCACACCCTCACCATCACAACCCTCTCACCCTCACTCACCCTCACCCCTCACACTCCCACACACCCTCACACTCACACTCCCTCACCCTCACACCCCCTCACGCTCACCCCCTCACCCTCATGCACCTCCTCACCCTCACCCCCTCACACCCCCACACCTTCACACACCCTCACACCCTCTCACCCTCACACACCCTCACATACAGTCAATCACCCTCACCCACCCTCACACACCCTCACTGACCCTCACTTACCGTCACACCCTCACACCCTCACCCTCATAACCCTCTCACCCCCTCATACCTCAACACACCCTCACCCTCACACCCCCTCACCCTCACCCTCACCCTCTCCCTCACACCCCCTCACCCTCACACCCTCACCCTCACACACCACCTCAGCCTCACACCCCCTCACTCTCACCCCCCTCATCCTCACACCCCCTCATCCTCACCCTCACACCCCCTCACCCTCACACACCCTCACCCTCACACACCCTGTCACAAACCCGCACCCCTCACACCCCCTCACCCTCACACTGATTCACCCTCAAACACCCTCACCCTGTCACCCTCACCCTCCCTCACCTTCATACACCCTCACACCCCCTCACCCCTCACCCTCACAGCCACTCACCCCCACACCCTCCACCTCACACTCCCTCACCCTCACTCCCCCTCACACCCCCACACTCCCACACCCTCACACCCCTCACCCTCACACACACCCTCACTCTCACACACCCTCACCTTCACTCCCACACACCCTCACCCTCACACCCCCACACCCCCTCACACCCCCTCACCTACACACCCTCACACCCCCTCACCCTCACACTGTCACACCCCCTTACACCCCCTCACCCTCGTACCCCCTCACCCTCACACCCCCTCACACTCCCTCACCCTCACACACCCTCACTCTCACACACCCTCACCCTTACACACTCTCTCACCCCCACTCACCCTCTAACCCTCACATACCCTCTCACCCTCACACACCCTTTCACCCTTATACCCCCTGACCCTCACATCCCCTCACCCTCACATCCCTTCACCCTCACATCCCCTCACCCTCCCTCACACCCTCACCCTCAAACCCCTTCAAATTCACCCTCACACTCCCTCACCCTCACTCACCCTCTCACCCTCACACACCCTCTCACCATCACACACCCTCTCAACCTCACACCCCCTCACCCTCACACCCCCTCACCCCCTCACCCTCACACCCTCACACCCCCTCACCCTCACACACCCTCACATCCTCACACCCTCATACCCTGTCCCCTCACCCTCACAACCCTCTCATCCTCACTCACCCTCACACCCTCACACCCTCACCCTCACTCACCCTCTCACCCTCACACACCCTCTCACCCCCTCTGTTGGACCCGGCCTCATGGCGTGGTCCTACCCCTCCCGCATGGCAGGCCCAGGACGACATCAGCCCTCCTCCGGACCTCGGGCGGCCCCTTCTGCCCGACCCTGCACGCCCCAACACCACAGATCCGGCTACCATCCCGGATCCCCCATCATCGGCCTGGCCCCAGCGTAGGCCCATCACGACCTAAGCACGAGGCCGTGCCTGACTCCATCTTGGGCCCACCACGTCACGACCACGTGGCCTCGGCCCCAGCCTCGGCCCCAGCGAAGCCCAGACATCGAGGCGCCAAGATCCACCCAGGTGGTCGAGTGGCCACTCGACAGATCCCGGAGGGAGAGGAGTTTCGATGGCCCTCCAGCCGTCCCCGGACGCCTGGTATCGATCGCCCTCCGGCCTCCCTGGGCGCTGGCTCCACCCCCCTGCTGGGTGTCTGGACACCTTCATCCCGGCCCCTCTGACCCCCAGGCGCGAGGGTCCGGACTTCAAAGACCTCCAGACCTATATCTGGGCCAGCCCTGGATCAGGTCTTCAGTTGTATCCTGGACTGGAAGCCCTGCTGACGCTGTCACGGCCGACACCAGACGAACTCATCCTTCCTGTAACCTGAACCATCTGAGAGCCTGCTGGCGCTGCCGCGGCCTACCTTGCTGAAACATCGGAGAGCCTGCTGGCGCTGCCGCGGCCTACCTTGCTGAACCACCTGAGAGCCTACTGGCGCTGCCGCGGCCTACCTTGCTGAACCATCTGAGAGCCTGCTGGCGCTGCCGCGGCCTACCTTGCTGAACCATCTGAGAGCCTGCTGGCGCTGCCGCGGCCTACCTTGCTGAACCATCTTGTTAGCCTGCTGGCGCTGCCGCGGCTCGAACCGCTCGGAACCCCCCAGCTCGAGGATTGAGAGCTGTGCATAGGGTATCCCTTCCTCCGCCCAGAGTAAGACAGTCCCGCTACCTTACCCCCCTTTACGAGACTTCCCAGATCCCTCGATCTGCTTGTACATACTGCCAAGAACCAGCAACCGTTTACTACTTATAAAGTTTGAGAACTTGACCTCCTGTGTGGTGTCCGTTTGTAGTGTTGTGATTACTCTGCTGTACGATCCTAGGAGAGGACTCTCATTCAGGAGGCCTCTCGGTAAACGCTCGGCTACTCCTCGACGGAGGGGTGGACCTAGGGGTGGTCAGTCAGACATCTTCTGTCTCCCCCGGGTCGCCGTTCTAACATTGGTGGCAGCGGTGGGATCCGAGCCCACGCAGATCGTACAGAGAGTGATTCACTCGCTACCCAGAAAAACCCACTGCGACCATGAGCACGGAATTCCAGAAGGAGAAGATGGAAGACTACAGTCACAAGGAGCTGAAGCAATTCTGCAAAGATCTAGGCATCGCTACCACTGGCTTAAGCACCAAAGAAGATTTAAAATCGGCCCTGCAGGCCTGGGTGGACGCCGGTGAGGCGCCACCTCCGAGGGAAGATAACCCGGGCCCGAACGGAGGCCCGGAGGCCCAGCCGAACCCAGCGGGAGAAAGACCCGCAAACCCAAACACGGGCCTCTCCCACGAAGACGCCCGAGAACGAGAGAGGAACCGGCTCCACGAGTTGGAGCTTGCTCGACTCAAACAAGAAGGAGAGATCCAACTGGCAGAAAGGAAGCTAGCCCTCGAGCAGCTATGGCTAGAAGGAGACCTAGAAGAAAAGCGAAGACAAAGAGACCTCGAGGAGAAGAAACTCCTGCTCGAGCACGAGCGCGTCCTCAAAGAACTAGAATTCAAAGCCAAGGCAAACGAGACTGCCACCTCCGGGGGTAGGACCTCACCTCCCCCGGTGGACACGAAGGTGCACATACCCAAGGATGTCGTCAAAGAGTACTATAAGAACGACAACATCCAGCAGTGGTTCAAAGCTTACGAGGTCGCCATGGCCGCCCATCGAGTACCCCTCAAGGACTGGGGCGCCGGCCTGTGGGGGAAGTTTATCAACGAAGGGAGAGACGCCCTGCTGGAGCTCCCTGATACCGAGAGGACCTCGTACGAGCACATGAAGACCGCCCTCCTCACTCGCTATGGACTCACCCCCGAGATGTACCGGCAGCGATTCCGAGACTGTAAAAAAATCCCCGGTACCACGTGGGTGGAATACGTGAACTATTACAGTAGAGCCTTCGAGGGGTGGACTCGGGGCTGCCAGGTCTCCACCTACCAGCAGTTGGTCGACCTCATTCTATGGGAACACCTGTCCAATAACTGTTTCGTCGAACTCCGGAAGCACCTCCTCGACAGCAAATTGACTGAGCCACGAAAACTCGCTGTCGAGGCATACCGATGGGCCAGCACCCGAGTTCCCCGGAACACGATGGGAGATTACGGCCGGGGGTCCCCGGGAAACCACCGACCACGAGGTGGCGGAGTAGGCCAGAGCCGGGGTCGAGACGCCCCCCAGGGGTCATCCCCTACCTCCACGTCGCCACCCCTGGGCCGGAGAGGGGGCCCCCCAGCCAGGTCGGGGCCCCGCCCGAACGTTACGTGCCACAGATGCCAGCGACAGGGTCATTACGCAAATGACCCCCTCTGCCCGATGAACCAGCGACCCGGCACCACCGGGCCCCCAGCCCGCCAGATCGCGGCAGCTGCCCTAGGTGAAGAAAGAAGTGAGGAAGAAGACGACGACCACGAGCAGGCCGAGTGGGAGCCCGCCGCCATGACCTTAGCCTGCCTGGGTGCTCAAGACATGATCCCCCGAGGGCCGATCCCCGGCAACACCCAGAAGTACCGCCAGTGGGTCACCATCAATGGTCGCTGGACCGAAGCCCTCCGTGACACTGGGGCCAGCGTGACAGCGGTCCGCTGCCATCTGGTGACCCCGGAACAGATCCTTCCCAACGTCCTGTGCCCAGTCCGATCCGCAGATAACTCCGAAACTTTGTGTCAGATGGCCCGCATCCCCTTTGAGTGGGGGGGAGTGTCGGGCGTGCTGAAAGTGACTGTCCGCGACGATGCCCCCGTGGACTGCCTCCTTGGGAACGACCTGGAAAGTTCCCAATGGGCTGGCGTCGAGAGGAGAGAGCATCTGGGGATGCTAGGCCTTCCCGAGTGGGTCTGTGCGACCACCCGCTCCATGTCCGCCCCAGCGGGGGACGCTCCAACGGAGGAGCCAGAATGGCCCGCACCTCCGCCATCCGTCGGCCCCGAGGCCGCCGACACCGAGCCCGGCCCCCAAGGGCCCGACCAAGAAGATCTCACCGAGCTCAACCACCTCCCAGAACTCGCTCAATGGCGCCAAGAAGGTGGCCCCACCCGCGAACAGTTCCGGCAGGAACAGAAAACCTGCCCCTCCCTCGAGGGGATGCGACAACAAGCCGCTACGCAAGCCGCTGGAGACCCCGCGGGGTCCCACTGGGTCTACTGGGACAACGACCTCCTTTACAGTGAGCAGAAGATTGCCGAGCTAGGGGCCGGCCGGGTGCTGGTTGTACCCCTCCGGTTCAGAGACTTCCTCCTGAACTTAGCACATGACGTGCCCCTCACCGGGCACCTGGGGCAGGACAAAACTTACAGCCGCCTGGTGACCCATTTCTACTGGCCAAAAATGCGCACTGATATCCAGAACCACTGCAGGTCCTGCCCGACCTGCCAAGCCAGCGGGAAGAGCGGGGGGAAAGTCAAAGCCCCGCTCCAGCCGTTCCCTGTGGTAACCACCCGCTTCGAGCGAGTGGGAATAGACATCGTAGGGCCCCTGGACCCTCGCACCTCACAGGGGCACCGCTTCATCCTCGTCCTGGTGGACCACGCCACCCGCTATCCTGAGGCCATCCCTCTCCGAACCATCACGGCCCCCGTGGTGGGCCGAGCCCTCATGAACATCTTCTCCCGAGTCGGCTTCCCCCGAGAAGTCGTGAGTGATCGGGGGTCCAACTTCATCTCGAAGCATATGCGGTCCCTATGGCAACAGTGCGGGGTCGCATATAAGTTCACCACCCCGTATCATCCCCAGGGAAATGGACTCGTGGAACGCTTTAACAGGACACTGAAGGGAATGATCAAGGGCCTCGAAGAGCCCCTCCGGCACAAATGGGAAGTCCTGCTGCCCTGCCTCCTGTTCGCCTACCGCGAGGTACCCCAGAAGTCCCTGGGGTTCAGCCCGTTCGAACTCTTGTACGGACACCCAGTTCGAGGCCCCCTGAGCCTGGTCAAGGAAGGCTGGGAGGCAGCAGTTCGAGATGCCCCACCGGATGTCTACCGGTACCTCCTGACACTCCGCAATCAGACTCGGAAGTTCAGGGAACTTGCCGAGGCCAACCTGGAAGCTATCCAAGAGGACATGAAACGCTGGTATGACCAGAACGCCTCGTCCATCGAGTTCGAGCCGGGCCAGCAAGTCTGGGTCATGTCCCCGGTTGAGCCGTGTGCCCTCCAGGACAAATGGACGGGGCCCTTCAAGGTGGTGGAGCGCAAGAGCCCCGTCACCTACCTGGTAGACATAGAATCCCCCAGGAACCCCCTCCGGGTTCTACACGCTAACCGGCTCAAACCGCACTTTGCACGCACTGAACTGAGTCTGCTGCTGGCGACCGATGACGGAGCAGAAGACGACTCTGAGCCACACTCAGATCTCCTCAGCACCACCGAGAAAGACGGCTCCTTCGAAGGGGTCCGGCTCTCCTCTCCCCTACCCTGACCCCAGAGCAGCAACAAGACTGCCGGAAGCTGCTGGGGCAGTTTGCGGATCTGTTTTCCCTCACGCCGGGGGTCACCCGGTGGTGTGTCCACGATGTAGACACCGGAGACAGCCCCCCTGTGAAACAACGAGCTTTTCGAGTGCCCGACCGGGTTCGGGCCTGCATCCAATCCGAGGTGGCCAAGATGTTGGCCCTGGGGGTAGTCGAGCCCTCCAACAGTCCCTGGGCCAGTCCCGTTGTCCTGGTCCCGAAAGCCGCCGCCCCCGGAACAGCGCCCGAGCTCCGGTTCTGTGTTGATTACCGGGGACTGAATGCCGTCACCAGGACCGACGCACATCCCATCCCCAGGGCGGATGAACTGATCGATCGCCTAGGGGCCGCCAGATACCTCAGCACCTTCGATCTCACGGCGGGGTATTGGCAGATCGGCCTCACCCCTGGCGCACAAGAGCGATCGGCCTTCTCGATGCCAGATGGCCACTATCACTTCAAAGTGATGCCCTTCGGCATGAAAAATGCGCCGGCCACCTTCCAGAGGCTAGTGAATCAGGTGCTGGCCGGACTAGAAGAATACAGCGCCGCCTATCTAGATGACATTGCGGTTTACAGCCTTCACTGGAATGAGCACCTATCCCACCTCTGGGAGGTCCTGACGGCCCTCCGGCGGGCCGGACTAACAATCAAAGCCAGCAAAGGCCAGATAGGCCAAGGGTCCGTGACCTATCTAGGACACCAATTGGGGAGCGGTCAAGTAGCTCCCCTCCAACCAAAGGTAGACGCCATCCGGGCCTGGGAGCCCCCGGTCACCCAGACCGCCGTCCGAGCATTCCTGGGGCTCACCGGATACTATTGGCGGTTTATAAAAGACTACGGGAGCATTGTGGGGCCCCTCACCGAACTGACCTCAAAGAAATTACCCCAGAAGGTGCACTGGACCCCTGCGTGCCAAACAGCCTTTGAGACTTTAAAGACTGCCATGTGTACTGCCCCTGTGCTCCAGGCCCCCGACTACAGCAGAGAGTTTGTAGTCCAAACAGACGCCTCGGAGCACGGCATCGGGGCGGTCCTGTCACAAGTTAACCCCGAAGGAATCGACCGGCCTGTGGCCTTCATCAGCCGCCGCCTCCTGGCAAGAGAACAACGGTGGAGCACCATCGAGAGGGAAGCCTTTGCCGTGGTGTGGGCCCTCAAGAAGCTGCGGCCCTACCTCTTCGGCACCCACTTCCGAGTCCAGACCGACCACCGGCCCCTGCGGTGGTTGATGCAGATGCGAGGAGAAAACCCGAAACTGCTGCGCTGGTCCATCTCTCTGCAGGGGATGGATTTCACTGTGGAGCATCGCCCTGGCAACGACCACGCCAATGCCGACGGCCTGTCCAGATTCTTCCGCCTCGGCGAGGAGAATCCCCAAGAAAGTGGGTGACTCTCCCCTGCCTTCAGCTGGGGCCGGACGCGTGTTGGACCCGGCCTCATGGCGTGGTCCTACCCCTCCCGCATGGCGGGCCCAGGACGACATCAGCCCTCCTCCGGACCTCGGGCGGCCCCTTCTGCCCGACCCTGCACGCCCCAACAAAACAGATCCGGCTACCATCCCGGATCCCCCATCATCGGCCTGGCCCCAGCGTAGGCCCATCACGACCTAAGCACGAGGCCGTGCCCGACTCCATCTTGGGCCCACCACGTCACGACCACGTGGCCTCGGCCCCATCCTCGGCCCCAGCGAAGCCCAGACATCGAGGCGCCAAGATCCACCCAGGTGGTCGAGTGGCCACTCGACAGATCCCGGAGGGAGAGGAGTTTCGATGGCCCTCCAGCCGTCCCCGGACGCCTGGTATCGATCGCCCTCCGGCCTCCCTGGGCGCTGGCTCCACCCCCCTGCTGGGTGTCTGGACACCTTCATCCCGGCCCCTCTGACCCCCAGGCGCGAGGGTCCGGACTTCAAAGACCTCCAGACCTATATCTGGGCCAGCCCTGGATCAGGTCTTCAGTTGTATCCTGGACTGGAAGCCCTGCTGACGCTGTCACGGCTGACACCAGACGAACTCATCCTTCCTGTAACCTGAACCATCTGAGAGCCTGCTGGCGCTGCCGCGGCCTACCTTGCTGAAACATCGGAGAGCCTGCTGGCGCTGCCGCGGCCTACCTTGCTGAACCATCTGAGGGCCTGCTGGCGCTGCCGCGGCCTACCTTGCTGAACCACCTGAGAGCCTGCTGGCGCTGCCGCGGCCTACTGTGCTGAACCATCTGAGAGCCTGCTGGCGCTGCCGCGGCCTACCTTGCTGAACCATCTGAGAGCCTGCTGGCGCTGCCGCTGCCTCCTTGCTGAACCATCTTGTTAGCCTGCTGGCACTGCCGCGGCTCGAACCGCTCGGAACCCCCAGCTCGAGGATTGAGAGCTGTGCGTAGGGTATCCCTTCCTCCGCCCAGAGTAAGACAGTCCCTCTACCTTACCCCCCTTTACGAGACTTTCCAGATCCCTCGATCTGCTTGTACATACTGCCAAGAACCAGCAACCGTTTACTACTTATAAAGTTTGAGAACTTGACCTCCTGTGTGGTGTCCGTTTGTAGTGTTGTGATTACTCTGCTGTACGATCCTAGGAGAGGACCCTCATTCAGGAGGCCTCTCGGTAAACGCTCGGCTACTCCTCGACGGAGGGGTGGACCTAGGGGTGGTCAGTCAGACATCTTCTGTCTCCCCCGGGTCGCCTTTCTAACACCCTCATGCTCACAACCCCTCACCTTCACCCTCACACCCCCACACCCTCACACACCCTCACTCACCCTCTCACCCTCACACACCCTCTCACCCTCACACACCCTTTCACCCTCACAACCCCTCAACCTCACACCCCCTCACCCTCACACCCTCACCCTCACACTCCCTCACACTCACACACCCTCACTCATGCTCACTCACCATCATACCCTCACCCCCTCACCCACCTCACCCTCACAACCCTCACAACCTCACTCAACCCCTCACACCCCCACACACCCTCACCCTCACAACCCCTCACCCTCACCCTCACACCCCCTCACCCTCACCCTCACCCTCACACCCCTCATCCTCATCCTCACACCTCTTCACACACCCTCACACACCCTCTCCCTCACACACCCTCACCCTCACACACCCTCTCACCCTCACACACCCTCTCACCCCCCTCACGCTCACACCCCCTCACCTCCACCCTCACACCCCCACATCCTCACCCTCACTCACCCTCTCACCCTCACACACCCGCTCACCCTCACACACCCTTTCACCCTCACAACCCCTCACCCTCACACCCCCTCACCCTCACACCCTCACCCTCCCTAACCCTCACACACCCTCACTCATGCTCACTCACCATCATACCCTCACCCCCTCACACCCTCACCCACCTCACCCTCACAACCCTCTCACCCTCACTCACCCCCTCACACCCCCACACACCCTCACATCCCCTCACCCTCACACCCCCTCACCCTCACACCCCTTCACACACCTTCACCCTCACACACCCTCTCCCTAACACACCCTCACCTTCTCTCACCCTCACACACCCTCTCACCCTCACACACCCACTCACCCCCACATCCCCTTACACCCCTCACCCTCTTACCCCTAAACCCTCACCCTCACATACCCTCACTCACCCTCTCACCCTCACACACCTTATGACCCTCACACACCTTCTCACACACCATCTTACCATCACACACCCTCTCACCCTCACACCCCATCACCCTCACACCCTCACTCTCACACACACTCACCCTCAGACACCCTCAGCCTCACACACACCCTCAAACACCCTCTCACCCTCACAGACCCTCACGTACCCTCACCCCCACACCCCTGACCCTCACACACCCTCACCCTCACACACCCTTACCCTCACACCCCCTCACACTCACACCCCTTCACCCTCACCCCATCACCCTCACCCTCCCTCACCCTCACACCCCTCACCCTCACACCCCCTCACCCTCACACCCTCACCCTCACACACCCCTAACCCTCACAACCCTCTCACCTTCACTCACCCTCACCCCCTCAAACCCCCACACCCCCTCTCCCTCACACCCCCTCACCCTCACACCCTCACCCTCATACACCTCACACCCTCTCACCCTCACACATCGTCACTCACCCTCACCCACCCTCACACACCCTCACTCACCCTGACTCCCCCTCACCCCCTCACCCCTCACCACCTCACCCTAACCCTCTCACCCTCACTCACCATCACCCCCTCACACCCCCCACAACCCCTCTCCCTCACACCCCCGTACACTCACACCTCCTCACCCTCACCCCCTCACCCTCACACACCTCCTCTCAATCTCACACCCCCTCACCCTCACACCCCCTCATCCTCACCCTCACACACCCTCACTGTCACACACCCTCTCACCCTCACACACCCTCTCATCCTAACACCCCCTCACCCTCACATCCCCTCACACTCCCTAACATCCTCACCCTCACACCCCCTCACCCTCACACCCACTCACCCTCACACTTCCTCACACCCCCTCACCCTCACACACACTCACCCTCACACACCCACACCCTCACCCTCAAACACCCTCACACCCTCTCACCCTCACACACCCTCTCACCATCACACACCCTCTCACTCTCACACCCCTCATCCTCACACCGCCTCACCCTCACACCCTCACAAACCCTCACACCCCTTCTCACCCTCACACCCCCTCACCCTCATACACCCTCACCCTCACTCACCCTCACCCTGTCACCCTCTCCCTCCCTCACCCTCACACCCCCTTACCCTCACACCCACTCACACCCCTCACCCTCACACACCCTCACCATCACACACCCTCACCTCCACTCACCCTCACACACACTCTCACCCTCACACACCCTCTCACCCTCACACACCCTCAACCTCACACCTCCAGAACCTCACCCTATAACGCCCTCACTCACCCTCTCACCCTCACACCTCCTCACCCTGACACCCTCACACACCCTCACACCCCTCATACCCTCACCCTCACACACACTGACACACCCTCTCACGCTCACACACCCTCACCCTCACACATCCTTACCCTCACCTGCACCCCCCTCACCCCTGTTACCCTCACCCTCCCTCACCCTCACACCTCCTCACCCTCACACCCCCTCACCCTCACACCCTCACACCCCCTCACCCTCATACCCTCACCCACACCCCCTCCCACCCCCTCACCCTCAGAACCCTACACCCATACCCTCACAACCCACCCCCTCACCCCTCACCCCCTCACCATCACCCCCTAACCCTCACACCCCCACACTCTCGCACCCCACACCCTCACACACACCCTCACCCTCACACACCCTCACCCTCACTCCCCCTCACCCTCACACCCCCTCACCCTCACACCCCCACACCCCCTCACACTCCCTCACCTTCACACCCCCACACCCCCTCACCCTCACACCCACTCACACCTCCTCACCCTCACACACTCCCACCCTCACACACCCTCACACACCTGCACACACCCTCGCACACCCTCACTCACCCTCACACACACTCACTCACCATCACACCCCTCACCCTCTCACCCTCACACACCCTCACCCTCACACCCTCACACCCTCACCCTTACTCACCCTTTCACCCTCACATACCTTCTCACCCTCACACACCCTCTCACCCTCACACACCCTCTCCCCCTCACCCTCACACCCCCTCACCATCATACCCCCACTCCCTCACCCTCACACACCCTCACTCCCCTCTCACCCTCACTCCCCCTCACCCTCACACACCCTCTAGCCCTCACACACCCTCTCACCCTCACACACCCTCACCCTCACACCCTCACACACCCTCACACACCCTCACACCCTCACCCTCACACACCCTGTCACAAACCCGCACCCCCTCACACCCCCTCACCCTCACACTGATTCACCCTCAAACACCCTCACCCTGTCACCCTCACCCTCCCTCACCTTCATACACCCTCACACCCCCTCACCCCCTCACCCTCACAGCCACTCACCCTCACACCCTCCCCCTCACAACTCCACACCCTCCACCTCACACTCCCTCACCCTCACTCCCCCTCACACCCCCACACTCCCACACCCTCACACCCCTCACCCTCACACTGTCACACCCCCTTACACCCCCTCACCCTCGAACCCCCTCACCCTCACACCCCCTCACACTCGCTCACCCTCACACACCCTCACTCTCACACACCCTCACCCTTACACACTCTCTCACCCCCACTCACCCTTTAACCCTCACACACCCTCTCACCCTCACACACCCTTTCACCCTTATACCCCCTCACCCTCACATCCCCTCACGCTCACATCCCTCACCCTCACATCCCCTCACCCTCCCTCACACCCTCACCCTCAAACCCCTTCAACTTCACCCTCACACTCCCTCACCCTCACTCACCCTCTCACCCTCACACACCCTCTCACCATCACACACCCTCTCAACCTCACACCCCCTCACCCTCACACCCCCTCCACCCTCACCCTCACACCCTCATACCCCCTCACCCTCACAACCCTCTCATCCTCACTCACCCTCACACCCTCACACCCTCACCCTCACTCACCCTCTCACCCTCACACACCCTCTCACCCTCACACACTCTCTCACCCCCTCATGCTCACACCCCCTCACCTTCACCCTCACACCCCCACACCCTCACCCTCACACACCCTCACTCACCCTCTCACCCTCACACACCCTCTCACCCTCACACACCCTTTCACCCTCACAACCCCTCAACCTCACACCCCTCACCCTCACACCCTCAACCTCACACTCCCTCACACTCACACACCCTCACTCATGCTCACTCACCATCATACCCTCACCCCCTCACACCCTCACCCACCTCACCCTCACAACCCTCTCACCCTCACTCACCCCCTCACACCCCCACACATCCTCACATCCCCTCACCCTCACACCCCCTCACCCTCACACCCCTTCACACACCCTCACCCTCACACACCCTCTCCCTAACACACCCTCACCTTCTCTCACCCTCACACACCCTCTCACCCTCACACACCCACTCACCCCCACATCCCCTTACACCCCTCACCCTCTTACCCCTAAACCCTCACCCTCACATATCCTCACTCACCCTCTCACCCTCACACACCTTATGACCCTCACACACCTTCTCACACACCATCTCACCCTCACACACACTCTCACCCTCACACCCCATCACCCTCACACCCTCACTCTCACACACACTCACCCTCAGACACCCTCAGCCTCACACACACCCTCAAACACCCTCTCACCCTCACAGACCCTCACGTACCCTCACCCCCACACCCCTGACCCCTCACACACCCTCACCCTCACACACCCTTACCCTCACACCCCCTCACACTCACACCCTTCACCCCCACCCGTCACCCTCACCCTCCCTCACCCTCACACCCCTCACCCTCACACCCCCTCACCCTCACACCCTCACCCCTCACACACCCCTAACCCTCACAACCCTCTCACCTTCACTCACCCTCACCCCTTCAAACCCCCATACCCCCTCTCCCTCACACCCACTCACCCTCACACCCTCACCCTCATACACCTCACACCCTCTCACCATCACACATCGTCACTCACCCTCACCCACCCTCACACACCCTCACTCACCCTGACTCCCCCTCACCCCCGCACCCACTCACCCCCTCACCCCCTCACCACCTCACCCTAACCCTCTCACCCTCACTCACCCTCACCCCCTCACACCCCCCACAACCCCTCTCCCTCACACCCCCGTACACTCACACCTCCTCACCCTCACCCCCTCACCCTCACACACCTCCTTACCCTCATACCCCCTCAATCTCACACCCCCTCACCCTCACACCCCCTCATCCTCACCCTCACACCCCCACACCCCCTCACACCCCCTCACCTACACACCCTCACACCCCCTCACCCTCACACTGTCACACCCCCTTACACCCCCTCACCCTCAAACCCCTCACCCTCACACCCCCTCACACTCCCTCACCCTCACACACCCTCACTCTCACACACCCTCACCCTTACACACTCTCTCACCCCCACTCACCCTCTAACCCTCACACACCCTCTCACCCTCACACACCCTTTCACCCTTATACCCCCTCACCCTCAAATCCCCTCACCCTCACATCCCTTCACCCTCACATCCCCTCACCCTCCCTCACACCCTCACCCTCAAACCCCTTCAACTTCACCCTCACACTCCCTCACCCTCACTCACCCTCTCACCCTCACACACCCTCTCACCATCACACACCCTCTCAACCTCACACCCCCTCACCCTCACACCCCCTCACCCTCACACCCTCACACACCCTCACCCTCACACACCCTCACATCCTCACACCCTCATACCCTGTCCCCTCACCCTCACAACCCTCTCATCCTCACTCACCCTCACACCCTCACACCCTCACCCTCACTCACCCTCTCACCCTCACACACCCTCTCACCCTCACACACCCTCTCACCCCCTCATGCTCACACCCCCTCACCTTCACCCTCACACCCCCACACCCTCACCCTCACACACCCTCACTCACCCTCTCACCCTCACACACCCTCTCACCCTCACACACCCTTTCACCCTCACAACCCCTCAACCTCACACCCCCTCACCCTCACACTCCCTCACACTCACACTCCCTCACACTCACACACCCTCACTCATGCTCACTTACCATCATACCATCACCCCCTCACACCCTCACCCACCTCACCCTCACAACCCTCACAACCTCACTCAACCCCTCACACCCCCACACACCCTCACCCTCACACCCCTCACCCTCACCCTCACACCCCCTCACCCTCACCCTCACACCCCCTCATCCTCATCCTCACACCTCTTCACACACCCTCACACACCCTCTCCCTCACACACCCTCACCCTCACACACCCTCCACCCTCACACCCCCACACCCTCACCCTCACTCACCCTCTCACCCTCACACACCCGCTCACCCTCACACACCCTTTCACCCTCACAAACCCTCACCCTCACACCCCCTCACCCTCACACCCTCACCCTCACACTCCCTCACCTTCACACACCCTCACTCATGCTCACTCACCATCATACCCTCACCCCCTCACACCCTCACCCAACTCACCCTCACAACCCTCTCACCCTCACTCACCCCCGCACACCCCCACACATCCTCACATCCCCTCACCCTCACCCTCACCCTCACACCCCCTCACCCTCACCCTCACACCCCTTCACACACCTTCACCCTCACACACCCTCTCCCTAACACACCCTCACCTTCTCTCACCCTCACACACCCTCTCACCCTCACACACCCACTCACCCCCACATCCCCTTACACCCCTCACCCTCTTACCCCTAAACCCTCACCCTCACATACCCTCACTCACCCTCTCACGCTCACACACCTTATGACCCTCACACACCTTCTCACACACCATCTCACCCTCACACACCCTCTCACCCTCACACCCCATCACCCTCACACCTTCACTCTCACACACACTCACCCTCAGACACCCTCAGCCTCACACACACCCTCAAACACCCTCTCACCCTCACAGACCCTCACGTACCCTCACCCCCACACCCCTGACCCTCACACACCCTCACACACCCTTACCCTCACACCCCCTCACACTCACACCCCTTCACCCTCACCCCGTCACCCTCACCCTCCCTCACCCTCACACCCCTCACCCTCACACCCCCTCACCCTCACACCCCTCACCCTCACACACCCCTAACCCTCACAACCCTCTCACCTTCACTCACCCTCACCCCCTCAAACCCCCACACCCCCTCTCCCTCACACCCCTCACCCTCACACCCTCACCCTCATACACCTCACACCCTCTCACCCTCACACATTGTCACTCACCCTCACCCACCCTCACACACCCTCACTCACCCTGACTACCCCTCACCCCCTCACCCCCTCACCCCCTCACCCCCTCACCACCTCACCCTAACCCTCTCACCCTCACTCACCCTCACCCCCTCACACCCCCCACAACCCCTCTCCCTCACACCCCCGTACACTCACACCTCCTCACCCTCACCCCCTCACCCTCACACACCTCCTCACCCTCATACCCCCTCAATCTCACACCCCCTCACCCTCACACCCCCTCATCCTCACCCTCACACACCCTCACCGTCACACACCCTCTCACCCTCACACACCCTCTCATCCTAACACCCCCTTACCCTCACATCCCCTCACACTCCCTAACATCCTCACCCTCACACCCTCTCACACCCCCTCACCCTCACACTTCCTCACACCCCCTCACCCTCACACACCCACACCCTCACCCTCAAACACCCTCACATCCTCTCACCCTCACACACCCTCTCACCATCACACACCCTCTCACTCTCACACCCCTCATCCTCACACCGCCTCACCCTCACCCTCACACCCCTTCACACACCTTCACCCTCACACACCCTCTCCCTAACACACCCTCACCTTCTCTCACCCTCACACACCCTCTCACCCTCACACACCCACTCACCCCCACATCCCCTTACACCCCTCACCCTCTTACCCCTAAACCCTCACCCTCACATACCCTCACTCACCCTCTCATGCTCACACACCTTATGACCCTCACACACCTTCTCACACACCATCTCACCCTCACACACCCTCTCACCCTCACACCCCATCACCCTCACACCTTCACTCTCACACACACTCACCCTCAGACACCCTCAGCCTCACACACACCCTCAAACACCCTCTCACCCTCACAGACCCTCACGTACCCTCACCCCCACACCCCTGACCCTCACACACCCTCACACACCCTTACCCTCACACCCCCTCACACTCACACCCCTTCACCCTCACCCCGTCACCCTCACCCTCCCTCACCCTCACACCCCTCACCCTCACACACCCTCACCCTCACACCCTCACCCTCACACACCCCTAACCCTCACAACCCTCTCACCTTCACTCACCCTCACCCCCTCAAACCCCCACACCCCCTCTCCCTCACACCCCCTCACCCTCACCCCCTCACCCTCATACACCTCACACCCTCTCACCCTCACACATCGTCACTCACCCTCACCCACCCTCACACACCCTCACTCACCCTGACTACCCCTCACCCCCTCACCACCTCACCCTAACCCTCTCACCCTCACTCACCCTCACCCCCTCACACCCCCCACAACCCCTCTCCCTCACACCCCCATACACTCACACCTCCTCACCCTCACCCCTTCACCCTCACACACCTCCTCACCCTCATACCCCCTCAATCTCACACCCCCTCACCCTCACACCCCCTCATCCTCACCCTCACACACCCTCACCATCACACACCCTCTCACCCTCACACACCCTCTCATCCTAACACCCCCTTACCCTCACATCCCCTCACACTCCCTAACATCCTCACCCTCACACCCTCTCACCCCCCTCACCCTCACACTTCCTCACACCCCCTCACCCTCACACACCCTCACCCTCACACACCCACACCCTCACCCTCAAACACCCTCACACCCTCTCACCCTCACACACCCTCTCACCATCACACACCCTCTCACTCTCACACCCCTCATCCTCACACCGCCTCACCCTCACACCCTCACAAACCCTCACACCCCTTCTCACCCTCACACCCCCTCACCCTCATACACCCTCACCCTCAAACACCCTCACCCTGTCACCCTCTCCCTCCCTCACCCTCACACCCCCTCACCCTCACACCCACTCACACCCCTCACCCTCACCCACCCTCACCATCACACACCCTCACCTCCACTCACCCTCACACACACTCTCACCCTCACACACCCTCTCACTCTCACACACCCTCAACCTCACACCTCCAGACCCTCACCCTATAACGCCCTCACTCACCCTCTCACCCTCACACACCCTCTCACCCCCTCACCCTCACACCTCCTCTCCCTGACACCCTCACACGCCCTCACACCCCTCATACCCTCACCCTCACACACACTGACACACCCTCTCACGCTCACACACCCTCACCCTCACACATCCTTACCCTCACCCGCACCCCCCTCACCCCTGTTACCCTCACCCTCCCTCACCCTCACACCTCCTCACCCTCACACCCCCTCACCCTCACACCCTCACACCCCCTCACCCTCATACCCTCACCCACACCCCCTCACACCCCCTCACCCTCAGAACTCCACACCCATACCCTCACAACCCCACCCCCTCACCCCTCACCCCCTCACCATCACCCCCCTAACCCTCACACCCCCACACCCTCGCACCCCACACCCTCACACACACCCTCACCCTCACACAACCTCACCCTCACTCCCCCTCACCCTCACACCCCCTCACCCTCACACCCCCACACCCCCTCACACCCCCTCACCTTCACACCCCCACACCCCCTCACCCTCACACCCCCTCACACCTCCTCACCCTCACACACTCCCACCCTCACACACCCTCACACACCTGCACACACCCTCGCACACCCTCACTCACCCTCACACACACTCACTCACCATCACACCCCTCACCCTCTCACCCTCACATCCCCTCACTCACCCTCACACCCCCTTACCCTCACCCCCCTCACCCCGCTCACCCTCACATATCCTCACACCACCTCCCCCCCTCTCACCCTCACACACCCTCACTCACTCTCTCACCCTCACACAACCTCACCCCTCACCCTTACACCCCCTCACCCTCACACCCTCACCCTCACACCCCATCACCCTCACACACCCTCACTCACACACCCTCACTCTCACACACCCTCACCCTCACACCCTATCACCCTCACACACCCTCACCATCACACCCCCTCACCCTCACTCACCTTCACACACACTCACACACCCTCGCCAGCACAGCATACAAAACATAGCATAACAAAACAAATCATAGGATAGCAAAACAAAACATAGCATAACAAAACAAAACATAGCATAGCAAAACACAACAAAACATAGCATAGCATAACAAAACATAGCATAACAAAACATAGCATAGCAAAACACAACAAAACATAGCATAGTATAACAAAATATAGCATAGCATAACAAAACACAACAAAACATAGCAGAACAAAACATAGCAGAACAACAAAACATAGCAAAACACAACAAAACGTACCATAGCATAACAAAACACCACAAAGCATACCATAGCATAACAAAACACCACAAAACATAGCATACATAAAAAAACATAGCATTGCAAAGCATAGCAAAACATAGCATAACAACAAAACGCAACAAAAAATAGCATAGCATAACAAAACACAACATAGCATAGCATAACAAAACAAAGCTCAGCATAGCATAACAAAACATAGCATAACAAAGCTTAGCATAGCATAACATAACATAGCATAACAGAACATAGCATAGCAAAACAAAGCATAGTATAATAAAACACAACAAAACATAGCATAGCATAACACAACATAGCATAACAAAACATAACAAAACACAACAAAACATAGCATAGCATAACAAAAAAAGCAGAGCATAGCAAAACTAAACATAGCATAGCATAACAAAACAAAGCCTAGAATAGCAAAACTAAACATAGCATAGCATAACAAAACAAAGCATAGCATAGCATAACAAAACATAGCATACCATAACAAAACATAGCATAACAAAACACAACAACACATAGCATAACAAAACATAGCAAAACACAACAAAACATAGCATAGCTTAACAAAACACAACGAAACATAGCATAGCAAAACAAAACATATAATAGCATAGCAAAACATAGCTAACCAAACACAAAAAACACTGCATAGCATAATATAACGAAATATAGCATAGCAAAACAAAGCATAGCGTAATAAAACACAACAAAACATAGCATAGCATCACAAAACATAGCATAGCATAACAAAGCATTGCATAGCAAAACATAGCATAGCCTAACAAAACATAGCATAGCATGAAAAAACACAGCATAGCATAGCATAACAAATCAAAGCATAGGATAGCAAAACATAGCATAGCATGACAAAACAAAACATTGGATAGCAAAACAAAACATAGCATAGCATACAGCATCACTCCGCACCACCACCGCATCACTCAGGGGCACCACAACATCACTATGCGCTACTACAGCATCATTGAACACCACAGCATCACACGTTCGCCATCACAACATCACACAGCGCCACCACAGCATGAATCTGTGCAACCATTCAACAACACCTGGTTCAAATATGTTCGCTCATTGTTTCAAACTTTATTACAATTGTAACAAAAAGATGTTAATATTTCACTTCTATTCTTGGATTTTCGTCACAATAAAATGCAATGAACATAATCTTCACAAAAGTTATTTACAAAACTTTAAGCTATTGCCATTATAAGTTACAATAACTTTCATTTAAGTATTGATTATTGAATTTTTTTTTAAAGCCATTGTTATTTGTAATATCAATACATGTAAGTCACGTAAATACAACACATATTGCATTACCAATGCTATAGGTGTCACATTTGCAAAAGTTATAACTATTGGCATTGTAAATGACAAAGCTATTAATTTAGCTATTTTCAAAAACAAAACATAAATAAAAAAATTGTCATTTACAATAATAATAGCTCAAACTTTCCTAATGTGAGACCTATTGCATTGCAAATGCTTGTTCTAATTGATAGGTCGACAAGCCCAGCCTTAATGTCAACCCATATGAGATATCTCTAGATGGTAAATAGTGTTTGAACTGAAAGCAAATAATCCTTCTTCTTTTCCCCACAGCCTGTACGTTTTTCTCCTACACCTTACCAATACCCAAGTTCATAACACAGGTGTACAGCCGGACAGCCCTCAAACACAAGACTCACATGAACAGACATAAGGAAGAGCAGAGTTTAATAACAACAATACCAGTCCAACAGTGCAGCAGCAAACACAACTTACCAGAAAACAAAATAACTAAGCAAAAACTAGAGATGCCTGTAAAATTTTGAGGACAATAAATCAACAAAAGTAGTTTTCACTTCAGAACATCAACTTTGAACCACTAAGGAAATGTTTGACAATGAAAGAATTCCATAAATTAGGTATGTCGTAATATGTACAGACTTCAGCCCCAAACAATGAAAACACTTCAAGCTCAATTACCACCTTTATAGATGTTTTGAAAATACACAAGCAAACACAACCAATCACAAACAAATTAAACATGCAAACATAAATAATATATTTTTTTGAAATGAGAAATCATCTAAACTGGTGCTTAGTGAACAAAATTCTATGGGTACTTAGTTTAAAGCTAAAAAATAAGAGGATCGGAGAGACATCTATGATTGTCATAGGAATTATTATAGATAACAATCAAACTACATACTCAAGAGGTGCATGTTTGAGTGTATGTGTTTGTGTACCTAGATAATTCATATTGTTTACTGAGAAATAGATGTCTGGAAAGTCATATGTGTTCCATTGAAATAAATTGAGTGCAATGTTACTATGAAAAGTAAACCTGCATATTTTTCATACAGATTAATATAATTTCTAGAAATACTCATTAGCATACCTCATATGTAAAACATGTTCCTCTATATTATTAAAGAAATGTAACAGCAGGGTTTCTTTAATCGGAAATCCACAATTTTAACCCTCTTCACCATAACCTTAAAAAGATTCCTGAAATACTTAACTCATACCCTTAAGCCCTATACCTTATACTCAATGTGTTAATCTCTATTCCCCTAATCCATTAACCCTACACCTAAAAGTGTCAATCCTAATACCGTATGTCTCACAATGTTAAACCCTAGCACCTATAACCGTCATAACCCTAACTCCTAACCTTTTCACTCCTTAACATTATACCCAAAACCCTTAACACTTAAATCTGTACCTCAAAATCTTAACTATTATCCCCTAAACCTCTAACCTAAAACCACATTACCTCACATCTATTCCCCTAATGCATAAACACTAGTCCCTGAACTTTAACGTAAAGTTTCATCATTTGTCCCCAGTATGTGTGTGTGTTTATGTAAGTGCGCATGGATTCTGAAAATACACAGGCCTTTGGAGGTAGCACAATGTATATATTCTATTTAAGTTTAATATTATCATAATGTTTTAGATTCAAAACATCACAGATATCCCATCCATCACATTTCAAGTGTATTATAATCTAAAGCACTTGTAACATAGGGGAAGAAGTATCTGTCACATTTTGACATTTTGACTGAGTATCCCATCCACAAACCTCTAAATAAGACCTTCATTCAAGCATTCTAACACATAAATGACCTTACCAGTTGTAGCAGTATTCAAGCTCACTAATAAATGCCAGTGTTTAAAGAAATTGCAGCTCTCACAAGCTAACACAGCTCCAACCGCCTCCTTCCAAGTCTCCAAGGAAAGTGACCACTGCGCCAAAGATCTAGAACTCTCAGTCTCAGTTTCCTAGGCAGCACTAATGGAGCCCTTATGACACTATCAGCAACCATATGTTTGTTATGTTTCTATTTCTGCTCCTTGGCAATGTTTGATGATGTCACACACACAGAATCTGGAGAGGTTGGAAGATGATTTGAGAATCCTGGTGTGTGGGAAATTCCAACAAACAAAAGAAGCAGGATTATCCTTAAGTAAAATGCAGAAAAGGTCATCGTCCTTTATATGGGAATGCCCACAAGCTTTCGAATTCAAGTAAAGCTTTGTTCCAGCGGCACAGTGTCACTGAAACCACGTCTGGACATACACTGTGTTACAGGAACAAAGCTATACCTATTTTATGAGCTCTAACCAGGGCAAAATCAGTCCTGGGTTACATGGTTCCGATAAGGGAGAATTTAGCCTTTTCTCATTGGAGCAGAGTCAAGAGTGATTTGCTTATGGTTGGATCCAAACTGAAGTGGCAAGGTATGGAAAATAATTATGGATTGGGATGCGGCCCGAGTAATTACCAATGAATGAGATTAATTCAAACATTCCATGCATCCCTAAATTAAAAACCTCAAGAGTCAGAGTCAAATCACAGCGCCAAGACGCCTATGGGCAATCGCGCGCTTTACAAATGCACAAATCAATCAAATCAATCACTTTTCTGTACACTTTAATGAAAAAGCAGACATTGTTTATTTACCATGTACATCATGGGAAGGGTTTCCTAATTTCCAGTTATATTTGTTGTCAATTCTTGTGGAGTATTGCTACTTTTTTTTAACATTTTTTAAACCATTTGAAAAACAGTGGCTATCAATTTGCACACTTTTTACATGTTGTAATAATTTTTGGCCTCTATTTTCTGGCGCTTACAGGGAATGCTGCTTTTATTATGAAGTATTTTTATACCAACATTGTTTGATATATCTTTGCTTTATTTCCTGGATAATGCCTCTGCACTAACCCTGTGCGGAGTTTGCGGAGTTGCACTACACGGCACTATGCGAACTGCAAACAAATCTCAGCCACATTACGCAGAGCAACGCGAGAGGGGGAGTATGATAGAAAAATGCCATTTGCAGTGATTTCACAGTGCCGGATGCTTGTCCGCACTGTGCAATCATTGCAAATGGCATCATGCACAGTGCAAGCGGTCCCTGCATTCCTTTTGTGCCGCTCAAGTAGATTTTGACTCAAGCACCAGCTTTCTCAACGTGAACAGACAGTTTCTCAACGCGAGCTGTCATGAGTATTTGCGACCACTTGCAAGAGAAACCTGATGCCCCCTGCATTGAGAAATCTCGCCAGGATGTTGATTTTCCAAGCTCGCGCTCGCCAACTTGGTGTTGAAGATCGCAAACTAGGTAAAAAACTCCGCTACGGAACTCAGTGGAGTTTTTCGGAATTCAGTGATCTCCGCTTAACGCAGAGTGCAGGAAACTCCGCAAACTCTGTGAGTGGAGCGAAGTTCACCACCCAGAGTTACTCTGCACTCACTAGCGGGTGCACCGTCGTGTGTGGGCAGGCTAGCATATATCTCTAGGCTCAAATTTCAAACAGACCATTACTAATGGGAGTGTTTAATCCTCTTGCATATTTATCTGCACTTAACACAACAAACGCTTTTAGGCAGTCCGTCTTCATCAATGATGACGGCGAACCTCCAAAATACTTTTGTTGCATAAAGTGCCAATAAATCTGAAAGGGGGCGTGGCTTGAGGCGTCAAGATGGCGGTCGCACTCTAAGAGTGCTCCGGACCCCCTCCGTCATCCGCCTCATCTTATCCCACTGCTGGCGACCATTGGTGCCTCAGAGTCCTGGGAACGATTCCCGTACCCGACCTGCAGCGTTCTGACCCCTCACGGGGCCGATCTGATGCCTGTGATCTCCTGCGGGCTCTCGGCTCCTTACGGCCTCTTCTACCCTAAGATGGCGGCCCTGTAGCTCCCGCTCCTGTGGCCTGGGTCCCCGCCTGGCTGCCCCTTCCCGCCCGGCTTACCTGCACTCCGCCGCGGGCGCTGACCTATCCTTGTGGTGTGCGGCCGAGCAGCGGCTGGAGACTGAGGGGTGTCCTCCCATCCTGGAGCCTGTGGAGTTGGTGGATCATCTCGGGAGCGAGTGGCGGGACTCGTCAACGGAGCGTGCCTGGAACCCGGGCGGCGGAGGAGAGGTGTCTCCTCTGTGCTCACCGGCGGCTGAGGGGTAGACCCGGCATCCTGCTGCGGGATCAGATTGTGGCCTGTCCCTCGGCGCGGATCCAGCGAGGAGGCGGTGGAGGTGCTACCAGCTGGCGCTCCGGAGGAGGTGAGTAGGTGGGGGAACGCGCTGTGGGCCTCCTCTCCCCCTGCACCCTTCGGCGGCTGTGTCGAGCCGTGCTGCTTCGAGCTCCGGTGCATGAGGCAGTGGTGGACGAGGTGTGGTGGTGCTGGGGGGCCGAATGGGCTGCCACTGAGGCCCGAAGTCGCTGTACTGCTGGTGCGGGCCCCATTGCGCCCTTGGTGTGGTCCCCTGTTGGGGCGCCCCTCCATCCCCCATCAACCTGCCTTGGATCCGCGGCCGTTGCCGTCCTGCAAGTTGAATGGGGTGGAGGAGCGGGGGGACGGAGGGGCTGTCAGCGGAGTCTGTGGACGTTCTTCCCCTGCGATGGAGCTGGGGGGCGGCGGATGACGAGACCTGCATTGAAGGAGGCTGCCTGTGTACAGCGAGGTCCTGGGGTGGGGGAGTGCCCGACTCTGAGGGCCCGCTGGGTCTCCTGGCCGGCCTCCACCTACGGGCTGATGGGCCCCCCCGCCTTCTTGCTGCCTGTGTGTTGAGAGGAGTGCCCTGGATTGGTGGGAGGCAGATCGGCCACTGAGTCGGGTGGCGCGCGTGGGTGCCTGAACCCCTTTCGCCTTGAGACTCTAGCTCTTTGAGCCGGTGGGGGGCTCCTGAGGCCCTGGGCCTGCTGGAGTCACTTGGGGAGCCGACGACACCTGGCACGGTATATTATCCTTGTGACGCCCGCCTTCCATTATCCGTGGAGTGGGAGGGAGATCGACTGTCACACCTGGCAGTGGGACCACAGCTGGAGCGCGGCTGTGTGCCCCCCCTCCGCCAGGGGCCGACCGCTCACACTTGAACCTCCGGGAGCATGGGCAAAAACCGCACCTCTCAGGTCCCTGGAACCTCCACTCAAACTACAATGGACCAGTTCACCAAGTCTGATCGGGACCTGGCGGTTAGGTCGGTGGAGGCGCCTGAAGCAGCCGGGGGAGACCTTTCCGCTATCCTACAGGCGATCAGTGCATCACAGGTGTCAGTGGAGGCCAAGATCGGGTAAGTGCGGGTGGATGTGGCGTTGATCCCGCAGGCCCTCCGTAATGCCACGGCCCGGATTACTGAAGCAGAGTCCCGCATTTCCACGGTGGAGGACGACGTGGGTGCTCTTAAATCCCAGGTGACGCGTCTACAGGTAGAGACTGGGGAGTTACACCGTAGGGCAGAGGACGCGGAAAAGAGAGCCCGCAGAAACAACCTACTCCTCCTGGGTTTTCCGGAGGGAGTGGAACAAGGATGCACTGATACCTTCATCGAGGCGTGGGTCAAGTCCTGGATCCCCAAGGAGAAATTCTCCCCCTGGTTCGTGATAGAGCAAGCCCACCATTACCTTGCTCCTAAACCCCCTCTCGGAGCCCCTGCCCGTCCCATCTTCCTGGACAGGGACGCGATCCTAGAGGCCGCCAGGATGCAGGGTCCAGTGCACTTCCAAAATTCCAGGATCCTGGTTTTTCCGGACTACTCTAGGGAGGTTCAGTCACAGCGCCGGTCCTACGACGAGGTCAAGCAGAAACTCCGTGCCATGGGTCTTCGTTACGGACTCCTCTTCCCGGGCCGCCTTAAGCTGATTTTTCAGGAAAAAACCTTTTTCTTTGACACCCCACAGGCAGCATGGACCTGGCTTACGGAGGAACGGCCCCTCCTTCCGGGGGCAATCCCGGTACCTGTCCTGAAACCGGTGGGCCGATCCGGCCGGGAGGCGCCCAAGGTGCAACGACGCCGAACTAGATCCAGACGTCGGGGACCCATCGGGGCGGAGCTCTCGGTCACCGGGGACGCAATCCCGGCGCTCCCCGAGTCAGACCCTGAGCCAGAGGGCTTCCTCCCCTGCTGTGGTGTCCTCCCTTATCGACATGGGCAGTGCCCCTGGGCCGGCGGCTACCCGGCGACGGGCTATGTCGGACTGGGATCTATCTGGAAGCCCTGTAATTCGTGGCTCTGGTGGGGAGGAGGGGGTGTGATCAGGATTCCTGTTGGTATGCCTTTGCCCAACCACTCTGGACCTGAAGGGGAGAACTTATTCCTGACCACGTGACCGGGGTTTTCCCTTGGCTCTGACAGCCGAATTAGCCAAGGACTACATTTGCACTGTTATCCTAAACTTGATCCATCTTATGTTTCTTGCTGTCCAAACATACTTCCAACTGTGGGCATGTATCCGTACATATGGAGGGGGGTCCGACTCAGCCATGTTCCTGCTTGACTGTAGCTAACCGTTTTAGAGTAGCATATCACCTTTTGCGGTGTAGTTAATAGTTGGGTTTTTGGGCGACAGATGCTTCCGCTTCAAAAGTGTAGGGTGGGGGAGTTGGGGGGGTTGGGTGGGACGGGGACCGTTGTCCCTTGACAGTTTGTTTTATTTAGCTGCCTACGGCCGCTGGTTGCAGTTCATCTTGCCATTTCCGATCCTCTGATTACTTCCCAATGGGCATGCAGATCACGTCCTTCCTTGGTTTTTTATTTTTGGCCGCCTACGGGCCGCCACTGGGGTTCCTACTGGCAGTTACCTACCTCCTTTCCCCGATTCCCAAGATTGATGGGCTGACCATCAAATACCGCGACTCCGATCCTGGGCCCGGGGGAAGGGAGGTGTTCCCCCCGGATGGGTAGGGATCCATGTTCTTATCCGGCCCTCCACAGTTTCTTCCCTTAGATGACCTCTATCCTTACTAGACCTCTCCACATCCTTTCTTGGAACCTCACTGGCCTCCTGGATCGAATTAAGCGTACAGTGGTCCTCCTTGCTGCTCATCGCCTTGGGCGGACATTCTATTTCTCCAAGAGACCCACCTCTTGGGTACACAATGCAACTTCCTTGCTTGATATGGCTTTGATAGGGTCTGGCACTCTGGGTTTGCACGGGGCTCCCGAGGGGTGGTCATCTTGCTGAGGAAAGGACTTTTTTTTACCCTTGTTAACGTCGAGTCGGATACACAGGCTCGATATGTGGTGGTTTTGGGAACCATTGAAGGGTGCCCCCTGAGCCATCTCTGCCTCTACATTCCCCCCCGCTCCTACCCCCTGCACTCCGGGGTCTTACTCAAGTGATCTCCTTCCTCCCACAGGGCCTTATGGTAGTAGGGGGGACTTCAACGCCGTTCTGCAGCCCCTGCAGGATACGACCCGGCCGCCATCTGCGAACATTCTCTCACGCTGGTCCTCGACCTTGGGTCTGTGTGATGTCTGGAGAATATGGAACCCGTGTACAGAACAATACACCCACACGTCAGCCGCCCACCATACTCACTCCCGAATCGATCTTATCCTGATTATGACCACGGACTGCCAGCTAGTGTCTGCGGCCGTGATACTGCCAAGGGGGATCTCAGATCACTCTCTCATCTCACTCCGCCTCGGGACCCCCCTGAGGGGTCCGCGGGCGGTCTGGCGAGTTAACTCCTGGTTCTTACAGGATACGACGTTGGTGGAGTCCCTTGACCAGGAGCTGCATATTTTTTTCTACACTAATACAGGCTCGGTTCCCTCGCAGGGGACGCTGTGGGAGGTGAGCAAGGCCGTTATCCGAGGGGTGGCCAGGGGATTGGTCCACGCGAAGCGGTCGGAGCGGATGACCCAGCTTGCTCACCTAGAATCCCGGGCGGAGCGGCTCGAGACGGCTTTGCTCAGGGGTGGCAAGGGGGATTCCTCCCAACAGCTGACTGTGGTGTGTGAGGAGATCCGTTGGGTGTCATTGGAATCTGCCAAGATGCTTTGGCGTTCATCGGTTGCCCGTATTTACGGGTGGGGGACAAGAATGGTAAGCTCCTCCACAATCTAGTGTCTTATCCCAAAGTCCACCGTATTATCCCTGAAATCCGTTCCCATACTGTGGCTCTCAGGGTGACGTCTTCAGCCATTGCTCAAACCTTCGCGGATTACTATGAGACCCTTTACACCGTCCGTCCCCCAGGTGCTTCCCTAGATGACTTGTTGGACGAGACAGATACCCGACTCCCGGGTCTCTTTCCAGAGGCGACGGAGGCTCTGGACCGTCCTTTCACCCTGGAGGAAGTCCAGGATGCTATCTCACTCTTGCATCCCGGGAAGACGCCTGGTCCCGATGGGTTTCCTCAAGAGTACTACGCGACCTTTCGGGATGTCCTGGCCCACCATTTGGCGGATCTTTTCCTCCACGTGGCGGAGGTAGGGGCATTCCACCACAAACGCCAATCCCACACTTAAAGACTTGTTCAAAAAAATGGAAAAACTTATAAAAAAGGAGCAATCCAAGTGGTGGGAAAATAAATACTTATCCCGTTATTTGAAAGTCGGTAGAGTACAGAGGGGATTGAGAATTTCATTGGCCCCAAGTTACGAAACACCTGATCCACAAATGCTTACGGAATGGGCGGAAACGAACCTAGATTGTTCAAGCAGACTTATGGCAATTCTGGTTCGTTTTGCTGAAAGCGACCGTGTAAAGATACAAGCTGAAATAGAACTACTCGAAACGGAAATACTAGGACTTGGGCCGAGTGAGCAGGCGGACAAATTCTGAAATGAGATGATGCAGAGAGTTAAGAAAGATGAGGAAATAATGAAGAAACGTAAAGCTTTTAAATTTGAACGGGTCCGCCTAGACTATCTGAATGGTCAAATTTTTACATACGCAAAGAAATATGAGATTGTAAAAGCTCGTGCGAGGAAAGTACGGCAGGCTAACGAGGGGAACAAGACTGTCTTAATTTCCTCGTCTGATGCTAGCCTGACATCTGGTAGCGAGGTGGAAAACGAAGCAGCAGGACCCTCCACGGTGGGGTCAATAAAGCTGTCTTTGGCGCAGGAGGTGAGTTGTCTGTGTCAAGACCGGCGCGATACTTTAAGACCAAGAGTCCTAGGGAAAACACAGGCAAACAACACCGGGCCAACCAAAAGCGGCACGCAAGGAGAAAATGTCGCCAGTACAAAACAAACCAACGCAAATCAACCAGCCAAGGGTCGTTAGAACAAATCGAAGCGCAAGGTAACTGTGAATTAAAAGGAAGGTCCATCATCAACCTCACTAACATCACTCTATCTGCCAAAGACGAAATGATCCTAGGTTTAGGATTATCATATTGTCCGCCATCAAACTTTAACTATGTGGATGCAAGAATGGATACATACCGTTTCGTACGCAAATTGAAATTAAATACATTCTTTCTTCTCCAACCAAAGAAAGGAAAAAAACAGATGGGGACACAAAACAGTCCCTCTTTGTTGGAAGTTGGGGATCGTTGTTCTTTTGATGAGATCTGGAGTTTACAACAGGAAGGTGAACCATTATTGGATTTGCCGTTAGTGACATCAAGGGAAGATCAAGGCATGAGCAATACTCCCTTTAAACCAAAGTCAACCTTTCAACCTGTTTTAACACATGACAATATAGACGTGTACCATGACTTAGTTACCAAGGAACTTAAACAGCTATACATAACCATCAACAAGAAACACAATGTGGCAAACAAAAAGAACCAATGTTACCAAAATCTAATAAAAAAAATGGAGTCAGACAAAAGCGTGATCGTCCGCCAAGCAGATAAGGGCGGGAACATTGTCTTATGGCCACGGGAAATGTATATTGCTGAAGCGGAAAGTCAATTGTCGGATTCTTCTTGTTATAGAAAAAGCAATTTGACAGCTTTGAAAGCTTCTTGGCAGGATCAAAACTTGAAACTCATGGCATGGAGAAGTGCTAAATTAATATCGAATGATGAATACAACTATATGAAGAAAGATTACCCTGTAATACCGACTTTCTATCTAATACCGAAAGTACATAAAGATATCAAATCACCACCTGGATGCCCAATTATATCGGCCATCAATAGTTCAACTGAGAACATCTCACGATATATAGATTTTTTTCCTCCAGGAATGGGTGAAATGCCTTAAATCATATGTACAGGACACTTCTGATTTTATCAGAAAAGTTAATAATGTTGTTTGGAGCGCTGACTGTTTACTTATAACACTCGATGTATCTTCCCTTTATACATAAATCAAACATTCTGATGGTATGAAAGCTGTGGAATTTTACATAAACATTAGACCGATTAATTTTTCTGCACATAACAAAATGTTGTTATCAATGATCCAAATTTGCCTAGAACAAAACTATTTCCTCTTCAATAACCAGATATACCAGCAGGTTAGGGGGTAGCTATGGGGGCCTGCTTCTCCCCGAGTCTAGCATGTCTTCACATGGGACTCTGGGAGGAGCAGATCCTAGGCGACGATCTGAGGGCAACTATGCAGAAACATGTACCACTCTATCTAAGATATATTGACGATGTATTCATGGTATGGCGAGGGTCATCAATAGAAGCTTATGACTTTGTGGAGGAATTGAACAACAATGGTTTAAATCTAAGATTTACCTCACATATAGACGCCAGATCCGTGTTTTTCTTGGATACTGAGGTATATGTTACAGAAACAGGCCTAGCCACCAGGTTACATAGAAAGCCCACTGCTGGAAACACAGTATTACATGCTTCCAGCCAGCACCCTCACCACCTGATCAGCAGTATCCCCTTTGGGGAGATGCTGCGGATCAGGCGGATAAGCCGTACGGATATAGACTGCCAAAAAGCTCAGGAGGAAAGCAAGGCACGTTTTTTTGTCCCGGGGTTATTCTGTCAAAACTATCCAGCGGGCAATCAATCGATCATTATCTGTAACAAGGGAAGAAGCATTGGCCATTAAGGATAAGTCCAAGGTTCCACTAACGGAAGATACGACAATTAGGCCCAGAGTTATCACCACATACAGTAAACAACATAAGGAAATTCGGCGGATTTTCTACAAAAATTGGAATTTAATAACGGGGGACCCTGTTATTGGGAAATATATTACAAACAAACCCAATATAACGTTTAGAAAATCCATATCTATGTCAGATAAACTAGTAAGTAACTTACTTGAGAAGCCGATTTCCGCTACATGGGGAGCCCTTAGTGGAGGATTTAAGAAGTGCTCCGTCTGCAAGGCATGTAGACATGGGTGTAATAAAACCCAATACACAGTGCCTTTTAAAAGCAATCCTGTACAAATCAAAAAACGCATGACATGTAGGACTGAATTTGTAGTTTATGTGCTGCAGTGCCCCTGTGAACTTCGGTATGTGGGTAGCACCCGCCTGCCTGTTCACAAGCGGATATTGCAGCACATAAGGGCCATCGTGGGAAAAGATCAAACATACCCGGTGGCCCGCCACTTTGAAAATCTACATAATAGTGACCCATCAGTTTTACAATACTATGCTATTGATTGTGTCATGCCACTCAAGAGAGGGGGTGACAGAGATGCTAAGCTCCGTTTATTGGAAACTAGGTATATTATAGAATTGGACAGTAAGACCCCGCGGCGCTTGAACGCGAGTGAAGATTTGGACACGTGTCTGTAGTAATAACATACCGAAGGTCTTCTAACAGCACTGTTACAATTCTTTTTTAAGTTTTATACCCAATCTCTTTCTGTAATCAAAGTACAAAATTAACATATAATGAACTGAACAAAGTCACACATAAGGGATACAGCATTGTCTTACAATCGAATTGGTGTATAAATTATTATAAAGGACCAATAACCGCCCTTCATATCCTTCCTAGATTTTATACATTTATTTTATGACTTTATATCACACAAATTTGCACTATTTAGCACTTTATTGGTGGGATTAACAATGAGGACTTTTACTTTTACAACTTGAGCTTATACTACATTGAAATGATTTGGTTAACAACCGACATATACCCTGTTATGATATTGATGTTTTCCAACCGGACCCTGATGTTTACAAAAAGATGGTTTTAATGATGATATTTATTAAGGCTTTTATAGAACTGTATATACATTATAAATTTTGCACACATTAATTGCGGGTGGATTGGACAATACAAATGTTTACAGTCGGAGGCTTTGTTTTAAAAATAGACACTTTGTCTTTTATTGTAAATAATGCAACTGTTTACAATTCTTTTTATATATATTTCTCTCTTGATTGTGAGTTTTTTTAAAATTGTAACAAATTATGCAATTTGTTAAATTATTTTTGCGTATTTTGCACTGCATATGTGTTGCACAAATCAACTTGTCCAAATTTGGAAAGCATGGCACTACGCCATTTATTTAATACAAAGAGAGATCGGTATGCTTACTGATCACTACAGGGTTAACAAGGGCAGGCTATGTACAACTAGCGCCACCCCTCTTTCATGAGCTCAATAAGTACCCTCATCACTTTCAAGCAATGTATCATGTGATCAAGCCTCTGGCTAGAGGCGAAACGCGTCATGTGGGTGCTATTCTGCTTCACGGAATAAATCACTGATTTTGCACCAGAATTGGGTCTGGCGTATTCATTTCAACAGTCCTAACAGTGCGACTGAGATGCAGCAGTGTCGAACGGAGTGAATGCAATATATATATATATATATATATATATATATATATATATATATATATATATATTACCTACTGGCGGTCGCCAGTAGGTATATATAGTTAGGATTTTTTCTCTATGGGTTTTTTGAAAATTCTATGTCTAATAACTTTGGCGTTTGTGGACGGAATTGGCTGAAATTTTCAGGAAAATGGCACATTTTGTTTCTGAGCAGCCCCTGGAAATTTGGGGGGGGTTCGTCAAGGGGGGGCCGAGACAAAAGGGGGGTCCCAAAACGTGTTTTTAACATTGAGTTTTCCATAGGGCGGTTGGCCTCACTTTTAGGCCGAACGGCTGAATGGATTTCCACGAAACTTGGCAAAATTGTAGGGACTGGTAGCCCGATGTGCCTTTGCTAGGTCTCAATATATGTGCTTCAGTGGATTTTGAGAAATTAACGTTCAAAAAAAGATATATATCTGTAACAGCGGACCAGGCAGCGCTCCGGTTCGCGGACTTTACGCGTTACGGAGCTTTGTGAAGCGAAGGTGATTGGTTCTCCGGCGTCTGTAAACATTCCAAACAGTCCGTAGCGGCCGCCATCTTGTCTCTCGGTAGGATCGAGAGACAAGAGGAGGCCAAAGCGAAGGGGCAAATAACCATAAGGGGGCATAGTAGATCCTCCCTGACCCTCTAGGTTTGATGTGGAGGTTTTAAAAGGGCCCCGCAGGGCAAAAAATAAATAAATAATAATAATCGAACAGCTGAATGGATTTGCACGAAACTTGGCAAAATTGTAGGGACTGGTAGCCCGATGTGCCTTTGCTAGGTCTCAATATATGTGCTTCAGTGGATTTTGAGAAATTAACGTTCAAAAAAAGATATATATCTGTAACAGCGCTCCGCTTCGCGTACTTTTCGCGTTACGGAGCTTTGCGAAGCTGATTGGTTCTCCGGCGTCTGTAAACATTGCAAACAGTCCGTAGCGGCCGCCATCTTGTCTCTCGGTAGGATCGAGAGACAAGAGGAGGCCAAAGCGAAGGGGCAAATGACCATAAGGGGGCATAGTAGATCCTCCTTGACCTGTAGATCCTCCTTGACCTCTTAGGTTTGATGTGGAGGTTTTAAAAGGGCCCCGCGGGGAAAAAAAAAAAATAATAATAATAATCGAACGGCTGAATGGATTTGCACGAAACTTGGCAAAATTGTAGGGACTGGTAGCTCGATGTGCCTTTGCTAGGTCTCAATATATGTGCTTCAGTGGATTTTGAGAAATTAACGTTCAAAAACAAGATATATATCTGTAACAGCGCTCCGCTTCGCGGAGATAAAATTATCTCTGTATTACCTAGCTGTTGATAACACCAGTTAGCGACCGCTAGTAGGAGATAGCGACCATCTTGGGCCCCACTTTGCATGTGAGTGATATTTATCACTAATGACATGCAAAGTGGGCATGCCAAGATGTTAGCGACTGGAAACAGTCGCTAACATCGCTATCTCCTATTACCAACTTTTGGAAATATTTGCGATAAGCGCGAATATCTCCAAAAGCTACCACCTGCCCTGAGCAGTTCTTAGCCATGTTATCCAATGGGAGGTGGATAACATGGCTAAGAGCATTAGCTCGGTAATGCATGAATATCGCTGAGTTTTCAGCGATATTAATGCATTGCGGTCGTTTTTTATCGTATTTGCGATAAACCTTGATAATAGCAAGGTTTATCTGCGATAATTTCTGACGATGCTTAGCGGTAAAAAATTCGTTGCTAAGCATCGTTAGGGATAAATATCGCTTAACTTTGGTAATATGCCCCAACGTCTGTTAACGTTCGATTAGAAGGAAATCAGGAAGTGTTGAAAAACATTGTCTGCGCCATCTTGCCTTTTTTCAAATGCCACACTTTTGTCGTGCACGGCAGTCATTTTAGATGCCTTGACCAGACCCACTCTCTGCACGCTGTCGATCCTTAGCATGGCTCCCCACCCTCGCAAGCATCTCCCCCAGGCAGTGGTCACCCCCGCTCTCTGTCTTATGCATGGGTAATAAACCACCCCCCATCTGCGCTGCTCTTCCCTGAGAATCACACCCTGTGCCCGCCCAACACCTCCCTTTCGCCCTATTCACTACCGCACCCTCTGACATTCCTTTTCCTCTGTGTCCGATTGTCCAGGCCGGTCCTAGGGTATCAGCTAGCCCTGCAGATGTAGTTTATGGCCCCAGCTGTAAAGAATCACCCCTCTTCAAAGGAGTTATAGTAGATCAAAGCCCACACTCGATGAGATCCGTCACAGCAGACGCGTTCCTATTATCTGAAAACCATCCTGTATTGTGATTGGGGAGGGGACCGAGCCTGAAGCGGAAGATTCCAGGGATGACTCTTTGTACATCAAAGTTTTTACAATTATGTGTCACATTAAAAATATATAGCACTCCAACAAAGTAGTAAGATTATAAAACTTTAATAACTTATAAATATATACAAGAAAACAAAAACAGTAATAACATATAAACATTTTTAGGGAAAAACAACGAAGTAGCGGTCGGCTGTGCGAATAGTCCCAACGCAGCACAACGTCCAGATTTCTGGACGGCACCCAGGTGATGTTGCCTGGGTGCCGCACTGATTTCGGCATCCGGCGTGGGGCGTCGCGGGGGGTGGGTCATCAGTAGCAAACTGTTGTGCGAATAGTTCCAAGGCAGCAGAACGATGGCACCAAGGTGATGTCCAGTAAGTTGCCGCACTGGTTTTGGTATCCTACAATGCTGCTCCGAATAACGGCGTGGGGCGCCCCGGGGGAGGCGGCGTGAACGGGCCTCTCCAGGTGGAGTTTTGTCTGTTGTAGTGGGGCACCCCTTTACCGTTTCAGTTGCCATTCCGTCCGCTTTTGGTCCACTGTGTCAAAAGCCGCAATTTAGCTGAGTTGCGCCCACTCTTGCGGTGCAGCGATAGGCGGCTGTCACAGGACTCTCAAAATGGCGGCAGGCTGTTTCCTTTTTGGGCCTGGTCCACTGAAATGGCCCTGGGACACCTTGGAAATCGGACGTTTGTCTGCTAGGTCTTGGACCCCATTCTCGAAAGCGTCCCCTCCGCCTTGAGGATTCATCAAAAGTTTTGGGGGCCCCCGACTCCTGCAGGCTTCTGGTGGGGAGCGGCTGCCATGATTGCTCGCGGAATGACCACGACGGAGCCACGAGATGGTGGTGCTTTCATGGTGACGCCAGCTTCAGTCTGAAACATCCAGAAACAAGGTGGGGCTTTCATCGTTTGGGGAAAAAAAAAAGTTGTCATCCAATGAAAAGTGTTGTTTTTAGGTCATATGATCAAGCCTTCCATCATTAGGAAACCAAAAGTAAAATGAACCAATGAAAAGTTTTATAAACAAGTCACATGACCTGTTATGCGGCATAGGGTATAAAATGCGGAGAAAATACGTTGGCACGTTAGGCGGCGTCAGTAGCGGACCGATGTGCGAATAGGCCGAAGGCAACACAACGCGCCAAGATCCGTATGGCACCGAGGTGGTGTCCAGCAAGTTGCAGCACTGGTGTGGCCATCCTACAATGCTGAAAGTCGGCGTGGGGCGCCCTGTTGGCCTGTGAGTTCGCGTTAGTAGCAGACCGATGTGCGAATAGGCCGAAGGCAGCACAACGCGCCAAGATCCGGATGGCACCGAGGTGGTGTCTAGCAAGTTGTCGCACTGGTGTGGCCATCCTACAATGTTGAAAGTCGGCGTGGGGCGCCCCGTTGGCCTGTGAGATGGCGTCAGTAGCGGACCGATGTGCGAATGGGGCAAAAGGCAGCGCAACAATATTTTCTGAATAGAAGACACCACAAGGCGCTGAGATGCCAAGATCCGGATGGCACCGAGGTGGTGTCTAGCAAGTTGTGGCACTGGTGTGGCCATCCTACAATGGTAAAAGTCGGCGTGGGGCACCCTGTTGGCCTGTGAGATGGTGTCAGTAGCGGACCGATGTGCGAATGGGGCCAAAGGCAGCGCAACAATATTTTCTGTATGGAAGATACCACTAGGCGTTGAGATGCCAAGATCCGGATGGCACCGAGGTGATGTCTAGCAAGTTGCTGTACTGGTGTGGTCATCCTACAATGCTGAAACTCGGCGTGGGGTGCCCCATTAGCCTGTGAGATGGCGTCAGTAGCGGACCGATGTGCGAATGGGGCCAAAGGCAGCGCAACAATATTTTCTGAAGAGAAGACACCACAAGGCGCTGAGATTCGGTTACCACCGAGGTGATGTCTAGCAAGTTGCCGCACTGGTGTGGCCATCCTACAATACTGCTCCGAATAACGGCGTGGGGTGCCCGAAGGGGGGGGGGGGAGGCGGCGTGAATGGGCCTTCCTAGGTGGAGGCTCGTCTGCTGTAGTGGGGCGCCCCTTTACCGTTTCAGTTGCCATTCAGCTGAGTTTCGGCTGCTCTTGATGCTACAGCGACAGGCGGCTGCAACAGGACTCTCAAAATGGCGGCCTGTTCTTTGGATTTGGGCCTGGTCCACTAAAATGGCCCTGGGACACCTTAGAACTCGGACGCTCGATTTTTTTTTCCTTTCCTGTACATGCAAAAAAAGGTAAATGCCCGGTACGTTACACGCTTCATCTGCCACGATGTACTCTCCAGAGGAACCGAAAAAAAATATAGTTATGGTAACTATACCATGCAACATCATATGGAGAGGTGGCACCAATTAATTATAGTGCTGCATAAAAGAGAGATTTGGAGGAGAACCCCCGACCTGCCAGTACATTCATCAAAGAAGTGGCACTGACAGCATCAGAGGCAAGGGAAACGGTCCCAAATATTTAGAAGAACTTTGGAAAGATTAAAATGACATGTTTAGATTGTGGCAAATTAATTTCATGTGGACAGATGAGTGTTACTCTAATAAATACAGCATATGAACATCATCATAGTCGATGGTTGGTAGAGACATTTTGACTATATCCTGGACCTGCCCGTCCTCGCCCAAAATGGCGCCGGAATAAATGGGACTCGTAACTCCTTGTTGTGTACTGGTTGCAGAACCTTGAAATCACGAGATACGTATGCAGTTTTGAAGCACATGGCGGGCGGGGACGAGAATTGATTGAATATTTCGACATCCCTATTGATATTAAGTTCTGATGTGTTATTGATTACTGTACTATTGAAAGTTCGAATTAACATCACCCATGGTACTTGCCCGCAAATGTATATCTAGATAATTTTATTGTAACTGGCCCTGTCGTATTTTAATTATAAAATATACGTCCACCGATTCCGCAACTGTTAGACACCTTAGTTCTTGCAACCTAATGGCCCGCCCGTTACGTTCCTCTACAGTGTAAATGTCTACTCATCATATACGATTACAGTTTGCTCCGTGGCCGGCCCACGTGGTTATAGGCTTGTATTTGTATAATGAAATTTTCACAATAAAGGTTTTTAAAAGAAAACATGGTAGTAGTATATACATTGGTAAAGTTTTTAATAATAGTCACTGTTTTAGAATCATTAAAAGGCAAGTGAAATAAAGCAGACCAATTACATGAAGGGTAAAAGGTATAATACGCAGGAACGCAGTAAAGATAAATGGTCTAGGGCTGTTGTGTTTTCTACTCCTGC
Organism: Lissotriton helveticus; assembly: GCF_964261635.1. Taxonomy (NCBI): domain Eukaryota; kingdom Metazoa; phylum Chordata; class Amphibia; order Caudata; family Salamandridae; genus Lissotriton; species Lissotriton helveticus. The sequence continues at coordinate 705,435,187 of NC_136073.1, forward strand.
AACATAAAGTGATCGATAAGAATCTCATATTCAGGCGTATCGGCGACTAAGACAGCAGGTCGACCCTCTTTTGCTCAACGGCTCCGTCATGGGACGAAGAAACGCTCTTTTTCTCGAAAAAAGAATATATTTTACTTGCAGGACAGTTGTAAATTTTCCGGGAAAGTACATTAGCCTGGAACATTATAACATATATTTAAGAAAAAATAATGTTCGGAAGTAATAAAAAGCGTAATTTTTAGGTCATATGACCAAGCCTTTCATCATTAGAATAAGAAAAGTAAAATGAACCAATGAAAAGTTTTATTAACAAGTCACATGACTTGTTATGCTTACGTTACGCGCTGCGCGTCGCTCCCCGGATGACTTCCGGATGCGCTAACGCGGCGCGTCATATGACGCATTACGCGACAACGCAGGTCCAGAATATAGTCAAAATGTCTCCACCAACCAGCGGTCGGAACACAACCCCTTTCAGCAGGCTAAATAGTTCTGTTAAATGACAACAGAAGGGACAGGCAACAAGAACCATCAGTCAAAGAGGGGAGGGCTAGTTCTTCTCTACCGGGTTACATTGGGGCGCTACCGGAACTGATCGAATTGGTAGTCTACAGTGTTTCTGGATGTTTCAGACTGAAGCTGGGGTTAGAATGAGAGCACCACCATTTCGTAGCTCCGTCGTGACCATTCCGCAACCAATCATGGCAGCCGCTCTTTATCGTTATTTTGGGCGGGGTGGGTGGCGGAGCCGAGCTGTTTTGCAGCCATCATTGTGTGGAGTTCAGTTCATCTCACTAATTTCGTATTTGTCATGAGGGGTTGTTCCTAATGTTTCTATTTTAGCGAGGTCAAAAAGAGATCCCATTAGTGGCCTACTGATTTTGCTCGATTCCTTTTCTTTTTTTTATACGATTTTTCGTTATCTGCAAAGACTAAACAGAGTATTGCGACTCTGTGTTTGTTTGTAAATAGAGAATGAACCAAAGAGAACCAATTCTAAAACAGTAAATGCTTGGATAACAATCAATCAAATGGAGAGAGAAGCAGGCACGACGTATTACAACGGGGGCAAAGGCCTGCGTTAACTACCTTTCACTATCTGCAAAGAGAGAGTACTCCTAATAGAAATGAGGGGGGGGGGCACCATTCAAAGCAGATCAGTGTGCATAAACACGAAAATGTTTTCACTTACCACGTACTTGACATTCGACAGCTTATGATATTTGCTATTAAAAAACCATTGAAATTCACTGAAAAAACCATAGGTTATAGACCATATATAGTTAGGAATTAGCATTTACAAAACCTTGAAAATTCACTGAAAAAACCATAGGTTATACACTATATATAGTTAGGAATTAGCATTTACAAAACCTTGAAAATTCACTGAAAAAACCATAGGTTATAGACCATATATAGTTAGGAATTAGCATTTAAAAAACCTTATTTTACTCACACAAAACCATTGAAATTCCATATATAGTTAGTTGCACTAACTATATATCGCGCACCCGCAATCCACTGCTGATGATGTCACATATTACATCATTCATGACATGGTCAGTGACATCACTGATGACATCACTGATGACATCTCAAATGACATCACTGATGACATTACTGATGACATCTCATTTGGCATCAATGACCACATTACTGATGATATTATTCATGTGAGAATACAATGCATCTCCTCACATTTTAATATAACCTCTGTTACACCCAGTGTTAAGTACAGAGTATAATTTTTGAAACCATTGACACACCAATACTAGTTACTACATACGTACTCACTGATTCCTACGTCTACACACACATTCACTCATTCACCCATACAATCATTCATACATACAATCACTCATCTTTACAACACTATCATATGCACTCATACACCTATACAGACACTCACACTCTGCCACTCATCCATGGAGTTACTCACACACCTAGTCAGTCCTGTAAAGATTCAATCACATTTCCATTTTCTAATCTATACAGTTAAACATAGAGCACCTTACGTTTTCAACCATATACTAACACATACTTACTCTCTTATACAATCATTGATACAAGTACACATTGATCTGCACAGAGTCACACACCTCCCAGCCAGCCACACACACACTCAGTCTCCCATGCAAATACTTGGGCAATCAATCAATAACCCATATAGTTACTCATATAGCTAATGATCAACACATGCAGCAGTTTACAGAACAACAGACATAATGATGCACAAATTAAGACAGTTTAGTCACTAACCCATGCACTCAGTGAGACACATTTAATCACTCACTCATACATTCAGTCATGCAGCTACTAAATCCTTCGTCCAGACACTTATACATCCACTCATTCTTCAATATGTAAGACATATTTTAACTTTACAGAAACATACAGTCACTGGATGTTGTCATCAGTGATGTCATCAGTGATGTCATTTGAGATGTCATCAGTGATGTCATCAGTGATGTCACTGACCATGTCATGAATGATGTAATATGTGACATCATCAGCAGTGGATTGCGGGTGCGCGATATATAGTTAGTGCAACTAACTATATATGGAATTTCAATGGTTTTGTGTGAGTAAAATAAGGTTTTTTAAATGCTAATTCCTAACTATATATGGTCTATAACCTATGGTTTTTTCAGTGAATATATATATATATATATATATATATAATTTTTTTGTCATTTCTTAGAAATTGAAGGCAGGGCTCTCTTGCTTTCAAAACCATTTGAGATTTAGCTGTCTTTCCAGACCATTGTTTTTGCAAAAAAAATCTACATAAGGTGCATATATCTAGGGGCACATGGTCAGTGGGCTTTATCCTGTTTCCTGTTAAATTATCATTAACATTTTACTTTCATCCTTTATTGCATACTGAATTGACAGGAGCTCTGTCCCCTTTAAGTACTGGCTTCCTTCACTTTGAGTGACTGCACAAAGCCTGTGGATATTGTTCTCACCTACCTAAGACAGTTCCTTTCTGTTCAGTGACAAAGCTTATTCATAGTGTATTTTATTTTATATATTTTATATTACCCTTAAATAACAGCTATTTATTTTCCCTGCTAATTAAGGGCTTGCTTGGTTGGCTATTTATTAATGTCCGGGGTGACCAGATGGCTCTACACCAACCAGAACACTACTTTCCATGCTTGGACTTTACTTTTACTTATCATTGTCATAAGGCGTGTTTTTACGATTACCTCAATTAAAATGAACTAATACTACAACTCCCAGAATGCGTGACTATGAAAAAGCAAAGCCCAAGAATGGAAAAGTGGTGCCCCAGTGACAGAAACTGACCTCCTTCACAAATAACGATAAAATGCTTAGCACAACTGAAAAGTGTAATATTTTAATAGTATCACTAATAAAGGAGCCATGCCTGTGAATATTTATTGTGATAATGTAGCAACCACATTTATGTAGCTACATTTTTCCATATTATTTTGTGGCCCAAGCTTGCAATAAAAGCATTCAAAAATAACAATCACACCAACAAAGACCAGACCAATTAGCTTTGCCAATGCTTGTTTGTAATGAAAATAGCAATCATTACTCTCAGTTATAGCTCTTTTTATTATTTATGGGGAGTCAGGCTTGTGTTGGACTTTGCTGGCTTCTGCAAGTTTAAGGCTTTTTTTGAAAGGGACCTCTGCTTCTTATTAAGTCGAGACGAGGCAGCGATTGCATTGTCTCTTTGAGGCATGTTGCAATACACTTTTGTGAGCCCACAGTCTGCCCATCACTTGTTATTTGTGACTTTGATTGTCTTTCAAAAAGACTTGCTTGCTAGTGGCTAATCTTTCCTCTCTGTCCCTCATTGTTGTCATTTGTTTCCTCCCATGGAGCAGCGCCCAACTACTGGTATCTTTACACTTTGGTGCTTATCTGTTCATGGCAGGGCACTATTATTTCTTTCTTTCTTGCTCGTCTTTGTTGAAACTTGCCTTTTTTGTATTCCTCATGTGGCACCCTGAAGGCATAGTGAATCTCCTTTTTATTTATATATTTTTTACGCCATGAAGTGAGCGTGCATTTCTGAAGCATTTAAGAACTATTTGTCATTGGGAAAGGAGTGTGTGAGCACTTTGGAAAGCTGTTTGCTTATTTGCTTGAAATGTGCATGTGCGATGTATTTTAAGCAATTAAACAAATATGTTTGTCCTCTTAGTGTTTGTGTGCTTTCTTTCTTAGATAAGCACAATGGCTACAGCACTCCATGAGCGTGTTAGTGTTAATCAGCAGTCACCTTTGCATGCTTCTCTCCTCCCCCTCCCCTGTATGTTGCTCTGAAGTACCGTGGCCTTCTGTGTACCTCCGCTTCACATTGCTGTCTCACCTGTGTGCTTCTGTCCCCTCACCTGCACCCATATTGATCTCTCTTGCATGTGTGGTTATATGCCCGCCATCTCTTCCGTGTGCTTTTCTTCACCAGTCATGTACCCGGTTTAGGCCTGGTAGGAAATGGTGCCATTTTCACACATACACTGTCTTTTTCCTAAAGTTACCTTCACTTTGTCACATCGACTTTTGACACACATTTGCATTTGTGACACTTGGGTTAGTTTCTACAAAAAACCGTCCTTGATGACACAAAGGACTTCATGAGAACACTATCACACAGCCTTGGCCTTATGTGCATGGCCGCCCTCACTTGCTTGATACAAATGTGTTATTACGTACAACAACTTGAATATCAAGGTGTGATTGAAAGTTGCACCTCTTCGATGAATAATCCTCTGTTTCCAGTAATGAAACTAGATCAATCATACTGTCTAGTATTAGATTACAGGCATTTGAATACAACTACACAGTGCACACTAAAGAATAACATTGTGCGGAAAAAATACAAAACAACACTAGACCTCTCAAATAGATTTTTCTGCCAAAATGTAGCACCTGGAAGCATATATTTGACAGCCTTCACGGCACTAGGTTCTCAAAAACAATTTTGCCATTTATCACAGAATAGTACATGGCTGTTTTCAGCTAGTGTCACAGAACTACTTGAAAACTTTGGTGACCAGGCATTGTCATATGTCGATGATATATACTTAATGGACGATGACCTGATGGAACTCTTGACCAGAGTGGACCGCATAATCTTGGGATTTGCTCATGTGAGCTATAGATTAAATGTTCAAAAATCAAAAATTGCTCACCACTGTATCCTGTATCTGGGATACGATCTGTCAAGTGAGGGCAATAGCCTGGCAGTGTATGTTTTTTGGAAAAATGTGCTTGCCCCAACCTCTGACTACTTTTTATTTTGGCAGACCATACATTTTTCATTATGCAGAATGGGTAAAACCATCCTACGACGATATTCATCCAGACTGTCGAAGCACACATTGGATATAAGAGCACATGTAAATCTTACTTTCCAGTCACGCTGACATGATAGCTTCCAGACATTTGCACACATGTGTAAACACAACGGTGATCTGTGTAATAGCAAATGCATCAGGGTACACATATGTCATGTTCAATGAAGGTGACACAGTACCAATTGCATATAAATCGCATCGCCATACCAATGTGGAAATGCATTTTGCACCTACTGAAAAAATACTGACAGCAGTCAGAAAGTGTGCCCTGGCTTAAGGGAATATATTATTGTCACGAGCCCGGTACCGACCTTAGAGGTGGTTACCAGAGCTAGTGTTCCAGATGCTAAAGCTCTACATCCGAGATGGTGTAGTACTTCATGAATTCATACATCGTGAGACTGTGGTGACCTTTGACTCTATGTGTTTTAAATGACTCCATTTTGGATGTACAACATCATTTTTGTGCTCTTGTATGATTTCATTTCGTGCCTTCTTGCAGTTTCAGAGAGGGATGTTTTTCTTTCTTCGGAGCACTTGAGCAAAACAGCCTTGCTGGAACAGAACGTGTGGGATCTGCGTTTGAGGGTGTAAGAGAGGAATGTACTTTTCCGTCTCTGAATCAAAACATGGAGGGTTGGCCAGCTTCCATCTTGACCTCAAAACACACCGGTATGGTTAGCCTTGGTTTTGAAATCGATGAAGGGAGGGGGACATTTCTAGAAGTCTCTCTCTGTGTTAGTAAAAACTATTAAAGACAGGAAGTTTTGGCACTCATTCAGAAGCACACTTGTGGGGTGGGTCACCATCACAGGAAAGTTTTTTCTGTCCCATTGATACTTCTGAATGTCTGAAAAGGGCTTCCCAGTCAAACTGACCAGAATGCTGAGTTCAACTCAATAGGTGATGTATAAGATATAAGTTTAATTGCTCTGTGATATTTTAATGTTGTGTAGATATGCTCTTTATATTTGAGTCTTTCATTTAACAGTGTTTATTCTTGGCATTTGACAGTACTTGTTTCTTGCATTGGACATCCATTATTATATGCTTATGTTTTACTCCCTTGCATTTGACTTGTGAGTGTTCCATTATTAATATTTGCATGTGTTTTACTTTTATTATCTGCTTGTGTTTTATCTCATGCATTTGATTACTTGTGAGTGGTTTTTTGGGATAAACGATATTATTGGGTTTTAACTGCCACTGGGTGGCCAACAAGAACAAGGCACATATTAGGTAGATAATATTGTGTATAATAGTTTCAACCAATCAAACCTAGACAAATACCAAGTAAGCTATTGAGTACTACTCATGTCACAGTTGAGATACAATCCATCAAAGGTGCAACCATTTTCCCAATACACATCCATACTTTTAGGGGCAGCCCCATGCCTCAGACACCACCCTCTCCTGTTGGGCACACCAATCAACCCCACAACGCCACATTGCAAAGGTTGGAGGGGCGGGGTTCAACCATTTTGCCACAATGTCATACTTTGTCATCAGAAAGCCGTAACCAGGAAGGTCTTCTCCGCTCTGATACCTCCGACCCCCTCTGTTATTCCCAGAAGGATCAGGTTGGGGAGGAGGGAACCACCCATCCCAGCACCTCTGTCAGGTCTTTTATTACTGCAGCCCAGTATGTTTGTATGGCCACACGGGACCAAGTCATGTGGAATAAGTCCACAGGTATGGTTGCGCATCTGGGACAAGCGACATCGGATTGTAAACCAGCCCTTTGCAGACGCGAAGGGGGGAGGTACGCCACTCGGAGGTAGTAAGTGTGTATCCGTCATAGTTTGGAGGAGATGGTGTGTTCACCGGGAGCCATCAGGGATTCGTGCAAATCTTCCTCTTTTAGCGGGCCCACCCAACCCTCCCATAAGGGTGCGGTAAATTTGTAAGACCCCACCATGTCCCAAGTTACCGATCAAAACATTAGCTTTTAGTGGGTTAAATTTTGGGAGGGGTTCTATGTTGAGTATGTGGGTGTTGCGGGCATGTCTGAACTGGAGATATTTGTAGAATTGAGAGCGTGTAAGGGTAAAAGTCTACTGAAGATTGGTGAAGGAGCGCATGTGTGTTCCTGACCGTACATTCCCTAATCAGGAAATCCCGATGTCATCCCACGGTTTGAAGCCCCTAAGAGCTGCCACCTCTTTCAACCAGGTGCCATGCCATAGAGGAGTCTGCTGTGTGACCCGGCCTATAAATTAGAACTCTCACTGCTTAGCTTTACCACCTTGCAGGCACTGCTATACCATGCCTGATCCTCTCCTGAATGCCCACGGTCACACGGGTAGTCGTCTTGGCAAGGGGTGCCACCTTACGCCACATGCAATGGGATGGTATACTCACACAGCACTAAGAGATATCAAAAAAGGGAGTGAAGAGGTGGTGCAACTCGGCACCGCGGTGGGCTAATCCTTCTCTTATGAAAGTATGAGTAGGGACCGGGTATATAGATCCCCCTGTCACTCACTAATGTGCTCCCACAGATGGAGAGTGTAATGTATTATCAATGTGTATAGATAAACTTTATAGATACACGTGAAAAAGCTAGATCAGAAATACTGATGATATAAGCTTTTGAAATGAGGAGGCAATGCCCCATGAGCCAAGCTGGGCAAAGGGTACAGAGGGTCCAATCAACCCCTACACCTCAGTGCTTCCTCCTTCGTCAGTGGCTTCCGTGGTGACGGAAGCCACTGACGAAGGAGGAAGCACTGAGGTGTGGGGGTTGATTGGACCCTCTGTATACCCGGTCCTGACGAAGGGGCATGTCGCCCCGAAACATGTTGACCCACACAGGAGAGCAAGACTAGTAACCCGCTCTTGCCCTCCGCCTCACCCTTTTTAACGATACCAGCCAGTGCCTATTAAATAGTTTTTTCTAACACTAGGCCAGGTATCTTTTAATCTCACTCGTATCACTCCTGACCCCACTGACACTCACCTCATTTTCACTCACATAGCACTCACAATAAAAAGGTGCTCCGGCGTAGTCACTTGTCGCAGCACTGCCCCGTCCCGCAACGGGGGCGGGAAGACCCCGATGATGAAGCATGACACCAAGGGCCCTTTTGGTGTGTGAGGGGTATTTTAACACACTGAATATATTCCAACAACATCGGAATATCTACTGATTTATTTTCAGGTGGTCTCTGTTGATTACTCATACTTTCATAAGAAGAGGATTAGCCCACCGCGGTGCCGAGTTGCACCACCTCTTCACTCCCTTTTTTGATATCCCTTAGTGCTGTGTGAGTATACCATCCCATTGCATGTGGCGTAAGGTGGCGCCCCTTGCCAAGACGACTACCCGTGTGACCGTGGGCATTCAGGAGAGGATCAGGCATGGTATAGCAGTGCCTGCAAGGTGGTAAAGCTAAGCAGTGAGAGTTCTAATTTAAAGGCCGGGTCTAACCACCCCCGTTGAACCAGTCGTGGGCAACGAGGATGTGAGAGGCGAGATGATAAAGATATAGGTTGGACATGCCCAGTCTGCCATCACAGGGACCACGTTGGCAGTAGAGGAGTGCCAGCCATGGCCGTGAGCCTCGCCAAAGTCGGTACGGGTGTCTCCTTCTAGTTTTTGGAACCAGGACCTTGGAATCTGGAGAGGAAAGTTGAGAAGGATGTAGAGGAAGCGGGGCAGTATAATCATTTTGTACAGGGCTATATGGCCGATCACATTAAGGGGGACATTTTGCCACTTGGTCAGGTTAGCTTTAGCTTTCTGGAGCAACGGTTGTCATTTCAGGGCACAGGTGAACTCTGGGTGCAGTGCCTCCCATACTTCTAGGTATTTGAAACTTAGTTTGCGGAGAGGGATGGTCGACTGCCAGACAAAACAGTCTGGCAAAAGGGCCAGGGGACCAGCACCGATTTGGCTGAGTTCACTCTCAGTCCTGAGGCTGACTCAAAGGCCTCAAAGAGGTGAAGGCATCAGGGGCCGCTCTTTGTTGGGTGTGCCAGGTATAGGAGGATGTCATCTGCATACAAGGCTATGCGGTCCTCATGATGGACATCCCGGCTCCACCTCCTCTATAGTGGGTCACCATGGATGATCTGGGAAAAGGGCTCCTTTGCTAAGGTGAAGAGAAGGGGGGACAGGGGACAACTTTGCCTCGTGTCACGCCTGATGGGGAACGGGTCGGAAAGGATCCAGTTTACTCAGTCCTGGGCCGAGGGGTGGGAGTAAAGCACGTCAACCATACCTCTGAAACACGGGCCAAGGCCGGCACAGGCTAGCACTTAGGGAGGTAGTCCCAGTCCACCGTATTGAACGACTTTTCGAAATCAACAAAGAGCAGGGCTAGGTCATGTGGTAAGGAGTGTCGGTGGGCTAGGGCTACGTGGAGCTGTCAAATACAGTGTTGTGTGCTCCTTTGCGGCATGAAGCCGCATTGGGCAGGGTGAATAAGAACCACCAGCACTCTTTTTAGTTTGTTAGCTAGGATCGTGGCAAAGATTTTTATTTCACAGTTGAGTGGGGAGGTGGGACAGTAGGGGGCACAGGAGATGGATGGAGGCTCTTTTATGGGGATTACAACTATTGAGACAGAGTCCTGGTCCTCTGGGAAGGAACCTAGGTGACATGTCTATTTGAAAAGGGCGAGAAGAAGGGGGAGAAGTAAGACTCAATTTTTCATCAGGTATTCCATGGGGAACCCATCTGGGCTAAGAGTTTTCCCGGGGCTCTGCCCTGAGAGGGCGTTCTCGACCCCTTCCATCGTGATGGGGTTGTCAACGAGTTTGGCGTCTGCACGGGAGAGTGTTGGTAGGTCGACCATGGTCAGGAGGCGTTCGCCCGCCGCCCCATCTCTGTCCTTCCGGACAGAGTACAATACCTTGTAGTAGCCGGCAAAGGCTTGGGTGATTACGGGTAGGGTCCAGTGCATATTGCCTGCTTCATCGCAGACCTCTGATACTATTTTATTGACCTATTTATGAGGCCAACCAGTACAGCATTTTCCCATTTTTATTGCCCCAGCCTTAGATGTTGGCTATCGTCGCACGCCAGAGAAGATTGGCCGCTTCTAAAGAATGAAGATGAATGTCTTCCTGGATGAGACATAGCTGACGAAAAGTAGTGCCTCATGGGTTGGAAAGTAGGTGCTGTTCCATGTGGAAGGCCTGGGTTTCCAGCTACATGTTAAGGGATAGGCAAATGTGTTCCCGCTGCCTGACTAAGTGTTTTGCAAATCCACGAATGGTGGCTTTGCTGGCAGACCATTGTGTGCTCACTCGGGCCACCGTTCCGGAGTTATGAAGGAAGTAGGATTGGAGCTCTGTCTATAGTGTCTAGACAAAGGTTTGGTCTTGAAGATACCACACGTTGATGCGCCGCATGGGTCTTGGACATGAAGGGGAGCATCCCAGACCAAGAAGAAGGGGAGAGGGGTCTGAGTAGTGCTCTAGGAGAAGACCCTTCTACACCTGCAGAGCTGTCTCTTGGTCTCGTCTATCCCCATGGAGTAGTCTTTCGGAGGCTTCCTAATCTGTGATCCCACCACCAACTTCCTCCTGTAAGAAGTGAAAACTCCTGCTGAAGTCTGAGGACTGAATGCTCTCCCTGCCCTAACACTTGTTCGTGCAGATCCTGTCCTCTTTTTCTCAGACCAGTAGCGCCGTTGCTCCTGCAGTCCTTTTTCTCGTCTTTCAGGAGGGTACTTGGAGTTGTGAAGCCACCTTCATATTGAAGACGCATCACAAACCCCTTGTCCTTGCTGCTCCTATAAAACACCATTTATATGAAGGCAAACACTGAAGTCAACCAAAAATCATTGAGAAAGGCTAAGATCTAATCCCCAGCTATGACGCCCTTGTCACTCGCTCGTCAAGTATCTCTGGTAAGTAGGCAGGTTTAGCAACTGTTGCCATGGAACCAGTGAATCTTCTCTGTTGCTGCCCTATGCAGCGTTGACCTCTCTAAAGTTTGGCCTATTATTTTTATAAAAGAACATGGTAAGGATCAAATAAGTAAGGCAAGGATGTGCAAGATGATTGATTGACTTCGCTCTTTAAATCTGGTGTGAACATTGGTTACTTTCTAAACTGTTGCAGCGCTTGTCGCAAGAGGCCAAGTTAAAGGCCGGTGTCACAGTGATGGTCGCCAACAGCCAGGCAAAGACCAAGCAGGCACTGCGGACGCTGGACTCCATGACCTGTTGATGCCATGGTGAGTTTGTCCGATTGAGTCTCACTGCCTATCCACAAATTAAGGAGTCCTAACACTGTCTATGCTAGGTGCTGGTGTTGAAGAGACAGTCCGCATCTGAATGTGTGCCAGTGTTTCAAGCAATGCTGATCAAAATTCCAAACATAATAACAAAAGATCTTCTAAAGTAATGCACAGCCTCTGATCATCAACACGTATCGAAGCCAGAAGGTCACATGGATTCATCCTATATTAATTGGCTCAGATTTAAGATCTGAGATTATCCTGAACTGCTGCAGGAGTTTTAAGTCGGGCAGAGACTGAGCCCTTGGACTACCCTGCAGTGTCAATGATCAGAATATGAAGCATCCGGGCAGTGTATTGGTGTCATGTGTGAAGTAAATTGGGGTGTTAGTCTTTCTAATTGTATTGGCATTCACTTTCACTTAATCCATGATCAAGACACATGACACAGGCGTTCTCTGCCATTGTCTGCAGAAAGGGCTGGAAACGACTGGGCACAGTTTGTGTCCTCTCTGCTTGGACCAGGATTGCTACCAGCACTGATCATCAGCACTGTGTGCTCTGCTGAAGAGGACCTCTTTTTAAAGGTCTGTATCAATCCATCATGATCAGCGGAGAAGAGGTTCTCCTATTTCTTAGAGTGGAATTCATATCAATGTTTTGTTAATACAAGCTCTTGTCTGCTTCTCTTATCCAGATTTGAGTTGAAAATGTAGCAAATCTGGCCATATTTATTTTCGTTCCTCTGGTGAGAACATTTCCTCTTAACTACATCCCCCATCAACTTCTTAAAAGTCCATCAGTAGAATTTCATTTAATTTCTTAATTTTTTACCAAAACGCTTTGAGATTCATCATATAAACAGCTATAATAAAATCTACAGAAATATAAAGCAGAAAAATGTTGTTAGGCAGACAGGTGAGGTAGCAGCAAAGAGGTAGACGTGTAAGAGAATGGGTTTTAGGTAAGCATTTTAAGAGACACAAGGGATGAGACCAGGAAACCTGGGGGCATATTACCAGCGAGTAGCGATATTTATCGCTAACAAGGGATAGCAACGTTTTTTTTATCGCTAAGCATCGCCGGAAATTATCGCTGAGATATTATGCTATTAGCAAGGTTTAGCTCCAAAGCGATACATTTTCCGGCGATTGCGTGAATATCGCTGAAAATACAGCGATATTCACTCCTTAGCGACGAAATGCTCTTAGCCATGTTATCCATCTCCCATTGGCTAATATGGCTAAGAACTGGTCTGGGCAGGCGTTAGTTTATGGATATATTCGCCTTTAGCGCGAATATTTCCATCGCTACGCCTGCCTTGCTAATAGGCGATAGCGACATTAGCAACTGCTTTCAGTCGCTAACACGTTGGGTACGCCCACTTTGCATGTCATTAGCGATAAATATCGCTGTGATGCAAAGCGGACCCCAAACCGCTCGCTATCGCCTAAAAGCTGTCGCTAACTGCTGTTAGCGACAGATTGCTAATGGAGCGATAGAATTATCGCCTATCGCCACCCTTGGTAATATGCCCCCACTTGTTTTCTTTTAGCGCGCGCGTGCAAAATTCCTGGGCTTGTTTTTTTAACTTTCACTTTTTTTGTCATGCAGGCCCATGAAGTGTGCCCCTCTGTCAATGTTCTCACATGCTGGACACTTGCTTCCTCTGTGATTGAGCGTCTGCCACCCACCAGTGCAACAGTGGTTAGACCTCTGCATCCAAGAGTTGGGACTACCCTTCTTGCCTTTCAAAATTTTGCTCCACACCATACGAACCAGGTGTTTGACAGCCAGCAAGGTTTATGGGGTCTAGTTTGACGTCCCCCTCGGAATTTCACAGCGTAAACACGGTCAAACACTGCAAGTACTGTCTCACCACGCTCCATCCCTGAGCCCCCAGAGTTCATATTAGAGCCCCAACATGATGAGAGAGTGACAGCTCCAAGCCTGAGGTTCAGCATATACTACAAATCAAACCAAGCTGGATCGCTTCTCCTAAAAGACGGCACACCCCACCACTAGGATCACTTCCGCTAAAAGACGGCACACCCCACCACTGAGTGGGCTTTTAGACTGTCTTTTTATTGTCCTGCACTACACAGTCTTTGATTCATTAAAATGGCAGACCTAAGCGGCCACAAATGACATCACCTCCATCCAGTCCTATCAGACGCAGTCCATCCTATCAACTGCATCCAGTGCTGCTAGCTGCAACCACAGCTATCAATTTCATTAAGTGGTATCTGTTTCATTCACTACCATCAACTGCACTTACCACAAGCAGGCCTTACAGTGAAAATATGAGAAAACAAGCACAGCCGTGTAAATCATGACGTCAATACATGTACACTAGGCTCTGGCTCCAGCAATGGATGATTGTATTGTACTACTAGTTGTAAAGCTCTTTCTTACCCTTTGAAAGCCCAAACCACTTTTAGGATGGTCCTATTGCACTATTTATACAGCGCTTCATATACCCAGTGAGTTTATGAAGCGTTCTGGTTTGCATGGCGTTCTGGTGTACCATCTGAGAAGGGTAGCTCCCAAAGTCAGTTTGATACAAATATGTACTACTGCAAAACGATTATTCCTTCTGTTACGCTTGCCATGTGTGACTGTGAGCACATAGATACTGATTAACCGAGGGCACGCATCATAATTGTGGGATTGTGTCTTGATTACTGAAACACATGTATCTGGCTTTATACAACTACCAAATTCAAAAGCTTCAAATTATTTTTTTTAAATGTGCGCTGAGTATTCCTTGGCTTACCAAGATGGGCACCTATCACCGGCCACTTGAAATAATTACATTAGCTTCCTGTTCACAAAGGCATCAAATTCAAAAGCCAAAGTATCTGTCATAAAGCAACTGGCAACAGCATCTCATTTATAAAGAAGATGATGCAGAAACAGGTGTTGTGTTTTTTCCTGTTGCAGCAGCAAGGTTATTGAAATCACCCCCTTTCTCACTTCACCTCATTGCACATTACTTGTGCTTTGGGAAATCTCTGAAAATGTTTCTTTTTGTTGACTAATGAATTTGCGGGCCTGTTTCTCAGTACTGAGTGATAGAGCATCAACCAGCACCACCACTGCATCAGTCAGCACCACCACAGCATCACTCAAATTCACCACAGCATCCTCAGCACCACCACATCACTCAGAAACACCACAGCATCACTCGAATCCACCACAGCATCACTCAGCACCACCACTGCATCACTCGAATCCACCACATCCTCACTCAGCACCACCACAGCATCCCTCAGGGCCACCACAGCATCCCTCACCTTCCCCACAGCATCACTCAACACCACCACATCACTCAGGAACACCACAGCATCATTCGAATCCACCACAGAATCACTCAGCACCACCACAGCATCAGTCAGCACCACTACATCATCACTCAGCACCACCACAGCATCACTCAGGGCTGCCACACCATCACTCAGCACCACCACAGCATCACTCAGCACCACCACATCACTCAGGAACACCACAGCATCACTCAGCACCACCACAGCATCAATCAGCACCCCCACATCATCACTCAGTACCACCACAGCATCACTCAGCACCACCACAGCATCACTCGGGCCGCCACAGGATCACTCACCTTCACCACAGCATCACTCAGCATCACCACAGCATCACTCAGTACCACCACAGCATCACTATGCGCTACCACAGCATCACTCAGCACCATCACAGCATCACTCAGCACCACCACAACATCACTCAGCGCCACCACAGCATCAGTCAACATCACCACAGCATCACTCAGCACCACCACAGCATCACTCAGCGCCACCACAACATCACTCAGCGCAACTACAGCAACACTCAGCACCACAACAGCATCAGTCAGCACCATGACAGCATCAATCAGGGCCAGAACAGCATCACTCAATGCCACCACAGCATAACTCAGGGCCAGCACAGCATCACTCAACGACACCACAGCATCACTTAGTGCTTCTTACACTTTTTAATTACAACTTCTCAGCATGCTGCACAGCAGCCACACTTCTCTACAGCACAGCTTAGAAACATTGCCAAAATCAATAGTTTTGCCTAAACACTTATAAGGCACCCCAATGCATCGCCAATAGGTCTCGCCTTGGGGACATTATAAATGTTTAGTTATCCAGCACAATATCCTAGATTAGACAGCATCAAGTGTTGCATGGCTATTTACTTATAAGGTCTCAAAAGCGAGACCTATTGGCTATGCCAATGCTTGTTTTTTTACTGGCGTCAATATGTTTTTTTGACTAGTATGACTATGATCCTGCTAATCAGGACTCCAGTCCCTGTGCTTCCTCCCTAAATTGGCCATGGTAAGTACTTCTGTGCCTCTACAATTGGCTCCTGGTGTACCCTTGTCAGTAAAACACACAAGATGATGGACGGAATGTTGCACAATGGCAAAACATTCACCCCCAGCCACAGATCTGGGTTTAATCCATCGTTATTTTGTTCACCAAACCACCCCAGTTCAGACATGGCCATATGCAAATCAGCCTTGCCCCTGTGCCTCATGGGAACAGTCCAGCCCGAACTGCCAAGCCATGTCTTCCCTGGAACAGAATCAAGCATCCTAAGACCGGTTTCTGACTATCAGCCGTCTTCAGCCAGGATAGCTTGACTCCAGTGGCGTAGTGAGCATGGGACGCACGTCTGGGCATGCCGTTCCCACATAGGGGGGAACAGCAAAACACACAAGATGATGGACGGAATGTTGCTCAATGGCAAAACATTCAACCCTAGTCACAGATCTGGGTTTAATCCATCGTTATTTTGCTCACCAAGCCACCCCAGTTCAGACATGGCCATATGGAAACCAGTCTTGACCCTGTGCCTCATGGGAACAGTCCAGCCCGAACTATCAGGCCTAGCCAGGATGCTTGATTCCGGTCCAGGGAAGACATTGCTTGGCAGTTCGGGCCGGACTGTTCCCATGAGGCACAGGGCCAAGGCTGATCTGCACTGGGGTGACTTGGTGAGCAAAATAACGATTGATTAAACCCAGATCTGTGACTGGGGGTGAATGTTTTGCCATTGTGCAACATTCCATCCATCATCTTGTGTGTTTTGCTGTTCACCCTATGTGAGAAGGGTATGACCAGACGTGGGTCCCGTGCTGACTACGCCACTGGAGTCAAGCTTTCCTGGCTGAAGATGGCTGATAGACAGACACCGGTCCTAGGATGCTTGATTCCGGTCCAAGGAAGACATGGCTTGGCAGTTCGGTCTGGACTGTTCCCATGAGGCACAGGGTCAAGACTGATTTGCATATGGCCATGTCTGAACTGGGGTGGCTTGGTGAGCAAAATAACGATGGATTAAACCCAGATCTGTGACTGGGGGTGAATGTTTTGCCATTGTGCAACATTCCGTCCATCATCTTGTGTGTTTTGCTGTACCCTTGTCAGTCCCTAGTATATGGGCATAGGGCATAGGTACACCAGGGGTCTCTCGTGGGCTGCAGCATGTATTATGCCACCCATGAGAGACCATTCAAACTGTGACTACAGTCCTGCCACTGCAGCCTGTGAGAGTTGGTTCTTGTACCTCCCACTACTGTTCTAAGTTTTCTTATATCTGAGGTCAGTACACTTAAACCTATAAGTCACCCTTATAGCAGGCCTTTCAGGCCTGAAATCAGGATGCTTGGTTATAAGTGTGTGGGTGCCCCTGCATGAGCAGGACACCCCTACGAACCCCAGAGTTGATTCTCCAGGCTTTATAAGTGCAGCCAGCCATTTTGATACATATAGTGGCCATCCGTCACTATGCGATGGTTAACTATGTAGTGGCTGTGCCGAACATGGGCATGTTCGGTATCAAACATGTTTGAATCGTGCTTAAGCACCATTACCAGTGTTGGAGGTTTGATTCCATGCACGGGGTGGGGGTCTCCTTCAGGAGCCCCCAACACTCCCGGTAACAGCCTATCAGGGTCTGCCAGCAAGCTAGTGCTGCTGCCGACCCCAGACATGCTTCTGCCCTCCTGCTGCTGAGCTGAGCTCGAGCAGGGGAAGGTAGAACAATGGGTTTCCTGTCACATAGAGGTGTGACTACCTCCCAGACAGGCTTGAGTGTATTGGTCTTGGGTAGGGGCGCTTGCCAGCACCACCAGAATGCTTTAAAGGGGAGTATCCTCCCCGCTGTCCAACCCCACCACTGGGAAGGACCCCTGATTCATCCTAACGCCCTCCTTAGGGTATTTAAAGACTTACCTGTGGATGGCCCCTCAGATTTGTAATGGGACAAGACTCAAGCTTGAAACCACGTCACTCTTCGACCGTCTGGACACTTGGACTTCGCCTGGAACCAAGACTGCATCAAGGAAGAGTCATGCTGCTCTTGGTCTCGCTGTTCTGCAAGTCTTCTTCATTGTCTGTGCTTCTTCCAGGATCTTCAACAGACCTGCAGGTACCACAATGAAGCTGACTGGTCTGCTGCTCCAGACAACCCATGGACTTCGAAAGGCTCAGTAACACAGATGGTGGTTCTGTAACTCCCTCGAGGCCTGACCTGTCCTCTCTGCAATTTGGAGGCCAGTATCCCTCATCTGAACCACTGGGAACAAATCCCTATGTACCGTGTCAACTTACCATTACCAAGGCTTGTTTGCTCTGCACTCTAGAGATCTTCAGGCTACAAGAAGCTCCAGCCTCCAGCATCTCTTCCTGCCAAGTACAGCGCCCTAAGCGCATCCTCTGCACCATGGGCCATCCTTCTTGGTGAGCTGCTCAAGGTCCTCTTACGACTCCTGTGCCTCCAGCCTGTGGGTCCTCTTGAGGGTCTTCTGCTCCAGTGGGCTCCTCTGCTTCCTCGGGCCTGCTCTGACTCTCCTGCTTGTGGTGAGTCCCTTGGACCTTACTGGTCCCAATGTTGCTCCGGATTCAGTTTCCACACCTGCTGCAGCTGCTAAGGCTTGTTGGTGTTTCCACCGGACACCGAAAACTGGTTCTCGACTTACGACGTGGGACAGCTCGTGCATGGCTCCTGGTCTTCCTCAGCATCACCTGTTCCTCAAAGCTGCAGTGACAAGAGCAATCCATTCTAAATCCTGGTTCAATCCTGAACTCAATAATGAAAAAAGACAACTTAGACTTGCAGAAAGAACATGGAGACAACACCCCTCGCCTTCTCATTTAGCCCTCCTCAGATCAATATACAAGAAGCACATTTTCATGAAAAAAAGCATCTTTCTTTCATTTCCAATTGGTTTGTGCTAAAAATATGATTAAAAACAAGGAGGAGGTACCCTTTTTCAACTGGAAAAGGGAGGGGTTGTATAATACAACAAAAATTAAAGAGCTCCCTTTCCCTGCAGGGAAAGGGAGCTTTTTAATTTTTGTCGTGCTAAAAATATGCCCAGAGAACTCTTTAACATTGTCAGAAGACAAACTTCATCTGCCCCTCCTGAACAGCCTCTGACGAAAAATGTGAAGAAATTGCCAACTTCTTCACGGAAAAAAATGCATGTATTGATCAATCCTTCCCGCAAATATTGGCCTTGCCCAGCCCCCAAATTTCTCTTGACATCCCCCCTTTCTCCGCATCTACCCATCCTCCTAATCCTGTCCTTCACCATTCTACTCCAACTGGTTCTGGCGATATCCTTTCCAACACACAATTGAAAAATAACCCCACCTGGACTAATCTCAAACCCATGACGGAGCTCAAAGTCTTTCACATCATTGCAAAATTAAAGCCGACCTTGCATACCAAAGACCCACTCCTGACAGAGCTAGTACATAACCATAACCACATCATTGCCCCATGTTGGACAAAGATTATTTTTATTTTTATTTATTTCATTTTATTTTGGGTGTTTTATAGAGCGCGGACATGACCCTGAGTGGGGTATCAGAGCGCTTTACATTAATATATCTATCAACAATTTTGTTACCAAGTCATCAGTAGTTGTACACTATTTGCAAAAACAATGATGCTTACAACAAAAACCAAAAACACATAAATACAGTACCCCGAAGAGGTTAATTTTCAGTGAGAGGTAGCATGCATATGAATAATGGGGATCCATGAAAATGATGAATCTGTTGCGATTATGCTAGGTATTTACTCATGCAAAAAGATTTGGCTTCCTTTTTGAAAGCGGAGATTGACGAAATTCTTCTAATGTTAGGGGGGAGAGTGTTCCAAATTCTAGGCGCTGCATCAAAGAACGCTCGGTCATAAGTTCTTTTCTTACAGAAACGGCCGGTTTCAGTAGTAGATCACCCTGACTCCGTGATAGGCAGCATCCTCCTGATAATGTTATTTTCTGGGCTAGGTATGCTGGTGTTTTCCAATGTATCGCTTTATGGGGAATACTTGCCATTTTCAGTTGTATTCTTGCTTCATAAGGCAACCAGCTAAGTGGTTTCAGATAAGGGGGGAATGTGATTGAATTTCTTGGAGCCCGTTATAAGTCTTGCGGCCGCCTTGAGACAGGCTTTCAGTGGGGCTGTTGAAATCATGGGGATACCAGCTAGGGTTGTGCAACCGTACTTGATCCTTGAAATTTCTAGTGCCTGGACTGCAGTTTTAAAGTCTGTCTTATTTAGGAAGGGTTTCAGTTTTCTAAGGTAGCTTAGGAGGAACTGGGCATTTTTTGCCATTGTGTTGATATGCAACAGCATATTCAGATTTTTGTCTAGTATAATTCACAAGGATTTGGTAGAATCAACAATCCTCTGCATACAGTTTAGTGATGTGATCAGCTTGGCCCACTCTAGGTCGTTTGTGGCGCTTTTCTGTGGGTGAATCATCAGGAATTCGCTTTTATGAGGGTTAAGCTTTAAGTGATTACTGGTTAGCAAATGGATGGTACTCTTTAGAGCTTGGTTCATGATACCTATCTCTTCTGTCAATGTAATCTTGATGTACAGCTGTGTGTCATCTGTGTACATGTGGAAAGAGATGTTAGCTCATTGTAATGTTTCTCTGAGTGGCTCTACGTACAAATTGAATAGTGCGGGTGATAGTGTTGAGCCCTGGGGCACCCCGATCGTCTTCTGGATGAAGCTGATAGTGTTTGGAAACTGTAAATGTTTGGATTCTATTCTCTAGGAAAGGTCTAAACCATTTCAGGACTGTACCTTCTAAACAGATCCTATTTTTCATGCAATCAAGTATTTTGGCATGATTCACTGTGTCGATTGCCGAAGAGAAGTTGAGCAGGATTAAGAGATAGGTTTTGTTGCGGTCAAGGGCTAGTAGAGCATCATCCACGATGTGCAGAATTGTTGTTTCAGTAATATGGTTTGGTCTAAAACATGATTGGCAGTCATTCAGCAGTTGAATTCAGAGATATGATGGCTCAATTGTTGTTGTAAGCATTTTTCCAGGACTTTGGCTCGCATGGGGATGTTTGTTACTGGTCTAAAATTGTTGGGGTCAGAAGGGTTCTCTGTTGTTTTTTTTAAGATTGGGGTGACTTGCCCTGTTTTTAGGCAGTCCGGCATTGAGCCTTGTGCCAGTCACACATTGATGATCTTTGTCCATGAGAGAATGAGCAATTAATTTATTGAAGACCAACACTTTGCAGGTAAAGGATCGTTGTAGTGATTGTTTGGTTTAATGATCAGGATGATCTTTGCAATGTCTAGATCACAGATAGGCTTGAATTCTGACCATCCCACATTATTTTTGGGCTTTTCCAGAACTGGAGTGCTCTTAGTAATACAAGGGTCTTCAGCTGCTTTTTTGAGCTCCGCCTCCATTGATTATTAACACATCCTTTGCCTCTGGGTGTGTCCCTGACTCCCTTCAACATGGGCAAATCACTCCCATTCTTAAAAACCTAAAGGCTGACCCTAATGATCCTAATAACCTCCGTCCCATCTCTAAATTCCCACTCCTAGCCATAACCATGGAGAAATGTGTCTCACATCAACTCGAAAGCCACATGGGAAAATGCAACTTACTTGACTCATTTCAATCTAGTTCCAGGAAAGGCTGTAGTACCGAAACCGCTATGCTGAACATTGTCGACAACATTCCCGCATTCTCTCAATTGTTTTGCAGGCTCCATGCTCTTCAGGCTTGTATAAAATTGTCCTGATGATGATCCTAATATTGTTGTAGTAGGATCGAAACATCGTCGACTTGCTGGAACACCGTGCACACAATCCTAATCGATATTGTAGTGTAACGGTTGTCATTTTTATCTTGCTTGTTTAACTGTCCACATTGCAAACAAGCCCTTCTTGCCCTGCATGAATGTTTTCTTGACTTTATATGTTTTGATGTAGGACGCAGGAGTGTGTCCCACTTTATTGTTTCTCGTTAGATCTACAATTTTGTTAGTCATTAAATTTTACTGTCCGGCTGGACAGTAATAATATAGCACTGATTCAAGTCTATATAGATTATTTATTTACATTAGTTCCTCATCAAGGACCACTGTTCTTTTAAAAAACTGATACCCAAGGTCCTTGCTTACCTTATTGGGTCCTCATTTCTTTTTAAACAACAGTCTTCTCCAGCGGCATCTTTCCTGAAGTCCTCCATTGTAGTCTACAGTGGTTTCCGACATCCCTTTGCACCTATGCACCCTGCTGTCGGTATCCTAGTTCATGGGGTATCCACGGGTGGGGTGACTCTCCAACCTTCTGTCTTCCATGGGGTTTCTTCAGGGTCTACTGAGAAGGGTCCTTTCTCTCCAAAACTGCAACTCCGACGTTCTCGTAGACTTCTATTGGACACGCAGCTGTGTTTTCACTCTGCACACTGCCTCCTTGGGGTTCCTGGGTACTTATCTTAGGTGGTTCCTTGTGTCCCCAGATCTTCTGAGTCTCCTGGTCCAAGTCCCGACTTAGGTGCATACATACCTGTTTACAATTGAAGTATTATTGTGTATCTGTGTTTATATCTCCGCGTAGGAGATATACAAATGTGTTAGTCAGTGTTGTGTAATAAATAGACATATTTTTATATATACATTGTGTGGTTGCTTTTCGTTTAACCTACACTACATGATAAACCTGGTAAAACAAGCTGCTTGGCACTCCTTCAAGATAAGCCTGAAGGATGCTCTTCACGGCTAGCACTTTCAGAGCTTTCAAAGGTTATTGAAGACCACTATAATCACCATAATGGTTGTCTGGATTAGTGCAAGGTGCTTCACTTAAATAAGTGTGCACCATATTCTAAACCAGCCTCCCACAAGTTCTTTAATGTTTTGAAAGCATGCTATCAGGAAGTTTGTTGTTAAAATGCACATGGATCCTTAAAATGTCAAGCCTGGTGGCAGACACCTTTCAACATGTTCACTTAGGACACTCAGCGGGTTAATGCATGTGATGCACTGAATGGTGTTGCCACCATATTAGCGCAGTTCTTTTACATTTGTATGTGAAAACAAACAGATATTAAGGTGAAATAGTGTATGCATTTCAAATGTGAGGTAGGCCCTTTAGTTAACCCTTGTGCAACAAACAGGTTTGAATCCGATCGGACTGAATTAGACTTTTATGCTCTGAAATGTGATAATAATTCATACCACCAATTTGCAGTAGCAACTCATGTTAGTTAGAATGCTAAGAACCTGGTACACTAGCACAGGAATTGATACAACTCCTAGTACCTAAAGGATTGGCCAAATGGTATTTAGGACTAAACACCCAGACTTACAGATTTTGACCTTTCGTAAATCCAGATTACAATTGACAGGTGAGATGGACCTTTGCAACCGTAGTATGAATGGAGCTGGAACAAAACACAAGTCATGCATATATCATTGTAAGAAAATGCAGGAATGACTGACCGGGGTATCGCTGTGGGGGGACTTTACAAAACAACATTCTTTCAACGGCCAGGACTATGTCAGAGGACTACAAAAACCATACCCCTCTCTTGTCTCTCCACAGTGAGATGCCGACGGAGACCCGGAAGTGGGAGGGAACGACTCCGGATGTATTTACCGCGATCCAATCAAATCAGGTGGTATTCAAAGGGAGGCGTCTCAGACCGGTGCCGCGCTGGCAACAGGAAGAAAGTCAGAAGAGCGGAAGAACAAAGACGGACCCTGTGCGCGGAGAACTGAAGGAGAACTCAGGAACGAGGATGACGTGGACGGAGAAGAGGAGGGACCGAAAGAAGAAGATGCGGGACTGAAAGGAGAAGAGGCGGAACTGGACGAGAGGTGGTGCCAGGATTGGTGGTGCCCTCTGGAGGATGATGGGGAGCGGCCGCAACGAGCCGGTGAGTGAGAGCATCTAGAGCAGTGGTCTTCAAACTTTTTGATGCCGAGACCCCCCATCAGAAATTTTTAGGCGTAAGGACCCCCTCTCGACAAAAACTTCTAGAACCTGGTAGTCCTTATCATTGACAACCATAAGTGTTCTCCAGAGAAACGGTGAATCTATGGTTGCACCTCGTTAGTACCAGTTTCACACCCAAGTATAGCAATAAGCAACAAAACGATGACCAGTACAGCTTTACAGAGGGCCTTCTACAGAGCGGCAACACCTGTTGCTGCATTTTAGTAACATTTAAACCTTTTGAGTAAATACATTATTTTGTTGTTAAAATCAGCAGTTATGCAGCAGATGATGGATTATGTGGCAAACGCAGCAAATCTGTATTATGCTAGAATCGCTGCTGCCGCACAATCACGTAATGCCAATGGCCCTTGGTATAATAGCTGTAATACATGGGGTGCAACTTTATTGCACAGCATTAGAGGAAAACCCTACTATTTTTCATGGGATGCTGACGGTTTGGCATTTACAGCTGCATGTAACCAGATGTACTGAACATCCTTCATCATAATTAAAACATATGTGCGTTTTTTAAGTCTTTCACCATCAGGTAGCTACATATAAAATAACAGGCAGTTTCCATGAATATCGAATACATTTTAAAAAGGTGTTACTCAGTGGGAAATGCACTATAATAAATTATGAAACCTCTATTAGTTAATGCGCTACAAAAGTCTGTGTTGAACCAGAGAGCCACAGAATTAACTCGTGGTTGGTGCAGTGGAGAATTGTGACTTGTGTATTTTTAGTGCTATAAGGTCATAGCCTGTGAAAAGAAAGCACTGTGAATATGTAAGTCAATTTTTTACCTGCAGTACACACAGTATAAGATAGGACGCTAAAAAATGCGCAAAATGTTTTACGATAAAATGGTGCTTCAAAAATATACGGGCTGCTTCCAAAATATAGGGTCTTATTTATAAGTCCTTTGCACTGCCGGTGTGACATTTTGTATGACACTCTGGTTGCGCAGAGAGCAGCCCATATCTACGAGATCAGGCAGCCACTTAGCGTGGCTTTTAATGGCCTCCTAGATATGGTGTAAGGCAAAGCAGCACAAGTCGGTGCATTGCTTTACACTGCATAAGGGGGGCGCATTCCAGGGGCATTGCAGTGGGTTTTCCCTGGGGTTTTGGCACATTCCCAGATTTACAAGGATCTGTAAACCTGAGGATGCGTCAAAACTGTACGCTGCCCCAGGGGATGTGTAACGAGGAGAAATATTTTATTTCTTCTCAATTGATTCCAATTTCTATGTGTAGCACTCATAGAAAGAGGAAAAGGCCTCCATGGGTTGTTTTTGCGCAGGAAGGCGTGTCTTCTTGCACAAAAACAATCCTGCCAACAATGCAGACACCCTTGCACCATGGTGCAAGGGTGTCTGCATTGGCTCTAGGTACCAAATTGTGTGCTGGCAGAAAGGACTGGAGTGCACGTTATCTTATAAATACAGTCCATTCCTGCCCTTTTGGTTAGGCATAGGGCAGCGCAGCAAACATACTTGCGGAGCTGCGCTACACCATTTCATTGTAAAGGAGACCCATAGATTTTTTTAAATCCAGACCCAATGAAATGCCATTTTTTTACATAATTGCCCTTCAACACATTTCTCAGGGATAGTAAGCCCTAAGTAAAAACAATGACAATTAAAAGCAAGCACTTCACAGGTCAGTAAACTCTGGGCACTAACACTCAAAAAGCTTCAAGTGATTTGACCAATTAACTGCAACAACACTCTCCTGTCCTGAGAAATCAAAGCCAGGCAGACAGCTAAATACACCTTTCTGCCAGTGTGCTGCTGGCCTGAAAGAAATGCAAATATACACAACAAGTTAATCTGCAAATCCTTTAAAATGTGCAGATTAACTCGTTGTGCACATTTGCATTTCTTTCAGACCAGCAACACACTGGTAGAAAGGCATGTTTAGCTGTCTGTCTGACTTCCATTTACCAGCACAGGAGATTCCCTGAATAACACCCCAAGGAAAACATTTTAAATACCGGTGACTGTCTGCAATGTTTTCTTTTACCAAATGAAGAGTGCGACCCCCTTCCCATGCCTTCACGGCCCCCCTGGGGGTCGCGCCCCACAGATTGAAGACCTCTGATCTAGAGGGACCAGGGATTGGGGTTAAGGGAAGCGGGTGGTGAAAACGGGGTGGGTTACGGGCTTTTCAGCGCCCATGAGTGGTGAGCCCTGTGATATCCCAAATAAGTGCCCCAGCTGAACCGCTTCCTGTTATGTTTTTTGTTGCATTTGCACAGCAATACGTTTTTGAACCGAGCACTACCAAAATCCCTAGGCACTTGATAACAACCCCTTCCCCTACCCCAAAAAGCACAAGAGAATCAAGCCCCAACACTAGAAGGTGTGGTGACGGGTATAAAAACAAATGTACATAATCAAAACCCCTATCTGACGGCTCCCTCTTTTTCCATCCTATGAGCCTCCGGGGAGATCATCTTGAGAACAAGGAGGAGTACCGGGAACACCAACCTTGGGATCCCCATCAAGCTCAACCCAAGATACATCGGTAGAAGAACAGAAAGGAACACAACTTGAACAACCTACCACTTCTACTCTTGACAATAAAAGAGTGGCTTCACATAACCCAGCAGGGCCAACAGCGGAGCCTGTGCCAATGGGGTGGCAATCATAGTCTGTAAAGCATTAAAAACCTGTGTCCAATAATCTCTAACTCCTGGACATTCCCATACCAGGTGCAGGAATCTCGCCCTCTCCGCATGACATCTGTCACAGCTGTCATTATCTCTAAATTTATATTTATACATTTTAGCCGGGGTGTAGTAAAGTCTGTGTAAGAACTTGTAATGTATGATACGTAGTCTACTACTCGCGGATACTCTCTCAGTTTGTAGGCAACAGTCCTCCCATTGTTCATCCGTCATGGCAATTCCTAGTTCCTTCTCCCACCGTACACGCGACTGTGTAGCCAGAAGCTCCCTCTGTGTATGTATCATATTATATATCCGGGATACCAGTTTACTTGCCGTATTTGTGCCTAGTATGTGCTGCATGGGGGCTAGCGCCCTGGGTTCCTCTGGGAATCCAGGAGTGATCGACCTTATGCCCTGCCTTAATCTGATGTACGAAAACACGTCCAGCACCGTCCTCTGTGTGTCTGATAACATCTGGTCAAGGGTACGAAAGCGGCCTTCTACATACAAGTCCCCCAATTAACAATTTGGGCCCGGCTTTTAAATGTATGAAATACCGTTTTTTGCAGCAGTGGTATAGCCGGATGATAGATTAGGGGTAGCAATGGCGAATATAGAAAAGGCACATCCAGCAGGTGCCTGATTCTGCGCCAAGCTGTTATCGTGCACGCCAAGGCATCAGGCCATCTATCTTTGTCCCCTATCGGGAGGAAGAGCGCCCCCTCCAATGGTACAGGGTGTGCCAGCCAATGTGCAGCTGCTACTTGCGGCATATATTTCGGTTGCTTCACCCAAAACCATGCATAGTGGGCTTGCGCCGCAGGAAAATACAACTCAAAATACAGTATTCCAAATCCACCTTTCGCGTACGGGCGCGTCATCACCTCCCACTGTAATCTAGCTTGTTTGCCCCCCACACTAAGCGAATCATCTCCAGCTTAATTGTTTTAAAGAAATGCCCGCCAGGAAAATAGGGTATGTTCAAAAATAAATAAAGCAGTTGAGGGAGTACCACCATTTTTATCAATGATGCTCGCCCCGCCATGGATAGAGGTAATGCCACCCATCGTGTAACGTCTCTGTAATACGAGTCACAGCCGTCCCATAGTTCAGCCTCAGGAGCGCATCCCTATCTCTAGTGATTCTACTTCCTAGATATTTCAGGTCATCATCACACCACTCCAAGGGATAGTCAATCGAGAAGCGCCCCGTAGCCTCAGTAAGCCGAAAACAACTGGACTTCCCCCAATTTATTTGGACTACCAAGAGTCTTCCAAACACTATGAACTCCCGCAGCACCGGGTTAAGGTTGTGCTGAGGATCACGTACATATAGGGTAATATCATCTGCATAGGGAGATATTAGTATCCGACGCTGATTACACCTAATGGCCCTATCTTTGTGATGTTGGCGTAGTTTTGCTGCAAGCGGTTCTACAGCAATGGCAAACAATAATGGTGAAAGAGGACACCCCTGCAGAGTCCCCCTCGTTATACTGAAAGTTCGTGAAGTATGGCCGTTAATAAGAACCTTCGCTACTGGCAAGGTGTACAGTAATTTAATCCATGACAGAAACAATGGCGGGAACCCCATTCTCAGCATCACCCCAAATATATAATCCCACTCTATAGAGTCGAATGCCTTAGTGGTGTCTAAAAAAATTGCAGCTAGGGGGAGGTCCGGAGACACATTGTTCAATACAGAAAAAAGCGTCCTGTGATTGTGGGACGTAGCCCTTCCGGGCACAAATCCTGATTGTAAATATGTGTAAACATGTAAAGCACACTATCACCTTTCAGGCATCCTGGCGCTGTATACCGCTGTGGAACCCTTCCTGGCTTTCCCTGTGAGATGACTCCTACTGGGCACCCCCAAGGTGAGGCCAGGCACCCTAGCGCTTTCAGGGCCATTGTGGAGATTAAGCAAGCTATTGCCCAGAGTTGCAGAGTGGGACCCATGATTAGAGTAGGCACCTAGGCGAGAATTATCGAGTCCGTGGACATTGAGCCCAAGACCCTGCCGGGTCAGGAATTGAACCCTGGTCCTGGGCCAGACCTCTGCCTCAGGGTCTGCCGCTCTAATCGATGAGCCACACTTCTCCACACTTCTCTTGATCTGGCAGTATCAGGTTTGCCATCAATAGGCTTAGCCTCCTTGTGATAAGTTTGGCCAATATCTTAACATGACAGTTAAGTAGCGAGAGAGGTCTATACGAATCACAAAGTTCAGGCTCCTTCCTTGCTTTAAAAGCGACAGGATGACAGCTTCCCTCAATGAGGGAGGTAAATGTGTGTGGATTTAAGATCAGTCAATAAACAAATTTTGGTGGTTTGTCATCCCCTGCTGCGCATTTAAGAGTTATTAGCGACATTGGATGGTGCAAAACCTTTTTCGATTATTGATTCAAAGGCGGCATATCATCAAATTGAATTGATGACCGATGGTCATTTTATTGCTTCTTTCATCACACCAGATAGTGCATTCAGATATACACACATGCCTTTTGACCTGGCATCTGCCACATCAGTATTTTAGAAGCTCATGTTTTACCTGTTAAAAAATACTTATAATGTGGTGGCATTTCAAGATGATATTTTGGTTCACACTAATTCTGAAGATCAACATTATCATACTCTTGATAAAGGTATGTCTATTTTGAATGAAAGGGGGATGACAGTTCATTGAGATAAATGCAAGTTTCTTGCCACAGTAGTGGAATATTTAGGTCACACCATTTCTGGGAAAGGTATTGCACCGAAAAAAGATTCACTCAAACCTATTCAAGACATTGTTGAGCAAAGCAGCAAAGATCAACTCCGATAATTTTTAGGTTTATGTGAGTACTATTCTAGATTTGTCAAAAATGTTGCAGAAATTGCAGTACCTTTGCGCTCACTACTCAAGTAGGGAGCACAATTTGAATGGTTGCACGAAGAAAATAAAGCATTTGCAAAGCTTAAAAAAAAGAAATCATAGATTTGCAACCCATGTCTCCTTTTTCAAATGATGCATTGAGTTTCGTTACTGTGGATGCCAGTTCAATAGGGTTTAGTGTGTTTTGAGACAAACTAAAGGAAATGTGAACATACCATTGCTTTCGCATCTTGACCTTTGACAGAACTGAGTGTAAATATTGCTCAGTAGAGCATGAGGCATTGACTTGTGCTTAGTCTGTTGAACATTTATGTGGCAATAAAGGCAAACAATGTGACATAATGCATCATATTTTAAAGCAGTGATACTTCACTATTTCGTAATTTCTACACATTAGCACTGTACAGGCAAATGATTCACCTCATTAGCATCGATGTAACACATTAATACAGCAACCTGCTTGAGCATTAAAGGGCTTGCCGCTACACAGAAATATCTGCTATATTGTTTTCAGTAACTTCAGATTCATTTGAGCTTGAAACAACCTTTTTGTTAAAATCTGCAATCTATGCAGAAGATGATAGATTATGTGTCAGGTGCAGAAAATCAATAAATATGCTAACAACACTGTTGGTGCATAAGTCTACTGGCCATGATTGTAATATATTGGGATGACTGTAGTGCCCATTACATATGAAGGCATATACTCTTTTTTTTTAACTCTCTGGGCATGCGCCCGCCGTCGAAGCGGGAGTGGGACCGCCCGACAAGTAGTCAGAGGTCCCACCCGCCAGATTAGAATGTGACCGCACTGTAGTCAGTCGGAAACATTTCTTTTTCTATTGCAGTTTGTGCTGCGGGCCAGAAAAGGGCAGTAGCACAAGCGGCAATGTGAAAAGGGATGTTTTTAAACACCCATGCACCATGTGTCAGGCACCATGTGGTGCCTGGCATACAATGCATGGATTATTATACTCCAGGCCACATTGCGGAGGCCTGCAGGGCATAGGTGGCCTACTAGCTGTAATGCGCTCATTTAGAGTCACTTTAGGTGACCAACTCCAGTAGGGAGCAGGTCAGGGCGACCAACAAGGTCCTCAGACTCAGTTACCTCTACAGGTGAAGCAGTCTCCAGGCACTTTATCCCCATTGCAATGGATCCCTATGGAAGTGGTACTGATGCAAGGGATGAAGGATGCCGAAGATGCTCACGGATACTGTGGATATGGTGCGGTCGACGGGGGTCTTCCCGTGGCTACTCCTTGATTCACAAAGGGTGTGAGGCGATCTTGGTCAGCGGGTTGATGTCCCTTGAGGTCCTCTTCGGGCTCGCGAAAGTCCAGCCACCACTTTTTCTATCAGTCACTTAGTATAGCGGTCACAGACAAATCCTTCCCTGGGTGATAACTGAGCTTTTGGGTGACCAAGCTGCATTCCGATGAGTCTCTTGGGCCCAATGAACTCTGGTGCAACTTTGAGTGTCAGGTACTGTTCTTTGGTGTTGTACAGTGGCGTTTGGAGGCGGCTTAAAAATTCTGGGCTACCACTATGCCCCTGCAGGCTTCTCAGCTATTGTGTCCCTGTGCCCCTGTGCTGTGAACAGGAGGCCAGAGTGGGTAACAATATATCAAGTTAAATCTAAAAGTGGAAAGCAGGTTGTTTTGTTAGCTTTCTGCACTCTCCCAAAGCATCATTCAAGTCAGTGGATGTGCAGAATAACATGGAGAATTTTAACAAAAGAGTATATGCCTTCAAAGTCTATTTCCAACAGCCTTTTCATGGTGGGCTGACCACCATGAAAAGGCTGTCGGAAACTGACATCCTAATCCCTACGGCGGTGTCTCCGCAGGCACCGCCACTATTGTAGGGATTAGGCTCCGACTGTCGCTCCGACGGGCTCCTTGAGCCTGTCAGAGATGTCGGTATTTCCCCCGCCCGCTGCACTCTGACCGCTGGTATCATAATTTAGCGGTCGGACCGCTGCCTTACTTAGATGTCAGGTGGACCAACACCGACGGCCTGTCTGTGGCTGTCCACCTGACATCATATTCTGGCCCTCCATGTTATAATGCACATCCACTGGCTTGACCCACTTTGGAAACACTGGAAGCTAATAAAACTACATGTTTTCCAATTTTTAAGTAGACATTTTGTCATCCAGTCTTTAAAATGTACAAAGGGTGGGCTGTGGTTCCACCCACTCGAGGGTTTCTTTTTCATTTCATTTGATTGGCTGTTTCACCTCCTATGGATGCTTTCCATTGCAATGCATGAGGGACTAGTTTACATTTCAAAAGTATGCTGAATCATCCCATGTTATCTCATAAAGACATTATATGCACAAAGTAATCAATTTTTCTTTTGCTTTTGCGTTATATAAGGCTTTTTAAAATGTTTTTGTCAGGGCTCAAATTGCAAGTCAGATCAGTTGGCTTTTCGATTGCTTGAAGTTTTTCATTTTTTTTACAGTTTTTAAGAAATAACATGGATACAGATGTTTTCTCTTTGTATATGTACGAAATTGGGATATAGCATATGAAGGCATATACTCTTTTGTTAAAATTCTCCATGTTATTCTGCACATCCACTGACTTGAATGGTGCTTTGGGAGAGTGCAGAAAGCTAACAAAACAACCTGCTTTCCACTTTTAGGTTTAACTTGATATATTGTTACCCAATCTGGCCTCCTGTTCACAGCACAGGGACACAATAGCTGAGAAGCCTACAGGGGCAAGGTGGTAGCCCAGAATTTTTAAGCCACCTCCAAACACCACCGTACAACACCAAAGAACAGTACCTGACACTCAAAGTTGCACCAGAGTTCATTGGGCCCAGGAGACACATCGGAATGCAGCTTGGTCACCCAAAAGCTCAGTTATCACCCAGGGAAGGATTTGTCTGTGACCGCTATACTAAGCGGCACGATTGGTGTATGGTCTTTCGCGCTCTCATCACTCCACACCCCTCCTTAGAGAGCTTCATTGGCTCCCTGTCAAGGAGCGTTCCCTTTTTAAAACTGGTTGCATGATCTTCCAGGCTCGCCAGGGGTCTGCTCCTGTCTTTATTTCCTCCCTGATCAATGAATACGCTCCTGCCAGAGAGCTCTGCTCTTCGTCCAAATCTCTCCTCCAAATTCCGCGCTTCAAACGATAGAAGTGGGGAGGTGCCAATTTTTCAACTCTGGCTCCCACTTTTTGGAACTCCCTCCCCGACCATTTACGTTTCGCCTCCCACTATCTTTCTTTCCGCAAAGATCTTAAAACTTTTTTGTTTAAACAAGCATTTTCCCTGTAAATCTTGCCCATGTTACTTCAGGGCCAGTCTGCCACAATTCCGTTTTTGCCGAAACTTTGTCTATACAGCGCCAAGAAACCGCAGGGTATATGATGCGCTTTACAAATGTTTTCAATTCAAATTTAAGTGACTGATAGAAAAAGTGGTGACTGGACATTCACGAGCCCCAAGAGGACCTCAAGGGACATCGACCCTCTGACCAAGATTGCCTCACACCCTTTGTGAATCAAGGAGTAGCCACGGGAACACCCCCATTGACCGCACCGTATCCACAGCATCCTTAAGCATCTTCGGCATCCTTCATCCCTTGCATCAGTACCACCACTTCCATAGGGATCCTTTGCAATGGGGATAAAGTGCCTGGAGACTGCTTCACCTGTAGAGGTAACTGAGTCTGAGGACCTTGTTGGCCCCCCTGACTTGCTCCCTACTGGAGTTGGTCACCTAAAGTGACTCTAAATGAGCGTATTTCAGCTAGTCCAAGTTTTTGCTGAAAATTAGTTGAATTTGCCAGTGCTCATTGGCATTGAAGTGAAATGCTTTAATTTACAATAACTTTTAAGTCGATATCTCCAGAACTCTCTGGTCGATCTTTTTCATTGTGGTGTCTACAAATACATAAAATAAAGTCTATTTCTACAAACTGGTGTTGGGTTTCCTTGGTGTATTGTCAATTTCTTCAATTGTTTTGGTGCTGTTTAAATGTTTTACACTTGTTCCTTTCAGTAAGCCTTGCTCTCCAGAGACACAGGTACCCAGGGTTTAGCTGAAGGATTGACAATTCCTCACTATAGTGTTTGAATTTTTAATAATAACTTGTTATGTGCAATAATCCAGCAAAGGCATTTGTTTTCCTATATTTTGGGTTATTCTATAGTGCAGTACACAACTGCCATAATGCTTAATAATTAATAATATTGTTGTATGTGATGTCTCACTCTCACCGTAATAAATTCTGGACTAATAAGACATCTATGATCTATTCAAGTGTTATATTCTTTTTTTTAAAAAGCCATGTTCACACTTTACAAAGCATACATAGTTTAAGGAGGGTTACGTGTGCCTGTGGTTTCAGACTTGAAATGTGTAACCTATTTTTTAGGTCGAGAACCGAAGGCTGAACCCGCCTCTCTCTTCCATTGGCTGGGACCCTAAACGGAGGCCAGCCATTGGATGAGAGGGGCATCACTCAGTTCAAGCCCCGTCTCTTTCGGATTCGGGGGGGGGGGGCGTTCTTTCGACCTGTGACGCCATCTGTCACTCAGAACGCCAAAAACACGCCCCCGATTCCGAAATTTTCGGAGCTTGGTGGCCGTCTACCGAGGACATGAGGTAACCGTTGTTTACAGTTGTGAATGCGGAAAGCATTAGAGGTTTCATTTAGTGCTGAGCAGGGTGGAAGGACTGTCGAGACGTGAATATTTTGTAGCCCTGGCAGATAGTTTTGTAATCAGCTGTGACGGAGGCACTTAAACCCAAACTGCACACACGGCGCTTGTTTCGGCAGAGGGCACAGCCGTGGGGAGCGAGCAGGGAATGCGACGGTGCATCGGTCTCGTTATTTCTTTACTGTTGTTTCTCCGGTAGTGCAATCTGCAATGCAAGGCGCGCCTCTGCCGACCCCTGGCCACAGTGCACCCGGTAGAGGAGAGCAAGGGCTTTGGGCCCTCACCTGCCCCCCTCCCCACAAGGGACGTCGTATGTCGTCTGCAGGAACTGCCTGTCTGCTGTGTGTCTCCACTGAGCTCGGCTCTGACGCTGTCTCATTCTCACATTCTTTCTTTAATGATTCACAACGTGCCATGTTTCGGGGATGCTGGATTTTGGGGAGCTGGGCCGTGTCAAGTGCCCAAAGAGGCGCGAGGTGAAGAGACCATCCCTGCATGGCTCTCACTCAGAAGCACAGCCGTCCCTTGCATCACACCCACCCCACTTGGCTCCGCACCCACTTCACGCACCCTTTCCATCTGAGCACTTCTGGCGTGTTACGTGTTATCCCCTTGGCATGATGCCATCCACCGCTGTCACGGTGCACCCCTAGCATGTTCCAGCTCTTGCATGTCGCATGTTGGGCTTGTTGCACCTCTGGCACGTTGTGCAGTTTGGCATGTTACACTACTGCCACCCGTAGTGCGCCTTGCAGTCACAGTCTAGGATCAGAAAGAGCACATGGTATTAGTATGTTGTATTACTACGGTGCAGTTGGGTGTAGTCCATTGGCGGTGCTCGGTTGTGCTGCTGTCCTGCTGTTGTTCGTATGACTGCACTGCTGTCCTGTGTGTCCTACAGCTCCAAAGCGCATTGTGTATCGTGTCCACAGTGCTGTGTTGGGTAGGACGCCTCGTGATGGTTGTTATATAGATGTAGTGAAGTGCTGTGCACCCCATTGGCGGTGCTCGGTTGTGCTGCTGTCCTGCTGTTGTTCGTATGACTGCACTGCTGTGCTGTGTGTTCTACAGCTCCAAAGGGCATTGTGTGTCGTGTTGACAGTGCTGTGTTGGGTAGGCCGCCTCGTGATGGTTGGTATATAGATGTAGTGAAGTGCTGTGCACCGTTTACATCAAGTGCTGCACCTTATCATATAGTCGCTGTGCTGCATTATATGGCGTATTTATATTGTACTGCACTGTACAGGTGCAGTGCCGTGCCGTACTGCATACCATATACTGGCAGGGCTGTACTGTATGTGGTGTAGAATAGATGCAGTGTTGCGACGTATGATGTGGAGGAAGAACAATACTAGATTGCTTCTACATGATGATGTATGGCGTATAAATGCAATGTCTATAGATGCAGCGTGCGTGGTACACCCGTAGTGCTGTGCTGTTTGTTGTGTAGCCACAACTTGCCTGTACGTCGCGAAAAAAAGTGCTGTATGCAGTTGAGAATGCAGTGCCGCACAATGCCTTATAGGTATTGTGGTGTACAGTACCTCATACAGATGCAGTGCTGTGATATATGTGGTAACAGTGCAGTGTATGTCGTATAGCTGGAGTGATGTACTATATTTTGTATGGCATAGGTGCTGTGCTGTATGTGGTACAGACAGCACTGTTGTGTATGTCCTGCAACTTGTCTCCTGATTGAAGTCCCAAAAACAAGGTCCAAAAAGATGTGGAAACAAGGGCGTGATATTCGCTCAGAATGTGATCACATCAGACCCAGCAAAAAATAAAAATCTTTTCATATCCTCAGCAGACATTCTTGTTAACGAACTTTGAAAGTAGTATTCCCTACAGCGCCAAGAAACTCTAGGAAAGTGAATGTCGCGCTTCACAAAGACGTGGACGAGAATTCTTATCTCATCTATATTTTAAGTGCTCAGCAAAGAAAAGCTATATTTATATTCTTTTGGTTCTGCATACTAATCAATGAGGGAGAGATGCACATGACAGCAGAAATGCATCACTTGAATCTACACAGCAGCAGGCTGGAACGCATGCCTTGCTTATCTTAGTCAAACAGAATATGACCACTGCCTTCTGGAATACTTATGTTAGCTAGTTCTATTTGTACATCAAATAGGTGTGCCCTGTCCTAAAATATGTAGGACACTCATCATTTATTGCACCATAGTTTTGTTTGAAAAGTCTTTTCCCCTGTGTACTGTTGTCCGGAAGTTCTGTACGACCCTATCTCATTCTCATGGGTGCACGTGGGTAAAAATAGCTGTAATATTTCTTGTTATTTTGTTCAAAGTGATAGAGATCGCAGGTCACCCGGCCAAATAATTTCACCATTACACGTACCAGGCCCATATATTTCCAATTTATCATATACCTTGATCAGGTGACCTAACACTCTACTACCAGTAACCCTGATTCCTTCCTATTTATTTCTAGTGTACCCGACTTACCAATCCACCGTTACGGGTACCTATGACCACAATGGATCAGGGAGCTAGCTGTAAAAGAAAAGCAGGCAAAATACAATATCGACTTTATTTCTTTGTATTCATCAAATAACCACAGACTACTGGGAAGTTTTAAAAGTTGTATCTAGATTTCAGATTCTGACAGCAAACAGTTCACGACCAAGAGACAGTCAACGATCAAGATTATGAAGATCATATAACCATACAAAAAGTAAATCAGGGCAACCATTTATGAGTCTAATGGGAGAATAAGAACAAGGAATATGCTAAACAGATTTCAGGAATGGAAATTCACGAAGTATAGCTATGGGTGGGTAAACTTATGCACGAACTAGAATTTTGTTACTAGGAAAATACTTCAGCGGTAGGGAGAGAACTTAGAAAATTTTTATACACCTATAGGAAGGGGAAAAATGGAGCATGCTAAATTATAGCAACAATTACTTCAAGTCAGCTTGCAGGAGAAAATTATAAACCACATCTATGATTCAAAACATTATGGAGAGAATGTGCTCTAAAAGGTAGGGTAACATAGGAACATGCTAAGAAAAACAGCAATAACGTATGAGCTTTCATTCAGTAGCTCTGCGAAAGATGGAAATCAATTATGCAAAGGTATGTCTTTATTGAAGCAAGGACTGAAAAATAGAAGGTGCGGTATAGAGTCCAACACTATATTTACCTAGAATGGTGTGAAGACCAACCCTGGCCACGGATCAGTCAAGGACAGGAAATACCCCAAGGAAGGACAGTCATCAATGGGACAGCAGGTGCAGAATGGACACCCCAGGACAGGACAGGAAAACCAGATTAGGATCAGGACAGCACCACCAAGGCACGACCAGCACCCGCAGTTTGGAAGCAACGCCTGCGCTCCACCCTCTCTGCAGCTATCAGTCAGAACCCCGATTGGGTTAGCGAACTCCCCAGCAAAGTGCTCCGCCAGCACTTAAGGTTTAGTAAAACCTTTGAGTCTATGGTTAAATTCGGACAGAGTGCTCCGCAGCGCTCTGTATTCAGTCACCTATTGAGTACGTTGGGTCAGTGACAGGTCAGCTATTCAGACAAGTCGGACAATTTCTCTAGCTAAACCTAGGCTAGATATACTGTTTTCGGGTCAGTGTACCCCCCCCCAAATGTTGCAAGTGTCAGAATCCCCAATTTCGATTGGTCCTTAGGTAGGATAGGTTAACACACCAATCAGAACAAACTTCTACAAGCTCGTATTTGCATGTTATGGAACCGCCTAGCAGATTTGGGGTTCCCATGACCTATTCTACAGAATACAATAGGAAAATATACAATTGTATCCAATGCAGTACATTTCAGTTTCTCCGGCTGGGTGAAGGTGCATCTTCCCAGGCACGTCTTGGCAGGGACCTTCAGTTGGCACTTGGTCAATGCCACCAGAATACGGACATGCGCAGGACCTCACAACAATATGGAGTCTTTGAGCACTGCATCAGACCCTCAAAACCGCGGTACATGGAAAGTAAGCGAAAACAAATTAAAAACATAGAAATAAATGAATGTACTATATACCATGAGTA
This sequence comes from Lissotriton helveticus, assembly GCF_964261635.1. Lineage (NCBI taxonomy): Eukaryota > Metazoa > Chordata > Amphibia > Caudata > Salamandridae > Lissotriton > Lissotriton helveticus. The sequence continues at coordinate 705,473,277 of NC_136073.1, forward strand.
GCCACTTTATACTTCTTACTATAAAAATATACTATGCGATTATGAATTTAGTGCAACAGACAATAACACGAGAGCATCAGCGCAAGCTTCACCATGTGAGTATACAGACAACCATTTAAGAGGTAAATACGCATGCGCACATTTTCCCACCAGAACTGCAACTACGTCATGTCACGTGAGTGTGACTAACGCATGCGCAGTAGAAAATCCCCAAGCGGCGGCCATTTTAAGGACAAGGGTTATTCGTATTAGTAAAACACATAGGCAAGCATCACTAATATACACGCACATCCAAAATAAATGAAAATTAGTAAGACATACAAGTTGAATTACAGGATTATAAGTTATTCGAGGTTCTTGATTTAAGCAAGTCATGTATGTGAAATCTTGCTTCATCAAAAGCATCAATTCACCTTTTACTTTTCATTGTAACTTGACTCGTTTGGTGCTCTATTTGCCTAGTTTTAAAAGTGAGGAGACACATACAGTACTGACTTTAGTCATACTAGTGAAAAAAGAATGGGTCATTAGTAATATTGAGTGCTAAGCCCAGTTTTAACAACGTAGATGATGCTGAAATCATGTTTTAAAAGATTTTATTAGCTAGGGCTGCGTCCGCTGTGTTGAGCACCTGGCGCTGACCGAAGTCTCCTGGGCGGAACTGGGGGGCATGCCCCAAAGCTGGCAAAGATGTACCTGCATGCAAAATAAGTGTCTAAAAGATGTCACTGAGAGTGCGCATAATGAATGCCTCCAGTAAGAGCAAACTTGATGAGTTTTGCTGTTTAAATACAAGAACCTGCAATTTTCACGTAAGCACCAACTCTGGTGAACAATAATGCTTCATTAGAATATTGACCATGATACACTGTATAAAGCAGCTGGTACATTAGTCCTATTTGAATAAAAAAAAAAGTGGAAACATCGGCAGTTCTAGTCTTGCTTGTTAGCCCTAACCCTGTTTTTACTTAAAACCTGCTTTTAGTTTTTAAATATTTTGTTGTCTCTTGTAAGTTTTTGCATCTTTTCTTTCCAACTATCATTTCTGGCACCTCACCCCGCCCCCTTGCACAAATGATCCTTTTCTGTCTGAGTGGCTCTGCTTTGTGGCCTCAGGTGTTTTTCGGCTTTCTGCTCCTTGGATTAAAGGTTCTGTGTGAGCCCTAGTTATCAGAAACGTCACCTTCCAGTTTACTGTTTCCTACTTTTAACAATTGAAGCGTTGAAATTTAATGTGGCTGATTTAGCCACGATTAGCACTCCCAGAATGCATTGGGTTGCCTTTGTCCTCTCTCCTTTGTGTCCTTATGGGAGGTATATCTTTTCTTTCTGTGAGGCATCCTTTGTCTTCTTTCCTGGTGTGAGGCTGCTTTTTCGTCCAATTGAAGATATGCATTTGTTCTTTCCCCTTGTTTGGGGCTCCTTTCTTTCCTTAACCCCTTCTATGCTAATGACAAGGTCAGCTCGTCATGAAGTACCACTGGAGCTGTGCTTATGACGAGCTGACCTTGTCATGAACAATGGGAAAAAAGAAGGTCCAGCGCAGCAGAAAAATACCCTGTAGCATTGAAGGTGTTAAGGGAGGTAAGCTGTTTGGGGTTGAGGTTTTTCCTTCATTTCTGTGAGGTATGCCGTTTTCCTCTCCTCTTGTGGGGCTCCTTTGTCTCCTCATGTGTGGTATCCTTTGTCATCTCCTTTTGTGTAGTCCTATTTCGTCTCCTCGTGTGAGCTATGCCTTTGTCTCAAAAAGGTATGCCTTTGTCCTTTCTTCTTCCTTGTATTGTCTCTTGAGAATGTGTGTGGCTCTGTCTGTGTGTGTGTGGCTCTGTCTGTGTGTGTGGCTCTGTCTGTGTGGCTCTGTCTGTGTGTGTATGGCTCTGTCCGTGTGTGTGTGGCTCTGTCTGTGTGTGTGGCTCTGTGTGTGTGTGGCTCTGTCCGTGTGTGTGTGGCTCTGTCCATGTGTGTGTGGCTCTGTCTGTGTGTGGCTCTGTATGTGTGTGTATACCTCTGTGTATGTGTGGATATGAGTGTGGCTGTGTGTGTGTAGCTCTATATGTGTGTTTCTCTGTGTGTGTGGCTCTGTGTGTGGCTCTGTGTGAATGCCTCTGTGTGTGTGTGTATGGCTCTGTGTGTGACTCTATGTAGATAGCTTTTTAAGTAAGTGGCTCTATGTGTGTGTAGCTCTGTCTGTGTGTGGCTCTGTCTGTGTGTGTGCCTATGTGTAGGTATGTAACTCTGTATAAATAGCCTTTTTTGAAGGTGACTCTATGTGTAAGTGCCAATGTCTGTGTGAGGGTGGGTCTGTGTAAGTGGCTCTGTGTGTGTAGGTAAAATTGTAAATTGATACTTGTATAGCGCACTACTCACCCGCAGGGGTCTCAAGGCGCTTGTACGAATACCAATTTGGAACCCATCCTGGCTTTCCCTGTGAGGTGTCCACTCCTGGGCACCCCCAAGGTGGAGGCCAGGCATCCTTAGCGTTGTGGGGGCCGTTGTGGAGATTAAGCAAGCTATTGCCCAGTGTTGCAGAGTGGGACTCCATGATTGGAATAGGCACCGAGGTGAGAATTATCAGATCCGTGGAATTTTGAGCCCAAGACCCGCCGAGGCAGGGAATTGAACCCTGGTCCTGGGCTAGACCTCTGCATCAGGGTCTGCCGCTCTAACCATTGAGCCACACTTCTCCACTAGGTGACTGTGAACAACCCTGCCTAGGTGGCTCTGTATGTGTATGTGTGTGTGGCTATGTATGTGTAAATTCAATAGGTCATGCATATGCAAAAGATTAAGGGCCCGATTCACAGAACTAACTGAAGACAAAATCCTAAACTTACTACTTTTGGTATTCACAAAAGTTAGGATTTTGTCTTAAGTTTGTCTTAAGACAGACTTAAGACAGACTTAAGTTAGGATTTTGTCTTAAGTCTGTCTTAAGTCTGTCTTAAGACAAACTTAAGACAAAATCCTAACTTCTGTGAATACCAAAAGTAGTAAGTTTAGGATTTTGTCTTAAGTTAGTTCTGTGAATCGGGCCCTAAGCTATTAGCATTGTAAATGACAATGCCATTTATTGGACGATTAAATCATTGCAAATTAAAAAGACAATGCTATTTATTTATGATTTAAAAAAAAAAAATTAATAAGCAGTACCAATAGCTCTACCTTTAATAATGCCGAGACCATTGCATTGTTCATGATTGTTTTTATATTCTCCAGTGGAGCTATTGTGTAAAAACATTCTTAAGTATTTACATGTGCTTGTTCCCCTTTTCAAGTTATCGATAATGTGATGCATATGTGAAATTAACATGATGTAGTGACTGATATATAATTTGTCGATGACAATATCTGGATGTTTAAGGAAGCTCAACATGATAAAGGACTGGATATAACTCTAGGCAGATGACTTAGAAGTGTGATGTGATAGAAATACTGACCATGTTACTTGATGTTAGTAATGCAATGTTTGAGTTTCTAAGTCTGCCTAAAGAAGTGTAAAGAACAAGTTACTTACCTTAGGAAACGCTTTTTCTGATGGATACAGTATCTGCCTGTGGATTCCTCACCTTTTGAATTACCCCTTATTACCCCTTATGCAGCATTCCACAGAAACGTTTTTCATAGCTCTCCCACGTCGACGAGGACTCACAATGGTACGGCTCCGTTTGCGACTCCGCGTGACGTCATTGGAGCCATAAGAAGACCTCGTTGGTGTGCTTAGATCAGTTCCACCCCTTTTTTCCGTGCCTTTGAGGCAAACGGGTGAACCAACAATATTTCACAAGTAACACAGTATGCAACATAAGCACAAATATACACTAGGTGACTGTGAACAACTCTGTCTAGGTGGCTCTGTATGTGTATGTGTGTGTGGCTATGTATGTGTAAATTCAATAGGTCATGCATATGCAAAAGATTAAGCTATTAGCATTGTAAATGACAATGCCATTTATTGGACGATTAAATCATTGCAAATTAAAAAGACAATGCTATTTATTTATGATTTCAAAAAAAAATAATTAATAAGCAGTACCAATAGCTCTACCTTTAATAATGCCGAGACCATTGCATTGTTCATGATTGTTTTTATATTCTCCAGTGGAGCTATTGTGTAAAACCATTCTTAAGTATTTACATGTGCTTGTTCCCCTTTTCAAGTTATCGATAATGTGATGCATATGTGAAATTAACATGATGTAGTGACTGATATATAATTTGTCGATGACAATATCTGGATGTTTAAGGAAGCTCAACATGATAAAGGACTGGATATAACTCTAGGCAGATGACTTAGAAGTGTGATGTGATAGAAATACTGACCATGTTACTTGATGTTAGTAATGCAATGTTTGAGTTTCTAAGTCTGCCTAAAGAAGTGTAAAGAACAAGTTACTTACCTTAGGAAACGCTTTTTCTGATGGATACAGTATCTGCCTGTGGATTCCTCACCTTTTGAATTACCCCTTATGCAGCATTCCACAGAAACGTTTTTCATAGCTCTCCCACATCGACGAGGACTCACAATGGTACGGCTCCGTTTGCGACTCCGCGTGACGTCATTGGAGCCATAAGAAGACCTCGTCGGTGTGCTTAGATCAGTTCCACCCCTTTTTTCCGTGCCTTTGAGGCAAACGGGTGAACCAACAATATTTCACAAGTAACACAGTATGCAACATAAGCACAAATATACACAGTATATGATTCAAAGAAGAAAGGAAACTGGAAATTCTAAAATATAGACATTTCCCAGAAACAAGCATCATATCATTTCTATTGACAATGAAATACAAGAATGTCATACCCAAAATTATTTTCGGTATAAGTAGGCAGACAATGGGGAGGCGGGTGGGTCAGTGAGGAATCCACAGGCAGATACTGTATCCACCAGAAAAAGCAGTACCGAAGGTAGGTAACTTGTTCTTCTGATGGATACATCTGCCTGTAGATTCCTCACCTTTTGAATTGAATCCCCAAGCGGTCCTGCTCCCGGAGGAAGGTGTCCGCTTACCTATACCAAAAAATCCTGCAGCACAGAACGTGCAAAGTGACCGTCCCTCCTCACCTCTGAATCTAAGCGGTAATGCTTCCCTAATTGTTGAAGGAGGCCCAAGTTGCTGCCTTGCAGATGTCTACAACAGGGACACCTCTAGCCAAAGCAGAAAAAGACATAGCTCTGTTAGAATGATCTTGAATACCTTCAGGAGGCACCTTCTTGGCCAAGGCGTAGCAGATCTTGATGCAGAGGATAAACCACCTGTGGACAGCCTTGCCCTTCATTTTTTCCATGTATCCAATGAAGAGTTGGTTATCCAACCTGAAGACTTCAGCCCTAACCAGGTAGAAGCTGACCGCCCTCTTAGGTGAAGTCTTTCCTCCTTCATAGAAGGGTGAGGGGAGGATAGGAAAGGGGTATAGTTATAGATTGCCCTATTGGAAAGGAATGACCACCTTAGGCAGGAACACAGCTCTGTTCCTAAGAACCATCTTATCTACATGAATAAAAGGTGAAAGGAGGCTTATAACTAAGAGCCTGTAGCCCACTAACCCTCCTGGCCGAATTAATCGCAATCAGAAAAATTGTCTTGAATGACAGAGCCTCAACGGACAACTATGTAGAGGCAAAAAGTGGACCCCATCAGGAAAGTAAGAACTAAATTTAAATCCCACTGAGGCATGATAAATGTAGTGGGGGGAAACCTGTTAGTGAGACCCTTAATGGATCTCATAACTATAGGAGACTTAAACAAAGAGGGTTGGTATGGTAAGCAAAGAAAGGTACACAAGTAGCCTTTAAAGTTGCTACAGCACAACCCTGTTGAGCCAGGGAAAGAGCGAAACTCAGACTATCTGCAAGTGGGCCTGCAAAGGATCAATTGATCTCTCTATGCATCATTTAACAAACTTGGCCCACCTACCAGAATAGGCAGATTTGGTGGAGTGTCTTCTTGCCGATAAAATAACATCTATCACATCTGGTGGGAGAGAGAAAACACTCAGGTAGTCCCATTCAATATCCAGGCATGAAGGTGCAGACTCTGGAGGTGGGGATGTAGAAACTGCCCCTGAGACGGTTAAAGGAGGTCTGCCCTGAGAGGGAGACGGTGCGGAGGGTGCGATGAGAGGTGAAGGAGGTCTGTGTACCACACCCTTCTTGGCCAATCTGGGGTGATCAATATGACTTGGGCCCGGTCTTGGCGAATCTTCCTTAGAACCGGAGGAATCAAGGGTATGGGAGGAAACCTGCAAAGAAGCTGTGACCCCAAATTTAACTGAAATGTGTCCCCCAACGCTCCGCGCATTGGATATTAGAGACTGCAGAATGACGGGCAGTGCACTTTCTCGTGAGTGGCAAACAGGTCCAACTGAGGCAACCCCCACATCCTGAAAATGTGATGGAACACCTCCGGAAAAGATGCCACTCATGATCGTCCGAGAACTGCAGACTGAGACTATCCACACGCACATTCAGCAGTCTGGCCAGATGATTAGCATTCACTCAAATCTGATGGTCTTGGGCCCAGGACCAGAGCCGCAGAGCGTCTCTGCAGAGACAATGCGACCATACTCCTCCCTGTTTGTTTATGTTACGTTAGCATTGGCCGTCAGGACCTGAACTGACTGACCATGAAGGTAGGGAAGAAAGACCTTGAGAGCCAAATGTATCACCCACAATTGTAGAAGATTGAATTAAAGCAATCTTTCCTCTGTAGACCAAAGTATCTTGATATCCAGATCCCTAAGATGAGCTCCCACCCCAGAGTGGAGGCATCCGTGATCACTGTGGCAACTGGAAAAGGAGGTTGAAATGGCTTACCACAGAGACAGGTTGCCTGGAAAATTCCACCATAACAGCTCCGCTGCAGTGTCTCTGGAGATTCTGACCACCTTCCTGAGATTCCCATTGTGTTGAAACCACTGCCTGCAGAGGCACCACTCTAGTGTCCTCATGTGCCAGCGTGCATGATTGACCAACAGTAAACAGAAAGTGAACAGATCGAGTAGGCTCAAAACCTTCAGGACTGAACCAGTTGCTCCATCTTGAAACATTTGAATCATGGTTTGTATGTCTATAATCCTTTGAGGAGGCGGGAAAGCACGACTAACAGTAGTGTCCAGTACTACCCCTATGAACATGTTGTGCTGAGAGGGCACCAGGTGAGATTTGGGTACATTTATCGAAAAACCCAAGTCGAACAAGACACGTTGTCTCTTGCAAATGATGCACCACCGAAACGGGAGGACCGCAAACTGGTACTGTTGAGACCCCACCGTAAAACGGAGATACTTCCGATGCGACTCTAGGATGGGAATGTGAAAATACACATCCTGTAAATTGAAAGACACCATCCAGTCTACCTGCTGCAGCGCCAGCAGAACCTGAGCTATGGTCAACATCTTGAATTTCTCATGTTTGAGGCAAAAATTCAAGATCCTGAGGTCTAGGATCAGTCTCAATCACCCGTCCTTTTTGGGGTTCAGGAAATACTGGGAGTAGCATCCCTGACCCCTTTCCTGCTCCGGAACAACCCCTGTTGCACCTTTCTGTAGCAAGGAAATGACCTCTTTTGCAGGATCAACAGATGGTCCTCTGAATTTCAGCCCTGGCAACGAGGGAAAGGATGGGAAAACTCCCGGAAAGGAAAGGCATACCCATTTTCCACAAGATTCAAAACCTAAAGATCTGACATAACAGATTTGTAGAAAATGGGACATCCAACCTCCAATGGGTCCAACAGTGCTTTAAGGTGGGGGATCTAGAGCTGCTTCCCTGCGGAGCCAGTTGGGCGAACAGGAGAGGAGGAGGAGGATGAGGAGGAGGAGGATGGGGAGGAGGAGGAGGAGGAGACTTGTTGGCGAGCAGACCCTTGCAGACAACCTCTTCCCTTCCCTCTGCATGTTCTAAACAGCGGGTCCTGTTGTTGCTGCTGCTGTTGCTGCTGCTGCTGGCGGGCCCGAAATGGAGCAGCCTTCCTAAAACCCTGAAATCTCCAGTATCCAAAGCCCCTAGGCTGGCATTGCACACCTAAAGATCTAAAGGTAGCTCTACTATCTTTAAAACTTTGTAGAGCAGAGTCCACCTTGGTCCCAAAGAGTCTAGAGCCATCACAGGGAAGATCCAACAGTGTGGCCTGAACATACGGACAGAATCCTGATCCTCTGAACCAGGCGTGCCTCCTAGTTGCCAACAATGAGCCCATCAACCTAGTAACTGAGTCAGCCGTATCAAGCCCGAAGTGAATCACCTGACCGGCTGCAGCTTGAGTGTCCGACAGCATCTCCGCTACAGCATCTCCGTGAAGTGGCCCTGGATATCCTCTGGCAGTTTAGGAATCACACCCTTAGCTGAGTCCATCAACGCATGGATGTAGCCTCCCAACAGGCACATGGCATTAGTCGACTTCAAAGCCAAACTGGCCGATGAAAATACCTGTTTAACCAACTGTTCTAGTTTTTTTGAATCCCTATCTCCCGGAGTGGAAGGAATGGAACCTGAGGATTTTTTTGAGGAATATGAAGCTTAAAACACCAAGCTCTCAGGTGAAGGGTGTGTTGACAAAAAAGCTGGATCCCCAGACGCAACTTTGTATTGCCTTGCCACCATTCTGGAAACAGCTGGGGCAGACAGAGCCTTCTGCCAAACTTCCAAGATGGATTTCTTCAAGGCTTCATTGAGCAGAAGTAAAGGTTCCATCACTGATGAAGGGGAGTGAAGAACCTCCGTCAGAATGTTTGATTTGACCTCTGCAGTGGGCAACTGTAAATTCAGGAGGTCAGCAGCCTTCCTTATAATAAAATGGTAGGAAGAAACCTCCTGAGAAGGAATTGCTTTGGGAGAAGAGAGCTCCCACTCTGGTGATGTGTCCAGCCCACTAGCTTCCTGAAGCCCTTCAAAATCATTCATGGGATCCAGTATCCCCCCTTCCTCCGCTTCTTCCTTTTGCTCCTGGAATTCCTCCTCTTCCAGAAGCCTCTGAGCTTCCCTTCAGAATCGTATCTTTGCTATCGGCATCTGTAGTGCAAGACGCGGCACCGGTGACTTCGGAGCCGGCGTCGACGGAGGCCCTTCAGGTGCGGCTGGAGGCACCATAAGAAGTCGAGAAGGTGCTGGACTGGAGCCCAACAGTGCCGGCGATTAGTCTATCCTTTCCTGTGACTGGATTGGCATCGAGAATCTCAGTGTCGGGAGAGGCCAAGTTGGAGTCATTGGCATGAAAGGCATAAAAGGAGCCTGGGCATAATGTTTGGGTATGTCCATGTTGAAGGAAAACAGTCCCACGGGGCCACCAGGCGCACCAGATGAGTTAACCGCCCTGGCAAACATGCCATACATTGCACTTAAAAAATGCGAAGGAGGAAGTGGCCAAGAGTCGGACCAAGATGGCCGCTTAAGACCTCTGCTCGTCTCCCTGACACCCATATCCTGCCAGTAATCCTGCCTCAATGGTTCCCCAAATGACAGCCAACAGCGAGCGGTGCCGATCCATGTAGCTCCGAGCAGCGCCCAGAACCGGAGATACAGGTCCTGTCTTTTTGGGCCTGGATGAACGTCTCACGCCGGGGACTGGAGTACTGCGGCTCACCGCAAAAGTGTGGAGTAGAGCCAGCCGCTCGGGCTGGAAGTTCGCCTGTCAGCGGGAAACTTTTGGATCGTTCCCTTCAGGACACTCGGCCGAAGTGCCTCTGACTGGAGTGTCGCTGCCATCATGAAATCCCCTTGGGCCTCGCGCGGAGATATTTACACCGGCCTGTATATGACTCGGATCACGCCCGAGGGCCGGATCGCCTGCCTGATAAGGCCTTCGCTTCACCAGTCAGCCTGACCTGGGGGTGGAGGCTACCCTCAGTGTTTCTCCTGTGGCCCTGCCATATCAGCCAGCGAGGTGCGCCCGGGAGCTGGGAAGAGCGCACTCCTCCGCCTGCAAGTGCCTGTGAGCCTGCGGCTGCCGAGTGCATAGCGACCATCACCGCTGTTCCTCCTTGAAGCACCGGTGCGCAGTATAGATGGAGGAGTCTCCCCCGTGACCTAGCATCTGTCCGTGCCGCCCCTTAAACGCGCAAACACTGGTGCGACATAACCACAGTAAGTTGCGGCAACTCATGAGAGAGAGCGCATTGAAACCCTTGCCTGCCTGCCAGCGATCATCTCCTATTCAACCACGCACCCACCTCGTCCTTGCATTCCACCCACCCTGGGCTGTGCGGGAGCTGCTACAGAGAGACTGTAATTCCCTCGGGTGGAGTGCACAGACGCTGGCTGACCAGCCGGTCGTGGACACAAATGGGGCCGCTCACCTTTTGCATCCCCTCCATCTGACCCTGGTACCTCTGATAAGTTGACATCTCTAAGTAACTGACTTTTCCCTCCTCCCCTCTCCCCTCCACACCCACAGAGTGACTTTCGGCTCAGGCGCGGCAAGCAGGTCTGGATGCTTTTAAAGCGCGATGACAGGGAGACATGAAGCAGAAAAGGGCCCAGCCCAGGGTCCCAAAAGCATGAAACAAGTCCAGTCAAATAAACTCGACTGGTACACTCTTCCCAAGGGCTCACCAACAGACCTGCGCCACACTCCTAAGGCAGTGAATGAACTTGAGGGCACCACCCTTGACCTGACCCTGCAGGACATTGTGGCAGCCATCAATGGAGTCAAATCATCTTTAGAACATAAAATGGGAACTATCTCCATCGATGTGAACCTCATTCAGGCTGACCTCACGAAAATGAACGAGAAGGTAAAAACTTTGGATATAAAGACAGCCAGTCTAATAGACGATGTAGCCCTACTCCAACGAGAAGTACAAGATCATAAATCCTTCTGTGAGACGGCCGAACGCAAACTGGATGATAGCGAAGGTCGTACGCGATGCAACAATGTCCGCATCCTAGGTGTGCCCGAAAAAGCGGAAGGACCAGCGCCAGACTTGTTTAGAGAGGACCTCATCTTGAACTACCTCTAACCTAAGGTACTGGGGACATTTTTCACCATCAAGCATGCACATAGAATCCCGGGCGGATGACCCAAGCCTGGCACACCACTGCGCCCGCTAATAGCACCTTTCCTGAACTTCATGCGCAGACCGCACCCCCTCTGCACTATGAGAATGCCGTTATATCCTTTTTCCCGGACTTTACGCAATTGTTGCAAAGACAGCGTCAAACGTTCATAGCTGTCAAGAAGAAGCTCAGGGAAAGGGGACTTAAATATGCAATGATGTTTCTGGCTCGTCTCCGTGTGGAAGTAGAGGGACGGTCATGGTTGTTTGATAATCCGGCAGTGGCTTCGGACTGGCTCGACAGCCGAATCGACAGCGGTCCCGGAGGGAGGAGCGGGCTGGCGATCTGGAGTCGCAAGACCGAGGATGAGAATTGCTAGGTGCCGTTGTCTTCCACACAAACTCACTCAGGTAACGGGGTCCTGGTGGCCCCACAGATGGACATAGTCTCACCATGTTCCGCCTCACTCAGGGGAAGTTTCGTAGACGGCCCAATTGGGGACAATTGATTCAAAGAATTATCCGGGGGATGGGGAAATGGAGTGTTGGCGTCCCTCCTCTTTTCTACTTTTAGTTGTGTCTTAGTATCAGAATTTGGGCGACAGGCACTCTGCCAGTTTGGTATGGGCAGTTATAAGTCCAGAGGGCAGGGAAGCGGGTTGTTGGTGGGGGGTTTGAAGTGGTTTTTCTTTGTTAGTTCTTCTCATTTACGCACAATTGCAGGCACGGCGAATGCACAAAAGACGTTCTACATTACCAATGCACCCACACTGGGATAAAAGCATTAACATTTTAAGTTGGAATGTCAACGGGCTTGGGGACAAAGTTAAGCGGAGCATTGTTCTGCAATATATTAAGAAACAGTGCCCGGATGTCGTGCTTCTTCAAGAGACACATCTTATGGGTTTCTCCTGTAGAGCGATGAACAGGAGCGGATATAAACTAGTGGTGCACGCAGGATTCACGGCTGGCTCCAGAGGGGTGGGCATTATGGTAAAGAACACATTTCCTCTTAGTGTAAACTCCACTGGACTGATGACAGGGGTCAATATGTAGGCATCACTGGGTCCTGGGAGGGACGGGTCCTCACACTGTTGTCTGTTTATGTTCCACCGGGCCTCAAAACCACCACGTACCAAGACCTCCGTACTAACCTTCTCTCTCTTCCGGTGCTGGGGGCGACTTTAACTCTGTATGCTCTGGCGGGATGGACCGACATCCCCCTCGCGAGTTGGGGCCCGCTTCTTGCTGGTTACCTGACTTCCTTGAGGCCATGGGGCTAATAGATACCTGGTGCACGTTCAATCCTGAGACAAAGCAATACACATTCGACTCCGGAGCCAACCACAGCTTCTCCCGCCTTGACTATATTTTGGTTCACAGCTTTCAAACCTCACACGTTCATGAGGTCCGACACTTAGCTAGGGGCATCTCCAATCACTCACCGCTATGGGCACATATACTTCTGGATCACATTCACGTGGGCAGAATCGCACCAATCAACCCCTGGTACCTTCGTAACCCCAAAATTCGTATAGGGCTTCTAGCCACAACAGACAGCTATTTCAAAGAAAATGTGGGTACTGTGACCTCTGCCCAAACGCTCTGGGAGGCCTTTAAAACGGTGATCGGGGGGAAGCCTTATCCCTAATATCAGGTCACAAACGGGAGCAACAGAAAGCGATATCTGACATAGAGGACGATATTCACAGATTTGAGGGGGAAATGGAGGGGCAGGATACTCCTGAGATACTCCATCTACTGCAACTTAAACAGGACGAATATAAGGCGCTTGTTACAGAGACAGCTCGGACTCTGGAGAGAGAGAAACTTGGGAGAATTTTTGATTTGGGTGACAAAGCTGGGAAACTGATAGCTTGGCTGGATAAACGGGAATGGGCAAGTACACTGGTCCCGTCCTATATGGCGCTACTAATACTAGCATAGTGGACCCCTCAAGACTTAGCTCGTCAATTCGCCATCCATTTCAAGGCAGTGTATAATGCATGAACATCCTATACTGAAGACGACTCTGCTGAACTGTTGAGAGACATTGTTCTGCCCTCCCTCTCCTTGACTGACAAGCAACTAATGGACAGTTTTCTGCCTACAGACGAAATTGCTCAGGCAATTAAATCGCTTCAATCGGGTAAGGCCTCCGGCCCTAATGGGATCCCTATAGAACTGTATAAACTCTACCCGGATAAAATGGCAGCCCACCTTAAAGTCATGTTTGAAGAGAGCAGGGAGTCAGTTTAACTATCGTGGGATCAGCACATAGCTAACATTGTTTTCATCCATAAAGACGGCAAACCTGAAACAGACTGTACCTTGTTTTGACCTATTTCTCTTCTTAATGCGAAACTAAAATTCTAGCGAATGTCCTAGCCAACCGCCTAGTTAAAATCATACCAACTCTCATTCACCCTGACCAGTCTGGCTTTATCCTGTGCCGGAATACAGCGTTGAACCTGCGCCCCGTTCATGGGGTACTTGGCAGGGCAGACACCATACGCGAACCAGCGTTTTTGGTCAACCTAGACGCAACTATGGCGTTCAACATGGTCGAATGGCCTTATCTCTTCGCGGTGCTCCAGAAGCTGGGGCTTGGCCCCAATTTTTTCAGATGGGTCCGCCTCTTATATGGGACACCATTAGCGAAAGTCATAGTTAACAACAAACAATCAGACACCTTTACCTTGAGCCGGGACACCCATCAGGGCTGCCGCTTTCCCCTCTCTTATTCACCTTGGCACTAGAACCGTTAGCGTCCTGGATCTGTCAGGACCTAGTGATTCCCCTGGACATCAGACTGGGAAGACCAGATATCACTTTACACTGATGACGTAATACTCAATCTCACAGACCCCCAAAAATCTTTAATTGTTTTACTGGACATCTTAGCGCTGTTTGGGAGATATTCCAGATTCAAGATTGACTGGACAAGTCTCATCTGTTTCCCCTTCATGGGGGTATACCAGCCTTGCCCCGTAACTGCCCAATCCAAGTCAGTGCATCAGGGTTCAAATATTTAGGGATATTCGTCTCCCTGGTCCCCAACAATCTTCTTCCCCCGCTCCAGCGCCTACAACATGACATAGCCAGCTGGCGAACCCTCCCGTTGTCCCTCCTCGGAAGGGCCGTACTTTTTAAAATGATGTCCCTCCCCCGCTTCCTCTACGCCTGGCAAAACTCACTTGATGCTGACCCCATTGCTTACTTTAAAGAAATTGAGCAACTCCAGAGGGAGCTATTATGGAATAGACCACCATGTATAGCTCTCAGCAATCTAACCTTAAAATGGTATGATGGAGGTATCGCTCTTCCCGACATTAAAAAATATTTTGGGTTGCTCACCTGGCTGCCATCAATTCTGGCACCTACGGGGCCCCTGAAGACCAAGGTTATCGAATGAGCAGGTGGCTTCTCCTGGGTGGGAACTGCAATAGGGCATTGTATTCCAGACCGGCTCGACCTCCACTGTCCAACGGGCACTCAATAATCTTCTGGCACGCTGCCAACAGATCCATGGGATGGGAGGGTAAACTGACGTTGGCCAACCTCTTATGGGATTTCGCGACACTGGGGACCCTGTGGCAGACAAAGGGTTTTGATAAGTGGGATATGATTGGTATCTCTCGCATCCAAGACCTTTGGGAAAAGGGTGACATAAAAACGTTCACTTCCCTCCAGGATCAACATGAGCTGGCTGACTCAGAACATTTCCGCTACATGCAAATACGGCATGCTTTAGGCTCAGGCTTTCCTACGGGTTCCTACCCACCCCCCGAGTCCTCTCCAATGGAAATCAGGATATTAGATGGACTCCTCCCAGAAAAGACTATTTCTCTGATTCACAATAAATTACAATATATTAATTCATAACATGGGTGACCCTCTTGCACTGCTTCGACAAAAATGGGTGGCGGACGGTATTGAACTGACGACGAAGACTGGCAGGAGTCTGTGTCCTCTCCCAGCATGGTGGCTATCCCAGCAAGACTGCGATTGGTTCAACTTAAAATCCTGCACAGGATATACATGACGGGGCGTAGACCAGTGCAAATGGGAAGGGCAACCACCGGGGACTGTCGTAGGCGATGTGGCCAGCTGGGCACATTCCTGCATATCATCTGGGAATGCTCTCTCATCCAGTCCTACTGGAGGGAGATTCATGGAGTGGTGGGGACGGTCCTGGTGGTGCCCCTACTCCCGGAGGCACGCAGATGTTTGCTGAATATATGGGAGTCAACCGACCTAAACACACACCAAACACAGTGGGCCACACTTGGATTCATGGTGGCTAAAAGGAACATAGCCCAGGCTTGAGAGGCAGCTGACTTGCTTTCTCCTTGATTTGTCCTAAAAGTGGAAAAATTTGCATTATTCTTGTAAAATGTGACTGTGCCTGGCCAATAAGAGTGTTTTGCTGTAATGTGTTTCTGTTGTCGATGATTGTTAATAAAAAAGAATTATAAAAAAAATGTGAAGGATCCGCACTTGGAGCTGGTAAGGGTGGGTACGGATCTGGAACCGCCTGATCTGGAACTGCCCGAGGTCGCAAGGCAAAGGACTCGCTTCCCTAGGCAACAGAGAGTCCCTAGGAGTCGGAGAATGCACCGGAGTTCCCTGCGGTGAAGAGGAAGGTGAGATATCATCCTTCCTGTGATGCTGTGGAGCTGGGGACTCGACTTCGACGATTTGCCTTTCAAAGAGTGACACTTGGAACCATGACTGCGCTTCTTCTTATGTTTCCTCAATGATTTTGAAGTGTGTGGAGTCGGTGACTTCGACCTCAAATTTAGCCTCTTCCGACCCCTCTTCTACTTCTTCGCACAAGCCATGAACAGTTTCGCATCCCGCTCCTTTAGGGCCTTTGAGTTCATCCGGCGAAACGAAGAGCGTCCCTCGACGTCATGGTCCGACTATAGGCAACAAAGGCAATCATTGTGGGGTTCCATGATGAACATATGTCCCCCACATTCCCTACAAGGTTTCATGTCATGTCATGGTACTTATAGAGCGCACTGTCCCCAGACGGTCACCTTGCGGTGTCGCATATGTGGCTTCCTGGCGCTGATACTCATACCGCTGTGGAACCCCTCCTGGCTTTCCCTGTGAAGTGTCCACTCCTGGGCACCCCCAGGGTGAAGCCAGGCATCCTTAGCGCTGTTGGGGCCGGTGTGGAGGCTAAGCAAGCTATTGCCTAGAGTTTCAGCGTGGGGCCCGTGATTAGAATAGGCACCGAGGCGAGAATTAACAGGTCCGAGGAAATTGAGCCCGAGACCCCGCCGAGGCGGGAATCGAACCCTGGTCCCTAGCCAGAACTCTGCATCATGGTCTGCCGCTCTAACCATTGAGCCACACTCCTCAACTGAACTGAGGTTTGAACCCTGACTTTTTCTGCGTAGCCATCACACTGCTACAATTACAGATCGACTGTTACAACGTTAACCACAAAGGAATATGGATTCCTAGAAAAAACGATACACGTCGACGGCACGGAAAAAGGGAACTGACGTCAGCACACCGACGAGGTCTTCTATGGTTCCGATGACGTCATGCAGTCGCGAGCGGAGCCGTTCTATTGTCACATCCTTGTTGACGTGGGAGAGCTACGAAAAAAGTTTCTGTGGAATGCTGAGTAAGGGGTCATTCAAAAAGGTTAGAAATCCACAGGCACGTGTATCCATCAGAATTTAAGATACACTCAAAGGTTTATTTTACTCCCCTCTCCCTAAGAAAAACAGAAAGTCAAATGTTTAGGAATGTTGTATTCAACTTTCAGAATATTTTTATTATGAGTTATGAGTGTAAAAAGGAAAACACTTACAATTAACATTACACTATTACACACAGATGTATACTAATAATCATCATTTTATTACATATTGTTGACCAGCTCCCAGAGCAGAAGTTCCTGAAACAACACATACAACTCCAACCACAGTCTCAACTACCGCATAAGCCTTCATGGAGGGCACAGCTCCTGCTGATCCTGTTCGGGATGAGGAGCAGCTTGGCCCGTCAAGTGTGCCAGTGCCTGGACAGGCTGCTAGGCTGATCCTCACTATGCCTACCAGCAGTAATACCACCCATCTTGTTCAGTACACAACCCAGACCTGGCTCCCGTATTGGCAACAACATCTGAAATTGAGCTAGGACCCAATGTGGTTGTGCCAACTGTGCAAACGCCACAGAGTAGTGTGGGTGGGGTAGGCAATCATCTGGACAGCAGAGTGAGGCCACTGACAACAACTGGCTCATGGGTGACATCAAACAGTTGTCTGGGGAGTACAATGACCTCATTGAGAGGCAGATATCTGTCTTGGGTGGTGCAAGGTGGCTTGAGGGACATATGCAGGGCTATTAGTCAACCCTCTACCCTTTTCTGTGCATCCTCAATATCTATGTACCATCCACCAGGTTCCTCCACAAAAATCCTCCTGCCATCACCTCTAACCCTGCAACTGCGGAGCCAACCTGACATGGAGTCGCTCATCAAGGCCAGTGGGAGTGGATTACATCAAAACCACTACCGAGAGGCGCAAGTAATTTCCTCCTGTGAAACAGTAATATTAACTCTTGGGTCAATTCTGTCTCCGGTGTCTGATATAAATATAATTTTTCATTTAATCTTCCATAATTTCTCTTGTCATTGTATCCCACCTTATTCAATATATGTGTGAATTAGAATACAATTTGTTTTTTAATACATTTAAACAGTTTTTTGTTCTACTTTTTGCTGGATTGCCAAAATGTTGTGATAGGAAATGTTCATATTGTGTCAAATTCTAAAGATACCCCACATACAGAATTTTACAATAACCATAGTTATTAGTGATATTTACTAATATGTTTGTGGCTTATCTCACAAAATGACACAAACATTGATGTTCTTGGGATGAAAATTCCATTTATTACATACAAAACAATAATCATCATTGTTTGTCCTTCATGCATTTTAATACATGGTGATTTACAATTTGAAGTATATACTATGACCATCACATTTCATAAGTACATACTCACACAGAGGAATTCCTATAAACACACACTGCAATTATGTCAGCAGTGATTTCATTTTTTAATGTAAGAGCATTCAAAGTACAACAACAGGAAACACATTCATATAATTTTACATCTGTACATTACAAACTAGGTAACTTACCCATTCAGTAAGTCACCGACGATTTATTTGTACTACTGAAGATGGCAGTGTGTGGTGACCTATGGGAAAAGATGAATGTTTAAAAACAATAAGTGATGCTAAAACAATAGTTAAATACACTCAAAATGACTGGACCACAATGCTACCACTTAAAAAGGTCACCTTTCCATGTAGCAATTAACAAAATTACTCTATCATATACAAGGAATTCCACTCTGCCTGGTAGTGAAGACAGTGGAAAACATCACCATCTACAACCACCTTAGGTGGCCATATATCTAAACTTACTACTTCATGAAAGACTGCAGCAATCTGTCACCTGTATATAAAAACGGTTACATTTACATGAATTTCAATTAACTTATAGTTACCCTCATGAGATGAAGCTGTCAATTACATCTTGATGCAAGTAATTTACTTCTTCACCACTGTCATATTTATTTGGCAATTCTTCAACATCACCCAGGACCTCCTCATTGTAGACATCATCTGGGAAGAAAGGAATGTTCCACTGCAGGGCAATGTAGTGCAGTATCCAACAGAGAATGGTAATTTTATACACCTCATCAGGTGAGTAAAAGATGGCTCTGCCAGACTTATCCAAACAACACAATCTTGCTATCAGGAACCAAAAAGCCCGTTCCCTTGACTCCGAGATTTAACTTGTGCCTCACTGAAGCAGACTTCACCTGGAGTAGTTGGAATTCTCAGAGATGATAACAACCATGGTCTATTAGGTTAAGCTGTGTCTCCTACAACATATCAAATATGAGTATAAAGTAAGATAACGTGTTTTTAGACTGCAATGTTGAGATAGCAATTGTAGGCATTTTAAAATATATTTACACTGAGCACTTACCAACAAGCTAGGCATTCACATTTCCAAGTTGTGTCATTTGCTGTTTTATGCTGCTATTGCGTAGCAGCAAAAATCATGGGTGGATCCAGGGAAGTGTGCACAGACTCTTGTGATATATAGACTGGGACTGCAAAAAATATGCACATTTACAGAATGAAAATATTTCCTGTTACGGTATACTTGTTTTCTGTTGTGTGGTGGACAAAAGGCAATGTGTGTCCCATCAATAGCACCAATAACATGGGAATACCTCCCTAAGCCTAACAATATGCCTTCACATTGTTCACTACTTCTACAGTACTTGAAACCTAGGTGGTTACACAATATATGTTTAATGATGACTTCCATTATTACAACTTTTTCAATTATATGTCTGACATTTATGATGTTAACAGTGTTTTTTTCACATAAGCCTCCATTTTAGCTATTGCTAGTGAGGTTTATATTAAAGTGCTTGTGGTCTCTGCAAATGATGACTGCCTGACTGCCTGACTGCCTGACTTCTGCGTCATGACAGACATAAATATTATGTCTTGGAGATGTAACATCCACCAAAGGAGTACACATCGACAGGTGAACGTGTGCCGATGGATTTGACACCATCAATGTTTTTTAATATGTCATTTGACACATGTATAAGTCACAGTGATGTCTGCATTCTGTAATGGTTTTTCACTTGCCTCCTAGCATTGGCAAAGTTCAGACCGCCTCAGATTTTGTTGCTTCTCCTGAACTGGTGGTGGCCATGATGAAAAGTGCTGGAGACAGCCCCTAACTTCACACCTGATGAGCTTGAGATTGTCACTGATGAGGTCTCGTCCCAGTATACACAACTGTATGGCATGCCAAGGCAACAGGTAGAAAAAATGTTTCTTGTATGTATCTGGCTAGTAACACAATATTTTGTTCACGGATAGAACAACAATAATGTGTTCTTTCATCATTGTGTTGATGTAACATGTGGTAAGTTAACCAACGAGGAACAATATGGTAAATTATGTATATACATGTACTTAAGACATGTTGCAAAAAAATACAATGATACATGCTTCCATTGGGTTAAGAAGAAGAATATACTTTTATTCGATTTCTGAAAATCATAAAAATGTGGATCCTACCGCCATGAGATATACAATGTAAACGTGATTAGACTGAATTAAAATTACAGTAAAACAATTTTTATAAGTAATGTGCCACACGTAATGTAATTAATTCCAAGGTCTAATATTTTGTGATAAAATACCTCAACCAGAGGTCTTTAAAATTAATTTTAAAGTGGGTAAAGCGGGTAAAGTTCTTGTGCTGAAAATGGGAAGGGGAGAGAAGAAAATAACGGATTAAAAGTTCTGGGGAGGACTCAACCCGACTGCATGATGGAATACTGGTCATCTGTCCTTCTTTTCGAGTTGTTTTATCGCCAAGTCCTTCTTTTCAAGTTCTTTTGCTGCTAAATTCAAGAATTTTTTTGTCTTGCAAGACAATTGAACAGAGGAACCACTGAGAAATGTTATGACTACCGTTCTGCAAGTCCTTATTTGTTCTTCTCTCAGGATTGGCTGTAAAAGGATCTTCCTCGTATTGTGTAGAGCTGGACAGATGCATAGTAAGTGTAATAGAGACTCTGCTCTGTTACCACAGAGGCAGCAATCCGTGGTCAACCAGGTCCCTAGCCATTTTGGAGTAAGATCTTTTGTCGGAAAGAACCCCAGTCTCAATAGGGTCAGTTTCCACTTGTGATCTGTGAAGCACTCTTGTCAATATGATTGCAGTTTCAGCTGTTTGTAAGTGGGCCTCACCATCCATGCATGCCTTTTGTTGGCCAGTAAGTATTTATCTGTTTGCAGCAATAGTTGTTTGATTGCTTTATTGGTGATTTGTTTAAATGCAGAATATGGCATTGGTGTGTGCCAGGCTTTCTCGAGCTTTATTGTTGAAAGAGCTTGTTTTAAAATTCAAAATTTTGACTTGTTCTGCCTTGATTGTTTTTCAACCTCCTCCCAGCAATGATGGGCTATCGTGTTTTCTTCAGCTGCCCTCATTCTCTAGTAGTTTTGGCTAGGTCTCCTTTTCTAGCCAGTATCTGTTTTTTTAGACTGTATTCCAGACGTATCTGAACCTGGGAGATGTGAGACGGGATTGTGAACAGCTTTTTGAATAATCTGGGTTGGATTAGGTTTAAAGTTGTCGAGTTCTTGGTGTTTAGCATTTGCAGGCTGTACGTAATAGATGGCAAAAATGTAGCTGCTACGACCTTTAATAGGTGGTATGTTGAACTGCTGCTTAGTTTTTTCTGCAGAGTTTTAAAGACAAATAGTATTTGTTTGCTTTTGTTTACCCAAGGTCTTGATGTTGTTTGTAGCTGAGTGGTCAATCTAAATGAACCCCCAAATATTTCTATACGTCCACCTGAGATAAGATGCTGGAATTTATCCTACCAACAAATTTAGGATGTTTTTATGGGTACTGGAGAAGCACAAAATGTTCGATTTTAAAACATTGATTATTAGTTGTTCTTTTGAGGTGCATAGCGCTAGTTGGGAGGTCAGCCGCTGCAAACCAAGAGGCATTTGGGAGAGCAACATGATGTTCTCCGCACATTGCAGGCTAACTATTGGGGTAGTTCCCAACTTGGGAGCGTGGTCCTGAGTTAGACAAAGGTTGGTGTGGATGTTGAATAAGCTGGGTGCCATTACACATCCCTGCTTTAGCCCATTGTCAAGAGTTTTTTAGTTAAGCTCCGGCCATCCCCTTTTTAGGTCTCGCCTGAGCCAGCGCATGTGCCGCTCTGGAGAGACTTTTAGTAACGGCTTCAGAAAATGGTACCACTGTGACCTAAAGCTTGCGTGCTTTAGCGCCTGAGGCACCATCTGGAGCGCAATCGCTTTTTTTAAAATTTCCTTTTTGTGCGCATGCGCGCACACAACTTGCTCACCACTCGCGTGTTTTAAAATTATTATTTTTTTGCATGTGCACACACATCTCCCGGGCTTGCGGTATCAGCATAAAGCATGCGCTGCCTTTCTTTTCTTATGCATGCCATGGCGTGCTCAATCCTGCTTTTTTTAATTTCGTTCTGCTTGTTCTTTGGTGCTGTTCAGCTTCGGCTCCCAGCCATCGTCCCCCCACCATCACCTCCTAACGGTCGGGTATTCAGAACCATTTTTGTTGATGCAAGACTGTAAGGAGCTTGCCTCACAATTTTTTGGGGGGGAGCGGGTGGGTGCATTGGTGGCGGGCAAAGTGCCTTTGAGATAGCTCTTGCCCCGAAGCTCCGCTTCCTCCTAGACCAAGCCCCCTCCTCACACGGTGAAGTTTGTTTATAGGTTGGCAGATATGTGACAGCAGTGGATGCACAGGTCAGAGTTTATGTTCAGATTTACTGGTGTAACTGGCACTCATGATTTTACTGTGTCTTTAACAAGTTTGCCTAAAGCATCTCTTTCTGTATGGCTGCCAGTTGCTTCGAAGTTCATTCAGCGTGACTTTTTTTTTTTTTTACTCAAAAGCTGTAATCATGTTGCCGGTTTAACCCCTCACCCTTTAAAGGCCTATGAAACTACAAGTCCCACTATCCCAGGATGCAACACTGAACGGTTTGGTTGTCAACAGTGGCCAATGGGTTACCTAGTTCTAAATGTAGCTATGTTATCCCTAATCAAGCTGTTAGTTACTCTTGCACCCACAGTGCATGAAATTTCAGTTTTCCATTTAGTGCTGGCATGTTCTGTCCAGTAGACCTTCTCTTTCCTTCTCCTGCTTCTGCACCCTGAGGACACTCACATAAGCCTAATGTCCAGTTCACGTTTAAAATTTTTCCGTAACTTTGTCTACGGAACTATTAACTGCTTTTGGAAGCAGGCGTAAGGTGCCAGATGTCAGCACTCTGGCAGCAGGGCTCCTGATTGAGCCCGGAGGGGGGCCCCCGAGCTGCCTTGCAGGGAGGCCCCTTCAAGGTTTGTTATGCCAGTGCTGCTGGGGTTTAGTGTACTATCATAGCGCTGAGAAGCAAGAAGTTATTTTTTTAGGCAAAGAAGAAAACTAGGGGACAGGCGGCTTTTGGGCCGAATTGGGGTTCGAAGTCTGATTTCCTTTGTCCACATTTTACAACCGAAACTTTAAAGAAGGTTTTCAAGGTAATGCCCCCCCCCCCCAGACTCTATGTAATGGCTCCTGATATTGACACGGCTCTCCATATAACTCTTCAAGAAGTAATCAAGCTTTGGCAAAGTTAAGAGGATGCTCCTTATTTGCCTATTTACTTGCTATTATTTTTCCTGTGTTTCCATAACCTGGTTGTGCATTTCTGCCTATGCCTCCTTTTGCCTCTTGTACCCCATTTGCTGCTGGGGGAGGCACCTAATTTGTGTCTTCTCGTCCCTGCCTGTACTGTGTTCCTTGCCTGCGTTCTTGAAGTGCCTGCTCTGTTCACCATTGCCAACTGGCATATACCTTGCTATGACAAGCTCTGTATGCCTCTGCCTTAATGTGGTGTATAACATACCTAAAAGTTTGCAGGATGCATAGCATAGAGATCCCATAGCGAAGTCAGCAGATATACATGCAGTCAAGAATTAATGACAAAACAATGAAATAATTGAAACCACGCCAATTTCCATTGGGGACAATTATATTGGAGGTTTATTCAATAAGGTAATGGGTTAACGTACAAGACGTCCAAGAGTAGCCAATGAAATGACCTGTCTGATTTACCGGTAATCACGAGGACTTGCCGTCATCTGGTGTCAAACTCTTGGAGCTGTGCCCACTTCTGGACCCTGTAGCCTGGCTAAATGTGATTCCTGTGCACATCGAAGCCATGCGAGCCCACCCACATTTGGTTAGGCTTCCAGCTGCCTTAGGAATAACTGAGTGCTGTTGCTTCCATTCAAGGGCCTGCCATACCAATTACTGGGGTACTGGCTAAAAGTCTCCTTTGAGCGGCTTAATGTGGATGCTTTCTTGCCTGAAGTTTGTTGTGTCGTCCTGTAACGCCATCAAGTCTTCTTGGGGTGTGGCAACTGTAGGCAATAAAGCCCCCTAAAATTCCTTTTGCATTGGTGCTCTATCCATTCCACTGCAGGTTTTAAAGTGCACTGAATAAGATCTACCTGCACCTGCAGCACATGTAATTGCTCTACCGCGGGGGGGCGAGCTAGCCGGGAAGCGAGATGGCCGCTGCTTAAGCGAGCTCCTCGCCTGAGCCCATGTAATCCTTCAAAAACCATCCTTTTATTCATCTACACCTGCACTGTTGCATACCGCGGGCCGTTGGGAGCGCTGAGGGATCGAGCGGCTGGATGCTGGAGGACGAACGCGGCCCGAGCCCTGTGACACTGGCTGGAAGTCGGAGGCCTAGGAGCGCCAGAGCGTGAGTGAAGTCCCGACCTCAAGTGCGGAGGTCGAGGTGGGCGCCGGAGCCTGGGAAGGCGGTGTATCGCCCTGCGCAGCGGCTGCGAGCCCGGGGAGAGTGTGGGCTACGTGGAGGACCTGAGAGGGTGGCAGCATCGCAGAGGCCTGTGGGATCGGCTGTCGGCAGTGGGCCAGAATGACTTGCGGATGATGCGGCGCCCCCCCCCCCCGCCCAGTACACACCTGGGCACTCGAGAGCTTTAGCCTGGCCCGGCGGCGAATTGGGGCCACAGTTGGGCTCGGTCCCCGGGGCCTATACGGTGGGCCGAGGCCTGCATACAAGGCTGCAGGGCTGTCTGGTGGGGAGTGAGGCGAGACGACCCTGCCTCCACAGCGCAGAGGAGTGAATATCTGACGCTGGGCAAGTGGCGCGCATGAGGCACCCCGTTGCTTACTGTTCAACCACCAGTGGTGTGGCATGCAGCGGCAGTGTACTGTGTGTGGCGACGAGCGCCCAGGCTGCCCTGCCCAACTGATACTAACGCTGCTGGTGCGCATTACTGCCGCATTCACCTGCATCTACTACAGACCATCAGCTGTGCGGTGCCAGGCCTGTTGCTGGGACCGCGCCAACAGAACACACACAAAGATAGTAGGAAACTGCCGAGACGTGGGGCAGCCCGACAGAACACCAGGTGGCCGTGGGGTGGAAGATTGTGGCTTGGCGCTGAAACAGAGGGCGCGGCACCACTACCACTGGGCTGCAATACATACCCTCTACGCTAGTGGCACTGCTCGAAACGGAGCCCGTACCTAATCCCAAAAGGGGATCTCACTCCTTCAGTGCCTTCCTGTACCTCGACCATCTGAGCCAGACGTTTACACCAAATAACTGCTACAGGATGGGGAAGCCGGATCGCAATCAACCAAAGATAACCTTCTACCAGGCCAAGAAACAGCAGGACAACACCACGGAGACACAGAATCCGCTTCCGCCTACACCCACAGATGCTGGAGTGATTACGAATTACGCCATACAATCCATGTTCCACACCATACAAACCTCACTTACGAATATAGACGGAAAGATTGATTCCGTGACTTACAGGGTGGACAGAATGTCAGAACGCCTAGATAAGCACACCGAACGTTTGGATATGGCGGAACGGCGGCTCTCAGAGGCCGAAGACTCTCAGGTACAAATGGAAGCGAAGCAAACAAAGGTAGAAAAACAGCTGGTGGCAATGGCGTCGAAGACGGAAGATTTGGAAGCCAGGTCCAGGAGAAGTAACCTCCGTCTGAAGCGCGTTTCGGAAACCACAAAGACAGGCACAATGGAACAATATGTTGAGAAATTGCTGATCTCCATGCTGGGACGAGACACTTTTTCGGAAGTGTTCATTGTCGAAAGAGCACATTGGACACTGGCTCCGAAACCGCCCACCGGGTCCAGACCGAGGCCCATCATAGCCAAACTATTAAATTACAGAGATCGCGGCGCGGCGCTGCGGAAGGCCAGAGAACTGGGGAAGCTAACCCACGAAGGAATGGACATCTCCATATACCCCGATTTTACCTCAGCGGTACAAGAAGCGTGGAAAAAATTCATGGATGCCAAGCAAAAATTGCGGGAGCTTAACATACCCTACGCAATGCTATATCCGGCAAGACTCAAAATCACTATTGAAGGCAAAACGTTGATCTTCACTGACTCAGCAGTGGTGCAGAAATTCCTAAAACAAAAAGGGAAACCAGGAGTGCAGAGAAGATCACCACGAAGCGAACAGGGCGAACAGCCCACAATGTCGGATGTGGAATGATTTGGTTGCAGGACTACATGTTGACTGATGGAGTGCTGTGTCTGTGGGTGCGACCCGGGGACTACAGGGTGATGTACACTGGTGATCTATGCATATGCTTGCCTCAGACTGCGACTCCAGATAAGTGGACAAATGCTAAAGTATTTTATAAGTCATGTTTGTTATGTGAAGATATGACATGGCTGACTCTGGGCCCGTAGAGATGTTCAAGGATGCTACCCAAACGGCCACATAAATGAGGAAGGACAATAATGGGTGTGGGTATGATGATGCTATGTTGCAGTGGGCTCAAACTCATGTAGCTTAGGTTGCAGGTAAAGGGTAGGCAGCTCTGACCGCCACGCGTGAACTGCACAGTTTACTGTTTTATGATTTTTCTTTGTTCCTTGTTATGTTGTTGTTGTGGGGCATGATGGGTACTGTTGAAAAGGATGTCTCCACTTGGTTTAGGGTAGTGAAGTGGGTGGGGGTGGTTCTGGGTAATTAGGAAAATCTGACCAGCAGCTTGATGACTGAAATACTAGAGACTGACACTCTTCGAAAGCACGTGCATTTGGGGGTGATACCTGACTAAGACGCACACTATGAGTGATCACCTTACAGATCGAAGACCTCTGACTTTCCTCTCCTGGAATGTACGAGTCCTACACAACCCACAGAAAATACACAAGGTGGTAGCGTACTTAGACAGACACAAAATTGATGTAGCTTGTCTACAGGAAAAACATTTTTCTGATCTTAGGGCACAACATATTGGAACACGGTGGGCATCCCTTCGACTGACGTCCTCTTATTCGTCCTACGCTAGAGGTGTCTTAATATGGGTAAAAAGCACTATACCCTTCACTCACCTTAAATCAGTGTGGGACGACCAGGGACGCTTCGTGATGCTGCAAGGCAACTACGGGGGTTCCATCTTGACTATAGTGAACGTCTATGGCCCAAATACAGACGACCCTTCATTCTATGCCAAAATCTGGTCGACACTGAGGGACATGCAGCCAGGCACTATAATTTGGGGGGGGGACTTTAACACATATTTGGACCCCGCGATGGATAGGTCAACTGAGCTGGATAGGTATGGCAAACGTTCGGCCAAAGTCCTGCGGGATGGGTTGTCTGATTGGAACTTGGTGGATATATGGAGGCAGAGGAATCCAGATAAACGGGAGGGAACGTGCTTTTCGTCAACACACCTCACATGGTCCAGACTTGATTACTGGTTGGTAACACAAGATGTATGTACATGGGCTACAGAGATATTACACATGCCTAAGACACTATCTGACCATGCACCGGTCAAACTCAGACTAGACATACCAACGCATACTCCACGACAATTCACATGGAGACTGAGACAAACGGCATTAAAGGATTAGGTGTTCAGAGAGGGACTGCGTCAGGCCATACTGACCTTTTTCCAACACAATACTGGCTCTGTCCAGAGTACAAGAACCCTCTGGGAGGCATTTAAGGTTACTATACGTGGACACTGTATAGGCACACACGCGGGTATATTGCGGGACATACAGGAACAATTGGCAAAAATTGAAAGAGACATTCTGGCACTAGAACGCAGGTATGAGGAGAACCCATCTGACTCTTTGCTAGCTGACATAAGGAAACACATTGACACATATGACGAATATGCAGCTGACAAAGTCAAATATATGTCATGCAAATATGTAGCGCGGAACTTTGACGAGGGAGGCAGACCTGGTAGGGCACTGTCATACAAAGTTAGACCCTCACACTCCATGACACATATCACTGAAATTAAAAACGCTCCGAATCTTCCTGTGTATGACACGCCGACCACACTAAACTGCTTTACCGAATTCTACATACAATTGTATACGGCCCGCGTCACCCCCGCACTCCAGATATATGGCTATACCTAGACGATATAGGACTTGCATGGCTGTCCAATACTCATAGACAATATTTCTGTCTCCCAATCTCCAGGGATGAAATAATAGAGGCCTTTAACTCCCTTCCCAATAATAAGGCTCCTGGCCTGGATGGGCTCCCGGGAGAGTTTTACAAAGAATACCGAGATATACTTGTGCCACACTTTGCAGAAATGCTAGAGGAAGCGTATGAGGAAGGTACACTACCAACCACTCCCACTGAAGCGTTACTGATAGCACTACCAAAGCGGGGTAAAGAGCCCCAACGGTGTGACTCCTATAGGCCTTTATCCTTAATTGACATAGACGCGAAGATTTTTGGCAAAAAGAATAGCGAACAGGATACAACCACTCCTTTGCAACTTAATCCTACCGGACCAAGCAGACTTCATGCCGACGCGGTCTACTGCCCAAAATTTGCGCACTATATTCTCCCTCTATCATCAATTGGACCCGGAGGAGCCAGCGGCTGCTGCCCTGCTAGACACCGCTAAGAGTGGAGTGGAGGTTCATGTTTGTGACTCTGCGCAAAATGGGGTTCCTCGACCCTTTTTTGAAGTGGATTTCACTGTTATACATGACACCCAAGGCACGAGTACGAATAAATGGCTTGACGTCTGACCCTATATTAATTACAAGAGGCACGAGACAAGGGTGCCCACTGTCACCAATGCTCTTTGCCTTGATACTTGAGCCGCTAGCTTGCAAAATTCGGCAAAAACATTCCACCACGGCTTTACAATTCAGTCTACGACCAATTGGCATTTCACTATATGCCGATGACATGGTCCTCTACACTACGCATTCGGAAAATAATTTGAACCCACTCATCAGAGAGTATGTTAAATACGAACAATTCACCGGCCTCTGCATCCATTGGGACAAATCGGTAGTGATCCCACTCACCACAGCTACAGAGGAGCCAGAGTTGGACTACCCCCTAAGATGGTGCACCGACCCGGTACTTGGGGATATGGATACACAGAGATCCAGAGGTAGTCATTAGGGAAAACTATGGCAAGGCAATGTCTAGATTGGAGGATCAGGTCGACAGGTGGATAAAAATGCCCTTTTCAATGGCGAACAGGATAGCCCTTCAAAAGATGCTAATGTTATCCAGATTCCTGTATTTGTTCTGGAATGTTCCAATTTGGCTGACAAAAGCCTTTTTTGACAGATTACGTTCTACACTCTAGAAACTAACATGGGCCGGAAAACAGGCTAGAGTATGCTGGAGGGTCCTTACCCAACCATACCACCTAGGCGGCTTTGAGGCGCCTGATTTTCAATTATACTATCTTTTCGCACAAGCTCAGCACGCACATTATTAGACGAGGCCCCACGCATCTATACCACACGTTGCAGTGGAGAGCGACAGCGTCTCTCCTGGGCCGCTGATGGCGCTACTAGCCAACCCCGTACGGTATATACAACATGATACTATACATCCCGCCAAGAACACTTCGAGAGCATGGCACGCATTGGCGTGTAGAGCAAAAAAATTGCCAGTATATGCACGGGCCCTGCCAACAACAAACCACCCTCACCTCGCAGTGACCCAAGTACCCAAAATACAGAAGCTCCTCGAGGATATGGGTTTCCGGACTTTCGGTCAAGTGTTCCCTCATAACACATTTCTCAAATGGTCGGATCCCGCCTTATGCGCACATCAGACCCCAATGAAAAATGTTGTATACCTACGCTTACGTATGGCTATGAGGGCACTAAATATGTTCCCCGCTGAACCTGAGCAGCTATCATCGTTACAAGTGCTGCTAACGGCCCCAACTCGCCAGAATGTAGTAACACGACTATACAGCGCAACTCAAAGTGAACAGGCTGAAGGTCCCATGGCAGCGAAGGGTAGATGGGAGAGGTCACTGGGCATACCAGTTGATGAACAGGATTGGCAATATAGTTGTACGCAATTCACACTTCTTACATCCAACTGTAACTTGCGCATTATACATTTTAAATTCCTTCACCAGATATACTACACGCCAGCTAAATTACACAAACTAGTGCTTAGGGACACTGACTCTTGCTACCGATGCAATGCAGCAGGTGCAGATTTCTTACATGTGGCATGGTCCTGCCCTGGCTTGCTGACCTACTGGAATGCAGTTACCGATGCGTTAAGCCCCATGCTATCGGAAACCATCCCAAACACCCCTTTGACATGCCTATTGCAAATCAAAAAACTCAAATACACTAGACGTAGGAAGTTCTTGGCAGTGGCGCTACTTCTTGGGAAACGACGAGTGGCGATTAGATGGGGCAGCAAGAGACCACCTAGACTAAAAGACTGGATCAAAGATATGACATATTGCAAGACGACACTAGAGACCTATGCTGAAGACATACCACTGGCGTCCAGACCCAGAGACTTCTGGGAGCCACTCCTGCAATACTTGCAAGACGCTTCAGACTAAATGTTCCGTACAAATGTTGATTTCTTCACGTAGAGAGGTGGTGTTTGTAGTAAAAGAGGCATGCTGAGGACCGGAGGAGATGTGGGACAGGGCGTGAAGTCGAGATGGGGGACTTCAGGAGTACGAAGATTATGTTTAATGAGATTCGACGCACTGCATAGTGTAAAGAATGACTGTTTGCATGTACCCTGCAATGTGATCCAGGAGTGTCAACTGATTGTTTCTTTTTTGTAAATGACTGTACATGATGAAACATGCTGTGTAGTTGCTGGTCAGAAGGAAAAAAAAATACTAAAAAAAAAATTGCTCCACCGCATTATTACCTTTTCCCTGTGAAGTATTTCCTTTAAGACTGCTTACCTGGACACTCTCATTCAATAGTTCTTAAACTGTGGTCCAAGAACGCTTGGGGGTTTGAGAGGCTTACTCAGGGGTTGCGCAACTGTTTTACAAAATTAAATCATATTTATCAATTAATATAGTACATACAAATATTGAGGCGAAATTGAACATTTAAAAACTTTTTCTATGTTTGACCTTGAATTTACAGAATATTCCAACATTTGAGCATTTGTTTGGTGTATACATATTTATGTGTAGTGTTTGAGGTCCAGATCACAGAATTTGCTTAGGCAGAGGGTCCCTAACTTCCAATAATGACTCAGTGGGTTCCCCACATTCCAGTAATGATTCAGTAGGGGTCCACAGAAGTCAAACGTTTAAGAACTGCTACCCTAATCTATTATGAGAATAACCTGTGGTAGGAGGAGATTGCACCAATAGCTTACCCTTGCCCGTGCCCTTAAGTTACCCTGCCATTCCTGTGTAGCAGCTCCGGATTTAAATATCCCATACTTACCACATCCCGCTTTGTAAGGGGTGCAGCTAGCTAGGTCCCTAGATTCCTGGATTTCCATTTGGCTAAAATGGGCTTGAGGGTGTGAGAAGGGTGTTTTTTTCTTTGCATGGTCAAACCACAGTGATTCACTGCCCGCCAATTTGATGCAAAGCTTGCACATGAACAGCAATGTTTCTTGCCACTGATTGCAGATCTGGACTTCCAAAGTTTTGGGTTGCTTTGCTGTTAACATTCCAATGCCAGTCAGAGGCATTTGTAATCCACAATCAGTAAGAAGCTGAGTGCTGTTATACCTTTCTTGTCAGTAATGGCTAACGGAGCAGCGGCATCTGAAAGAGAAACCTGAAACCCTGTGCAGATAGAGCTGAGAGGCAGAGGGGCTGGGTTAGAGGTGGGGGGGCGATTTCGACATACGACGATGAGGGAAAACGAAATAAATAATTTTTCATTATCGTCTGTAGAAATCCCGCCATCCACCTCCACCCTCCCATCTGGCCTCACCTCTCTTACCTGCATGGGCAACGACTGCTGACACTACATGTCACGGTAAACCTACACTTCAATAATGAGAGCAAGTAATCACTTGGCATCAAATTGCACAATTTAGGAATATTGTGCTTTTACACTATCATCATGAATATATCATGTTCACAGTTTAGAAGTGTTGTGAAACTATGCTACTAACAAGAATACACAGGTTAGGGCCATGACTGGAATACGGGGCTAATAGTGTGACAAGTGTGGGATGTTGCCAACCAGCCTACGTACTTTAAAATCACTTCACTAAGGTCCAGATTGTAATGGGTCGCAATCTGATTTACGTCATCGATATTCATGAGAGAGGTCACAAACGGTAACAAATTATGATTGGTGGCCATGACAGAGATGGTGTCCTGCTGGGGTCAGCAGAACATCATCTCTGTGATTGTGTTTTTTAATCATTTTCTCTTAGCCTGTTTTCCATAAAATGTAGCTGCTTTACTGTGTTTTAAAGTGTTTTTTTATTATTTATTTTTTGTACTTTTTGCTTGTTTGAAAGTACAGTGGTTCCCTGAACCACTATTTATCTATTCATGTATTTATTTTTACATTGACCAAGGGGAGCAAAGTTCCGAGGACTCCTTCCCTTTTGCGATTAACTTACTACCCTATGTTGGAAGTCAGTAAAATTTCAATGCTGTGGAACCAAATTTCATTTGCAGTACATTGATATATATATACCACAACAAATCGCTATTTGGAAGGGATGCCCTGAAAACGCCCTTTCCAAATAGTCCTTCTAACGATTCTGTAACATGTTACCAAATCACAAAATGGGCTTAGTACATACCAAACAACCATTGCATAGCCAATAGGTCTCGCCTTTGGGACCTGATATGTGTTTAGCCATGCAACAGTTGATGTTGTTGCACTAAGGATATTGTGCTGCACAACTAAGTACTTATAAGGTCTCAAAAGCGAGCACTATTGGCTATGCCAATGCTTGTTTTATTTGAACCCAAGTTTGCGAGTACAGGTTGATGATTGCTCCCAATAAGTTTATAGTTGCTCTCCAGGCTATGGCTGATAGTTTGGATCTTGGCACTTTGTCGAAAGCTGCTTTGAGATCTACGAAGCATGTTTAGAGGATGTTTGAGTTGACGATGCTTGGCTGGCTAAAATGGTAACTGCCAATATGTTTATTAAGGTGTCCATTCCGGCCCGGAATCCAGTCTGCGTTTTTGGAATTACATTTATGCTGCTGATCCAGGTCTCCAGATCTACCAATAAGTTTGATGTGTAGATCTTTGCCTCTACATCGATGAGGGCTATCTGTCTGTAGTTCTTTGGGTTTGAATGTGCCCCTGATTTATATATGGACTGAAGGATGCTGCCCCGCCAGGAGTCGGGATGATACTGGCCTCTAAGCTGTGTATGAACAGGGGGGGTTAAATGGCTAGACCAAAACGCCGAATCGTTCCTAAACAGGGTGTTAGGTAGGCCGTTAGGGCCTGTGCCCCTGTCTGATCTCAAATGTTTAATTATGTTCGATACCTGCTTTTGAGTAATCTGTGCTTGTTCTTCCCTTAGCTCCAGACTGGTGGGTCTTGACTTACTTTTTGGGTTTCAGGAGTTTCGATTTTGAGGTTTGTCTTTGGTTAGATTTTTTGAGTAAGTAGCTAATGACTCCGCAGATGGTTGTCTATGAGAAGAATCTAGTTCCTCTTTGATGCTTTGGTTCATGTCTTCGGACTTTGTGCTCGAACTAATATGCATTCCGATCTTGTTTGAAGCATCGGCAGTGCTAGCTGCATTTGAGGGGGCTGTGGTATTATATGTTGCTTCAGTGTGAGATCTCCAGGTTTGCTCCATTATATCCGAGTTGAAGTGGCGATGTTTGACGTTTAGCAGAAAGTTGATGTTTGCCCAAAACTGTTTAGAGTTTCTCTGCTTACTAGCGTGGAGCATGTTGATCTCGAGTTATTTCTTGTATGTTTGCTTGGCCGCCTTTATTACCTGTTTTAGGTCCTTTTTCATTTTTTTCTATTGTTGTAAGGATCTGCTGTGTCGGATGGGTTGTACTTGTGGCAAGAATAATGATACAACTGTCAAAAAAAGAACATTTGTGAGTGTTTTATTCACAATATGGGTACAGGATGGTATGTCATGCTTATGTAATATTAGCTTGCATATACATTAAAAGTGTTTGCTAACATTACAATGCAGATATAACTACACTATACATATAATAAAATGTTAGCTATAATGATACATTTATAACATTTATATTACATATATTATTATACAACTAACACACTTTTACTGATACATACACAAAGGAAGAGTGTAAGGTATACACAGACAATATGGGCTAGAAATACAGATAACTATGTTATGGACACCTGTATCAATAGTTGTGTTCAATATATTATGGGTATAATCTGAAAACATACATACACATATGCTGTAGATAGCTATTTTTAGGCACATGCTATAGGATCAGAACCTCTGTTGTAGCTTTCATATATAGAAGCATTATCTTGGATAACTTTCCTTTTTAGCATAACATATACTTACAAAATGCATAACGATAAAGATCAAGACCTGTATATACATATATATATATATAATATATATATATATATATATATATATATATATATATATATATATATATATATATATATATATATATATATATATATATATATATATATATATTACCTACTGGCGGTCGCCAGTAGGTATATATAGTTAGGATTTTTTCTCTATGGGTTTTTTGAAAATTCTATGTCTAATAACTTTGGCGTTTGTGGACGGAATTGGCTGAAATTTTCAGGAAAATGGCACATTTTGTTTCTGAGCAGCCCTTGAAAATTTGGGGGGGGGTTCGTCCAGTGGGGGCCGAGAAAAAAGGGGGGTCCCAAAACGTGTTTTTAACATTGAGTTTTCCATAGGGCGGTTGGCCTCACTTTTAGCCCGAACGGCTGAATGGATTTGCACGAAACTTGGCAAAATTGTAGGGACTGGTAGCCCGATGTGCCTTTTGTAGGTCTCAATATATGTGCTCCAGTGGATTTTGAGAAATTAACGTTTAAAAAAAGATATATATCTGTAACAGCGGACCGGGCAGCGGCCCAGGACGCGTACTTTTCGCGCAACGGAGCTTTGTGAAGCGAAGCTGATTGGTTCTCTGGCGTCTGTCAACATTCCAAACAGTCCGTAGCGGCCGCCATCTTGTCTCTCGGTAGGATCGAGAGACAAGAGGAGGCCAAAGCGAAGGGGCAAATGACCATAAGGGGGAATAGTAGATCCTCGCTGACCCCCTACGTTTGATGTGGAGGTTTTAAAAGGGCTCCGCGGGGCAAAAAAAAAAAAAAATAATAATAATCGAACGGCTGAATGGATTTGCACGAAACTTGGCAAAATATTAGGGACTGGTAGCCCGATGTGCCTTTGCTAGGTCTCAATATATGTGCACCAGTGGATTTTGAGAAATTAACGTTCAAAAAAAGATATATATCTGTAACAGCGCTCCGCTTCGCGTACTTTTCGCGTTACGGAGCTTTGCGAAGCTGATTGGTTCTCCGGCGTCTGTCAACATTCCAAACAGTCCGTAGCGGCCGCCATCTTGTCTCTCGGTAGGATTGAGAGACAAGAGGAGGCCAAAGCGTAGGGGGAAATGACCATAAGGGGGCATAGTAGATCCTTCCTGACCTCTTAGGTTTGATGTACCATTTTGTCAAGTTTGGTGTAATTCCGTTCAGCCATTCAGGCTGTAGACGTATGTAAATGTCCTATGGAAAATTGCATGGGGAAAACACATTTGAAAGTGTTGAAATTTAGAACCAATTAAAATGTTACTTTGGTTTTGTTTTTGTGTGTGATGAAAGTTAATTGGTTATGTATATATGTCAAATGAGAGGAAACCACAGCCATTTTGTGATACTACTGTCTGAGGTACATTTGTGAGGAATTTTTGGTGGTGAATTTCTGGTGTTTGATTTACACAGTACTAACACTTCTGCTACTTTTAAAAAGGTGAGTTGTTAATTTGTAAGGGGAACTATGTTGTACACTTGAAGATAATTTGAAAAATGTTTTCTGTTATTTATTTGCAGTCCTTCTGTTATACTAAATACTTGATAAAGTTAGTTTTATATTATGTATTACTAAAAACGATAAATGAAAGTGATTATTTTTTTCTGCAATTTACAGCAAGCAATTTCAAAATAAAATGGCTCACAATGAAGAGACCGTGGCAATTTCTTTTGAATTGTCCACTACATTGATTGAAATTGAGAGCACCAATAATGAAATATTGTCACAAGGAGGACATGACTTGTATGATTCCATTAGATTGATTGAAATGGACAGCACCAAGAATGAAATATTGTCACAAGGAGATGACTTGAATGATTCCACTACATTGATTGAAATTGAGAGCACCAATAATGAAATATTGTCACAAGGAGGAGATGACTTGTATGATTCCATTAGATTGATTGAAATGGACAGCACCAATAATGAAATATTGTCACAAGGAGGAGATGACTTGAATGATTCCACTACATTGATTGAAATTGAGAGCACCAATAATGAAATATTGTCACGAGGAGATGACTTGAATGATTCCACTACATTGATTGAAATTGACAGCACCAATAATGAAATATTGTCACAAGGAGGAGATGACTTGAATGATTTTTTTGATCAATCTCTTGATGGCGAATTTATCGAGTGTTTGGAGACCATAGAGTTACAAGAATCATCATTGGAGACTTTTAATGAGGACATTGCTGATGAGGACATGTTACTAGTTCTTTCAAATTTAGAAAATTCTGAAGAATAAATTTATATTTAGAAATCAAAAATTGTTTGAGACATTATTCATTTTTATTTTTAATTTATGAGGTTGTAGCGAAGTGATTGTAGTATAAAATGAGACTTATAGTATAGAGTGCAACATTTTTATGTTACATGGTAAGTTTACTCATATTTACTTCCCTTCTGCCACTATATTATCTCCAATGTGTATTTGACATCTCTTCTTCATCTCCGGCCTCCTTTCTCTCACTGTGTGTCTCCGATGCATCTTATCGCTGCCATTTTGTGTAATTACAGAAGAGAGTAAAATAAAATAGTTCGGAACGTGAAAAGGGGGCAAAGTAGAGTACTCCTCACCCCCTAGGCCTTTTTAGGCGGTCCCAAAAGGATCAGTTTCTGCTTTCCTGAGAGATTATGGTATGAGTTCCATATACCACAATAACTTGCATTACAACATGCAAGATATCTATCTCCTATTACCAACTTTTGGAGATATTCGCGCTAAGCGCGAATATCTCCAAAAAGTAACACCTGCCCTGAGCAGTTCTTAGCCATGTTATCCAATGGGAGGTGGATAACATGGCTAAGAGCATTAGCTC
The DNA here is from genome assembly GCF_964261635.1 of Lissotriton helveticus. Lineage (NCBI taxonomy): Eukaryota > Metazoa > Chordata > Amphibia > Caudata > Salamandridae > Lissotriton > Lissotriton helveticus. Next base: position 705,510,575 of record NC_136073.1, read on the forward strand.
GGTAATGCATGAATATCGCTGAGTTTTTAGCGATATTCATGCATTGCGGCCGTTTATTATCGCATTTGCGATAAACCTTGATAATAGCAAGGTTTATCTTCGATAATTTCTGACGATGCTTAGTGGTAAAAAATTGGTTGGTAAGCATCGTTAGCGATAAATATCGCTTAACTTTGGTAATATGCCCCAACGTCTGTTAACGTTCGATTCGAAGGAAATGAGGAAGTGTTGAAAAACATTGTCTGCGCCATCTTGCCTTTTTTGAAATGCCACACTTTTGTCGTGCACGGCAGCCATTTTAGATGTCTTGACCAGACCCACTCTCTGCACGCTGTCGATTCGTAGCATGGCTCCTCACCCACGCAAGCATCTTCCCTAGGCACTGGTCACCACCGCTCTCTGTCTTATGCATGGGCAATAAACCTCCCCCCATCTGCGCTGCTCTTCCCTGAGAATCACACTCTGTGCCCGCCCGACACCTCCCTTTCGCCCTATTCACTACCGCACCCTCTGACACTCCTCTTTCTCTGTGTCCGATTGTCCAGGCTATCAGCTAGCCCTGCAGATGTAGTTTATGGCCCCAGCTGTAAAGAATCACCCCTCTTCAAAGGAGTTATAGTAGATCAAGGCCCACACCCGATGAGATCCGTCACACCACACGTGTTCCTACTATCTGAAAACCATCCTGTATTGTGATTGGGGAGGGGACCGAGCCTGAAGCGGAAGATTCCAGGAATGACTCTTTGTACATCAAAGTTTTTACAATTATGTGTCACATTAAAAATATATAGCACTCCAACAAAGTAGTAGGAATATAAAACTTTAATAACATATAAATATATACAAGAAAACAAAAACAGTAAAAACATTTAAACAACGAAGAGACCGTGGCAATTTCTTTTGAATTATCCAATAGATTTATTGAAATTGACAGCACCAATAATGAAATATTCTTGTCAGTAGCGGTCTGTTGTGCGAATAGTTCCAAGGCAGCAGAACGCGCTGAAATCTAGATGGCACGAAAGTGATGTCTAGTAAGTTGCCGCCCAGCAAAAAACGGCGTGGGGCGCCGCGGGGGTGAGTGAGCCCAGTAGGCACCACAGCTATTCTTACCGGCATTGCAGAATTACTGCTGGGGACAATGCCTGTGCTGTAGCAGGGTCACAGCAGAAACAAAAAGGATTCTGTTGAAGATGTTGTTGGTTTTCAATTTGAAAACAGTTCTGGTGTCAACTGCTATGCTAATGTAGTGGTTAATGTTTTGTTTTCTCTAGAAAATGTAAAAGAGGGGGAGGCAGTCCAAAGTTCCGTTAAAAGGGCAAAGGAAAGGATCGGTGGTTTGAACTATCAGTCAAAAAGGGGAGGGGGTGCAATAATTTTTCCTACCGGGTCACACTGTGCTTTCACCGGAAGTGAGGTCTGCAGGATTCTAGTAATTCAAAGTGAGGCTGGCGCCAGCATGGGAGCGCCGACGTCCCGCGGATACAGTTTCGTCACTCCACGGGCGATCATGGCAGTCATTCCCCATCGGGGGTCGGAGACTCCCGCGGCTCCTCTAGAATCTTCAAGGTCGTGGAGGACTACGGTGGTGGAGTCAACCAGTGACCGGGCCATTTCTTTATGCTGGGCCCGCTCTTGCCAGGTCGACCGCCATTTTGAGAGTTCGGCAGCTACCGGCGATCGCGGGGTCACATGAGCGGACGGGCTCCACCCTGCCGGGCGAGACGTTGCAGCATGGCCACAGTGGAAGAACCCTTTTCCGGGCGCCTGGAGCGCTGAGGGTGCAGCTGGGAAGCCTCCACCTGGGGAGGCGGGAGAGGCCTGTTCGCACCGTCTCTCCCTCCCAGTGCACCCCACGGTGTCTCGCTTGAGATTTGTTATGGCCGGACCAGGCGATGAGGACGAGGGGGGGGGGTCGGAGGCATGTGCAAGACATCCCCCCCCAGTGTTGTGGCAGCCATTATTCATGAAGGAAGAAGTGTCCCGTCCGTCTTCGGGCCGGGCTTCCGGTGGATGTCGGCCGGACGCCCCTGGCTCTGGCCCCATGAACGGGTTTCTTGGTTTATCGGCTGCAGCCGGATCCCGTCGGCCTCGGCCCCCCGACCGTTGGTGGCCGGACCGGAAGAGCATGTGGCGGGACTACCTGCAACTCTCAAGGGCCACCGCGGCCGGACTGGGAGAGAGAGGGGAGGGTCGAAGAGACATTCCCCCCCCCTGCAACTGTTCAGCGTTGTAAAGGCAATCCCCTGGCCGGGTCCCGCTGGCCTCGGCCTCTCCTCCGGCTACACCCTACGTTAGGATCTCCTGGCCGAGGCGTGGCAGCAGGACCTGCCTTATATGGGCTGCTCCCGGCTGGGCGTAGCCGGAACCCTGCCCCACCTTGGAAGTTTCCAGAGTGGGGGCGGATGTTCTACTGACTTGCATTTTCCCTAGTCTATCGATTTTTTTGGCGTGGCAGGCGGTGGGACAGCGAGGGGTGATTTGGTTTCTCTTACTGTTTTTCTGGTCTCTCACCACTGGCATATTTTAACGTTTTCTTGTTTCTAGGACATTAATAGGTTTTATCATTACGTTATGTTATCGTTTCTTTGTTCGTTGTTTAATAAAAGTTCATGTTCATCAGTGGCCTACTGATTTTCGTTTTCCTATTTTTTTCTTTCCAGGTTGTTTCATGGTAAAGTTTCTGTTAACAGGATACAGTGATCACTTCGCTATTATTGCATATGTCCTTTTCACTAGGGGTGCTCTCTGGTCGGGCCAGATGACGTATCTCTAGTAAATGGTCCGGGTGAAAAAGGTGCATCAATCAGTGGGGAGTAGATAGGCATGACAGATTACAACGGGGGAGAAAGGTCCGCATTACGTACCCTTTCACTACTTGCAAAGATTTTCCTACGTTTATTTGCAAACAGGGAATACCTCCAAAAAGAACTAATTCCCAAACAGTCAATGTTCGGACAATCAATCAATCAATGAGGAATGAAATAGGTACGACGTGTTAAAGGCTTGCGTTACCTACCCTTCACTATCTGCAAAGGGAGAGAGAATATTCCTATTCTTCCTCGTTTGCAGGTAGAGAAGATTCTTAAGAGAATTAACTTCGAACAATTCAATGCTCGATTGAAACAATCAACAAGGGGTACTGTGAACACAAATGAACGCCGCTTATGTACATACGCATTGCTATTTTCAACAGGTTGTTCCTAATGTTTCTATTTTAGCGAGGTCAAAAAGAGATCCCATTAGTGGCCTACTGATTTTGCTCGATTCCTTTTGTTTTTTTACACGATTTTTCGCTATCTGCAAAGACTAAACAGAGTATTGCGACTCTGTGCTTGTTTGTAAATAGAGAATGAACCAAAGAGAACAATCAATCAAATGGAGAGAGAAGCAGGCACGACGGATTACAAAGGGGGCAAAGGGCTGCGTTAACTACCCTTCACTATCTGCAAAGAGAGAGTACTCCTAATAGAAATGAGGGGTGGGGGGCAGCATTCAAAGCAGATCAGTGTGCATAAACACGAAAATGTTTTTACTTACCACGTACTTGACATTCGACAGCTTATGATATTTGCTATTAAAAAAACATTGAAATTCACTGAAAAAACCATAGGTTATAGACCATATATAGTTAGGAATTAGCATTTACAAAACCTTGAAAATTCACTGAAAAAACCATAGGTTATACACCATATATAGTTAGGAATTAGCATTTAAAAAACCTTATTTTACTCACACAAAACCATTGAAATTCCATATATAGTTAGTTGCACTAACTATATATCGCGCACCCGCAATCCACTGCTGATCATGTCACATATTACATCATTCATGACATGGTCAGTGACATCACTGATGACATCACTGATGACATCTCAAATGACATCACTGATGAGATCACTGATGACATCATCCAGTGACTGTGTGTTTCTGTAAAGTTTAAATATGTTTTACATATTGAAGAATGAGTAGATGTATAAGTGTCTGGACGAAGGATTTAGTAGGTGCATGACTGAATGTATGAGTGAGTGATTAAATGTGTCTCACTGAGTGCATGGGTTAGTGACTAAACTGTCTTAATTTGTGCATCATTATGTCTGTTGTTCTGTAAACTGCTGCATGTGTTGATCAGTAGCTATATGATTAACTATATGGGTTATTGATTGATTGTCCAAGTATTTGTATAGGAGACTGAGTGTGTGTGTGGCTGGCTGGGAGGTGTGTGACTCTGTGCAGATCAATGTGTACTTGTATCAATGATTGTATAAGAAAGTAAGTATGTGTTAGTATATGTTTGAAAATGTAAGGTGCTCTATGTTTAACTGTATAGACAAGAAAATGGAAGTGTGATTGATTCTTTACAGGACTGACTAGGTGTGTGAGTAACTCCATGGATGAGTGGCAGAGTGTAAGTGTCTGTATAGGTGTATGAGTGCATATGATAGTGTTGTAAAGATGAGTGATTGTATGTATGAATGATTGTATGGGTGAATGAGTGAATGTGTGTGTAGACGTAGGAATCAGTGAGTACGTATGTAGTAACTAGTATTGGTGTGTCAATGGTTTCAAAAATTATACTCTGTATTTAACACTGGGTGAAACAGAGGTTATATTAAAACGTGAGGAGATGCATTGTATTGTCACATGAATGATATCATCAGTGATGTGGTCATTGATGTCAAATGAGATGTCATCAGTGATGTCATCAGTGATGTCACTGACCATGTCATGAATGATGTAATATGTGACATGATCAGCAGTGGATTGCGGGTGCGCGATATATAGTTAGTGCAACTAACTATATATGGAATTTCAATGGTTTTGTGTGAGTAAAATAAGGTTTTTTAAATGCTAATTCCTAACTATATATGGTGTATAACCTATTTTTTTTTCAGTGAATATATATATATATATATATATATAAGAATTCACAGTCCTGAGGTGCCAGAAACAGCGTACGGACACAAACCAGGTACAGACCACAGGACGAGGAGTTAAAGGTGAATGATGTGCTTTATTCCATTGATGGGGACGGCAACTCCTCCTCCTTCTCCCGGGTGCTCTGTCTCGCGGTGGTGAGCCGCGTTAAGGTTACCAAACACTCCGAATTCCTCAATTCAGAAATATATATACACACACACAATATATATATATTATATATATACACATATATATATATTACCTACTGGCGATAGCCAGTAGGTATATATAGTTAGGATTTTTTCTCTATGGAATTTCTGAAAATTCTATGTCTAATAACTTTGGCGTTTGTGCACGGAATTGGCTGAAATTTTCAGGAAAATGGCACGGGGGTTTCGTCAAGCGGGGGTTGAGAAAAAAGGGGGTCCCAAAACGTGTTTTTAACATAGAGTTTTCCATAGGGCGGTTGGACTCACTTTTAGCTCGAACGGCTGAATGGATTTCCACAAAACTTGGCAAAATTGTAGGGACTGGTAGCCCGATGTGCCTTTGCTATGTCTCAAGATATGTGCTCCAATGGATTTTGAGAAATTAACGTTCAAAAAAATATATATATCTGTGACAGCGTCCCGGTTAGCGCCCCGGTTCGCGTACCAGACGCGTAACGGAACTTCGCGAGGAGAAGCGGATTGGCTCTCTGGTGACTCTCAACATTCTAAACAGTCCGGAGCGGCCGCCATCTTGTCTCTCGGTAGGATCGAGAGACAAGAGGTGGAAATAAACGAAGGGGGAAATGAATGAAAGGGGCAAGGTAGACCCCTCCTGACCCCCTAGGATTGATGTGGGGGCTATTAAAGGGCCCCGCGGGGCAAAAAAATAAAATACATTTTTTTTCGATTTTTCGCGTTGGAAGCGCTACCCGGTACGCGAACCGGGTAGCTCACCGGTAGCGTAACGGGAGTCCGCCATCTTGTGTTTCGGACGAATTTAGTCACAAGATGGAGGATAAACAATGTTGGGAATGGGTATAAGGGGGCACGGGAGACATATCCTGACCCCCAAGGTTTTCTGAGGGTGGCTGAGGAGGCCCATATATGTTAAAAAAAAACTTCGCACGGTTAGCGCCCGGACCGCGCACCGGGTAGCGTCCCGGAAAGCGTAACAAGGGGAAAACCAAGGGAAATAGTAAAATAATATTTTAGAGTGCTTTGAGGTAGGGTAGCTCTGAATAGAGCTGTTGTGTTGTGTGGGTGATGTAAGTACCAACATGTAGGTACCAATGAAGAGTCTAAAATTCAATGTACACCGTCTCCTCTGTAGATATTTTGTATGTTCTAATATGGGTTATTTAAATGTAAATGTGTGGAAAAGCACTTCATGCTTTAAAGCAATTGTATTTTTGAACTGATTGTTCTTTCCTCTTAGTCCTCCTCTTTGGTTTTTTTTCCCCACACTTTTCTTCAGCATGATAGTTGATAAATTCGTTCCCTCAAAAAATGACTACATACATAAAAAAATTATATTAAATACATATAAAATATATTTTTCCTTTAAAAGAAGAATACATTTTACAGCTTTTGATATTTGCTATTAAAAAAACATTGAAATTCACTGAAAAAACCATAGGTTATAGACCATATATAGTTAGGAATTAGCATTTACAAAACCTTGAAAATTCACTGAAAAAACCATAGGTTATAGACCATATATAGTTAGGAATTAGCATTTACAAAACCTTATTTTACTCACACAAAACCATTGAAATTCGCATATATAGTTAGTTGCACTAACTATATATCGTGCACCCGCAATCCACTGCTGATCATGTCACATATTACATCATTCATGACATGGTCAGTGACATCACTGATGACATCACTGATGACATCTCAAATTCCCAGCCGCTGTGGGGCAAAAGGAGCTTTTATATATATATATATATATTACCTACTGGCGGTCGCCAGTAGGTATATATAGTTAGGATTTTTTCTCTATGGGATTTTTGAAAATTCTATGTCTAATAACTTTGGCGTTTGTGGACGGAATTGGCTGAAATGTTCAGGAAAATGGAACATTTTGTTTCTGAGCAGCCCCTGACAATTTGGGGGGGTTTCATCAAGGGGGGGCCGAGAAAAAAGGGGGGTCCCAAAACGCGTTTTTCCCATGTTAATTTCCATAGGGCGGTTGGCCTCACTTTTAGCTCGAACGGCTGAATGGATTTGCACGAAACTTAGCAAAATTGTAGGGACTGTTAGCCTGATGTGCCTTTGCTAGGTCTCAATATATGTGCTCCAGTGGATTTTGAGTAATTTAGGTTCAAAAAAAGATATATATCTGGGCGGAGCCTAACCACACATCTGATCTGATTGGCTGTCAGCACTTCATCCAAGAAGTGTTGGCAGCCATCTTGGGACCAATATACATGATAGCACCTCATTAAAAAGCATTGTAGTTAATAGAGGGTTTTAGGACTTTAGTTACATTATAAATCATTTGTTGATGGTACCATACTCGTTTTAGGAATTGTGGTGGGTTCTAAGGTGATTTTACCATGTGAAAAAACCTTCTGCTGTGATATCATGAATATTGTTTGAAAGAAAACTAATATCTCATGATTTTCCCACAGTGGTTTGGAAGGGGATCTATAAGCTAAACTGAAAGCATATTTTCTGTAAATTCACATTATCTTTCTCAGTCATGTGAAAATGAAGTCTGACATTCTCAGTAAAACATGTACATCCAACAAGGACAGAGACTGTCAGTTGATTCCTTTGTGTTCTACTGCAGCCTCCTAGAGTGTTCTAAAGAACAACTAGAGCGCTAACAGTCCTACTTATTACAAAGGTATGGCACACCTGAAGCCATCTTGATTGGAATAAAGTGGTAACTCTTAAAACATTTAATTTAAAAAGAAACAACATGAGGGGGTATATTTTGCCATAGAAAGTATGATTAGTGCTGCAGAATGAAAAATTAGGGCACATTTTGAGTGACTTCTCAAATCCTTTTCTATTTCATTAAAACATTCTGACATGCAGTCTCCCAAAATGGCCACCAGAGACAAAAGAGCCCAAATGTAGCCCAAATATCACCCAGATGTAGCCCAAGTATAGCCCAATGACAGAATGTCCCAGAGTGTTCTAAAGAACAACTAGAGCGCTAACAGTCCTACTTATTACAAAGGTATGGCACACCTGAAGCCATCTTGATTGGAATAAAGTGGTAACTCTTAAAACATTTAATTTAAAAAGAAATAACATGAGGGGGTATATTTTGCCATAGAAAGTATGATTAGTGCTGCAGAATGAAAAATTAGGGCACATTTTGAGTGACTTCTCAAATCCTTTTCTATTTCATTAAAACATTCTGACATGCAGTCTCCCAAAATGGCCACCAGAGACAAAAGAGCCCAAATGTAGCCCAAATATCACCCAGATGTAGCCCAAGTATAGCCCAATGACAGAATGTCCCAGAGTGTTCTAAAGAACAACTAGAGCGCTAACAGTCCTACTTATTACAAAGGTATAGCACACCTGGAGCCATCGTGATGGGAATAAAGTGGTAACTCTTAAAACATTTAATTTAAAAAGGAACAAAATGAGGGGGTATATTATGCAATAGAAGGTATTATTAGTGCTGCAGAAAGAAAAATTAGGGCACATTTTGAGTGACTTTTCAAATCCTCTTCTATTTCATTAAAAAATTCTGACATGCAGTCTCCCAAAATGGCCACCAGAGACAAAAGAGCCCAAATGTAGCCCAAATATCACCCAGATGTAGCCCAAGTATAGCCCAATGACAGAATGTCCCAGAGTGTTCTAAAGAACAACTAGAGCGCTAACAGTCCTACTTATTACAAAGGTATGGCACACCTGAAGCCATCTTGATTGGAATAAAGTGGTAACTCTTAAAACATTTAATTTAAAAAGGAACAAAATGAGGGGGTATATTTTGCCATATGAATTATGATTAGTGCTGCAGAAAGAAAAATTAGGGCACATTTTGAGTGACTTCTCAAACCCTCTTCAATTTCATTAAAAAAATTCTGACATGCAGACTGAAACATGCACTTTGAATACCAGCAGCAGACGTCCCTGGTGAGCAGTAGCTTTACTACAGTGATCTAATGTGCAACTAGAGTGCTAACATTCAGAATTTATGGCAAATGTGTGACACATCTGAATGCCTTCTTGATGGAACCAAAGTAAACAAGCATTGAAAATGCAATAGATCTCGCCCTCGTTTAAGTTAAAGCCATTCTGTTTGTAATGAGGTGGCTTTTTAGCTTTGCTTTTATTAGTGTTTTTTCAACTTTCATGTAAATAACATGCATCTGTATGCATATAAGTATATGTATGCATGCATTTATGTTTGTATTTATATAGATATACAGATGATATATGTTTATATATGTATGTATATATATATATTCACTGAAAAAACCATAGGTTATAGACCATATATAGTTAGGAATTAGCATTTACAAAACCTTGAAAATTCACTGAAAAAACCATAGGTTATAGACCATATATAGTTAGGAATTAGCATTTACAAAACCTTGAAAATTCACTGAAAAAACCATAGGTTATAGACCATATATAGTTAGGAATTCGCATTTACAAAACCTTATTTTACTCACACAAAACCATTGAAATTCCATATATAGTTAGTTGCACTAACTATATATCGCGCACCCGCAATCCACTGCTGATGATGTCACATATTACATCATTCATGACATGGTCAGTGACATCACTGATGACATCACTGATGACATCTCAAATGACATCACTGATGACATCACTGATGACAACATCCAGTGACTGTATGTTTCTGTAAAGTTAAAATATGTCTTACATATTGAAGAATGAGTGGATGTATAAGTGTCTGGATGAAGGATTTAGTAGGTGCATGACTGACTGTATGAGTGAGTGATTAAATGTGTCTCACTGAGTGCATGGGTTAGTGACTAAACTGTCTTAATTTGTGCATCATTATGTCTGTTGTTCTGTAAACTGTTGCATGTGTTGATAAGTAGCTATATGAGTAACTATATGGGTTATTGATTGGTTGCCCAAGTATTTGTATGGGAGACTGAGTGTGTGTGTGGGTGGCTGGGAGGTGTATGACTCTGTGCATAGATGTGTGAGCAGTTGATTCACTAGATGTATGGTTTCAAAAGTGCATGTGGAAACAGCTGTATGGGCGGTTGACTGTGTGCATGAGTGTATTGGTGAGTGAATGGATATCTCAGTGCTACATGTCAAAGTAAGTACATATGTAAAACACAGTACATGTGAGAGTTGACATATATAAATAACTGTGCATAAGAGCCAGTGAATGTGTGAGTGGCGGTATGGATCATTGTGAACTTGTATCAGGGATTGTATAAGAGAGTAAATATGTGTTAGTATATGTTTGAATAAGTAAAGTTTGTATAACTGTATAGTTGAGGAAATGGAGGTGTGATTGATTCTTTGCATGACTGACTAGGTGTGTGAGTAACTCCATGGATGAGTGACAGTCTGTGAGTGTCTGTTTACACTGATTGTATCTAAGGTTATATTAGAGTCTGAAGAGGTTCATCGTATTATCACATGAATGATATCATCAGTGATGTGATCAGTAATGTCAAATGAGATGTCATCAGTGATGTCATCAGTGATGTCATTTGAGATGTCATCAGTGATGTCATTTGAGATGTCATCAGTGATGTCATCAGTGATGTCACTGACCATGTCATGAATGATGTAATATGTGACATCATCAGCAGTGGATTGCGGGTGCGCGATATATAGTTAGTGCAACTAACTATATATGGAATTTCAATGGTTTTGTGTGAGTAAAATAAGGTTTTGTAAATGCGAATTCCTAACTATATATGGTCTATAACCTATGGTTTTTTCAGTGAATTTTCAAGGTTTTGTAAATGCTAATTCCTAACTATATATGGTCTATAACCTATGGTTTTTTCAGTGAATATATATATATATATATATATATATTAGATTTCTAATTTCTTAGGTTTCTACGTCTAATATATATGTATATATATATATATATACATTAGACGTAGAAACCTGACCGCCAGAGATAGCGGTTACACCATGCGCGGACCTCCACTCCAATGCCAGGTGTTTAGTCCAGCGAAAAACACCGATGAAGCCACATCACAGAATCTTAGTGCCAGCAATCCATTTTTATTTTCATAAAGTGCAAGAGCGAGTGCCCTCCCTGACACGTTTCGCTCCGCAGGCGGAGCTTGATCACATGACGCGTCAGGAGTAGGCGGTGCAATAAATTCACTTTAAAAGCCCAAGCGCCTAAAGAAACAGAACGCAAGGGTTGCAACTCAGCAAATAAGCCAACAAATCATGCTTTAAAGCAATAATACCAATCAATTGTGGTTCTAATCGTTGTATAAAAAGACAATATTAAGAGCTCAGTGCTCTAGTAGCATGTAAAAATAGCGTCTCATAATTTGATCTGACAGTCACTCAAAGGGAGTAGAATAAATTTATTATTAAATATATATATATATATATGTAACCAAAAATGCCCAGGTAACCCACTAGAGGGCGTTAATTGGCAAAATGAGACCTCAAATCCCAGCGTGCATTTAAAAATGAACTGCCAATAAAAGGAGGAGCACTGAAGCCCCTTATTACGGAAACACGCAGGGGAGATGCGGTAGCCACAAATCACCTCCGCTCACACGGCCTCTGAGGAGATGCAAACAGCGGCATCGAAACGCGTCAGGCCGTGGACTTCAAAGGGATGTTAAGCTGCCTGCTTGATTTAAATAGAGTTGTTACTCACCTGCAGTGCTGTGCGGCCTCAAGCTTCTGGGCATTTTTGGTTACATACTATGCGGCGGTTCCAGGCCGCAGAGGGATCGCACTGCCCGAAACTAATGGGCATTAGGAGAGAGGAGGTTTCCTCTTTCCAAAGCTGCAGGGCACCTTTAATGAAGCCGGCAGAGTCTCATCCAAGGCTCAATGGAGGGCCGAGAAAAATTGTCCATAATTAGCTGCAGCGGAGGTAACCCACTAGAGGGCGTTAATTGGCAAAATGAGACCTCAAATCCCAGCGTGCATTTAAAAATGAACTGCCGCCAAAGCAGGAGCACTGAAGCCCCCTATTACGGAAACACGCAGGGGAGATGCGGTAGCCACAAATCACCTCCGCTGACACATCCTCTGAGGAGATGCAAACAGCGGCATCGAAACGCGTCAGACCATGGACTTCAAAGGGATGTTAAGCTGCCTGCTTGATTTAAATAGAGTTGTTACTCACCTGCAGTGCTGTGCGGCCTCAAGCTTCTGGGCGTTTTTGGTTACATACTATGCGGCGGTTCCAGGCCGCAGAGGGATCGCACTGCCCGAAACTAATGGGCATTAGGAGAGAGGAGGTTTCCTCTTTCTGAAGCTGCAGGGCACCTTTAATGAAGCCGGCAGAGTCTCATCCAAGGCTCAATGGAGGGCCGAGAAAAATTGTCCATAATTAGCTGCAGCGGAGGTAACCCACTAGAGGGCGTTAATTGGCAAAATGAGACCTCAAATCCCAGCGTGCATTTAAAAATGAACTGCCGCCAAAGCAGGAGCACTGAAGCCCCCTATTACGGAAACACGCAGGGGAGATGCGGTAGCCACAAATCACCTCCGCTGACACGGCCTCTGAGGAGATGCAAACAGCGCATCGAAACGCGTCAGGCCATGGACTTCAAAGGGATGTTAAGCTGCCTGCTTGATTTAAATAGAGTTGTTACTCACCTGCAGTGCTGTGCGGCCTCCAGCTTCTGGGTGTTTTTGGTTACATACTATGCGGCGGTTCCAGGCCGCAGAGGGATCGCACTGCCCGAAACTAATGGGCATTAGGAGAGAGGAGGTTTCCTCTTTCCGAAGCTGCAGGGCACCTTTAATGAAGCCGGCAGAGTCTCATCCAAGGCTCAATAGAGGGACGAGAAAAATTGTCCATAATTAGCTGCAGCGGAGGTAACCCACTAGAGGGCGTTAATTGGCAAAATGAGACCTAAAATCCCAGTGTGCATTTAAAAATGAACTGCCACCAAAGGAGGAGCACTGAAGCCCCCTATTACGGAAACACACAGGGGAGATGCGGTAGCCACAACTCACCTCAGCTAACACGGCCTCTGAGGAGATGCAAACAGCGGCATCGAAACGCGTCAGGCCATGAACTTCAAAGGGATGTTAAGCTGCCTGCTTGGTTTAAATAGAGTTGTTACTCACCTGCAGTGCTGTGCGGCCTCCAGCTTCTGGGCATTTTTTGTTACATATTTATATATATATATATATATATATATATATATATATATATTACCTACTGGCGATAGCCAGTAGGTATATATAGTTAGGATTTTTTTCCTATGGGATTTTTGAAAGTTCTATGTCGAATAACTTTGGCGTTTGAGGACAAAATTGGCTGAAATTTTCAGGAAAATGGAACATTTTGTTTCTGAGCAGCCCCTGAAAATTTGGGGGGGTTTCGTCAAGGGGGGGCCGAAAAAAAAGGGGGGTTCCAAAACCCGTTTTTCCCATTCATTTTTCCATAGGGCGGTTGGACTCACTTTTAGCTCGAACGGCTGAATAGATTTACATGAAACTTGGCAAAATTGTAGATATGGTTTGCCCGACGTGCCTTTGCTATGTCTCAATATATGTGCTCCAGTGGATTTTGAGAAATTAACGTTTAAAAAATATATATATATCTGTGACAGCGCTCCGGTTAGCGCCCCGGTTCGCGTACCTGACGCGTAACCGAACTTCGCAAAGCGAAGCTGATTGGCTCTCCGGTGTCTGTCAACATTCTAAACAGTCCGGAGCGGCCGCCATCTTGTCTCTCGGTACGATCGAGAGACAAGATGTGGAGAAAAACGATGGGGGAAATGAAGGAAAGGGGGCAAGGTAGACCACTCCTGACCCCCTAGGATTGATGAGGGGATATTAAAGTGCCCCGCGGGGCAAAAAAAAAAAAATATATTTTTTTTGCGATTTTACGCCGTAGAGGCGCGTCCCGGTACGCGAACCGGGCAGCTCACCGGGCAGCTCACCGGGCAGCTAACCGGGCAGCTAACCGGCAGCGTAGCTGTCAACATTGTAAACAGTCCGGAGCGGCCGCCATCTTGTCTCTCGGTAGGTTCGAGAGACAAGATGTGGTGAAAAAAGAAGGGGGAAATGAAGGAAAGGGGGCAAGGTAAACCCCTCCTGACCCCCTAGGATTGATGAGGGGGATATTAAAGTCCCCCGCGATTTTTCACGGTAGAGGCGCTTCCCGGTACACGAACCGGGCAGCTAACCGGCAGCGTAATGGGAGTCCGCCATCTTGTGTTTTTGGAGCGTCCGGTTCGCGTACCGGGTAGCGTCCCGGTAAGCGTAACAAGGGGAAAACCAAGAGAAACAGTAAAAAAAAAATTAAGGGAATAGATTTCCAGCAAACTTGGCAAAATTGTAGGGACTGTTTGTTTGATGTGCCTTTGCAAGGCCTCAAGATATGTGCACGTGTGGATTTTGTCTAATTAAGGTTAAAAAAAATATATATATCTGTAAGCGTGCTCCGGCACGCTTACGTTACGGGTTTTGTTTGCGCTGCAGAGCCGATACGTCACGGTTATGCGACGCGTCATGAGGCGTCTCACGTGGCTACGTGATACGTCACGTAATAAAGAATATATTTTACAGCTATAGATATTAGCTTTTAAAAAACCAATGAAATTCACTGAAAAAACCATAGGTTATAGACCATATATAGTTAGGAATTTGCATTTACAAAACCTTGAAAATTCACTGAAAAATCCATAGGTTAGAGACCATATATAGTTAGCTGTACATTTTATTGACATAAAACCAATGAAATTCCATATATAGTTAGTTGCACTAACTATATATCGAGCACCCGCAATCCACTGCTGATGATGTCACATATTACATCATTCATGACATGGTCAGTGACATCACTGATGACATCTCAAATGACATCACTGATGACATCACTGATGACATCTCAAATGACATCACTGATGACATCTTAAATGACATCACTAATGACATCATGACACACCAATACCAGTTACTACATACGCACTCACTGATTCCTACGTCTACACACTCATTCACCCATACAATCACTCATACATACAGTCACTCATTATTACAACACTATCATATGCACTCATACACCTATGCAGACATTCACACACTGCCACTCATCCATGGAGTTACTCACACACCTAGTCAGTCCTGTAAAGAATCAATCACACTTCCATTTCCTCATCTATACAGTTAAACACAGAACACCATACTTCAGTGACATCACTGATGACATCACTGATGACATCTCAAATGACATCACTGATGACATCTCAAATGACATCACTGATGACATCATGACACACCAATACCAGTTACTACATACGCACTCACTGATTCCTACGTCTACACACACATTCACTCATTCACCCATACAATCACTCATACATACAGTCACTCATTATTACAACACTATCATATGCACTCATACACCTAGTCAGTCCTGTGAAGAATCAATCACACTTCGATTTCCTCATCTATACAGTTAAACACAGAACACCATACTTTTCACACATATACTAACACATACTTACTCTCTTATACAATCACTGATATGCACAGTCACACACCTCCCAGCCAGCCACACACACACTCAGTCTTCCATACATCCACTCATTCTTCAATATGTAAAACATATTTAAACTTTACAAAAACACACAGACACTAGATGATGTCATCAGTGATGCCATTTGAGATGTCATCAGTGATGTCATCAGTGATGTCATTTGAGATGTCATCAGTGATGTCACTGACCATGTCATGAATGATGTAATATGTGACATCATCAGCAGTGGATTGCGGGTGCGCGATATATAGTTAGTGCAACTAACTATATATGGAATTTCATTGGTTTTATGTCAATAAAATGTCCAGCTAACTATATATGGTCTCTAACCTATGGATTTTTCAGTGAATTTTCAAGGTTTTGTAAATGCAAATTCCTAACTATATATGGTCTATAACCTATGGTTTTTTCAGTGAATATATATATATATTCACTGAAAAAACCATAGGTTATACACCATATATAGTTAGGAATTAGCATTTAAAAAACCTTATTTTACTCACACAAAACCAATGAAATTCCATATATAGTTAGTTGTACTAACTATATATCGCGCACCCGCAATCCACTGCTGATCATGTCACATATTACATCATTCATGACATGGTCAGTGACATCACTGATGACATCACTGATGACATCTCAAATTACATCACTGATGACATCACTGATGACATCTCAAATGACATCACTGATGACAACATCCAGTGACTGTATTTTTCTGTAAAGTTAAAATATGTCTTACATATTTAAGAATGAGTGGATGTATAAGTGTCTGGATGAAGGATTTAGTAGGTGCATGACTGACTGTATGAGTGAGTGATTAAATATGTCTCACTGAATGCATGGGTTAGTGACTAAACTGTCTTAATTTGTGCATCATTATGTCTGTTGTGATGTAAACTGCTGCATGTGTTGATCATTAGCTATACGAGAGGCTATATGTGTTATTAATTGGTTGCCCAAGTATTTCTATGGGAGATTGAGTTTGTGTGGGGGTGGCTGGAAGGTGTGTGACTCTGTGCATAGATGTGTGAGCAGTTTATTCACTAGGTGTATGAGTTCAAGAGTGCATGTGGAAACAGCTACATGGGCAGTTGACTGTGTGCATGAGTGTATTGATGAGTGAATGGATATCTCAATGCTACATGTCATACTAAATACATATGTAAAACACAGTACATGTGAGAGTTGGCATATATAAATAACTGTGCATGAGAGCCACTGAATGAGTGAGTGGTTGTATCGATCATTGTGAACTTGTATCAGGGATTGTATAAGAGAGTAAATATGTGTTAGTATATGTTTCAATAAGTAAGGTGTGTTTAACTGTATAGTTGAAGAAATGGAGGTGAGAGTGTTTCTTTGCACGACTGACTGGGTGTGTGAGTAACTCCATGGATGAGTGGCAGTGTGTGAGTGTCTGTATACACTGAGTGTATCTAAGGTTATATTAGAGTCTGAAGAGGTTTATCGTATTAGCACAAGAATGATGTCAAATGAGATGTCATCAGTGATGTCATCAGTGATGTCATTTGAGATGTCATCAGTGATGTCATCAGTGATGTCACTGACCATGTCATGAATGATGTAATATGTGACATGATCAGCAGTGGATTGCGGGTGCGCGATATATAGTTAGTGCAACTAACTATATATGGAATTTCAATGGTTTTGTGTGAGTAAAATAAGGTTTTTTAAATGCTAATTCCTAACTATATATGGTCTATAACCTATGTTTTTTTCAGTGAATTTCAATGGTTTTTTAATAGCAAATATCATAAGCTGTCGAATGTCAAGTACGTGGTAAGTAAAAACATTTTCGTGTTTATGCACACTGATCTGCTTTGAATGCTGCCCCCCACCCCTTATTTCTATTAGGAGTACTCTCTCTTTGCAGATAGTGAAGGGTAGTTAACGCAGGCCTTTGCCCCCGTTGTAATCCGTCGTGCCTGCTTCTCTCTCCATTTGATTGATTGTTCTCTTTGGTTCATTCTCTATTTACAAACAAGCACAGAGTCGCAATACTCTGTTTAGTCTTTGCAGATAGCGAAAAATCGTGTAAAAAAACAAAAGGAATCGAGCAAAATCAGTAGGCCACTAATGGGATCTCTTTTTGACCTCCCTAAAATAGAAACATTAGGAACAACCTGTTGATAATACCAATGTGTATGTACATAAGCGGCGTTCATTTGTGTTCACAGTACCCCTTCTTGATTGTTTGAATCGAGCATTGAATTGTTCGAAGTTGGTTCTCTTAAGAATCTTCTCTGCCTGCAAACGAGGAAGAATAGGAATATTCTCTCTCCCTTTGCAGATAGTGAAGGGTAGGTAACGCAAACCTTTAACACTTCGTGCCTATTTCGTTCCTCATTGATTGATTGTTTCCCCAAACATTGACTGTTTGGGAATTGGTTCTTTTTGGAGGTATTCCCTGTTTGCAAATATACGTAGGAAAATCTTTGCAAATAGTGAAAGGGTACGTAATGCGGACCTTTCTCCCCCGTTGTAATCTGTCATGCCTATCTACTCCCCACTGATTGATGCACCTGTTTCACCCGGACCATTTACTAGAGATACGTCATCTGGCCCGACCAGAGAGCACCCCTAGTGAAAAGGACATATGCAATAATAACGAAGTGATCACTGTATCCTGTTAACAGAAACTTTAGCATGAAACAACCTGGAAAGAAAAGAATAGGAAAACGAAAATCAGTAGGCCACTGATGAACATGAACTTTTATTAAACAACGAACAAAGAAACGATAACATAACGTAATGATAAAACCTATTAATGTCCTAGAAACAAGAAAACGTTAGAAATATGCCAGTGGTGAGAGACCAGAAAAACAGTAAGAGAAACCAAATCACCCCTCGCTGTCCCACCGCCTGCCACGCCAAAAAAATCGATAGACTAGGGAAAATGCAAGTCAGTAGAACATCCGCCCCCACTCTGGAAACTTCCAAGGTGGGGCAGGGTTGCGGCTACGCCCAGCCGGGAGCAGCCCATATAAGGCGGGTCCTGCTGCCACGCCTCGGCCAGGAGATCCTAACGTAGGGTGTAGCCGGAGGAGAGGCCGAGGCCAGCGGGACCCGGCCAGGGGATTGCCTTTACAACGCTGAACAGTTGCAGGGGGGGGGAATGTCTCCTCGACCCTCCCCTCTCTCTCCCAGTCCGGCCGCGGTGGCCCTTGAGAGTTGCAGGTAGTCCCGCCACATGCTCTTCCGGTCCGGCCACCAACGGTCGGGGGGCCGAGGCCGACGGGATCCGGCTGCAGCCGATAAACCAAGAAACCCGTTCATGGGGCCAGAGCCAGGGGCGTCCGGCCGACATCCACCGGAAGCCCGGCCCGAAGACGGACGGGACACTTCTTCTCTCTTGAATAATGGCTGCGACAACACTGGGGGGGGATGTCTTGCACATGCCTCCGACCCCCCCCCCTCGTCCTCATCGCCTGGTCCGGCCATAACAAATCTCAAGCGAGACGCCGTGGGGTGCACTGGGAGGGAGAGATGATGCGAACAGGCCTCTCCCGCCTCCCCAGTGGAGGCTTCCCACCTGCACCCTCAGCGCTCCAAGCGCCCGGAAAAGGGTTCTTCCACTGTGGCGATGCTGCAACGTCTCGCCCGGCAGGGTGGAGCCCGTCCGCTCATTTGACCCCGCGATCGCCAGTAGCTACCGAACTCTCAAAATGGCGGTCGACCTGGCAAGAGCGGGCCCAGCATAAAGAAATGGCCCGGTCACTGGTTGACTCCACCACCGTAGTCCTCCACGACCTTGAAGATTCTACAGGAGCCGCGGGAGTCTCCGACCCCCGCTGACACCCCCGATGGGGAATGACTGCCATGATCGCCCGTGGAGTGACGAAACTGTATCCGCGGGACGTCGGCGCTCCCATGCTGGCGCCAGCCTCACTTTGAATTACTAGAATCCTGCAGACCTCAGTTCCGGTGAAAGCACAGTGTGACCCGGTAGGAAAAATTGTTGCACCCCCTCCCCTTTGTGACTGATAGTTCAAACCACCGATCCTTTCCTTTGCCCTTTTAACTGAACTTTGGACGGCCTCCCCCTCTTTTACATTTTCTAGAGAAAACAAAACATTAACCACTACATTAGCATAGCAGTTGACACCAGAACTGTTTTCAAATTGAAAACCAACAACATCTTCAACAGAATCCTTTTTGTTTCTGCTGTGACCCTGCTACAGCACAGGCATTGTCCCCAGCAGTAATTCTGCAATGCCGGTAAGAATAGCTGTGGTGCCTACTGGACTCACTCACCCCCGCGGCGCCCCACGCCGTTATTTGCTGGGCGGCAACTTACTAGACATCACCTTCGTGACATCCAGATTTCAGCGCGTTCTGCTGCCTTGGAACTATTCGCACAACAGACTGCTACTGACGACCCACCCCCAGGCAACATCTTCTGAATTTTCATAATTTGAAAGAACTAGTAACATGTCCTCATCAGGAATTCAAAAGAAATTGCCACGGTCTCTTCGTTGTTTAAATGTTTTTACTGTTTTTGTTTTGTTGTATATATTTATATGTTATTAAAGTTTTATATTCCTACTACTTTGTTGGAGTGCTATATATTTTTAATGTGACACATAATTGTAAAAACTTTGATGTACAAAGAGTCATTCCTGGAATCTTCCGCTTCAGGCTCGGTCCCCTCCCCAATCACAATACAGGATGGTTTTCAGATAGTAGGAACACGTGTGGTGTGACGGATCTCATCGGGTGTGGGCCTTGATCTACTATAACTCCTTTGAAGAGGGGTGATTCTTTACAGCTGGAGCCATAAACTACATCTGCAGGGCTAGCTGATAGCCTGGACAATCGGACACAGAGGAAAAGGAGTGTCAGAGGGTGCGGTAGTGAATAGGGCGAAAGGGAGGTGTCGGGCGGGCACAGAGTGTGATTCTCAGGGAAGAGCAGCGCAGATGGGGGGAGGTTTATTGCCCATGCATAAGACAGAGAGCGGGGGTGACCAGTGCCTGGGGAAGATGCTTGCGAAGGTGGGGAGCCATGCTACGAATAGACAGCGTGCAGAGAGTGGGTCTGGTCAAGGCATCTAAAATGGCTGCCGTGCACGACAAAAGTGTGGCATTTCAAAAAAGGCAAGATGGCGCAAACAATGTTTTTCAACACTTCCTCATTTCCTTCGAATTGAACGTTAACAGACGTTGGTGCATATTACCAAAGTTAAGCGATATTTATCGCTAATGATGCTTACCAACGAATTTTTTACCGCTAAGCATCGTCAGAAATTATCGAAGATAAACCTTGCTATTATCAAGGTTTATCGCAAATGCGATAAAAAACGGCCGCAATGCATGAATATCGCTAAAAAGTCAGCGATATTCATGCATTACCGAGCTAATGCTCTTAGCCATGTTATCCACCTCCCATTGGATAACATGGCTAAGAACTGCTCAGGGCAGGTGTTACTTTTTGGAGATATTCGCGCTTAGCGCGAATATCTCCAAAAGTTGGTAATAGGAGATAGATATCTTGCATGTTGTAATGCAAATTATTGTGGTATATGGAACTCATACCATAATCTCTCAGGAAAGCAGAAACTGATCCTTTTGGGACCGCCTGAAAAGGCCTAGGGGGTGAGGGGTACTCTACTTTGCCCCCTTTTCACGTTCCGAACTATTTTATTTTACTCTCTTCTGTATTTACACAAAATAGCAGCGATAAGATGCATCGGAGACACACAGTGAGAGAAAGGAGGCCGGAGATGAAGAAGAGATGTCAAATACACATTGGAGATAATATAGTGGCAGAAGGGAAGTAAATATGAGTAAACTTACCATGTAACATAAAAATGTTGCACTCTATACTATAAGTCTCATTTTATACTACAATCACTTCGCTACAACCTCATAAATTAAAAATAAAAATGAATAATGTCTCAAACAATTTTTGATTTCTAAATATAAATTTATTCTTCAGAATTTTCTAAATTTGAAAGAACTAGTAACATGTCCTCATCAGCAATTTCCTCATGAAAAGTCTGCAATGATGATTCTTGTAACTCTATGGCCTCCAAACATTCGATAAATTCGCCATCAACAGATTGATCAAAAAAATCATTCAAGTCATCTCCTCCTTGTGACAATATTTCATTATTGGTGCTGACAATTTCAATCAATGTAGTGGAATCATTCAAGTCATCTCCTCCTTGTGACAATATTTCATTATTGGTGCTGTCAATTTCAATCAATGTAGTGGAATCATTCAAGTCATCTCCTCGTGACAATATTTCATTATTGCTGCTCTCAATTTCAATCAATGTAGTGGAATCATTCAAGTCATCTCCTCCTTGTGACAATATTTCATTATTGGTGCTGTCCATTTCAATCAATCTAATGGAATCATACAAGTCATCTCCTCCTTGTGACAATATTTCATTATTGGTGCTCTCAATTTCAATCAATGTAGTGGAATCATTCAAGTCATCTCCTCCTTGTGACAATATTTCATTATTGGTGCTGTCCATTTCAATCAATCTAATGGAATCATACAAGTCATCTCCTCCTTGTGACAATATTTCATTATTGGTGCTCTCAATTTCAATCAATGTAGTGGACAATTCAAAAGAAATTGCCACGGTCTCTTCATTGTGAGCCATTTATTTTGAAATTGCTTGCTGTAAATTGCAGAAAAAAATAATCACTTTCATTTATCGTTTTTAGTAATACATAATATAAAACTAACTTTATCAAGTATTTAGTATAACAGAAGGACTGCAAATAAATAACAGAAAACATTTTTCAAATTATCTTCAAGTGTACAACATAGTTCCCCTTACAAATTAACAACTCACCTTTTTAAAAGTAGGAGAATCTTTGCCTTACCTTCTGGCTTCCCAGTATGGACCAGGTTCCAAAAAGTTCGGGCATCTTTCGCTATTAATGCCTGTTTGATGGCCTGCCATTTCTCTGTTTCCCATTCGGATTTTGCATGGGAGAGGAGATTCTTATAGGCATTCCTTGCGGCCATAATGGTTGCTCTATGGCCTAATTTGAGGGCAGAAATTAGAGTGGTCTTCGCCCTCCTACAAGACTGATTATACCAGGGATTTGTGACACGTGCCTGTCGGTTAGTCTGATTAGCCGGTTTAAAAAAGCTAACCGCTAGGGCCAGCATTAGTTCTTTATGTATGTTTAAAAGTTTAGCGTCTTTATCAAGATTATGGGCATTTTCATGCAATGTTTTAGCCCCTCAAACTGGGGAATGACACTTTTATACAATGATGCCAAATTATCTGGCGAAGACTTAATAGAGGCCCATCGGATTCTTTTACCACCCTGTAAGATCCTAATGTTACTGGAGACCATATCATCCTCTTGGTACTCCCCGTCGGGAAGTGGCAATTCCAGGTCTGCTACCAAGGCGTTGTGGTCACTTTCCAAGCGGTCAAGTACATGGAAATATCGAATCAAATGCCATAAGGACATACTAACCATAAGATAATCTATTATTGATGAGTGGCCCATTCCATTGTAGGTACTCCTTCCTGGGCTGTCCCCCGGGAAGCGACCATTGAAAGCTCTAAGTGAGAATGTATATGTCAATGAAGTGAGCTGCATGACCATGGGTGTCCAAGATTTAGTTTGATAAACATTTGGGGTGGGATCCGGCAGGCGTCATCCTCATCTGTTGTTATTTGAGGAACCCCCCCAAGTGGTTCATAATGACAATTAAAGTCCCCCCCCATTATCACCTTGGTATCGCTTGAGAAGCTGTTTAATAGAGCAGTTAAAGACTCTAGAGTATAAGAAACCGCTCCCCCCAAAACAGGACGTAGGTAGATGTTAATAATCGCTATTTTGGGTGTGTTTGGGCGAGTTAGGAGAATACATAGTATATCACAAGTATTGGTGGTAATCCTTTTGACCGAAAACCCAAGATGGACACCCACCCATATGGTCAGTCCACCAGATGGTCTACCTCTAGGTCCCTTGGTTGCAAGCTCAGCGTAAGTAACAAAACCCATTCTATGGTGGATAGCCCTGGCCCATGTCTCTTGGAATATACAGATACCATGGTTATCCACAAAGTCACACCACTCCATACTATCTAGCTTTGCAACCAAGCCTGCCACATTCCATGATATCAACAATAGATTTTTATTATTGTGAGACAGTTGGTCAGTTGGCTGATTAGGGGGTATGGCATTTTCTACAATTGGGTCACCCACTTCAGAACTCGTCTGTACCATAGAGATCTCATGGTTGGTTATGGTGCAGTTAACCTCATGTATACTAGAGGGGGAACTACCACATTGGAGGGATGTGGTTAAGAACCTTGTCCCACTCTGAATATCCTCCTCTACTGGCCCCCCTCCACCAACACTTAAATCTTTAACAAGGGGGGGCGGCCATGACGGGAAGTCAATCGCAGCCGTCGAGGCCAGAAATGGCGCCATATCTGTTCGAGATTTCCAATGGGGTAAAAGGAATCAGGTGCTCCATATTCCTACTCCCCTGCAAATGCTCTGGCCCCACAAGGGGTAGACTGCGGCCGCTAGCAGGGACTATGTTCCAACCTAAATTATTCCTGGTAGGCAGAGGCCTTTGAAAGTGACACATATAACTATTAGTGGAAGGCATGTGAATGTTCCTGATACCATTGGAGTCAGGTAACCCCCCGGAGAAAAGAGCAGGGGTCACATACGACCTTGGATAGAAATAAGTTAGATCGTATGGGACTATAGCAGTATTCAGATTCCTAGGGGGCCCTGTTAGTATGGACCTAACTGCTTCTGGGTTCCTAAAATTAATAACAACTATATCTCCCTCAATATTTTTTTCCCTAGTGCCCAACCAGGGCAGGCGTCTAACATGGACTATCTCCCCATCGATGTAATATGGGAGTGGTCTATTTTGTCCTAACCAATGTAGAATCTTATTCTTAAGTTGGGGATGGCCCTCCTTTCTGCCTGCTTCTAATGGGGGGACACCTGTGAGTACAACTACAAAGGGTAGCGACTCTGGGGGTAATTCAACATTGGGTCCATATATTTTATCATTTGTGGGCTTGGCAAACCTCCCCCTACCCAGTTGGTGGCTCTTAGTACTAGGATTAACGTCACCCTTCTGGGGTTCTCTTACAACCTGGGCCGTAGATTTTGTTACTGTTTGGACAGGAGCCTGGACCTGTTGAGAGACCAAGTTTTTCTGCTGGTTGTTATTTAAGGGCTTACTAGTTACAGTGTTTGCCTTAGCAGAAATCTTGGGAGGGTCTACAGAGCTCAGTGTGTTACTAACAGGGGGCTTAGTGGCTCCGTTGTTGCCACTGTTAGAGCCATTTGGAGCCGGCGGGATAGGAGCAGAGACAGTTGGAATCTGGGGTAGAGTTGTCGACACAATAGTAGGCCTTGGGGAGGTCATAAGAACACTTGTCTTGTCAGCATACAGTGCCTCCAGATTGCCTAGTCGGTGCTCCACCCTTTTTAGGATATCCAGGATCGGGAGCATAAAGGACCTAAGCAACTGCTCAACAGTATTCCGCTCAGTATCAATAGAGGGAGTAGTTACTAAGCTTGGAGTGGAAACAGCCCCATTTTCCCTCCCTCGAATATTAACGGGTTGTATAAGGTGTGGGTCTGGAGTTGGTACTGCTATGGGCACTATATCAGTTGGTACCGAAGTTTTAGGTGTGATTACGCCAGTGGTCTTAAGTTTTGATAACTTACCAAACTCAGTATGACTGAGCTTGCCCCTTTGAGGAGCTCCTAACCCCCTCCTCTTTTTAGTAGGTGGTGGACCAAGGGCTTTAGACGTAGTAGGTGGTCTGCCTAACCTTTTGGACGGCTCCTTAGGTAGAGGACAAGATACATTGTCTACATTGGGAGAGGGACTGGGGACACATGAAAGCAAAGCATTAGGTGAAGAAACAATCAATAAGGAGCCCGTAGGCGGTGGGGTACTTCTGAGGAGTAAAGGAAATTTGTCCAGAGACAATGGATCTTCATGGGGTGTGTCAATAATAGTGTCCGACATAATGGGTGAAGATGCCAGATCAATTAATGGTCTATTTTTCAGGGACTCAATAGAACGACGTCGTTCAATCCTACGTTCAGATAGTGAGTCATCCTTATCCAAGTCCACGGAAGCCCTAGTGAAATAATTATCTAGTGTTCTTTTGCTGGTCCTCACAATACTGGAGTTCTCAGAGTTAGCCGCCATGAATAAGATCCTACCTTACAGTCTGGGTCCAAAAATGTTAGTGGGGTAGCCCGTCCCGTCCTCGGACGTCCCCGGACGGCCACAGACGGTCCCGCCCTTGTCCCGGGCTTCTCCCGGCGCCCTCCCGCGCGCTCCCGCGCCTGCGGGAATCTGTAGATCTAGATATACTGACCAAAGTGGGAAAAGAAGGGGAGGAGCCTGCAGGGAGAGCGTCCCAGCTGTTGGTAATTGGGAGTTGTGGGCGCTCCTGGGACTTGGAGTCCTGCGCCCACAACACGCTCGCAGCCCTGCAGGTCCCCGCAGTTACAAGCAAAAATATCCTACAGGAAGGCAGATGGGTGGTGGGCTCAGCGAAGCGGGTTCCGCGAGCAGTAATCCGGGCAGCCAAACAAACAAAGCACTCTTCAAACTCTCAGCAGACCCAGCGTGGAGCGCGGTAAAAACTGCAAGAGTCAAAGGAATCCACCAATGCAAGTGGGAAAGCGGTTTATTACCGCTACGGCAAACCAGGGGAGGAGCCTGCAGGGAGAGCGTCCCAGCTGTTGGTAATTGGGAGTTGTGGGCGCTCCTGGGACTTGGAGTCCTGCACCCACAACACGCTCGCAGCCCTGCAGGTCCCCGCAGTTACAAGCAAAAATATCCTCCAGGAAGGCAGATGGGTGGTGGGCTCAGCGAAGCGGGACCCGCGCAGCGGGTTCCGCGAGCAGTAATCCGGGCAGCCAAACAAACAAAGCACTCTTCAAACTCTCAGCAGACCCAGCGTGGAGCGCGGTAAAAACGGCAAGAGTCAAAGGAATCCACCAATGCAAGTGGGAAAGCGGCTTATTACCGCTACGGCAAACCAGGGGAGGAGCCTGCAGGGAGAGCGTCCCAGCTGTTGGTAATTGGGAGTTGTGGGCGCTCCTGGGACTTGGAGTCCTGCGCCCACAACACGCTCTCAGCCCTGCAGGTCCCCGCAGTTACAAATAAAAATATCCTCCAGGAAGGCAGATGGGTGGTGGGCTCAGCGAAGCGGGACCCGCGCAGCGGGTTCCGCGAGCAGTAATCCGGGCAGCCAAACAAACAAAGCACTCTTCAAATTCTCAGCAGACCCAGCGTGGAGCGCGGTAAAAATGGCAAGAGTCAAAGGAATCCACCAATGCAAGTGGGAAAGCGGCTTATTACCGCTACGGCAAACCAGGGGAGGAGCCTGCAGGGAGAGCGTCCCAGCTGTTGGTAATTGGGAGTTGTGGGCGCTCCTGGGACTTGGAGTCCTGCGCCCACAACACGCTCGCAGCCCTGCAGGTCCCCGCAGTTACAAGCAAAAATATCCTCCAGGAAGGCAGATGGGTGGTGGGCTCAGCGAAGCGGGACCCGCGCAGTGGGTTCCGCGAGCAGTAATCCGGGCAGCCAAACAAACAAAGCACTCTTCAAACTCTCAGCAGACCCAGGGTGGAGCGCGGTAAAAACGGCAAGAGTCAAAGGAATCCTGAGGTAATATAAAAAAGTACTTGGTTGATGAAACCAGGTTTTTTAAATGTAAGTCGTGCCAAGCCTGTACTTTTGCAAAAAACTCAACTCACTATGTAAAAGCTTTTAGTGAGAAGCTGATTGCTATTAAGGAACACCTGACATGCGGTACTGAGTACGCTGTGTACAAACTAGGCTGTACATGTAATTTGGAATATATAGGTAGCACAAAGCTTCCTGTACATAAGCGTATACATGTATGTCAGGGCGATTGTGAATTCAGACCATAATTACCCGGTGGCCAGGCATTTTGGATCAGTCCATGCCAACAAACTTAAGGATCTCGAATATACTGTCTTGGGATCGGTTCCAAACCCCGGACGGGGGTGGAACCATGATAAATTGCTTAGACAAGGAGAATCCCAATTTATTCTTGCTTTAGATACTCGAGTTCCTAACGGGTTAAATATGAATGAAGATTTGCACAACTTTCTTTAATATCTTAAGTCAGTCTGCCAAGCGTCATGATTATTCTGACGTCTCCTTGGTTTTAATTCAACTGTTTTCAAATATTTATATAGATAGAGATTTTTTGTACTGTATAGTATTGCTTGGGCTCAAGCTACTCTGTGTACATTTATAAATAAATTGTTTTTGCTTCCGCTGCTATGTAGTTAAGATTTTATATGCACTGTATTTTAGCTTTTTTTGCACATCACTTTTTGCACACATTAGACATTAGGCTTAGCTGTATTTTGCACAACACCGACCTTTTTTCCAACCTTGCTGGCGAGTTAATTAACCGCTAGTGATGATTTAATCCTTCTGTTTTTGCATCAGTGCCTGCCTGCATAGAAGCTAGTGGGGAAACGGATGTATCTGTTTTTACCCATTTATTCTGTATAATACCCAGTTCTATAGCTGTGTTCTGCATACATGCCATGAACCGGTGTGTACATATGAATTTGCACTTGCATCTGTCATTATATATATTGTATGACCTGGTCTAGGGTATACAGACATAATATTGATCACAAAAATATCGAGGTAGCCAAATATCGAGTTTAAAAATCGAGTAGACAGAATATAGATAAGACAGACTATAGACTACAAAAATATCGAATAGAATGACAATAATATCGAATCAAAAATATAGAATGGACAGAATATCGAATGGACAGAATATAGACAACAAAAATATCGAGGGACAAATATAGACAGCAAAATTATTGAATTTTAGGTAATTAAGTAAGTGAATTTATGTTAATTAATTTTTGCGTAATATAATTCTGGAGCGGGTTGTGGGTTTATAGGGGAATAGGGTGGGAAGTAATGTAATTATAATTAATTAAATATTTTAATGTATTGGTATTTATTTACAATTAATTGTTAATTAATTTTTAATTGGCAATTAATTAAAATATAATTGGTAATTAATTTTTATTGATTCATAATTATGTTAATTTTATTCATTTATTTTCTGGAGCGGGTTGTGGGTTTATAGGGTAATAGGGTGGGAAGTAATTTAATTATAATTAATTAAATATCCTAATTTTTTATATTGCTATTTATTTAAATATAATTGTTAATTAAATTTTAATTGGTAATTAATTAAATTATAATTGGTAATTAATTTTTTTTAATTGATTAATTGATAATTATGTTAATTTTATTTATTTATTTTCTGGAGCGGGTTGTGGGTTTATAGGGGAATAGGGTGGGAAGTAATTTAATTATAATTAATTAAATATGTTAAATTATTTATTGCTACTTATTTACAATTAATTGTTATTTAATGTTTTAGTTGGTATTTAAATAATATATAATTGGTAATTAATTTGTATTAATTGATTAATTGATAATTCTGTGAAATGTATTTATTTAATTTTTGTAGTGGGTTGTGGGTTTATAGGGGAATTGGGTGTGAAGCCATTTAATTGTAATTAATTAAAAATTGTAATATATAAATTGGTATTTATTTTGAATTAATTGTTAATTATTTTTAATTTGTTTAATAATTTATTGTTACTGGTAAATATTTTGTATTAATAGGTAATTCTTTTTTAGTTGTAATTAATTAAAAATTGTAATATATAAATTGGTATTTATTTTGAATTCATTGTTAATTATTTTTAATTTGTTTAATAATTTATTGTTATTGGTAAATATTTAGTATTAATAGGTAATTCTTTTTTAGTAATTAAATTAATTTCATTATTTTAATTGAATAATTATTATAATATCTTAAATTGGGAATTAATTTTAAATAATTAGTAATTGGTATTCATATTTAATTTATTTTTAATTATATATGAAGTATTTACTTTCCCTACTGTTGCTCTATTTGGAGTGGGAATAGTAATTTTTACCTTCCTGCTATCCAACGCTTACCCTACTGTTGCACTCTCTGGAATTGGAATAGTAATTTTTACTCCTACGCTATCTAACTCTTTCCCTACTGTTGCACTCTCTGGAGTGGGAATAGTAATTTTTACCCCTACGCTATCCAACGCTTTCCCTACTGTTGCACTCACTGGAGTGGGAATAGTAATTTTACCTTTACGCTATCCAACGCTTACCTTACTGTTGCACTCTCTGGAGTGGGTTTTTACACCAACGCTATCCAACGCTTTCCCTACTGTTGCACTCACTGGAGTGGGAATAGTAATTTTTACCCTCCCGCTATCCAACGCTTTCCCTACTGTTGCATTCTCTGGAGTGGGAATAGTAATTTTTACCCCTACTACGCTATCCAACGCTTTCCCTACTGTTGCACTCTCTGGAGTGGGAATAGTAATTTTTACCTCTACGCTATCCAACGCTTTCCCTACTGTTGCACTCTTTGGAGTGGGAATAGTAATTTTTACCTTTCCGGTATCCAATGCTTTCCCTACTGTTGCACTCACTGGAGTGCGAATGGTACATTTTATGCCTACGCTAGCCAACGTTTTCCCTACTGTTGCACTCACTGGAGTTGGAATAGTAATTTTTACCCCTACGCTATCCAACGCTTTCCCTACTGTTGCACTTTCTGGAGTGGGAATAGTAATTTTTCCCTCCCGCTATCCAACGCTTTCCCTACTGTTGCATTCACTGGAGTGGGAATAGTAATTTTTACCCCTACTCTATCCAACGCTTTCCCTACTGTTGCACTCTCTGGAGTGGGAATAGTAATTTTTACCCCTAGGCTATCCAACGCTTTCCTTACTGTTGCACTCACTGGAGTTGGAATAGTAATTTTTACCCCTACGCTATCCAACGCTTTCCCTACTGTTGCACTCTCTGGAGTGGGAATAGTAATTTTTACCCTCACGCTATCCAACGCTTTCCCTACTGTTGCACTCATTGGAGTGGGAATAGTAATTTTTACCCCTACGCTATCCAACGCTTTCCCTACTGTTGCACTCTCTGGAGTGGGAATAGTAATTTTTCCCTCCCGCTATCCAACGCTTTCCCTACTGTTGCATTCACTGGAGTGGGAATAGTAATTTTTACCCCTACGCTATCCAACGCTTTCCCTACTGTTGCACTCACTGGAGTGGGAATAGTAATTTTACCTCTACGCTATCCAACGCTTACCTTACTGTTGCACTCTCTGGAGTGGGTTTTTACACCAACGCTATCCAACGCTTTCCCTACTGTTGCACTCACTGGAGTGGGAATAGTAATTTTTACCCTCCCGCTATCCAACGCTTTCCCTACTGTTGCATTCTCTGGAGTGGGAATAGTAATTTTTACCCCTACGCTATCCAACGCTTTCCCTACTGTTGCACTCTCTGGAGTGGGAATAGTAATTTTTACCTCTACGCTATCCAACGCTTTCCCTACTGTTGCACTCTTTGGAGTGGGAATAGTAATTTTTACCTTTCCGGTATCCAATGCTTTCCCTACTGTTGCACTCACTGGAGTGCGAATGGTACATTTTATGCCTACGCTATCCAACGCTTTCCCTACTGTTGCACTCTCTGGAGTGGGAATAGTAATTTTTACCCTCCCGCTAGCCAACGCTTTCCCTACTGTTGCACTCACTGGAGTGGGAATAGTACATTTAACACTCTCGCTATCCTATAGTAAATATATTGTATATTTTTTATTAATACTATGTATATATATATATATATATGTATTTAAAGAAATATGTTTTTATTTATATTAATTATTTATTTATTTTAATGTTATTAAAGTATTTTAAGTATGTTTAAGTTAGTTATATTTATTATTTCATTAATTTAAAAGTACTTTTAACTATTTAAAAAATTCGATATTTTGACTATCTATATTTTTGTAGGTCTATATTTTTGATTCGATATTTTTGTACTTACCTGTTTGAAGATAGGAAGTCGATATTTTGGCATTATATACTTTTTATTCAATATTTTTGTAGGTCTATATTTTTGCCATCGATACTCTTTCAGTGATCCCTGGTCTAGGTGTATAGAGCATTTCCGAAAAGATGAGCATGTATTAGCACTTTAATCTTAGCACATTATTTCTAAGCACTGATGTTTTGAATGGACTGATGATCACAATTGTGTGGCATGTATCTTCTGCAAATATGATTGTGATATAGGTCGATTTTAGAAGTTGTTTTCGTTTGTAATATTGAACATGATCTTATGAGTTTGGTCTATGCTTATAATCAGTTTCAGTGTGAAGGTTTAACCTACAGTGCTGGAATCTATTGTTGATATTGTTGTATGCACTAGGCACTTTATTGATTAGCTCTTTTGGCTCTTACGCTCTGGGACAGCGAACAGCTTCGTTCTTCACTTCACCTCTCGCGGAACCCGCTGCGCGGGTCCCGCTTCGTTGTGGGGCTCTTGTCACCTGACTGTCTACGACGTTTGGCCGAGGAAGCACTTTGTGTGCTGGAACTGACCTTGTGGGGCGTTTGCTGGAGCAGGGCTGCGAGAAAGGGTGGGCGCAGGACTACAAGTCCCAGGAGCGCCCGCCCGCTTCCATTGACACCACCTGGACGCTCTCCCTGCAGGCTCCTCCCCACCAGAAACTGCTGTAAATACCGGCGAACCTGGACATTCCCTGGAACACTCTTTTGGCTCCTACGCTCTGGGACAGCGAGCAGCTTTGTTCTTCACTTCACCTCTCGCGGAACCCGCTGCGCGGGTCCCGCTTCGTTGTGGGGCTCTTGTCACCTGACTGTCTACGACGTTTGGCCGAGGAAGCACTTTGTGTGCTGGAACTGACCTTGTGGGGCGTTTGCTTGAGCTGGGCTGCGAGAAAGGGTGGGCGCAGGACTACAAGTC
Source organism: Lissotriton helveticus (assembly GCF_964261635.1). Taxonomy (NCBI): domain Eukaryota; kingdom Metazoa; phylum Chordata; class Amphibia; order Caudata; family Salamandridae; genus Lissotriton; species Lissotriton helveticus. The sequence continues at coordinate 705,543,084 of NC_136073.1, forward strand.
CCAGGAGCGCCCGCCCGCTTCCATTGACAGCACCTGGACGCTCTCCCTGCAGGCTCCTCCCCTCTCACCCTGATTGCACACATACAACGGTTTGGTCTCGCTGCGCGGGAGCGCGCGGGAGCAACCGGGAGCAGCCCGGGACAAGGGCGGGACCGTCTGTGGCCGAAGGAGGCCGGGCTGGGCCTACTCTCTTTCGCCTGCATTGTATTGGTTTTCTGTGGACCTTGATATAGGTGTCGGACATGCCATCACCGGCTATGGAGGGAACATCAGTGAAGGCGGGGGGAGTTAGGATTGGGACTTTGGACAACTATTTTTCTCGAGCACTGGGTGATGGGGATAAGGAAACCTCTCTGGCGGAGCGTAGGGCGGAGCGCCGCCGCTCTATTGAGAACATGAAAAACAGGCCTCCTGGTGATATTATTCCCTACTCTATCTCCCAAGAGGGAGGTTCTCTTAACACTAGTCGAGAGTTAGAATCCCAGGAAGGCGTCCCTCTTTTATTGCGGGATCGTACTCCTAATCTCTGTTTACCCACTGAACAGGTTTCTAGAGTCACCCCCCCCCAGTCCTAGCAGTATGGCTATTGATTTAATTACTCAGACCCCACCGTAGTTAAACCAAGAAAAACAAAGCCGAAGCAAGTAGTTGTGGCAGAGATGCATGGCCCACCTCCAAACAAGCGTAGAAGGAAGTTGAGGGGAGGGCAGGGTAAAACCAAAATTTGCCACTCCGATTTCGGGAAAGCCCCTAAGCTCCCATCCACCTCTGATAGGATAATAGCAGATGTGCATAAAGCTCCTCCTGTTAAGGGTACTAATATTACTGATCTTGTTAATGCCCCTGGGGATAATTCATCCGACGCATCACCCCCGTTACCTCTATAGGGAACTTGGAATTTTTACTTAGGTCACTGCTCCTGCCCATCAGTGAGAGCTTAAAGAAAGTAGAGATTAGACTCACTATCTTGGAGACAACTATAAGCAGTATGAAAACCTCGGCTATTATCCAGGGTAGACCCTCTGAGTCTAATCCCCTTTCTAATCCTCCCCTTAACCCCCAAATCCCTTCAGTTAACTTGGGACTTCCCTTGGTGACTACTGCTGCCCCCCTTCCGCAACCTCTTATGGCCAACTTAGCCCCGACACAACTTAGCAAATCCAATATTCCATCTTTACAACTAGTAGGCCCAGTCCCCCCTGTGACAACCTCCGATGGGGCCATACCTAATGACAGTATTGCTCCCCCACCCCCTGATAAACCTGCCCCCAGACCACGGAGACCCGACCTGCCCCCTGAGGCTAATAGCTTTACGGTAGTTATGGCTGGTGCTCCCCCTCTTGAAGCGGGTGAAGGTGAGAACTTTCACTCACTTAAAAGTAAAATTATTAAATGGCTGAATTGGAACAGACCCCTCCCGGCCTTTTTTAACAATGAAATTACCATGGTGAGAAGGGTACCCTGGCTGGGGAAAACCAGAAAATCTATAATTGGGGACTGTATTATGGTGAGTTTTCGAGATCCTAGGACTGTTTCACATATATGTGCTGGGTCCAATAGATCTCTCGACTCTACCATTCAGACTTTGCCAGTGTCCTTTTTCTTCCCGCTACCCATATGCACCATGATTTAGCCCAAGGTAATTGGATGAGGGTTGAACGGAGGGGTAGATATCGGGGGTATGCTGCACGACCAGTTTTCCGACCCCCGGAGACACCCTTCTATGATTACAACCGATTTAACTGTCTTAATAGACTGGATGGGGTTGATTGACTGCCCTTAGTCTTAGATCCCATCCCAGTCATTTCTGGCAATGGTTCTGATGTAACATCTGACACCAGTTCTTCTCTCATTCCCACCCCTGTAACGCCTCTTATTATTGCTCCGGTGTACTTACCCCTTCAGGGAATAGGAACCACCAATAATAATTCAGTCTCAGATATGGGCCAATGCCCAGTAGTTGACTCATCAAGCAGGGAAACTGTTTGTGTAATGTTCTGGAACGTGGCAGGGCTTAGGTCCAAAATACTGAATCCCATCTGGTTAGAAACAATAGAAGAGATGGAAATTCTATGTTTACAGGAAACTTGGACCTTAGAACCCCTCCATCTTCCAGGCTACAAAACCTTGTTTACATCAGCAGTAAAGGTTCACATGGTAGGCCTAAAGGGGGACTGATGACATTTATATCTAATTCCCTAAACTGCCAGAAGATTCAATTATTTCCCACAACCCTTATTATTAGTTAGTGCGGATTGATGCAAGTAAGGAATTGTGTCTTTTAATTATAAATTTCTATAATAATATTCCTCCTGCAGACCTGGAATTGACCCTTAGGATGTTAGGTAATGACTTAGGTAAAGAAACAGATAAAAATGTTAAGGATGTTTGGGTTGTTTGGGGGGGAGATTTTAATTGTACCATATGCAAGAAAAGCCAGAAAGGAGCATGTGGGTTCATGTTGGACCTTGATACTGACTTAACACACTTTAAGCATTCCACCTGTGGAGACTTATTAAATGAGATTCTTCACTCTGGAGATCAAGGATATGCAACTGAAATTGGTCAAGTACATCTCCCCTTTGCCCCTACGTTCAATGGTAGGGGTGTACTGTCTACTATAGACTTTATAATAACTTCTGTTAGGCATAGGCATATGGTCAAAAGGTGTTGGACCCTCGATATCCCACTTAGTGACCACTACCCGACAATCATGAAGATCATAAATCCCTTTCAGGCATTGGCCATAGAAGGAAGATCTGTGCAGAATGTCTCTGATATTAGTATGGCAAAACAAAATGGTTATGCACTAAAGTGGGATAGGGTGGTTCCAAGTGACTTTCTACGTGATCTAGTAACCGAATGTTTGCCTAGCTTCTTGACCATTCTGGATGAAAGTGTGACTAGTCAGGAGATTCTTAAGCAGTTTGAGGTCATTGCTTCTCAAATTAAGGGCAACCTTTGGGTGGTTTCTAAATCAAGCAAGGAAAAGGTGGGAAAATGGTTTGATTCCACATGTACAAAGGCTCATTCTGAGCTCAAGAGAGCTTTACATGCTGTCCCCCGTAATTCTTTAAGGGTCAGGGACGTGCGGAAATCTTATCAGAATGCATTGAAAAGAAGGAAGATGGCAATTAAAATTGAGGCCTGGGAGACGCTCTGTGAGGCCTCATTGAGCAAGGATGTTTGTGCTTTTTGGAAAGCAGTAAATGCTCCCTTCTTTGATGCAGGAAAAGCACGCATTGAAATTGCCATTACCGAGGACTCTTGGGTGGACCATTTTTCTAGCCTGTATAGTATCTCAATTGGCGAGCAGATTCCTCCGTCGCAATTACTAATGCTTCACCAGGGGGAAGTGAGAGCGAATGGCTCGGAATTAAAAGTTACCCTAAAAGAAATAAATGAGTGCCTCAAAGCAACACGGGGCGGTAAAGCCCCAGGTCCAGATGGCATACCTCCAGACCTGTTTAAAAATAATATCGATTTATGGGGCCCACTTCTAGTGCAATTATTTAATGCATCCCTAAAGACGAGCCTACTTCCATCATGGTTTATGTCTGTTATTGTCCCAATTTTTAAAAAAGGGGATAGGCAAAACCCTATCTGCTATCGCCCCATCTCCCTATTGGACAGCACTGTAAAAATATTAGGAAGAGTGATCCTAGGTAGGCTACAAAAATGGTCGGAAGATAACTCTATAATCAGTGATCTTCAATATGGGTTTCAAAAGGGGCAGGGGACAGTAGATCAGGGCTTGAATTTATTATCCTCCAGCAGAAGTATATCAAGGCACGACGTAAACCCATTTAATTCATCTTCGTTGACTTGACGTCAGCGCTTGACTGTGTTTCACACAGCAAATTATGGGTCATTATGGAATCTCTTGGTGTTGAGGGAAATATAATCTCCTTTCTTAAGGACTTGTATTCGGGTGCCATCGCAACAGTGCGTTATGGCAAAAAAGGTGAATGTACTAGATCTTTTGATATAGGGCGTGGGGTACGCCAGGGCTGCGTTTTAGCACCATTCCTATTCCTGGTATATATAAATGGAATAGAGAATGCCCTAGTGGTTATTATACGCAGACGATGCGGTCCTAATGGCTCGCACGCCGGTGGCTCTACAACGCCTTGTAACATCTTTTAATGCATTTATGACTAATCTGGATTTGCAAATCAACTGCTCCAAGACATTCACCATGAACTGTGGCCCTGGTTCTAGTAGAAGAAGGAGGCGGTGTTTATTAAAGCTAGCCCTATAGATTATACTGCCACCTTTTCCTATCTTGGCATTTTATTCCATGAAGCAGGGATTTGGACAGATGCGATAAAAGCAAGGAAAGCCCTGCTCTGCAAATCTATCACTGCCCTTAAAAACTTTGCAAAAAAGATGGGGAAAAAACCCACTGTAGAACTTTTGAAAATTTATAATGCCACTTGTGTCTCTATCGCAGTTTATGGCGCGGGACTTTGGGGGTATGACAATGTTAAATCTATACAAGTTGTTGAAAACATATTCTTGAGATACATCTTAGCTGTACCTGAGAGTGCCTCAAGCTACATTTGTCATATGGAACTGGGCCAATGTTATATTGAAGACACAATTAGAATTCGACCAATACTGCTGTGGCATAGGGCTTGGACTAGTGATGGATGTGTATTGAACTGTGCTATTCTAATGGATGGATTACGTTTGGATTATGTTGGGAGGATAAGGTGGTTTACATACATTAAGGACTTTTTTGGAGATATGGACTGTACGAGCTATTATGACAATCCTTTGTCTATGTGTAACATCACGAGAAAGGCACTAAAAACAAAATGTATGAAACACCTGGAAGAACGTAGAATGACAGTGGAATATGAGAAGAAAACTGTCTTAGCCCACCTACCTGTATCAAAGTCAAAAAGTAACTTTATTTCGATTGAATTTTACAATCATAAAAAGTGTATTTAAAAACATATGTTATACAACATTATAAAAGTTCGATATGCTCATTGATTGCTAAAGGAGGCAAGGTGCTATTGCTTCAAAGCAGTGTAGAAATCATTCACGTTCAAATAAACACTGACATTCTATGCACAAGGATAATATCACAATAGTCGATAAAATATTAGGGAACAATTGCCAATAATTGGGAATGAATTTTCAAACAGGCTTTGAGATAGCAGGCTACAGTTTTGGCAACATACGGGGTGTCTAAATATTGTAGTGCCAAAAGAGCCGGTCTGCATCTTCTCAATCCTAAGTGCCGGAGGAGTGGGACCAGCCATCGTTTCCGCGGGGACTCATAAAAGCTGCAGAAAAGGATTACATGCAGGGTTGACTGGCGAGTATGGCCATCACAAGGACAGTTTGCTAGTTCCCGTGACCAGTCTGAGGGCACAGGCAGTGAAACAAGGCGATAGAATACATCAAACCGAAATCTGGTTAAAACATATCTCTCATAATTTGACAGAAAAAAAGACAGATACGGTTGAATGCCATAGGAGGATTGAATCATCGTTAAATGTACATTTGACTTTTTGGCAAGTTCTGAACACAGACGTAGGTCGCTTAGGTGGGCGGCACATAACTTTTTCAGGGATTTTCTAGGTATGTCCAATAAAGATTCAGGGTCAGTGAAATATGCAGGGCAATTCAAATCGGTCAAAAATTTAGAAACATATAACAGCCAAGGAATCTTTTTCCAGTGGGACAGAGTGAGACAGTCAGATATTAGTGACCTAGTTAGATGACATTGCTCCTGGGTCCATATTCGGTGCCATAGTAGAATCGGCTGGTATCTAATGATATCAGTCAGATACTCCCAACCGAGTTCCACATGGGCACCGTAAGTAGGAGCACTACGAGGAAGGGCTAATATATATTTCAGAAAATCATTTTCTATAATTTGAAGCTCATCTGCAGACACATAGCCCCAAACTCCAGCCCCGTATATAGCCACGCTCATGCATTTGGCTTGATAGATCTTCAAAATCACGGTAGGGGCGGGCTTGCCCAGTTTCCTAGAGAGTGAAGTCAATGCTGATGTTGTGCGTTGGAACTGCAATTTTTTACTTAATATGGCAGGTTTCCAGGACAGATGTTTATCAATAAGAATACCTAGATAAGGGTAGGTGTTGGCGGTTTCTAACCTGGTCTTCTCAATAAAGAGGGATTTGCATTTGACTTTCTTGCCAATATTCATAACGAAAGTCTTGGACTTATTAACTTTAAGACCAAGAGAAAGCATGAATTGGCAGTATTTATCTAGTTGAGTCTGGAGTTGGTTGGGTGTCCTTGCTAGGATGACTGAATCGTCTGCATACAGTAATGCAGGGATTGGGCGGGAGTTTATGTAGGGGAGATCTTTACTATCAGCTAGCATCGCTTGCTCCAGTCCATTAGTGTAGATGTTAAATAGGAATGGAGCAAGGACGCATCCCTGCCTTACGCCTTTTGTGATGTTAAAAGATTCAGTAAGCTCCCCTTTAGTACCGTATCTCACACAGGCTTTTGCATCCGAGTATAGCTCTCGGAGAAAATTCAGCAGTGCAAGATCTATGCCCAAATCCTTCAGGATCGCCCATAACTTGGAATGAATTACGCAATCAAATGCGGAACTCAAGTCCACATAGACTAGGTAAAGATTACCGCCTTTGGCCCCGGCATATTTGCCCATAAGTAAGGTCAGGTTTAAGGCCTGTTCCACAGTGCCCAGACCCTCCTGGAACCCAAACTGTAGGTCGGTTAAGATCTTATTCTCTGTGGCCCAGTCCCTTAATCGCTCCAGAATTAGTCTGCCGGCGACCTGTATCAATTCAAGGGAAATCCAACCATACTTAACCCTTTCTTTGACTGAATTCTCGCGGTTTATTTTGACCCGATTCAGGTTAGGTATCCGCTTTAGGGCCCTAAGTTTCCCCGCAATGAATTGTTGGTCCTGTAATTTGATCACATGCCCATGTGATGACCTATCGGAACAGTCTGACATCCATATCATATTTTTCTGCAAATACTATACTTTACCCAGGAAAAGATTGATTATACCAATTTTAAGGGAAATGGGGGTGAGACGCTGTAGGGTTGCCTTTCTGGAACTCCAGAAATTAGACGTTATCTTTAATGTCCCTGCATCTCGGAATTTTTTAGTAATGTTTTTAGATTACGTAAATCAATTTGTACTTAAATTTAATTCATGTTTTACTTGATACTGTATTTTTATGAACCGTTTTTTATGTACTTTTATGGTTATTATTCTTTTAACCGAATAAAGTCAAATTGAATTGAATTGATTAGCGTATTTGCACATTTATATGAACATATGTGTTGCTGATGAAATATCCATTGTTGATATCGTTGTATACATTAGGCACTTTATAAAGTAGCGTATTTGCACATCCATTTGAACATAAGTGCTGCTGATGCAATATTTTAAACAGTTATTTGATTTGAATTTTAAAACTGGATTTTATCAGTCTTTTTAGCATTTCTAAATTGCATTATGACTGCTCTGATTATGTTACAATTTCAAATACTGTGTTAGATTTAGGACATAGCACTTTTTTCCATCTACGTATTTTTGCACATTGAGACCAACATGAGTTCAATTATTATAATATGTATGTCTATTAAGAACGTTATTACCATTGTGCATTTTTTCGGTATTGCCTTCTTGCTTTGTGTTTTTATGTGTGTGGAAAACATTAAACCTTGTTTCTAAGGCTATTCGTGCACTTTACTCACCTTAGATCACTTTAAATGTCGTCATAGCTAATGGATGCATCATGTGACCAAGCTCCCACGAGGAGCAAAACGCATCATGGAGGGCACTTGCCTGTGTTATTCTATGCCGAAATAAATACACTGCACTGCTTCACCACATATTTTTGTGTGGAGGTCCTTTTATTTGCTGGTGTAGATTTTCTGAGGTCCGTGCCTGCGAGCTATGTGCAACTGGATATGAAATGTTTATTGTTTTTAGTTAATAAAAACCATCACAATACAAAATACAGTTAAATACATTTCTTTTCCTTTAAAAAGGATGTCACTCCATCTCATAAAAACGTTATCTATATTAATACATCAATAACAGTTATATTCCAACTTTATAAAATATCATCAGAGCGGGGTTATAAGTACTTTACAGTATTTCAACAGATTTGTATGGGGGTACATAGGAGATGACAAGCATGATTTTGTTGTTCATGATGGCATCAATTACTATAACTTTTGCTACCTTAACAATAAGATACAATTAGAGCCTGCCTTTATGGATGCCTTCTACTGTCTCTTTTACTGCTTTGCCGTGGATTTCCAAATATTTCAGCAAGTTGCAATTTAGGCGAGGATCAGTAGAGTCCAAGCTTCTCATGATTGCTGTTCTACATGTACGGATCCCTCGCTCATTAAATAAAAAATTTAAAAGTAATCGGCGTGCATTCATCATTTCGGGGCATATACAAACCAAATGCACAAAATCTTCTTCCGCAGCATCACATAATCTACATGTTTTTGGTCCATTATATCGACAAGACGGTTTTTCAGATAAATACGGCAGGTCCCCTAGGCGCATAGCGATTAATTGCTTCTTAAAGCGCACTGGATACGTTAATTGAAAATAAATTGCAGGCTGTAATGTGACATATGTTTGAATTGTCATCCATGCATGAGCTCGTCGTGAAAAGAGACTTTTATCCTCGATCAGTGAGTGATTTTTAGCTGCTTTATTCATAGCCTGGCAGAACGTGTGATGAGACAGTTTTAGGGCCCACAAATCACCCACATGTATTAGACATATGGAGGAATATAAGTATTTACTATTGGTTGACTTAGCATCAAGGATTATGGTTTCCCATAGTGCTTTAACTAAAACACTTGAATCATTATTTCGTATTTTATGCATAGTTTTGATAAAGTGATACCTTCTTGCTATACTTTGCTGCAATAAGCCAAATTCTAAACGGATTTGGGCTGGGGAGGCATTAGATGGAAGATGGAATACCTGTTTATATGTTTTCATTTGTAAACTGTCTAATAATTTAGCATCCCTACCATACATCACCACACTTACATAAGTTAGCGAAGGAAGGAAACTTTGCTTTATTTACTGCAAGCAGTGGTTGATAGGAGGGTCCATCTAATTTTCTTGCCAACAAGCTAAACACATGTATCAGAACTTTGCTTTTCCCAGCCATGTAATTATGTTGTGCTTGAAAATTAACATTTTTATCGAAGTGAAACCCCAGGTACTTCTAGGTAGTAAATTCTTCTATGATTTGATCTTCCAGCTTGATCTTTAGAGATGCACCAGTATTCCTCCCTATACGCATAGCTTTTGTTTTAGAGATATTTATTTCCAAATTGTTATGTTTTTTATAGGTCGCTGTTATTTGAAGTAGTCTTTGAAGACCAATTTCTGTGTGACTCAACAGTACAATATCCTCAGCATAGGCTAAATGGGATATCGTCAATGGTCCTAGTCTTGGTGCATGTGCGTTGACAGAATCCAATTGGAGAGACAAATCCGCCATAAATAGATTAAACAGGTGTGGGACTAGCACACAGCCTTGCTTAGGCCCCCTAGCCATTGGTATTTTCCTTGACAATTTGGTTCCATCCCCTACTTTAATTTGAATCCACATATCTGTATATAGTGATTTGATTGCTCTTAGTAACTTTGTTTGTATGCCCCAACTTCTTAATTTGGCCCAAAGAAGTGAACGATCCACCCGGTCGAAGGCAGCCTTCAGATCTATGAAACAGAGTTGTAACTTTTTTCCTTAGACGTTTGCTTTTTTCTCAACAACTGATACTGCTAGCATGTTAATTGTGGTACCATATCCCTTCCGGAATCCTGTTTGCTGAGATGGAATCAGATTCTTGTCATTTGACCACTCTATTAGCTCTTCCAATAATATTGATGCATAATATTTTGCTTCTGTATCAGTAAGGGCTATTAACCTATAGTTGGATGGATTTGTTTTATCACCTCCCTTATAAATAGGGTTTATTATCGATCCTCTCTAACTATCAGGAATTGAACCTGTATTTTCCACCTCTTTGAACAATGGCATTATGCGATTAGCCCAATACTTTGGGTCAGTTTTAAATAAGGCTGGTGGAATGCCATTTGGACTGGGAGCACTATCACTTCTTCCTGATTTAATAACCTTTTTTCGATTTTAATACTCAATGTATCATCCATTTCGGGCACATGGGCATAGTGGAATGATGGTTCAATCATTTGATTAGTTTTGTTATTTTCATTAGTCCTTAATTGGTTCTCAGCTACAGAGAGGTTTGTTAAATACACAGCCCAAGTTTCTTCTGTTACATTTGTTGATATTTTTGTGTTAAGAGACTTATTTAGGCCATTTATTATTTTCCAAAATGTTTGCAATTATCGACCATCTTTGCCCAAAACTCATTGGTTATTTTTCTTTTTTCTAACCAGACGCGTTTCTTAAACTCTTTTTTCAGAATCTTTAGCTTATCCCAAGCATTTGATCTATTGCCTTGTTTTTTTACCTTCCTTATTTCTCTTCTCAATTCCTTTTTGAACCCTTTAATTTTATGTGCTGGTAAGCAATTATGATTTGTGATCCGTCTAATAATTACTATTGTGTTTTCTTTCGTTGCTTCAAGCACACATTTATTCCAAGCTTTTAACATTGAAGGTAGTAACTCTATATAGTCCTCCAGTACTGTTTTGGCTTTGACTATCCGGTAGTCGTTCCCTTGACCAGTTCACTCTTTTATAGGCCGTTACTAAACCTCCCTCATTTAATGTTGGTGCTGGTTGAAATCTATCCAGATTAATGTTTATTGCTATTTGCTGCATCAAGTTATCACTTTCTGTGGTACACTTTATTTTGAACAAACTTAATTGCTGAATTAATGGCAGGCTTAGAATTGTGTAATCAATAACGGACCCCGTGGTTGGGCCATAGTATGTTATGCTTGGTGGGCTATCATCCAACGTTCGCCCGTTGATTAATCTCAGTCCCAGGTGTTACAGGGTTGTCACTAGTTCCTTGCCCACTTTATTTGGCTTCCTCCATTGATGGGCAGTTTGATGTTTTATTGACCATAATTCATTTTCAACAGTTAACTGATCGTCTTCTTCTGGTGTAAAGATGAGATGAGTATTAAAGTCACCTGTTATGACGATATCCCAAGTTGGAGTATTATATCTTAGTTCAATTATTTCCTGGATTTCCTGGATTAGCTTTTTGAAAGTTTTTAGTTTTTCTTGAGCATTTGGGTGAGCATATATATTAAACAGAATTACCCAGTGACCGCTTGCAAATGTAAGTTTTATTATCTGTATATTATTTGAAGTTGTCGACATTTCTTCGGATTCTGAGTTGAAATTATTTGATATGTATACCGAAAGACCACCCTTTGCTCTTCCATAATTACTCGTTTTTACTGCATCCACCTGATGTACTGTGAATCCAGGTAGCTGAATTAGTTCTGTCAACCAGGTTTCTTGAAGTACTATAATATCATATGAAGCCCAGGTTTCCAATAAGGGTCTATCCGTAAGTTTTGTAATTGCACCTGCAATGTTCCAGGAAAGTATATTTAATTTCTCATTTTGACAAGCATGTTTTACTTCAGTAACTGGTCAATGCCTACTATTTGTTAAGGGAGACCAATACCTATAGTTATTCCTCCCTCTTGTTGGGGACACCGTATCTGTACTTGTTGGTCCTCTGGCATTGTGCAGAATCGAATACACTGGAGGATGTGCGCTCAGCTTATTGACTCCTTGTGCCAATGGAGCAGGGTAGCGCTGCGATGCTGATTTTATTATTTTTATACCCCAAGTTTCAAATTGCTCCTCCTTGATTCTGAGTTGGTATATTATGTTTTGTTTGGCACTGATTGTAGGAGAGATTTTTACCTTTAGCTATCTCTTTAAACTATATATTAGGTGGTATGAAATGAGGCTCATGTTGGTTGTTACTGTCTGCTAAAGGACACGTGATCACTATTTCTTTATCCACGCTTGCAGTTACTGTGCGTTTGGAAAAGTTATTTTCTTACAGCAATTGTTTGTTAGGACTTCTGGAGGATTGTTATTAGGAATTCTTCGGCTTTCCATTTGTTTCTGTTCCAAACATTTACAAAATTGTATCTGAGGGCATTTGATCTGATCTTGCCCTATTGGATTTTCTGTTAATGTATCCTGTTTTCTATTTGTCATCAATTTTTCTGTCTGTGGACTTTCTGAATGTATACCCTTTTCATCTATTTTTGCATTTGTATCACTTTTTTCCATAACCGAGGCTAATTTCGCTCGGGTGAATTTGTCTTTACCCTTCAGATTAACGTGCCCGGTTTTCATAATAATTTCACTGACCTTACTTTCTATACAATTTGAACCAGGGTGCCTGGTGCCGTCCAACAATTGATCTACCGAAGTACACTTTCTTTTAGTGGTATCTAATTCTGGGAGAGATTTCTTTTGTTTCATGGCGCTAAATAATGGGTAACACGTACTGAGCTCTCCATCATTTCGTGTAGGGCCATTTATTTACTGCCTTCCTTTTCTAGCACTTTTTTTTGCATTTTTGTTAAAACTTGAGTAAGAACCAATTTGGATTTTGTGACAGTGGATTCTTCAGCACTATTTGATAAAAGGATCAATGACCCATCATTTTGAGTTTCCTGTATATTTTCAGTAATTTGCTCCTTCAGCAGCCCAGCCTGTTGTTTTTTAATGTCATTTTTGTTGTTGGATTACCGATTGGCTGTAATTGCTCCTGCTTATCTTCCAGCTGATTATTCTCTATTGTTGGCCTGTATTTTATTTCTTTCAATATATCAATTAGTATAGCTGGTAATGTACTTAGTTTATCTATTATTTGATCACATTTACAGATGCACTGTGGATCTGGATTCTTCGGTAATTTAAATTTCCTCATTTGATTGGTCAATATATCTATTTTGGAATTAATGCTAGAAACGTGAGTTGCCATAAGATTCATAAGATCAATCTGGACGTCTAATTTGTCTGATTGCATATTTAGGACCAATATTGATGTTGGCAAGGTATTTAATAATGAGGAGTGTAGGGAGGATAAGTTATTTTTATGTGTGTGTAAAACATTAAACCTTGTTTCTAAGGCTATTCGTGCACTTTACTCACCTTAGATCACTTTAAATGTCGTCATAGCTAATGGATGCATCATGTGACCAAGCTCCCACGAGGAGCAAAACGCATCATGGAGGGCACTTGCCTGTGTTATTCTATGCCGAAATAAATACTCTGCACTGCTTCACCACATATTTTTGTGTGGAGGTCTTTTTATTTGCTGGTGTACATTTTCTGAGGTCCGTGCCTGCGAGCTATGTGCAACTGGATATGAAATGTTTATTGTTTTTAGTTAATAAAAACCATCACAATACAAAATACAGTTAAATACATTTTTTTTCCTTTAAAAAGGATGTCACTCCATCTCATAAAAACGTTATCTATATTAATACATCAATAACAGTTATATTCCAACTTTATAAAATATCATCAGAGCGGGGTTATAAGTACTTTACAGTATTTCAACAGATTTGTATGGGGGTACATAGGAGATGACAAGCATGATTCTGTTGTTCATGATGGCATCAATTACTATAACTTTTGCTACCTTAACAATAAGATACAATTAGAGCCTGCCTTTATGGATGCCTTCTACTGTCTCTTTTACTGCTTTGCCGTGGATTTCCAAATATTTCAGCAAGTTGCAATTTAGGTGAGGATCAGTAGAGTCCAAGCTTCTCATGATTGCTGTTCTACATGTACGGATCCCTCGCTCATTAAATAAAAACTTTAAAAGTAATCGGCGTGCATTCATCATTTCGGGGCATATACAAACCAAATGCACAAAATCTTCTTCCGCAGCATCACATAATCTACATGTTTTTGGTCCATTATATCGACAAGACGGTTTTTCAGATAAATACGGCAGGTCCCCTAGGCGCATAGCGATTAATTGCTTCTTATAGCGCACTGGATACGTTAATCGAAAATAAATTGCAGGCTGTAATGTGACATATGTTTGAATTGTCATCCATGCATGAGCTCGTCGTGAAAAGAGACTTTTATCCTCGATCAGTGAGTGATTTTTAGCTGCTTTATTCATAGCCTGGTTAAACGTGTGATGAGACAGTTTTAGGGCCCACAAATCACCCACATGTATTAGACATATGGAGGAATATAAGTATTTACTATAGGTTGACTTAGCATCAAGGATTATGGTTTCCCATAGTGCTTTAACTAACACACTTGAATCATTATTTCGTATTTTATGCATAGTTTTGATAAAGTGATACCTTCTTGCTATACTTTGCTGCAATAAGCCACATTCTAAACGGATTTGGGCTGGGGAGGCATTAGATGGAAGATGGAATACCTGTTTATATGTTTTCATTTGTAAACTGTCTAATGATTTAGCATCCCTACCATACATCACCACACTTACATAAGTTAGCGAAGGAAGGAAACTTTGCTTTATTTACTGCAAGCAGTGGTTGATAGGAGGGTCCATCTAATTTTCTTGCCAACAAGCTAAACACGTGTATCAGAGTTTGCTTTTCCCAGCCATGTAATTATGTTGTGCTTGAAAATTAACATTTTTATCGAAGTGAAACCCCAGGTACTTCTAGGTAGGAAATTCTTCTATGATTTGATCTTCCAGCTTGATCTTTAGAGATGCACCAGTATTCCTCCCTATATGCATAGCTTTTGTTTTAGAGATATTTATTTCCAAATTGTTATGTTTTGTATAGGTCGCTGTTATTTGAAGTAGTCTTTGAAGACCAATTTCTGTGTGACTCAACAGTACAATATCCTCAGCATGGGCTAAATGGGATATCGTCAATGGTCCTAGTCTTGGTGCATGTGCGTTGACAGAATCCAATTGGAGAGACAAATCCGCCATAAATAGATTAAACAGGTGTGGGGCTAGCACACAGCCTTGCTTAGGCCCCCTAGCCATTGGTATTTTCCTTGACAATTTGGTTCCATCCCCTACTTTAATTTGAATCCACATATCTGTATATAGTGATTTGATTGCTCTTAGTAACTTTGTTTGTATGCCCCAACTTCTTAATTTGGCCCAAAGAAGTGAACGATCCACCCGGTCGAAGGCAGCCTTCAGGTCTATGAAACAGAGTTGTAACTTTTTTCCTTAGACGTTTGCTTTTTTCCTCAATAACTGATACTGCTAGCATGTTAATTGTGGTACCATATCCCTTCCGGAATCCTGTTTGCTGAGATGGAATCAGATTCTTGTCATTTGACAACTCTATTAGCTCTTCCAATAATATTGATGCATAATATTTTGCTTCTGTATCAGTAAGGGCTATTAACCTATAGTTGGATGGATTTGTTTTATCACCTCCCTTATAAATAGGGTTTATTATCGATCCTCTCTAACTATCAGGAATTGAACCTGTATTTTCCACCTCTTTGAACAATGGCATTATGCGATTAGCCCAATACTTTGGGTCAGTTTTAAATAAGGCTGGTGGAATGCCATTTGGACCGGGAGCACTATCACTTCTTCCTGATTTAATAACCTTTTTTCGATTTTAATACTCAATGTATCATCCATTTCGGGCACATGGGCATAGTGGAATGATGGTTCAATCATTTGATTAGTTTTGTTATTTTCATTAGTCCTTAATTGGTTCTCAGCTACAAAGAGGTTTGTTAAATACACAGCCCAAGTTTCTTCTGTTACATTTGTTGATATTTTTGTGTTAAGAGACTTATTTAGGCCATTTATTATTTTCCAAAATGTTTGCAATTATCGACCATCTTTGCCCAAAACTCATCGGTTATTTTTCTTTTTTCTAACCAGACGCGTTTCTTAAACTCTTTTTTCAGAATCTTTAGCTTATCCCAAGCATTTGATCTATTGCCTTGTTTTTTTACCTTCCTTATTTCTCTTCTCAATTCCTTTTTGAACCCTTTAATTTTATGTGCTGGTAAGCAATTATGATTTGTGATCCATCTAATAATTACTATTGTGTTTTCTTTCGTTGCTTCAAGCACAAATTTATTCCAAGCTTTTAACATTGAAGGTAGTAACTATATATAGTCCTCCAGTATTGTTTTGGCTTTGACTATCCGGTAGTCGTTCCCTTGACCAGTTCACTCTTTTATAGGCCGTTACTAAACCTCCCTCATTTAATGTTGGTGCTGGTTGAAATCTATCCAGATTAATGTTTATTGCTATTTGCTGCATCAAGTTATCACTTTCCGTGGTACACTTTATTTTGAACAAACTTAATTGCTGAATTAATGGCAGGCTTAGAATTGTGTAATCAATAACGGACCCTGTGGTTGGGCCATAGTATGTTATGCTTGGTGGGCTATCATCCAACGTTCGCCCGTTGATTAATCTCAGTCCCAGGTGTTACAGGGTTGTCACTAGTTCCTTGCCCACTTTATTTGGCTTCCTCCATTGATGGGCAGTTTGATGTTTTATTGACCATAATTCATTTTCAACAGTTAACTGATCGTCTTCTTCTGGTGTAAAGATGAGATGAGTATTAAAGTCACCTGTTATGACGATATCCCAAGTTGGAGTATTATATCTTAGTTCAATTATTTCCTGGATTTCCTGGATTAGCTTTTTGAATGTTTTTAGTTTTTCTTGAGCATTTGGGTGAGCATATATATTAAACAGAATAACCCAGTGACCGCTTGCAAATGTAAGTTTTATTATCTGTATATTATTTGAAGTTGTCGACATTTCTTCGGATTCTGAGTTGAAATTATTTGATATGTATACCGAAAGACCACCCTTTGCTCTTCCATAATTACTCGTTTTTACTGCATCCACCTGATGTACTGTGAATCCAGGTAGCTGAATTAGTTCTGTCAACCAGGTTTCTTGAAGTACTATAATATCATATGAAGCCCAGGTTTCCAATAAGGGTCTATCCGTAAGTTTTGTAATTGCACCTGCAATGTTCCAGGAAAGTATATTTAATTTCTCATTTTGACAAGCATGTTTTACTTCAGTAACTGGTCAATGCCTACTATTTGTTAAGGGAGACCAATACCTATAGTTATTCCTCCCTCTTGTTGGGGACACCGTATCTGTACTTGTTGGTCCTCTGGCATTGTGCAGAATCGAATACACTGGAGGATGTGCGCTCAGCTTATTGACTCCTTGTGCCAATGGAGCAGGGTAGCGCTGCGATGCTGATTTTATTATTTTTATACCCCAAGTTTCAAATTGCTCCTCCTTGATTCTGAGTTGGTATATTATGTTTTGTTTGGCACTGATTGTAGGAGAGATTTTTACCTTTAGCTATCTCTTTAAACTGTATATTAGGTGGTATGAAATGAGGCTCATGTTGGTTGTTACTGTCTGCTAAAGGACACGTGATCACTATTTCTTTATCCACGCTTGCAGTTACTGTGCGTTTGGAAAAGTTATTTTCTTACAGCAATTGTTTGTTAGGACTTCTGGAGGATTGTTATTAGGAATTCTTCGGCTTTCCATTTGTTTCTGTTCCAAACATTTACAAAATTGTATCTGAGGGCATTTGATCTGATCTTGCCCTATTGGATTTTCTTTTAATGTATCCTGTTTTCTATTTGTCATCAATTTTTCTGTATGTGGACTTTCTGAATGTATACCCTTTTCATCTATTTTTGCATTTGTATCACTTTTTTCCATAACTGAGGCTAATTTCGCTCGGGTGAATTTGTCTTTTCCCTTCAGATTAACGTGCCCGGTTTTCATAATAATTTCACTGACCTTACTTTCTATACAATTTGAACCAGGGTGCCTGGTGCCGTCCAACAATTGATCTACCGAAGTACACTTTCTTTTAGTGGTATCTAATTCTGGGAGAGATTTCTTTTGTTTCATGGCGCTAAATAATGGGTAACACGTATTGAGCTCTCCATCATTTCGTGTAGGGCCATTTATTTACTGCCTTCCTTTTCTAGCACTTTTTTTTGCCTTTTTGTTAAAACTCGAGTAAGAACCAATTTGGATTTTGTGACAGTGGATTCTTCAGCACTATTTGATAAAAGGATCAATGACCCATCATTTTGAGTTTCCTGTATATTTTCAGTAATTTGCTCCTTCAGCAGCCCAGCATGTTGTTTTTAATGTCATTTTTGTTGTTGGATTACCGATTGGCTGTATTTGCTCCTGCTTATCTTCCAGCTGATTATTCTCTATTGTTGGCCTGTATTTTATTTATTTCAATATATCAATTAGTATAGCTGGTAATGTACTTAGTTTATCTATTATTTGATCACATTTACAGATGCACTGTGGATCTGGATTCTTCGGTAATTTAAATTTCCTCATTTGATTGGTCAATATATCTATTTTGGAATTAATGCTAGAAACGTGAGTTGCCATAAGATTCATAAGATCAATCTGGATGTCTAATTTGTCTGATTGCATATTTAGGACCGATATTGATGTTTGCAAGGTATTTAATAATGAGGAGTTTAGGGAGGATAAGTTATCTATCTCCATTCGGTTAGTTCATTCTTTTGGCTTACTTGCATATAATCCTCTCGCTATTGAATTATCCTGCTGAAGTGCTGAAGGACTAACATTTATTTCTGTTTGAATTTTGAATTGATCATTTGGATCCTCTCTTATAGTACCTGGCAGACCATATCATAAATCATGCTTTCCCTCCATAGAGATCTGGGTAGAACAATGACTTGATATTTCTATAATTGAGCTAAGATCCTGGTTTGATTCAGCACCACTAGTTCTTAATACAGAGACCTTATGTTTTTTATTTCCTTTTTGTTTTTCATTTTTTTGCTTTACTATTTCTGTTTGCATATTTGGAGAGTTAATTCCAGAATTTGGTTGTTTCGATGTTTTTGTTTCCAAAGCTTCAACCAATTCCATATTCTCCATTATTAGTGTTGAATGTAACCAGGAAGATGAAGCCTTTATTTCGCACGGAATTACAAGGGGATCTTAACATTGATTATCTTGTCTTAGGTTATCCCTATTAGCGGTCAAATGAAAATGCTCCGATACTTTTAGTTTGTTTGTAGTTGTATCATCCTGTGGTGATTTCTTTTATCTGATTCCATATTCATCTCAATGGATATTGGCTTAGTGTCTCCCAAATAATTTTTATTGTTATTAACTGAATGTATAATTGCCTGGACTATAGTTTTTTTTGCACTTTTTGTCTGATGGACTGCTGGCGAATTGTTATAATTTCTTAACTCTGTTGTTATTAGATCCGTTGTTCCCACACTTTCATTTAGTCCTGGTGCTATTTGGGTTGCCATTGCATGTTATACTTGTTGCGGGACTACTTGCAATGCAGTGACTTTTAATTTTTGTGGAGCAAGGGGCGTAAGCAGACCCTTGATGTTCCCTGTTTCTGAAAAGATAGCTGCTCCTGGGTCCTTCAGGAAAAACAATTTGCTTATTTTTTGTTCCAGCCTCTTGTTTTTCCCAGGATTAGTTTCCATTTGAGATGGTGTTGAGGAAAGATAATTTCCAGTCCATTGTGGTCTTATTGGGGATGTCCCCCTTGTTATAGTTGAATTTGTTTGTGAATTCTTTTGCTTATGTGTTTTTTGTAGCGGGGGCACCTGCCTAACCCGTCCTGATCTCATTTCACTTATATCACTGGATCTGGAATTATTTGCCTCCAAATTGCAGGTTTATAAGAGGAGGTTCACACTCACGCTTTTATATCCCAGAAGAACCGACTTGTAATTTTGCTAAATATCACTGGGGCTGGAATTATTTGCCTCCAACTTGCCTCTGAAAATTGTGTTACACGTTTCTTAAGGAATCCCTCACCTCCTACTATCGGCTCCAAGTCCCAGGTTCTGGTAGACTTCAGCCGCTGTGATCACTGCTCCTGCTAGTTCTTTGCTGCACAGTATACGCTACACCGCACCCCCTCCTCCAGTTGCCTCTCGTAGTACCGCTAGCCGTGCCAAACCAAACTGCACCAAACGCAGCAGATGCCAAATGCCAAATCCTGAACACGATTCACAGGCGGCCAGCGGCTGCTCAGGTGCCTCTGCAGCTGCTCTGGCTCCTCGGCACTACCGCTCACTTGACTCTCCTCACTGCACTACCGATGCCCACCATGCTGACCAAACCTCCAAAAGCAGGTCTGGGGTGCCTACGACCCTCCTGGGCAGTCAGCACCCCTCAGCTGTAGTCTGCAAGCACACCACAAGTTGCTCCCGGGGGGCACAGGGTCCAACTTGGCCACAGCCTGCCTGCCTGCCGAATCACACCTCGCCTGCCTTCCCCGCCTCGCCTCGGTTCACCTACCTCGCCCGCCTCGGTCTCACCGCGACCGCACACGGCAAAGCAGGCAGGCACGACCGGCAGCACAGGAGCCTCTCAATGCGGCTGCAAGTGGCGGCACGGGGGCTAGGGTGGAGCGGTCACAGCAGACAGCTTCACGGAGAAAAGATCTCCTCGGTGCCTCCGGGAGGACCAGCGCTGCGGAGCAGTGAAAAGCTGAGCAGAAAGCAGAGTCAAAGCAAGGGCGGCAGCAGCGAAAGCACGGAGTGGTATCCCTCGAGACGCAATGAAAAAAAATCTGCAACTGTTCCTTGACGAGGAGGGACGGGCAAGATTTGCTTGGATATATATATATATATATATATATATATATATATATATATTCACTGAAAAAACCATAGGTTATAGACCATATATAGTTAGGAATTAGCATTTAAAAAACCTTATTTTACTCACACAAAACCATTGAAATTCCATATATAGTTAGTTGTACTAACTATATATCGCGCACCCGCAATCCACTGCTGATCATGTCACATATTACATCATTCATGACATGGTCAGTGACATCACTGATGACATCACTGATGACATCTCAAATGACATCACTGATGACATCACTGATGACAACATCCAGTGACTGTATGTTTCTGTAAAGTTAAAATATGTCTTACATATTGAAGAATGAGTGGATGTATAAATGTCTGGATGAAGGATTTAGTAGGTGCGTGACTGACTGTATGAGTGAGTGATTAAATGTGTCTCACTGAATGCATGGGTTAGTGACTAAACTGTCTTAATTTGTGCATCATTATGTCTGTTGTGATGTAAACTGCTGCATGTGTTGATCATTAGCTATACGAGAGGCTATATGTGTTATTAATTGGTTGCCCAAGTATTTCTATGGGAGATTGAGTTTGTGTGGGGGTGGCTGGAAGGTGTGTGACTCTATGCATAGATGTGTGAGCAGTTTATTCACTAGGTGTATGAGTTCAAGACTGCATGTGGAAACAGCTACATGGGCAGTTGACTGTGTGCATGAGTGTATTGATGAGTGAATGGATATCTCAATGCTACATGTCATAGTAAGTACATATGTTAAACACAGTACATGTGAGAGTTGGCATATATAAATAACTGTGCATGAGAGCCACTGAAAGAGTGAGTGGTTGTATCGATCATTGTGAACTTGTATCAGGGATTGTATAAGAGAGTAAATATGTGTTAGTATATGTTTCAATAAGTAAGGTGTGTTTAACTGTATAGTTGAAGAAATGGAGGTGAGATTGTTTCTTTGCATGACTGACTGGGTGTGTGAGTAACTCCATGGATGAGTGGCAGTGTGTGAGTGTCTGTATACACTGAGTGTATCTAAGGTTATATTAGAGTCTGAAGAGGTTTATCGTATTAGCACAAGAATGATGTCAAATGAGATGTCATCAGTGATGTCATCAGTGATGTCATTTGAGATGTCATCAGTGATGTCATCAGTGATGTCACTGACCATGTCATGAATGATGTAATATGTGACATGATCAGCAGTGGATTGCGGGTGCGCGATATATAGTTAGTGCAACTAACTATATATGGAATTTCAATGGTTTTGTGTGAGTAAAATAAGGTTTTTTAAATGCTAATTCCTAACTATATATGGTCTATAACCTATGGTTTTTTCAGTGAATTTCAATGGTTTTTTAATAGCAAATATCATAAGCTGTCGAATGTCAAGTACGTGGTAAGTAAAAACATTTTCGTGTTTATGCACACTGATCTGCTTTGAATGCTGCCCCCCACCCCTCATTTCTATTAGGAGTACTCTCTCTTTGCAGATAGTGAAGGGTAGTTAACGCAGGCCTTTGCCCCCGTTGCCCCCGTTGTAATCCGTCGTGCCTGCTTCTCTCTCCATTTGATTGATTGTTCTCTTTGGTTCATTCTCTATTTACAAACAAGCACAGAGTCGCAATACTCTGTTTAGTCTTTGCAGATAGCGAAAAATCGTGTAAAAAAACAAAAGGAATCGAGCAAAATCAGTAGGCCACTAATGGGATATCTTTTTGACCTCCCTAAAATAGAAACATTAGGAACAACCTGTTGATAATACCAATGTGTATGTACATAAGCCGTGTTCATTTGTGTTCACAGTACCCCTTGTTGATTGTTTGAATCGAGCATTGAATTGTTCGAAGTTGATTCTCTTAAGAATCTTCTCTGCCTGCAAACGAGGAAGAATAGGAATATTCTCTCTCCCTTTGCAGATAGTGAAGGGTAGGTAACGCAAACCTTTAACACGTCGTGCCTATTTCGTTCCTCATTGATTGATTGTTTCCCCAAACATTGACTGTTTGGGAATTGGTTCTTTTTGGAGGTATTCCCTGTTTGCAAATATACGTAGGAAAATCTTTGCAAATAGTGAAAGGGTACGTAATGCGGACCTTTCTCCCCCGTTGTAATCTGTCATGCCTATCTACTCCCCACTGATTGATGCACCTGTTTCACCCGGACCATTTACTAGAGATACGTCATCTGGCCCGACCAGAGAGCACCCCTAGTGAAAAGGACATATGCAATAATAACGAAGTGATCACTGTATCCTGTTAACAGAAACTTTAGCATGAAACAACCTGGAAAGAAAAGAATAGGAAAACGAAAATCAGTAGGCCACTGATGAACATGAACTTTTATTAAACAACGAACAAAGAAACGATAACATAACGTAATGATAAAACCTATTAATGTCCTAGAAACAAGAAAACGTTAAAATATGCCAGTGGTGAGAGACCAGAAAAACAGTAAGAGAAACCAAATCACCCCTCGCTGTCCCACCACCTGCCACGCCAAAAAAATCGATAGACTAGGGAAAATGCAAGTCAGTAGAACATCCGCCCCCACTCTGGAAACTTCCAAGGTGGGGCAGGGTTGCGGCTACGCCCAGCCGGGAGCAGCCCATATAAGGCGGGTCCTGCTGCCACGCCTCGGCCAGGAGATCCTAACGTAGGGTGTAGCCGGAGGAGAGGCCGAGGCCAGCGGGACCCGGCCAGGGGATTGCCTTTACAACGCTGAACAGTTGCAGGGGGGGGGAATGTCTCCTCGACCCTCCCCTCTCTCTCCCAGTCCGGCCGCGGTGGCCCTTGAGAGTTGCAGGTAGTCCCGCCACATGCTCTTCCGGTCCGGCCACCAACGGTCGGGGGGCCGAGGCCGACGGGATCCGGCTGCAGCCGATAAACCAAGAAACCCGTTCATGGGGCCAGAGCCAGGGGCTTCCGGCCGACATCTACCGGAAGCCCGGCCCGAAGACGGACGGGACACTTCTTCTTTCTTGAATAATGGCTGCGACAACACTGGGGGGGATGTCTTGCACATGCCTCCGACCCCCCCCCCTCGTCCTCATCGCCTGGTCCGGCCATAACAAATCTCAAGCGAGACGCCGTGGGGTGCACTGGGAGGGAGAGACGGTGCGAACAGGCCTCTCCCGCCTCCACAGGTGGAGGCTTCCCAGCTGCACCCTCAGCGCTCCAGGCGCCCGGAAAAGGGTTCTTCCACTGTGGCCATGCTGCAACATCTCGCCCGGCAGGGTGGAGCCCGTCCGCTCATTTGACCCCGCGATCGCCAGTAGCTACCGAACTCTCAAAATGGCGGTCGACCTGGCAAGAGCGGGCCCAGCATAAAGAAATGGCCCGGTCACTGGTTGACTCCACCACCGTAGTCCTCCACGACCTTGAAGATTCTAGAGGAGCCGCGGGAGTCTCCGACCCCCGATGGGGAATGACTGCCATGATCGCCCGTGGAGTGACGAAACTGTATCCGCGGGACGTCGGCGCTCCCATGCTGGCGCCAGCCTCACTTTGAATTACTAGAATCCTGCAGACCTCAGTTCCGGTGAAAGCACAGTGTGACCCGGTAGGAAAAATTGTTGCACCCCCTCCCCTTTTTGACTGATAGTTCAAACCACCGATCCTTTCCTTTGCCCTTTTAACGGAACTTTGGACTGCCTCCCCCTCTTTTACATTTTCTAGAGAAAACAAAACATTAACCACTACATTAGCATAGCAGTTGACACCAGAACTGTTTTCAAATTGAAAACCAACAACATCTTCAACAGAATCCTTTTTGTTTCTGCTGTGACCCTGCTACAGCACAGGCATTGTCCCCAGGAGTAATTCTGCAATGCCGGTAAGAATAGCTGTGGTGCCTACTGGACTCACTCACCCCCGCGGCTCCCCACGCCGTTATTTGCTGGGCGGCAACTTACTAGACATCACTTTCGTGCCATCTAGATTTCAGCGCGTTCTGCTGCCTTGGAACTATTCGCACAACAGACTGCTACTGACGACCCACCCCCAGGCAACATCTTCTGAATTTTCATAATTTGAAAGAACTAGTAACATGTCCTCATCAGGAATTCAAAAGAAATTGCCACGGTCTCTTCGTTGTTTAAATGTTTTTACTGTTTTTGTTTTGTTGTATATATTTATATGTTATTAAAGTTTTATATTCCTACTACTTTGTTGGAGTGCTATATATTTTTAATGTGACACATAATTGTAAAAACTTTGATGTACAAAGAGTCATTCCTGGAATCTTCCCCTTCAGGCTCGGTCCCCTCCCCAATCACAATACAGGATGGTTTTCAGATAGTAGGAACACGTGTGGTGTGACGGATCTCATCGGGTGTGGGCCTTGATCTACTATAACTCCTTTGAAGAGGGGTGATTCTTTACAGCTGGGGCCATAAACTACATCTGCAGGGCTAGGTGATAGCCTGGACAATCGGACACAGAGGAAGAGGAGTGTCAGAGGGTGCGGTAGTGAATAGGGCGAAAGGGAGGTGTCGGGCGGGCACAGAGTGTGATTTTCAGGGAAGAGCAGCGCAGATGGGGGGAGGTTTATTGCCGATGCATAAGACAGAGAGCGGGGGTGACCAGTGCCTGGGGAAGATGCTTGCGAGGGTGGGGAGCCATGCTACGAATCGACAGCGTGCAGAGAGTGGGTCTGGTCAAGGCATCTAAAATGGCTGCCGTGCACGACAAAAGTGTGGCATTTCAAAAAAGGCAAGATGGCGCAGACAATGTTTTTCAACACTTCCTCATTTCCTTCGAATCGAACGTTAACAGACGTTGGTGCATATTACCAAAGTTAAGCGATATTTATCGCTAACGATGCTTACCAACAAATTATTTACCGCTAAGCATCGTCAGAAATTATCGAAGATAAACCTTGCTATTATCAAGGTTTATCGCAAATGCGATAATAAACGGCCGCAATGCATGAATATCGCTAAAAAGTCAGCGATATTCATGCATTACAGAGCTAATGCTCTTAGCCATGTTATCCACCTCCCATTGGATAACATGGCTAAGAACTGCTCAGGGCAGGTGTTACTTTTTGGAGATATTTGCGCTTAGCGCGAATATCTCCAAAAGTTGGTAATAGGAGATAGATATCTTGCATGTTGTAATGCAAATTATTGTGGTATATGGAACTCATATCATAATCTCTCAAGAAAGCAGAAACTGATCCTTTTGGGACCGCCTAAAAAGGCCTAGGGGGTGAGGGGTACTCTACTTTGCCCCCTTTTCACGTTCCGAACTATTTTATTTTACTCTCTTCTGTAATTACACAAAATAGCAGCGATAAGATGCATCGGAGACACACAGTGAGAGAAAGGAGGCCGGAGATGAAGAAGAGATGTCAAATACACATTGGAGATAATATAGTGGCAGAAGGGAAGTAAATATGAGTAAACTTACCATGTAACATAAAAATGTTGCACTCTATATACTATAAGTCTCATTTTATACTACAATCACTTCGCTACAACGTCATAAATTAAAAATAAAAATGAATAATGTCTCAAACAATTTTTGATTTCTAAATATAAATTTATTCTTCAGAATTTTCTAAATTTGAAAGAACTAGTAACATGTCCTCATCAGCAATTTCCTCATGAAAAGTCTGCAATGATGATTCTTGTAACTCTATGGTCTCCAAACATTCGATAAATTCGCCATCAACAGATTGATCAAAAAAATCATTCAAGTCATCTCCTCCTTGTGACAATATTTCATTATTGGTGCTGTCAATTTCAATCAATGTAGTGGAATCATTCAAGTCATCTCCTCGTGACAATATTTCATTATTGGTGCTCTCAATTTCAATCAATGTAGTGGAATCATTCAAGTCATCTCCTCCTTGTGACAATATTTCATTATTGGTGCTGTCCATTTCAATCAATCTAATGGAATCATACAAGTCATCTCCTCCTTGTGACAATATTTCATTATTGGTGCTCTCAATTTCAATCAATGTAGTGGAATCATTCAAGTCATCTCCTTGTGACAATATTTCATTATTGGTGCTGTCCATTTCAATCAATCTAATGGAATCATACAAGTCATCCCCTCCTTGTGACAATATTTCATTATTGGTGCTCTCAATTTCAATCAATGTAGTGGACCAGTGTTTCCCAAACTGTGGTCCGCGGACCCCCAGGGGTCCCTGACACATTCCCAGGGGGTCCGCAGGCAGCAGTTTTAAAAGCACTGCAAAGTATCTTGTTTAATTAGCTGTTTTCAAAGAACAATAAAAGTGTCAAGATAACAACAGTGATTCATTTCCCTGCTGTAGAGAGATGAGAGTTTTGTTCAGTGGCAGCTGTGACTGTACTAATGTAACACAGAGGGTTAATATGCCTACTGCAAAGAAGTGTACCACGCATTTTAAAAAACAGTATTTGATGTGCATCGGTCAGTGGGTTACTGCTTTTGTCACAGATTCTTTTGTTACAGTACAGTTCATAAGTGACAATCATAATCTAGCACAGTGACCAAAAAACTGTCAGCAAACAGCTGCTTGCAAACTGCAAGGTACAAGTTAGTGACTTATGTTTTTTCTCAGTATTTCAGTATCCTGATGCTTCTAAAAAGGTTTATTTGTGTGGAAATACATTTTTATTGTTAGTCAATGCTAACCACTGTGTTATGTTCTGAATCCTGAGTTTGTGCTTCTCCAGACCAGCCTCCTTGGCTTGACAACACACTCTACTACTTCAGAAAAGCAAGACTGCACCATATTTACAAGAATATGGTGCAGCCCTGCGTTTCCCCTGCACAGGCTCTACACTTAACAGGCGAAGATTGTTTATGTGCAGGAAGGTCCCCCTTCCTGCACATCAACAATCTTGAAATGTAATTTTGTCACGTCTATGTGTGCTGCTTAATGCATCACACATGAAGTTACAAAATGTCTTTTTTTTTAAAGATTGTTTATGTGCAGGAAGGCTCGCCTTCCTGCACATAAACAATCCAAGGCGTTTTACAAAAACGAGGAGAAATGAAGCATTTCTCATTGTTTCGCCAAGTTAAGACCAGGCTTTACCTGGCCTTAATTTTGGCGCTGCCTCCCATTTACGCTGCCCTTGTAAATAGGCGGCAGCGTCAAAATCAATGGGTGTCGTAGGGGAAACGCCCACCACAACACGCACTGCCCACCGCGTTCACGCTAAGCATTGTGTCAAAGGGGGTCTTATTTACAAGGGACCATTAAGCCACCTAAAGTGGCTTAACGTTGCCTTGTAAATAAGGCAAAGCCCATATCGCCACGGGAACGTCTCAGAAAGTGATGTTCCCATGGTGATAGGGGCTTGTAAATATGCCACTAAAATCATTAGTAATTTGAGTATTTGTTTTGTGTGCACGTGTGTTAATTTTTTTCCGAATTACTGTTTTAATGTTTGAAATTTAAATCCTACAAATTGGTTGGGGGTCCCCGGCTTCCAGTGGTGACTCTATGGGGGTCCTCAGGAGTCAAAAGTTTGGGAACCACTGTAGTGGACAATTCAAAAGAAATTGCCACGGTCTCTTCATTGTGAGCCATTTTATTTTGAAATTGCTTGCTGTAAATTGCAGAAAAAAATAATCACTTTCATTTATCGTTTTTAGTAATACATAATATAAAACTAACTTTATCAAGTATTTAGTATAACAGAAGGACTGCAAATAAATAACAGAAAACATTTTTCAAATTATCTTCAAGTGTACAACATAGTTCCCCTTACAAAGAAATTGCCACGGTCTCTTCATTGTGAGCCATTTATTTTGAAATTGCTTGCTGTAAATTGCAGAAAAAAATAATCACTTTCATTTATCGTTTTTAGTAATACATAATATAAAACTAACTTTATCAAGTATTTAGTATAACAGAAGGACTGCAAATAAATAACAGAAAACATTTTTCAAATTATCTTCAATTGTACAACATAGTTCCCCTTACAAATTAACAACTCACCTTTTTAAAAGTAGGAGAAGTGTTAGTACTGTGTAAATCAAACACCAGAAATTCACCACCAAAAATTCCTCACAAATGTACCTCAGACAGTAGTATCACAAAATGGCTGTGGTTTCCTCTCATTTGACATATATACATAACCAATTAACTTTCATCACACACAAATACAAAACCAAAGTAACATTTTAATTGGTTCTAAATTTCAACACTTTCAAATGTGTTTTCCCCATGCAATTTTCCATAGGACATTTACATACGTCTACAGCCTGAATGGCTGAACGGAATTACACCAAACTTGGCAAAATGGTACATCAAACCTAAGAGGTCAGGAAGGATCTACTATGCCCCCTTATGGTCATTTCACCCTTCGCTTTGGCCTCCTCTTGTCTCTCAATCCTACCGAGAGACAAGATGGCGGCCGCTACGGACTGTTTGGAATGTTGACAGATACCGGAGAACCAATCAGCTTCGCAAAGCTCCGTAACGCGAAAAGTACGCGAAGCGGAGCGCTGTTACAGATATATATCTTTTTTTGAACGTTAATTTCTCAAAATCCACTGGAGCACATATATTGAGACCTAGCAAAGGCACATCGGGCTACCAGTCCCTAATATTTTGCCAAGTTTCGTGCAAATCCATTCAGCCGTTCGATTATTATTATTATTTTTTTTTTTGCCCCGCGGGGCCCTTTTAAAACCTCCACATCAAACCTAGGGGGTCAGCGAGGATCTACTATGCCCCCTTATGGTCATTTGCCCCTTCGCTTTGGCCTCCTCTTGTCTCTCGATCCTACCGAGAGACAAGATGGCGGCCGCTACGGACTGTTTGGAATGTTTACAGACGCCGGAGAACCAATCAGCTTCGCTTCACAAAGCTCCGTTGCGCGAAAAGTACGCGAACTGGAGCGCTGCCCGGTCCGCTGTTACAGATATATATCTTTTTTTGAACGTTAATTTCTCAAAATCCACTGAAGCACATATATTGAGACCTACAAAAGGCACATCGGGCTACCAGTCCCTACAATTTTGCCAAGTTTCGTGCAAATCCATTCAGCCGTTCGGGCTAAAAGTGAGGCCAACCGCCCTATGGAAAACTCAATGTTAAAAACATGTTTTGGGACCCCCCTTTTTTCTCAGCCCCCCCTTGACGAACCCCCCCACATTTTCAAGGGCTGCTCAGAAACAAAATGTGCCATTTTCCTGAAAATTTCAGCCAATTCCGTCCACAAACGCCAAAGTTATTAGACATAGAATTTTCAAAAATCCCATAGGGAAAAAATCCTAACTATATATACCTACTGGCGACCGCCAGTAGGTAATATATATATATATTTTTTTTTTTATCCAAAAGCACCCTCGAATTAAAGCGCACTCAAATACCAGCTTCAATAACGATGGCAAACAGCATTTATTGTGCATGAAGTCAATTTCCTCGCCTTATGCGTTTCAGGGCTTCAATCCCCTTGGTCACAGGCATCGACATACAATGGGAAAGAATTTTCATTTAAGAACGCATTACACAGCACGTGACTCTTAACAGTTCTCCAATTGGTCACAGTTCATTACAACGTAGTGTTGCATGCTGGAAGAAGTAGTCCATAATGTTATAGTAACGTTACGAATGCATTCTCATATCTTGTTACCTTAGTAGGCTCTGTCCCATTGTATTAATTTGTCTAAGTAAAAACCTTTCAGTAGGCCTTCGGCACAACTTGCTGTTTCTTTTGAGGCCAGCTGGCATTCCACAGGCGGGGAACTTCGAATAGTTCAATTGTCCCCCTTGGGGCCTCCAGACATCAGGGGGGGTGCGCTTCCGTTGACTTCATGCACAATAAATGCTGTTTGCCATCGTTATTGAAGCTGGCATTTGAGTGCGCTTTCATTCGAGGGTGCTTTTGGATAAAAAATCAAATAAAATAAAATAATATATATATATATATATTTCCAAAACACCTCCGTTTGGGGAGCCCCCGACCCTTCAGGGCGGCCTCTGAAACCGGGCACGGAGAGCCCCGGTAAAATTCCACAACGTGAAGCACCAAAGCAGAGGCCCTCATCAGATTTCAAAAGGCATTTAATGAAACAAAAGGCACAAAAGTCCTGTAGTCCCAACAAGTTTCGGCAAGGTAGCCTTGGTCACGGGCAGGAAATGGCATACATAGTGTTAGTGCCTGCATTTTATTGGCGTTTCCGTGGTCACCTGACAGATAGAACATCAAAGTCCCAGAATGCACCATCAGATACGAGTGAATGATGGAAAGTTCGTGATATTCACTGATAGTAAAATGCACTATTCAGAACTCTGATGCATTCAAAAGAGGTTAAAAATGTAAATCCAAGTGGTAATCTTGCAGGGTTCCCAATCAAAAGCAAAATGCTAAATAACGTCCTGCTCCATACAAATGTCTCGGTCATCTGAAGGATTGGAAGGGGAGTCATCCCCCACCCAAATCCCTTCCAGCGCTGCCGTTTGTGTTTCAAATGTTTACCTCAGTGGGTCAAGCAGCAGCGTGTGGGTCATGCTCCTTCCATTAAACATTTCCAAAACACCTCCGTTTGGGGAGCCCCCGACCCTTCAGGGCGGCCTCTGAAACCGGGCACGGAGAGCCCCGGTAAAATTCCACAACGTGAAGCACCAAAGCAGAGGCCCTCATCAGATTTCAAAAGGCATTTAATGAAACAAAAGGCACGAAAGTCCTGTAGTCCCAACTAGTTTCGGCAAGGTAGCCTTGGTCACGGGCAGGAAATGGCATACATAGTGTTAGTGCCTGCATTTTATTGGCGTTTCCGTGGTCACCTGACAGATAGAACATCAAAGTCCCAGAATGCACCATCAGATACGAGTGAATGATGGAAAGTTTGTGATATTCACTGATAGTAAAATGCACTATTCAGAACTCTGATGCATTCAAAAGTGGTTCAAAATGTAAATCCAAGTGGTAATCTTGCAGGGTTCCCAATCAAAAGCAAAATGCTAAATAACGTCCTGCTCCATACAAATGTCTCGGTCATCTGAAGGATTGGAAGGGGAGTCATCCCCCACCCAAATCCCTTCTAGCGCTGCCATTCGTGTTTCAAATGTTTACCTCAGTGGGTCAAGCAGCAGCGTGTGGGTCATGCTCCTTCCATTAAACATTTCCAAAACACCTCCGTTTGGGGAGCCCCCGACCCTTCAGGGCGGCCTCTGAAACCGGGCACGGAGAGCCCCGGTAAAATTCCACAACGTGAAGCACCAAAGCAGAGGCCGTCATCAGATTTCAAAAGGCATTTAATGAAACAAAAGGCACGAAAGTCCTGTAGTCCCAACTAGTTTCGGCAAGGTAGCCTTGGTCACGGGCAGGAAATGGCATACATAGTGTTAGTGCCTGCATTTTATTGGCGTTTCCGTGGTCACCTGACAGATAGAACATCAAAGTCCCAGAATGCACCATCAGATACGAGTGAATGATGGAAAGTTCGTGATATTCACTGATAGTAAAATGCACTATTCAGAACTCTGATGCATTCAAAAGTGGTTCAAAATGTAAATCCAAGTGGTAATCTTGCAGGGTTCCCAATCAAAAGCAAAATGCTAAATAACGTCCTGCTCCATACAAATGTCTCGGTCATCTGAAGGATTGGAAGGGGAGTCATCCCCCACCCAAATCCCTTCCAGCGCTGCCGTTCGTGTTTCAAATGTTTACCTCAGTGGGTCAAGCAGCAGCGTGTGGGTCATGCTCCTTCCATTAAACATTTCCAAAACACCTCCGTTTGGGGAGCCCCCGACCCTTCAGGGCGGCCTCTGAAACCGGGCAC
The DNA here is from genome assembly GCF_964261635.1 of Lissotriton helveticus. Lineage (NCBI taxonomy): Eukaryota > Metazoa > Chordata > Amphibia > Caudata > Salamandridae > Lissotriton > Lissotriton helveticus. The sequence goes on from NC_136073.1 coordinate 705,575,434, forward strand.
GGAGAGCCCCGGTAAAATTCCACAACGTGAAGCACCAAAGCAGAGGCCCTCATCAGATTTCAAAAGGCATTTAATGAAACAAAAGGCACGAAAGTCCTGTAGTCCCAACTAGTTTCGGCAAGGTAGCCTTGGTCACGGGCAGGAAATGGCATACATAGTGTTAGTGCCTGCATTTTATTGGCGTTTCCGTGGTCACCTGACATATAGAACATCAAAGTCCCAGAATGCACCATCAGATACGAGTGAATGATGGAAAGTTCGTGATATTCACTGATAGTAAAATGCACTATTCAGAACTCTGATGCATTCAAAAGTGGTTCAAAATGTAAATCCAAGTGGTAATCTTGCAGGGTTCCCAATCAAAAGCAAAATGCTAAATAACGTCCTGCTCCATACAAATGTCTCGGTCATCTGAAGGATTGGAAGGGGAGTCATCCCCCACCCAAATCCCTTCCAGCGCTGCCGTTCGTGTTTCAAATGTTTACCTCAGTGGGTCAAGCAGCAGCGTGTGGGTCATGCTCCTTCCATTAAACATTTCCAAAACACCTCCGTTTGGGGAGCCCCCCACCCTTCAGGGCGGCCTCTGAAACCGGGCATGGAGAGCCCCGGTAAAATTCCACAACGTGAAGCACCAAAGCAGAGGCCCTCATCAGATTTCAAAAGGCATTTAATGAAACAAAAGGCACGAAAGTCCTGTAGTCCCAACTAGTTTCGGCAAGGTAGCCTTGGTCACGGGCAGGAAATGGCATACATAGTGTTAGTGCCTGCATTTTATTGGCGTTTCCGTGGTCACCTGACAGATAGAACATCAAAGTCCCAGAATGCACCATCAGATACGAGTGAATGATGGAAAGTTCGTGATATTCACTGATAGTAAAATGCACTATTCAGAACTCTGATGCATTCAAAAGTGGTTCAAAATATAAATCCAAGTGGTAATCTTGCAAGGTTCCCAATCAAAATATCAGTGATGTCATCAGTGATGTCATTTGAGATGTCATCAGTGATGTCATCAGTGATGTCATTTGAGATGTCATCAGTGATGTCATCAGTGATGTCATCAGTGATGTCACTGACCATGTCATGAATGATGTAATATGTGACATGATCAGCAGTGGATTGCGGGTGCGCGATATATAGTTAGTACTACTAACTATATATGGAATTTCAATGGTTTTGTGTGAGTAAAAAAAGGTTTTTTAAATGCTAATTCCTAACTATATATGGTCTATAACCTATGGTTTTTTCAGTGAATTTTCAAGGTTTTGTAAATGCGAATTCCTAACTATATATGGTCTATAACCTATGGTTTTTTCAGTGAATTTCAATGGTTTTTTAATAGCAAATATCATAAGCTGTCGAATGTCAAGTACGTGGTAAGAAAAAATATTTTCGTGTTTATGCACACTGATCTGCTTTGAATGCTGCCCCCCCCCCTCATTTCTATTAGGAGTACTCTCTCTCTTTGCACATAGTGAAGGGTAGTTAACGCAGGCCTTTTCCCCCGTTGTAATCCGTCGTGCCTGCTTCTCTCTCCATTTGATTGATTGTTATCCAAGCATTTACTGTTTTAGAATTGGTTCTCTTTGGTTCATTCTCTATTTACAAACAAGCACAGAGTCGCAATACTCTGTTTAGTCTTTGCAGATAGCGAAAAATCGTGTAAAAAAACAAAAGGAATCGAGCAAAATCAGTAGGCCACTAATGGGATCTCTTTTTGACCTCGCTAAAATAGAAACATTAGGAACAACCCCTCATGACAAATACGAAACTAGTGAGATGAACTGAACTCCACACCATGATGGCTGCAAGACAGCTCGGCTCCGCCACCCACCCCGCCCAAAATAACGATAAACTCTATGCAAATATTACAAATATATACAACACACCAGCAAAGTAACAGGGTAAAACATTTTATTAAACAACTATTTACATAACTATTTTATAGTTTTTGTTGCCCGATCCGGCTAGCTCAATCGATCGAGCATGAAACTCATGCACTCTGATGGTTCAAAGTTTTGAGGAGTGCTTGTAACACTGTCTGAAGCCTATTTGCACTTGCTTCAGCTTCACTATTCTCAAAGTAAGTGGGGGCTGTTTGAGGACGTGACTGCATTTGTAAACAATGTGATGCGGTGCCACCCTGAACCGCTTGACGGAGGCCCCCGAGGGACGGTGTGATGGCGCGGACTCGGAGGGGGCGCTTGGCTCCGGCCCCCTCCCCAAGTCGTGTTCTCCTGGTGTGGCCTGAGATCGCCCCCGACATAGGTGGCCGGCTCCCGGGATCAAGCGGAACTTTTTGCCTTTTGGTAACTCTTCCATTCTTGACCTTGTCCCACAATCCGTTTCACCTAAAGACACGCTGTAGTGGGGCGCCCCTTTACCATTTCAGTTGCCATTCCGCCCGCTTTTGCTACACTGTGCCTCTTCCGCTATTCAGCTGTTTACCGCCCGCTCTTTCGACTACAGCGTCTCGCTCACCATGTAGTTGAGTTGCTCCCGCTCTTGCGGTGCAGCGATAGGCGGCTGCCACAGGACTCTCAAAATGGCGGCCGGCTCTTCAGATTTTGGCGTGGTCCACAGAAATGGCCCTGCGACACCTTGGAACTCGGACGCTTGTCTGCTAGAGCTTGGGCTCCATTCTCGAAAGCGTCCCCTCAGCCTTGAAGATTCTACAAAAGTCTTGGGGGCCCCCGACTCCCGCAGGCTTCTGGTGGGGAGCGTCTAGCATGATTGCTCGTGGAATGGTCACGACGGAGCTACGAAATGGTGGTGCTCTCATGCTAACGCCAGCTTCAGTCTGAAACATCCAGAAACACTGTAGACTACCAATTCGATCAGTTCCGGTAGCGCCCCAACGTGACCCGGTAGAGAAGAACTTGCCCTCCCCTCTTTGACTGATGGTTCTTGTTGCCTGTCCCTTCTGTTGTCCTTTAACAGAACTATTTAGCCTGCTGAAAGGGGTTGTGTTCCCACCGCTGGTTGGTGGAGACATTTTGACTATATTCTGGACCTGCATTCTCGCGTAATGCGTCATATGACGCGCCGCGTTAGCGCATCCGGAAGTGATCGGGGGCGCGGCGCGTAGCGCGTAACGTAAGCATAACAGGTCATGTGACTTGTTAATAAAACTTTTCATTGGTTCATTTTACTTTTCTTATTCTAATGATGAAAGGCTTGGTCATATGACCTAAAAATTACGCTTTTTATTACTTTCGAACATTATTTTTTCTTAAACATATGTTATAATGTTCCAGGCTAATGTACTTTCCCGGAAAATTTACAACTGTCCTGCAAGTAAAATATATTCCTTTTTCGAGAAAAAGGGCGTTTCTTCGTCCCATGACGGAGCCGTTGAGCAAAAGAGGGTCGGCCTGCTGTCTTAGTCGCCGATACGCCTGAATATGAGATTCTTATCGATCACTTTATGTTGCAGGAGTAGAAAACACAACAGCCCTTGACCATTTATCTTTACTGCGTTCCTGCGTATTATACCTTTTACCCTTCATATAATTGGACTGCTTTATTTCACTTGCCTTTTACTGATTCTAAAACAGTGACTATTATTAAAAACTTTACCAATGTAAATACTACTACCATGTTTTCTTTTAAAAACCTTTATTGTGAAAATGTCAGTATACAAATACGGGCCTATAACCACGTGGGCCGGCCACGGAGCAAACTGTAATCGTATACGATGAGTAGACATTTACACTGTAGAGGAACGTAACGGGCGGGCCATTAGGTTGCAAGAACTAAGGTGTCTAACAGTTGCGGAATCGGTGGACGTACATTTTATAATTAAAATACGACAGGGCCAGTTACAATAAAATTATCTAGATATACATTTGCGGGCAAGTACCATGGGTGACGTTAATTCGAACTTTCAATAGTACAGTAATCAATAACACATCAGAACTTAATATCAATAGGGATGTCGAAATATTCAATCTATTCTCATCCCCGCCCGCCATGTGCTTCAAAACTGCATACGTATCTCGTGATATCAAGGTTGTGCAACCAGTACACAACAAGGAGTTACGAGTCCCATTTGTTCCGGCGCCATTTTGAACGAGGACGGGCAGGTCCGGGATATAGTCAAAATGTCTCTACCAACCATCGACTATGATGATGTTCATATGCTGTATTTATTAGAGTAACACTCATCTGTCCACATGAAATTAATTTGCCACAATCTAAACATGTCATTTTAATCTTTCCAAAGTTCTTCTAAATATTTGAGACCGTTTCCCTTGCCTCTGATGCTGTCAGTGCCACTTCTTTGATGAATGTACTGGCAGGTCGGGGGTTCTCCTCCAAATCTCTCTTTTATGCAGCACTATAATTAATCGGTGCCACCTCTCCATATGACGATGCATGGTATAGTTACCATAACTATATTTTTTTTCGGTTCCTCTGGAGAGTACATCGTGGCAGATGAAGCGTGTAACGTACCGGGCATTTACCTTTTTTTGCATGTAGAGGAAAGGAAAAAAAATTCGAGCGTCCGAGTTGTAAGGTGTCCCAGGGCCATTTTAGTGTACCAGGCCCAAATCCAAAGAACAGGCCGCCATTTTGAGAGTCCTGTTGCAGCCGCCTGTCGCTGTAGCAACAAGAGCGGCCGAAACTCAGCTGAATGGCAACTGATACGGTAAAGGGGCGCCCCACTACAGCAGATGAGCCTCCACCTGGGAAGGCCCATTCACGCCGCCTCCCCCCCCCCCCTTCGGGCACCCCACGCCGTTATTCGGAGCAGGATTGTAGGATGGCCACACCAGTGCGGCAACTTGCTAGACACCACCTCGGTGCCAACCGAATCTCAGCGCCTTGTGGTGTCTTCTATTCAGAAAATATTGTTGCGCTGCCTTTGGCCCTATTCGCACATCGGTCCGCTACTGACGCCACCTCACAGGCCAACGGGGCGCCCCACGCCGACTTTCAGCATTGTAGGATGGCCACACCAGTGCGGGAACTTGCTAGACACCACCTCGGTGCCATCCGGATCTTGGCATCTCAGCGCCTTGTGGTGTCTTCTATTCAGAAAATATTGTTGCGCTGCCTTTGGTCCTATTCGCACATCGGTCCGCTACTGACGCCACCTCACAGGCCAACGGGGCGCCCCACACCGACTTTCAGCATTGTAGGATGGCCACACCAGTGTGGCAACTTGCTAGACACCACCTCGGTGCCATCCGGATCTTGGCGCGTTGTGCTGCCTTCGGCCTATTCGCACATCGGTCCGCTACTGACGCGAACTCACAGGCCAACGGGGCGCCCCACGCCGACTTTCAGCATTGTAGGATGGCCACACCAGTGCGGCAACTTGCTAGACACCACCTCGGTGCCATCCGGATCTTGGCGCGTTGTGCTGCCTTCGGCCTATTCGCACATCGGTCCGCTACTGACGCAAACTCACAGGCCAACGGGGCGCCCCACGCCGACTTTCAGCATTGTAGGATGGCCACACCAGTGCGGCAACTTGCTAGACACCACCTCGGTGCCATCTGGATCTTGGCACGTTGTGCTGCCTTCGGCCTATTCGCACATCGGTCCGCTACTGACGCCGCCTCACGTGCCAACGGATTTTCTACGCTTTTTATACCCTATGCCGCATAACAGGTCATGTGACTTGTTTATAAAACTTTTCATTGGTTCATTTTACTTTTGGTTTCCTAATGATGGAAGGCTTGATCTTATGACCTAAAAATAACACTTTTCATTGGATGAAAACTTTTTTTTTTCCCAAACGATGAAAGCCCCACCTTGTTTCTGGATGTTTCAGACTGAAGCTGGCGTCAGCATGAAAGCACCACCATCTTGTGGCTCCGTCGTGGTCATTCCACGAGCAATCATGGCAGCCGCTCCCCACCGGAAGCCTGCAGGAGTCGGGGGCCCCCAAGACTTTTGTAGAATCCTCAAGGCTGAGGGGACGCTTTCGAGAATGGGGTCCAAGACCTAGCAGACAAGCGTCCGATTTCCAAGGTGTCCCAGGGCCATTTCAGTGGACCACGCCCAAATCTGAAGAGCCAGCCGCCATTTTGAGAGTCCTGTGGCAGCCGCCTATCGCTGCACCGCAACAGTGTGCGCAACTCAGCTGAATGGCGGATTTTGACACAGTGGACCAAAAGCGGACGGAATGGCAACTGAAACGGTAAAGGGGTGCCCCACTACAGCAGACGAGACTCCACCTGGGGAGGCCCGTTCACGCCGCCTCCCCCCCCCCCGGGGCGCCCCACGCCGTTATTCGGAGGGCGGCAACTTACTGGACATCACCTTGGTGCCATCCACATTTCAGCGCGTTCTGGTGCCTTGGAACTATTCGCACAACAGACCGCTACTGACGACCCACCCCTCGGGACGCCCCACGCCGGATACCCAAATCAGTGCGGCACCCAGGCAACATCACCTGGGTGCCGTCCAGAAATCTGGACGTTGTGCTGCCTTGGGACTATTCGCACAACCGACCGCTACTGACCATTGTTCCTTCTTTTTCCCTAAAAATGTTTAAATGTTTTTACTGTTTTTGTTTTGTTGTATATATTTATAAGTTATTAAAGTTTTATAATCCTACTACTTTGTTGGAGTGCTATATATTTTTAATGTGACACATAATTGTAAAAACTTTGATGTACAAAGAGTCATCCCTGGAATCTTCCGCTTCAGGCTCGGTCCCCTCCCCAATCACAATACAGGATGGTTTTCAGATAGTAGGAACGCGTGTGGTGTGACGGATCTCATCGGGTGTGGGCCTTGATCTACTATAACTCCTTTGAAGAGAGGTGATTCTTTACAGCTGGGGCCATAAACTACATCTGCAGGGCTAGCTGATAGCCTGGGACCGGCCTGGACAATCGGACACAGAGGAAGAGGAGTGTCAGAGGGTGCGGTAGTGAATAGGGCGAAAGGGAGGTGTCGGGCGGGCACAGGGTGTGATTCTCAGGGAAGAGCAGCGCAGATGGGGGGAGGTTTATTGCCCATGCATAAGACAGAGAGCGGGGGTGACCAGTGCCTGGGGGAGATGCTTGCGAGGGTGGGGAGCAATGCTAAGGATCGACAGCGTGCAGAGAGTGGGTCTGGTCAAGGCATCTAAAATGGCTGCCGTGCACGACAAAAGTGTGGCATTTGAAAAAAGGCAAGATGGCGCAGACAATGTTTATCAACACTTCCTGATTTCCTTCTAATCGAACGTTAACAGACGTTATCTCCCCACACTACCGGTCCCCCTGGGCTTAAACGCCCAGATGGTAGGGACTGCATCCCATGGAGATAGGCAGAGACGTCACTCAGCAGAAAAAAAAGAAAAAAAAAAGTCTATAAACATACAATAAGTTAAAAGTCAATCATTCTTGTTTCCTTGTAGTACGCTCCCCAGTCCGCTTCCCGTTACGCGAACTGGGCGCACCACACCAAAAAAAACGTTTTTTGTTGTTGTTTTTTTTGGCCCGCGGGGCCCTTTTAAAACCTCCACATCAAACCTACGGGGTCAGGGAGGATCTACTATGCCCCCTTATGGTCATTTGCCCCTTCGCTTTGGCCTCCTCTTGTCTCTCGATCCTACCGAGAGACAAGATGGCGGCCGCTACGGACTGTTTGGAATGTTTACAGACGCCGGAGAACCAATCAGCTTCGCTTCACAAAGCTCCGTAACGCGAAAAGTACGCGAAGCGGAGCGCTGCCCGGAGCGCTGTTACAGATATATATCTTTTTTTGAACGTTAATTTCTCAAAATCCACTGGAGCACATATATTCAGACCTAGCAAAGGCACATCGGGCTACCAGTCCCTACAATTTTGCCAAGTTTCGTGCAAATCCATTCAGCCGTTCAATTATTATTATTATTTTTTTTTTTGCCCCGCGGGGCCCTTTTAAAACCTCCACATCAAACCTAGGGGGTCAGGGAGGATCTACTATGCCCCCTTATGGTCATTTGCCCCTTTGCTTTGGCCTCCTCTTGTCTCTCGATCCTACCGAGAGACAAGATGGCGGCCGCTACGGACTGTTTGGAATGTTTACGGACGCCGGAGAACCAATCAGCTTCGCTTCACAAAGCTCCGTAACGCGAAAAGTACGCGAAGCGGAGCGCTGCCCGGAGCGCTGTTACAGATATATATCTTTTTTTGAACGTTAATTTCTCAAAATCCACTGGAGCACTTATATTGAGACCTAGCAAAGGCACATCGGGCTACCAGTCCCTACAATTTTGCCAAGTTTCGTGCAAATCCATTCAGCCGTTCGGGCTAAAAGTGAGGCCAACCGCCCTATGGAAATTAACATTGGAAAAACACGTTTTGGGACCCCCCTTTTTTCTCGGCCCCCCCTTGACAAACACCCCCCAAATTTCCAGGGGCTGCTCAGAAACAAAATGTGCCATTTTCCTGAAAATTTCAGCCAATTCCGTCCACAAACGCCAAAGTTATTAGACATAGAATTTTCAAAAATCCCATAGAGAAAAAATCCTAACTATATATACCTACTGGCGACCGCCAGTAGGTAATATATATATATATATATATATATATATATATATATAGTTAGGGCTTTAAGTGGGATGAAAACACTGGGGGGTCTCTTAAAGGGGCGTGGACAATGTAATTAAGGGTGTGGCTTAAAAACACATAAGCTAAAAATCTGCGATTAGCATAGTGTGCCCTCTGACTTGTATTTTGCTGTTTCTGTCATTGCATCCAGATATATGATAAAACAAGTAACATCATACCTACAACAAGGAAGGACTATTGACTTTGTCAATAGTTGTTAGTTGCATCAGCTAAATAAGCAGCAACTATGGCTTGTATATAATATTGAAAAAGCTTCCACTTAAAGCCCTGGTGACACTCTGACGATGTTGCTGCTCCTGAATTCCAAAAAGGGAAATCCAGAGAGCAAATGACTCTCTTTAAAGGATTTCCCTTCTCTTACATCGCTCACATGGCATGACGTCATGCCGTAACTTCTTATGCCGTAACTTCTCCACTAGCGAGAAGAGCAGTGTGAGCAGCGCACATCAATGTGCCTGCGGTCACTGCAGTCTGGAAGAAACGGACCGACTGTGCCAGGGCACAAAACAGAGCCCGATAGAGACCCTTTTCGAGGCCCCCTTAAAAAACAAGCATTTGCAATGCAATAGGTCTCGCATTAATTAAGTTTAAGCTATTGGCATTGCTAAATATTGCAACACCAATTGTAACAAAAGTCTAAATTGTAGGCCAAAAAAATGTGTATTTATATTTGTAGCAAGGGTGGCATGCTGCCCTTGAGATGAATATGTTTAAAAGTACAGTGCGCCATACTGCGATTGCTACAATAGTTAATTGTGGATGCGTTAACAATTGATGTGTGCACTGATGGCTGGTGGTGTGCGTGCTGTAGAAATTGTGCACTGATGGCTGGTGGTGTGTGTGCCTGGTGGAATTGTGCACTGCTGGCTGGTGGTGTGTGTGCCTGGTGAAAGTGTGCACTGACGGCTGGTGGTGTGTGTGTGCCTGGTGAAAGCGTGCACTGATGGCTGGTGGTATGTGTGTGCCTGGTGAAAGCGTGTACTGACGGCTGGTGGTGTGTGTCTGCCTGGTGAAAGCGTGCACTGATGGCTGGTGGTGTGTGTGCCTGGTGAAAGCGTGAACTGATGTCTGGTGGTGTGTGCCTGGTGGAAGCGTGCACTGACGGCTGGTGGTGTTTGTGCCCAGTGAAAACGTGCACTGATGGCTGGTGGTGTTTGTGCCTGGTGAAAGCGTACACTGACGACTGATGGCGTTTGTGCCTGGTGAAAGTTTGCACTGATGGTGTGGTTGTGTGTGTGGTTGTGGTTGTGTGTGTGGTTGTGGTTGTGTGTGTGTGATTGTGTGTGTGTTTGTGTGGGTGTGTGTGTGTGGCTGTGTGTGTGTGGTTGTGTGTGTGGTTGTGTGTTTATTGGTTGTGTGTGTGCTTGTGTGTGTGTGGTTGTGTGTGTAGTTGTGTGTGTGGTTGTGTGTGTGGTTGTGTGTGGTTGTGTATGGTTGTGGGTGTGGTTGGGTGTGTGAGGTTGTGTGTGTGGTTGTGTGTTTATTGGCTGTGTGTGTGTAGTTGTGGGTGTGGTTGTGTGTGTGTGGTTGTGTGTGTGTGGTTGTGTGTGTGGTTGTATGTGTGTGGTTGTGTGTGTGTGGTTGTGTGTGTGGTTGAGGTTGTGTGTGTGTGGTTGTGTGTGTGGTTGTGGGTGTGGAGATGTGTGTGTTGTGCTTGTGGTTGTGTGTGTGGTTGTGTGTGGTTGTGTGTGTCATTGTGTGTGTGTGGTTGGGTGTGTGGTTGTGTGTGTGTGGTTGTGTGTATCTGTCTGTGTGGTTGTGTGGGTGATTGTGTGTGTGTATGTGTGGTTGTGTGTGTGTGTGGTTGTGTGTGTGGTTGTGTGTATGGTTGTCTGTGTGGTTGTGTGTGTGGTTGTGTGTGTGGCTGGTGTTGTCATGTTCTCTGTCTCCCAGCCGTCTACATGGACCTTCAGTAGATGGTGGATTTCTATCACACTCACCATCAAGCCATTGTAACAACCACTGAAAGCACTATGTCTGCTCACTTCACTCTCACAGAGAACAAAAGCACAGCCCTCATAAAGGAAGGAGGAGACACACCCAGACAGAAGTGGATAGGAGGCAGGAGCAACCTCAGATATATCTTGACTTTCTGGGAAATGTACGGTGAGGGAAGACCAAAGAGAGGTGGGTCAGTGTGGCAGGGAAATATGTATATTTTGAAATATATGTGCAAATTGGACCATGAAAGGGATTGGAGTGTGACACTAGACTAAGTATCTTGCTTTCATGAATAACAAGAACAACAGACTAAGAGCTGGGAAGACGCCATACAAAGAAGATGAAATATATATGGGCAATGTGCGCTACATTTCACTAAAGAATGCCAGCGGCAAAATACACAGAGCCAGAGGGTGTTAGAAGGGAGGTCGGACAGTGGAACAAAGAAATATAGCAAAGAGAGTGAACGGAGGAACCGATGCAGAAAAGTACGAATGAAACGCTGCAGTGAGTCATGGGAAAAGACGGAAAACATGCATGGGAAGGTAAGGAAGCAAGCTAAAACGGCAGGGGTGTAAAAGGAGGCGAGAAAGGAGGAGAGAGGAGAGAAGAAGTGAGGGGAAGCAAAGTGGCGGGAATAATAGAGAGGGCATGAAGGGATCGAAGGCAAGGGAAAGAAAGGTAAGATAGACACGATTAAGAGGAGACACAGATGGACTTCAGAAAAAGATGGGTCTATGACGAAGGCCTCAATCAAACAGGGCAGTAAATACTTCCTACTTGTTGCGACTGTAATGTTGTGCACTAGGCCAAATAAAAAGCGGCAATAATGCCTTGAACTTAATAAAGGAAAGTAAGAACAGTATTTTTTTTTAATATAACATTTTATTGAAATAAAGCAAAGCAGAGTCCTCAAAGGCCGGAAGAGGCTGGGCTGAGCCATTCCCCTACATTTTTCCCAGCCTAGAGACAACCATCGCACCAAGAAGTAAGCTTATCCATGGGATCGATCAAATTTGAAGTCTATGGCCATTGACCTGAAGAAATTTGAGAAATTGGATGCTTATGCTGCAAAGATTTGGTGGAGTGGAGCTTTTGACCGTCTATCTTCGCCGAGGAGAGTGTGAGGCGTTTTCAACAGGGGCCGGGACTGCGAGACCCAGGGTTCCGCGCAGGATCAACGCAGCGCACCTGGAGTCTCTTCCCGCCCCCTGCTCCTCCTATAAAAACGTCCCTCTGACGCATAGCGGGACGCGTGTGCGGGACGCCGGACGAAGCCCGGACAAAGGGCGGACAGTCTTAGACAGTCCGAGACAGGCTGAGACTGGACTGGGCTCGTTTTTTTGCCTTTGCTGAACCTGACCCTTTCCATAAAGTAAGACTATTAATCCTTGAAATACTTGCTCAACTTTTGACACTCTGTACCGTATTACCGTGAGTTGGCCCGTTTTTGGTAGATTGCCAAATATTAGGTTTTAACACCATCCTCTTTCATAATGCCAAAGAAGAATGTTGTGGTGGGGGGTAATTCCATTGAAAACTATATGGTACAAGTTGTATCAAAGATCAATACTGAAAGGAGACAATCTCTAGGTCTTAGTCACTCTCCAAATTTATCTCCCTTAAGCCCTTCACCAGACTCACCATGGTTAGATATTCCATCTCAGGCTGAGGGAAGTGTATTTTTGGATTCCGAGTCACCCGAGAATGGCCCTTCAAACATGAGTATTAGTCTAGCTCAGGAGCAAGATATAGCTACGATCAACGTCTCAGACTCGCAGATAGTTGACCCTGAAGAAAACCATACTGCAGAAGACAGTGAGCAGACATCCATAGAAGCCGATCCTCCTGTTCAAGCCCCAGCCCCGCGAGCGATTAGAAAGTGTAGGAAAACCCAATTACTTCGTGGTGGAGTTTGTACAGGGAGGAAGAGGGCTGCGTCACCACTGAGAAGCAGGGAAAAAGGTAGGAGGAAATTAGAAGAGGACGAAAAATTAAATACGGATGAAGAGCTTATATCCAGGATAGCAGTTTTAATTGACGCCAAATTTAGAGCCTTAATTAAACCGGTAGTGGCCAAACTGGATAAGTTATCCGCAGATGTGAAAAAGTTGGGAGTAGATCAAAAGAAGTTAATGGAAGAAGTGTTTAACATAGCCGGTACAGTTAAAAATCTGGCCATGCCTGCAAAAGAGGTAGTTGGCCCTCAGCTAGATACAGGCACAATTCCTAACATCACAAGGGTAAATCATTCAGATCAGACGCCAAATACCGCATCCAATCAGTCACCGACAAGGGACATCTATCCTCCACAACCATCAGAAATAACCCTTCCAAGAGCAGAAGAAGACACACTACACTTCATTGAGGACGCAGCCCCTCTAGTGCTGGTTTTAGCAAATGCTCCCCCTTTAACACCGGACCAAACTGAATCACCTACGGCGCTAACAAGTAAAGCCCTGCACTGGCTATCGGGCAATATGCGGCTGGCCCCATGGGGGAAGCAACAGCTAGCTAGAGATATTAAATCAGCCAGAAGGGCCACTTGGATAGGCCAAAACCCCAAAAAATTTAAAGGCGACTGCATAATTATTAACTTTGTAAACTCTGCAGTCTTACCAAATATCCTTCCAAACATTCTACCACCACAACGAAGGAGTGGTACTATCATTCCTCTCACTCTGGAATTTTTTGGTAAAAAACAAAGGAGTATGACATACCCTAAGCCTAATCATACCTATATTAGATCAACATGGCCAGAAAAAACAAATGGTTGGGGTTTTGATGTACCAGTAAATAATTGGGGTAGTAGTAGGGACGGATATGACCAACCATCACGACCATATCACACAGATCCCCATTATTTCAATATCCCCACTTCCAATAGGTATGATATTTTCTCTGTGGAGGGTGGGCTGGACGGGGTTGAATGACTACCAAAAGACGTAGGCATAGTGAATGTGAATACTTACAGTTCTGTAATTCCTACTAGTCCACCTGCAAGAGAGAACTTGAACGGAACACAATGTGGACGTCAAAAATGTGTGGAGGGACTTATATTGTTATCATGGAATATAGCTGGACTTTCTGATAAAATGCAAGATAAAGACTGGCTGCACTATGTTAAAAAATATTCTATAATATGTCTTCAAGAAACCTGGGTAGTAGGGAAAAACTTGTATATTGAGGGATATCAGAGCTTTATGATCCCGGCAATACCATCTGCAAGTGGAAGAGCTAAAGGGGGTTTGGCCATCTTTGTCAGTTTGTCGCTTATATGTCACAAAATTGAACACAAATCTGGTAATAATAACATACAAATCTTGGAATTCAGAAGGGGTAAAACTAATTTTGCACTGATTAATTTTTATAATTCTGTGAACCAGGCTGGAGATTGCAATATAGAAATTTTGCGTGGTCTGCTAGGGGCAATTGATAGTTCTCTGCCCTGCTCTAAAATTTTAGTAGGTGATTTTAACACACATTTATGTGGGAACCCAAGCGTGGAACCTGTTGGACAATTGGGTTGTAACAGTATGGAAGGAATACACTTCGAACACTCGCGGAGGGGTACAGGGTTAAATGAGTTAATGAATGAAAACAATCTATTCACGGTAATGTCGACAGTACCTGATCGAACTGTATTCCCAATCCCTACTTTTAAGGGCCATGCCACAGGTACATATATAGACCACATTCTCATTTCAGCTGACTTTGTTAATATCACCGAGGATTTTAGGATCCTCATGAGTATTTATAGCGACCACAACCCTTTATGCATTACTATGGGCATGAGTCTACTTGAAAAACGCAATCCCCGAGAGGACCGTGGCCACTTAAAATGCATTAATGGGAAGCGCCGCCTAAAATGGGCAATGGTGGATTGCGATCAATTTTATACCTCTATTAGTGCAGTTTGTAATCAAGAATTAATGATATGTACCTCTCCTGAATCAGCTCCGTCGCAAATCTTGACATCATTTAAGGAGATAGCTAATAAGGTGGAGTTATTTCTAACGGTACCCAATAAGGGGAGAATAAATTTAAATTGCAATCCAAAATGGTTTGACAGTGATTGCTCAAAGGCTAGTCGCGAGCTAAAGAAAGCTTTAAAAACAAATCCGAGAGATCCACTGATCATTAGGGGTTTGCGGAATGATTATAAGAAATCATTGGCTATTCCGAAGCGAGCAGTTAAAAAAAGTGTATGGGAGTCACTTCTAGAACCCGAGACTTTAAAAAATAGTTCGAAGTTTTGGGAGATAATCAACAAACCAATATTTGATTGCCCTACCATCCCAAACGTAGGCACAAATATATCAGAGGACGAATGGATAGATCATTTCAGTTCTATTTTTATAAATAATGAATCACAGGCAGAACACAACTCAGGTACAGGTAGAGATATCTCTCTATGTTTTACAAATGAGGAGATAGTTAAAGGAATTAAAGGTCTGTCAAATAACAAGGCCCCAGGTCCCGATGGACTTCCGCCCGACCTCTTTAAGTCACGCGAAGCACTATGGGCGCCGGTACTCACAGCAGTACTTAATGCAGCTGTGTTATGTGGATGCCCAAAATCATGGGGGGTATCTACAATAGTCCCCATATTTAAGAAAGGAGACCGTAGCAGCCCGGCCTGCTACAGACCGATATCGTTAATAAATTCTGTGGCAAAGGTGATAGGAGGAGTCATTTTAAATAGATTGACTAGTTGGTCAGAGGAAAATAATATATTATCTCCAATCCAGTATGGTTTTAGGCCTGGACATTCTACCATTTCCCAATGTCTGAATTTGTATCTCATTGTAGGGAAGTACACCAAGGCTCGAAGAGGAACGATCCATATGGCGTTTATGGATCTCTCTTCGGCCTTTGATTGTGTGAACCGTGGGAAGCTCTGGGGTGCCATGGAAAAAATGGGCGTGGACAAAAACCTAGTAAACTTCCTAGAAGATATACATTCAGATACCAAAGCGAATGTCAGATATACCCAGGACCTAAAAGTGACTAAAGATTTTGGAGTGTTTCGGGGCGTCCGGCAAGGATGTATTCTGGCCCCGTTCCTCTTCAATCTTTATATTAATGATCTGGAAGAGACCCTTTTAAGTACCAACACAGACTATCCATACATTGGTCGCAAAGGTCTGCCGGTTTTACTATACGCGGACGACGCAGTCCTTTTATCGAGAACGGCCAATGGACTCCAAATTTTACTAGATTCCTTTTACACATTTATGAAGACCAGAGATTTAAGTATTAATAACACTAAATCCTACATAATGAAGGTTGGTCAAGGATTTAAAAAACCAAACCACCTAAATGTAGCTGGAGTGGCAATACCTGTTACACACACATTCTCCTACCTCGGGGTCCTCTTTGACAGTCAACTTAAATGGGGACCCGTGATTCTGAAAAAGAAGGGAGATGTCTCAAGGGTAAACGCGGCTATATTGGATTTCTCAAAAAAACTGGGAAATAGCCCAGTTGCCGCTCTACTCCAACTATATAGGGCCAAAAGTGTAACCACAGCTTGTTACGGCAGTGAAATATGTGGATACGTTCCCTTGGACGTACTCCAGATAGTTGAAAATAATTTTTTAAAACAGATTTTAAGGGTTCCGAGGGGTACAGCAAACTATTCTGTGCATGAAGAACTGGGGGTTCCGTATGTTAGCGATAAAATTGCATTGAATCCCATGTTATGTTGGATGAACAGCTGGTTAAATGATAATATCCCCCTGACCAAGCTTATTCTAAGAGAAGCTCTTACATGGGATAACAGGTTGGAGGTTCCCTGGCTTAAATATTTATTTAAATGTTTTTCTGATTTAGGCCCTCCTGAACTTTTTTTATGCCCGGAATCCATCACTAAAATGGATCTTATTACGGTCAAAAATGCTTTTATTGACTCTAGACAACAGGAAAGGGAATCATGTGAACTAAAAAAGGAAAGTGTACGCAATCACATACTAATTAAAAGCACTTTGCTTATGGAACCCTACCTGACATGGCAAATGTCGAGTTACGACCGTTTTTTGTTAACAAGGTTCAGGTTCAACCTGTTTCATCTTTTGCTGGCGGTACCTAGGGGTTCTCATCGAGGTCAAGTGTTGCCGGCTTGCGGCTGCGACGATAAGTCTCCGCAAGACCTGGCACACTTTTTGTTTTTCTGCCCCTTTTATGCTGTACCAAGGAAGCTATGCTTGAAACCCTGTTTGAAAAAATTGAACTTCCAACAATTTCGTCCTGCACAATATTTTTTACAGCTGCTAAATTATGATTACACCTTGTTTATATGTAGTTTTTTAAGAATGGCGATCAAATTTAGAAACAGTATTGAAGGATAATAATACTGATACTGTTATTTATAATTGCTGTTAAAGGAATACTATTTTTTAAACGGTCTTCAATATCTTGATACAGTGCTGTATTTTTAATTCTGTGATTTTTATCTGCAATTGATTACGCTCTTTTAAGATTATGTGTATGTCATGTTATTATCTGTAATGTAAATACTTTTATGGTTGTCAAATCGAACAACCGAATAAAGTTACTTGACTTTGACTTTGACTTTGAGTCCTCAATACAGTGGCACAATGGTATTCAGGAATCAATAAAGCAGGCATATTATGCAATAAACAAATTATATCAGCGGGTACGGCGGTGTAAAGGTCCAGCACTGTCCATAGCCATTTCAGTGGTGGGGGAACTATAGATCTCCCCCTTGTATGCGTTCCATCACCCCTACTTCTTGTCCCACTTTTTGGGGCAGCCCCTGAGCTTGTAGACGGTCTTCTCTGCAATCATACATCTGTCCATTTCTGCCACCCATCCAATTGTCAGTGGTCGTGTATGGGCTCCCCAGTGCATCGCCACTGAACGCTTCACCAGTAGGTACCCCAATGCCACCCACTGATGTTCGATCTCTGTTAAATCTGTGGCTTCCCAGATATTAAGGATCCCTCCCTGAGGTGACAATGGAATGGGTTTCCCTAGTGCATCCGTCATTTTCCGGGTCGCCCCCTCCACAATACTTGAATCACAGGACAGTCCCATAAAATGTGGTAAAAGGTACCTGTTTGGCCACATCCCCGTAGGCACAGGTCATTAGGGCGTTTACCTATCCTGGCCAGGAGGGGACCGGACATATAGGCTCTGTGCAATACTTTCATTTGTATCAGACGGAAACAATGGCCATTTCTCTGCGGGACATCAGTGCTATCTGCCATTCCTTATCTTCCAGGAGCCCCAGGTCGCCCTGCCGCTAATCACGTAGAGTTTGAAAAGAATCTGGCAGATTATTACACAGTTCACGATAAGTACATGATATGGCCTTCGTCTGGAGAGGTTCGGAAAGCAGTCTGTCCTCAAGGGGAGAGGCATCAGTGAGGGAGGAGAGGTCAGGTATTTTTGTGTGAATAGCATGTTTAATCTGTAAATAGCGAAAACCTCTCCTTGAGCGAGAGCATATTTCTGTTGGAGGTCTGAAAATGTTAAAAGTTTCCCCCTGTGGACCAGGTCCCCCAGTGTTGATATGCCAATTGTGTCCCATTTATCAAATCCTAATTGAAAGCAAAGGGAGCCGAGCCTCCGTGAGGACCACAGTGGCGTGGCTTTCATGAATTTGTTGGCCCAGCACAGACGGTTATTAGCCCTGTGCTGCACGGCCACTGTCTGTGCCATTGGTACCACGTAGCCTTTCTGTGTATTCTTACTATAGAGTGCGCCCAGGTACCCCTCACGGCCCGTTTGATATCTCTCTAGATGAAAGGCTGGATTCGAAGGTGATTCGTAGATCCAATGATTCGTGGCGACCAACTGGAATGCCCAATAATATAAGCACATCTCTGGAGGGGCAATGCATCCATCATACTACCCCTTTGTGAGCTTCTGAAGGGCTATAGGAAGTGCTTTCCCATCCCATAACAAAAGGCGAAGTTCTCCCTCTAGAGTGTTGAAGTAAGTGTCCGCGATGGGGAAGGGGCAATTTTGAAGAGCATATAAAAATTTAGGGAGTGCCAGCATTTTAAACAGGGCTGCTCTGCCGGGGAGGGTCAAAGACAGTAATCTCCAGTGTGTAACGTCATCATGTAGTCTTTTTAGAGGACCCACCAGATTGCAGTCGTGAAACATTTTAGGATCTGGAGTAAGGAAAATCCCCAGGTATTTAAAACCGTCCGGGGCCATGGTGATTGAATATCCTCATGGCAGAATGGGTGGGGGGCCGTGCAACACATACAATACAGATTTGGACCAATTAATCGAATACCCAGAGTATTTCCCGAAGTTAGTGATGACGTGGAGCAGGCTATTAATGGATGCACGGGGAAAAGTCACATAGATAAGGACGTCGTCAGCATATAGAGAGATCTTATCTATCGTATCATCACTCCATTTGAGACCTCTAATAGATGCATCAGTTCGGATCCAATGGGCCAACGGTTCTAGCGTCAGTGCAAACAATAAAGGTGACAGGGGGCAGCCCTGCCTAGTCCCCCTATGTAATGCGAACAATCGTGATGTATGATTGTTGACCCTTACCTGTCCCAATAAATCTGTATACAACAGTCTAATCCATTGATTAAATTTAGGCTCAAATTCGAATCTTGCCAAGACTTCGAAGAGATAAGACCACTCCATCGAGTCAAACGCCATGGTGGCGTCGAGGGATAGTATTGCGCCATCTTCCTGCAAATGTGACTGCCTACCCATAACATTATGTACCCTGCGGATATTCAAAGCCATATTGTGACCCGGGAGAAAGCCTGATTGATCGTCATGAATCAAGGACGGGAGGACTGCAAGAAGTCTAGTCGCCAAAAGCTTGGCTAGGACTTTAGCTTCTGCACTGATCAATGAGATCGGTCTATATGAACTACACTCATTAGCTGGCTTATTTGGTTTAAGGAGGACAACTATGGAGGCCAGTCTTTGGTCTAGGGTTAGAATGCCCCTATCTCGGCTCTCCTCAAACATGTTTTTTAAATGGGGGGCTATTCCAAGGGCCATCCCCTTCTGGAATTCGATGGGGACGCCATTGGGTCCCATGGCTTTTCCCGACTTAATAGCAAAGATGGCATTGCAGATCTCATCAGCCATGATGTCTGCGTCTAAAGCTTCTCTATCAGCCTCGGAAAGTGTGGGCAAATTCATTCCTCCAGAAGCTGACGAGATTCTTCCGAGGTGTACTGTGCCCTGTCCGTATAGACCCACTTCTAAATGGTCCTTAAATGTTTCTGCTATATCTCGGGGATCTGTAACTCGTGTACTATCTGATCGAATAAGTAATGGGACCCATTTTGTTCCCTGTTCACGCTTTTCCAGCCGTGCTAGCATTTTGCCGGCCCGGTCCCCCAGTTCATAGACTCGGTGCTGAGTCTGAAGCAACCTGGATTGGGCCATCTCTTGAGCCATAGCCTTATATTCCAGTTGTTTAGTCCGGAGCTGACTAGCCGTATCCTCCGTGGGGTTGGTATTGTGTGCAGATTCAATACTAAGTAGGTCACTTTCAACCTGAATCAATTGTTCGTTGTGTTTGCGTAGGTACCCAACTTTAAGGGCCAGGGCCCTTCCCTTAATAACGGCTTTATAAGCTTCCCATATTGTAACGGAAGAGTCTACCGACCCTACATTTTCATTAAAATAATGATCTGTGTGTTCAATCAAGTCTTCTTTGATGTCGGGGATTTTGAGGAGCCATGGGTTGATAATAATTGGTCCCCTGGTAAACTGCCTATGGTATGTAATTTCAACACTGAGGAGGGAGTGGTCCCAGCCACCAGGGAGACCCGCCCCCTCCCCCGACAATTGCAGCTATATTCACGAATGTACACTGAGTTACCACTTGGAGGGAGTGAACAGCTCCCCGCCTCAGCCAACCACGGCTCCCAATACCTGGACTCTGCTGCTGAAGTGACCTTAAAATGCAAAATGCTCTGCTTACGAAAACAAATACAATAACCACAAACCATACAACACCCACCTCCCCCCGTCTCCCTCCCTCCTTGCCCCCCTGCCAGTGGACTTTAAACTATCCACACCCCAACTAGGCAGAGTGCCCGTCGCCCTCCCAACCATTGCGGGGTACCTGGTTAACCGCCTGCACCCCTCGCCATAAAGCAACGTAGTACGATTGTAGCGCAGTGAAACTTAAAACATAACATTCCAGTCCATATTTCAGCACAAAAATAAGTCATTCAGCTTGGCTTACGCATCTGTCTTAATCCGGAAAAAGCTGATATGAGGGTCCGAGAGAGAGTCCAGCGCATTGGCTCATATCCAAAGGTGAGGAGAGTGCACTTGATCCGTGTCGTCGTTAGTCCAACAGTACCAGTTGTCTGTCCTTCGGCTTTGTCTTTGATTACTTTCATTGCAAACCACCATGGTCGGCACCGGAGTTCTGTTCTCTCGTTGTCGGCGGATTCCTGTGGTTATTGTCCGTACCTTCCGTTCTCCGATTGTCTGGTGGCTTCTCCACCCTGCGCCATCCTTCTATCCTTTCCCATGCCTCCTCCGGGGACAGGAAAAACCAGGCCTTGCCCTCTGTTTCCACATGTAGTTTTGCCGGAAACAGCATAGAATATTTTATATTTTTGTCCTTCAGTGCTTTTTTGACCTCTGTAAATCTGCGTCGGCGTGCCTGCACCTTCACGGTGAAAGCCGAAAAGAATGTAATGTGTGCGTCTTCTAGTTTCGTTGGTGGCCCCTCACGTGCAGTTTGTAAAATCACATCCCTATCACGGAAGTTGAACACTCTAGCTATGATAGGTCGTGGGGGGGCCCCAGGCCTTGGCCTACCCCCCGGGACCCTATGCGCCCGCTAGATGGAGAAGTAACTAGAGAGACGTTTTGGCTGGAGGGTCTTAAGTATGAGGTCTTCTATGAACAGGTTGCCTGAGGGCCCCTCCAATCGTTCCGGGACCCCGAGAATACGGATGTTGTTCCGTCTTGCCCTTCCTTCGTAGTCATCCAGGAGCTCACCCATCTTTTCCTGTTGTTTTTGGACTTGAGCCACTTGCTGCTGGAGAGTGGAGGTATCAACTATGACTGCTGTTGTTTTAATCTCGAAAACTTTGACTTTGTAGTCCATCTTTCGCAGGTCTGCTCGAGGGTGACCTCGATATTTACTGAGTCTATTCGCATTTCCAGAGATGTCCGCACTCCAGCTATAGCCTCCATGACATCCTCCAGTGTCAGAGTCTTTGCCACGGGTGCGGAGGGTGAGGCCTTTGGGTCTCCTTCAGAAATCATCTCCTTATTCTCTCCTCTGGAATTCCAGGAGAACTTAGTGATTTGTTTTTGCGTGTTCGGCTTGTTCCCTCTGTTCGTGGCCATTTGTACCGGAGGTGGAGAGACTTCCACCTGAAAACCAACTTGTAATGGTCACCACCTATTTATGGGAGGGGATACCTCTTAGTTCGTACTAGCTGGTTGACTGGAGAGGTCCTGCAGGGATTGTGAGGAAGTCCACCTCCCCAGCTAGGCGAATACCACACGGCGTCCGGCTTGGTGGTCTACTGTCCGTACCCCTACCGTCTCCCTTGATGCTGACTTAGCACGTCGTCACCAGAGTTCACATCCAAAGGGGGAACCTGATCCTAAATTCCACCCAGGCGTATACTTGAAGGCCGAAGGCCACCACGATCCGCGGGTCCAGTAGGGAGGGTACACTGGGAATCCAACTAACTATGGCCGTCCATTTTATGGAGTCCAACTACACAGAGCACTCTTAGGTAGCTCCGGGAGCCGCTGCAATGGGGTCACCACCCGTTATTCTCCGTCTCTCTCTGCCGTTTCAATGTTGGGTGCTCCGTATCATGTGGCCGATCTAGAATTACCCTTCCACCCCTGCCACACGACAGAGTGTCCGAGCGCCAGGCACTGCGTCCAAGGCTCTTCAGGCCAAGTCCAGGGCAGGAGGGCTCAAACTGGTCTGGGAATTGGGAGGCCCACGCAGAGACCGTCCAAGAGGGTCCCCGTTGGAAATGGATCGCAGCCACAAAGCCCTCAGGTTCGAGAACAATGTGCTCTGTGTTCCACTCTCAGGCAGAGCTCCCCCGGGGCTGCGGTCAAATCCACCCGTTCCCAGCAACCAGGGGGAGAGCGCTTGCATGTGACACTAAGTATAGAAACCTGTGTCCACTGTTGGCTGTCTCGGGCACAAATCCCGGGTCTGGGGTTGATACATGGCCCACCGACCCCGCCGAGGACACGAAATCCAAGGACTTCACGCAATTGCTACTCAGCCTCAACTTCACCCATCATGTCCAAGGTCCCACCCACACCCGGGGCCATATTCTCGACCAGATCTGGACTTTAAACATCCCGATTTCCACTCCAACCATCTCGCCCTGCTCATGGTCAGATCACTCCATACTCGCCTTTTCCTTGGTTCGGAGTCAAAAAATTGCACCCCCCTGTCCCAAGAACATCCGGGCAAGAAATTGGAACCGAGTCGATATTCCGGCCCTATGCAACTCGTTAGTCGCCACCTGCCTGTATCTATCGGGGCTGACCTCACACTCCAAGGTTGCCACCCTTGACCACTGGCTTACTA
Source organism: Lissotriton helveticus (assembly GCF_964261635.1). Lineage (NCBI taxonomy): Eukaryota > Metazoa > Chordata > Amphibia > Caudata > Salamandridae > Lissotriton > Lissotriton helveticus. Next base: position 705,598,492 of record NC_136073.1, read on the forward strand.
AAGCCTGCGACCCAGTGGCTCACCTGAAGCGGATCACCATCAACCGCACCCATAATGCCAACAAGTGGTTCAGCCCCGCTCTCAAAGCTAAGAAACTGGAGCTACGGCAGGCTGAGCGAGCTTGGCGAAGAGCCTACTGCCCTTCCCGGCAAAAACATTATATCTCCACCCTTAGCGAATACAAACAAGCCATCCTGGTGGCCAAGACAGATTATTTCTCGAAGCGCATCCTTGCCGCAGAAAGTCAGCCGCGTGAGATCTTTGCCACCGTCCACGAGTTGGCATCCTCGGACAGAATTCAGCCTAAGATCCCCCCTTCTCAGGCTTTATGCGACTCACTCAATGAATTTTTCATTGATAAAATTGCTCGTATCAAAGCCAACATTCCCCCCCTTCGCTCACTTTTTCCCACCCCCAGTGTCCCGTCAACAATGTGTCCCTCACCTCCATCCCTGCACTCACCAGTAAATCATTGCCCCCTTTTCTTAGTCGCGTCAAGTCGGGCTCCCCAGCTGACATCTGCCCGGCACGCATTCTCCGTCAGATCTTTCTCGAATGCCCATCCCCTGCTCTTACCCTTCTCAATGATTGTTTTACGAATAGTTCTGTCCCTGTTACTTTCAAGACTGCCGTAATCCTCCCCATTCTAAAAAAAACGGGGGCTGATTCCTCCTCCCCGGCTAACTATCGCCCAATCTCCCTTCTTCCCTACCTGGGCAAGGTAGCTGAGTCCCATGCCACCCAGGCACTTAGCGCTTTTATCGAGGACAGCAACTACCTTTCACCCTGCCAGGCGGGCTTTCACCACCGTCACTCCACCGAGAAGGTGGTCATCTCGGTCATGGACCAACTTAGGGAGGGGCTCGATACTAATACCCCCCAGGCCCTTGTTCTCCTAGATTTGTCCGCCACTTTCGACACGGTGGACCACTCCATCCTTTTGTCCCGTGTCGAGGCGGCGGGCATAGGAGGGCAAGCACTGACCTGGATTGGCTCCTTCCTAGCAGACCGCACCCAGGCCGCCCACCTGGCCGAATTTACTGCCCCGCCGCGCAGGGTGCAATGCGGTGTCCCTCAAGGCTCCTCTCTTTCCCCCTTTTGTTTAACCTTTACATTTTCCCTCTTATTTTTGCACTACAGCAAATGGAGGTCACAGTCTACAACTACGCTGATGACCTCCAACTCATTTTAAATTTTTCCTCTCCCTCATCCGGTGTCACTGCCTTCCAGTCGGTCATGCTTTTTATCCGGGATTGGATGAATGCTAACCATCTGAAACTCAACCCGGATAAAACGGAGCTGATTTTGACTGGAGGCAGTGGCCACCCCTGGTCTCCCTCATATTGGCCCCCCTCCCCTTGGCCCATCTCCTACTCCCTCCTATGCCGTTAAGACTCTCGGCATCACACTTAATCATCAATTGACTCTGCACTCCAACATTAGTTCTGTAGTATCCTCCTGCTTCTTTACCCTTCGCACCATTAGGAAAGTATCTCGGTTTTTCTCCCCTTCTGTACTTCAATCGTTATGGCCATGGTCTTATCCAAAATCGACTACGGGAACATTATTTATAATGGTGCCCCCGCTTACGCACTCCAACGCCTCCAGCTTGTGCAGAACCAGGCAGCACGCCTGGTACATGGCCTTTCCAAATTTCATCACTCGTCACCCCTCCTCATTTCCCTCCATTGGCTTCCCATCAAACAAAGGGCCCTTTTCAAACTTGGCTGCCTCACTTTTCAAGCCCGGATGGGCACGGCCCCCACATTCATCAATTCCACCATCACTAACTATTGCCCTAGAGATCTTCGCTCATGCACCAAATCCTTACTAGTCATCCCCCGTTTCAAGAAATCTAGATCGGGAGTCCAGAAATTCATGGTTCTTGCGCCCACTTTCTGGAACACCCTTCCGCTCCACATCAGACTCTCTTCCTCCTACATAGAGTTTCGCAGAGCCCTCAAGACCTTCTTGTTCCAGCAGGCGTTCGGCCTATAATCCTCCCCTTTCCTCATGCCCAGGTTACTCCACTAGCGCCATGAAACTGCATTGTGTACGAGCGCTTTATACATTTTAAAAAATTCAAATTCAAATTCATAGACGTCTGCCGCAGAGGCCGTAAGCTTGGGCACCAGATACGGGTGACGGCCCCCGCCCCCTAATTGCGGGCAACGAGGGTCCTCAGCGATATCGGGGGCAGCGATCTCCAAGAAGCCCTGCTGCTCTGCGTTCCGTCGCCTCACCTTACTGTTTCCGGTCAGTTCCCGGGTCTCCCGAGCGATCCAGTGATATGCGGGTAGGCCTCAAAGCCGGGGACCTTGTGCAGATGATCCCCAGCACAAGCCCGGCCAGCCGCACACCTCCGCTGCAGCCACCTCTCAGGTCCCCGGTGCTACAATCCTCGCCGTATTGTCCACCCCACCTCCGATCGGGCTCCTGTGTATCCCTTTGACTCCGCTGCTGGTGGGTGGTGCTCCTGAGAAATCACGGCATCACAGCTAATGCTTCATATCAGATGCTCTCTCCGCTCCCGACCACCATCTTGGATCCGCGAAGCTCGTACTTCGGAAGAGATTCTTCTGCGGGGCAGGTCGCCAAGTCAGCTGTAAAAGCAGGATTGGGTGCCCTGACTGGTAGTATGAGAGATCCCCCGTGTGTGGGGAGCTCTTTATTATTCGAATCAGATCAATGATGCAGATTTATAGGCGAGGGTTAAGGAGCCGCTTCAGCAAGGGACTTGCAGCCTTATTCATCAACGGGCCGTTTTGCGAGCCCCTAATAGCGATTCATAGCGAATTGCTATTAAGGACTCGCAAAACGGTATTCATGTAGGAATTGCTAAATAAATAGCGATTCCTACACATTCCTTATTTGCGAGTAGCAAATTGCTAATCGCAAATAAGGAATAACTCCCCATTCATTCCTATGGGCCAAAAGGCCCATAGGAATGAATGGGGAGTATTCCTTATTTGCGATTAGCAATTTGCTACTCGCAAATAAGATAGCGATTTAAAGGGTGCCAGGGGTGTCCAAAGGACACCCTGTAGCACCCCTTAAATGCAAATTGAAACAGGTGTTGCGCACACACATGTCCAAAGGACATGTGTGTGTGCAACATGCAAGTTAGAAAAATGCTTTTAAAAGCATTTTTCTAAGTTTTTGCTATTTACCGAGAGGTCTGACCTCTCGGTAAATAGCGGCCCAAAATTGCATTTTTGCAATTTTAAAATGCTTCATGAATTGCATTTAAGGAATCTCAAATAGAGATTCCTTAAATTCAATTCTTCGCAAATGTGCGAATTCTTAAATAGCGAATTTTGCATTTGGGATGATGAATCCCAAATGCAAAAATTGCACTCGCAAAAGGCAAGATTCTGAGAATCTTGCCCTTTGCGAGTGCAATTTAGCTTGATGAATCAGGCGGTATTTCCTTCGGCGGCTAGCCACGCCCCTGTAAGAACAGTATTGACAGCAAAAAATAGTGTTTGTGGAGACTGATGGGTGCCACACCTTGAGAAAACCCACAAAAAAAACGACAAAGTGCCTTTAAAAATGTGAAAAGCTTTGAAATAAAATAAACTAGTACCCAAATAAATACTTAAGTAACACTTTTGTTGCTGGTGGGAACCAAAATAAAACATCAAAAGGCATGTGGATTCGTATCACCCTTAACTAGTGGAAACCCTAGGTGGCGCACTGTGACGAAAGCATATATACAGGTTGACTTGGTATGTACATGTAAAGAAACCTTGTGGCATGAACAGTGACTGTTTGAATGGGAGGCTAAAAAAAAAAAAAGTAAAAAGGAATGATCCAACTACACTGTGGCTGTAGGAATCGAAGGACCACGGGGCACAAATTGGCATAAACCACACAATGGTGACTGATGGTGCTGACGTGGTCTAAACTTAGTGTTATAATCCAAACACACATAAAGTTTTCACTCAAATATATACAAACACCAGCACTACGAAATCAATATTGTAATCAAATATCCCGTAGGTAGATGCAGCTGCTGACCAGTAATCCGGGTCACAACTAGAGAAAAGAGGGATTGTGACAAGCTGAGGATAAAACCTAATGAGAGACTTGGTGAAGGGACTGTCCAGCATGCGTATGTTGGTAGATATGAACATATGAAAATGCCAGCCTCTCTAAAGTTAAAAGGAAACAGAGCACCATTCAACATGAAAATGCGAAAAACAGGATAAAAGTGGAGAAAATGGAGTTGGCGGAATATTACCTGTATGGTAGTGTGGCAACACACTGTGTGGTTGAGGCCAAAAACGGGTCAGAATTGGCCTCAGTATCTAAAGTGAAAAGATGGTGAAAGATGAAGCAAAGGCCGTGTAGAGCCTCAGGTGAACTGAACCGGAGAACGAATGGTTCCTGCGGAGGAGTGAAATGGAGGACACGATAGAGAAAACCTGTCATCCATGCAATCATGTTAAAAGGGGAGGGGAAAAAGAATGCTGGCGCTGGCAGAGGCCTACCTTAATGATGCTCCACGATGTTCTCTCTGTGCTGGGGGAGGGGGAGGACCATTAAAGGAAGGGGGCGGAGAGGAGCCTGTGAGAACTCGCGGGGGAGATGAAAGGAAGGGTGGGAGGGACATTAGCAAGCAAGCATATGGGGGTTAGGAGTGTGCAGCCTGGTGAGCTGAATGCGCGTGGCAGCACAGGCAGAGCAAGGCGCGCGCGCACGTAGTGTCTGGTGGCAAATGGAAGCTATGCACAATGCGCGTGGTTGTGCTCACATGCACTGTACTCGATCCGCACTTTGGGTGCACTTTTGAAAGCCCTTACTTTAATCTCGGCAAAGCATCCCTAACGGGATGGCTTCAGCAAGACCTAAACGGCTGGTGCTCAGAGCCGGTGAGACCTGGCCCACTTAAAGCCCTGCATATAGTTAACATTCCAGAATGATGAGTCATTTAGTTCAATTTTTGTGTACATCGATACACAAAAATAATGCTTGTAAACTTAAATTAGATTTAGAGACCTCATTCATGTTTACAAAACACTTACAAATGTTATTCTAAAAAAGTTGTTCAACACATTTTTCTTTATAATTTATAAATATTTTTGGACTGAGACCTTTAACATATTTAATTTAAAAAAAATGTTTTGTCATATATTAGGTCAACCCCATTTGATGAAGCTATCTACAGGGCCATCACGTCTAAAGTGCAGACTTTAGGGACCCATAGGCGCTGTAACCTGTATTGCTGCAAGTGTTGGGATGACCTGCGTCATTGGACCAAGGTGATAGCAGAGGTCCAAGTGGGAAAGTCCCCCGGGCAAATGGGGGCGGCGCACCTTTAACCGCTGAATGGGCCGCTATTGCTTTTGGCCTATCCCCTGCTTGATGGGAGCTGAAGGTCAGGGAGCAGCATTAAGGGGGTGAGTATGATGTTCTGTGTGTGGACCGTTGTATGAAAGAACCTTTTTTTTTTGTAGACCAACTACATAAGTAGGAGTATTTGTGGTGACATCAGAACATTTAGGACACATTTTTTAATGGCGTTGTAAATATAGCATATGCAATTTTATTGAATTGTTGTACCTAAAATTGTATAGTAAGTCATGTCAAAGTGATTTCCAAACTATGATGATGGTCTGTGAGATGGGAATAACAGAAATGTTGCCCGAAGAAATATTTCTAAGGCAAAGTTAGGCACATATCTGTGCAATGTTTGCACTTACATATGGTGTGTGATATATATTGTAGGTTCCTAATGACATGTTAAGATAAATACATTTCCTTATAAAATGGATGCTCTCAGTATGTGAAAATTGTCGACCGTCTACAAGAAACCGATATTTTGGGTATAAATGTAATAGTTTTTCCTGCCATCATGTAGGGTTACAACACAATATAGCCAATGTCCCTTTAAGAGGGTGTAAGATAAATAAATGTAAAAGGTATTGTGCCCTGGACGACTGTCACACACACACACAGCCAGGGTGGTCAATTTTTTTTTTAATAAACAGATTTTATTAGATTTCAAATACAAAGTAACAAGACGAGAACAATGAAAAAGCAACAGTAAATGTGCTCCAAGTCATCAGTCCCCATCCCCCCTAAGATTAAATTACATGACTTGCCCAAAAATTCAGTGTTAAAGATAATCTATTGTATTCCCACCATTAACTCAAAATGTTGGAAAATTTTGTAGGGCATTGTAGATAGGTTCCTCCAGTTTAGCACACAAATCCATTTCAGCGCGCCATTGTTTCAGTGTTGGTGGGGAGGTTTGCCTCCAAGCGCGAGCAATGTCTCTCTTGCCCTACCCACGTGCATGGCCACTCGCTTGACCAGGTTTGGACCTTGAATGTTTCCACTACTTCCCCTACCATCTCCCCCTGTTCCTGGTCGGACCACTTTTTAATTTCTTTCTCCCTTGCGTTAGCTCCAGCAACCAAACTCCCCCTCCCCAAGAACACCTGGGTCAGAAAATGGGGTATGGCAGATATGCCATCTTTCTGCTCATCTTTTGTTAACTCCTGCCCCGACCTCTCAGGCCTCACTGCCACGGCCCAACTGACCACTATCGATGGCTGGCTGACCCAGGCAGGTGACGACTTTGCTCCTCTGAGGCGGATCACGGTCAAGCGAGCTCATGCTGCTAACCGCTGGTTCACCCCTGACCTCAAGGAGAAGAAATTGGCTGCACGCAGAGCAGAACGTGCATGGAGAAGAGAATACTGCCCCGCAAAAAAAAACACTTATCTCTCCGTGCTCAAGACGTATAAGCAAGGCATCCTTGATGCTAAGACCCTGTTCTACTCTAACAGGATACTGCAAGCAGAATCCCAACCTAAAGAAATTTTTGCTACAGTACACGAGCTTGCCTCATCCAATAGAGCCACGGCTTCGATCCCCCCCTCCCAACCGCTCTGCGACTCACTCAACAACTTTTTCGTTGATAAGGTCGCAAAGATTAAGGCCAATATCCCTCTCCCTTCCCCCACTTTCACCAACCCTTCCCCCCCTGCTGCCACTTCCAAACTCACCTTCATCCCCCCCTTGACTAAGGTTACACTTTTTCCCTTGCTCCTAAAGGTAAAGTCAGGCTCCCCCCTAGACTTCGCCCCTGCCCACATCCTGAGAGAAATCTTCCTAAACTGTCCTACCCCTCCCCTCACAATCCTGAACGACTCGCTTAGTAATGGAGTGGTCCCCACTGCTCACAAATTTGCGGCTGTTATCCCTATCCTAAAAAAGCCCGGTGCTGACCCTTCATCCCCTTCCAATTACCGTCCCATCTCCCTTCTGCCTTACCTGGGCAAGGTTCTAGAAACCCATGTAACCAGCACCCTGAGCACCTATGTGGAAACCAACCACTGCCTCTCCCCCCGGCAGGCGGGCTTTCGCCACCTCCACTCTACGGAGAAGGTGGTGACCTCAGTGATGGACAGCCTACGCGAAGGCATTGATACTAACCTCCCGCAGGCCCTCATCCTTTTAGATCTGTCCGCCGCTTTTGACACGGTGGACCACTCCATCCTCCTCACCCATGTCAGGGCGGCGGGCATAGAGGGCCTGGCCTTCGCCTGGCTTGAGTCCTTCCTGAGCGATAGGGCTCAGGCGGTCCACCTAGCTGGTTTCACTGCTGCCTCTCGTAAGGTTGTATGTGGAGTCCCCCAAGGTTCCTCACTTTCCCCTCTTTTATTTAATTTATACATCTACCCCCTCATTTTTATGTTACAGCAGCTCGAGGTCACGGTGTTTAACTACGCCGATGACCTCCAGCTAATTTTTTACCTGTCCCACTCCTCTTCTTCCACCTTCAACGTCCAATCCGTCATGCTGTTCATCCAGGATTGGATGAACTGCAACCACCTCAAACTCAATCCGGACAAGACGGAGTTAGTCTTGACCGGAGGTGGTTGCAGTCCCTGGTCCCCTTCCCATTGTCCTTCCTCACTTGGTGCCCCCCCGCTCCCCGTCCCTAAAGTCAAAACCCTTGGTATTTTCTTGAATTCTTCACTTTCTGTTCACTCACAGGTTAACTCGGTTGTTTCCTCCTGTTTTTTTCCCCTCAGAACCATTAGGAAGATCTCTCGCTTCTTCTCTCTACCTGCCCTAAAGATCATAGTGATGGCTATGGTGCTCTCGCGCCTCGACTATGGTAACATCATTTACAATGGCGCTCCAGCCTATGCCATTCACCGTCTGCAGCTAGTGCAGAACCAGGCCGCCCGCCTGATTCACGGCCTGCCTAAATTCCATCGAGTCACTCCTTTACTGCAGGCCCTGCACTGGCTGCCGGTGAAAGAGCGAGCCTTGTTCAAGCTTGGCTGTACCACCTTTCAGGCCAAAATGGGCACCGCCCCGGAGTTCATTTGCTCCGCCATCAAATCCTACACGCCGGGAAGAGAGCTTCGATCCACCCATCAGGCCCTGTTAACTACCCCCCGCTTCAGAAAGAAAAAGGCGGGCGGAACAACATTTTCAGTTCTCGCCCCTGCGTTCTGGAACTCCCTACCGACGGAACTCCGCATGACGCCCTCTTACATCGAGTTCCGGAAAGGTCTTAAAACTCTGCTTTTCTCCCAAGCCTATAATGTCTAGACTCCCTCTGCTCCTGCTTGTCTCCTTGCAATCCAAAAGCGCCAAGAAACCGCACGGTAAAAGCGCGCTATACAAATGTTTTTAAATTCAAAATTCAAATTCAAATACCAGAGTTCCCAGTTCAATTAATATTCTGTCCCTACAAGACCCTCCCATCCCATCAAGTACCCCCAGCGTGCCACTCTAGGCAATAAATATATGGAAGTTCCCAGAACCGCTGATAGGGTAGCACCAACCTGGTGACCTTAAGGGGCAATCCGTGGGCACAGCTATACCATATGAAAGAAGTTGGCCTCTGGGGATTGGCAGCGCGTGCAGCTGGTATCAGTGAGGATCTGCATGCTGGCCTGTCTCGGGGGAGTCATATAGGTGTGGTGGAGATAGTGCAGTTGAATTAATCATAGTCGGGCAGATTTCACTAGCTCCCAGGAAGCTCTCACCACTCAACCTCATCTAATTCCCAAATCCAACCCTCCCACTTTTGATGCAGTAATTCCAATGAATGCATTATGAACAAGGGCTCTGTATAGTTGAGAAATCCTGCCCTTACCCCACTTCCTCAACAACATTGGGCTTCAGGAGGATTAAAGTCTATGAGGTCACATAGATCCTCACTGTAAGATTCAAGGGCTTGGTGTATTTGCAAGTACTGGTAAAACTGGGTATTTGAAAGAGAGAACTGTGTCTGAAGGTCAGCGAAAGAGTACATGGTGAACCCTTTCCCAACGTCTGACAGTGTGGAAATACCAATCAGGTCCCATCGATGAAACCACTTAAGTCGTGTCAATTGTGCAAGCCAACAACCTCTCCAAATGGGAGTCTGCCCTGTCAGGCACCCCTTCTAGCCCATAAATCAGAAGCCCTCCTCCATATCAAGAAGACCACCCTGGTGACCTCTGGAAGTGATAGGGGGAGCGGGCAGCTATACATGTAGTGCATTACACTATTTTGGCCCAAACCACTTAGCTCCAGCCAATATGCTGGGTCGCTCCAACCGCCTATCAACCAGCCATTCATAGCTAGAAGATGGGAGGCCCAATAGTATACACTAATATCCATCCACTGCCTCAATCTCTCCCTCACAGACCGAGTCACTACATGTGCCCTTAGCTATACAGGCAGGGCGCCCACCACCACAGGAAGGAGCGAAACAGCGATGCCACCTCTGTAAACAAAGTGTTTGGAATGTAGAGCAGAAAAGTATGTAATATGTAGAGAAAATGGGGAAGTATAATTTTTATTAATGTAACTCTACAAAGAAGATTTAATGAAAAGTCCGACCGTGCATTTAAGCTGGCCTTTAGACTACTCAAGAGAGGTGTCAGGTTAAGGGCACAGATGAGATCCAGTACAGTTTCCACTTTCATTTCCAAGTCCTTGAAACTAAGCGGGCGAAGGGAGGCATCTGTCCACCCATTGGTCAATGCACTAGCACCCCTCAGAAGGACAAGGAGAGGCTTTGACCTGTTAAGGCCCAGGGTAGAGACCTCCTCAAAAAGACAAAGGTGATTGAGGGCCCAAGACCACCAGGTTTGCAAAATAAAGAACAAGAACATCGTCAGTGTATAACATGACTTTTTTCCTCAAAGGCATTCGCCCAGTGCCATCCCTCGAGCTGTGCAAGGACTTAATCACCATGGCAAAGAGCAGTGGGGAAAGGGTACAGCCTTGCTGGGTTCCCCGTTCAATTGGATACAATCGCAGGATGGCATCCCGTTGATTCGGACTGAGCTGTCAGGCATGAGAAAAGAAGTGACACCATTGTGCGGAAATGTGGCCCATACCATGCAACCCTTCTACTAGATAATCGCAGTCAAGAGTCTCATAGGCTTTTTCACAATCAACAAGGAACAACACTAAGTCACATGTCAGTTTCTCTGCGTCAGCAAGGGCACATTGCAATAGTCGGATGCAATGAGGGGTACTGAAATTTGGCATAAAGCCACATTGGCCAGGATGTATTAGGGAGGTGAGAATTGGGTGGAGCCTAGTCGCCAGGATCTTGGCATATACTTTAATACCTGCATTGATTAAGGAAATGTGGCTATAGGACCCGCGGTCCAGTGAAGGCGGATTGGTTTTAGGAATGACAACAATAGTCGCCAGGTCTCTGGAACGATCCCTTTCTGATGGCCTTCTTGTAGAGCCGAAGTAGACGGGGAACCAGAATATTGCAAAATGTGGAGTAATACTCCAGGGAGAAACCATCTGGGCCAGGGGTTTTCCCAGCCTTCAGGTGAATTTCATCTTCATCAATCGGTTCCTCGAGGGCTCTACACTAGGTCTGGCTCAAAGAAGGAGTTGGTATATTGTTAAAGAGGCCGCGGGCTGTGAGTGTAAAGCTGCCTGTAGTAGGCTGCAAACGCCTCCGCAATCTCGGGGCTAAGGTGGCTATACTTCCTGAGACATCAGTAACCTCGGGTATAAATCGTGAGGCAATGTCTTGAGTCACCAGTTGATCCACTCTCGCCACCTGAGGACGTCGAACCAGACGAGGAGCCGTGTTGCGCATTCAGTGCCTACGAAAATTCCACGGAGGTCTAACTCTGGAGGGACCCCGCCAGTCTACTTTGAAGTTTTGTGCCTGGGTTACTATTGTCACCTATTTTCATAGCGTGTTTGGAACATTGGCTGTCCTGCCATTCTCCGGGGCAGTTGCCCCACCGTCAATCACACCCTGGATACGTTGATAGGTTCTGGCATTACATTTACCAGGATTTAGTTTTCAGGAGTTAGGTACCCTGTAAAGGTCGGTCAGTGTGGTACAAGCCTTCTGTCCTTTTATATCTTTGGATGGTAGCGGAACACAGGATGATATTATCATGTCTGATACAAATTCAAGATTGAGCCCCCGTGTTATTGTGCTTTGATTTGACTTATTTCGCAATATTTAAAGGACAATTTATGCCAAATAGGAACTTGATCTACTGCGCCCTGACAAAGGAACTGAGGACCCGGATCCTTTTCCGAAACACGCGTCGGCGCCTTCCTTTTGTTTCTATGTTGTATGTGTAAATTCTATGTCATCTTTCACTGTTAGGTCTTGTCTTTATTGTTTCACTGTGGCTTAATTGTGTTTGGATATTTGGTGTGATTAGATGAATGAATGATATTGTTTGCCTATGTGTTTGGGGATTACTGTATATAGTATGTTTGTATGCTTTGTAAATATTGTACATATAGAATAAGTATGTTGATAATGTCACTGTGCTATGATTATGTTTTTCATGTCAGAAAATTATAACAATAAAAAAGAAAATATGTTTTTCAAATAAGTATTGCTGTGGGACAATGTTAATATATATTCAATGAAGGATATATTACCGAGATATTGATGTGATACCTAGGAGAGGTTTGTTCTTGTTCTTCTTGAGTCACCAGTTGATACAGGAGCACACCATTTTTGTTGCTGTGTTCGTAGATACGTTGGGTGGCTGCCCTCCAACAACGATGTGCTTCACATAGGGATAGTTGCTGTTGCGTGGACTTGTCTATATTGAGTTGGTGGGTGAGTGTCTCAGTGGTGCCCAGGTCATCCTAGACTCATTGTCAAATATGTGAGTCTCCAGGTGTAGGAAAGTGGGTTTCTGTTGCAGTAACCCCCCCCACTTTTTGCCAGACTACTGATGCACTTTTCCTTGGTGTGCCCTGGGTCACTGCCAATCAGGTGCCCAGGGCCTGTGTTTCTTCCCCAAAACTAACCCAATTGACATCTCTGGCCACATGTCAGCCCCTGGTAAATGGTACCACAGGTACCCAGGGCACTGTGACCAGAAAAGGCCCTAAGGGCTTCAGCACTTATTGTGCCACCCTTAGAGGTCCTGCACCCTGACACTCACACACTGCCTTTGCAGGCTGCATGTCTTGGTGCAGAACAAAGTGAAGAGTCGACATGGCACATGGTGTGCCATGCCCACAAAACACTGCCCTGGCATACATCAGTCACCCCTCTAGCTGGGTGCGCTATGCCAGTGGTGAGGGTTCAGGTGCATGATCCCTGTACTCCTACAGTACCCATGTCCATTCCTGGGCACTGTAATAGCAGTACTGCCATTAAGAGTATATGGTGCTGGGAGGGTGTCTTTACGAACTCCACAGCACCATAATGGCTGCACTGAAGACTGGGAAGTTTGGTATCAAACTTCTCAGCACATTAAACCCACACGGATACCAGTGTGGGATTTAATGTAAAATGCATGACAGAGGGCATCTTAGAGATGCCCCCTGAAATTTGACCAACTTCCAGTGACCTGACTGAGTGGCTGCCTAGGCTGCCACCACCAGACATGTTTCTGGACCCCTGGGTCGAGAGCTTGCCACTCTAGGGAGTCTGAAACAATGCACATCCTGGGACGAAGTGCCAAGCCTCCTCCCCCAGGGTGGGCGAGGTTCAAGCTTCAAAGGCATACCGCCTTTGTGAGCCTCTCCAGACCAATTGCTGCTCTCAGCAACTAGTTCCCACTAGTTCTACCCCCCACTTTGGGCGGGAGACCCGGCGGGAAAAGCAAGAGAGGAAGAGAGGTGTGCCCACCTCTGCCAACTCCACCCCTAAGGTGGAGGAGGTGAGGTGAAGCACAACCTCGAGTCCCCGCCATCTTGAGGATGGGGGGACCCAGCCAACCAGGAACAGGCTCCTACCTCCCTCCCACTGGAAAAATGGCAGAATAGGGGGTGTACCCACCCCAGGGAAGGGACCCATTGGTCCCTACCCTTTACCTACCTGTAACACCCCTAAATTTAGTATTTAGGGGCACCCTGAACCTTCCTTCCTCAGATCCAGCAACCACAAGAAAAAAAGAAGGATGAGAAGCCGTGCAGAGCTAACAAGAGGATGACGTCCACTGACTTGACCCCAGTTCTAGAGGCCTGCCTCCCCTCGAATCTGCTCCTGCGAAACCCCGGTGTGTCCAGGGAGCAACCTCAAAAACCCCGGAAGGCCTACCTGCATTCACTTTCCAAGCTGTTTCTCCTGTGAACACCGGCCATGTTTAAACTGCAGCTTCTGGTGCCAGCCAGAAACCGCGAATCCAGCACCCTCTGCACCCGCCGAGCCCGGCCCCTGTTTGAGTGAACAAACACCACGAAGAGGTCCCCCCAGCGATCGTGACTCAAGATCCGGCGACTCCTGACCTGCCTCAAGCCTCCAGATGTCGCTGGCAGCCTCAATTCAGAGACCCCCCCACCGCGACCAGAGCGGGTAAGAAAATCCGACGTGATACTGCCCATCCCACAGTGATGTTTATTGGGTTAACCTCTTGTCTCATTCTGGGAAGAAGAGCGAGTCTCGCCAGCACAGGAGTACCGCCTTTGTAGGTGCCAGTGTGTGTGTGTGTGTGTGTGTGGGGATGGGACCATCATATAAGATACCTAGGCCATTGTCCAGGCTCAACAAGGCCAACTCTGCCCTCTAGGCTAAGTCCTCTCCGACCCTCGCCCATCCAATCATTGGTGACCAAGAGCTACAATGCCGTATATAGTATAGCCAGATGTCCACCAGCCCCAAGTCACCAGTGAACGCTGATTGACGCGAGCATCCCAGGCGATGCCCTGTGTCAGCGCTCCCCAAAGGAATGTTCAAACAAATTAGTTGAGCTTCTTTGGACCAAGCATTAGAAAGTGGAAGCAGAATATTTTGCAGGATATAATGGGACTCTGAGCCTTGACCCGACAAATTCCTCAAGATCGAGTCATTGCTTAAAAGGGTCCACCTTTCGACAGCCCCAAATCTGTTTGCTATAATCCTAATTAAAAAAAACACACACACACACACACACCCACACACACACTGTAGCTATAGTTAGGATTTCCAGAGTTATGAATTTCCTGGGTTTTTGAACATTAATAAGTTGGCTTCTCTGCGATGAATCTCCATGAAACTTCGCAAACCTCTAGCTTTTTCTACATTGGCAGATGATGCAAAGTGTTGTGGTTGTTGGTCATGCGAAAATGTAACAACTGTCACTTGTAAACAACGCATAAACACATGTGTGGCTTTCTACAAAACACAGCAAATGTGAACTATTTTCTGGTTACATTGTCACATATACCACATCATGCTACAGTAGCTGGAGTAGCTCTGCAGGAGGCTGAGAAGAAGGCGGAGTTAGGGAGCTGGGCACACATGGGAATCACCAGCCCAACTTATACTACTGAAGACCAAATAACAGAATGGGTCTGGCAGATTATTCAGGTGCTTGGGACGAGTGAAGATTGTTTTGCAAGGTGCAAAGGACAAACAAGGTCCTGGGGTTTTAGGGCTGGTAGACATACCAAGTTGAGAATCCAACAGATGTAGCAATTCACATGTGACACATGCATCATGTTGCAGCCTGGAAGATTCCCCGTGACTCTAGAAGGATAAATGTGTTGCTGCACTGGCTTCCATCTTACAGGCAGGGCAGGTGCAAACTGATGTTTGGATCCAATCAGCCAAGAAACTAATGTTTCTGTTCAGCTCAAACCTGCACAAAGGAACACAAAACCAAGACTCTAGTGGCAGTGGTTGCAAGGTACCTATATGGTCATGGGTTGTGGGGGGCGCTTAATGTGACTGAAGCACAATGGTATCACGGGTAATGGGGAACAATGGTGATGGAATCTTAAGCGTGATAGATCAGCACAGGGGTAAAATAACAGACTCAAGTGTCAAGGAATTTGAGGGATTATGAAAACTCAGTCATGGCATAGTTGCAGTCCATGAAGCTCAACATGGGTAATACAACATAATCCCTGCAAGTTAAGCCCACTGCCCTTAGGGCGCATGAGGGGGTCATGGCAATGACAATACTTTTGGTCTTACATAGGTGGAACACTGTATAGTCTACATGATGTCCTGAGGTTAGAAATAGAGGAGCGTATATTGGCAATGGCCACACAAGGCCACACAGATAGTCTCCCTATGCCACAGCTATGTTTACAAGTACATTGCAAGATTTGTACAGTATCCAACATAACACTTTAAATATGTTACCTCTTGGGGGCGTGGCTAGCGGCCGAGTAAGATGGCTGCTGAGTGAAGGAGCTCCGGGGAAGCCGTAGACTTCCACGTCAATCTGGACAATTATCCGATGAACAGGTATATCCCAGGGGCCTGCGCTGGGGCCCAGGACTGAGCAGCAGCGGTAGGCGCAACTCCGGTTGACATTCGACACCGGGTTCCAGCATCACCAGACGACGAGCCACAGCGGCCTACATCCTGCGCAGCAACCGGGGCATAAATTACTGGGTGATCCCGGTGCATGATGCACAGACGGCGGATCGCACAGTGAAGGAGGTGCCAAAACCACCCCAGGTACCAATGGGAGAAGGTGGGACCCACGAGTGCACTGAGGAGCTGGTGTCTGCCCACAATACAGGGGCAGCAACGAATGGAGAGGCGGAGGCGAGGTGAGGCCTGGTGACTGGGGCAGAGCCGGGGACTATATTACGCGAGGCACCGCCCCCCCTCTAACTGCCCATCCATAAAGCAAACTCTGGCACCTTAAGAGACCCTGGGAGCCTGAGCGGCACGGCAACACGTAGCTGGGGCGGAGCGCACTCTTGGTCAATGGACACATAGTTAACTCCGGTGGCTGTGAGTTGCACCGGACATACTAACAGGCAGTCAGTCACTGGCCCACCTGCAGACATTGCGCACCTAGATAAGCCCTAGCAGAACTTGCCATATCGAGTAAGGGGCCCCTAATAATCTGCGGACCACAGGGACCAAGATCCCGAGCGAGACGGCAACACCGAATAGAGGCCTACCTTGGCAACATCAAGCGACTCCATGGCAGGCAGGGGCCCGCGGACTCAGAACACGCAAACCAAACTGGACAAATATGCCTATGGCAAAGACTTTCCGCCACTTCCTGAGGGACGCAACTCCTCAGGGAAGGCTGCAGATGGCGATGGGTCCAAGAAAGTGACACTGGAAGATATCATGGGTGCCCTTACGAGTGTCCAGGCTACAGTGGGGTCGATCTCCACGGATGTTTCCCTAGTAAGGGCCGACTTCCAGAAAATGACGGCCAGAGTCACAGAAGTCGAACAAGTCACCAAAAATTTAGTGACGGACACAGTTGCACTGCAGAAGGCGGTGTCCCGACTCGAAAATGACAATAAGTTGCTGACGGAAAGGCTTGACGACCAAGAAGGGTGCTCCCACAGAAACAATGTTCGCACTCTTGGAATTCCAGAGAATGAAGGCGCTCCTGCAATGGATCTCTATGTTGAAGACCTGATCAAGACCCGGCTGCAGCCCAAAGGCCTTTCAAAAAAAAATTCTGTAGAAAGGGACCATAGAGTCCCGGGCGGCAAATCCAAACCGGGGGCACCCCCTAGACCGGTGATTGCCCGCCTGTTCAACTTCCGCGATAGAGACTATTAAACTGCGAGTGTCTCCCCACCGATTCGAATCCAAAACTCAACGGTCTCCTTTTTTCCGGACCACACGGCAGCGGTCTCATGGCGCAGACGAAGTTTCCTGGAGGTCAAAAAGCACTACGGGCTCAGGAACTACTATAGTCAATGTTATTCCCTGCAAAACATAGGGTGGTGGCGGAGGGCAAAACGTGTTTTTTTGAAACGCCGGAAGAGGCGCACAACTGGCTTGAAGGGTTGCGACGAGTGGACAGGCCGCGCAGCGGAAACAGAAGTCAGCGCCGAAAGGACGAGAATACTGATACCAGCAGCCAAGATCCGCGACAATCAGACCCGGACTTCTCGCAATGGTCAGAAGCAGACGATCTGGGCCATGGCTAGAACTACCAGTAAAATAACAACCGGGCACTAGGCGCCCATGTAGGAAAGAGCCACAGACACGCCGACTTTGGACACTGGGCTGACGCAGGATCTGGAAGGAAGGGAAGGGCTGTGCTCCCCCTTGGACTTCTTACCCCGCCAAGCAAGTACACTGTTCGGGGCTGGGATGAAGCACTCTGCTGAGTTGGGGTGGCGGGCGGTTTCGAGTCCGTCAGGCAGGGAGGCAGGGTGTGAGGGCGGGATATGGGGTGGGGAAGTTTGGGTTCCGATTGTTTTTGTTCTATTTTGTAACGGCACAAATGACAAAGCACACAGCCTTCTGGCTGGCAGCTCTCCGCATAACATGGTCAGGAAACAGATTATGCTCCGCAAGCACCGACTCCATGGCAACACATACCTCAGCTGACCATGACCTGGGCGCAACCCCTGAAGCTCAGGTGACCCCCCTCACGCTCTTAACTTGGAATGTCCATGGGCTAGGGGACAAAATTAAGAGGGGACTGGTATTACAGGCCTTGAAACGTCAGGCTCCCACGTTGGCGCTCTTGCAGGAAACACATCTCACGGGAACGGCAAGTAAGGCACTAGACAGATGGGGGTATAAGATGGTGGTGCACTCCGAATTCTCAACGGGCTCCAGGGGAACAGGCATCCTTGTGCAGAAAAATTCTTCCTTCATAATACTCCAAATCAGGAAAGATGATCAGGGTAGATTTGCAGCACTACAGGGACAATGGGAAGGAAGGCTTATCAACGTGATATCTGTATACATCCCCCCGGCGCACCATGCGGTGGCGCTCCCAGCACTTAGCGACTTTCTACTCACACTACCGGAAGGGGACCTTATTATTGGGGGGGCTTCAATGCCACAATGGAGGCTAACTTAGATAGATATCCAGTCAAGACACAGACACCTGGGGTCTCTTGGTTGCAGAGCTTCGCGGAGGCACTGGGATTTATCAACGTCTGGAGACATGCCCATCCCGCAGCACACCAATACACGTTCCACTCTAATGCGCACAACAGTCTGTCTAGAATAGACTATTTCCTAACATTAGGCACCACCCTGCAGAATGTTGTAGATATTGTGATCAAACCCAGGGGCATATCCCACCACCTACCGATTGTATAGACCTTCTCCTACCACCATAAGTCCCAGCTGAGGATTTACCCTATATACCCCGGGTACCTAAAAGTCCCAAAAATTTGAAAAGAACTCCACAAAGCCACAAAATACTTTTTTGTGGAAAACGCTGCGTCTGTTAATTCCCCGTCAGTGGTTTGGGAAGCCTACAAAACTGTCATTAGGGGGCAAGCAATAGTATCCATCACAGGGCATAAGCAAGAAAAACAGAAAGAGCTAATGGACTTGGAGCTAGACTTGCACTCGGCTGAAACAGATCACTCGGCAGACCCTACATCTGACACAGCGCACGCTCTACACCTCAAACAGCAACGATACAGGGATTATTAATTGCGAAACGAAACAGTGTTTAAGCTTACGGCAACCAGGCATAGGATATATGATGTAGGGGACAAGGCAGGGAAACTACTGGCGTGGGTAGACAGTCGTGAAAGGAGTACTAGGGGCATAGTGCAGATACGGACAGCGGAGGGGCGGCTAACGATGGACCCTCGGACCATAGTAAGTACACTAGCAGGGCATTTCCAAGAGGTTTACACGTCGACATCGGACATATCAGAGGTTGAGGCCACGGCAGCCATAACACATATAGAAATTCCCAGGCTCTCGCAGGAGACTTCTCTGGAACTGGAGGCGGATCTTACAGAGGACGAGTTGCAAGTAGCAATCCGTTCTCTGCAGTCAGGCAAGTCACTGATTTGATTTGATATGATTTTTATTTTTGTAAAGCGCGCGATTGCCCGTGGGCATGTTGGCGCTGGATCTGTTTCAAGAGACACATGGTCCAGTTTGCTCAGGTCTATCTTGCTTTGAACAGCCAGGTTTTTACTTCCTTCCGGAAGGTGAGCAGAGAGGTGCTATTTTTAATAGTGACTGGGAGTAGGTTCCAAGTCCTGGCCTTGTGCAGTATGAAACTATTTCCTCCCCACATAGCCTGTCTAAACCTTGGGACCTGGAGCAGTTGAGACTGGCTAGATCTGAGGGTTCTGGATGGTTCATAGGGTTTAAGCCGTGTTCTAAGGAACAAAGGGCCAGAGCCATGAAGGGCCTTATAGGCCAGGCAAAGTCATTTAAACACCAGTCTTTTGGGAATCGGGAGCCAGTGGAGGTGCTCCAGTCTGTGGGCTATTGGATCGTGCTTGGGGACGTCCAACACCAATCTGGCTGCTGCGTTCTGTAAACGTTGGAGTTCAGCCATGATTTGGACCTGGGCCCCAGTATACAGCGCGTTTCCGTAATCTAGCCTTGATAATGCCAGTGCTGTTACAACCGTTTTCCTGGTGTCCAGCGGGATATAGGGTAGGAGCTCCCTTATCATTTTCAGAATATAACATACCGCCGATGTTAGTTTGCTGGCCTGAGCATCGGAGGAAAGCTTACTATCCAAAGTAACACCTAGGTTCCTTACCTTCTGAACTGGAGAAATACAATTGCCCAGGCTATCTGGCCACCATTCTGGTGTCCATACATTGGCGTCAGATCCAAGCAGCATTACTTCCCTTTTATCTCCATTCAGTTTTAGGCAGTTACTCGGCATCCACTGCTTTATTTGTGACATACAGGACTTGACTTTTTTTGCGGTTTGGTCAACATCGCTGGCTAAGGACACAACTATTAGTGTGTCGTCGGCATAGGAGACAGCCACAAACCCACTTTCCCTTATGATCGCCGTTAGAGGTGCCACGTACAGATTGAAAAGCGTGGGACTTAGGGAGGACCCTTGTGGCACCCCACATGGTGATTTGAAAAGTTTGGATCTTGCTTCTCCCAGCTCTACTGTGAAGGATATATTGCTCAGGTATGAGGCTAGCAGTGTGCGTGCTGAGCCCTGAACTCCTACTCCGGCCAGACGATTCAGGAGTGTCTCGTGGTGGACCGTGTCGAAGGCCGCCGAGAGGTCTTAAAGGACCAAGGCGGCCTTCCCTCCGGGGTCAAGCACGCTCCTGAGCTCTTCCACTTCCGTTAGCAGTGCCGTTTCTGTCCCATGTCCCTCTCGAAAGCCGAACTGAGAGTGGTCTAGGATGTTTCCATCTGAGAGGTACTGGCGAAGTTGTTTGTTCAAAAGTTTTTCCACACCTTCGCCGCAAAGGGAATCCTTGCTATGGGTCTAAAATTGCCAGGGTCCTCCGGGTCTAGGTTTTTTTTTTTAGGAGTGGCATTACTGATGTAGATTTCCATGCTTCAGGGAAAACTCCTTATAAAATGATATGCCTAAACAGTTTTTCCAGCTGTTTGCTCAGTAGCTCGGGAAAAAGCTGCATCACCTTAGGCGGGCATGGGACCCAACGGGATCCCGATAGATTTGTACAAACAAATGGCGGAAATGATTAGTCCACACTTACTGAAGATGTACACTGACAGTCTCGAGAAAGGCGAGCTGCCACTGGACCAACGGCTGGCCACATTAGTGGCTATCCCGAAGTCCGATAAGCCCCCATCCGAATGCACCTCCTACCGCCCAATATCTCTGTAAAATGCGGAGGCTAAAATTCTGGCCAAACTACTAGCGAACAGATTGATGGTGCACCTCCCACACTTAATCCACCCTGATCAATCCGGCTTCATGCCAAATAGAAACACCGCACTAACCCTCAGGCACTTGCAGGGAGCACTGGCTAAGGCACCATCCCTATCAGAGCTGGCAGTTATCATATTCCTGGATGCGAGGATGTCTTTTGCAATGGTGGAATGGAATTACCTCTTTGCGGTCCTTCCACATTTGGGGTTTGGCCCTAGGTTTTGCACGTGGATCCGTCTCCTTACACAGGGCCCCTGGCATATGTGACAGCTAATGGGTACCTATCGGATGCTATACCACTGGCGAGAGGGACGCCCCAGGGATGCCCCTGTTGCCACTCATTTTCACGTTAGTATTAGAACCCCTTGCGACATGAATTAGAGGAGCTCCATTATTAAAAGGCATCCGATGGGAGGAAGGGTGGGAGGACCGTCTTTCCCTGTATGCTGATGATATTCTGGTGTACCTCACAGATCCCGAAAACTCCATATCAGTGCTCCTTAAGACATGTGACAGCTTCTGAAGGATATCGGGGTACACTATAAATTGGTCAAAGTAGGTCCTATATGTACTACAGGGCCCCGCACCACAGCTCCCAGACCGTTGCCCACTTGTAATCTCGCAGGATTCCTCTAAATACCTAGGCATACACATCACGACTGACACTGCAGATTTCTTCTCCTAAAACCTGGCACCCCCCCCCGGAGCATCTCAAGAGAGACCTGGTGCATTGGGAATCCCTTCCCCTGACACTGTTGGGGAAGGCAAAACAACAGTTGATGGACAGAATGCAGAACAATGTCATACATTCACCCCAGTACAGATATCTGGGCCTAAATCCATAGTTTTTTTGTACTCCACACCACCCCAGTTCAGACATGGCCATATGCAAATCAGCCTTGACCCTCTGCCTCATGGGAACAGTCCAGCCCGAACTGCCAAGCCGTGTCTTTCCTGGACCGGAATCAAGCATCCTAGGACCGGTTTCTGGCTATAAGCCATCTTCTGCCAGGATAACTTGACTCCAGTGGTGTGGAGAGCATGGGACTCACGTCTGAGCATACCCATCCCACTCGGGGTGACAAATGCAAAACAACAGTTGATGGACAGATGCAGAACAATGTCATACATTCACCCCAGTACAGAGATCTGGGCCTAAATCCATCGTTTTTTTGCACTCCACACCACCCCAGTTCAGACATGGCCATATGCAAATCAGCCTTGACTATGTGCCTCATGGGAACAGTCCAGCCCGACCTGCCAAGCGATGTCTTTCCTGGACCGGAATCAAGCATCCTAGGACCGGTTTCTGGCTATCAGCCGTCTTCAGCCAGGATAGCTTGACTCCAGTGGTGTGGAGAGCATGGGACTCACGTCTGAGCATGCCCATCCCACTCGGGGTGACAAATGCAAAACAATAGTTGATGGACAGAATGCAGAACAATGTCATACATTCACCCCAGTACAGAGATCTGGGCCCAAATCCATCGTTTGTTTGCACTCCACACCACCCCAGTTCAGACATGGCCATATGCAAATCAGCCTTGACCCTGTGCCTCATGGGAACAGTCCAGCCCGAACTGCCAAGCCATGTCTTTCCTGGACCGGAATCAAGCATCCTAGGACCGGTTTCTGGCTATCAGCCGTCTTCAGCCAGGATAGCTTGACTCCAGTGGTGTGGAGAGCATGGGACTCACGCCTGAGCATACCCATCCCACTCGGTATGACAAATGCAAAACAACAGCTGATGGACAGAATGCAGAACAATGTCATACATTCACCCCAGTACAGAGATCTGGGCCTAAATCCATAATTTTTTTGCACTCCACACCGCCCCAGTTCAGACATGGCCATATGCAAATCAGCCTTGACCCTGTGCCTCATGGGAACAGTCCAGCCCGAACTGCCAAGCCATGTCTTTCCTGAACCGGAATCAAGCATCCTAGGACCGGTGTCTGGCTATCAGCCATCTTCAGCCAGGATAGCTTGACTCCAGTGGTGTGGAGAGCATGGGACTCACGTCTGAGCATACCCATCCCACTCGGGGTGACAAATGCAAAACAACAGTTGATGGACAAAGCTAAAGCTAAAGAATGGTGATGGATTAAACCCAGATCAGTTGACTGGGGGTGAGTGTTAGATTTGCTCAAACGCTCCGTCCATATCCCCTTTTGTATCGCTTTGTTCGCCCTATGTGTGGCAGGGTATGCTCAGACTTGAGTCCCTTGCTCACTTGGCCACTGGATTCAAGATAGCCTGGCTGATGAGTATTATGAATCCGAAACCGGTCCCAGGATGCTTGTTTCCGGTCCAAGGAAGACATGGCTTGGCAGTTCGGGCTGGACTGTTCCCATATGGCATAGGGTCAGACTGATTTGCATATGGCCATGTCTGAACTGGGGTGGCTGAGTGAGCTAAAGAATGGAGATGGATTAAACCCAGATCAGTTGACTGGGGGTGAGTGTTTGATTTTCTCAAACGCTCCGTCCATCATCCCCTTTTGTATCGCTTTGTTCGCCCTATGTGTGGCAGGGTAGGCTTAGACGTGAGTCCCTTGCTCACTTGGCCACTGGATTCAAGATAGCCTGGCTGATGAGGATTATGAATCCGAAACCGGTCCCAGGATGCTTGTTTCCGGTCCAGGGAAGACATGGCTTGGCAGTTCGGGCTGGACTGTTCCCATGAGGCACAGGGTGAGACTGATTTGCATATGGCCATGTCTGAACTGGGGTGGCTGAGTGAGCTAAAGAATAGTGATGGATTAAACCCAGATCAGTTGACTGTGGGTGAGTGTTTGATTGGCTCAGACGCTCCGTCCATCATCCCCTTTTGTATCGCTTTGTTCGCCCTATGTGTGGTAGGGTATGCTCAGACGTGAGTCCCTTGCTCACTTGGCCACTGAATTCAAGATAGCCTGGCTGATGAGGATTATGAATCCGAAACCGGTCGCAGGATGCTTGTTTCCGGTCCAGAGAAGACATGGCTTGGCAGTTCGGGCTGGACTGTTCCCATGAGGCACAGGGTCAGACTGATTTGCATATGGCCATGTCTGAACTGGGGTGGCTGAGTGAGCTAAAGAATGGTGATGGATTAAACCCAGATCAGTTGACTGTGGGTGAGTGTTTGATTGGCTCAAACACTCCGTCCATCATCCCCTTTTGTATCGCTTTGTTCGCCCTATGTGTGGCAGGGTATGCTCAGACGTGAGTCCCTTGCTCACTTGGCCACTGGATTGAAGATAGCCTGGCTGATGAGGATTATGAATCCGAAACCGGTTCCAGGATGCTTGTTTCCGGTCCAGTGAAGACATGTCTTGGCAGTTCGGGCTGGACTGTTCCCATGAGGCACAGGGTCAGACTGATTTGCATATAGCCATGTCTGAACTGGGGTAGCTGAGTGAGCTAAAGAATGGTGATGGATTAAACCCAGATCAGTTAACTGGGGGTGAGTGTTTGATTTGCTCAAACGCTCCATCCATCATCCCCTTTTGTATCGCTTTGTTCGCCCTATGTGTGGCAGGGTATGCTCAGACGTAAGTCCCTTGCTCACTTGGCCACTGGATTCAAGATAGCCTGGCTGATGAGGATTATGAATCCGAAACCGGTCCCAGGATGCTTGTTTACGGTCCAGGGAAGACATGGCTTGGCAGTTCGGGCCGGACCGTTCCCATGAGGCACAGGGTCAGACTGATTTGCATATGGCCATGTCTGAACTGGGGTGGCTGAGTGAGCTAAAGAATGGTGATGGATTAAACCCAGATCAGTTAACTGGGGGTGAGTGTTTGATTTGCTCAAACGCTCCATCCATCATCCCCTTTTGTATCGCTTTGTTCGCCCTATGTGTGGCAGGGTATGCTCAGACGTAAGTCCCTTGCTCACTTGGCCACTGGATTCAAGATAGCCTGGCTGATGAGGATTATGAATCTGAAACCGGTCCCAGGATGCTTGTTTCCGGTCCAGGGAAGACATGGCTTGGCAGTTCGGGCTGGACTGTTCCCATGAGGCACAGGGTCAGACTGATTTGCATATGGCCATGTCTGAACTGGGGTGACTGAGTGAGGGAAAGAATGGTGATGGAATAAACCCAGATCAGTTGACTGGGGGTGAGTGTTTGATTTGCTCAAACGCTCCGTCCTTCATCCCCTTTTGTATCACTGTTGGGGAAGGCGGCACTGTACAAAATGATGGCCTTGCCTCGGTTTTTGTATGCTCTCGAAAAACACGCCGTTTCCAGTGCCATTAAAATACTTTGAAACAAATAGCAGCGCCGGTGTCCACACTCCTTTGGGGTAACAGGCCGGCGCGAACAGCACAAACAAAATTGCACCGAAGCTGGTATGATGGAGGAATAGCACTCCCCAATATCCTGTTGTATTACTGGGCGGCACACCTTAAGGTCATTAATCAATGGATACACGCTTCACAGGCCGACCAAGCATATAGGGCAGATAGGGCTCAACTAGGAACAGGAAATATGCTCGCAGTCCTGTATAATAAAGGGCAAGCGGTAAAAATGGTGGGCCCCACCAAACACACGGCCATGCTATGGCACTCAGCGCAGACACGGTTGGGATGGAAGGGGATCATCATCAAACTTACCCCTCTCTGGGACACTAAGCAGTTGGGTCGCCTGAGTAATAGTAAGTGATTTGAGCAATGGGACAACATAGGTATTTCCACAGTGGGGGATCTGTGGGACAGAGGGAATATACTGCCATTTGACCAACTCAGGCAACAATATGAATTAGGCCTCACTGAGGCTTTCAGATACACACAAATACGCCACGCATTACTTGTGGTATTGCCACAGGACACTAAAGTCCCTAAAGCGTCCCCACTGGAAGATCTATTGCTTACAGATTACATTTCAAAACGCGCCACGTCCTTCACGTATCGCAAACTACTCAATAACCTGCCGGACCCTACAGTCTCACTACGGAACAGGTGGGGGGCGGACGTGGGGGACGTGGATGACACAGAATGGCAGGAGGCCCTAGCCTCGCCCAAAGAGGTAGGCATACCCGCAAGACTTAGACTGGTGCAGCTTAAGATCCTACAACAGATTAAAAAAAAGAAATTTACCTCTTGACCTGTGCGGGGACTGAAATGGCAAACTAGGGCCAGTGCAGGCACACTTACCCCACGAGGCAATGATGTGACTGTTACAACTAGAAATGGATTCGACTGTAAACGTGTGTCTTACTGATAACCTATCTTTGCTGTTTGCCCCAGTGCTCCAACTATGTGTGTTGCTGTACAAAGGATACCAATAAAATAGAAGAAAAGATTTAATGGTAAGGTGTAACTACATGTACTATCACTCCAGTGAAGGTAGCAGTCACTGATGCTTTACAGGTTTGCCGGGTGTCATCTTTCAGTATATGCACATATTTACAGCTGATGTGCATGGCTATCCACATGCAAAAGGGTAAGGAACCCCTCTCTAATGCTGAGTAATGCAATGTAGGGACTATATATATATAGTGGCACTCAGGATTCATGAATACATAAAAATAAAATCACACTTGTCTGGCCTACTGAAGCTGGACTCGTGATGGTCATACCATAGGCAAACAGATTTCGATTAGACTTTTTCCAAGGTGCATTGTGCCTGTGCCACACATCTTGTTTCCGACACAAAGCCCAAAAAGCAAATGTCTCTGCGCCAATAAATTCCAGGGTGGAAGTTGGCTAGTGTAGTGTGGTAATTGATGTCTGTCCAACAGTCACAGGGGTCATATTAGCTTAACAACACAGCATAATATTTGTCCTGTAAATTGGTAAGCATGATGCCAAATACACTATAGACTGGCTGAACCAGCCGGGATAGCTGCCAAGGTTTCGAATTGCTATTTGTGACGTTTTCATAATTTTAGTGAAATTATGAGTGAAATTCAACGAATATGAGTAACACTTTTTTGCAAGCAAAATCAAGCAGTAAAGAGGAGGGAAACAAAAACTATCAGAAATTACACCCATTTGAGCAACGTGACTGTGCCAGCAAAAGCACATTGTAATAGTATAGCAAGTCAGTGCAACAGTAGGAGATCATGACTTACACCATAGCTGCCACATTTTCAGATTTTCCTCATATGCTATATACATATTTTGCATATGTCAAAATCCATCCAATTAAGCTTAATGCAGGATTTTATTTCCAGAAAATTCAGCTGTCCAGCCTAGCCACCTAGCCCGACAAGCATATAAACAGACAAAAAAAATCAACCCCACACACTGACCTGCAGTCTCAAGATCTGACTGCACTGGTGGCAGAACGGCAACTTAAGAGATACCTGCAACCTCATCTAAGGGGGCAAATCACTGTGGTCTCAGCAGTAACCCCCATCAGCCACGGCCGGTAATGGGAGTACCGGCCGGGCGGTGATGTGGGGAGGGGGAGGGGCATGGTGGAGGGTAGTAATGTATGGATTACGGACTTTAAAAGGTAAGTAAACAAAATAAAATGAATTTCGTTGCACACACTTCATCACCAAATGTGATGCAGTGTGTGCAACGAAATTCGTTTTATTCATTTTTATGGTTACTGGTGAAGGGCTAATGGTTCCCTTTCTGCCTGGGATTACCAGCCAGGAATGAAGTGAAAGGGCACCGGACACTGTTGCAGGTCCCACTCAGGTGTCCTATATCCAATTAAGGGTTCAGTACAAGAGTGGGGATCCCACGTGTAGGATCCTTGGACCTAGCTCTAGTGTAGGTATGTGACTTACTGGATCAGTGTACCCTTCGAGAAAGAACATTTTCTTTCTAGTGTCCCCTCACTCACCAGGGTTGCCCCACGGTGACATGCTTCATCATTGGGGCCATCCGAGTTCTCTACGAAAAGGGGCGTGCTGCGACTCATGAACTACGCAGGAGCACTTAAGAGTGAAAGACTATGTGTGGTGCAAAGAAATATAGTGGTGGAGTGGGTGTGAGTTAGTTAAAAATACCGTGCTTAGTGGGCCTATCCAATTTATTTAGCTCCTATGCAGGTATGTTAAAAGTGGGGTTAGTGTCACTGTGGGTCAACCAATAATGCGGTTGATTCAGTGAGCGATTTTGGTCGACATGTTTCATGCTACCCCTAGCATTTCTTCGGGACCATGCAGGGACCAGCCCTGCATATGCCACTCCTATGTCCCAAGATATGGGAGCAGTGAATATACAACAATACAAATAATAATCTTAGCATGCATTCATATTGGAAATAGATACGTTTGTCTTAAATAGATGGTGCTGAAAAAATAAAGCATATCGTTAGTAACATACCTTCCCTAGTGGAAGGGACACATAGTGTATTCTCATGCCGCTCGCATTCCGTGCTTAGATTGATGGTTGCACCATATTGGCGCGTGCAGGCTTGCCAATCTCTGTCCATATAGTTTGTGCTGCATGTTCGTGAATTCACACACAGAAACAAGACAGGACTTAATGTGACCAAGACGTTAGACACACATAACATATATTAAGTACACAAAAAATATGAAATGGAAAAGGGTTTCCAATATTTACTTAGTAAAGTGCGAAATGACACTTCATGGTCTCGCTGGGGGGGTCAATTTCACTTATGGGACTCACTGCTGTAAAATGATGCACAGATGTGTTACCGGTTAGATCGATAGTCAAATGGTTATAAAGTTCGAACTCGTTTAAGTTTAGCCATATAAAGGACCTGCTTCGTCCGTAATCGGCGCCAACAGTGTACTTACTTCCTGGCTGGTAAAATCGCTCGAAAGTACCTACTCGGATACCTCCCCGGGACCGCATCTTACCCGTCTGCTGCTCGTGTGCTGTTTTTAATCCTCTACAACTTCCGGGAACCTCCTCTGACAGCTAGACTGTGCCGTTGCGGCGGCCATCTTGGAAGTATGCAATTGGAGGGTTTAATAAAGTATTGAAAAACCCCGTGATTATTCGAGGAGTTTGTAAAAGAATATTTCCATGTAGCGATTAAAAGGGCAAACGATGGGTCTCATGGGGTCCTTATATTTTTATCCGATCTCTGGTCACTTAATTCTACGGTAAAAATCAGTAAAATTAATAATATCATGTAGACACCATGCGGAAGGTAGTTAGTTTGCTTAGGAATCATTTGTCAACTGATATGGTGGTGGTTAATATTCAAGGCAGTGAGGGTCCCCTTGTAGCTATCTATTGCAAAAAAAAACAACATTGAAATTATTATCGTGGGGTAAGGAGACTACAGTCGTGCAGTTGATACCATGGTTGTAAGTCAGTAAGAGTCCCCCTATGGCTCACCAAAATAGGGACAAAAAGAAAATTATTACCAAAGTGATCGAGATAGAAAAACAATTGTGATCGAGATAGAAAAACAATTGTAATTGTACAGTCTATATTCTTGATCAGCATTCTAAATAGGGCAGGTAATTCTCCGATTTTGTCATGACTTTTCAGGTCTGTGTTAAAGTTTTCTTTTGTTCCTGGAGAGTATCTATTATATAAACGCACCCCAAGGGATATCATCGTTGAGACCTTGGGAGTCCGTGCGTAGTTTGAACACCCATCTTTGTTCACGTTCGTGAAGTATCTTTTCTTGATTTTGACAGTTTCTAACACTACCCATCTCATATCATTGGGAGTGTGATTCATCTCAATGAAATGGTTCGTCATTCGTGTAGTGGCCCTTTTGCACCTGATGGTACTCCTATGTTCCACTATTCTCGTACTGATTTTGAGTGTGGTCATTCCAATGTAATGTAAATTACAAGTGCAGGTGATCCCTGCATGGTCCCGAAGAAATGCTAGGGGTAGCATGAAACATGTCGACCAAAATCGCTCACTGAATCAACCGCATTATTGGTTGACCCACAGTGACACTAACCCCACTTTTAACATACCTGCATAGGAGCTAAATAAATTGGATAGGCCCACTAAGCACGGTATTTTCTTAACTCACTCACACCCACTCCACCTCTATATTTCTTTGCACCACACATAGTCTTTCACTCTTAAGTGCTCCTGCGTAGTTCGTGAGCCGCAGCACGCCCCTTTTCGTAGAGAACTGGGATGGCCCCAATGATGAAGCATGTCACCGTGGGGCAACCCCGGTGAGTGAGGGGACACTAGAAAGAAAATTTTCTTTCTCGAAGGGTACACTGATCCAGTAAGTCACATACCTACACTAGAGCTAGGTCCAAGGATCCTACACGTGGGATCCCCACTCTTGTACTGAACCCTTAAGGAGGTCGACCTAGTCTCTCTAATCCTCCTTCTCCTTCTATTTCTCATAGTTATCTGGCAGCAGTTTGGCTGCGGGAGTTTTTTGACAATAATACAGGTCGACACCTGGTATTATCTGTTATTTTTAGTCCATGACCTAACAACAGACACTCTCCATAAAGCAGTACACAAAATTTACCTTCGGTCCATATGATGGCTGAAATCACGGGTCTATCCTTTTCAGAAGAGGAGGTAGACAGAATTATTGCCTCCATTCTACCACACACAGGGGCTCCCAACAGGGAAAACAGTGATGCGACCCAGATTTGGGATGAACTAACTGAACTTAAAAGAAATCAAATCAAAACACTGATTCATGGTGTCATGATGGCAGAACATCTTAAGATCAGTGCAGCTCCGAGAGGTATCATTGTCAGAAATGAACCATTTATCTTCCAACAAGACCAACAATTTAAAAAGGATTGTCTCTCATTTCATGGCACTGTACCAGGGACTGGTTAGTGCTCATAGTGAAAACAGCAGCCCGCCTTTCAGAGACACTTCTGGAGGAAATCCATTCTTTAGAGATACGCTTAAAATCTTACCAAACTCCAAGTGAGCTAAAAAAGAGACTAGATGAATTAAACAAAAGCATGACGGAGTTCGAAATCTCCTTGAAAGACACTAAGTATGAGAAATTGTCAAAAGACCAAAAAGCCTTTTCAAATGAGAAAGTGTATCCTTATATCAAAGTGGACTACAAAGTAAGCAACAGAAATCCGGGATACAATACGGACAGTGACGGATCCGACACGTGTTCCAATAGTTCAGGATCTTCGTCCAACTACAACCACTCCATAAACAGGAGACCAAGAAGGGGAAGAGGAAATTCGGGTAGATATAGGGGGTACCAACACCCCCCCGTGGCCACCATATCAATGTCCACAGCAATTTGGCCCACCGTTTGGCCCGCCTCCACCAGGACCTTTCTATTACGGCCCACCGATGTATCCTCAACAGCCTTTCCCAAACTGGGGGAATAACCAAGGAAATCAAAATAACCCAGGTCGCCCTTTTTTAGGCAGGGGCAAAACCCAACAACGGGTCTAAAAACAAATCTGGACAGCAACTCCATTGGGCGCAACCTCTAGTGACCGAGGGACCACACACTCGCAGCAAGGGACCTCCGGAGCCATCCACGAGCGAGCACCAGACCTAGTAGTTAATCTATCCAACACTGTACTGACACCAACCCAAACTCAAATTCTCAATAAAGGCTTGGGTTTTGTACCTACCGCTAACACTGACAAATTTAGATTGTGCTGCGAACTCAAGGAGTTTTTAAGAAAACTGAAACTCCAGGTCTTTTTCAAAGAGAAGCAAAGTAATGACCCGATTGAATCAGATACAGGACTTAGGAAGAAGTCGACCTTTGTTCCACCTCCTGGCAACCTACCAGTTGAGATTTTGACTTTTGAAAAGGCTATCATGAAGGAAGTGAAAGAATTAGATCCACGAACAGTGAAAGTGTTCCAAAATACCAGCAACCAGGAATTCCAAGCCATACAGGAACTATCTAATCTAAGTTCCTTGACAATAAAACCTGCTGACAAGGGAGGAGTCATTGTGTTACAGAATACTGCTGATTACAGAGAAGAGTGCCTACGCCTTCTAGCAGATACCAGGAACTACACCATCATAAAAGATGACCCTACTGAACGACTGAGGATATCTATTGCCTACCTCATCGAAGAATCTCTGGCAAATGATTGGATAAGTAAAAAAGAAACGGAGTTCCTAGTAAACAACAAACCAGTCACTCCCTATTTTTACACAATTCCTAAAATTCATAAACGCCTGGAAAAACCACCGGGAAGACCCATAGTCTCTGGCATAGGATCAATCCTCGAGCCACTTTCCAAATGCGCCGATGCCTTCCTAAGACCATTAGTACAAAAAACTGACACCTACTTACGAGACACGAAAGATGTCCTTTGCTTACTGAATGAACAGACCTTCGACCCCACATCAAGCATTCTTATAAGTCTTGATGTGGAGAGTTTATATGCCAGCCTCCCCCACAAAGAAACCCTCGAAATTCTTGAAGAAGTCCTTTTTGATTCCCAATGGAATTACAAAACACCGAGACATGTAGTACTGGAATGTTGTCGCTTGGCACTTACCGAGAACTTCTTCCGGTTTGAGGAGACCCTCTACCGCCAGCAACACGGGACCAGTATGGGCAGCACTTTTGCGCCGAGCATAGCAGGACTATATGTGCACCATCTAGAGAAGACAAAAATACTGCACGAGAGCAATCCTCACAGACAACACATTACATTATGGAAATGTTACATTGATGACGTCCTGGTAATATGGAATGGCAACGAAAATGAGGCACATGCTTTCTTCAAGTGGCTTAACCAGCAGGACAGGTTCCTCAAATTCACCAACACCTTGAGTAGATCTCATCTAGTGTTCTTAGACCTCAACATCATGGCAGAGGACGGATGTCTAAAGACGACGACACACTTCAAGGCCACTGCACGTAACTGCCTACTGACCTATGACAGTTTCCATCCGAGACATTTGAAACAGAACCTTTCCTTCGGACAGTTCCTAAGGTTAAGGAGAAACTGTACCAGTAAAGAGGACTACCTATCACAAGCAGATGATCTGAGCAAAAAACTACAAGCAAGAAACTATCCCAACAAGTTAGTAAAGAATGCAAAAAAACGGGCAGCGAACAACCACAGGGATGCTCTCCTGGAACCAAAAGTAAAAAATCCAACTGAGAACACACAACCCATTTGTATCACGACATTCACAAAAGTATTGGATCAGGCAAGGAAAATAGTCAAGAAACATTGGCCTATCGTTAACAGTGGTGAGTTGAACATACCTATCCCAATGTTCAGCCACCGCCGTGCGAGGAACTTACGAGATCATTTGGTCCATACCCGTCCAAAGTTCAACTACACAACTACCAGACAGCAACCTTTGCCCATGGGCCACTACCCGTGTAACAACTGTAGTGTTTGTCACCTCACAGCCAGTACTAAAAGTGTGGTATTTAACAACGGAACCAAGTGGGAATTGAGACAGATGTCAAATTGCAACACTAGTGGACAGGGGCGTAACACAGGCCCCCGCAGCCCACGCGTTGCGGGGGCCCCCCAACTCCAGGGGCCCTGCCCCCGCAGTCATTGACAGACAGCAGGGCCCATGGGATGTAGTTTAAAATAGGTTATTTTCCAGTCTGCATCGTGCGCAGGGCACGCAGCTTAGTGGTCTTCAGCTAGGGAGGGGCTGGGCTGGGCTGGGCGTGACTTTACTTTAAAATTATGTGCGTCACAGCTCTCCTTCTAATTGCGTGGGTGTGACGTTTCATTCAGGACTGAATTCAGAGGCGGCAAAAGTGCCTCGCGCCGCAGTAAACAAACCCTCGTGAGAGCAGGTAATGTAAATCATACATTTAAAGTACAGGCATGCACCGGAGTCACCCGAGCCTCAGACTTAGGTTAGAACGCATCATCGCACCGACCTGACGTGATTAATAATTGCCCCATGCGGATTTTCTAGGGTACACAGTCAGTCATTGCCGAGTATAAGGGCCCTGCGAGGGGTTAGCCGGGGGCGAAGTGACTCCCTAGCACAGCAGGTAAAGACTCAGTGGGCCCCCTCCTGTCCCCTGTTCATTTTCAAGTGCGGTATTTAAACCCTGGTGTGACTTTGCCTCTTACTCGCCAATTACCTTACAAGATAATTGTTCTTTAAACAGAGCATTCTTTAGCCACCCTTTAACATTATTTTCAGCTGTACAGTTACCACTTTCCATGGAGATGTGAGCTTCTGATTTTTAATTTCGGTTTTGAAATATAGCATGGCAGACCTTTTTTGTTTGCTTTGTTTTGTAATGTATAGCGCAAACTAGACCCGAGCCGAGTGTCAGAGCACTTTACAGTACTACTTACAAGTTACATACTATAAAAGTAGCAGATTACTGTGAAGAAAACGTGAGGGTGAAAGCCAGCATACCAGAATGGGTCTGACGCGTAACAGAGGATGAACATTAGCGACACTCTAGGTCAAATTGCAGTGTGCCCTCACAGTATAATGTTTTAATAAAATGTACATATTGGGATGCAGTGCTTTGTTCACAGGGTGTTTCTGGATCCGGAGTTTTTTTGTTCCTTGAAAGTGTTGTACGAGCAGTTTGTTCAAATTCCTCTGGGGATAAACGTCCCTTTTTTGGGCCTGCTTCCCGAGGAGACATTGTGCTTTGTTTATTAAGCCTTAGTGGTTGTGACAGAAGGGAGTTTGTTTCTTTATGACCTGCATCCACAAGAAGAGGGGTGAGTTTTTTGGGCCAAGTATTTCGGGGTGCCACGCTGTGAGTAATGCATGCAAATATGATGTTTCTAGTGGTGATAGGCACTAGTCGAATTACATGATAAATGTGTAGAATGATTGTACCGTCTTGTTCCTGGGATAAGTCGTGCAGCAGAGTGTATGACTGCCAGGTGAGATGTGTGAATTCTGATGAGCGCATTGCCATAGTCCAGTCAAGATATCTAAAGGTATGCGCCTTAAATTTAAGATTTAATGATTTTTGGATGCCAGAATCAGAATTGCGAGCACTTTCTTATACTGTTTATGATGACAGGTATTCAAAGATTCAGTTGTTTGTCAGGGGTGATCCCCAGGGATATTAAGCTAATGAATGGGATATAAGCTGGACAGCCCAGCCAAGTGCCACACATTGCGGGTTAGGCTAGCATATTTTAATGCCTATTCCCGCATTGCAGCACTGGCATTAAATACAGTGCCCTTAGGAGTTACCGCTCTTTTGTCCATGCAGCTTTAGCGCCCAACACTGAATAGCCCTGGTGAAAAATTAATGTGTAAAGATTGCAAGTTTCTACTTTAGCATGTAACATACAGAGCTGATCTCCAGCCCAAAACTAACGTCAGAGGCATAATTTGGCTGCCGCTTGTCAAGTAGGCCAATACAGAACTGATCTCATAGCATTGTGTAACCCAAAGCTGATGTCAGAGGCATCGTTAGGATGCCAACGGGGGCGGATCTAACATCCGAATGTTGCCCCGTGCAACTTTTACACATAGCTCAAGTCTGTTTTTGTGACGTAAAACACAGATCAGAATGAAGTAGCTCACGAAAAAGACATCTTCAAACCTAGTGAGATAGCCACTCTTAGAAACATGTTTCTTAGGTAGCCCCTTTAAAATATTTTCATGCATACAGCACCCTAGAAGTGGCTCCACAGAAAGATGAGCTTTTCAGAAATAATAATCGCTAAATATGGGAGGGTGTGTGTTTTTATTTGGAGCCTGGGCAGCGCATGCGGTGCTCTGCGAGCCATTCTGTATTGCAGTATGTATTTGAAGCCCAGCCAACTCTCTGCCCATGTTTGTCATTGGCATGTGTCATTGTCCTTCACAAATGCTGGCTTCTGATTCGCTATTTGGCTTGTTTGTCCCTCCTTAGTACTGCCTTGTCTTCATTTGTAATCTCCCTTGAGGACTGGCCCTTTTACTTCGGTTGCTACAAAGTACGTCTTCTTTAGTCTGTAAGCACTATTTTCTTTAATGATTTTCTCTCACTGCAGGAGGGTCTCTCCTGTGTAGTTGTGACCACTGGCTTGTTTATTTAACTCGTAGCAAATGGGGAGCTCTACAGGCAGGGGCGGTGGGTGACATTTCAAAGTGGTGGGGCGCCAAGTGATTTGCATACAGCACCGCAGCGAGCGAGCGCAGCGAGCGAGCCCGAACCCCAAAAGGGGGGTTTGGGAGGATTACCCCACCCAAGAAAATTTTGAAAAAAAAGAAGAAAAATCGTGCATTTTCAAGCAAATTTGAGAAAGCAGGAAGGTTAATAAAGCAATTGTGAAAGTGCAGTTATTACATTAATAGATGGCATAACATAGGTAGCTGCTTATTCAGTATAACCACAGAGCTTCATTCATTCCGTCCTATTACGCTCAGGTGCTGAATTCAGACTATAAGACTTTCATGAAAATCTCAGCTCTAAGAGTAGAAGTTGCACAGCAGTTGGGAAACAGACTTCACAAAGCATTAGGAAAATGAGAGGCAATTACTTGAAAGCAAACTGAAAGCAATGCATCAAGTAGTAACTTAAAGCAATGCATCCAACAAAACAGTGCATGCAGTCAACCATACAAAAGTAAACTAAAGCAAGTGTGAACCTGTGAACCTTCACTTTGAAAGCAGGGTGCTAGTCAACAGGCCAGTCACATACATTTAAACTGAAGAAGAGTACACCTCAGCATGCAGGCACCAACATAAAAGCACCAAGCAAGTCAAACAGTTTAATGAAAGAAAAATGACTGGTCTGGGTCTGGATCTGACTTGGTACGAGCAGGATACAAAAAGTAAACGAGTAGGTGGTAACCCACTTCAAGTGAAGGAGCTGTAAGGAACCTAAGCGCACTGGTGTTGATACCAATAACAGGGCAGCTCTGGCTTTCTCAGGGTGGGTGTCAGCTGTGTGATGAAACCAGCATGTGAAGCAGTTACCTCAAACAAACTAAAACCAATGCACTCATCAAGACAAGGAGTTACATGAAATCAAATAGAAAACCACCATCAAGCCAGGTAGTCACCTAAAGGCAAATTGAAGTGACTGCACACTATGGGAAGTGCACTTCACCAGCCAGCCTATTACACTAAAGGAAAATAAAAGCAATGCTCCCAGTAAACAAGACAACATAAATTGAAAATGTTTCCCAGCAGGACCAACAGTCACAAAAAGTAAAGAAACAGAACGAAGTCAGAGGCACTCCAGGAATCCAGGAGAGTGGTCTGGTGGACTGTTCATGAAGGCTGAACCTGGTTCCCCAGAACGAAATTCGGCAGCTCTGGCGTAGTGCCACATCCCCCAATGAACACCATACTATCCCACTGAGACACCCACACTGTCTTCAGCTACAACCCAGTTGTGCCCTGCTACATATACCTGGATGCGGCGCAATTTAAATTATGCACAAGAGTGATATGCTGCCTGGAAAAAAAGTACCTTCCTGGAAAAAGCAAACCCTCATATGGATGCAAGATTAAGTAAATCATATGAAATGTAAGAACAACATGGCTACCTTAACACTTTTATACTTATTATTCAGAAATCAAGAGTGTTTTTTACTGAAACTTTAAGCACCACTACAGATCCCTGGGGGGACCAGTATCACGGTGTATTGCTTATATCCTGTGAACCGTGAGCAGTATGGTTTAAAAATACTACATTACTCAACACAGAGCCACTGCTTGTTTTTCTTTTTTTTTTCCTGTTTAATTATTTTTCATCCTTCCACTCCCTTATTGTTTCGAGGTCTCAGTTACTTTTCTTTTGTCCTCCACATGATAAATGCGCCTTCCTTCCCATGATTTCCAATCTTTCCCATCCCCTCCTGTGATTTAACCTCTCAGTTCCCAGGTCACCCAATACCTGAAAAGTGGAACTGGGCCCCAGGACATGTATTAAATAGCCCCACATCCTCCACTGTCTCTATTACTCAGGTACTTATGAAGTATTTGGTGACCTAAACATGGCCACCGAGATGGACATTAGCCATGTTGAAGTACATGGCTTTGAAATCAGGCACAAGTCAAGGGTGCACATGGGTCAACAACAGACCAATTCGGTTGGCTGAAAGCCCCAATAGGTAAGTATATTGTATACAATTTTAGGAAAATCAAAATGTCTTGGCTACCACAAGACCTAAAAACTTCCTTGTCAAAGTCAAATTGTGGACCGCTGTCCCTGAGTCTCTGAGAAAGTGTACCTCATTTCTTTAATTTCAGAAAAAGCTGAAGACATGGTTATTTTAAACAGCGGCTATGTCACCTTAGCTTATTGACGCACGTATTAATAACGCTCATATACTTAATAACGGTCATATACTTAATGCCAGTTGACTGAATTGTTTGTAATGCATTCATTAATACTGCAAACGCTCAACAAAGCTACAAATAACGTAAATCGTGCGCAATGTCAATATCATCATTCCTTTGTTAATGCGATGGGTGGATTGATGGGGAGAGGGTGGGTGGATGGATGAAGGGTGTATGGTAGGACTGGTGAAAGGCTGGCTGGATGGATGAAAGGGTGGGTGGATGACGGATGGCTTGCTGGCTGAATGAAAGGGTGGCTGGATGCATGGACGGATGAAAGGGTGGGTGCGTGAAGGATTGGTGGATGGCTAGATGAAATGGTGCATGGATGAATGGATGTTTCAAAGGGTGGATGGGTGAAGGATGGCTGGATGGGTATGTGGATGGATCAAAGGGTGGGTGGATGGATGAATGGGTGGATAGTTCGCAAACAAATACTTAATAATTGCTTCATGTAAGTCTGTACAGGGTGGATGGATGGAATTGCAGGCATAATCATTTCAGGGCCTTTTGTAGACGGGAGGAGCGAGCTGCAATAAATGTATTCACAAATACCTCTGTCGTTCCATTACGTACATGAACTAGGTTTAAAAAAAAAAACTAGCCATGTTTAAAGAATCAGGTCGTAAATCATGTACAGTCAGTGCCAGTTTGCGTTCCCATAGAAAACACTGTGCCTCAAAAATGTAATTGCAAGTGAAAGAAACGTACACAGCAGAAAAGAAAAATGCACGTTAGAAATCGGATTTTAAAGCTGATCACATTTTATGCACAGCGAACCAGACTATCCCGAACACTAATGGTATTTACATAGCGCTTCGTACCGCTTTGGGTGGCGTACAGGTGCCTTATCGAACGGGTAGCAAGCGCAATCTGCGAAATGCGTGGCTGACGAAATATGCACCGATATAAATTGCACTTTAGGGAACAGATTTTAACGCCAATCACAATTCATGCACAGCGGGCCAGACTATCCCCAACAGTAATGATATTTACATAGCGCTTCATAACGCTTTGGGTGGCATCCAGGTGCCTTATAGGACGGGCAGCAAGCACACTCTGGGAAATGCGTGGCTGGCTAAATACGGACCAATATGGGATATGTATTCTTGTCTTTTTTACAACAATTTCATTTCAGTAGGATAAAAGAGCAGTTCACACATGAAACAGAGGGGTACAAAAAACAGAACGCGTTGTCGGGGCGTGCGATTTCGTGGTCTGCGAAGTTAAGTACTGCCCAATAGCAATCAACGTATTGGCGTTGCAACAACTGCATCTCCCTCCCTCTGTGTCACTCCATCCCTCACTCCCTCCCTATGTGTCACTCCATCCCTGTGTGTCACCCCCTCCCTCTGTGTCACCCCCTCCTTCTGTGTCACACCCTCCCTCGGTGTCACCCCCTCCTTCT
The DNA here is from genome assembly GCF_964261635.1 of Lissotriton helveticus. Lineage (NCBI taxonomy): Eukaryota > Metazoa > Chordata > Amphibia > Caudata > Salamandridae > Lissotriton > Lissotriton helveticus. The sequence goes on from NC_136073.1 coordinate 705,637,989, forward strand.
GTGTCAGTCCCTCCCGCTGTGTCACTCCCTCCCTCTGTGTCACTCCTCCCTCGATGTCACTCCTTTCCTCTGTGTCACCCCCTCCTTCTGTGTCACTCCCTCCCTCCCTCTGTGTCACCCCCTCCGTCTGTGTCACTCCCTCCCTCTGTGTCACCCGCTCCTTCTCTGTGTCACCCCCTCCTTCTCTGTCACCCCCTCCTTCTGTGTCACTCCCTCCCTCTGTGTCACCCCCTCCTTCTATGTCACCCCCTCCTTCTGTGTCACTCCCTCCCTCTGTGTCACCCCTCCCTGTGTCACCCCCTCCTTCTGTGTCACTCCCCCCTCTGTGTCACTCCCTCCCTCTGTGTCACTCCCTCCCTCTGTGTCACCCCTCCCTCTGTGTCAACCCCTCCTTCTGTGTCACTACCTCCCTCTGTGTCACCCCTCCCTCTGTGTCACTCACTCCTTCTGTGTCACTCCCTCCCTCTGTGTCACTCCCTCCCTCTGTGTCACCCCTCCCTCTGTGTCACCCCCTCCTTCTGTGTTACTACCTCCCTCTGTGTCACCCCTCCCTCTGTGTCACCCCCTTCTTCTGTGTCACTCACTCCTTCTGTGTCACTCCCCCCTCTGTGTCACTCCTTCCCTCTGTGTCACCCCCTCCTTCTGTGTCACTCACTCCTTCTGTGTCACCCCGGGTGGTTAAATATTAGAGAAAATTCTAGTTACCTGGAGCCCGGCTAAATAACTGCCCTGTCTTAAAAAGCTAGGACTGACCCAAGGTGTCACTCTGGATGCCTCCAGGCACATGTTTAGAAAATAAACTGCTGCAGGAGAGCCTGGTGGGCAGTGTGCTGGCTCACTGTCCCTGCTGAGATGAAAAGCAGGCATCCGCCCTGGTCATCGTTCTTGGCTCATCTCCTCTGAGAAGTCTGAGAGGTGCCAGAATAAAGTCTACTTATGAGAGCAAAAACGAAGCCCCAATCTATGCGCCACACAGGCGATGAATCACCACGGCGGTTTGCTTTTGTTAATTTATGTTTCGCTTCGGTGCTACCATGAGGACGGCCTCAGTTGGACACCAAACTGCCCTCCCGGCCACTTCATGCCAGCGAGCGCCCACTGCCCCAGCAACATGGACTAGCGGTCCCGGAGCCCCGCCAGGGAGTCCCAGCGGAGGCCCAGAGAGCCCCCATCCAAAGAGGGCCGGGCCGCCGAGCCTCGGCCGGGCCTCCAGTAAAGAGGCCCGGTTCCCGTAGTTCCAGAACACAAGTAACACTAAAGGCGCGCATGGCCAATCACTGAATGGCTTCATATGCTGAAGTCACAGTGATTGGCCAGCAGGATATAGTGCTGAGCGGCCTGCCTGAGCCACCCACGCGCGGCATCCAATGATGGATTGCCTGTCCTTGGCGCACTGGACCAGCCAATCCTGGCGCTGTATAAGCGCCAGGATTGGCTAGGGGGGCACACACAGCACTCGCCCTCTCGCCTTCTAAACGACGGGGCCGGCTAAAGCCGCACCCCCTGGCCCCATCGTTCGGTCTCAGCGTCTGCATGACGCTGACGCGCATGCTCGGGCAAGTTTCTGCCCATAATGCGCAACTCCGACTCGGAAACTCGGAAACTCGTTTGTTTACGTCGTTTAAATGCCAGCCAGCCAACCCAGCCCCACCCCCTGCGCACTCCCTATTCCAGCGGGTGTGTCCCGGCCGGAACTCCCGCTGGAAGCGCTTATATTAATATTTATTTAGGAGCTCGTTGTGCCGCAGCAGGTGCGTCCACAGGCCTGGTGGGGCTACGCCCCTACGCCCCAATGGACGCACCGCTGCTGTCTACAGGGGGTATAGGGAGACAGAAGCGGGAACCTCAGCAATGCCTTTAAGCATTTGGAATGCAGTAGGTCTTGCATTTGTGAGAGTTTAAGCTATTGGCATTGTAAATGACAATGCCTTTTATTTATGTTTTAAGAACCAAAACATAAATAAAAGGCATTGTCATTTTCCATGCCAATAGCTCAAACTTGCGTAAATGCGAGACCTGTTGCATTGCAGATGCTTGTTTACATATCGGGCAGGCAACCTGTTTCTAAGCAATCCTATTCTGTAGGTTACGGAGCTGAGTGCATGAAGGTCAGTGATTTGGCAATGATCGCACAATATTAAGTGGAGAGACTACAATTAGAACACTGAGGTTTCCAGATTCTATATAGGACAATTTATTCTTGGGGCAAGATCTTCTTCGAATTTCTCATTGCTCAAAAGGGTGTAATTTCTGATATTTATATGCTTCCCTCATCTTTGTTGCTTGATTTTGCGTGCAAGAAAGTGTCACTCATTGTCATTGAAATGTCACTCATTAGTCTGAAATTATGAAAATGTCACACATAGGAATCTGAAACCTTGGCAGCTATGCAAGCGGCAGTAGGAGGCGCTGCGCTGACTATCAAATATCAGGGACAGCAAGGCGGGAATCTCTTTATTGATACAATGAATCAGCAAATGAAGCCTGCAAACCTGCGAGAGCAGGGCATGCTCGCCAGGGCACGCTGCCAGCCACATCAGCAGCAATAGTTTAGCATAGTAATTATGCAGGCAGGCATTTAGTAGGCAGCCCTAACGGCTTTGACAGCAGAGACGCTATGCCTGTAATGCGCGACAATGCACTTCAGTGCGGTGATGCGGATCACCACACTGAAATGCGTTAGTCTCACGCCTGATGCGTGGTACTTGGCAGGACTGTGGGATTGTCATGCGCAGGGTAAGATACACGTGAGGCGTTCGGAGCACTGAGACTGTGAGGCCACAATTAAAATTGCTAGCCACGGTATTCTGCCGCCCACATATGCATGCTGCACCGAACCTGCAGGTGACTATGAAGTACGTGGTTGCATATTGTCTTCTTTGTAGCACTTCACCCGGGCGACTTTTTGTGTAGTAATTAAACAGATTATTACACTGATCCCCCCTTCGACGTGTGTGTCCCTATTGTGTGCAGGGAGCTGTGCTGGATCCATTGACAGCATCACAGCCTGCCCCTGACTGTCCTCCTTCCCGACCTCCCCTCTTTTCCCGCCCCGCCTTTTGTACTCTCTGTGTCAGCAAAAAATCAGGCCTTTGGAATGTGGCGTCAAGAAACAAGCATTAGAAATACAATCGGGCTCGGATTTATTTGAGTTTGAGCTAGTGGCATTGTAAATGCCAATGTATTGTTGCTATGTGTTATGGAGTGTGTTCATGTGGTGTGTACTGCCAGTGATCTCCTTGTGAGTGTGAGAATATTGCACCGTTACTGCCTGTGATGTCCTTCTTGTGAGTGTGAGAAGCTTGCACCTCTGCTGCCTGTGGTCTCCTTGTGAGTGTAAGAAGCTTGCACTGCTGCTGCCTGTGATGTCGTTCTTGTGAGTGGGAGAAGATTGCACCTCAGCTGCCTGTGGTCTCCTTGTGAGTGTAAGAAGCTTGCACAGCTGCTGCCTGTGATGTCCTACTCACTACTCTACTCACTACTCTACTCACTACTCTACTCACTACTCTGCACTCACTACTCACTACTCTACTCACTACTCTACTCACTACTCTGCACTCACTACGCACTACTCTACTCACTACTCACTACTCTACTCACTACTCTAACTCACTACTCACTACTCTACTCACTACTCTACTCACTACTCACTACTCTGCACTCACTACTCTACTCACTACTCACTACTCTACTCACTACTCTACTCACTACTCACTACTCTACTCACTACTCACTACTCTGCACACTCACTCTGCACTCACTACTCACTACTCTGCACACTCACTCTGCACTCACTACTCACTACTCTGCACTCACTACTCACTACTCTACTCACTACTCTGCACTCACTACTCACTACTCTACTCACTACTCTACTCACTACTCACTACTCTACTCACTCCTCTACTCACTACTCACTACTCACTACTCACTACTCTACTCACTACTCTGCACTCACTACTCACTACTCACTACTCTGCACTCACTACTCACTACTCTACTCACTACTCTACTCACTACTCACTACTCTGCACTCACTACTCACTAATCTGCACTCACTACTCTACTCACTACTCTACTCACTACTCACTACTCTGCACTCACTACTCACTACTCTACTCACTACTCTACTCACTACTCTACTCACTACTCTACTCACTACTCACTACCCTACTCACTACTCTACTCACTACTCTACTCACTACTCTACTCACTACTCACTACTCTACTCACTACACTACTCTTCTCACTACTCACTACTCACTACTCACTACTCTGCACTCACTACTCACTACTCACTACTCTGCACTCACTACTCACTACTCTACTCACTACTCTACTCACTACTCACTACTCTGCACTCACTACTCACTACTCTACTCACTACTCTACTCACTACTCACTACTCTACTCACTACTCGCTACTCTACTCACTACTCTGCACTCACTACTCACTACTCTACTCACTACTCTACTCACTACTCTACTCATTACTCACTACTCACTACTCTACTCACTACTCACTACTCTTCTCACTACTATGCACTCACTACTCACTACTCTACTCACTACTCTACTCACTACTCACTACTCTACTCACTACTCTGTACTCACTACTCACTACTCTACTCACTACTCACTACTCACTACTCACTACTCTGCACTCACTACTCACTACTCTACTCACTACTCTACTCACTACTCACTACTCACTACTCTACTCACTACTCTGCACTCACTACTCACTACTCACTACTCTACTCACTACTCTACTCACTACTCTGCACTCACTACTCACTACTCACTACTCTGCACTCACTACTCACTACTCTACTCACTACTCTACTCACTACTCACTACTCACTACTCTACTCACTACTCTGCACTCACTACTCACTACTCACTACTCTACTCACTACTCTACTCACTACTCTGCACTCACTACTCACTACTCTACTCACTACTCTACTCATTACTCACTACTCTACTCACTACTCTGCACTCACTACTCACTACTCTACTCACTACTCTACTCACTACTCACTACTCACTACTCTGCACTGACTACTCACTACTCTACTCACTACTCTACTCACTACTCACTACTCTACTCACTACTTTGCACTCACTACTCACTACTCTGCACTCACTACTCACTACTCTACTCACTACTCTACTCACTACTCTACTCACTACTCACTACTCTGCACTCACTACTCTACTCACTACTCTACACTCACTACTCACTACTCTGCACTCACTACTCACTACTCACTACTCTGCACTCACTACTCTGCACTCTCTACTCACTACTCTACTCACTACTCACTACTCACTACTCACTACTCACTACTCTACTCACTACTCACTACTCTGCACTCACTACTCTACTCACTACTCACTACTCTGCACTCACTACTCACTACTCTGCACTCACTACTCACTACTCTACTCACTACTCACTACTCACTACTCACTACTCACAGTACTGGTCGTACTGGTGGTGGTGGTGGTACTGGTAGTGGCAGTACTGGTGGTGGTGGTGGTACTGCTAGTACTGGTAGTGGTAGTACTGGTAGTGGTAGTACTGGTGGTGGTGGTACTGGTAGTACTGGTGGTGGTGGTAGTACTGGTGGCTGTAGTAGTGGTATTACTGGTGGCTGTAGTAGTGGTAGTACTGGTGGTGGTAGTACTGGTAGTATTGATGGTGGTAGTACTGGTATTACTGGTGGTAGTGGTGGTACTGGTAGTGGTAGTACTGGTGGTGGTGGTAGTGGTAGTACTGGTGGCTGAAGTAGTGGTAGTACTGGTGGCTGTAGTAGTGGTAGTACTGGTGGTGGTAGAACTGGTAGTACTGATGGTGGTAGTACTGGAAGTACTGGTGGTGGTGGTGGTACTGGTAGTGGTAGTACTGGTGGTGGTGTTACTGGTAGTACTGGTGGTGGTGGTGGTACTGGTAGTGGTAGTAGTGGTAGTACTGGAGGTGGTGGTACTGGTAGTGGTAGTACTGGTGGTGGTAGTACTGGTGGTGGTAGTACTGGTAGTGGTGGTACTGGTAGTGGTAGTACTGGTGGTGGTGGTACTGGTAGTGGTAGTACTGGTGGTGGTACCGGTAGTGGTAGTGCTAGTGGTGGTGGTACTGCTGCCGGTAGTACTGGTAGTGGTAGTACTGGTGGTCGTGGTACTGTTAGTACTGGTGGTGGTGGTAGTTGTAGTACTGGTGGCTGTAGAACTGGTAGTACTGGTGGTGTTGGTGGTACTGGTAGTGGTAGTACTGGTGGTGGTGGTGGTACTGGTGGTGGTGGTAGTACTGGTAGTACTGGTGTTGGTGGTACTGGTAGTGGTAGTACTGGTGGTGGTGGTGGTACTGGTGGTGGTGGTGGTACTGGTAGTACTGGTGGTGGTAGTACTGGTGGTGGTGGTACTGGTGGTGGTGGTAGTGGTAATGGTAATGGTAGTACTGGTAGTGGTAGTACTGGTAGTGGTAGTACTGGTGGTGGTGGTACTGGTAGTACTGGTGGTGGTGTTAGTGGTAGTACTGGTGGTCGTGGTACTGTTAGTACTGGTGGTGGTGGTAGTGGTAGTACTGGGGGCTGTAGTAATGGTAGTACTGCTGGTGGTGGTGCATGTATCAATGAGTCTAATTTTTCCTAATGAAATAGCCATTGGCATTACGTGAGACACACAAGACATTTGTGAATTCCCATTGTAACCGCGGGAAGGCTCTGTTTTCCCTGATTATTGCGTATTCACGTTTTTTCCAAAAACTTTACAAGAATGATGACTGCATGTTAACTCTGCGAGTCAGGCTCGACAGCACGTGTCACGAAGGTCACTTTTAACCCTCATCATTTATTCAACCAGTAGTCTGCATGTCAGCACTTATTAAAATTCGGAAAACAAAGCTTACAGACCCAGAATCCAAATGTTTTATAATAAAACGGCTTTAAACCCCGTTTTTTAAACCACAGACAAAAATAGTGCAGCGCAGCGTGCGAGGAAAAGAAGGAAATGGCGCCCTTTGGAAATGAGAGTATTCAGGAAACACAAGAACTACAGTGTGGACGAGCATGTATGAGTCATCTTTTGTGAGCCTCGCCTGCTGCCTCTCCTCTCGTCATTTTACATTGAACGCGCTCACCGCTCAGACCATCTGGATTGCATTACACGGGCACTCTGACAGCTCCTAATTAAGATTAATAGTCTGCCGTGCGCGTAACCGCACAGAATATGCCAAAATGGCCGCCTAACATTACATATGCCCTATGGCATCAAGACTACTACAAAAACAGCACCGCGCCGACCAATCACCGTTCAGATAATTAAAAAAATCTCGCGCACTAAGGAATGTTTCTTTCCCGAGCCCTAAAGAAACTTTTTTTTTTTATTTAACAATAGGAGCTCGGAGCTCCGCCCCACTTCGTGGTGACGTAGGCCGAGCCCTACAAAAGTATCCCCAGGACCGAAACCAACTCACTTTCACTCCCTCACACACGCCTTTCACCAGCACCTGAATGCGCATTGTGGCCTAATCTGATGCATCTACACTTCTGGGCTGCCCTTTGTGCCATTCTCCCTGCCATTCCCCAGTGGATGTAATTAGCCCCTGTCGAAGAGAAGAGCACACAAGCACCCACCTGGATGCTCTTTTGCAACAGAGGCCATTCACTCTTACACTTGGCTTGTAGTGTGGTTTAAACTTTATTTAGCGCCTCGCCACGGGTTGGTTGTAAGCACTAATGTTCTCCTTAGTATCTCTTAATTTCTCTGCGGTGGGGGCAGCTTTAGTTCAGGTCCCCGGAGCGGTCCTGCTGCATTTGCTGTGAGACTCGAGCCATAACACTGTTACCTTACCGCGCAATATTAGGAATGTATTGCAAGCCTGCATGCAGCCTGAAAAGGGCATTGGATTGATTGATGTTTTTTTTAAATGGGTCCAGTGACTCCGGTCCTGCTAGGGCGGGACAGGGTGGGGCGGGATTCCTAAGGCGATTGTGATGAACCACTGCTTTTCCTTCTTTTTTTATTTTAACTCGGTGGATATAGTGCATTTGAGGATGTTAGCTGTTTTTGACCTGCAGAAAACCTTTTTTTAATTATTTACATTGTGATTTCCAAAAAGGCATGACATTTACTCCAAGATAAGGATCAGTCTAAGGAACATTAAGGTAGTGAAGTACTTAAAAGAATGCTTATTATTATCTTACTTCAATAGCCAATATGAGAGGCATGATTTAAGCCTAACACAATGAAATAGCAGGGAGTTCCAAAATTCCAGTTCAATGAAGATCGAAAATAAACATACTCACATTTTAATAGCTATTAAGTTTTCATATTTTGTACTTTCAAAGACACAAAAGTGGTATTTTATTTTATAGGTGCTGTTGAAGCCTTGCATCTCACAAGTTAGGAACGGGGTCACTTAACTGCGTATTACCCAAAATGCACTGAGTTGCAGAATGGAAGCCCAACTTATATTTAACAGATCATCAGTTACTTACAGTTGTATAATTATGCAAATGCTTCCATGGTCAACCTGTAGGCCAAGCTCTTCTCTTGGGTGCAAATTGTCACTGTACTGAGTAAGATCAAGGCTGGCTTTAGGGATGTCCAGCTGGTGCCACCACATCAGGCGCCGAACTCAAGGGGGAGGACTGTGTTTTTAAATATCTTATGGTTCTAAAGGCACCTGTTTCAGAGTTTTTGTGTTCAGCAATTTTCAGGCAACAATAAAGATGTCAAGATAACTCTGGTGATTAATGTACCTACTGGAGAGATACTGCAGTTTTGTCTAGTGGCACTTTTGACTTATCATTAAATAGTGCATCGGCAGCTGCTGCCCATCTTTACTGGTGGAAGGGCCATGCTCCCCCACTTTTTTTTTTTTTACAGGAAGATTTTCTGTCTGGCTGAGCAAAGGTCAGCCTGAAAGACGCTCTTCCTGTTCAGGTAAGCTAGCCAGGAGTTAAACATGCGCTAAATGCCCAGGCACCTGGCTGCCTGAGCTGAACTTTGCCAGGCTGAAGATGTCACAGCTCCTGTCGGCATGACCTTTTCAGCCTGGCAAAGCACCTCAATGCTCTACCCTCATAATGAGGGGGCGCTTCATTGGTAGCCTCAGACCTGGGTGCTTTAGTTTGAAGCCCTAAAGTGCCCAGGGTCGGTTGTCTATCGCTGCACTTCGTCACAGAGTAGGGTGGGGTTAGCAACTCTCACTAGCTCCATCCTAATCCATTTACATGCTGCAAAGCATGTGTACTATGTAGATCATTGAATTGCATATTATTAAGTTAGCTCCATGGGTTACTGCTTCCTTCGGAGACATCCTTGTGTTACTTGCAGATTTTGAACTAAAATCCTAATATAGCACCGTGAGCTATGTACTATCATCATATAGCTGAACAAAGCAAACACAAGTATATGATGGATGGAGAGCTTAAACGTTTCAGACACTCACCCCAGTCACAGATCTTCTTGGTTGAATCCATCATTGTTTTTTAACTCACTTCCCCACCCCAGTTCAGACCCAGCCATATGCAAATCAGTCTGACCCTGTTCTACATGGGAACATTCGAGCCAGAACTGCCAAGCCAGGTCTTCCCTGTACCAGACACAAGCATCTTGGGCGCAGTTTTGGAGTAACACCCCTCATCAGCCAGGCTAGCTTGAATCCAGTGACAAAGTGGGCACAGGCTCAAGACTGATTTGCATATGGCTGGGTTCAAAATGGAATGGCACAGGGAGCAAAAAAACAATGGATTTAGGCCCAGATCTCTGTACCGGGGTGAATGTATAACATTGTTCTGCATTCTGTCCATCAATTGTTCTTTTTGCATTTATCAAATCGCTGAAGGCATACTGCAACCTAGAAGTTAGAAAAGTATGTTGTTCGTTACGCTAATGTTGCTAAAAATGAGTTTAGATAGCAAGAAATCTGTTTTAGTAAAGCCATACCTAACCCCTGTGTTAAGTTGTAAATCCTGAGTTCGTCCTTCTCCAGGCCAAGCACTCCCAAAATGTACTGCCTACCAGTATGGGTGGCATGTGGCTCCTCACCTTGTAGTCTTCTTTGTCATTTTTAACACTCCCTATACATTGATTTACACACTTGTATGATTGTCGCTGTATGATGTATGTGTGGAGAAATGTTCTCTGATATCCTACAGTGGTATGAGTAGTGCTATAAAATAAAGGAAATATTTGTTTTTGATGGGCTATAGAGAGTTGAACTTCTGAGGAGGACCAGACTGGCTTACCCAGCACCAGGTGTTTCGGTGGGATGGCAGGGTAGGAGCCAGATTCACTGAACATGGGCGGCAGTTTTGTTGCTGAGGACATGCCGGCCATGTTGCAGCGCTTCTACATAAACAATGCAAAAACAAATGGTTTTAAAGTAAGTAATAGGCACCCTTTAAAACCACTTGCTTTTGCATTATTTATAAGCGCTGCAAGTACAAATGTGGCCGGCAGGTCCCTAGCAACAAAAATGGCCCCCATGGCAGTAAAAAAGGACACCACGCTGCCAGCCCCCGAAATGCCCAGTAGGCAATGTGGGAGGAAGGTATTCATTGAATCTGTGGAGAGGGAGGACATTGGGGGGTCGCCAACAAAGATTGTCAAACAGGATGCCAACAGCACTAAATCCAGCCCTGCATATTATGTATTGGTTATGGGTGCCACAAGGTTATATTTGTATCATATATGAATTTTATTGGGTACAATAAAAGCAGATACTCTAATTTAGGCCCATGTACATGTCTTACTTGGATAGTGATATATTTTTGAGGGTGCCTTTTCACTCAATGTAGAGATTTCTAACCTTGACTTTCCTTCTCTTAGAATTCAGTAAATTTTTCTAATGGGGTGAGAAATCCTTCTCCTCTGATCATACTCTGAGGGCGCAGCCCACTAGTCAAACCTATACACTAGGCTTTTTGTTCTATTATGAATTAATATTTTGCCATCCTCAGTTTCCCTTTTTCTTTCTTTCCTTTATCAGCACAGGGTCGCTAGTCCAAGTGGCTGACTCGTGCTAAATTGAATATAGTGGTTAGGTTTTCTGCAATGCCTTCACAGGTATCACCACTTTGAATTCTGGGATATGAAATCTCACTGTTCACAATACAGGTGCAACTTCAGCACTTACACTCGCTAAAAAGGCAAAACTTGTTGAAGGTGTCAAGCATTACACAGGCAGCTAAGTTTAGATTCGTACATTTATGTGCAACTATTTGTCAATAGTACTGAGTGTGCCCTCTGCCTACACTGAAAAAGATAAAAAGCCCCCCTTTCAAAGAGGAACAGCTCATGAAGAGTTGCCCACAGTGGCATAACGAAAGCTCCCGTGATGGGCGGGGGACAAGATTAAGAGGCCCCCTTTGGCCCTGGCAGGTACCTGACCTGAGAGATCTGGACTGGGTCTAGAGCATGGGGGGCCCCCTGCATGTACTTTGCAGGGAGGCCCCCTCAAGTTTCGTTATGCCACTGCTAGTGGAGTAGTATATTTGATCACCTGCACTTGTAATTTACATTACATTGGAATGACCACACGCAAAATCAGTACGAGAATAGTGGAACATAGGAGTACCATCAGGTGCAAAAGGGCCACTACACGAATGACGAACCATTTCATTGAGATGAATCACACTCCCAATGATATGAAATGGGTAGTGTTAGAAACTGTCAAAACCAAGGAAAATCAAGAAAAGATACTTCACGAACGTGAACAAAGATGGGTGTTCAAACTACGCACGGATTCCCAAGGTCTCAACGATGATATCCCTTGGGGTGCGTTTATGTAATAGATACTCTCCAGGCACAAAAGAAAACTTTAACACAGACCTGAAAAGTCATGACAAAATCGGAGAAATACCTGCCCTATTTAGAATGCTGATCAAGAATATAGACTGTACAATTACAATTGTTTTTCTATCTCGATCACAATTGTTTTTCTATCTCGATCACTTTGGTAATAATTTTCTTTTTGTCCCTATTTTGGTGAGCCATAGGGGGACTCTTACTGACTTACAACCATGGTATCAACTGCACGACTGTAGTCTCCTTACCCCACGATAATAATTTCAATGTTGTTTTTTTCGCAATAAATAGCTACAAGGGGACCCTCACTGCCTTGAATATTAACCACCACCATATCAGTTGACAAATGATTCCTAAGCAAACTAACCACCTTCCGCATGGTGTCTACATGATATTATTAATTTTACAGATTTTTACCGTAGAATTAAGTGACCAGAGATCGGATAAAAATATAGGGACCCCATGAGACCCATCGTTTGCCTTTTTAATCGCTAACTGTTAATATTCTTTTACAAACTCCTCGAATAATCACAGGCTTTTTCAATACTTTATTAAACCCTCTAATTGCATACTTCCAAGATGGCCGCCGCAACGGCACAGTCTAGCGGTCAGAGGAGGTTCCCGGAAGTCGTAGAGGATTAAAAACACCACACGAGCAGCAGACGGGTAAGATGCGGTCCCGGGGAGGTGTCCGAGTAGGTACTTTCGAGCGATTTCACCAGCCAGGAAGTAAGTACACTGTTGGCGCCGATTACGGACGAAGCAGGTCCTTTATATGGCTAAACTAAAACGAGTTCGAACTTTATAACCATTTGACTATCGATCTAACCGGTAACACATCTGTGCATCATTTTACAGCAGTGAGTCCCATAAGTGAAATTGACCCCCCAGCGAGACCATGAAGTGTCATTTCGCACTTTACTAAGTAAATATTGGAAACCCTTTTCCATTTCGTATTTTTTGTGTACTTAATATATGTTATGTGTGTCTAACGTCTAGGTCACATTAAGTCCTGTCTTGTTTCTGTGTGTGAATTCACGAACATGCAGCACAAACTATATGGACAGAGATTGGCAAGCCTGCACGCGCCAATATGGTGCAACCATCAATCTAAGCACGGAATGCAAGCGGCATGAGAATACACTATGTGTCCCTTCCACTAGGGAAGGTATGTTACTAATGATATGCTTTATGTTTTCAGCACCATCTACTTAAGACAAACGTATCTATTTCCAATATGAATGCATGCTAAGATTATTATTTGTATTGCTGTATATTCACTGCTCCCATATCTTGGGACATAGGAGTGGCATATGCAGGGCTGGTCCCTGCATGGTCCCGAAGAAATGCTAGGGGTAGCATGAAACATGTCGGCCAAAATCGCTCACTGAATCAACCGCATTATTGGTTGACCCACAGTGACACTAACCCCACTTTTAACATACCTGCATAGGAGCTAAATAAATTGGATAGGCCCACTAAGCACGGTACTTTTAACTCACTCACACCCACTCCACCACTATATTTCTTTGCACCACACATAGTCTTTCACTCTTAAGTGCTCCTGCGAAGTTCGTGAGTCGCAGCACGCCCCTTTTCGTAGAGAACTGGGATGGCCCCAATGATGAAGCATGTCACCGTGGGGCAACCCCAGTGAGTGAGGGGACACTAGAAAGAAAATTTTCTTTCTCGAAGGGTACACTGATCCAGTAAGTCACGTACCTACACTAGAGCTAGGTCCAAGGATCCTACATGTGGGATCCCCACTCTTGTACTGAACCCTTAAGGAGGTCGACCTAGTCTCTCTAATCCTCCTTCTCCTTCTGTTTCTCATACTATATCCTATTAAAACACAGAGTACAAAGTCAAGCAGTAAGCTCTGTAACAGGCACAGCACAGGGATTATTAATGCTCAAAAATTAATATAATAGTATTAAATAACCTTGTTGAGACTTCTGATAGTCTTGCTCTGGCAGAGCGATCTAAGGAGTACTGTCGGGGCCAGGGTTATGAGAGGCCGCAGGCACCAAATATTCTCTGGCAGCTGTGTCCGGTCCAAACTCACACAACAAGATCATAACAGGCTGCAGGCACCAACCACAGTCTGTCCAGAAGCCCATGAGGCGGTACTCACTCGAGAGACAGCAGGTACGCACCAATTACTGCCTGTGGTACCGGCAAGGTGACTCCAGCCAGAATTTAACTTAAAGAAAATGTGATAACTGGCGTCCACTCCCGCTCCCCGTGTGGCCTGCACCATTTATAGTTTGCATCCTGGCCGGCATTACTGGGCAAAATAAACATGGACACATTGTTGCAATGACTTTTCATGACTCTTTATCATGTGAATGCAATGCTGAATGAAGCCAGCGAGCGCAGCTGAGGCAGCCCCCAGTTCCTGCAGCAGTCAAATTCGGTGAGAGCAGCGAAATGGGCTGTGCGCTGCTTTGGTCAGTTATAGTGCTTTGGCTTGACAGCTTCAGGAGCCGTTATAAAAGTGTGACTACGCATATTAGTGCGGTGATGCGGACCACCACACTATAATGCGTTAGTCCAACGCCTGATGCGTGGTACTTTGCAGGGCTGAGTCAGTCTCTGTGCCTCCCTTAGTATCAATTGCATCCGTAAACAAATCTATGTCTGCAATGCAGACAGAATGTATGAATATTGATGTGGTGCATGATAGTTTATACAACATTGTATTTCATAGGCATAGCAATGCTATATAATAGAGCAAAAAGATGACTACTCCGCAGCTACCCACATCTCACCAAACATACTGCAACCCACAAAACAGCAAATGGTTTGTATTGTCCCTACACATCACACCATGGATGTGTTCCTCACATAAACATATTGTCAACCAATATGTCAGCACAAGAAAGACATAAATCCACCCATAGGCACTATTTTTACAATGACAATGCAGCCATCTGATGATATCAAGCCTGTCAGGTGGGATGAGAGGAGAAAGGTAAGTGAGGCTCAAGCTGTGTTCACCTGCAATGTACAAATTACTAAACAGTGTATCGCAGACAATAGGCCAGTTGCGTGCGGGGCCAAAACTCAAACATTCATCCCTTTGTGCATTGCATTGCAAACGTAGTTTTGCTCGTAAGTCACACATCGGTGCCAATGCGCTGAAAAAGGCATTGCGGTTAATGCGTCGTGTGTCAAGCATGCCTTGTTTCAACTCTGCAGGGCTTAGATTGTTTCCTTCTTAATGTTAGGTCACTGCCTAAACATACGACAGAACTCTGCAAGCCTTCTGGAGGTAGGTTTCCTTACTGAAACCTGTTGACCCCAGCCTCCTCATCAGCTAAAACAACGGCCCTCCCACTAAATGACTCCATGTTTAGATTGGATAGGGAGCTCAGGATAGGGGGAGGTATTAATAATATTTTCAAAAACACGATTAAAATGTCTATTATAGATGCTGACACGGTTGATTGGGCAGAGATTTGCATATTCAAACTGGAACTTTTTCCCAAGGATCACTGGAGATGTGCCTTAGTATATCGATCACAGGGCCTAAAATGGAGTTTATTCAGCACCTAATTGAATACATGGCTCCTCATGTCCTGTCAGCAAAACTGTTTTTTTTATCAGGTGATTTTAATTGCTACCCGGAAGACCCAGACAACGAGGAGGCAAGCCTGTTTATTGCTGACATGGCCTCTCTCGGACTGCATCAAAGAGTAAACGGGTCCACGCAGGTCACAGGGCATATATTAGATCTAGTTTTCACCATCTCTATTCCTCTGGTTTGTGAGCATCAACAATTTTTACTTTGGACGGACCACTCTTTGATCAATTTTAGGATTCCTACGACAACAGAAATGCATAAATCATCTAAAGTAGGTAAAAACCTAAGTAGACATTGGCGCAAAATCATTCCTGAGTCCTTTGCTTTAGCATTTAATCATCCCATCACAGCAAGTACCCCAGATGTGGATCAAGCTCTTTCTAAATATCATAATGTTCTAAATTGTGCCTCTGATAAGATTATCCTTCTTCAAAGGGATCATATTCCTTCACATGGTGCCCAAGCCCTTTGGCCTACGTTGGCTCTTAGAATGGAGAAATCATCTTGTAAAAAATTAGAAAGACAGTGGAGGTGCTCTAATAATACTTGTGACAGAGAGCTGTATAGAGCAGCACGTACATGCTACCACCGCAAATGCTGCTCGGAAACTATACATCTCGGAAACTATACATCTCGGATCAAATTTCACAGGCAAAAAACTCATTCAAATGTTATTTAGAGTTCAAAATTATTCTGTAAACCCTAGAAAATGTACTCTAGTCACCCAGCCATCTCAGCCTCTTTGAGATTCTCTGGCTAATCACTGTGAAGAAAAACTAAACAAAATCTATCAGAAATTCCCCTACTATCTGGAGGTGACTTTTCCTTGCCTCCCCTCGCCCATGGGGTATCAAACTTGGAAAAGTTCAAGAAGCTTCCCGTGGATGAAATTCAGGTAACACTTGCTTCAGACAAATCCGGATCTCCTTTAGATATTTGTCCCGCCAATATCTCCGTTGTTATTCAATCTTTTGGTTAACACTGGAAAAATCCCTACCATATGGAAGGCTGCCTAGGTTAGGCCAATCCAAAAAAAGGCTAGTTTAACACATTTGAATCTCTCTAATTATTTCCCAATCTCATTGCTTCATTAATTAGGTGAGCTCTTGGAAGGATTAATTAACAAACAACTTTTAGAGTAACTTGAGGTTACCTACATCCTAGACCCATCACAGCGGGTTTCAGACCGTCTTGCAGCACTGAGAAAGCCTTGGTAGTGGTCACAGACCATATCAGAGGTTCTCTAGATGGCAATATACCATCTATGCTAGTATTGCTCGACTTGTCCGCCATGTTCCATGCAGTGTCCCATCCCAAATTACTCTATAGGTTACAATAGATTGGCATTCATGGCACAGAGCTAAATTGGCTTGGCAGTTTGCTGTCCAACAGAACCCAAACCCTTATTTGATGCTCTTTTAAATCTCGCACGATGTCGCTGGACAAGGGGGTGCCCCAGGGCTCTTGTCTTGACCCTCTGCTCTTCAACATATATTTTGCACCACTCACCAAGATTGTAAGAGCCTTTGGCTTTGAGATCATAATATATGCAGACTATACACAGCTTGTAATTTACTTTGAGAAAGATTTAGCCAAAACTAAACAAAGCTTTTTAGACAGATGACATCAATTGGCACATGGATTACAGAAAAAATTCTCAAGTTGAATGCAGAAAAAACAACTGTTTGGCAAGGCCCACCAACTATGGACTGTTAACTGGTGTCCATCAGAACTTGGGATTGTGCCAACACCCAAGCGGGTGGTCAAGAACTTGGGAGTCCACCTTGACCAACCTCTTACCATGAAAGAGCAGGTGATGTCAAATTCAGGTTCTTGTTTCCATATCAGGCACTTATTGAGAAGAGCGTTTCTCTTCCTTCCACTCATAGCAAGGAAAATGGCGGTCCAGGCCCTTGTGGTTAGCCACCTGGATTATTGCAACGTTTGTTTTGCAAATTAGACATTGCTATCAAAATTACAGGTGGTACAGAACACCGTGGATTGCCTTTGCAATTTGTCACCTGGGGCTGCCTCAGCTCCCCATCTGCAGACCTTGCATTGACTCCCGGTTCGGAAGAGAATAATCTTTTTAATGTGTTGTCTTACGCCTAAAGCTCTAACTAGAAACTGTCCTGGTTAAATAGCTACCAACCGTAGGCACTACAACCCGCTGAGATTTTTGAGACCGAGTGATAAAGCATTGTTACTCATTCCACGTGTCAAAAGCGCCCGTTCGGGCAGCATGTCTTATTCCTATCCGGCTCCTTATTATTAGAACAAACTGTCACACCATATTTGGATCTATTCAGATCATTCTCCATTTAGGAAAGTACTTAAGACAATGTTGTTCTTATCTAGCTGCTCTTGTTGCCCTGTCTCTTGGTTGCACCGAGATACCCCTTGGGGCGATTCGAGTGAGTCATAAATTAAATTGGCATAACATAAAACCGTCTATTCCAGTACCAATGCATTAAAAAACCAATGCATTTGTAAAAAAAGGGCGGGATACAGGCAGGAAGTGATGCATTGGGTGTGACAGCCTGCTAACTAGGAAATGTGAATTTGCTTACCCCTTCACTTCTCTGTTAGTCAGTGCATAGTGGAGGAGGTTGCCTGAGGGTATCTGTTGGAGAAGTGTGTTAGTTGATATTGAGAGTGTGTGTTGTGTCCAGGGCCCTGTTGCTGTCATATATTGTGTAGTGTCATTGTTATGTATTTTGTATTGTCATTGTACTGTTGGTGTTTGTGTTTTGGGGTACTGTGGGTAGGTATAGTTGGTAGGGGTTTTAGATTTAGAGTGGACCATTTTTGGGGGATTGTTGAGGGTTGGGGTATGTCTGGGAGGGGAGGGGGTGGAACTTCAGTGAGCCACAGCAGGGATGGCTGGTCTGGCTCATACCACATTACCTCTCAAGGATGCTTGAGGCTGGTGGCAGGATGAGCAAGGGCTATGCTGCAAAGGACAAACATGACCGATGGGAGCAGGTGCGCTGGCACCACAAAAATATTTTCAAGGTGTCCCTTACTACACAGTATTGGATATGGCCCTATACCTGTTACCTCAAAACATACACAATCCAAATCCGAATTAGAATATTATAAAATAATTTCTTTATTTAAACATTTTTTTGTGTTGCATAATCTGCAGTTAAAAACATATATTTGTGAAAAAAACACAATTTATAATGCTCTCTACATATATCATAAAAAACACTTCATCATAAAATTACATAAAAATCAATATTTACATAAGAGGGAAATACAAATACATTTTTCAAATGTGTAGACTGAACCCCCCACTATTACCCCTTCTGCTATTTAACCACACCACAATAAACAGAGAGACAAAAACACAGACAATTAAATTTGTCATCCTACGACACATCAGGGTAACATTAATTTTTCAAACCAATCCTCTTAGCATATGCCTTTAGCTTGTGTTTAAGAATTGGTCACAGTCCCCAAAAAGATCATGCCTGTTAATGGCGTCGACGCGTTTCGATGGCTTTCTCTTATTGTTCTATCTTTTTCAAGACCAGGATATGTCTCTCTTTTTTAGGCACTGATTGGTTGCCTGCTGGGGTTATGCCTGTTGGAGATACATCATATTAATTCTCTATTTTGTATTCCATTTAGCATCATTCAATTCCTGTAATGACTTAACATCTTAGACTAGCAACATTTTAGTCCAAAGATTAATTCTGCTCTATGGTTGAATACTTCTCACAATCTGATTCATTTACAACCCCGGTAAACACCCCGGTATAGTATTCTAAGTCATGTATTTTGATTTATGCATAGCCTATAGGTGATAATTTCACCATGCCCCATCGCTTTGTATCAAAAGTGTACATTTCTGCTTAATTTACAACAAACATTAGATGTATTACCTTATCTCATCTTACTGTTGTATTAGCACTCCTTTTTAATTGGACATACTCCTCTTTTTGGGGGGTTTACATGATTCTGGGGAATGTAATTAAATTTACAATAAGTAACCTAATTAACACACTTTCATGCTGCTCTTACTGCATGACTGAATATGAGGTTCTCCTTCTCACCTTCTTGTTGGAAACCCTTTTTTTCCCTCTCCTTTTTGTCGAGTCTTATCGCTTTGTCTGTTCTCTGGTTTAACTTCCTTTTAGTAAAAACATATTTTCTTCCACTTCTATCTGTTGGGGTAAAAGGGTCCCACATTACTTTTTACCCTTCATTAGTTCCTTTTTGAATGACAGACCCTCGTTAGTCCTACCCTTCATCTACCTTTAAAAGCAATCTTTTGAGGATCTCTTATACTTCCCTTTTCCGATTTTGCTCTCGCAATAGTACCCTACTCCCCTGGTTGCATGAAGGTGTCTCTCTCTTCTCTTTCTTAGTCCCTTACTACACACCAGCTAAAGCAGTATGAGCAGATATCGTCTCTGTGGAGACCGATCTAATAGACTTCCTGAGGCTGGAGATCGGTGGACCTGTCAGTATGTATGTATGTCATGCCTGTATATAGTGATGTACCTTTATCTGGAACACTAAACGGAAACATGATTAGTACTACATTTATCTTTTCCAACAATATAGGGACCATGGTGCATTCCTGTTCCTTCACCCTCCACTGGTGCTGTATTGGCAGACTGGCCCCAACACAGGCACCCTTGCACAATGGTGCAAGTGTGCCTGTGTTGTTACAAGGATTGTGTTTGCGCAGGAAGGCACAACTGCTTGCACAAATGTAAAACCTGAGACCCTTTCTCCTCTTTCTATATGTATTGCAGAATGCAGCATACATGCATACATGAGAAAACGAGGAGAACTCCAATCATGTCTCCTCCTTTTGCCTCCCCTGGGGAGCCATATGGTCTTTGCACATTCTCAGGTCAGCAATGTGTCATAAATCTGGGCAGCCATCAATCGACCTGGGTGTTGTGTGATTAAAGCCCCCACAAGGCCCATGGAATACCTACCTAGTGCTGAGTCTGGCAAGGGAGTGATTTTGCCTGCGTTGCCGTACTCCTTATGTATTAGGCAATACTAACCCACCCAAAGTGGCTTTGCGTCACATCAAATTTATGTGACATATCAATTTGGCCCACTGGAGCATTTAAACAGGTTATGCTTGTGCGGTGCAAGGTGTTCATTAACTTGCTCCTTAGATACTTCCAGGGTAAATCGTGTCACCCATGTGCCTTGGCACACTGGACTCTACCGTTGTGCTGGCCAGCATTACTCAATCTAACCCATCCTGGACGCATGCTTCAGGCATGTCATCATCAGTACCCCTGAAATCCAGCATCCCTGATGTTCTGGTGTGCAAATGGACTCGATGCATGCAATGAGCTGGGCATATTGCCAAATGCGTTTCCCAAGGTGTGCACTTCATCAATACTGTTATCTTATGGTATAGTTTATAAATATGTTGACAGGCTAAAATGCAAAATTCACAATGCCATATCCTCTTTCATGTCTTTTAGTTGGCCATCTTCCATTCTCATGCGGAGAGGTGCAATTATTCCAGGACCCCAATGCTACCAGTAAGTGTCAATAGTAAATGGTACTATTTTGATGTATGTGTCTGATTGATGTAGGAATGAGCTATTGCAATATGTGGCGGGAGGTAACACCCAGCTACCATCAATGAGCTGTCAGTGATTCAGCGCATCACTGGGCGAAACTGTCTTTAGAAATTCTCACAGACAAAGACCACTGTTTTTACAGTAAGGTACATGTAAGCTGGCCACAGGAAATACACATCTCTAAATATGTACCTAGGCCCTTAGTTACAGGGAATTGGCTTAGCGCAGCACAGCAAGTCACCTTACTGCACTGCCCTATACCAATGTGAAAGGGTGTGAATGCACCGTATTATGCAATACAGTGCGTTCCTGTCCATTCTCCCTCCACTGGCACAGTTTCAGCAAACTAGTGCAAATGCAAGCACACTTGCACCATGGTGCAAAGGTGCCTGTGCTGTCACCAGAATTGTTACTGTGCAGAAAGGTGTACCTTCCTGCACTGCAACAATCCCAGGAGGCCTTTTCCCCTTTCTATGAGTGCTGCAGAATACAGAGCACATAGAAAGAGACAAAGACGAGGAGAAATGAAGATACAGCACATAAATAATACTATTCCTAAGTCCAGTGCGCCCCCTACAGCAAGTCGCTGTAACGACTAGCGATGTACTGGTTCGCGTTGAAACGGAATGGAATGCGTGAAAAACGCATTAGTTGTAATGAGACATATTCCTATTTGGTCTGTATATATTTATGAGGCCACTCAAACGCACGCAGGATGGATTAGTGTTGGTTCATGAATTTTATTCAGAGTTCTGTGTCATGCATGTACCACTTTATGTGGGGCAAAAGTGTTGCAGGGCTCTCATCAATAAACCCCTGAGTGAGAGCTGCAACGTGTGCAGCCTTGTGAAAGCCCGAATGGGGTATGCCAAGATAGCCACATTGTCTGCACTGTATCACCTAATCCATGTACACTTATGTTTATGATCAATGATCTAAACGTATGCTGCCCGCCACTCCAACTCCCAATTTAGTGTAACCAGGCCCATGTGTCAAATTTGTCGATCTGGACATCTACATGAGTGTGAACAACTGGCCCATATGATATGGGTTCTATCTCATTGTGAGTTCTGTTACAGTCTGTGCAAATACACAGATGGCACTTGACTCAACTTAACTGGTACTAGTTGGGTATGTCTATGTAGTGACAACATATTTTATATATCTTCATCCCTATTGCTGGTGTTGTTATGGTCAGGTACAGAGTAATTGTCTTACAATGTCAGACTAATTATGTCAGACATCATGTACATGTCTAGACTATGTTAACAATGTATTTATATTTTCTCCCTAGCCAACATGACTGCTGATGAGACCTGCACCTTCAAGCTGTGCAAGGAAAGTCACCAGCATGTAGGGAATGTCCGCAAAGCATACCGGAAGATGCAGAAATTGTAGACATGTGCTAAAGTCTCTGGTACTTGGAACATTGCCAGACCCAGCACACAGTCAAACCCTAGTATGTCACAGGCCATGCCAGACTATGGTCAAACCAGGCCAGACTAGGGCCAAGCCAGGCCAGGGCCATGACATACATAGCAGGGGCGTAACAAATACCCCGCAGCTCCCGCAGTGCGGGGGAGGGCAGTGTCCAGTACATGAAGGGGGCCCCCTCAGCTCATCTGCAGAGCTGTGACAGAGACCGGCTCTAAAGCAGCAGCTGCAGTCTGAGCCTTCGCTGAGCTCCTCGCGCTGACTGAAGAGAAACAAAGTAAAGTTACAATATTTCTCTTCGGTCAGAGCCAGGCCGGAAGGAGGATGAGGGTGGGGGCCCCAGAGAGGGCAGGAGGCATGCACAGAGCTAACTTGGCCCAGAGACATTACCCCCTCATGGGTCCTCCCCGTCCCAGTCCTAACAATGTGAGGCAGTCCTGCCTCCACCCAGCCAATCACAACGCCAGTATTTCCATAGTACATAAGCCCCGCCCACCTCCTACCACCATGCCTGTTTTTTTTTCTGCTCCGACGGCTGTCGGAACGCTGGTGCTCCCCGTTCCGTTCCCTGGATCCAGTTTCCTTTGGTGGCGGTTCCGTGAGTTTTTCTTGTATGTTTGATTAATTCTGTTGTGTTTCTTGTAATGCACGGCTCGGCCGCTCCGGTTTTCCGGTCGGCCGAGCTCCTGTTCTGGGGTCAGGTGCGCTCCCCGCTCATGTGCTGGGCTGGGGCGGGAGTTTTGATGGTGTCCTGGCCTCGGGTCGTTCCGGCGCTGCTGCACTATCGCAGCGTCTGGCCCCCGTGGCCATTCTCTTTTGACCTGTGGCTGTGGGTGGAGACGTCAGGGCTGCCCTCTTTTTATTTCATTGTTCTACACACCTTTGCGTGATTGGTTGATTGGGGGCAGTATTTATTGGAGGTTGCTGGGCACTTCCTTTGTTGTGCTGATTTCCTGTTTGGTTACTTCTGGGTTTTTTCACCATCAGTGAGGGGGCTTCTTCTCCTGTGCCGGCTAAGGCTGTTTCCAAGCAGCATAATGTTCAGGATCTGCAGGAGGACGACGTCTTGCAGATTTGTAGGGCTGATTTACGGGACTTGATTGATTCTGCGGTCCAGTCTGCGCTGCTGGAGCCTGCGGCTAAGCGGGCTAAGGATGATGAGGAAGAACTGGACAATTCCCCTAAGGGAAAGTACATCCAGGGCAAGGGGTTTTCGGACATGCTGGTGCATATTCGAGAGGTTCTTGGATTTGACCCTAAATCCCTGACTGAAGATGGGTTTTCCGCACAGTATAGTTCCTCTGTGGTGGATGACCTCCACTTCCATGATGTCCTGAAGGATATCCTCACGAAAGAGTGGCTGGAGGTGGATAAGCAGGGTATTCCGCGATTCCTGGGGAAGCGATATCGCCTGGCGGACTTTGATTCCCAGTTTCCTGCGATTCCGAAGGTTAATTCTCTTTTGTCTTCTATAGCTTCCTCCTCTTCCTCTTTATCTTCGAAGGAGGCTTCCCTGTCTGATCCGGTGGAGCGTAAGGTGGAATCTGCTCTCAAGCGTTCTTACGCCGCTTCTCACTTTGGGGTGCGTGCTAGCACTTATGCGGCCTATGCGTCACAGGTCCTGCTCAAGGATTTTGAGAGGCTGTTTGACTGTCTTCAGGATCATGGGGACCCTACTCCTGTGTTGGCTCAAATGGAGGTTCTGGCGCAAATCCTGTCAGATGTCACTTTTGATTCCTTGTCTTCTTTCTCCTCGGCTGCTGGGGGCGGCGGTGGCTGGTAGGAGGTCTCTGTGGACAAAGCCATGGCGTCTTGATGCTGCGCAGAAGTCTTTGGTCCATAAACTGCCTTTTGAGGGTCCTCGTCTCTTTGGGGATGCCTTGAATTCGATGGTGCAGCGCTCTGCGGAGGAGAAGAAGTTGTTGAAGCCTTTTTAGCCTGCTCCTAAGAATAGGTCTTTTTTCAGGGGGTTTTGTCCTCTCAGCCCTTTCGTGATCGGGCCCGTGGTCGGGGGGCCGCGTTCCATTATAAATCCCGGCCTCAGCAGCAATAGCAGCAGCAGCTGCCGCAGCCTCCCTCGGGTGCTGGACAAAAGTGACTATGTCGCTGTGGGGGCTCGTCTCCATTTGTTTCTGGACCTTTGGTCAGCTCTGATCTCCGATCAATGGGTCTTGGATATCATCAGGTAGGGTTACCCGATTCCCTTCCGAGGCCCTCCCCCTCTGGCTTGTCTTCTGGTTACCCCGTTGTCAAGCGACCCCGTGCGGCGGTCTGCCATGTTGTCCGGCGTCACCATGTTGTTCCAGAAAGGGGCGGTGGTGCCGGTTCCAGTGGAGGAAGTAGGCCTGGGGTTCTATTCCCGTCTGTTTCTGGTTCCAAAGCCAGATGGTTCCTTCCGCCACATATTGAATCTCCGTTCCCTGAACAAGTTGGTGCGGTTGGATCATTTTCGGATGGTCACATTGCAGTCCGTCATTCTCCTCATCCAGGAGGGAGATTTTTTGGCTTCCCTAGACTTGGTGGACGCCTATTTTCACGTTCCGGTCCATCCTGCCAGTCAGCGGTTCCTGAGGTTTGTGGTCCAGGGGATGCATTTCCAGTTTCTGGTTCTGCTGCTCGGCCTCGCCACTGCTCCCAGGACTTTTACCAAGGTATTGGCTCCTGCTGTGGGGGTTTTGCAACATCAGGGTTTCTCCGTGTTTCCCTATATTGATGATTGTTTGGTCTCTGCTTCCTCTTTCCCTCAGGGTCTTCTGGCGGTGGAGGCTACGTTGTCCCTGTTCCAGGAGCTGGGGTTCAAGGTGAATTTGGCCAAGTCTCATCTGGATCCTGTTCAGAGACTTCAGTTCATCGGGGGTCAGTTCAACACCTCTCTGGGGGTGGTGTTTCTCCCTCCTGTTCAGATCCTTTCCTTACAGACTCTGCGGCGGGATCTGTTGAGTCGTCCCTCTGCCCCAGCTCGTGTTTGGTTGCGGGTCCAGGGGTTGATGGCTGCGACCACTGCTGTGGCTCCTTGGGCTCGCCTCCATCTCAAGCCCTTGGTGACTCATCTGTTAGCTCGGTGGGACCCCTCCCGGGTGGATTACGAGACTCTGATTCCTCTCTCTCCTGCTCTGATTCAGGACTTGGACTGGTGGCTTTGCACTCCCAACCTGGAGAAGGGGTGCGGTTTTGTCTTCCTCCTCCCCTTTTGTTGACGACGGATGCCAGTCTCTGGGGTTGGGGGGCCACTTTGGGCTCCTTGGAAGTCAAGGGTCGGTGGTCTCAGGGGGACAGCACCCGTTCCTCGAACTGGCGGGAGTTGGCGGCTGTCTGCGAGGCGGTGCAGTTCTTTCAGGTTCCTCTCCTGGGGGCGAATCTGTTGGTTCGTACCGACAACCAGGTGGCTCATTGTTACTTGAACCGTCAGGGGGGGACCAGGTGCGTGTCTCTGAATATGTTGGCCTCCATGATTTGTGCGTGGGCGGAATCTCATCTGTTGGCCTTGAGGGCGGTGTAAATTCCGGGACGGTTGAATTTTCATGCGGACGCTTTGAGCCGCGACCTTCCATCTTCTGTTCTGTACCATCTCTCTCTTCCTCTGTTCCTGTCCCTTTGCCTTGACTCCTTGGATCATTCTTTTTGCATCCCCTCACAACTCTCTCCTGCCCCGGTTTTGTTCGGAGGTGCTGTGTCCTCAGGCTTGGGTGGTGGATGCTCTTTCGATTCCCTGGCCTTCGGGCCTTCTGTATGCATTCCTTCCCATTCCCCTTCTCACGAGGGGGCTGCAGAAGATTCGGAGGGAGAAGGTTTCGGTCCTGTTGATTGCTCCTTTCTGGCCTCGCCGCATTTGGTTTCCTCTCCTGCTGATGCTGGCGGAGGGTCGGTTTGTCCGGCTTCCTTTGCGTCCGTCTCCTCTTCAGTTTCCACTCCTGTCTCTGCCTTGTCTTCGTCATTTGCAGCTGATGGCTTGGCGCTTGAGCGGTTGACTTTGGAGTCTTTGGGTTGTTCGTCGGTGGTGGCTCGTGACATCCAGTTGTCTCGCCGCCCTTCGACCCTTAAGTGCTATGGCCGCCATTGGGGTTCATTTGTTTTTTGGTGTTCTTCTCATGGGGTGGATCCTGTACTGGGGGTTCCTACTTCTGTGTTGGAGTTTCTCCGGGATGGTTTTTTGAAAGGCCTTTCCCCTTCCACGTTGTCTGCTCAGTGGGCAGCGGTTCGTGCTTGTCGGGGTCCTGGGGCCTCCTTGGATGGTGTTGCCCCTTTGGTTAGTCGGCTTCTTCGGAGCTTTCGTCTTCGTCGGCTGGTTTCTCCTGTTCTCATTCCTTCTTGGGATTTGCCTACTGTTTTTCGTGGTCTGCAGTTGACCCCTTTTGAGCCTTTGATGGAGGCGGATTTGTTGTGGCTGTCCGCTAAAGTGGCTTTCCTGTTGGCTATTACCTCCGCTCGCAGGTTGGGTGAGTTGGGTGCCTTGCTCGTTTCGTTTCCCTATTTACAGATCCTCCCGGATCGGGTCGTTTTGCTGCTTGATCCGGCTTTTATGCCTAAGGTTTCTTCAAGTTTTCATTTGCAGCAGGAGGTGATTCTTCCTGATTTGCCTGCTGAGGGGGATTCCCTTGTTCCCCATTCTTTGGATGTTCGCAGGGCTCTCCAGATTTACGTCCAATGTTCCCTGGGGTTCCGGAGTTCTCCTGCCCTGTTTGTCTCCTGTGGGGGTGTGGCTAAAAGGAAGAAGGTTTCCACTTCCAGGATCAGTCGGTGGGTCAGTTTGGCGGTCTCTCAATCTTACAAGTCTTTGGATTTGCCTCCTCCGACTCATGTACAGGGTCGGTCGATGCATTCTGTGTCTGCTTCCTGGGCTGAGGCGGCGGGGGTCTCTATCCAGGAGATTTGTAGAGCAGCCACCTGGCAGTCTCATCACACATTTGTGCGACATTATCGGCTTGATGTTTTACATGCCTCTGCTGACAGTTTTTCTGCTGGCGTCTTGAACGCTGTTGTTCATTGATCTTTTATTGATTAAAGTTTTGTACTCTGCATGGATCCCTGGTGTCCTGCGTGTTTTCTTTATTGGTTCTCTGCTTGTGAGTTCCTCACGTTGTTAGGAATGGGACGGGGAGGACCCGTGAGGGGGTAATGTCTTATTACTTACCGGTAATCTTCATTACCCCGATTAGGCTCCTCCCCGTCCCAGTCCTCTTCCCTCCCACCCTCCCACTGTGTTTGTGTCGGAGTCTTGTTGATAACAGGCATGGCGGTAGGTGGGCGGGGCTTATGTACTATGGAAATACTGGCGTTGTGATTGGCTGGGTGGAGGCAGGACTGCCACACGTTGTTAGGACTGGGACGGGGAGGACCCAAATCGGGGTAATGAAGATTACCGGTAGGTAATAAGACAGTTTGCAGCTGCAGGATTCTCTACACTTGACGGGGCCCCCTCAGCCCCACACTGAAGAGAGTGCTGAAGCACAGGCCTGAGCAATGCATCAGTTCTGTTTAGCTTCAGCCTTTCTTTGGGCAGGTAGCTGTGTTCTGAAAGGTCTCCACACAAAAAAGAAACAATTGCAATTTATAGCTTTTGTTTCTTTCTGTGTACAGAGGCCTGGAATGAGAGGCACCCCAGGATTTATCAGTGAATCTGAGAACTGGGGTGGAGAAAGAAACAGTGGTCAGAGCAGCAAAGAAAAAGGTCAGAAGGAAGTTCAAATGAAGAAGCAATCCTGAGAGGGAGAGGCAGGTGATAGAACTCTGTGTGTAAATGTGTGTGCGCACAAAGGGGCTTATCCTGCCCACCCCTCCCCTGCAGGAGGCCCAGGGACCCCTCAGTCATGCACCTTGCTTGTCCTGATATTCAGCAGACAGCAACTTGCTCTTTTCTTCGTGCAGAGTGCAATAAGTTGACACTGCCCTGAAGAAATGTAAGTAACACTTTATTGTTACATTTTAGGAAGCCACTGATTCCACAGAAAGCCAGGCCCGGGGTTTTGTAATTGCAGGAGAGGGTGGAGGGCTCTTGCAGAAGGCCGGGATGGATGACTAAAGCAGGATTCAGTGATTGTTTGTGAACCCTCCCACATCCAGCCTTCAGCCTCAGTAAGAGTCCAGTATCGGAGTCAGACTACAGAGGTGGCAAGCAGCACAGAGCAGCAGGCTTTCACCCGGCCATGTTGGCATCCTCCAGCTGCTGAAGGGCTATGATTCCTGGGGGTTAAAGAAGTAGTGAGGCTAGCGCTGGACTAACTGGGGTCACCCAAACAGGTGAGTCCACCGACAGCCCTTTTCTTTCTACCGTGATGTAATAAAGGGAGGCATGGAGTAACTGACAGGCCCTGGGGGTACTGGGCCGCTACCATAGCAATCATTATGCCTCACCACCTGGTCACACCAGACTTAACAAAAACCCCAGAAGCCCCCACTGGGGCCCCTGCAAGTACTGAACAAAGGCAACTGTTCTAACAATGCCTGATAGCGGGTGGAATCTGGGTATGAGTGACTTCTTGCATTGCTTGGTCTGCTTTTCAGCGATAGGTTCTGCCCCGCCCCCAAAAGTGAGATCTGACCAAGTAAATGCACCTGCATTAGGATTTCCAACCTCAAGCAGAATAACATTTACCACATATGTGGATTGCACATGTTGCTTTGGGAGGGAGACGAGAACCAAGCCAGGTTCGGATCCTGTGACTCTGGCAGTGGCGCTCTCAGCTCAGACTGTCAGTGTCTAGGTATTGTAGCAAGGTGGCCTTTTGGCTCAAAGCCCTGGCCTGCAGCTCTATCCCAATGATCCACTGAATAGTGGGCATTGCTCCTTCATAAATATTGAAAGCTGGGTGAAAAAGAAGGGATAGCTTTTCTGTTTTTCAAACGGCATTAAAATGAGTGCACTGCACTTTCTTAAAATGTTTGCTTTTCAAGTTGTAGGAAAGCACTGAAAACTTGTGTAAAAGCTCTTACAGCTCTGCTACTCAGAATAAAGCAAACATTTAAACTGCCATAGTCACGCTGCATTCAATGTACTTATTACTAGTGTCTTCCCATCACCTTGCAATTTTCTACGCCCAACACAATATCTCTCTTTTTCCCTGTTGGTTGCCTCACTTTTTATTCTTTGGGTTACTTGATCTCCGCTATCTCCTAACGTGTAGTTTTCATCCTGCTTTCTTTCCTCCCCTCTGTCTAGCTTCTACTATGATGTCCTGTTCTTCTGTTCCTCATTCTTCCATATAGTCCCCTTCATGCACTGTGAATGACCCTCATTTCAGGTAATCTTACTCTCTAGTCAACATCTGCTCAGAGATGGTCACTCTTAACCCTCCATATTCCCATTCTCTTTCTAGCTCTTTTGTTTCTTTCTCTGTTTTTTTCCTTTCTTGATTTCTTCTCTTTTTCATAAATGTCCCTCCTTTCTGCCCTTAGCTCTCTGACCTGTTTCTCGCACTCATTCCTTTATCTCTTTGCCAACATTCCTGACTTTCTAAGTATTCTTTCTCTCCCTTCATCCCTAACTCTTTCAGTTACTCTGTCTCATACACATTATTTAAGAGTTCTTCTCCATTACTCAGAATCTCTCTACCCACTTTTTGTTATGACTGTCCTTCTCGATCTCCTTTTCTTTCTCTTTCTCTGACTGTATCATCTTGCATCCTCTTTCAGTCTCTCTTTCCTCTTATACATCCATTATGGCCTGCTGTCTATCGCTGTTTGACTGCTCTTATTTTCTTGCTGCCTCTTTCCTCCTGTATTGTTTCTCGTCAATGACGATCACTCTCTCCACCTGTCTTACAGCAGCCTCCTCTTTATGAATGTGTTTGGTCTAACTATGATTCTAACTCATGCACTGCCATACATCTCTCATTATGTTACCTTGATTGTTCATTTTTGTCTCCCCTCCCCCACTCTATTCCCTTGTATTAGTTCCTTGGCTCATTTAATTGGTGTCTGGAGGGTTGCGGAATAAATGAGTGTGCCAGTTAACTGTCACTGTGCTTAATGGCAGGGGCGTTATAATAGCCCCTACAGCGCGGCAGGCTCCGAGCTCCAGGGGCCCACCTCTGGCACTGTGCATGTGCAGCAGGCCCTTGCCCTGAGACAGGCCTAGACTGGCAGTACCTGGGGTTTTCCTGGGGCCGGTTTTGTTACGGGGCGATTTTCCTTTTGGGGATCTATATTACATCAGGCCACCCGACCTATCAAAGGTGTTTGGCGTGGCCTAAATGCCAGCTTTAGAAGTAGCAGCACTGGGGTTAAACTAAACGCCATTGTCCCTCTTTTATTTCCAAGTCAGTCATCACGGAAATAAAAGAAAGACAACGTCGCTCTGCGCTCACTCACGATAGCACATGGCACAACCTGTAGCGGAGCGGAGCGCCAGTCTAGCCCTGTAAAAGGTCATTGCGCTTGTTGGATTTGCAGGATGAAAGGTGTTTAGTAGGCTGCCGCAGTAGAAGGTCTTGCGGTGGGCTTAGTAAATGGGCACGCACTGCAAGGCAAGGTTGAGCACAAGGACGGCCGGGCCCTGTGTCATCATAACAGCAAAATGTAAGCAGTCCCAGTTATTTATATGAAGGAGTTTAGCGCGCATCTGTACCGAGTTAGACCGGATAAGCATTACAAGCAAACTTTTAAGGCCAGGGAGAAATCAGATGCAGCCTAATCACCTGCTGATTTCCTCCTTGAAATATTAATTAAACATGCTAATATGTACATTATTGTTTGGCAGAGGCCACACAAAGTTGGCCGGCGTCTTATGTTGTTGCAGCTGTTGGCATGCATGCTTCTTCCATAAAGACTTCATGCCTCTCAGGATAATAAAAGAGACTTGCAGCAAAGGGCAGCAGTATGAAGAAAGTCGTCTTAGTATGTTTTACTTTTTGAGCAACATTACTGTGTCATAGGCCATGATATTAAGTTGAATACAGATTCAGAAGAAACCACTACTCAATGAGTGCAACATGCACTGTATGAGTTGGATGTATTTGCTATTTCAGCCATTGATGTATGCTTGTAGTGGTGAGAGCCTGTATGCTACATCTTTTCACTGATCTGGCACTGGCTGGATCATCTAACTGTATATTCTATAGCTAAGGTGGAGGATGAACCTGGGGTAGAGGCCCCTGCTTCTTTACTTCTGCAGCTCTTCTGTACAGTATGAGACCATGAGCCTTAATCCGAGACCCAGCCACACTATAACGAAGTGCCACCCCAGTGTTGACTCCTCAGTGTTAAGGAGCTGACTCCTGTGAGCCAGTCTACCTGTCCATGACAAGTTTCTGCGACTCTGCTCTCCTGCCTGTCCACACAACATGCCCTCAGCACCTTTGCTAATTGTTGTCTGCCTTCGTCAGACTGCAGGAACAATATTTTCTTAACAAAACTGTGGACATTATTTTGATTAAATAAAAAAATGAAAAACCTTCGGAACGTTGTTCAAGATAGATCCCCCCCCTCTCTTTGACTCTGAAATGAACAAATATACTTAGATTACACAAAAAGAGTGCATCTGCAGGCAGAAAAGCACCCCCAGCACTTTCCACTAACTTTTGTGTAGGCTGCCACCTCCACTAATTACTTTTTTATCGGCTTGGGCTGCACTGCCCCGGTGCAGACAGGTTTTTCAAATGACTATGATCTTTTTAGCCTGGGTTATCAGTGCGTCTGTCCATGGTTGGTCATTTAGCACTGTAGGCAATTTGCTTTTAGAACTGTCAGCTCTAAAATCTACACTTGTTAAAATTCAGCAGCTACTTGAAATACAAAGCTACTCTTGCTACCTTTTCTTTCTGTGCCTCCTCGGAAAGAAATGCAAACGTTGAGTCTCTCAGGGGTGTCCAACATAGGTCCAGGAGAACCGGATCAATGCAAGATAATCTGCTATCCATGCGCTATGTAAACAAATGCAATTTAGAATCATTTTATGTTGATGTCTTCTATTTGGAAATCCTAAAAATTTGGCAAGGCCCTGGCTCTCCTGGACCTACCTTGTATGTCCCTGTAGTTTTTACAACGCAATGTCTGCCTTTCCGTCATAACACAGTCTTGAAGTGGTTCTTGTCCTTGCTAATGTGCTAAGGATTACAAAATACACAATGTAGCTATTTTGAGAACAAATGACTAAGGATACTATGGTTTGCTACCAAGTTAGTAACATGTCAGTTCAAATACGCAAGCCACCATTGACTGTGATATTTATTAGAAAGAGATACTTCTCCAGCATGTGTGTGTCCTTGACCCCACATTGCCAGTACTGCCCATGTCATTGACAGAAAGTGTGGGTGGGTATATTTATGATCTAGTTTTACACTGGCTGAAACTATTGAGAATGAGGTCATAATAGTAAGAAGCACAATAGTAAAATGAATTTTATTGACATTTTATTAGATTAAAAAAAAGTGAAAATTTTTCAGAAAAGCTGTTTTTTCAAAATCCTGACTGTAATGCCCTGGGTTGCATGGGTGAGGCTGACTTATGTGTTAGTTAGCTTGGCAGGGCTTTTGGTTGCTTGATTTCTTGGATGACCCTATAAGGGGCAGGACTCCTTATTTGAGTGCATGCCTTAGACCAGCCCTGTTTGATTTTGCACCATTAGTGTTTTTAACACGAGACAGAGTGTAGTGAATTGTTTGATGAACGTGTGACTCTAAAGAATATTTTTGAAAATGTTAAAAATCTGTTATCCTGCTGTTTTAAATGAAAGGTTATAGTAAACATAAAACTACAAGAGCACCATTGTAAGAATTGCACCACCTTATAAGAGCTGCTTTGTCATGTATTTTGGCTTATGGAATAATTAAATTGCATGATATGTTATGTTATGTTGTTCAATAGTATGGTGTGCCACATTTCTCTATGTGTTATGTTGTCATGCTTTTATATTGTGTTTTGTTACCGGGCTGTGATACGCCATACCATTGCTGATTTAAAGAGTGCTGCAGGCAGATATAGGTCTCCTTAAGTGCACTAAGACACAAGAGGGAAGTGGGTGGGCGCAAGAAGGTTTATACAGCCAGCTCCCTTGCGTAGGTGAAGGGCACCATCCAGCAGTTTTAGAGTTGCATCGCCACAAACTTCGTGGGTAGTGCCAGCTCCTCTGAGGCATATTTTCACCTGAGCAGGGAGTAGACCCAGAACCTCTTTATATTCTTCCTCTTTCGTGGTTCTGTATTTCTCTTATCAGGGAGAGGTGGTGGGAAAGCGTTCCTTCTATTGGGATGTTTACAGTGTCTGGCAACCCCCAGTTGCACAGGCTGCTTTCCAAATGAGGCTTGATGGGAGGTCGGCTCACCCTGGCCTGTTTCCTTTCTCCTGATATCCTGCTTTCAGTTGGGTGAAGGGGCTTAACCAGCTCCGGCACAGCAGCTAGATCGGACCCTCCGTGCAGTTGATTGCTCTGGGTCTTCTTGGTCAGAACCTCGAGACCAAAATGAGCCAGACTTCCGTGTGGCTTCTGTCTAACACCCACATTCTGCCCTCAGGTGCCAAACATTACAGACAAAGCAGTGACCTTTGATGGAAAACGTGCAAAAGAAAGAGATACAGATTTAGTGGTGCTTCTCTGGTTTATTTTCTATGTTCCCTGTAAGAACGTGGGTATGACTGGATATCCAGGTGCACTGTAAGGTCATAATTTACTATGTTTTAAAAGTTAATACATTTGAATATACAATGAAGAATATGTTGTATAATACACAACTTTTGCACCGCTTTTGCCTTTTAAAAAAACATTATTAGGGGAGAACCACCCCCTAACCCCCAAGGCCACTTGCAAGAGTCAAGCCAGCTTACTACGTACTATAGAGCATAGAGGGACTGCTCTGACAAACTATGCCAGGGCTGCTTTGGTTTCCCAGTCTGGCCCTGGCCTGAGAGCTCCTGACTGTGTCCAGAGCAAGGGGGGCCTCCTCATGTACTTTGCAGGGAGTCCCCTCAAGTTTTGTTACGTCACTGATACACAGTCACCCCTACGTGTAGCTCCGCCCACTTCCCCAGCAGCCCCATGTCAGCCCACATAGGCCAGGAGCCCACCTTCTCAGGACTAAGGGTTCCAATACATCATTATCCAGAAACTAAAAAAAGTCAACAGAAAAGTGGGCACTGTCCTTGAGAAGCATTACCAGCAGGAAACCCTGTTGACAAACCTAAAGATGGCTATTGAATAGATAGCTTGCACAGCTGATGTGAACATTTGTTGTTTTTTTTGACAGTTTTGTATTTTGCATATTATTTTAGGTAGGTTTTAGATAGGGTTTGTTTATTTAAGGTAGCTTTTAGATTTTTATATATTTTGTAATAGGTTTTAGTTTTTACATTTTTATGAGGATTTAGTCGTTAGGGGAAAATGTTTAGGCTTTAAGAAAAAAGAAAGAAAGAAAGAACAGAAATACCCCCAAAAATTTCTTTGATTAGGATTTGATGTGTATGTAGTTTATTTATAAGTGTAGTTGAATTTTGCAATGTGTGACTATGTGTGTTAAAGGGGGTGGGGGTTGATGCTTAACATGTCTGTTGTAGTATATGTGTAGCATAGGTTAAGATGAGATTACGTATGCTAAGGTAGAGTTAAGTTAGTGTAGGATAGGATAGTTTAAGTTAGGTAAGGCTTAGTTTAGTTTACTTAACAGTAGTGAGTGTAGGGTAGCTGTTTTTATTCATAGGTACTTTACATTTCTTTGATTTGAAATAATGGTTTCGGCTTCCACGAATGCTTGGTGTTTTACTGCGGAGGAGTTGTCATATTAGGTTATGTCAATTTGAGCACATGATGTAGGAATTCCCTGCTGTGTTTGTACATATGTGCAACTTTGAGATACCTATGTACAAGAGTCATCAAATTTGCAATGCAGCATTTCAAGGGATCTTCAACAATCTTTGCCCGCTGTAAGTGGGACTCTTTGTGTGAATGGATGCACTGCCCAACACAGGTAGTCACCTACTGTTGCACTGTGTGTGTACCTTTATGCTACATGTATTGTACGGATGAATTTCTCAACCAATAGTTACCATTGATTGCTATTTTGGGACACACACTGGTGCCTGCCACTTACGCACTCACCCTTGCACCATTTTACTATGACATCAGTTTTTATTGGTGACTAGTATCTATTGGAGTGGCCCCCACCTGGCCAGAAACTCCAATCATACTTGTCATCGACAACTTGCTAAGTGTGGCACTTCTTGCTTGTGATTTTATGCAACCACTTTCTAGGTTAGATGAACATTGGTCACACAATTCCTCTTCCCCTGGGCATGTGTAGCTTGTTCCATGGTTCTGTGACCTAGCTCCTAATATTTCATGTGTGTATATAGTAAAGTGTATGTCATGTGTGGTTACACTCACACTCATTGCATGTGAGGGCTCTCAGGGACAGAGTAACACATTGACCATGTGTATGCCAGTGTGCCTTACTACACAATACATCATTTAACACAGGAACCACATTGCTAATAGTTGCAGGTGATGCTTAAAGACATCTAGGGGGTAATATGGAGCTTCCATATCCTTCAGTGGCACAGGTATGATACCAAATGATAAAGAGTCTGGCCATTGGTATCTTGTTGTTATCATTGCATGTATTAATATAGTAAATATGTGATATCTTTAATGGGCTGACATGTGTGCATTATTATATTGTCATGATTACTGAGCGAGTTATCTGTGGTTGTCTGGGAATGTATTAGTTGCTCATATGCCTCACAGGACCCAATTTGTGCATGTATTCAAATGCATAATTGGTTGGAATTATTAACTGTCCTTCTAGGTACTGATGCCTATTGTAATGCCAGGAAGTTCAGTAGTTCAAGAAGACTTTTAACTTGATGCCATGACATTGGAGGTACTTGATGCTTGGCTGTGTCCAAACAGACCATGTATTAGGGACTGTAGTGCAATTTCCTTCAAATGCTGAGAAGTGTGTTTTGTATTCACACATCCGCCATTGTCTAGTTAGTTGTACCTGCAAAATATGTACAACACATGGGTTCATGTAAGTGCTTTCATATTCAAGTGTTTAACTGAGCAATTTGCAAGTACCATACCTTGCAGAAACAACCCCAACATTGTTTGAGAGCCAGGGGATGTCCAGACAGAGTTAAAGGGGGAGACATGTCCTGTGCCATGCTGAGAAGAGAGTGTTTCAGTGAGGAGGAGGTCCACATTGCCATTAGGAAAGGTAGGCCACATCAGCAGTCCACCAATGGATTTGATCAACAGGAGGGCATTCAAAAAGGGGACAGAACCAGGTGAAAAGGGCGGTGGCATGATCCTAAACATGGGTCCAATGAGAAATGGGCCAAGTGGAACAGACAAATGTTAGCGGAAATTGCTCCATCGGAGAAGGTTGTCCAATGATGTTTGTGATTCCTCACCTGAGCCTTGTATTTGTAGTGCTAGAGGCATCTGAGGCACACATACATCAGGGGCAGAAGATGTGGTTACCCTGACTCCTGCAGCATTTACCTGTGCCAGCAAGGAAGGCAGTAGAGTGCAGAAAAGGGACTATTGACTTGTCAGCACAGCAACAATGCTGCGGTGGAAGGCACCCATTGTAACAATATAGGAGTCCTTCTTCTGCTCCAAAGATTCAAGGATGGTGCATATAGCCCCCAACTGGGTGCTAACACCACTGGTGTTACATCAGCAGATCTGTTGTTCTTACCTCATGACACCAGCGATGTCAGCCAGGGACTGTTCCAATCTGTCGAGTTGAAGGTAGATGCCTCTTATTGCCTCAGGGGTGTCCTTATCTGGACTGAGGCACTCACAAACCCCCTCTAGGCTGCCTGTGATGGTCTCCATACCCACTCGCACCTCATCCACCAGCTACTACTGAACTCCTACCGCCTGCTGTAAGAAGATAACAATGGGGTCCTTGGAGTCCAGGGCTGGCTTGGGTTGGCAGATGGGGTATGTCCAGATGTGGGCAGTTCCTCTGGATACCATGACCCTCTGTTATCCCCTCTCGCTACCAGAGAAGGTGTTCCAATGGCATAGAAGAGTTGCCGAAAGGTGTAATTGTCCATTGGGAGCAGGATGTCATCACCAATAGGCTGCTCATCCAGGACAGGCAACTGTTCAGGTTGTGTTGTTTCTCCCTCTGCAATGAAATAGAAATATGTTAATAGTGATCTATGCTAAATGTTGACATGAGTAATCTGGGTGACATACAGACTTTATTCTCATTAACTTCGATGTCTACATTGATGTATAGGACATGTATGACTCTTAGGAAATATTGTCAAGTTGCACTCTAGTTGCCTTGCAGATGGCAGGATCTTAGCTTTGGTCACACTATCACTGTGTGACAAGGGTGACTTTTTAGACCAGACTTTGAAACATAGATAAACAGCTTGCTGGCCTGTCCTGTCTGTGCTGGTATGTTGATGTGAGATCCAAATCTGCCTTGCTGATTAGATTAGTATTTGTTTTTCTTGATGGCTATTCTGAATGCGGTTTCACATATTGACACCACCCCTGTGCACATTGCACCACGGCTCCCGGGTACCTGCATTTCCTCTAGGCACTACTCAGCCCACAGCTCCAGGGAAAGAGATGTGGGTTTGGTCATGTATTTGATTTGATCCTGCACTCTGCCTTTCACACACTACACCACTGCATTCTGCATTGTTCTGCTGTCTTGCATGTACATTGTGCATACATGTGGCCCAAGTCTCATATTTCAAGTGCGCGCACACAACTCACTACACAGTTAGCAACCTTGCCATACTGCAGGGATGTGTTAGGGCATGCACTTACCATGGTTTTCCAATGTTTGTTTACTCATGTGATGTAATTACTAACACACTCTGCTCCATAGTTCAGAACAGTATGCAGTGTGTACGAACTCTGAAGTGTTAGGCCCAGTCAGACTAGGCAGGTTGCTAGCACTGACGCCCACCTATTTCATCATTACAAAATGTGGTTATCCGCAGAGTATTAAACATCATTTGACTGAGACCTGCTCACTTGTACATGTACAAAACTCCCCTGGCAACCCTCAGTTTGTCCCTGGGACTCCCTTTACTGTCACACACTGATGGCACCCATATCATACATTGACTCTCATGTGAATTCAACACCAACATAGTGAGTTAACATATCTAATTGACTGACAAGGCTGCCGATATTTGAGGGTTATGGGTCAAGCTGTACCCCACATGCTAGTAGTCATGATATTCTGTGACATGTACCTACCCAGGGTTGCCACACAACTAGGCCCATACACCACACCCTCCAACCATCCACAAATCCAGCCCCTAGTTGTGGCAACCTAGCTCATCCTGTCACTTCACAATTCCCATTTACACATGCTACTGCTTTGACATATGTAGCAAGGTAAGATATTTATTTTTTCAGCACCCTCCTGACACGTGCAATATCTTCTTCACCCAGGTCCACATCACATTTAGGATGTAGAACACCAATGACCTCATCTTTGTAATTCATTTACAGCTGTGACACAAGTGTGACACTATCACAAACAGCAGTGCATGTGTTTTGCTCAGGCAATCTTGCAGCACTCATGTCACTTCTAATCTCCTTGCCGTGCAATGTCTCTCCATTCAAACACTGTACCAGTTCAATGTACTCCAGGGGCACACCGGGCTCACACACCATCTATTCTTTAAAAAAAAACACACACACACACACATGGGGGCTTATTATTGAGAGCCTTGCATCATCTTTGTACCATGTGAAGAGGTACATCCGTGGCGCAGGGCTCTAAATCATATTTCCTAAACTAAGCAAAGTTACCCTGCATGGCTTTGAGTGTCTTCATAAATGTTGATTAAGGCAAAGCAGTGCCTATCGGTGCCTTGCCTTACTCTGTGGTTGGCATATCTTCCATGGGAGTTGGCAGTGGGTGTTTCCAACAGCACCCTTGGATTTTGACGCTGCCCCAGATTAACACATGATTGCAAAAAACCTGGGGAAGTGCAAAATCCTTATGCCTCCTGAGGTGAGGCCTAACAAGTAGTAATTTCTTTATTTCTCCTTGTTCCTTCCTCTTTCTATTTGTGTTGCATTCTGCAGCACACATACAAAGAAGAAAACACCTCTAAGCAATGTTTCTGTGCAGGAAGGTGCCCCTTCCTGACAAAATGTGATCCTGCATGCAAAATATGCACACTTCCACTATGGTGCAAGGGTGCATGTGCTGGCACTAGCCTGCCAAAAATCCACAAGTGCAGGGAGAAAAGACAGGAATGCATCATATTGCATTCAGGCGGTGCATTCCTGCCATTTAGCTTTGGCCTAGGGCAGCGGAGCAAGGTGACTTGCTGCACTGCCTTTCACCAAATTCCTTTCAATGAAGCTCATGATTCTCTGGTGTGCATCACTTACATTCAACCCAAACCCCAGTATGAATTTGCACATGGCAGGATTTAGGGTGGTCTCTACCATGGCAGGCAACACCTGTATGCGCTCATCCCACACATCAGGACAGCTGCGTGCAATGCAGTTTCGTTTTAGTGACTATGCACGCAGTTCTTCACATGTTCCTATGTGGTGATACTTCACATAGCCCGCACTGTAGTGAGAATATGGGGTCAGCTGCAGACATTGTTAAGTTAGCATAAGTGAAATATATGCTTAGACACCATTTTTCTGCTTTTGCACACGACACTGTATGACTCTCTTCTCGTAAATACAGGGCTTGCCTTCTTCACATGAGAAGGGTCTGATTTTCACATATCTATACTTACACTGTGCTCTCTGTCTGCACAGTGTGTTCAAGGTCGAATAACAATGTATGATGTTGATTCATGTTAGTCAGTCCCACGCACATAAACATAACAGGAGGCACAGCTGCCCAAAAGAAACTCGGGTGCTTTTCAATATGGCATTATATGCATGAAAGGGCACTTGGAGAAAACCTTTCCAACTGAGATGACCTGTGATTGTCCTGGGATGTGATCCATTGCATCTGATCTTGGAGGTATGGGGTCCCCCTGACAAAGCCTAGAAGTATTCTATAATTATAATAAATAAACTAGCTTCCAGCACATGAAGGGTGGTAAAGGCGCTATAGTCCTGTTTCCACTTTCATTATAATATGATTTGCCCTTTTGTGTTTTATGGAATTGTAACAATGCTGATTGTATTATTCTTATGCATTTTGCTGCTAGTGTTGGCTAGTGTACTGTACATTAGAGAACGTTAATTAAAATAAACATTTTAAACTATACCATTGTGGACTAGTAGGAGTGTTAGAGTGAAAGAGTGTTCTTGTTTTCCACTATTCTTGATGGGTTTACTAAGTCGCATGTTCTAGGTTGTCTTGTCATTGGTAGCTTCGCTGTAGTACGGAGAACGAATGAGACACTAATGCTAGTTGGACTGGGGTTCTAGGCACTGAGGTGGCTTTTTGGTACACCACAATACATCGAGTTCTGTGCATGAGCAGAATCCCTGCAACATGGCGCACCTAACGTTTGGTCTGGTACTTATTTTCGAGACACTTCGGTAGTAGTTGTACTTGTCCACAATACCCTCACTCCTGTTTTCCGGATAAACAGTTGTGATGGCATAACCTACCTATATTGATATTTTATAGGTTCTTTCAAGCTTGATATTATAAAAAGGTTCTTGTTATTAAATTACTGACCTTTTTGTGCTGCTTCGCAAAAAAGTTGTTTTACTTTTCTTTGTTCTTATGTCTGATATCGATATTGCTGCGCCTAGTCGCGCACCACTCCATCCTCATTTGGCTGCATATGGAGTGCCTGACGAGGGATTGTGCTTATTTTTTTGTGCTTATTTTTGTAGTTGGTGTGTGGTAAATAAATAATTAATTACCGGTTCTATTTTTCAGGATACTCAATAAACTGGTAGCTCAATAAATAAGAGTCAGGATTCGAGGTAGCTGGAGTTTACAGGCTTTAATAGGCATAAAGGAGAGGAACAGGACAGCCTGTACGGGAATAGGATGGCAGCTGCCGGGGGCAGGATCTGGAAGCATAAGGAATAGGCATAACTTTCAATATGCGAGTACAGTATATATACTTAATCAAATACATTACATTCAATACAGTAGGCGTAGCAGTAGGCGTGGTTCGTAACAGTCGCGAAAGATAAGGGCAAAATGATGAGGGGCCATGAGTCGAGGCTAGATTACATCATGGTGGACATTACACTCTGGCCTAAAGTGCTTGACTTTAGGGAAATTAAGAGGTCAGACAGCGATCACAATGCCCTTTGCCTAAATATCCTGTGCCCTCTGCCCATGACGGACCCATCCCCAGTTGGCCAAGGGGATGATCTGGGGGATTTGTCCCTCACCACAAACAGGCGCCGGGTCAAGTGGGGAAAGCTGGTGAGTTCGGAAGAGTCCATCAAGAAATTATATGAGCTGGCACTCCCCAGCTTTATGGAGGTGGATGCTCTCCTGAACGAACGAAGAACCCCAGATTACCATGAGAAACTGGGAAACATTCACCAGGATTTAGTGAGGGACCTGGCCGAGGTATTCCATCCGGAGGTCCCAATCCGAAAGAAAAGGACCCCTGTTCCCTCCTGGTACACCCCAGATTGCAGGGCAGCAAAATCTGAGCTCATTGCAGCAATAAAAAAGGGGTCAGACAAGGCCAATGTACGTGACCTTAGGAAGCACTATAAATCAGTGCTGGTGACTGCAAGGAACGAGTGGGACTGGAATCACTGGCAGGATCTGTATGATGCCCTAAAAGTCAGGTACTCCCGGAAATTCTGGGCCCTAGTAAACAATGGGTCAGGGGAACTCAGTAAAGCGACTGAGCCCAATATATCCCCCGCGGTCTGGGAGGCCCACTTTGGGGCTCTTTACCAAGATACTAGTTCCTGCCCGGCTGCAGATCTGCAACTGCCCTTGGGTTCTCAGGAGTCTGGAATGGAACTATCCCTGGGGGAAGTGGAGCTTGCCCTTGAACGCTTAGCAGTGGGGAAGGCGCCAGGCCTGGATAGGCTACCCGGGGATCTATTTAGGCACCACCCGGACATCTGGGGCCCATACCTTCTCATTCTCTTCAATGCTATTCTTGGAGGTATGGCGATCCCTGGGTCGTGGTTGGGGGCAGAGATTGTGCCCATCCACAAGAAGGATTCTACTCTGCTCCCCTCTAATTACAGGCCTATAAGCCTTATAGATGTGCCCCAAAAGCTCTTTGCGCGCCTCATCCTGGACCATCTCCTAGACTGGGTCGAGGACAATGATATCATGAGCCCCCTCCAGGCTGGCTTCAGGAAGAACACGTCGACCATGGATCAAATTTTTCGCCTCCTTCTCCTGTATTGGAAGACGGTCACGCTAGAGGGAGGTCGACTGTACATGGTCTTCGTGGACCTGAGGTCAGCCTTCGACCTGGTCCCGAGGGGGAAGTTATGGGAGGTTCTGCAGAGGCTAGGAGTTCCCCCCCACCTCCTTAGAATCATCATTAGGCTGCATGAGAACAACTTTGCGCTAGTGAGGTGTGGGAGGGATGGTAAGCCCTCGGGTAAATTCCCGGTCCGCCGAGGTGTCAGACAGGGCTGTGTTTTGGCTCCGACACTGTTCTGTCTGTACATTAACAGCGTCATTCAACATCTTGACGCTGTTGGGGACAATGACGCCCCGGTTTTGGCAGGAAGGAGGGTTCCGGCAATAATGTTTGCCGATGATACCCTCCTTCTTTCCAAATCCCCCATGGGGATCCAGAGGATTGTGGATGGTTTTGGCCATTTCTGTCGACAACATGGGTTGGAGGTGAACACGGAAATAACTAAGTTCATGATCTTCAACCCCCCCACCAAAACCAGACCCAATCCAAAACTGGGGGAAACTAGCCTTGAAAGGGTCTCTACCTTTATATATCTGGGGGTTTCACTTCAAGAAAATCTGACATGGGACTCCCAGGTAGCAAGATCTAGGTTGAAACTCTCCCAGCTATCGGGCGCACTCTTGAGGGTGTCCAATAAGTCCACCTTCAAGCCTGTTAGTCCGGCCCTGGAAACGTATAGGACCCAGGCGAAGGCAGCTGCCTCGTACGGCAGTGAGCTGTGGGGACATAAAGCTGGGAAGGTCATGGCAGGGGTGGAAAACTTGTTTCCTCAGACGCTTACTTGCTCTCCCGCAAGGCACACCACTCCTCCCCCTAAGACTCGACCTGGGCCTTCCGTCAATTGCAGAGGACCTACGGTCGAAACCTGTGAAGTTCTGGCATCGGATATGGACCACCGAGGAACTGCATCACTATAGGCAGGACCTTATACACGTCATGAGGCTGGATGTTAATGGTAAGATCCCTTGGCTGGCATTCATCAAGTCGGAATTGTCCAGCCTGAAATTGCCAGACCTATGGGATGATCCTGCTCTGGGCTGTAGAAGGATTTCGCGCAAAACCCTCGCACAGCTTTGCAAGAACAAAAGCCTTGCTGATATGGACAATGCTTATGACAGCGGCACCTTGACGGGACGTTTTATATTATCCAAAAATTCTTATGTCTTTGAATCTTTTATGGATTTTATTTATCCTCTCTTGGCGAGGAAATTATTCCTGCAATGGAGGTTTGGCACGCTCCCTACTAAAGTTTTTACCCATAAATGGTCGCTAGGGGGTGACAAGCTCTGCCCATGCTGTAAAGCTAATGATGAAGACGATTTGCACATAATGTTCTGTTGCCACGTCTATCGGAGCCCGAGGAGGCGCTGGTTAGCCCCTCTATGTCGGAACCTGGGCTTCAGGAACTATTTACAGGCCTACAGGGTTATGAAAACCAATACCCTGGGCCACATTGTGTTTGCGATTTCCAAATTCTTAATGGCAGCATGGATAATTAGGAAGAAAAGGTCTGGTTAATTCATATTACCATGTATTTTCTAACACTGCAGGTCCAGTTGGTTTTTATTGTATATATTGTGTTTATTTATATGTATTTTTACTGCATCTTTTATGGCCCATGAGGCCGAAATAAAGAATTTTTGGATTGGATTGCAAAATGATGTAACAAGAAGGCGTGTACAGGGCGTATACATAGACATGTGATGTAAACGTAACAGAATATGTCATAAAAAGGGGCGGAAACATGGAGGGGGCTACCTGAGCAGCTGGGACCTCTAACCTAGTGGTGCGCGCAAACGGGCAATGACGTGTTACCAGGGAGAACTGGGGGCTATGACTTCTGCACTAGAAGAGGAGACTAAAGTCTGGAGTGTCAGAGCGACATGTACCCAAGGCATATCTAGTATCTGGTGTTTAGAGTACATGTTGATAGAATCCAAAAGTTATCAGGGCAAAGGCTAATAGACACTAAGACTGGTGCATGCATTATTCTACATGTAGTGCGAGTGTGAGGAATATTCTATGAATATTAATACAGTATTTCTCTTACATGGAGACATAAAGGCTAGACCGTGACGGAAACGATTGATGCGATTCAGTAGCTTAGGAATGCAGAGA
Source organism: Lissotriton helveticus (assembly GCF_964261635.1). Lineage (NCBI taxonomy): Eukaryota > Metazoa > Chordata > Amphibia > Caudata > Salamandridae > Lissotriton > Lissotriton helveticus. Next base: position 705,682,776 of record NC_136073.1, read on the forward strand.
AGGAGGGTTGGACTGATAACTAGAAGCATAACATATTCTTGGCAGACTGGGAGGCAGAGCCAGGCCGGGCCGGGCACTGCGAGGCATTAAGTAAGCTAAGGGTCAGGGATGCAGGTGGGGGCTGTATCGCTCCTCGGAGAGGGTTCAGGAGACAGGAGCTGAATCTGAGTCCGGGCCCTTTTGAGGCCTAGAAACGGGGACAATTCAATGAATTAACGTGCACACTGTAAAATGTGGCAACGTAGGTTTACATAGGCCTGATATTCGTTGCTTTCATGAAGACTGGAAACTGGCATACTAGAGATGGACACAACTGTAATTGCGTCTTTAATCGATCAGAAGGGAATACATGCATATCGATCATGCACATATAACATAAGATGGGGAACACGTAGGCACATACAACATGGCAAAATTTACTTTTCCACATTCCCTCCTTGTGCCCTACGTTTCTATCAGGAAACATCAATATTCATGATACTATCTATCATTTCATATAGCATCATTTGCTCGTCTCGAATTGTCTTGGAACGGGACTTAGGACTAGGAATACAAGAGGTAGCACAAATGCCGCTAATCGCAGGGCCACATTGTATACAGAGGCAGCAACTGAATATGATAATTACTGCAATACCTAGGAATGACAATACTTTCCATCCCCAGGCAGAGATGATACTCCAGAGCCAACCGGACCATGTCCAGGTGCCTGGATTCTGGTGTAACTGATGGGCAATTTTATGAAGTCTGGTTATAGCTGAATAAACAGACGGTGCGTTATTAGGAATGAAAATGCAGCAACTAGATCCGATGACTCTACATGCTCCTCCTCTATCGGCCAGTATGACGTCTAGAACGAGACGATTTTGGAGCACGACAAATCTCATAGCAGATTGCTCTTCAGTTAAGTTACCTAGAGCAGAAGTAGTCTCATTCACTACTGCTTCGAGGGTTCTGGTTAACCTACGTATTAACTTACTATTCTGGACAGGGCCTATAAAGAAGAAGAAACCTTTATTAAAGTCTTGATACTGTTCTAGAGTAGTTTCAGTTTGATCGACAATTGGGGACTCGATCTCCCTTCTAGGTCTGACGTGTACTAGATGTGTGTTTCTGTGATAATCAGATGGTGCTAGAAAAACTGGTGGCAGTAGGAAGGCAATGTAACATGTTCCATCCCAATCGAGGGGCAGACGAACATATGCGGTCTGACCACAAACAAAATAAGAATGACGTGAGGCTTTGAAAATAGATTTCCCACTGTCACTATACTCGACAATAGTAGTACAATCACTATGTCCTACATGTGCGGAACCATTCTTTCTGATACATAATTCGCCTTTGACTGGTAGTACTGAAATAGCAGGTAAATCTGGAGTAGTATCAGACTGAACATTCAAGATCATAAAATTCGAAGAATAATTACCCAAATCATATACTTCATTTTCTAGATCTAACCCTGTTCTATGGGAGAGACCTTGCTTGTCTGGGAAACATGTCCTGTTCAGAAGGGACATATCATTGGAGGAGGACGTTAAAGTGGACCATGCTCCACACGAACCATTATGTGAAAACGGATAAGGAAAGAGTGGCAGAACTCCCTTCGGTGTCTGGAAAGGGGGGAGTCGACCACACACCCAACAATTAGTGGCATTGCTGGTCTGGTGTGAATAGTGTAACATTCTAATGAATGTATTATTTCGCATAGCAAGACGATAGGATAGCTCGTGAGGAGGCAGATCACTAAATGTGTGCTCTACTGTAGCATTAGAAAACTTGTTTACATGTGAAATTGGAAAACATAAATGTAAAGCATAACTTGTGCAGGTAACCATTAGACTCACATATAATAAAAAACTTAGAATGATGATACATCGTATAGAGTTTTGACTAACTCTCTCACTATGGGGGTCTATCTAATACATGTCAGAAACCTGTCTAACCGTTTCACCCGAGAGGGACTTAGACAATTAAACTGGCTGACTTAATTTACTAGACCGGAGTTTCAATTTATACTCCTGTTGCGGAGTTTTCTCTAACAGAGGAACTTTAAGTTCCGAGTCAAGTTCAGAGTCTGTTTTTAGGCAGTCTTTAGGAATAGAACAGTCCTTAGCAAAAGTTTTTTCACGAACTCCATGGAATTTCTTGATGTGGGACAGGTGGACCCATCCTTTCCTGCCCTCCAACTTCACTGCTGTCCTTGTAGTTAATAAGACAAGGCGAGGCTCCTTCCAACGGGGTTCCAGCGGACTTCAACAATCAAAATTCCGCACCAACACGAGGTTTCCTGGAATGACTTCATGCGGTTTCACCTCGGTGTTGTCTGGAAATGCGGCGGCAACCTGTGAACGACAAGAGTGTAGGGCAGACATCAAGGAAGCTAGGTAATCTGTCAGCATATTACTGGAAACATCTGTAATACTGCGGGGTCTAGGTGTACCCCACATGTTTGGGGGGCGGCCGAATACGACCTCATACGGGGACAGACCTGATCTGGAATGTGCAACCATCCGCATATAAAATAGAGCAACTGGCAGGGCAACTAGCCAGTCTACACCTTTCTCTTTACATGTCTTGGCAATACGGATTTTCAGGGTCTGATTATGTCTCTCTACGAGACCGGCTGCTTCAGGATGGCGCACACAATGGAACTTCCACTGGTACCCTAACAGAAGGGAAACATGTTTCATAAGTTCAGATGAGAATGGCTGGCCGTTATCAGAATACACGACCCTAGGGAGTCCATAGCGGGGAAAGAATTCACGAACCAACTGCCTGGCAGTGGTCGCGGCTGTGTAATCTGGAACTGGATATGCTTCTGTCCACCTGGACAAAGCGCATACAACTACGAGGACATACTTGAAACCTCGACATCGCTCCATCTGAATGTAATCCATCTGGAGGACTTCAAAAGGGTGGTCAGGAGGTTGGAATCCACCTTGTTCCACCGGGACACTTTTACCTGGATTGAATTGACAACATATCATACAGGTACGGACTTTCTGCTTGGCTGCAGCTCGTAAGTGCTTGTTGAACCAAAGGTTCTGAATACTGTCTAACATAGCTTTTTCTCCTAGATGTGCTGGACTATGTGCGGTATTGATAATGACTTGAACCATAGAGTCGGGGAGAAACCATGTGGCTTTTCCCTTCGTCAACCATCCCTGATCTGTCTGGACCCCTCCTTGTTCAGACCATTTCTTGATTTCTTCGGGAGCAGCATGTAACTGTATGTCTATGACATCTTGTGTAGGGTCCTTAACTGTCATACAAGTAGTCTGATCTGGAGTGAGTGTCTGTGTCGTGTTGACTGGAATGTCTGGAGTCTGAGCTGTAAGCTTGGCTGTTCGATCTGCTAGGTCGTTACCTTGGGAAATGATGTCAGTAACTTTCGTATGTGACTTGCACTTCATGATAGCGATAGCTGTCGGTAAATGTATTGCATCTAACAGAGCTTGAATGAGGAGACCATGCTGAATCTTGGTTCCATGAGAAGTCATGAAACCTCTCTCCTGCCAGAGCACTCCGAAGTCGTGTACAACTCCGAATGCGTAACGTGAATCTGTGTATATGTTTACTTTCAGGTTTTTAGCACGTATGCAGGCTTGGGTCAGAGCAACTAGCTCTGCTGCTTGAGCAGACAGGGTGTCAATACGATGTGTTTCTATAACTTCAGTTTCAGTAGTTACTGCATACGCGGCTACTAGATCTCCTGTACTTGTTCTCATACATGAACCATCCACATAAAGTGTCAGGTCGGGATCAGGTAATGCAATGTCTGTCAGGTCTTGTCTTGGCTTGGTCATAGTGTTAACAACTTCCACACAGTCATGTGCGGCAGGATTTGAAGTAACTGACGGTAACAGTGTAGCAGGATTTAGAATGTTGCAGCGTTTGATTTCTATGTGTGGCTGGAACAGTGTCAGTTCATAACCTGTTAAACGTGCGATTGTCAAGTGCTGAGTCTGTGTTCGGTTTAAAAGAACTTCCACCGAATGTGGAACTTGTACTGTCAGGGAATGTCCTAATACTATGGAATCACTTTGTCTGATAGCTAGAGCTGTGGCTGCAACTGACTTGAGGCACGCAGGCAGAGCCTGGGCTACTGGATCTAATGTGCTCGAAAAATAAGCACAGGGCTTGTACTGTCCTGCTTGATCTTGTGTGAGAACAGATAATGCAGTACCATCACGTTCTGTGACAAAGAGTGTAAAAGGCTTACTGTAGTTCGGTGTTGCTAGAACAGGTGCTTGGCATAAGGCTTTCTTTAATTCATTGAAAACAAGTGTATGTTCCTGGGTCCAAGGGAGGACAGTCGATACGGCTGCCTCCTGTGTCGTTAACTGTATCAGTGGCTTGGCTAGAAATGCATACTGAGGAATCCATTGTCTGCAATAAGAAGTGAGGCCAATAAAAGCTCGTACCTCCTTCTGTGTCTTGGGCTGTGGAAGACTCGCTATTAACTGGATACGGTCTGGTGTCAACTGCCTACCCCACTTGGACAGTAAGTGGCCTAAGTAGATCACTTGCTGGACACAGAATTGTAATTTGGAAGGGGACACCTTGTGCCCCTGCTCGGCCAGGAAATACAGAACCGTAAGTGACGCACGCTCGCAGTCACGTTCAGAACGGGCTGTGATCAGTAGATCATCGACATACTGGAGCAGGGCAGTGTCAGTTGGCATGTGAATATTGTCTAGTTGTCTCTTAAGTGCTTGACTGTAAATACTAGGGCTTTCTGTGAAACCTTGAGGAGCTCGTGTGAATTTATAGCTCCTTCCATTTAAACAAAAACCGAAAAGGTACTGGCTGTCTGGATGAATGGGGACACTGAAAAATGCGTTCTTGAGATCGATAACTGTAAAAAATGTAGCTTCAGAATCAATGGCTGTCAATAGGGAAGAAATATCTGGGACTACTGGATACTGGGGTAGGATACATTTATTAAGCTCTCGAAGGTCAATCACTAATCGATATACTGGAGGTGCATTTGGATCAGTACGTTTCAAGACTGGAATGATAGGAGAATTACATACATTGGAGTCAGTTTCTACAACCACTCCTTGAGCAATAAGCTCGTCAATAATTTTGGATAAGGCTGCTACAGCCTCAGCTGGCAATCTGTACTGTCTGATTCGTGGCAAAACTATACCTTGTTTGAGAGTCACACGATGGGGTGTGATGTGCATACATCCTACATCAGTTGGACCTTGCGCCCATAAATGCTGCGGTACATTCAGTAATCTTGGATCAAAATCACGTGATACATAGTGACCTTTAAAGTCACGCAAAAACAATCGGACTCCTTCTGGGGAGCAGCAAATTACTGCACCTAATTCTTTCAGTGTTTTAATACCTAACACATTTTCTGGACATGATTTCGTAAGTAACAAATCAGTAGTTCGGGACAATGGACCAACTTCTAGGGAAACTGGTTTCGAAATTTCATTAACAATAGGCTTTCCTGAAAATCCAAGGGAAACATTTTTAGAGCCTGAGAGCGGAGCCCCTGGAACCTCGTCATGACTGATAGTAGTCCTACTTGCCCCTGTATCAATCAAAAACTTTCTGTCTTTCCCTAATACTTGACTGCGTACATAAGGACCCTCTTGATCTACAGGTATCTCGATGAGAGGCAAGCCTACCTCCCTCTCTAGGCTGTTTCATGAATACTGTTGATACTCTGGATACTCTGACTGGGCATACTGGTACATTTGCTGTGTAACATGCTGTGTTGCAGCGATAGACTGCGGTGCTCGAACTGTCTGTTGTGCATTCTGTGGTGACTGAGAAGTCTGTGAAACTTGTTCTTGTCTAGGCGGACGTGGTCTTTCTTTAGTTTTACCAGTAGCTATGTTGTGTTTCAGAACTGCACACTCGTTTATAAAATGACCTGGCTGTTTACAGTAATTGCATATCCCTTTAACGGGAGCTGCAGGATGACTGGCTTGATTCGGACCCCTCTTCTGACTGTCTTGTGGAACAGATTGTGCAACTAATACTTTCATTTTCGTGTCTTTCATACGTCTCCTTTCGTGTTCTTGCTCTTCCCTGATTCTATTCTGGTGATACTGGAGCATCTGTAACATTTGGGACGGAGTATTAGCTTGCCAACTACTTTCGACTTTCAAAACTCGATTTTTAACTTGTGGACTTGAATTCTCGACTAGTTTGGTAACAAAAAGATGAGGGTACGATTCACTACTCGTCTTCAGACCACTGTTAATAATAAAACATTTTTCAAATCTAGAATAAAAATCACTAGTGTCTTCATCCTGTTTCTGTTTACAAGCTGAGATTGCATCCCAATCTTCCTTTTTCGTGGCTAGTAACCTTGGCAAAACCTGTATCAATAACTCGGGCAATTCTTTACATTTGTCCCCAAGACCGGTACCTGGTACTCGTATATTATCTTCAGTTTCTAGAGCTGTCCAATCAATCTTTTTCTCTCCCACCTCCCATTCTTTTTCCTTGAGTTTTTCATATACCCCTGCGGGCAACAGGACCTTTAGCATTTTAATGATATCAGGATATGTGTATTCTCCCATACGGAGCATGTCTTTTAATTCTCGATGGAACCCTGCTGGATCTTTGTCGTGACAGGGAATTAACTTTTTCATCTCTAAGAGTTCCATCTTTGTAATGGGGGTGTAAACAAATACTCGTTCTAGTCCACCACCCGTTCCTCTAACTGGATGTACTTCTCGTAACGGATGCTGTCTATCTATGTAAAATGATTTACTTTCTGGGGGTGAGACGTGAACAAAATGCGGATTCAGAAACGTTCGATATTTGTGGCGCTGTTCTAGAATGACACTAATTAAATCGGTACCTAAACCTCTCCATCTATATTGGAGTAACTCGTTCAGAACATCATGTAACGGACCTGGATCAGAATGCTGTCTCTCATACAGTGTAATGAGGTGCTGGATCATATACATACCCACCAGTCGCTGCTCGGCTGGGGGCAGTTTCAGAAACATTTGTGCCACTATTTCGTCAGAAAAAGTGGTAGAATCAGTAGTCCATCGGACTGCTGATCGGGCTAGTTCTTGTTCATGCATGGTACTAAGTTCACTATAACCGATTCGTGATTTCAGAATGTGATCGGTAGCTTGAAATACTTGTTCAAGAGAACCTTGTTCTGTTGCTGGAGGAGGAAAAACTTTCTTGTGTTCTAGGCGTGAATGTCGGTCGGGAAGTCTAGTTTTACCTACATACGCTATTCTGGTGGGATTCTCGTCGTCTTCCTCTTCGGTAGGAGAGTCGTCTTCTTTCTCGCTTACTTGTGCTGCTTTGCGTTTCTCGTGTAACCTTATTATTTCCTTACGAATTTTCTTGTACATACTCTCTATACAACCTAGTGTCCTGTGTCTTCCCTCGGCTATATGATCACTCCACCTTGTCAGGACTTTCATTTCGGTCGGATCTTTATCTGGATAATCTTGTTCCCTTATTAAACAATTAATTAGAAACTTTAAAAGCATGAGCTGAGTCTCAGCTTTCCTTTGAGACATGGCTTCGCCAATACTTTCTGGATCTACTCCTGTACGGATGAAATGATACATTCTGTCTAGATCTTCTTTCATATTCGGTAGGGTGTCCAAATACTCAGTTACCCGTCTTACACGCAATGAATATATGACCATATCATTGTCGCCTGGGACTGGGTCATAACGGCATTCGGTGAGAGCTCGCTTGATATCTGCAACGGACTGGGGTTTGGGCGTACGCTGTAACGCACGTTCATGTAGCTCAAGTAACGTTACACGTTTGTGTTGGGGCGGGGTACGAGGAGGATCTCCCCCCGCGGCTCCTAAACTAGAATCGTCGACGGGTATCGTACGGGCGGGCAGAGTGACTGATGTAGCGGGTACTTGTACTGTGGGCTGGACCGGGGGTACTGTAACAGGTGTTGTAACATTAACTGGACCCACGGGGCCAGCGACTGGAGGAACAGGAATTACATTATTTACAGGAGCTGGCGGAACTGTATTTGCATATTCTGGGACTGTGTCGTCCAAATAGGACGAGAGAAAAATATCAGCTGCGGTCGGTTTGTGACGTAGCTTAATCGGAACTAATGGCGGCGGAAAATTACATGGTGCTTCCGGGGTTGCTTTCGGCAAGCCCTCGGCAAGAAGAGGATACATACCCTTAATAAGAGCATTTCTCTGTCTGTCTGACTGTTCGGCTTTAACTCGTTCACCTATTTCGGTTAATTCCCTTTCTTGGGCTCTTTCTGAGGATTCCCTACTTAATTCTGATTTTCTGATTTCTTTTTCGGTTCTTTTATGAGATTCTTTGCGCCATAACTCGATGGCATCTTTCTGGGACTGTCTGGCTTTCTTTTTCCATAATGCTTCTTCTACTCGCATGATGCACTCGGCATCCCACGTACCTGATACGGGCCATCTATATTTCTCTTCTAATTCCTTGGTGTACTCCACCCATAAGTCTAGATATAATATGGCACTTATGCCATGCTTATGATACATAAAATGACCTGGACTGTCCCTAGGCGGGACAGGAACTGCTTCCTCTAGCAGACCTTTTCTAGTTCTTAACTGACGTAATTTCGAGAACAAAGGCATAATTTAGGTTGGAGTCTGGACACAATACAATACACGATAAACACAATAATAACTAAGAAAACAAATCACTCATACCACGACATTGAAAACACATGAAATAACATTTATAATAACAGTTCGGACAGAATTCATGAATTTTCTTGAGAACAGAACTTACTAGAATGACTAGATGTACTGCTAAAACAGCACGAAACTTACCGGTCCCATAAAGAGAAACGTCAGGACCCGCGTCCACCTAGGTGAACACTTCGTGTTGGATCTGTGTACCCAAACCCACGGACCAGAGACAAATGAATTGACCCTGTCTAGATACTACCCCAGCAACGGTACTCACCGGGCAGCAAGAACGGAAGGCCTCGGACTGGACTGGACTGCTACGACGACGGACGGACAAACTTCGGACTTCAGTTACAGGTGGGCCTCTGGATACCTCGGACCTTGGACTCTCGGCTTGGGCTCTGGTCGGGACTCGCCGCGTTCCTCACCGCCTCATCTGGACGCTGGACCGCAACCTCCGTCTCCTCCGTGGGCCTGAGGGATACTTGAAGCAGAAATATCTGCACGTGCACGGTATGGTTCCGTCACGGCTGCAGAGGATCAGGGGGCCTGCGTGGCTTCTCCGGCGCGTGGGGAAAGGGCAAGTCCCTATTCGGGCGCCATTATGTGGTAAATAAATAATTAATTACCGGTTCTATTTTTCAGGATACTCAATAAACTGGTAGCTCAATAAATAAGAGTCAGGATTCGAGGTAGCTGGAGTTTACAGGCTTTAATAGGCATAAAGGACAGGAACAGGACAGCCTGTACGGGAATAGGATGGCAGCTGCCGGGGCAGGATCTGGAAGCATAAGGAATAGGCATAACTTTCAATATGCGAGTACAGTATATATACTTAAACAAATACATTACATTCAATACAGTAGGCGTAGCAGTAGGCGTGGTTCGTAACAGTCGCGAAAGATAAGGGCAAAATGATGTAACAAGAAGGCGTGTACAGGGCGTATACATAGACATGTGATGTAAACGTAACAGAATATGTCATAAAAAGGGGCGGAAACATGGAGGGGGCTACCTGAGCAGCTGGGACCTCTAACCTAGTGGTGCGCGCAAACGGGCAATGACGTGTTACCAGGGAGAACTGGGGGCTATGACTTCTGCACTAGAAGAGGAGACTAAAGTCTGGAGTGTCAGAGCGACATGTACCCAAGGCATATCTAGTATCTGGTGTTTAGAGTACATGTTGATAGAATCCAAAAGTTATCAGGGCAAAGGCTAATAGACACTAAGACTGGTGCATGCATTATTCTACATGTAGTGCGTGTGTGAGGAATATTCTATGAATATTAATACAGTATTTCTCTTACATGGAGACATAAAGGCTAGACCGTGACGGAAACGATTGATGCGATTCAGTAGCTTAGGAATGCAGAGAAGGAGGGTTGGACTGATAACTAGAAGCATAACATATTCTTGGCAGACTGGGAGGCAGAGCCAGGCCGGGCCGGGCACTGCGAGGCATTAAGTAAGCTAAGGGTCAGGGATGCAGGTGGGGGCTGTATCGCTCCTCGGAGAGGGTTCAGGAGACAGGAGCTGAATCTGAGTCCGGGCCCTTTTGAGGCCTAGAAATGGGGACAATTCAATGAATTAACGTGCACACTGTAAAATGTGGCATCGTAGGTTTACATAGGCCTGATATTCGTTGCTTTCATGAAGACTGGAAACTGGCATACTAGAGATGGACACAACTGTAATTGCGTCTTTAATCGATCTGAAGGGAATACATGCATATCGATCATGCACATATAACATAAGATGGGGAACACGTAGGCACATACAACATGGCAAAATTTACTTTTCCACAGGTGCTAACCCGGATTACCACCTTTTGGTATCCTACTCTTGGGTAACCTTTCCGGCTGTGAATGGAGATGATAAGTTGTTCCATACATACACTCCCACTGAAGTACCTATAGTATATCGGCCATATACGACACTCGAAGTTCCGATATCGGCATGGCAACACTGTATTTGGTCTAATGGCGCCCTCCCCCACACAGTGACTCCAGTCCATTTAGGCCCTTTGTCGATTCCTGGGGCCACTTGGCCAGTTTTAGCCGGGTACACATCTCATCCACGTTATGTAGCAGTCTCTGTAGACGAATTGCGTGTCTTACATACCTCTTTAATTGGGGTACATAGGGCTCTAGTCCAATAGGTTTCCCGCAATCTCAAGGTGGGAGCACATGGGGTTGCGGCACAACCAGTTGGCCCGGTCCGGATCTCAATTAGTCCCGTCATGGTTAATTCGGTTATGGGCAAGCGTCCCCAGAATAAGGATGATTTACCTTACTGGCTTGCTGAGAAATTTGACCACCTAGAAGCAGTATTTCCTAATACCACTCCTGTGCAGGATCCTAACAATTAGTTTGCACTTTGCAGAAAGACTTAATACCAGATGTAGCCGATTGTGAGAATTGGGGTAAAGTATTCGCAATGGTGTATGCGAAATGTTTCGGCACACCTTCTATGACTGTACTGCCCTCCATGATTAAGCGTGTTCAAGATGAGCATGGCCCCGAGACGGCGGTTGAATTGGGAATGAGGCTTGTCGGAGTGTTTGACCTGGTTGCTGATCTCATACTAGCAAATGTGAAGGGAGATGCGGTTAACTTTCAGGTGTCTAATGCTTTGCGCCTTGTCCCAGAGGATGAGATACCCGGTGACTTACCGAAAATTATTGCGGATGCTTACAAGACCATTGGGTTTTAAGCCTTTTGCTAAAATACAGGCGCAACAGCAAACTCAGACGGCGCAGTCTAATAAGGACGACCGTCCTATTTTTCCTGAAAAGAATTAGAAAAATAAAAAACAGGGTAAGCAACAACAGATACAAGGGTTGCGTGCTGCTTCACCAATACCCAAGTATTCTGAGTACACTTATGATTTGTGCAACCGTGCTAGAATTAGGTCTCCTGACAGGTTTCATATCCCTGATCAGTGTTCTCCTTGTTCTTCACTGGAAACATCAGGCTCATACGCCAGTGGAGGAGATCGCCAGGTTTACAGCAGAGGTCGAGGAGCCCCGCAAGAACGCGAACAGCCTCGTCAGACTAACGGTATAGAAAAGAGCGATTTTACTCATCTGCGCCCTCAGTTTCAGAAAAAGAAATTTGCTGCTTTTACAGCACGATATGCCACGGACGGTGAAAACACAACTTCAGAACCTAACATGGGCAGTAACGTGGCTAGACAGCACAGCGGTGGTTACCATGGTGAGGCAAGCACTGCGTCCATTTTTGAAGGTGACAGCAACTGACACATTCATCACAGTTGAGACTGCTGACACCCGAGTGGGTCCCCTTCACAGATTATATGAAATAGTATTCTTAATTGAAGGTGACATCCAACGTGTTCTTAAAGGGATTTTGGGGAAAAATCAGACTTGTTCTTATGAATTCTTGTTCGCTGAGGCAGATTGGCCCCCAACTTTTGTTTTAACCGGTTCGAGGGGTGAGGATGTCATCCTCCCTAGTTTTTCACATACCTTGCCGAAAGAGCAGGCAATGTCTTTTGCATTATTGTGGGTGTGCGGTGTGCTACGCCTCGTTGTGCTTATGTGCAATTGTGTCTATCACCCCCCGTCCCCCAGTACCTGTTCGTTACTCACCCTGTTGATGTTGTGTCAGGTCATGTCGAACAGTGTCCAGACTCCTGACTCCTTGCACCGTCTCCACACTGATGACTGTGGCTACCATTTTCTCCAGCTCCTGCTATGGGGCAGGACTCCCAACCTCCATTCGCCGTTGCTGCCTTCCTGTTGGCAGCAGGTTTCTGCATGGTTTAGCTTTTCACATTGTGCCAGCGCATCTTGGCCTCCTCGACACTCCGACTGCATTCACTCTGGAAAACCATTTTTCCATCTGTGTATCCAATGACACGGTGGAGGTGACGGACAGTTGTTGTTAGTGTTCTGTCACCTCTGTGACGATGATCCTGTTGTCATGCGGACTGTCCCCGTCTTCCTCTTCCTCTTCTCCTTGGCCTTCCCCGAAACCAAGGTTCCTTACAGGTGGCCTGTGAGGCTTGTGGGGTTCAAGTTGACCTGAGCACTCGTTACGGGTGCATCCATGTTGCTACGCAGTTTATTTTGTTTATGGTGTGTTTTTCTTGTTCAGCATTTTCCCGCATTACGCCTGAGAATTGCAGGCCTGTCGCTGGTTATAGCAGATTTTTGTAGTGCGGTTGGCCAAATCTCAACTTTATTCCTGTTCGTGTTTTGCATTTTTGCGACATCGCATTGATTTTAACGCAGTAATTTGACGCATTATCGTGGGGCTATCACATGGTGCTGCCAGGTTGAGAATACTACTATAATACTGCGTTGCTTTCCCGCGATAGACTACGATATGCAAAGTTGCAATAAGCTAAATTTGCGATGGTTATCATACGTTCTTGAGAATATCCCCTAAGAAAATCTTTATTGTAAACATATTAGCACAAGAAAGGGGTAAATTCTGCATTTTCATCCACAGGTATATATGATGGTGATAAAAAAGTTCAAGTTCTCATATCCTCTTTTCTATTAAATTATGATGACTAGTGATGATAACTGGAACCCGAAAAAGAGCACCTTACAACCAGTATATTTAAAGATTCATTCTGAACCCCAACATCTTCAATAAACATTTGCCGAACAATGGATGTATATTTTAACATTTGTCAAATATTATAATTCTGAAAAATCTTGCAAATTACCCTAACAATGTTATTGTTCCATTATGTCTCCCTCGATTGTTTTTTATTTATTTTTGTCCAGAGTATTATTGCTGTACGCTGTGCAGCCTACAAGACAAAGATGATGGGCCAAAACAATTTCAGAAATGCGCCCAAGGGTAACAGAATTAGTAGGTAAGCAACTGTAAACCTGGAGTTCGTTGGCACCTGTGGAGAAAGAATATGTAAAAGATGTGCAGAAGGTATGAAGATGTTTCTTTTTCATCAAACTATATGTTCATCTTAATTTTGGTAGACACTCCAGTTGTAGGGAACAATAGAGTAAATTTTCATAGCCCCGGCACAAAAGAATCTTGCCCAATGGACTTCACAAAGTCTGGAGGAATGATCTGCACTCTCAGTGGTCCAGAGAAAGCACTTCTAACCTGGCTACTACCAGAACAGAGCTTAATGCCATATGAAACTCTAGTACTATCAGAAAAACACCATTATTGCACCTAAACTAAGCCACTTAGAATCCACTGGATTAAATCCTGTATATTCTAAAGCACTACTAACCCCGTGAGAACAACTGCAATTTAAGGGATGAGCATCCCTGTAGATCATCTGTTTGGGTCTCCATAGTCTCTTCTTTAGATACACCAGGTCTACACAGAGGATCTCCTAATTACTGTATTCACTGCAGGAGGTGTTTTGAAAGATCTCAGTAATCACTATAAACTCAGCTTGCCAACTGCAGAGAAGTATATTGCGTAGAAACCCTATCAGACACAACTCATGTAGGCTTCCCACAAAGAATAGCACTCTTCCAAACAAGCACTCCTCACTGTGTAGTGTGCTTCCTGGACAATAATGTGCAATGGAGAGTGAAGCACTGTACAAGTGCAAATACTACTATGCATATTTCCACTAAAACAGGTCTCCATAAAATGTACAAGACGTGAACAGGAACTAAAAGCAACTAGATGGCAGGAAAAAGAAAATCACAAACAGTCAGTCAATTAATAAAGTCATCATCGCCCTGAAGGTAATGTATTTGACTATAATTCCAGTACCATAGGCAACATAATGCCAAAACAGTAATTAATGAATGGCATATGAGAGTTCTAGAATGGTGTGGACCCGTATTGGGAAACAATATCGAATTTTAAAATATTGAGATACACAAATATTGAGTTCTTAATATTGTCATACATAAAAATTGTGATGCAGATATATCGTTGACAACAATATTGATTTTTTTAAGTGAATAATGTAGTTTCCAGAATATTAATTTTTTAAATATTGTTTTCAATAATATTGCAGATATAAATGCCAATTTTTAATTATCTTTATGTGTTTTAGTTTGAATGTCAATTTCATATGTTACATATTGTTTGTAGAACCGCTGACAATCTTTTTGAAAACAGTTTGCAAGTTTAGGTTATTTATAATTTTAAATTTAATTGTTAATAGTAATTTATAGTGTCCTAGAAGGTTTCGAGATTTGTAAGGGTGCAAGGTGGGAAGTTAATTAAGTATATTTAATGAATAATGCATTTTTAACTTAGTAATAATTTGTAACTGATATTTATTCATGTAAATTGTGTAATTATTTTTTTGTCATATTTTAGGTGTGGTTCGTAGGGTTGGTAGGGGTATGTGTTGGGAAGTTAATTAAGTAATAATTGATTAATAATGAATTATTTTTTTAATAATAATTATTTAATTGATTTTCAATTATTCAAATTGTGTAAATATAATATTTTTAATGTTATATTTTAGGTGTGGGCCTTTTGGATTTGCAGGGTTATATGCTGGGAAGTTAAGTAATAATTTATTAATAATGAATTATTAATTAATTATTTGTTTCGTTTCAAAAACGTTTATTTCGGTCACCAGGACTATAAAAAGTAACAGAAGCACAAAATGGCACACATTATTAAAATGATATTTATCAGAGTTAAAAAGGAACACTCCATTTGTAATACAATTCACAGTTTAGAGGCGAGTACAATGGGTTTTTACCGTCAAGCCAAGAGTGGGGGAAGGAGGAACAAAGGATTTCACTGCGGGAGAAATTTATATCAATTGATGTAATGCGATCTACCATCAGCTAAAGGGAATAGCAGCAATAGTTCAATAAATAGTTTAAAATGACAAGATATAAAAAATGAATACTATTTACAATTCTATATACAAAATAATCAAATGCTAAAAATTAATATCTAGGAAAAAACTGTACATACAATAATCACGTTTATAAAATGCTGCTGATACACTTTTTATACATTTCTACCCCTCTGAATAAAAGCCCACCTCCTGCGCCACATTGTGTTTAAATATCTTGAAACAGCTAACACAATGGGTTCGGATGTATCATATCTTAGAACCCGAAAGGCCTTCCTACAAAGCTAAAACCCCAGATTCCGGCATAGCTGCACAAGCCAGTAGCGCCTTGCATTTTGGTAGCCAGGACAGAAAAATAATACATGCATTTCTGTTTCTTCTTGTGTAATGCATACGGGAGAACCCTCCTCTTTCTGTCCGGCCCATTTATTGGTGACCGCACGTACAGGCAAAGTGCCATGTCTAAACTGTACGTACAGCTTTCTTGCAGCCTGGGGAAGGATATCATCCAAAAATATTTCTAGCTTATAGTTGTTCTTCACTCTAAGAAACTGTGTTGTTAGGGAGCCTAATTTATGATTTGCTTGGAGTGCTCCAAGCTTTAAGGCACAGTAGGTTTTGGGCACTAGGGCACGGGGGACTGACGGACAGGTATCACCCGGAGTGCTCCACATAAAAGGTTGGCCAAGCTTTTCGCACTCGTGCTTTACATGAGCAAACCAAGGTACCCTTTTCACCAAGCCTGGGTAAGATAAAAGCTCATTTGTATCTGCCTGGTATGGTGCTAATTCGGGAGTTGCCCAAAGTCTTCGCCAGAACGTCAACGGTTTTAGGGCAATCTCGTCCTCAATCGGTGTAATACCCAAATCTAAGCGCAAAGAAATTAGCGGGGTACTGGCCGGGAGACCCATTACTTGTCTTAAGAATCTATTCTCAGTTACAACTAAAGTAGAAACCGAGGAATGCCCCCATAATTCTGCCCCATAGAGAGTTGCACCACGTGCTTGAGCCCTATACATTTATTGATTATTTAGTTGATTGTCAATTATGTAAATTGTGCAAATATAAGATGCGGGTTGTTGGGTTTGATGGGGTATAGGGTGGGACATTAATTAAGTTATAATTTGTTAACAATTCATTATTAATGTATTATTAATTATTTAAATCATAATTAATTATGTAAATTGTTTATTATTATATTTCTTTACGTTATGTATCAGGTGAGGTCTGTTTTGTTTGTAGGAAGATAGGGTGGAAAGTTATTTAGGATATTATTATTTATTAAATGTTTAATTGATCATTACATATGTTCATTTTGTTATACTTCTTTCTTTTAGTTATATTTTAAGTGTTGGTTGCTAGGTTTGTGGGAGTATAGTGAGGGAACTCAATTGAATAATACATTTATAACATTTTTCCATATTTTAAAATTATTAAAAGTTTTAATAATCATGTACTTTTTTATTGTTATTTAATTTTAGATATATAATTTTCATATTAAGAGTTGTATATATTTGGTCAACTAATAGAGTTATTTAAAAATGTTATGTGCTTGTATTAAAGTACTTTCCCGACTGTTGCACAGATTGGAGTGGGAATAGTAAATTGAAGCCTTCTGAAGTCCAAGGCTTTCCTTACTGTTGAACAGACTGAAGTTGGATTAGTGAATTTAACACCTCTGAAATCCAACGCTTTCCCTACTGTTGCAGACTGGAGTAGGAATAGTGAATTTAACCCCTTTGAATTCCAACTCTTTCACTACTTTTACACTGACTGTAGGTGGAATAGTAAATGTTTCCTCTTCGAAGTTCAACGCTTTACCTACTGTGCCCCAGACTAGGATGGGGAATGGTAAATTTAACCCATTTGAAGTCCAACACTTTCCCTACTGTTGCACAGAGTGGAGTTGGAATAGTAAATTTTACTTCTGCGAAGTCCAACATTTTCCCTACTGTTGCACAGACTGGAGTGGGATTAGTAAATTTAACCCTTCCGAAATACAACAATTTTCCTACTGTTGCACAGACTGGAGGCGAAATAGTAAAATGTACACATTTGAATGCCAATGCTTTCCCTACTGTTGCAGACTGGAGTGAGAATAGTATATATATAATTTTTTTATTTAAATACTTATATTTTAAATTGTTAAAATATAGTCGAGTCGAGTCGAGTCGAGAGATACTTTATTTTGGCCTAACAAGGCCATAAAAGCACAGATAAAAAACATATAAACTACAATGCAATCAGTGAAACTTATCCAACATTAAAAGACAAACACATTAAAATATTTGATCAGAAATACATAGGAATTATATCATATAATAAATATTCTAAAAAAGTGCAGGTATCTCATCTAATGAGTAAAATCAATTTTTTTTTTTTAAAACCTCGAGTTACAGTTCGGAAGTAGGGTCATTTAGTTGGGGTTGCCCTTTCTTTAAAATTACTCTGCGTGTGCACCACATTGAGAACAGATAGCGAGATACTGAATACGCAATGGGCATACTGCTATCATATTTAAGGATCCTAAAGGCCTGTGAACAATGGGATGTTCCAAGGTTCCTACACAGCTGTCGTAGTCAGCGATGTCTTGCTACCTTATATGCCGGACAGAAAAACAGTACATGTAGGTCGGTCTCTGTACAATTATTACATGTCGGACAGTCTTTTGTGGAGTCACTCCCCCACTTATGTGTGAGAGCACGCATGGGAAGTGTGACATGCCTGAACTGTAAGTATAGTTTCTTAGCAAGAGACAGCTGTATATCGTCTATGACAAGTTCTAGACTATATTGCAGTTTAACTTCTTGAAAGGATGTTGTCAACGTACCAATCCTGGAACCCCCCAGCAATATGGTAAGATTATACTCCTTATACTTCTTTTTCAGAACCTTCCTACGTATTAACAGACAGCTGTCTTCGGGACTAGCCCATAAATTTCCCATTCCCATGGATGATAAAGAAATCTTGATATGAGCAAGCCAAGATATTTTGCTTGCTCCATTTAAATATGCCACTACCCTCAATTCCTCTCTAAACATAGATAGCTCAGGGGTGCTCCATATGGGGCTAACTCCTAGATCCATTCGGAGTGGGTGAGCGGTGTACTTTTGGGAAGTCCCAGAAGTTGTCTGGAGAAGGAGTTCTCAATCTTGGCAAGTTGTTCAGATGGCCGATGGCCCCAAATTTCCACCCCATACAGGGCAGCTCCTCTGGCTTGTGCCTTGTATATTTCCAGCACCGGGCCCACCTTTTTTTTTTCTTTATTGTTCAATTCATAGCATATAGTATTTACAAATCAATCATTGAAATCATTAATGTAGGAATGTTATGTAGTTACAAAAATAACACCAAAACATGAATAGCATTAAAACAGCAGAAAGAAGGAAAAGCTA
This sequence comes from Lissotriton helveticus, assembly GCF_964261635.1. Classification (NCBI taxonomy): domain Eukaryota; kingdom Metazoa; phylum Chordata; class Amphibia; order Caudata; family Salamandridae; genus Lissotriton; species Lissotriton helveticus. Next base: position 705,701,605 of record NC_136073.1, read on the forward strand.
TGACAATCAAAAACAACTACATTTCAAATCGACATCACCATATGTTGTATCATAGGATGCTAAATTTTAATCCCTAATTGTTTCTTCCTCAAAGATTTTATGCGATACAAACTAAATTCAAGATTAAACACATTATAAAACTTAGCACGCCACATTTCATATGATGGCGCCTCTGATTGCAGCCACATAGAGGCAACGCATAATCGAGTAACGGCCATAGCCATAAATATGAAATATCGAAAAGGATAACAAGTCTGCATGGGTGCAATATCCTCACCCACTCCAACACCAACCCCCGTAGTTTATGATAGAAATTCTGAGATGCCATCTAAAAATATATGTACAATGTCAGCTTTCTCCACCTAACACCTAAAACATTTCCTGTCATGAAGCCCGCCCCACTTCATCATTTTAACAGGTGTATAGTATAAATTAAACAAAGTTTTATAGTTTTGGGTGCGTAGATTTGCCGTCAGACTATATGAGCCAGTATTATCCCTCTACTTTGCTTTGTGCATCTCAATATCATCCCGCCGAGTTGCCTGCAATATATCGTACAGTGTCTCAATGTTAGCTCTTTTAATCAGAGCCTCTACTAAATCATTAGTTATAATGGGCGAGTGTCTACAATGTTTATTTATAAAATCACGAATTTGCAAGTATTTAAAGAAATCATTCTTAGATATTTTATATCGTTCAACTAAATCTGAAAAAGAAACAAGTACTCCCGTACTGTAAATATGACCTAAACGTCGTATCCCCTTATCCCTCCAAATATCCATCTTTGTATCCCAAAAAAACAGAGGGAATATTTCCTTGGAGTTAAAAGACATATAATAACCAATCCAGTTTATAGATACAATGTTACCTATTATCTTCCACGCCTTGTAAGCAGCTAATATAATTTTAAATCTCGTTCTTTTAGAATAACTTGGTTCATAGAACTTGAGCAGAGTCTCTCTTGCCTGGGTCCCCAACAACATCTGATATATATTAGGGGCTTCAAATAACCTTACTTTCACCTCGGTCACCAGATACTGCATGTTCCGCATAAGACAAACTAAATATTAAAAAACTAAAATTGGCACCCCCCCCAACCACCATGTGTCAATAGTAGCGTCATATATTTTGGAGCACTCCGAGTTTTCTTCCAGCCCCATATAAACCTGTCTACAACAGACTGAAGCTGCATTATTTGTACTCGTATGAGCTCTAACGGTACCGTCCTAAAAAAAAACATTACCCGGGGAAGTATACTCATTTTTAAAACATTGCATCATCCTACCATTGATAAGTGCAGACACTCAACCCTTTCCAGTTGACTTCGTACTGAAGCTAGTATATCTACCCAATTCACTTCAACTATCTCTACAAGTGACATCCTAATCTTTATGCCCAGATATCGTGCTTCTGGTGTAACACATGCTTCCAAAGGACAGAGCCCCTCTGTACAAACAACCTGGCTTTTGGTAACATTTAGCTTCCCCATATTGCTGAGTCAGGTTCTCAATCTCACTTAATGCTTGCTCTGGGTCAGATGTTACTACCGCTATATCATCAGCGTAAATAAGAACACGTACCTAATGCTGCCCAACTACCATTGATTGTATTCCATTAGTAGTCTCCAATATTAACCACAATGGGTTGATATAGATGGCAAAAAGTAAGGGCGAGCAGAGGCATCCCTGCCGGTTGCCCCTAGTGATATATACAAAGGATGACTCTTTCCTCAATGTACAAATTTTAGCCCGCGGGCGTTTGTACATAGTCTGAAATGCTACCAAGAATTGGGGGCCAAACCCCATCTTTCGCATTGTAGCCCACAAAAATGACCACGATACACAGTCAAATGCTTTTTCAACATCTAAAAAAATTATCCCTATTTGCTTTTGCAATGTAATAGCATAGTCTTGCGATGCAATAATCCTGTGTAGGTGATTAACTGTGCTCCTGCCAGGCACAAAAACGTGCTGGTGCCGGGATACCAACCATGGTATAACTTGTGCTAACCGTGTGACAAGCATCTTTGAATACACCTTGCCATCAGCATTTATTAATGATATCGGTCTATACGACCACGGAATCCTGGGAGATTTATCCTTTTTCTTTAAGATCACTATGTTCGCATCATCCCAGGATGGTCGGGGATTCCCACATTAGGCTTCTATAAAAGTGGCGAGCATATCATCCTTTATAATCGGAAAAGTATGCGATAGACCTCCAAAGGGAGTTTATCCGGCCCTGCCACTTTCACTAACACTAATCCATCGATTTCAATCTGAAGTTCAAGCATAGTAATAGGAGCTTCTAGCTCTTCCCGTTCGATTAGTCCTAATTCAGTTAAATCAACATTATGGAGATACCGCTCTATGCTGCCCAACTCCACAGAATCTTTGGTATATAATTCCTTATAATACAAATGAAATACCGCCATTATGCCTTCCATGGTCTCAACTCTGCCCCCTTTACCATCCTCTATAATTTCAATTCGCTGGGAGGTTTGTCTGCCCTGCAGTCTTTGAGCTAAGCATCTACCAGTTGCTTCCCCATATTCATATCTTTCTTCCTTATGAATTTTGAACTGAGCAGCTATTTCTTGACTCCATACCCCATTAATCCGGGCCTTCCGGGTTTCTTAGTTTGCACTTCTTTAGTATCCGCATTAACTCTAACCGCTTGTATAAGTTCACACTCAGCTTTCCTTAACCCCGCGAGTAAAGCCTGCATATGTTTTTTCTGTCGTTTCTGCTTAGCCCAGCCATAAGTAAGTGTTTTGCCCCTTAGCCCAGCTTTCAAAGAATCCCAGATCATTGGTTGGGTTGCCGATCCTCTATTACTATCCAAGAACAGCGTAGCCCAAATTTGGATATGACGAATATACTCCCCATCACTTAACAATTTTTATTGAATGTAAAGGACCGCTGTTCCTGTGGAAGGCTAAGACTAGCAAGGTCCATAACCATGGGGCGATGATCCGATGTAATACGGGGCCACACCTGCATCTTTGCACCAAAAATGTGGGGACGAAAAGAATGTATAACCCGGATCGCCATGATTCACAGCTATCCACCCATCAACTAGTCTGTGATTCTGTAAAAGTTTCTGCAAGGCCCTAAATACTTTAGGCTTACGCCCTTTATACTTAGCAAACTGAGAATCCCATGTCTGTGCATCCCCATGTATAATAAAATCCCCAAGTATTATCAATGGGGTCCCCCAAAGTGCCAACTCAACATTCAAAAACTCCAAGATCTCAGACTCATCCAAACTTGACCCATATACAGTACAAAGCGTGATCTTGGTACACCCTACAATACACTCAGTAATAGCCCACCTCCCGAGATTATCCACCCTCAATCTACCCGTACCAATTATGCCACGACGCACCAAGATCGCCATCCCCCTATTCATAATGGATTGTTTCAAAGTTGATAACAATGTAAATCCCAGCTCAGATAGTATCCTACGATTAGACCAAGGAACATGCGTCTCTTGCAGACAAAGAATATCAGGGTTTGTTAGCCGGAGTTCAGTGATAACACTTTTCCTCTTTGGGACATTGTTCAGCCCACAAACATTAAATGAACATATTCGCAGCCTCCTATCTGCCATTACTATATGAGTATCTAATGGCCATCAATATATACGAGAGATTTACTCTAAGATTCCTACCGCACGTGCTATGAACTACATTTTTACCCTTTAGTAGATTCCCACCCAACCCCTTACTCCCCAAGTGGCCCTCTACACCCCCCCACCACCACCACCCAAAAGAGCCCACCCACCCCCCTGCTTGTGACGCTCCCCCATCAAAGAGGCCTTAGGGCCAATCGCCCTTGTGATGCTTGGTGAATAGCCCACTTGGTGATTGCCTTTCCCGCATCCTTATATGTGCAGCTTAGGAAAAACAGAAGAAAAAAAATCACAGGAAGTGGCAAGAAAAGAAGTCATATCACTAGATACAAGATCCATTAGCCTGTATAATTATCCTCAACCCAAGAATTGAAGATATTCTTTGGCTGTAATGACCGAAGTGAAAAAACGTATATGTCCCTTATTAACAGTCTTTAAAGTAGCTGGTTGTTGTAGAAACACCTGTATGCCTTTTGCTTGGAAAGGAGTAATCAGCTGCCGCAGCTGCCATCTCTTTTCCTCTGTGGAGTGGCAGTAATCGGGTCTCACAAAGAATTGCGTCCCTTTACCAATTCTCTTCTTATCTGGTCTAGCCAGATCGTACAATGCCTGTCTAGCCAAGAAATTATTGAGGGAAATCAAAATAGCCCGCGGTTGTTGCACTGCTTGTCCACTCCTTGCTGGCCATTGCCGAAACAGAAATCTATGTCCCCTTTGAATTTCCTGCGGCCAATTCCATTCTTTCAGCTCAGGCAGCGCCTCTTCAAACAGCTCAGCTACAAATTTTCGCACATCTTGCCCCTCAAGTCCTTCTGGCACCCCTAAAATACGCAGGTTGTTACGGCGCAGATGGTTTTCTAAGTCCACTAGCTTATCGTGCACATCGTCTTTACTGGCTTTTATATCTGCAACAGTGTCTTTTTGAACCACCAACTGATCTTCTAGGAGTGATATGCGAGTCTGCACTTCTGCCATCCTCTCGGTAAAATCGTTACACGTTTTTGCCAGCCGTCTAACTGTGTTTTGCTTTTTTTTTATTAATATTTTTTTTAATTTATTATTTTCAGGAAAGGTACGTCAGATACATAACCTTTCATAAAGATCCATATACAATAACAATAGAATACATAAATGAAGCATTTTTTGGATCAACAAAATTCACAAAGGAACAGTGGAAGAAGAGAGAGCCCAATAGGAAAAGAGAGAGAGAAAAAAAGAAAGAAGGAGCAGAAAAATGGAAGAAGCAAAAGCACGGAGAGGGAGGGAGTTGGAACCCAGACAGAGGGTGAGGAAGAGAAAAAAACAAACATATACAATTCATTATACCCACAATCCACTCTCTCACCCCCTGCCTCCTCGCCTCAACTCCCCCCCCTTCCTAACCCTGTGTCTGCAGCTCCAGTAAGGGTCCCCAGATTCGATGCCCTTTTTTCCTCGCTCTGCTCACCTTGCATTTGTATAACGCAGATTCCAAATTAAATATATGAAGCAGTCTGCCATACCAAGCCTGATATGTCGGGGGGGGTGCTTATCCTTCCATTTGGAAGCAATCATTATACGGAGGGCTGCTGTTACCATGAAACAAAAATAAACCTGCGTTATTTCTAGCTGCAGGGATTCGTCCCATCCCAACATTATTAGAGTGGGAGTTAGTATGATAGAACATCCCATAATCTTACTAAGGGAGCATTCAATCCCCACTTTCACCAGCCCCAATTCTGAACATTCCGCAAACATATGGATCATGCTGGCCGGGCCTTTCCCACATCTTGGGCATTCGTTCAAATCCCTCTTCCCCCAGGTCCAACGTTTGGCCTGTGTAAAATATAGACTATATATAGTCTTGAAGTGTTGTGCCTTTAAGTTAGCCGATAAAAGGACCATGTTGGACAATTCAAGGGACCTACATAGGTCCACATCCTGGTTTCCAAGCTTAGCAGCCCAAGCACATTCTACTTTGACTATATCGTCTTCGTTAGCTTCGATCATCATCGCATATACTTCTTTCACTTGGGGATGTTTCCGGACCAGAATGTCCAAGAGCGGGAAGTTAAATGAAAAGTAGGGTGAGTCATAGCTGTTTTAGTACATTCCCTTAGTTGCAAGTACTCAAATAGGCTTTGAGGATCTATCTCAAATCGGTCCTGAATCTCTGCAAATGTCATAATGCCAGGTAAATTCATAATATCACCTACTGAATTAATTCCCGCCTGTTCCCACTTACTACCGATCCTATCAAATATAAAACCTGGGAAAAATGAAGAACGCCATAATAAAAGGTAACGATGTAATTTAGGGATATTCAGCAATTTACTGGTTTTCTGCCACACCCTCCAAGCTGCTCTAAGAGATTTAAAGCGGGTTATTTTGTAATAACTATTATCCAGTTGTCTAAATAATAGACCTGGAGCTTGGTTACCCATAGCTAATTCAAAGATAGATGGTGGGGTCTCTGTCTGGTGTATTACTGGGATTGGTCTAAACAATATAGTCATTTGTTGCAGCATAATAGCCCAGTAATAATATAGGATGTTTGGCACTGCCAACCCCCCTCGGTTTTAGGGGAGGGACATAAATCTCAAGGATCTCCTTACCTTCCCATATCCCCAGATAAACTGTGAAAAGGTCGCTTCAACTTTTTTAAACAGGAAGTTAGGGGGTTCTAATGGTATACAACGGAGTAAGTAGAATATTTTCAGGAACATTGTCATTTTTATGACATTTGCCCTACCTATGATAGATAAATGTAGATTGTTCATCCTATTAAGATCTGCACTTATTCTACTCAAAAGAGGGTCTACAATAATATTCCAGATGGTGTTAACATCGGCTGCTATTGAGACCCCTAAACAGGTTGCTGCCTCTTTCCTCCTGGGATCCTGCCACAGAATTGAGCTTGAACGGATGATTTTAGTTTTATCCGCGTTTAACCCATACCCGGGCAAGATCTTCTATTCTACTAATTGTTACCTGGGGTCCGGGGTAACAACCGCGATGTCATCTGCGTATGCTAGCACTTTGGTACAGTAACCCCTGACCCCCACCGGAGGAATCGTCGGATCGTTTAAAATAGCTCTAATTAACGGATCTCTGTATAGTGAAAAAAAGATTGGGGAGCATGGGCAGCCCTGCCTTGTCCCCCTTGCAATTTTTACCTGTCAAGAATGCTGCCCCATCAGTTGTATTTTTGCGTATGACTGTGCATACATTGGTCTTAGGGCAGTAAGTATACGGGGTCCAAAGCCATTCGATCTTAAGTTCTGCCAGAGGTATCCCCATTCCACTTGATCGAACGCTTTTTGAGCATCTAATAATATTAATGACATTTGTTGCCCATAGGTCTCAGCGATGTTAAATAATGAGATTACCCTTTTAATATGGTCTGTTGTACTACGACCAGGTATGAAGCCGTGTTGCCACGGACTTACTAAGGAATCTAAGACCTTTGAAAGCCTCCTTGCTAGGATTTTAGAATAAAGCTTCTTGTCCGTGTTTATTAACGTAATGGGCCTATAAGAGGCCGGATCGTCAGCCGACTTCCCCTTTTTCAAAAAAATAACTATACTAGTCTCCTCCCATGACTTTGGAGGAGTGCCTTTCTGCTGGACTGCTAAGAACAAATCCCACAACAAAGGGGCAAGTTCCTTATGCAATATCTTATAGATCTCCATGGGTAGGCCATCTGGGCCTGCCGCCTTTCCGGAGGCCATGGATAGCAATACTTTGTTAACTTCTTCAATTAAGATGTCTCCCTCTAGTTCTTGTATCACAGGCAGAGACCTAGTCCCAGGATCAACCATGGTTTGATGCCTGGACTTATAGAGATCTTGATAAAAGTCTTGGAAAATATTTACTATCTCGTTAGGATCCGAGGACACTGTACCGTCCTTCCTTTTTAGCTTCGTAATGCTGATTGTCGCTGTTTTTTGTCTGATCCGCAGTGCCAGATGTTTTTCTGTCTTTTCCCCGTATTCATAGTGACCCTGTCTACTTGTTTGAAATCTTTCAGCTATAGATTGATTAAACAACCCATTTATCTTCGCTTTGGTACTAATAACTTTTAGTTCAATCTCTGATTGCCGCTGAGTCTGTTTTTTGACAATAATAACCATATGTTCTGTCTCATATCTACTCAGGTCTAGCATCAGTGATCTGATAAGCTCTAGTTGTTTTTTCCTATGAAACCCGGCAAAGCTAATTACCTCCCTTCTAAGCCCGGATTTATATGCATCCCACACCATCTCCCGTGAAGTACTATACCTATTACTGTAAAAAAAACTGTATAGTCCAGCGTTTAATATGATCGGTGAACCCGTTGGTAGCCAGCAATTTCCTATAGAAGGTCCACCTTGCTGGGGGTTTTAAATACCCTGAGATCTCAATCTCCAGAACAAGGGGGTTATGGTCCGAAAAGAACCTTGGGTAACTTCCTTATCTGAGCTTTGTTTACTAATGAATTTGAAATGTAGAAATAATCCAGCCTAACATACTTTCTATGTGAACACGAATAATATGTATAGCCTGGATCCCCAGATTTTGTTATAGACCAAATATCTACCAGCCCATGGTTTGCGGCCAGTGCCTGTACTGCATAAAAAACTCGTGGTTTCCTGCCTTGATACCGACCCTCCCTAGCCCCCCTGAATCCATATGAATATTAAAATCTCCACATATTATCAGTGGTGTAGGCCAGGAGGCGAGCTCTACCTCTAGTTCTATCAATAAATCTGCATCATCTAGATTTGATCCATATATGGTGCAGAGTGTACCAAGGGTGGGAATTACAGCAATTGCCCACCGGCCCCATTTATCGGATAGTTTGTGATTGCTTCGCGGAAGTCGGTTGGAAACATGTATTGCCACTCCTCTCGTATTTGAGGTTTGTGAAGAGCAGGTTACTTGTGTGAAGCCCGGGACAAAGTTGAGACTTCTCTTCTGCCACGGAAGGTGGGTCTCCTGCTGACAAATGCCATCCAAACCCAATGCTCGCAGTGCTTCACTCATCCTATCTATCTTAGCTCGGTCATTCAGCCCCCCAATGTTAATCGTACAGACAATTAGCTTACCCATCCCTAAATCTATCTTGGTACCCCCTTCGCCTGCTCTGCTTCCTGTACCATACCATCCAGCTATATTGAGCCCCGACTCTAACCACCCAGCTATCCAATATGCACTGATTTACTTTCCTGAACATTTTTTGTTTTTTGTCCCTTCCTCCGCCTCCCCCCACCCGTCCACACCCCACCCCCCACCGACCCCCCCCTGCATCGTGAAGCAACAAACCTGCTTTGGTCTGTGGGTGATGGTTAACGGTGGATCCCCCGCTAGGGTGACATTATACAAGGGAAAAAATAACAAAAAACCCAAAAAAAGACAATACCCCCTCCCCCGGCTCTCTCGTCAGATCTAGACCTACACCTACCCCTTCCAGATTAGATCACCATTGTTTTAGCTCAAAGGTAATAGGGGAAGGTAAGCAAGACGAATACATAGAGAGGTTTCCCATCAGATCCGAAGGGCCATGGTATTAAGCAGTCTTAAGTCCAAAAAAGAAAATTCTGGAAAAAATTCAGATCAGTCTTACTATCCCTTATCCACCACTTGTCCCCTGACCACCAGCCCCATCATAATTAATTTACAACCAGCATCGAAGAACTCTTTAGCCTTGATTTCCGATGTGAAGACTCTGACCCGTCCTTCCAAATAATTTTAAGCCGGGCAGGGTTTAATAGGAAGGCTTGTGCTCCCTTCTCCTGAAACTGAGAGATCATTTGACGCAATCGCCACCTTCGTTCGACAGTGGTGTGGCAGAAATCAGGCCTTGTGAAAAAGGAGAACCTGTCTACTGCCCGTTGTGCATCTGGTCTAGCCTTCTCGAAAATCAGTTGCCTTAATAAAAAGTTCCCAAAATAGACAAAAATTGCCCGAGGTTTGGCATCCGGGTGGACTGGTTGGCGAATATTAAATGGGGCTCGGTGCGCCCTTTGAACTTCATGGGACCACCTCCACCCTTCTAAATCTGGAAAGGCTTTTTGCAACATCTGGACCATGAATGCTCTCATATCTTGCCCTTCCTTTTCTTCCGGTACCCCCAAAAATCATAAGTTATTCCTTCTTTGGCGGTTCTCGCTCTCCTCAAGCTTCCATTGGATATCTACCAATTGTGCCTCGTGTGCTTCAACTACCCCCTTTGATCCTGCGATATCCTCCTCAAGGGTTGCTGTTCTAGTTTCCACTTCAGACATCCAATCGCAAATGTTGCTGCAGGTTCTTCCAATTTTCCTCACAGCCCCCTGCATTTTTCTGGCAACATTTTGTGCGCGTTTGCTATCCATTCGGGCTTCTTCCCGGTGCGCCACGACACACTGAAGGATAGATTCCAGAGTAGGAGGAACCAGAGCAGTCGCCGTATTTTAGGTTGTTTCTCTGAGCTTTTTTCGACCCCTACTAGTTGATCCCCCAGTGAATAATCCCACCTTAACTCCTGTGATTCCTTTGATTTCGAGTTGTCAGCTCTTTGGGCTCTGTTATTTAGCTTTCGAGTGGCCTGAGAGGCTTGCCTGCCACTGGAGCCTTTGTCTGACCCACTGTCCTCACTAGATTCAAATTCGGAGCCTGACTCTGAATCCACCCCCGACCAGGTAGCATCTGACATGGAGTAGAAGTCGTTTGCTTCGGAGTCTGCATCCTTCTCCCCGGGGATCCTATGTATTTTTTTGGGACCAATGGGATCCTTCACTGCTCCTTTCTGGGGTCCTTAGCCCCTTGATTCATGTCTATTGGGGGTACTCTGATCCGTTCTGGTTTTAGTAAATCGCCCCCCCCTCGGTTTCTCTTGAGCCTCTTGAGCCTCCCCCATGCTAATAGAACCCCTCTATGCATCAGGCTCATCTCCAGGCTCTTGAGGGGGCCTCCCCCCTCTCTTTCTGCATTGGAAGCGGCCAGGACTAAATTGTCAGGGTTCTGAATGTTAATGAGTGTTGGGGAGGTTAAGACTGTAAGTGTGTTGACAACACTAATAGGGAGCCCTTCATTTCCAGTTGTTATGCCCCGCTGATATTCTGGCTCACTGAAAGGTCCCGTGTCCCCCAATTGCTCTCTTTCAGGTGTATGCACAGTCTCAGGTATTGACCCCTGTATTGGGTCAGCCTCAAGCCCCGCTTCTTCTGATCCCGACGGTGGCTTACCCAGAATCTTCCTTCTCTGGCCACCGGCCCCTTTCTACTCCTCTGTTCTCCCTGATGGCCGGAGTAGATCGATGACAGTCCGCTGTTGCTAGGGCTGAAAGGCCGGGCCCCTCCCCTTCCTGTCAGGATTCTCCGTTCGGAGCTTTCGCTTCTTCTCCTGGACTGCCACCGGGGTCGTCTCTTGCACCCCCCTCCCCTAGGAGAGCCAAGGGGGCCTGCTTGCACTGACCCCGTGCTGCTCCTTTTGGCGGCATTATGATACAATTCGAAAGTGCTGGGTCCCACCGCAGCACCTCCGAGAGACTGCTCTCAAACGCCGAGCAGCCGGCAATCAAAACCTCTGCAGCCGCCGTCAATGCCGCAACCCACTCAACGATGCCTGGTATGAGGGGATCTCTCCGCTTCCGATTAACTTGCATTTCCCAATGTGGGGGCTGGGGGTTTTATCACCTTATCACCTGTTTCATTTCAATGATTATCACCCCGGCGGGAGCCACCTTCGGCCGTTTTCACTCGGCCGCCATCTTGCTCCTCCAATGTATCTCCTTTCAAGGCTGTCCCTGTGTTTTGCAATGACTGCTCCCCACTACAGATCTCCCAATCAGGCGTTTCTGTCATCCGCCCCCCAAAGAAGAATTCTTGGTATGGCTTGCATCCATGGTTGTAGGGGTCATGTCTCCAAACCCTTCTTCCTGCAGTTGAAATTCTCCTTCCATATCAGACTCCTCTGCGTGCTCTGAAAGTGAATAAAACTCGCTTTCCTTACTACTGGTGGGTTCATTCCTATTGTCACTGATAATGCCATTATCATCCATTAATACAGGCTCATTAACAATGTCTAAATCAGCCTGCAGTGGCTCACCATGTTCCAAAGACAAGTGACTCTCCTCAAGAGATAGACCGGTCAGTTCACCCCCCCGCCCCCCTCGGCTGGACGTCAAGAACACTGGGTTTTGAAGTGATTGTCAAAGAAGTTGCAGCTTTTTTTACCAGCAGCCACTTGGAAAATCTGCGGTATCTTGGGTGTCACTTGTACCATGCCCTTGTCCTGTACAGTACTTTCCAGGTGCTCAGCCCCACCAGACATTTCTTTGGAGCTCTTTGCGGCGAGTGCTGCACGTGTTCCTACCGCAGACTCCCCAGTGGCTCTTGTTTTCCCACCTTACGCAACTTTAGGTGCCATGCCAGACTACCTATAGTGTCCCAGAAAAACTGAGAACAATAGATTTCAAAGAGTCCAGCTGCTTATTTTAATATAATGAAGCCCAGCAGAAAAACATCCAATGAAAAGTTAATGTGCTTTTACACGTGAACTCTCCGGAGCCTTGTAACCTGAGCCGCTCTCCCGTAGTCTGCTCACAGCCTGGCATCAATGTCTTTGTAGCAAGAATTTATCAGAATTTATCAGAAAGTAACTTTATAGCAACAGATTTAACAGAAGATGCTGCCTCTCCACAACAGTAAAGGTTAAATACTCAGCTGCTTTCACTGCTTTCGATATTAGGATTTTCCAAGCCCGGCTGCGAGCTCAGCAGTAGACTCCATTAGCAGCCGTTAGCAAGCCGACTCAGGTGAGGCTGAAGACCGGATGCCACTCCCCTTCTACCATTGCCGTTTTTGCTAGTTTTACAGCGGGGAGCGCGGCGTTTCCTTTTTAATGTCCCGGCTTCAAAAAACCTTCCATACGGGCAGCAGAAACACTCAGAGTGAAGCCCCAATCCACTCCAGCCAACACCGCCGCTTCTGCCACCGCCTTGCAGCCTCCTCCATGGAATAGACGGGAAAAGCGAGGTAACCAGGAGCTGCTCACAGAAACGTCCGCCGTGCGGACGCCATCTTGCCTCCGTTTACCATCCACCGGACCCATCTTTTTGGGTTAAAATATATTAGTATTATTTGTTTGTTTGTTTACTTTTATATCTTGTGTTTATACATAGATTTTTTAAACAATTGTAATATGTTTAATATTTTTTTCATTTTTTGTACTTGTGTTCTAATATTATTTATATTTTATTTAAAAATATATTATATGTATGTTTTTTTATAACAGTAAATTAAAAAAATATATTTTTATTAATTGTGTTAAATTATATATAGCTGTATAGGTATATGTATGTGTATGTATGTATATTTATGCATGTATGTATATGTGGGGCATAAAGTGCAGCATAAATTATGCATAAAAGAAGCAGAGAACTCTGGTTAGTTCCAAAGTTTAGGTGGAGAGCAGATCCTATGTAGAGCACCCTACAACACCAGTGACACTCTGAATTTGCTCACCTGATATGTTTGCTTTTCTATCAAAGTATTTAAGCATAGAATTAGCACACGGACATCCACAGTACAGTGCTATTCATGCCAAACTGTAAAATTACATAAACCTTTTGCCACTCCAGGCCCTGTATTACCGCTATGGATTAGTTAAAAACCATCCAAGGCAACCTGGAATGAACAAAAGCAACCCTTGACATCTGTTTTGCTATCATTCTAGCTCTTCAGCGAGGTTTAGCTTTGTCCAGACACAAGGGTGTACTTAGTATAAGTCAAAACAATACCCTTTTAAGGATAGGTTGCTTCATAAATTATGCTAAAAATAAGCAGATTACTCTGAATAGTTCCCAAGTTTAGGTTTCTTGAGCAGCTCCTCTGTACAGCACCCTACAACACCAGCGACACTCTGAATTTGCTCATCTCAAATGTGTGCTTTTCTATCAATATTTTTGAGCATAGAATTAGCACAATGCCATCCACGTTGAGATAGAAAGGGCCAAAGTATTTAGCCATTTCTACAGAAAGTTTTTAAGCATAGGATTAGCATAGTGCTAGCCATGCCAAGCTGTAAAATGTCAAAAGTCTTTTACTACTATTAGGATTCATCAGCAATGCAGCTTCTTATCCAATTTTCTCGTGGTTGAAATTTATAAGACCCAAGCTTGTAGGGCAGTGCTATACGGGGCTGCAATCTCAATCAGTTAGATATTCGTAAAAACACTTTTAATAAATCTCTTATGAGATTACCAAAAAGCACTCTATCACTTCCTCTGAGGTTTGACTTAAACCTTACATACCTCGCTAATGTAGTCTGTCTGAAACCTATCTTATATGGACAATACTCTGGTTAAATGAAGACGTGGCCCTATATAGAGACTATGTCAGTGAGATAATGAACAATCGCCTAGGCCTCACGATCCCCGGGTACCTCACATCAAAACCTGGCTGTTCAAGCGTTGCCTTTCTGCATACTGTCAGAATTCTTCTTCCATGCCCAAGAATGCCCATGAAATTGTTAAATCATGTTATTGGAACATCGTTTTCTGCAATAGGATTTCCATTGTTCCTGCAGGTAGTTTATCTGATCTTTATTTATCCACCAAGTGTGAGTCCCACTTTGAAGATTTTATGGATTTTCTGAGTGTCTCTTCAGTGAGATCTTTGTTTATTAAGTTCAGACTTGGAATACTCCCACTGGCTGTCTTTACTGGCACATGGAATAAAATCTCTGCTATGGCCAACAATAATTTATGCCCTCTGGGATGTCCAAATATTGAAAATGAAGAATATGTCTTATTCTCTTGTATTGTTTATGCTAAGCAGCGCACACGTTGGATCATCGCTCTTTGCCAGCTCTTCCACTTAGAGGACTGACATTTACCTTTAAGAATCTGTTAGTCACATGCTAGGCCCAGTGTTGTATATTCAGATTCCAACTTTTTCCATTCAATGTGATATATTACACAAAAAGTTGTTGGGGCAAGCGCCTTTTAGAGCTGTGACCTGTAAATACTAGACTATATTGGTTAAACTTTTACTACCTTTTTACACTGTGCACTTTAACACACTTGTAAAACCTAGTGATATGAGGGGAACCCAAATTCATATTTTTACTTTAGCTGCCCGATAGCACAGTTGGGCCACTGAGAGCTTAGTTTAGGCTACTGTTGGAGGGTGCCAATCTGTGATGCTGTTAGGACAAGGGGGTATCTCTGTGTTTCCTTTTATTAATTGCAAACTTTGTGATCCTAATTATGTTTTTATGAAGGTTTTTATAACTTCGCTCAGGAATGTTGGCTGCTGCTGAATGTTTCTTTTTTTATGAGAATTGTATGTTCTTATCATGTGTTTATTTTATTATTTTTCCTTTGTATGTGCTGTGTTATTGTGTACTTTTATGGCTCTTTTGAGCCGAAATAAAGATGATGATCGTGATGGTGTCAATACCATAACGATGAATTCCAAGATAATTGTATTTCCTCTGTATGTTGCCTGCATTTACTAAATTCATACAGAGTCTCGTAGAGTTTTCAGTTCTAGCAAAGCTAGTGCAGTGACAACCTAATGGTTGGGAGTTCCAATCCTCTCAAAAGGAAGCAAGATCTAATCATGGTCAATATACATGCCCAAGAAAGTTAGAATTGTATGTTCTTATCATGTGTTTATTTTATTATTTTTCCTTTGTATGTGCTGTGTTATTGTGTACTTTTATGGCTCTTTTGAGCCGAAATAAAGATGATGATCGTGATGGTGTCAATACCATACCGATGAATTCCAAGATAATTGTATTTCCTCTGTATGTTGCCTACATTTACTAAATTCATACAGAGTCTCGTAGAGTTTTCAGTTCTAGCAAAGCTAGTGCAGTGACAACTTAATGGTTGGGAGTTCCAATCCTCTCAAAAGGAAGCAAGATCTAATCATGGTCAATATACATGCCCAAGAAAGTTAGAATTGTATGTTCTTATCATGTGTTTATTTTATTATTTTTCCTTTGTATGTGCTGTGTTATTGTGTACTTTTATGGCTCTTTTGAGCCGAAATAAAGATGATGATCGTGATGGTGTCAATGCCATACCGATGAATTCCAAGATAATTTTATTTCCTCTGTATGTTGCCTACATTTACTAAATTCATACCGAGTCTTGTAGAGTTTTCAGTTCTAGCAAAGCTAGTGCAGTGACAACCTAATGGTTGGGAGTTCCAATCCTCTCAAAAGGAAGCAAGATCTAATCATGGTCAATATACATGCCCAAGAAAGTTTTTTTCCTGTCCATGTGAAGAAAGCTTTCCCGGGGAAAATCTTGGGGAGGTGCATGAAAGACAATTAGTATCTGAGTCAGGTTGTCAGTCCCCATTCAAGGTCCCCAGGGTAGACAGGAGTTACTGGGCCCCAACCATGGTGGTTGAGGTCATTTGCAACTGGTGTCCTAGAGATAATCCTTCTATGGCTCTGGACAGTAGGCCAAGTACAACCCTTTTCGCACTTGACATTGAGTGGAGAATTTCTCTTAGAACTAGGAAGTATGAACGGCTTACTTGGCTTTATCAGGATTCAAACAGTTGCTAGCAACGGTGGTTAGCTCACTAAGCCATATCGATGCTTTCTCTCAAAATACCCTACGAATCAGCGGGAAGGTTGATTGACCTGAAGGGATGAGAATGGTTAACACTGTTAATGGGGAACTGCTGCTGCTTCACACCTCATATACAGCATGTTCGTTCCAGTGGAAATTGAATATACTCATATTCTGTATGTAAGTTAACGCTGAAAGGTAAAAAGCATTTACTCAAGCTTAGATCTTTCTTCATGTCCATTAATAGAATAGATATTCCTCAAGCTGTTGTCCATTCTTTTGAATGTGTTTGAATCACTTTTTTCATGTAACTCTTTTTAACCATTCCAATTCTGCATTTTGTGTTGTCCATTGGTTTGAGACTACCCTTGATGGCACACAATTCCTCTTAAAAAAACAAGTACATACATTAGAATAGTAATAGTGTGCAGCTCATGCTCCCATAGTTTTATAGAATAAGTGTTTTAAGTCGATTTTGTTTGAGATTTAAACATTCTGTACTCTACTCCTCTACCACACAAGTACTAGGGAACCTCATTCTACATCAAGACAGTGAGGCTTTTATTGTGTTTTTGTCTTTTGTTTACTAATCATTTATAGCAAAAACATTTACAATTCACACATTGCAACTGCCATTTAAACCACAGACTTCAAACAATGGAAATCCTTCACAGAATCTATTCCTTCATTTTCTCTAACCTCTCTTTTTGACTTTTCTATGGTGCAGTTTGTGGTTTAGGTCTCACACTGTATTATAAGACCTTTCAAACTGTGTGAACTACTGCTTTCCTGCAAGGTGTTAAGCACTTATTCCTGTTACCTGGCTTAAGGTGTTTCAGTTAATACAGATGTGCTACTTGTAATATTCGTAGCCCAGCCAGAGCCCTTGCTGTGCCTTCTTTGTAGCCTGTACCACTAAAGGCAAATTGCTGCCCGGAGGCCATTTTTCCAGGGGAAGCAGGTGTTGTGTATGCCCAGGAGACTCTGTTTTGTTTAAAGGCTTTATTTAGGGCAAACAAGTTGACCATAAAAGAACAATATTACAACATTATTAATAAAAGGCTATTAACTAATGCCCGGACCATTGCTTTGTGGTAATAAAATACAGTGCATACTTCAATACTACTACAATTCTCAATAATTAGAACAATACAGGGGATGCATACAACATACATTACATCCCTCCCTTCACCTCGCAACCCAAGCACACCATCTGCGGAGTCCCCCAATGCTCATCCCTCAGCTCAGCCCTACCCTCTTAAACATCTTTATGACTCCACTTGCAGGTATTGTCAGATTGCACATCAACATCCTCTCCTACGCCAACGACACTCAACTCCTCCTCTCACTCTCAACAAACCCAACCTTGACAAAAACCAACTGGCACAACTGCATGAAGATTGTCGCAACTGTCTGAAACTCAACATGCACAGAAGGAGGTTCTGATCTTTGGCAACCATACTGCCCTTTTGGAATGACTCCTGGCGACCAACGGAGCTCGGACCCATCCCTACACCGAAAGACCATGCTTGAAACCTCGGCATTGTAATGGAGAGCAAACTCTCAGTGAAACATCAGGTCAACACCATGACCTTGGCCTTCTTCTATATGAACGGCATGCTCCACAAAATCTTCAGATGGATCCCCATCAGCATGAGGAAAACTGTGACGCAGGCCCTCCTCACCAGCCAGTTTGACTACAGCAACACACTCTATGCCGGCACCTCCACCCAACTCATACAAAGACTCCAGAAAATCCAGAATGCAGCAGCCAGACTGCTCCTCAACCTGCTCAAGACGGCACTTATCACCCAGCATCAAAAGACCTTCACTGGCTCCCCATCCAGAAGAGATGCCAGTTCAAACTCCTGACCCACGCATACAAAGCCCTCCACAACCAAGGACCAGACTACATGAACCACCGCCTGATCGTCAACCAACCCCCAGAAACCCCCGCTCGACACACCTTGCGCTCACTCAGACACAGCATATCCGCCACTCTGAAGGGCACTCCTTCTCCCATCTCTCCGCCAAAGCCTGGAACACCCCCCACCTCCGCACTTCTCCCTCGCAGAACCACTTCAGGAAGGAACACAAGACTTGGGTCTTCACCGTATACCTTCAGCACAGCACCTGGATACCTCCCAGAGGGATTAGCCGTGCTATACAAATAATTGATTGATTGATAGGCAGCAGATTTGGAGGGCCCCCAGAACTTCAGTTAATGGTCCCTAGAAGGACGATTCTTGACAGTGTGTCTTCAGTTCATCATATGCTTCTAAAATATAATAAAATACGTTAAATGAGTATGCTCCGTATTAAGCTAGAAAATAAATGCTTTTCCTAATTTGTACTTCAGCCCATATAAATGAAGCAATACTAGAAAATAAAAAAGAGTCCGTCAAGGCATGTAGGAATTTTAGTGCAGCTTTGTGGTACCTGGCATTATTTGCAATGAAAAGTGGTTTCAGATAAAATCATTGCAGTCCATCATAAAACATCAAAAAAGAATAAAGTGCTTAGTGCTCAGCTTTGAAGTGCCATCACATGGGCATGGGGGTCACATCGCTAGGTCATTGTTTCATTACTGGAAAGGGGACTAGAAAGTGCACAATTCGATTTTCGAAGCCTGGTAAGAACGCAAGCCCATAGACTAATACAGTTGGAAGCCTTCCACGGATTAAATTGACATGTATAGGTTGACCATAGGTTTACTACCCTTCACCAGTGCCCTATTTCCAAATCTGGAGCCTAAAAAAGGTCTTTAAAATCACTTTTATGCAGGTCCATCACACTGGATGGGGATTGAATTATGAGGGAGTCATGCAACTTCTTTAGCACATCATTAATATAGAAGAGCCAAGGAATGTTCAAAACATGGTCAAGTGTATGACAGTCCATGATGATAGATCTAGTAAAGGTCATTTCAGGATTAGCTCAAATTGACCGCCAAAGCAAGATCTGCTTTAGTAAGAGTAAATGCTCTAGATAGCTAAGTCCCACCTCATTATGGGTAATGTATGTTGAGACATAGGTAGGGATTCTTAGCAGATGCTCGAGGAAGGCATTCTCCTCTGTCTGTAAAGAGCCACTCAGAACATATCCGCAGATGCCTCCTCCATACAAGCCATCAGCCAGTGCTTTGGCTTCATATATATTTATCATTTCTCTAGTAGGATGACTACTGAGCTTCCTTGAAGATCTAAAGACACCCATGCAGACCCCACTTATTTTTAGCCTACCAGTTTGTATGTGATTGACCCATGAGCCATTGCTGGCAAGCGATATACCCAAATAATTGAATGTATTGATCCTTGTAATCAGGGAATCTGTGATATAGATGCTTCTGCTCCTCTAGGTCTTTTTACCATATGTTCTCGTACAGGTTTTGGTAATAATGATCTTCAATTTCCTCATCTCCATAAAATCGACAAAGGTGTCCATAGTCTGTGCAGGTCGACAGTGTTCTTGCCATCAAAACTGTGCCACTGGTGGAAAGTTCCACAGGGACCAACCGGCGGGCGACAGTAGGCGCGTTGGCCTGCAGAGCCCTGAGAGCATCATCAACCCCATTGATGTAAAGGGCAAAAAGAAACAAGCAAGAACATAACCCTTCCTTATTCCCTTCTTGACTTTAAAGGAGTGAGTACATTCCCAGCTTGAGCCAAATCTATCAAATCAAAGGCACTATTGAGGTCAGCAAAAAGAAAGATAGTGAGCCAGCTTTGACCTTTGTAGATTTCCAGAAAAGAAGGTCCAGGTTGGTACACTGTTTTAAGGTCCCCCAACCCTTTCTTAAAACCAAACTGGGCTCCTGACAGGATGGAGTTATCGGTGGCCCACTGCTCCAATTTTTGTAGGAGAGCCCTGCTGATTAGTTTGGCTGGAGAATCCAGTAATGAAATAACGAGGAAGCACTTCAGATCTGATCTATCCCCCTTCCTAAAGATGGACACTATAATAGAGTCAGCGCAGCTAGGGGACATCATACTCTCTGCAACTATGTCAAGAAAATGAGGGCCCAGAGTTCTACCAGAGCCTTGAAGGCATCAACCAGAAAACCATCTGTCCCGGGCAATTTACCCCTGCACTGTGGTCGAAGGCCAAAATAACTTTCTCCAGGGATGTTCCTAGAGGACTCTTAACAACTCAGCTGCCGATCGGCTCTGTGTCACTCGCTAGAGAGACAAAAATGTCTGAATAATGCTCAACCCATGTATAGGGGGGGGACATGCAGAGTGAGCTCTGGAACTGTTTCACCTTTCAGCAATGGGGCATTAACAGTATTCCAAAACAGAGTGGTATCATTGGCCTCGATTGCCTGGGTTAAATTTGCCCAAGTCTTTACCCTGAGAGCCTACTTACTATTGCCTGAAGCTGAGTTGTAGTTCTTCCTAATTATTTTGAAGACAGTTTGCTCCCTTGGTGAGCTATACAGTGCTGTCCGTAGCACTTTAGCATCCTGAATGTATGAATGATGAAACCAATCATGCTTTGCTATGGGCCGGGTGTCTAGGCTTTTGGGTTAAGAAAGCATTAAGTGGACTAGTAATAGCTTCAAATGCAAAAATGAGTAACATATCTACCTTGTCACCCAGGCAATACTTAAACTCTGCTTCATTAGTAATTAACAGCTTCTGGAGCACAGCTGGAGGATCTATCCCCGTCTACTTATGGCATCCATGTTAGCAGTCTTGGAGCTAACCCTCTGCTTTTTAGTCTACAATAACAAGAGACAACTAGCGGCTTATAGTCACTTAGTGCACTTGGTATTATTCCATGATCGATAACACGGTTCCTGGTTGAAAGGAAGACTAAAATGATCAAAAGTCATTCTGGCTCCTCTACCAATAAACGAAGGGATCTGGTAATTTATTTAAAAACAAACAGGTATATCCTGAACTAAATTCCAATACCAATCAATGTTACAAATAAATCAAAGTCGTCGCAATCTTCTCATATTCTTCATTTAATATCTTTATTCAATGGTGATCTTCAACTCCAAACCTAGCCAACACGTGTTTCGTCTTTCGTGGTAACAACCACAGACTTCGTCTAATTCTTGTAGGATTATAGCGTAAAGCCAATTAGTAGTTTTCAAATTCCTAAAATAGGGAAAATTCCAGTTGTCGTGATTTTGCACTATGTCGACTTAGCCATAAAGGTGTGTGGCCTTTCCTAAATATGTGTTAAAAGTACGATCAGCATCAAACCGGTCAAACCGGTCAGAGCAACATATTCAGCGTATACGTGTGAGTCGGCGTTTCATTTCCTCTGTAATTTTCTCCAGTAATAATCAATCGTACTTAAAAATTAGGGATTTAAGAGAGTACCCATAGGAGTTAAGTGAAAAGTGAGGGACTCCGTCACCTGCTTACGGGTTATACCACACGCCAATTTAGCAGCAAGCATACATGTCTGTATATTAAAATCCCCTATTAATAAAACAAAACAATTTGAAGAACTGGTTTGTAAAAATATATCTAAATCCGCCTCTAACGAAGTAACAACCTCACTACATGTGGAATCAAAAATATTATTATAAAAATTAATTAAAACCAGGTGAGATCTGCCTGAAAAGGGCAGTCAAACAAGCTTGTAATAGGGTGAGGCCGTAAAGGATCTCCTAATAACAGCAGGTAACACATTTGAAAATGGAATTTAAAGACCACCTTTTGGCCAACCTGATAGATGGAGCAGCGGGCTTACAAATAGAAGAGAATCCTTCCACGTAGTAGGGGACTACATCCCAGGTTTCCTGAAGACAAATCACATGAGAAGTGGAGGTACTATAGACTCAGCCTGGGGTATCTAGCTTGTTTTTAAAACCAAATATGTTCCATGATGTAAAAAAGATACTCCTTTATGTCCCACTGATGCTGGTAGTGGGGATGCTAGACTAATTTCCTTAGGAAGGTATTCATTAAGTCAAACTCCATGAACATGTTACACATAGAACTCAAGTTACATCATAAGTGTACCCCAGTAGTTCCTCAATTCAATTAAGCATATCCTCAAAAAGACACACAAGCACCCTAAATAGCTTCAATAGTGACTGTTTAATCTCACAGTTATTATAACAGATCACTGTCAGGAACGTTCCAAAAGAGAAAAGTGGGTTGATCCAGGGGGAGTGTGGAAATGGATTGTGCTCGTGAGAATAGAAAAGATATATAGGGAGAGAAATCAGAGATTAGTTAAATAAATTACACATAGTAATGTCCTTAGTAATTAATTGTTTTAACTACTGTCTGGTTACCCCATTCCCCCTGATTGGTTGAATCCCCAATGATGTTATGTCATTCTATTACCTATAACTCGCTTAGTGCCATAAATCTTTTGGTTGAGGAACCGCAGGTTGACAATCAGCCGCTGGAAATTGGGAAGGTGGAGCGGGGGCTGGCATCCTGCAAGAGTGATGCATGTGGTGATAGAAATACCCCAGAGCAGAAGAGCTATGTTATTAGGATTGTTACTAGGCATGGAGACCTAGATAGATTCTCACCTGCTACATGGGGGTCTTTAACATTTATAGTAACACAGCCCCCCTCGATACTTTTCCTATTAGGTCCAATCCACCCAACCCTTCTGGTCATAATTATTAGGTCCTCCCTCACTGTTGGAAAGAGACACTTAGATTGTAACCAATAGAGGACCATAGTTGGTTAGATGACTCAGCTACACCTGGGGAAAAGGGGGTACATTAGTCATTATTGCCGCATACAGGAAACAGGCTGGGGGTAAATAATGGTAAGATTGTTAATTATCTCCCACGCAGAGCTGCTAGTCTTCCTTGTTTGCTGTGAGACACTTCTTGGAGAGATATCAGGTGTACACACAATGTCAAAGAGAATAAACAAATTGTCAGCTCTAGTCCGACCCAACTGAGCAAGGCATGGGTCCTTAGAGGGGGCATTAGTGGTAACACTGCTGGATGATGCTCAACAAAAACACTACTGGATTTGTCAACCCCTCTTCTACTTTCTCAGAATGAGCCAGAATCGATGCCTGTACACTCGTAACACGTTACCACCCCTTTCATATTTCTTCTACCTTGTTGGGCACAGTTTCCCTGGGCTTACCCATATTGTGACTGCTGGGTCACAGATAGGACTGGGTCTCGGTCACGCAGATGCAAAGATAGTAACAGGCACCAGAGAGGCATAAACCCAAATCAGTTCTCTGCAATAAGCAGTGTGCTCATTGTTTCTCATGTGCTTTGCAGAGATTAAGTGTAATTTTTTTGGCTGCCCATGAACTCTTTCCTTAACTTCCATTTTTCTTAGAGTTTTTAACTTGTGATATTCAGTATTTCAAATGTTCCAGCTCTGATTTCTCCACAAGAGATGAAGAGCTTCAGTCGAAAGAGTGGAACTCCCTCCGGCCCATAAAAGTAAGAATGTTATGGCATGTGTTTGCAGGTAAGTGCACTGTTTGCAGTCAAGCTTGCATGCAGAGGGTATTCTGTGACATGTTATGACACCCAGAGAAGCTCTTTGGACTAGAGTTCAGCATGACCATAACATTGTCCGCGTATAGGCTAATGTGGTGCTCCCCCCTCCATGGGCATCCCCTTAATCTGGCTATGGTCTCTGATGTGCTGGGCAAATGGCTCCATGTATAAAGCAAACAAAAAGCGCGATAGGGGACAGCCCTGCCTAGTGCCTCTACCAATAAGGAACTTTTCAGAACTCACCCATTGACTCTCACAGACGCCTGTGGTGCCTTATAAGCACTAAAACCAAGGACCGAAAGCATTACCCAAAACCAAAATGCTCCAGTGTACAGTAAAAAAAGGGCAGTGGACGCGATCAAAGGCCTTTTCCGCATCCACTGTAAGCAACATACTGATTGTGATCTTTGTCGATGGCATGTAAAAGTATTTTGGTGTTGTCTGTGCAGATTCTGTGTGGAACAAACCCGGCTTGGACGGGGTGTATGAGGCACTGCATGAGAAGGTTAACACAAGATGTCAGTATTCCTGTGAAGAGTTTAGAGTCAGAGATAAGGAGCAACATTGGATGATAGTTCGCACAAAGTGTGGGGTCTTTCCCTGGCTTTGGGATAATGGTTATGGGAGCATCCAGCAGGGACGCTGGAAGAGAGCCAGAGTCAGTTATGAAATTTAAAAAGTTGGTCAAGATTGGGGCAAGGTCAGGGCAGAATGTCTTATAAAACCCGGCGGGAAACCCATTTCGGCTAGGGGACTTCAGCAGCTTCTGTCTGGCTAATGCCGAAAAGGCTTCCCCCTCTCTAATAGGAAAGTCGAGTGATGACGCCAAGTCATCAGTGAGCTTAGTAACAGTAGAGATAAGCAGATAGTCAGTAATATCGTTGGATGAGGTGGTCTGTGCAATGTATAGGGAGGAATAAAAGAGTCTAAAGTGCTCAGCAATGGAATCGTCCTCTGTAAGGTCAGTACCCCTCTCAGTCAGTAACGTTCATATTATGTAAGCTAAGCATTGGGCATGCAATTTAGCAGCCAAGAGCCTACACTTTTGTTACCACTAAGATAATACAAATGCTTGAGGTGAAGCAAGCTGAATTCTGCCCTGTCTAAGTCTAACCCCGCCAACTGTTTCCTGGCAGCTTCCAATTGGCGCCACACTCTAGGGGTCCCTGTGCGATGATGAATCCCCTCCAACTCCTTAACTTTAGATTGGAGTACCCTCGTTTCCATTTCCGGTCCTTATTGTCAGCAGCTGCCAAGGAGATATATTCTCCCCTGACAACAGCCTTAATTACGTCCCAAACAACAGCCAGATGAACTTCTGGGTTGTCATTAGTGGCTAGATAGTCAGTGATAAGTTTCCTGATCTTCCCCTGGGTCTCTGGTTTGCTTAACAAGGTCTCCTGTAAGCGCCACTGTCTTCTAGCCTGTTGGTGGAAGGGGGGTCCGAACTCCTAAACAAGCGCGGAGTGGTCAGAGAGGGTGTGCGGATCAATTTCACTGAAGTAGAAAGCCTAAGGAAGTCCTGAGAGCCCATGCAGTAATCAATTCTAGTGTAGGTCCTGTGTGCATGAGAGATGAAAGTAAAGTCCCTAGAGTTTGGGTGGTGAACCCTTCAGAGGTCTACAAGTCCAGCTGCCTTCAACCAAGAAATGCCTGCGTTCCAGAAGGCCCCCGCCCCGCCCTCCCTGTGGGGCGAACCGCTCATGAGGTTGTCCATGACCAGATTGAGGTCGCCACCTATTAGTATGAGGCGGTCATGCGAAAGCAGTGAATAAGCCAGAGCGTCCCAAATAAAACATTCCTGCTCCTCGTTCGGGGTATATATGGTGCCCAATGTCAAATGCCAAAAGGCGACCCTTGAGTTTTGCCAGTTTTGGACCAATGGAACCCCTAAAGGAGTGGGAAAAAAGGATAGCCACCCCGGCCTTCTTATGGCCAGAGGAGGAAAAGAATTGTTGCGGGAATTGCCTGGATTTAAGCCAGTGTGCGTCCCCGGTCAGGAGGTGAGTCTTTGGCAAGAGACAGATATCTGCTCCTGAATTCTCTAGAAACCGGAGGATGGCCCTCCATTTACCCGGATTGTTTAGGCCCTTTACGTCAAGGGAGAGAACTTTCAGCCAACCACGGGGCGCCATACTAGGGGAAAGAGAGTATACCATGTCAAGGGGCCTAGCCCTCAGTCTGTCCTCTCAGCAAAGGTACCCCATGAGTACCCTGAAACCCACAGAGCGTAACTTGAGGTGTCCGTAGGTGTGTCAAGCATCAGTGCTCGGTGCAGAAGTACTTGGTGTGGAAACAAAAGACATAAAAAGAACCCCCACAAACATGACCAAACAGTAAGAAAAATAGAACCTCTGGGGGGATAGGCCCTGGAAAGGGGTCCCCTACCACCGATGAGGAAAGGTCCGGATGGGGTCGATCATGGCCATAGTCAGTCCGAACGCTGCTCTGCCCTGAGGCCCAAACTGCAACCAACAGGCCTCCGAGGCCCTGGAAATGGGCCCTGTAGGATCAGTCTGTCCTTCCCACCAAGGACCTTCCAGTAATGCTCTCCAAGACTGCCTTGCGTTCTTGGATGATGACCTTGGGCTAGACTTTGAAAGTTTCTTGCCCCTCCGTGTTCCCCGCTGCGTCTCCCAGCACCCACCTCCCGCCCCTGGCTCATCCAAGCTCCCAGCTTGAGATTCTGGCTGTGCGATCTTAAGGAGGGCATATGCGGCTTGGTGCGAAAGGTTCTGGCAAGTCTGACCTTCGTTCTCAGTAGAAAAGTAGATGGAAAGGGTAGCCCCAAGAATAGGGGATGCCAAGGCTGCGAAGATGCAATGTCACTGGGCAGAATTGTCGCCGCTTCTGGATGGTTACACCAGAGAGGTCTTGAAACAGTTGGAGGGAGTGACCCCGAAAGCTAATGGAATCCGACCCCCGGACAGTTCGTAGAATATGTTCCTTCATGGGGAAGCTGTGGACACAGGCCAGGATGTTCGGCGGGGGCCTGTTGGAGGCACGGGGGAGTCCGACCCGGTGCACACCGTCAAGGCGTATCTCAGAGACGGGTACATCCTCCAAGATCTGTGCGTAGAGGGCCTAGACGAACTCCTCAACATTTCCTGCCTCCACTGAGATCAGCACATTCTGAACCCTCACATTGTTGCGTCTGACCTGTTCTCCAGGTCTTCAGCATGTGCCTGTAAATCAATCTATCTATCAGAAAGGCAAATTATTTCTTGGCGGAGAACTCAATTTCTTCACCCCTATCAGTGTTGTTGGATTCCAAGGAGTCCACTCAGTCCTCAATCTCTGAGACATCCTGCGGGATGGCCTGCAAGTACTTAGCCAGGTCTTTCTTGATCTGCTGGTGGTCCTCCTTCAGCGACAGGAAAAGTGCATCCATACAGGAGCGAGTGATGGGGGATTCCCCATCTAAGCCTCCCTCCGGGGCCGAAGGTTTCGTAGAGAGCGCTCTTGGGGTGGGGGTTTAGCAAGCATGTCCTTGATCGTATGCTCCTTCTTAGCCCAGGCAGTGGTCATCTTGGAGGCTGAGGTGGGCTCCGAGGGTGCAAGGGCGACGGACAGGTAATTAGTCCAAAGGGAGCATGGAGCGTTCCGACCTGTGAGGCACCAGAAGAAATTGCCAGCACAGAGCTCACCAGCAGGGACCCGCAAAGCATCTGTTTCCAAGGGGAGCCCCAAAGGGAGAACCCCCTGAGTCACCACAGGCAGTGGGAGGGTGCAACAGCCTGGACCTCAGATAAGGCGTTAGGAGCCAGTGAAGCATTAGGTCCCCTCAGAGTCCGGTCCCACCGCCGGGGCACTTCCAAGCTCGGCCCCATGCCATCCTGCCACACACTGCCGCTGAATACTGGAGGCCACTAAGTCATCCCTCCCCAGGCCCTCAGCACGATTCACTAACTAGCACCTTTCTCTGGCAGTAAGGGCCAAGACAAAGGGGGGAGGGGCGGAGCCACAGTCCTGTTATAGCCCCCAGGCCGCCTGGTGTAGTCACGGCGAGGTAAAGAGCCTTCTTGAAGGAGGGGGCCGGCCTCCGGTAGGGCCTCCCACTGCTGATGGACTTGGGAGTGTCTTTAGGGGGAGCACAGCGCCGCCCCCCCTGGGGGCCATGGAGCCAAGCTGCCAGATGTGCAGTAATGAGAGGGGGGGACCGCTACCTCCAGGAGGATCCGCCATACCTTCAAAGACCGGCAAGGAAGGCCAGGCACCGCCGCCTCTCCGACGCCTCTAGGCCCTGCAGAAGAATGTTGGTGGCAATGCAGATGCAGGTGGTTGTTCCGACGACGACCCATCCTCCGCGGGCCGCCGCGTGAGATATGGATGGGGGCCAGCTAGCAGGCCTGAACGTCGTGGAGGCTTCACACTCAGTCGGCTGGGCCTCAGCTCCCTATTCCCACGCCATTCGCAACCCACTGAGCCACAGCGGAGGGTGCAGCCACCCGCTCACTCAGGTCCAGGCGAGCCGGCTCATTAGCGCTGGTGCTTCGTCCAAGCCCCCGCAACGGCCTCCAAAAACCCCTCCGGGCCGTCCAATGTGGCGGAGAATATTCAGTGCGCAGCTGCAGCAGATGGGCCCCCCCAGGACCCCGGGATTCAGCGATGTAGGTGCAAAAATCCGGGGCTGTAGCGGAACAGTTACAAAGCACGTATGCTCACAATGCCATCTTGGCCACGCCCCCTATTTGCCTCCTTAGAAAAAGTATACTTCCTCACGCTAGGAAAGGTAGCACATTCCTTTAATGTAATTCTGAATGGTGAAGCAGTACGAATAAGACTACATACATCATCTGGACTATTAGTCCACAAGGTGTCTGGTACATGGGACAGATCTGCTTCCCTAACAGAACCAAAAACTCTACCTGGTGTGGGCATCCTTACTTCTAATACTGTCCTCAATGGTATGTCATTTTGAACGACGACAACTGTTTTCATGGAATCATCACAAAACAGTTGGTCATCCATTTTTCCTGCTTCAATGAAGATAACACATACCCATAAGACATGATTATGGTCACTGGCTGTTAGAGCGCCATAAGTTGGTATCACCTCTAAAGCCTCTATTTGCAGTATTAATTCAGCATTAGGCATCTAAGAGTCTTGCCAGTGTTGCCAAAATAGAAATTCTTTAGGTAACTCTTGTGTCTCTGCTATGATTGTATATACTGCCATAGTAAATGCATCCATATCTACAGGTCATTCTCTGATCTGACCTTTGGTAGAGGAATCTACTGTTAATGCCATGATCCTGAAAGGTACTGGGCTAACCCATACAAAACTCATAGGACCTGGGTAACATGTGGTATGTAAAACAGTATGGTCCTACTGGTACATGAGCAATGACAAATACAACATTTAATTTGAGCTTTAGTTGAGCACAAAACAAATTCAAACACAAAAGGCAACAACATAAATGAAATGCACTTAATGAAGAGTCAAACAATGGGATTCAGTTTTTGTGTCAAGATTCATTAGTTATAATTCAGCGAAGGAATACATGAAATTTATTGTATAACGGTTGCTCCAAAAAGAAAAGATGTGTTTCAGATGGTGCTCAAGTGCGCAGTGATATGGAGAAGGTGAAGAAAGGATTAATACAAAGGTAGCCTGTCTACAGGATTTAGTACGGTCTCTTATTTCTCCTTGTTCAATAATCAGTCCCGGCTTGTTAGTCTAAAAAAGTCAACGTTTAGACCTGACTGTTGCACAAGGTGACTTAGATCCTAGCATACCAGTCTTCATCAGGACAGAGAGAAGTGCGATGAAATGTAGGGCAACCTCACAATGGTGCAAGCGCTCCATGTGATGCGGGAGGTGTAGAATCAATGTACATTCTCCCCTAGCAATTTCAAGAGTGATAGGTGTTCGCCTTAAGTGCTAATTAAATGTTGCATTTGTCATTGCTCACGTACCAGTAGGACCCTACTGTTTTATGATCCTGGAAGGTAGCACTCCAGGGGTAGAACAATTCATGGTACCATCAGATTCAAAATGAATAGTCATATTTAACTTGGCCTTAAGATTTCTCCCTAAAAAATTGGCTAGGGCAGCTGGCGATAACAGTAAACAGCCATTAATGTATCTCCCTCCTACTTCCACCTCAACTGGTTTAGTAAAGGAACCCTCAATACTTCCCCAGAGAATTCTTGAGCGTCCAATGAGCTGTTGGAAATCAGAGGGTCTCCCTCTCTAATACAGGATCTTGTTGCTCCTGTATCTATGAGTAATGCATACCTTTTGACATTGAGAGCTACTGTCACAGTCGGTTCCCCATCTGGGATGTATGTCACTGACAATAATGGACACATATAAATACTCTGTGGTTACCTTCCTTGTGTATTTCCTCACACAGAATTAATCTGGAAAGGATTCCCTCCTCTCATAATGACACCTCCTTGTTCACGTTGAGGTGGAGTCACCATTGGGAGTGTTTGGTAATTTTGCTAAGGCGGTACCTGTTGTGCTTGAAGCATTACTGGTGGCTGCATATTTTGTGATGGCGTCTGAGGCACATATATGATTTGCAGATTTGGCTGTGGCTGTACTATTGAGGTTCCTGGCTGATTGTAAACTTCTGCTCTTCCATTTTGTTCATCCCATCTCTTAGTTCTGAAGTCTCTAATGAAATGTCCATACCTCTGACAATATTGACCTACTTGATCCATCCTTTGATGCCGTAGCCTACCTCTTCCTATTCCTCCTTGTCCTCCTCTAATACTTCCCTTTATCCTTACATTATCCTGTTGTTGAGGGTACTGTTGTCGAGTAGTCACTGGGACCAATCCCACAGATATTGCAGTCATCTGAGTCGTGACTGCCACTTAAGCTCCTTCTATTGCTCCTTTCTTTGCCAACTTTTGATGCACTAATTTAATTGCTGATTTTTATGTCACCTCTTGTTTGTCCATTTTTCTTTCATCCTATCAAGGAACTGCGCGGGATCCTCATTTTGCTACATTGATTGAGCCATGAGAGATCTAATGTCTGGCCTATCAGGATACACTTTCCTCAGCTGATCCAAAACCACTGTTCTAACCAAATCAAATGGAGACCAATCATATCTGGTGTCAGTGAGGGCAACGTTTCTCATTTCAGCTTTTCGAAAATCAATGTCTGTTTCATCTTCTATAAGCGAGTTAAGAAGACACTTTATGCACCCTACTTCCAAGGTGATACCTCCAGTTTGCTGTTCGAAAGCTCAAATCCATTTCCCTGCCCCCTCTGTAAGCAGCGGTAGTCATTTCTTGGGTCCAAGGAACATAACTAGGTGCCCCAGGTCCCCTGCTTATCAGGGCGCATCTGTAAGGGAGTGGTAGAACGCTGGGGATAGTGCTGTCTAGCATATTTCTGACATACAAAGGAACATTTCAGCATGTAGGGATAATCCCATTCTAGATCTCCCTCACTAAAAAGAATGCAATCCTCAGCATTCACCATATCATATGGATCAAAAAGCCTTCCCTTCTGTGGTCATGGATTCATCTGTGAGGCTAACCTTTCAGTCCCATCTACTAAATTATCCCCATATGGCACACCACTGTGCCAGCTATTTTCTTCTCCTTCAGCGACTATCTCACTAGGGGTGAGATCTGTGCTGTGCAAAACTGATTGAAAATTAATTTGCTGTACTGGTCTATCATGTAGTGTCAATCCTGCAATGGCCTCACAAGATTCCATCCTGAGGTCTGGGTGGCCTTGTATTCCCTGAAACTGCAATCGCTCGAGCTCTGTTGCTCAAGTTTTCCTAACTCTAGAAAGCATTTTCTGCACTCCTTTTTTAATATCAAGATGATTAGGCAATGGCCTTGCACTCTTTGTGTGATCCAAATCGATAATGGTTTTTTCTTGAATATTAACATCATAGGTAAGGTTCCTAGCCTTTGGTGGTTGAAGCATTTCATCCATGCTATCCACACGCTTAGGTATATACTCTTCCATTTGTTATTCGCCCAAGTCTTCCCTGAATCTGTCCTGAAAAATTATTGTGATATCCCTCTCTCCTCACTTCCCTTGCCTCTCTTCTACTCTCACTTCGTGATATCCATTCTTAAACACTTTATGGTGAAACTATTACGTTCCCCTTCTGCCAAGTAAGTAGACTACCTTCAGTCCTATTCCTTTTTTGGGATACTGCCCATTCAACCTTACCTACAGCCCTATACACTAGTCACTATATCAAACATCATCGCCATCTCTTTTCTGTGGGTGGACATCTGCTTCCTAACTGCCCTTCCTTTTGTGTCTCTTCTGTGCAACAAAAGCAATGTTGCTGATGAAACATGTAACTGGTCATCACTATCTCATGGTCTTTGCTGTTCGCTTCTGTCTTCCTGGGGAGAAACTGGATCTAAATGTATGTTAAATGTGTTTCTAGGTGTCCTGAAAACTGGTAGTCACCTACCCTTACTTGCTGCCTAGATATACTTGCATGTTTTTGCTTTGGCATTTGTAGAGTAACATTAGAGGTAACTTTTAGAGATTGTAAAGGGGTCTCAATGTCGGGGTTCTCAAATACCACTGAGGTTTCCTGGAGCTGTACCAGTGAATAAATAGCAGGTACCTTGGGAGAGGTGTTCATAAGATCATGTAGGGGTGGGGGAATAGACGGGGTACTATGGATATCAACTTTCAAGGGGTTCTTAGGCTTCTCAAAAAAATCTTGCCATAAAGCTAAAGTGGCTTCTCGCTTCTGTAATTTGGCTCCTGCATATTTACTTCTGAGATGTGTACCAATATGCTCTAGTATTTTGTCGTCAAGTCTCCCTTCTTTTGGCCTGGGATTTGTATGCTTCTGGGAGGCTTTAAACCGTTCTAAATAATATTTTTGCAATTTTCTCTGATCATTTGGAAATATCTTTTCTATATGCACTAAGGGAGTCTCCATGATTATTCGTATTTCAAATTCTTCTACAATGTAATTTTTTTTATCTTTCTGATCAAATATTACTCTTACTTTAAAACTTACACACGTTTTTAAAAAACAAGAACATTCATCAACTTTGCCTTTATCAATTGTGCAATACACATGAAAATAACATTATGCAGCATTACACAACATCATACTGAGGCCACATTTTATTTATATACACACACACACACTCACCATTAGCATAAGAAATATGAACACTTCAACTACTTCTAAATGTTAATCAGCATTATTGTACTCTTAACGATAAATACACCTGGCAACCACAAGTCATTTGCCTCTGTGCTCAGAGAGGATAATCTTTTCAAACCATGTCTCTCTTTCGAATGACTTCTGGACATAAGGTCCAGGGCAGTAATTTGCGTGTTCAGATCGTACCTGGAGGTAAAGTGTGGCTACATCAGCTTTGCATCTGTCCCTGTATGTCAAACATTGGAACACATATTGGCACCTTCCAATTTCAAATTTCTCATATTGACCAATTCCGACTTTATATTGGGACTAACAAGGTAACCAGTTATGTAGCGACTTTCCTGACATTGTGCAACACATGTACACAATCTTACATGCAATACCCTTATGTCTCTTATAACCTTATATCTTCTATATCTACATCTGTGTTTACTATTGCCAAGGGAAACTACGGATACAATATATACAAAAACAAGGACCATTGTCTGCATTGTCCTCACGTTAAAAAGATGTCAATCTCTGGATCCTACCAGTCCCCCATGTACAGCCAGAAATTCAGAGAACACAGTGGCTGCTTTCCTTATCAAAAGGTGTGCAATAATCTATGCAGCAGGGGTAGGTGGTCTTACGGCTTTAGCAGTCAGGTGAGGGCAAGTGGGACTTCCAGGCTGGCTTGCTAACTGTTGCAGGGTGACTTTAAAACTTAACAAAATTAAAAAAGACAGACTCCTCTTTTGCAATGTAAAGACAGCTTTTTACTGTTGTGACCTGGAAATCGGCCCTCCTCACACAGGCAGGCAGCCAGTCTCAATTTGCTGTTTCACAGTCAGCTTCTTATATACAAAATAAGAAAGTACTTTATTACAGACCAGAAAATAATAATTGACTTAGTAGTTACAGATTGAAAGTAGAAAGCATTAAAATGCACGTGGCCCCGTAACCTCAAACTCAAAACTAATCCTCTACCCAGTCTTTATTGCAGTTTCCAACAATGCTTAACAAACTAACCAGTCTTCATTCGTGAATGCATGTATATTTGTGGTAAATACAATTTTAGTGGTATGTGTGCTTTATCATCGTGCCCCTAAGACCTTAGTATATTTTTTTAAAGTAATTTTATCTCCTGCTCTTACTGTCTAGTCAAGCTTCAATGTATTTGGAACCCCAAAATAAGTGCCAATAAACCAATGTGCTAAAGCCATACAGTTCTTTAAGCTTGTTAAACACGAGTTGCCGTTTAACTGCATCGCTTTCAAGTTATTTATTTTATGATGTCCTCACGTGAACTCTTCGAATATATTATTTTACTTCGCATGCGTTACATCGCATGCCTTTACAACACGGTTGTTACAACAACCGCGTTGTTACCACACCAACTATCACATCACTAGTCATTTCAACGACTTGCTGTGGGGGCGGGCTGGACTTAGGAATTGTATTATTTACTATTCCTACTTCAGTTTGTGCAACAGCAGGGAAGGTGTTGGATTCTAAATCCAAAACCAGTGCGCCCCCTACAGCAAGTCGTTGAAACAACTTGCGATGTAATGGTTCACGTTGTAACAACGCGGTTGTTGTAACAACCGCATTGTAAAGGAATGTGATGTAAGGCATGCGTTGTTATGGCTGTTTCCCAAACTCTTCGCCTCTCTCTTGTCTGTACGACATTTTGGCCCACACTGTTCTCTCACTATGTATGACTGTGCAATGCTTTCTGCTGGTGTTTGTTGTTTCGCTATGTTTTCATATTTCACATTTTCCACAACAGTTGTCTCATAGTGGTTGTAGCGTTGAACCCCGATCGAGAACATCATGACCCATTCCCACACATAGCATTTGACAAATTGCCTCTTAACTCACTATGAGAGAATCATTTTGGCAGCAGAAAATGTTTCCATCAAGAGATGTAACACACTAAACCCATCTTATCTTTTGCCGAATCCAGAGGGAGATGATGAGGGCAAATTTTACCACAACTGTGCTAGCATTACCAAGTTTTTGCACAAAACCGAGACCTGACAAACTAGATGTACCTCTTCCCGAATCTGACCGCACTCTTTTTGTTGATGGGTCCTGCCTAAGAGACCGACATGGTATCTTAAGAGCCGCTTATGGTGTATGTAGTCTGAGTGGAGTCTTGGAAGCGTCCTACCTGTGCCATGTAAGTTCTCCACAAGTAGCCAAACTGATTGCCCTGACAAGATCTTGCTGTAATTCAGAAGGTTCACGAGTCACCATTTACTCTGACATTTACTATGGGTTCAGAGTGTGGATGACTTACGATGTCTGTGGTCACAGCGAGGCTTCATGACCTCTTCTGGTTCTCCTGTTTTGGCACTGCATAAGTACTTTACACATTACCCTAAGGTATGCCTGCCTGCTCTGTGCCACAACTACCAGGAGGTTGAGTTCAGGTTTATTTAGGGACTTTATGGTTTACCCTAGCCAGTTATTGTCATTATTCCTTGAAATGGGCAGCTGCCCTCCTCAAATAATAATCCACTTCCTATACTAGTCTCCTGAGGTGATGGAGCATCAGAAACGTCTCTTTAAAGGGCGTGCAAGTGTACATACATAGTATGGTAAGAGCTTGTCAGTGGCGGTTAGCAGTGAAAATGCATTCTTACAAGGGAAGGGAGAGGATCAGCTCATCTGACCACTTTCAGTTCCAATTTATTAAACAAAATGTGGGGTCCATCAGATTTATTAAACCACTACCTGACATCTTGTCTGCCTTCTCAACTTCCCTCTGGGCATCCCTCTGCATACCTCCCAAAGAAAAGAGAGCTCGTACCACCTTCTTCTGTTTGTCGTAGGTCTGTAGAGGTCTGCCCCTTGTTGGACAACTATTATGTACATAGGTCTACAGTTGAGAGGGGTCTTACTTACAAGGATACTGGCACATTAAGAGCCCACTCAAAATGGTCTCTGTGCAACAACATATATTTAAAACAAATTTATGGGCATGTGTGGAATTCTGCATGTGCAAGCTTAGACTAAGAACCTGTGTGATCTTGTGCTGTGATATGCTGTCAACCTATGAAACCCATGACCATGGTAAAGTATTAGAACCCTAAGCTGTAGATAAGGATACCAAATTGACCTTGTGGGTGCTCGCTCATTCTAGGCGCAGAACACCACCATTTGCTAATTTTTTGTACTTGGATTGGGAGTCCCACTCAGATTACATGGTTGGACCGGGCTTTCCTGTGAAGATGGAAAACGCCATTGGTGAATGATAACAGCAGCAATCAAAGCAAAGGGGATGAGGCTAACACATCAGAAGTGCCAAGGCACAACCAGCAGTCATGTCTGATTTTCCCTATAAGGGGAGAGGAGGTACTGGATGCCACGGTGATTCTCAGCTACACTTGGCTTTTCTCCTCTACTCATCTCACTATCTGATATGTGATGAACATCTGTTTTCCCTAGGTGAGACTGCAGCTGGGCCAATTGTTCTCCGATCATAGAACCGGAGGTAACACTGGGAACAGGTACAAACAAGGAGAATCTAATACTTGTTTTTGGCTGTGTTTCTTGCTACTGTTTGAGTTTTTGCTTCTTTTACGACTGATGTGACTTGCTCAAAGCTAGTAAAACAAGCACTGAGAGACATTCTCGAGGGACGAGTCTCAGTCATGACACCCAAGACCAAAATAGGGAGCATTTCTATTGTCTTCTCACGTACTTCAGCCAACAATTGGCACTCCAGAATTGAAATCATGTTGAACAGTGCAGATATGATGATCCAGCCTTTTGACATACTCTCCTGCTGGAACATCTTGATAGCTCATTTTAAAAATTAACTGTCGGCTAATAAAGAGAAAGATCTATCCAATAGGTCTATTCTACCACCAAAAGGCCTATCCCACTTCACCTGGTGGGGGAGAAATGCACAAATGTTCTTCACTCTTCCAAACAAACGCTGGGGAATAATTATAATGCCTAATAGCAGCCATAAATGGGCAGCACAGCACACAGTCAAAATCTGACTGCGAGAGGTTCATTGTCAAACTAAGCAAGGTCTGGACAAAACTATAATCTCATTCTATGCTCGCCTGTGCAATCCTGCCAGCACACCTGAGCTAGACCACACAGATGAAGAAATTCGAGCTGAAATAATCCAGGTCTGCTAATCGCAAAAACTAAGGAGAGAATTCTACACCAAGTGAAAATGACACTACTGGCTATGCTCACTCTAGAGCATTCTCTTGAATTATCAGAGGTGGGTGCTGCTTACATGGTAGCCTCTCTAGCCACTGCCCAATCAAAATAGAACTGGTTAATCAGTGAGCAAAGAAAGTGATGTGTTACTCGAGATGCATATCAAGTAACCTAATAAATTCTGAAGTAAATATAGCAACCCTGAATATAGGATGTGACCTGCCAGCACAAGGAAAAACTGTTTGCCAAAGCCTGCCGATCATCAAGTGGCAGCAGAGTGGAGATGGACTTTGTGTGTATGCCTTTGCTGGTGGTTTATTGTTTTCTGGTTTGTTTATATTTTTATTGGATGGGGGGTCCTCTCTCCGGTGGGCTTTTTACTTGTGGCCCTTTTGGGAGGGTCCATCCAGTCACATCTGTCTGTGTGGTCCCTTCCATGGTCTGTCCCCCTTTCTCGACTCCATAGCATAAGACATATATCCCCATGGTTCTTTACAAGCGGATGGAAGTTAAGGTAGTCAGCTATAATGTCGGAGGCCTTATCAATCCTACCAAGCGGAGGGCAGTGCTCTCCTTACTCGAGCATTCGGAGGAGGATATATGTTTACTTCAAGAAACCCACCTGCTTCACAAAGATAGACACCGAATGCAATCCAGGGGGTTACCCTTGCAGTTCTGGTCTTTAGGGAAGAGTAAGAAGGGTGGGGTCGCCATCCTGTTTTTCAAACGCTTTAGAAGTTCCATAGAGGGCTCAATGATAGAGATTAAGGGGAACCTCTTTCCCATGAGGCTACAAATCAGCACCTACAACCTCACAATAGCCTCAATCTATTTCCCAAACGAACATCAGGAGAAGTTCCTGACTGAGGCCCTGGCCGAGGTTCTCCACACGCCCGACTCCTTGGTTGTGGTGGGTGGCAATTTAAATTTGGTCATGGATGCAAGGATGGACCGCTCTAACCCGAGGACTGGGGGGGCAGGATCTATGTCAGGGAGTGGTAGGGAGTGGTAGGAGGATTGTGGGATCAGGGACGTAAGGCGGAGCCACCACCCCAGTGCTAGAGACTATACACATTACTTGATAGCTCATAAGTCTTACGCCTGATTGAACCTCTTTCTTGAAACCCAGGCCGGATGGGTATGCACATCTTTTCCGCACCCCAAAAATTATTTTTTACTTGAAGGTTGGGGCTGCTGAATGCCAGCTACCCTTTGTCATGTGTGGAAATATGGAAATTGGTGCTCTGTGATCTGTCAGGAAAAGAGATGCTGGAGTCTGCCTTGAAGAATGCAGCTGGCTGACTGCTGAGGAAGAGTGCTAGAGGTACTCTTGCCTGAAGAAGATCATACCTATAAGGAGTGAACTGTGAGGAACTGGGAGTGGAACAGCTTGGAGCTGTGTGCTGCTAAACAGAGATGTATCTGCACCTCAGGCTGTGTGGAGAGGTTTCGAGACGCCAGCATTACTGCTTTGTGTCCAGGAAATTATCTCCTGTAGCTGAGACATGCCCAGGGATACCACAAATGTATTTTGTGGTATCCCTCCCATGAAGATATAGAGCCTGTGATTAATTGGACTGAGAAAATCGTGATCACATTTGACAGCCTTATCTGAAAGTGCCCTAGGCAGCTTAGCACTAGGTCAGACCACTCTCCAGAATCAGTGGTGGCCTCAGTCTCTATCTCCTGGTCACTGCTGCGACATATGGTGGGCTGGTTGTTTGGGTGACTGGGTTGTGTTTGGGTCCGAGAAAGATTGCCCCAGTGAAAATTCAATGGAACACAACCAGAGAGCAGAGTGCAAACTCCTCATCGTTGATGGTGGTGCTGCCTGTCTTCGTCAGGAAGGGGCAGGTGCACCACATGCAGAAGGCTTGGTCTGAGGCAACATCAACTGGGCTGAGGCAGAGCAACTGTGATCTCACTTGTTGGGTTGGTAGGAAACACAACATTCAATAAGGTCTCATGTTCTACTGGCACTCACAGCCTTGGTCTGTCTGAGGAACAACAAAGATAGAAATGTAATGTCACCCAGGGAGAATTTCATTGGGTACTATCCACGATCCACCTTACCACAGTTACTTGGAGACAAATTGATGGACTTAAAAGAGTACAAATAAGAATTGTACCCACCACTTATTCAATGAGGGCTAATGCCCTAACTTTCATTTTAGAACTATATTATACCTTTCTCAGAGGAGCGGCATAGATTAGTTCTATGAGTCTCAGCACACAGCGATTATTGCTTTCACAACTTTGTATTATTTGTTTGCTCTCAATTGTATGAACTGTTTAGATTTCTATGTTAGAACTAGGACTTTTCATGTGCACCCACTGCTACTTTACCAGCCACGGCACAAGGACCAGCACACCAACCAGCCCTACCCCGAACACATCACAGACACCACCTGTACAAAACACCAACTTGCATGTGCCCTTCTCAACCCACGCTTACTATGCAAGCATTCTTTTGAATTATGGGACCTCATCGCCACCCTCACACTGGGCATCCATTATCCACAACAAAACCATACAGTGTACTAGCACCACCGACAACACCACCACTCCCATGGAACATCTCAATTTCATGCTCCACATGGATGACAAGACAACTATCAGAGGTACCCTCACATTCTGACCAATGGCCCTTCCTCCAGTTTCTGCAGCACCATCGCCGACTACAATGAACCCCTCTTCTTCAGCGACCTAAATTTCCACGACTCCAATGACAAAAACACTGCACCCCCAGAAATATGAGCAGCCTCAGATTGACCCAGATTGTCCACCACCCTACACACACTGCTGGACACACACTAGACCCAATTTTAACCTTCAGCAACCGTATCAAATACAGCCACGTCATAGAATTCACATGGACCGCTCACTCCATCATCCACTTCAGCATCTCCAGCCCCCGCACCATCACCCCCAAGATGACCAACACCACCCACTGGAGGTAGAACAAAATCTCTGAGACCCGAGGTGCAAATGCCCTCAACACCTCCAAGCTTACTACCGACACCAACCTCGCACAGTGAGTGAAAAACTTTAATGCATGGATCACAAATTCCACAGACAGAACCATCCCTCTCAAGAGCAACATCCAGAGAAAATCCTCCAAAATGGCCAGATGGTACATCCAAGAAGTCAGGACAGTGAAATAAGACAGCAATCAGTTGGAGAGAAGATGGTTCAAGGACACCTCGGACAGGGCAGCCTTCAAGCCCTCCCTCAACCTCTACCACCACCTGCTGGGGGCAACAAAGGAGACAGCTCTTTCCGCACACATGGAAACCAGCATCAACAACACCAAGGAATCGTTCAACATTATTATGGAATTCTCTTACCTGTCCGCCAGCAAAAACAACCTCACACCATCACAGGAGTTGTGCAACAACCTCGACCACTTCTTCATTGACAAGATCGCAACCTTATACAGGAACTTCAAACCCCAACCCACACCTACGGACTTCCTTGACAGATACAACACCACCGTAACTGACACACACTGACCATCTGGAATATCCTCTCAACCCATGACACCACCTCCACCATGAAATCCATCCACTCAGGAGCTCCTACAGACCCATGCCTGCACCAAACCATCAACCTCATAAACCAAAGGTTTAGCCAGGAACTCACCATCTTACTCAATACCTCTATCACTTCCGCAACATTTCCCGACACCTGGAAACACGCAGATGTCAGACCACTACTCCAATTTCAATTCAATTCAAAGATAGCTTTATTCGGTGTTTGACAAAAACCATAAAAGCAAACATAATGCATAGTACAGACAAAAAACACGTTAAAAAGCTTACTCATTTAAAATTCGTTATAAAAATAGACATTTCATTATACTAACAAATAACCAAGTCTTAAAATCCGTTAAAACATTTCATAAAATTCATTGAGTTCAGTAGGTAAGTTCATTGAATTAATACATCGGTTGAGGTAAATATTTCATACTTGTGTATTATTTGGTGTTATTATGCACAGGATAATACTCATTTAACCTCAAGCTCCTAATCATTGCGCATGGTTCCTCTACATTTTATAATGAAAGACAGAAATGTTATCACCGCTACAATAGTATACTCGTCTTGGAGCAAGTACAATCTAAGCAGGGCAGATTTACAGCTTCTCAAACCCCATAACTTCAACAGTGGTAGCAAGTATTTTTTCCTCCCCCACTGATAGTACTCGCAAAAAAGAATGCAGTGTATATTAGACTGGGTGGCTAAGCCATCACACGGGCATTTTATCAGCTTCACAGACCAGTCATTTGGGGCAGGGAACGTTATTAGCCTAAAAAAGGATTCCGTCCTCATTCTTGCCAAAAGCATTCTATGATAACACGAAAAATTTCCTCTCAACCCATGACACCACCTCCACCATGACATCCATCCACTCAGGAGCTCCTACAGACCCATGCCTGCACCAAACCATCAACCTCATAAACCAAAGGTTTAGCCAGGAACTCACCATCTTACTCAATACCTCTATCACTTCCGCAACATTTCCCGACACCCGGAAACACGCAGATGTCAGACCACTACTCAAAAAACCCTCCGCTGACCCCAGCAAACTCAAAAACCTCTGGACAATCTCTCCCATCCCATTCCCAGTGAAGGTACTGGAAAGGATTATCAACAATCAACTCTTGACACACCTGCTACTCGACTCCTCCCAATCTGGCTTCCGCAGCAATCACAGCACAATCGCAAGCACTGATGACATACGAACCCTCCTCAACTTTAGAGAAACAGCTGCTTTGATCCTCCTCGACCTCTCAGGAGCCTTCTACACCGTATGCCACCACACTCTGATCGAAAGGATCTAACATATCGGCATCTAAGGGGACGCGCTCAGATTGATCATCTTCTTCACAAAAAGAACCCAGAGGATCCACATCTCACCTTTCATCCATGAACAATGTTTGCAGCCCATATGTTTTAAAGGCAAAAGCACCCTCTCAGAGGCTATTTGAGATAACCAAGCCTGTTTGGGATGTACTGGCAGGACAGGTGGTGCACAGCGGTACACCCGCAACAATGGAAGAATGGGGGCAGGAGTATTGCTTTCTTGGAGATGTTTCCTTTAGTCATAGCGATCACAGTGTGGATGCAGAGCCTAGCGCATAGAAAGTTCATTTTTGGGGTGGTTAACATGGCAGTGGTGCAGGTGGTCAACAAGCAGTCAGCAAGAGATGAGCAGGTCCTGAAGTTGATGAGAGTATTCATTCTAAGTTGTCTGAAGTGTGATAAACAGTTGCGGCCGAAGCACATCCCGGGAGTGGACAATGACATTGCAGATGCTTTGTCTCGTTCGCAGTGGGGGAGGTTCCATGGACTGGCCACGGAGATGGAGTTTCAGAAGACGCTGGATGCTGCAACTGATGGTAGGGCCATTAGGAGTTTCTACGAGACGGGCATATGGCCAGGATCTGGCAGGCCTTTATAACAGGAGGGGCAAGGAGGAGGACAGGGACTTGGGCCGGAGAGGAGGATGTCATACAGTTCATTATGTCTCTGATAGGGGTTTGGTGAATTTCACTGTTGCTGCCAAGCTAGCGGGGATAGCACTCATGGACAAGTTGTGGTGGGGATATGCCCCTTCGGCAGGTGAATTAGGAAAGTGTATGCTGAAAGGTAGGGCCAGGCGAGCAGGGAAAGGACAGCGGGCCAGGATGCCGGTGTCAAAAGCATTATTAGGCAGGATGATAGAGGAGCTACCCAGGATATGCATTAGCTTACAGGAAGCAGATTTATTTGCTGCCTTAATGTAAAGGCTGCATTTCAGAGCATTCAGAGTATCAGAGTTGTTGGGGAGGA
This sequence comes from Lissotriton helveticus, assembly GCF_964261635.1. Lineage (NCBI taxonomy): Eukaryota > Metazoa > Chordata > Amphibia > Caudata > Salamandridae > Lissotriton > Lissotriton helveticus. Next base: position 705,744,348 of record NC_136073.1, read on the forward strand.
AATGGATTGCAGACCTTCATTGAGGGAAGTACACGGAGTGAAGCGGTCATGGTCCTCCTCACGCACTTGAAGACGGACCAAAGGGGTGTGTTGAAGACAGTATTACTAGGGGCCAATGAAGAGGCTTTGATATGTCCCGTTCGATGGGGGTACTTATTACAAACATGGACATGTGTTTTTTCAGGTGCAATAGCAGGGCCAGAGTCGGAGGCGCTAGCCATTTGCATAGTCGGGCATATATTCGTCAAGTTGGCAGAGAGACACTAGCTTCAAAAAGGGAAAGGTGTTAACTTAGGATTGGAACCTGCCTTGTTTAAAATAATTTGGGATGGGAAAGGTGGTTTGCCCTGGCACAAGCTCAATCCCAGTTTGAATAAATTGATGCACAAATGTTCTAATAATTAATTTGGGGAGAATGATTTAGTGGTTTGCAAGGGTTTGGCCCTACTAAAGCAAATGAAAAGGGACTTGAGGGAGATTAGGAAGCAGTGGTCGGGATGCTTTGTCGTTTGGACTGAATTCATCCCTGAAAGACAATGGAGGGTGCCGCCATTGATAAAGCCAGGAGGAAGATAAACAGGGACATGAGGGTCTTTTGTGGTGAGTCAGGTTTCGGTAGAGTGGAACAACCAGAACTAAGATATGCTGCAGTGTACTTTTTCAGGGTTGATGGCGTTCATTTGTCTCACTACGGGATGGAAATTTACCTGATATACAAATAAAGGAAGTTTTATACAAAGCACTATACATACGAAGATACCCAAGAATAGCTTAGGTGATGGGGGGGTTGGCAGGAAATTTATAGGGACTGTTTCTGAGTGGCGTCTAGTAGCTGGTTCTGTACAGTTTTCCTGTTCACTTTATGGTTGGGAACAGGTTACTCCAGGCGCAGATAATAAGGGTAGGATATACTTAGTTAGGTAGATATTTAGACAGGTAGAGAAGATGTTACAGGATTTAAAGGGTCACCAGTTATTGACTTAGTTGGGGTTGTTAAATAGTTGCAAAGAAAGGAGAAGGGCGGGGAAACTTTAGGGGTGGGGTGGAGGATATGTAGATGAAAGATTTATAGCGGGGTTTAGTCTTGTGAGGCATAGGACAAGGTTATGTTTTTTGTAAGATGCAACTGTTTTCAATAAAGTGTCCTTTTTCACACATCTTGAAATTTGATTGTGGTCCATTCTGGGCAGGTGGCCCAATGGGGCTTTGGGGAGGCTCGCACCCCCAGGGTTTTTGGGCCATTGGTGCAACCTGCGACAAATTGGTCTCTCTATGGGCTGCACTTGGGCTATGTGCTTGGGTGTTTAGCTGGAAATTTTAGAGGCTGTGTTACCATTTTGTAAGGTGACATGGCAGCCGGCAGTTAGGGACAGTTTCCGATCCCCTCCTACCGACCCTTTAGAAGGTAAGATGGGGGGGTTATTTTGGTTATTATGGGATGGATGGCCGAATTTGTTGGGTACAGGTGCATCGGGGGAGTGAAAATGCATTGTAATTGGTTGTCACTTGAAGCAGGTTCATGGCGTCTGGAAGCTAGTTCTGTTCAATTTTACAGTTCACTTTATAGATGGGAACAAGTTACTCCAGGAGCAGGTAATAAGAGTAGGATAGGAGATACTTAGGGGGGACGCGCTTTCCAGCACCAGCCTCACCTCCTGCTTTTGCTGCTGCCGTGAGGGGAACGGCTCCAGGGGTCCACTCGCCACATTGCTGCCTTGCTCTCTGCCCCGGACTCTGAGCTCCCGCACCTGCGCTCGCAGCCCCCGTGACTACACTTCCCAGGGGGCTGCGTGAGGCGCGTGCTGCTACCATCATCAGGAGGGCGCCGGTGGCATTTAAATCCGGTCCGGCCCTCCCGCAGCGCGGGACGCGCTTTCCAGCACCAGCCTCACCTCCTGCTTTTGCTGCCGCCGTGAGGGGAACGGCTCCAGGGGTCCACCCGGCTGCCTTGCTGCCTTGCTCTCTGCCCCGGACTCTGAGCTCCCACACCTGCGCTCGCAGCCCCCGTGACTACACTTCCCAGGGGGCTGCGCGAGGCGCTTGCTGCTAATAGAGTTCTTCTTAAGAAATTAGAGAATTTAGAGAGGGATATGCTCTCCATAAAAAAAATGTTGGAGGCGTTATCCCAGAAGGGAAACACCGATAGGGCAAAAACCCCGCAAACTGTTACACCTGCAACAGTATTGACACTACGCAACCCAATAGAACCTCTAAATCCTAGTTTTTTGTCAGAAGGAGGGCATCTAAAGAAAGGGTCCCTGGATCAAATGCCACATGATAGGGACTTTTCAGCTGGACGGCATAGTCTTAGTTTCAGGTCATATGCTAAAATTATGAGAACACGGGGTACAGTATCTGGAAATAAGCCATCTGAGTACATCATCTTTTAATGACACTAGGTCCGTTAGTAACGGAATGCCTAGGGCTGATCTAAACACTTCTCTGCTAGATAATGCCAAAAGAAACTCTAGTGCAATAGTTTATATGACCGGGGTCCCAAAACCAAATACGAACTCTAGGTATGAAACTGGCTCCGACATGTTAGGGGATGCAGATCCATCATCAGGGAGGATATGACTAGCGTCAAGAGATTGTCCCTGCATAGCTCGCACACAGACTGCATCGAAATCCAACTATGCAACGAAGCACTGGCAGAGATTTTAGTGCCCCTTGAGTTTCAGACTTGCCCTCCTAAATATTCTAATATCCAGATCAGATGCCTGCCCTCCTGGTCCGTAGTGGGGGTTAATGACTACTCAGATCTAAATAGAGTAGATTGACTATCCGAAGATAATTGTAGCATTTTTCCGGAACTCAGTCCCAATATGGGTGTTATGGAGAATACTTCTGGTGCAATTAATGCATCTTTTAGCTCGCCTGTAAGGGAATTATTGAATCAGGAGAGAAGGGAGTTATACACGGGAGGGGAAGGTAATCTAGGGGTGATCCAGATTCTCTCCTGGAACATTGCAGGCCTCAAAAAGAAACTGGCCATTCCAGAATGGAATTAATTTATTGACAACTACGAGGTGCGCATGTTCCAGGAGACCTGGAGCACGACCTCCCTTTATAAGATAGGGTACTCCACCTTTTTTATTCCTGCGGTAAGCCTTCGGGGGGACTCCATATTTGGGTTAAGGTATCATTGAACTGGGATATCATTGTTCATAACTCCAATTCTGAAGATATTTTACATCTATCCTTTAAAGGACTCTTGAACGGTAATAGAGTAGAGCTGTTCAATGTATATGCTAGAGGAACCCCGGGGGCTAAAAACTCGGTTACAATTTCATTATTAGAATTGGCCCTATCAGGTATCCCCCCACGATCCAACATAATTGTGGGAGTTGAACTGAACTGCACGTATAAACCCCTAAGTGAGGAAGACCTATTGGGGTCCAATGAAGAAGACTTGAAACATTCTATTCCTGCGTTGAGTCCAAGACCAATCAAGAGGTGGTCGGCTAGGGCATTACAGATCAATGCTCTAACATTGGAATATAATTTACGTGCACTAAATGGTAGAACGCCCTCGGATCCAAATGGGGCCATGACTTTTAATAGACTTAGCGCCCCTCGCGTATTGATTACATTCTCCTGGACACAAGATTATGGGGGAATGTGGCTGATATGGAGGTCAAGCAGATGCCGGATAGTGACCACAACCCCCTCTGCATGGAATTCAGATGGGACCGCAAGAGGAAGACAACAAGTGGTCCATTATTTACAAAAGAAGTAGTTCCATCTAATTCCAACCTCAGATTAAAATGGGATAAGGTGGCATGCCAAGAGAATATCCTGACTAGCATAGGCGTCTTGGTTGCATCAAGAGTGCGGAACTCTCCGCGCTCAATGCTGTGCGGGATGAAGGAAACGGACCAGATCTTAGTAGAATCTATGGGGATCTTATAGTAAATTTAGGTTCATATTTTATGGTCAAGGTTGCTAGAGGGCATAAAAACAAACTAGTTAAAAGTGGTAATTTATGGTTTACAGCTGATTGTAGGAAAAAGAGAAAGGCTATTTCACTAGCTCTCCGCAAAAAAGATCCTATAGCCGTAAGGTTGGCCAGAAAGGAATATAAAAGTACCATAGAACTAGCAAAACGGGCATGGGAGGAAGACCACTGACAGGAACTCAAAAGGGCGGCCTCTGTAAAAGATTCTACTTTATTTTGGGACTTAATAAACAAACTCACTAGAAGGGGAGCAGAGTCTGTCCCAAATCATATAACTGAACAGCAATGGTACTCCCATTTTTAGAACCTTTATTGCTGTGAGGCTGATTCAGAGCAATTGCTAGATGCCGAATCAGAACTAGAATTGGATTAAACCAGTAGATCCTTTTACACTTCTTGAGGTTCAATTGGCCATTAAAAACATAGCGCCCGGGAAGGCCGCTGGCCCGGATGGCCTGCCAGGTGATTTACTCCTACATGATCCCACTCTATGGGCTAATTTTATCCTTCTCCTGATGAACCTTCTGGCCCAGGGCCACCCAGTCCCTGAGTCATGGAAAGGAGCAGAAGTGGTCACAATATACAAGAAGGGGGCCAAAGAGGACCCTACCAACTACAGACCAATAAGTCTAATTGATGTAATGCAGAAGGTGGTTGGCAGGGTTCTCATCTCTAGAATGGTGTCCTGGCTAGAGGAGGGAAACATCCTAACGCATTTACAAGCGGGGTTCAGGCAGAAGATGGGTACGATGGACCAGGTTTTCAGATTTTCTGCGACATACTGGAAAACTGTGTCCATCGGGAAAGGCTCCCTATATCTAGCCTTCATAGATCTAAAAACCTCCTTCGACCTTGTGCCCCGTGCCAAACTTTGGCAAGTGCTTCAGGACATGGGTCTCCCACGATACCTCTTCGAGTTGATAAAAAGATTACATGAGGGCACCTATGCAAGAATTAGATGGGGGAGTCAGGGCGAACTGACTAAGAGGATACCAGTGAACAGGGGGGTCCGTCAGGGCTGAGTGATGGCCCCGACTCTGTTCTCCCTCTTTGTAAATGGGGTGGCAGACCATTTGAGAGAGGATCCAGCCAATGCCCCCACCCTGGCGGGTGAAAAGATACCGACCCTCCTTTTCGCGGACGATACCCTCCTGATGTCCAAAACTCCCTCTGGTCTTCAGAAACTTCTAGACAGGTTTAGCCTGTTCTGTGAAGAACGTGGACTAATCATCAATACTACCAAAACAAAACTGATGGTATTGTCCCAGACCAAAAAATCCAGGAAGATTAACGTTGCCCTCAATGGATCAATGCTAGAGGAGGTGGATGCTTTTGACTACTTGGGAGTAAGGGTCAATTATAGAATGAAATGGGACACCCATGTGGCCAAAATGCTTTTAAATCTTAAAAGAGTGTCGGGAGCCATTTCAAGAGATCATCGAGCCTCTTTTAGTAGACCCATCGCCCCTGCTTTAGCCGTCTATGATGGGAAGGCATTGGCCGCTACAGTCTACGGGTCAGAATTATGGGGTTTTGATAAGACTGCAGAGCTAGTTAAAGCTGAGAATACATTTTTGAGAGACCTAGTCGGTCTCCCATTCTCTACCCCCTTAAAACCACTTCTTCATGACATGGGTCGACGATCAATCAAAGACATAGTCTGCCTTCGCCCATTATTATATTGGGTGCACCTGAGAAGGACACCGGAGTTGGCAAGCTAAGCAGCAGTCTTTAACGAACTTATCACTTTAATTAGTTCAAAGAAGATCGTATGGCTGAACAAATTGAGGCAGTTGGTTAACAATCTGGGGTTGAGTGAAGCGTGGCTATCCCAGTCCCCCCCCCGCCCCGAAAGAAACGGTTAAGAAAATCTACTGGGAATGGGTGCAGGCTACGGATCTAAAAGACACCAGTTGGGGTACTTTAACTGATCAGTTCTTAGAGCACAAGCCGGTGAGGAAGCTGGAACCATTTTTAGATTTCATTAAAATACCCAGGGACAGAACTCTCTTTGTAAAATTGAGGTATGGGACACTCCCCCTGAATGAATTTACTAAGCGCTGGAAATCCCCCTTGTCCCACCAAGCTACTTTTCCGGGATGTGCAAACCCCACCGAGTCCTTAGCACACTTCCTGTTTGCCTGCAGTGCCTATAGGGGGGTCAGGAAAAGATGGTTAAAACCGGTATGTAGGGAACTAGGAGTGAGGCACTGCACGATGGCCCTTCGCATTCTGAGAACGGACACAACATCTATGATGGTCGTTTGCGGAGTTGCAAAGTATCTGGGGAGAGCCTGGCAGATACGCTCAAAGCTTATGCAATCGAAAATGGAGTAGAAAACTAAGATTAATCAATTTGGCTGTTTAAGAAATGACTATCACTGCACTTTATGTCCTATGGCCTTTTAATTGCATATACTGATACTGTATTTTAACACATTCTTTCTCTCTGTATTATGAAATATGATTAATATGAATTTTATTCTTTTATGATGAAACTGTATCTACTTTTATGATAAACTTTTTATCGAATAAAGTATTAAAATACAGATACTTAGTTAGGTAGATCTTTTGACAGGTGGAGAAGAGGTTACAGGGTTTAAAGGGACAACCGTTCTTGACTGAGTTGGGGTTGCTAAATAGTTGCAAAGACAGGAGAAGGGAGTGGAAACCTTAGGGGTGGTCGAGGGGGATACGTAGATGAAGCATGTATAGAGAGGTTTAGTTTTGGGAGGCAAAGGCCAAGGTTATGTTTTTTGAAAGATGCACCTGTTTTCAATAAAGCAGCCTTTTTCACACAGCTTGAGAGTTGACTGTGGTTCGTTCTGCGCTTGTGGCCCAAAGGTTATTCTTTCAATGCGTTACAGGCATGTACTATTTAACAAGCGGCTTCACTGAAGGTTGTAAGGCTGAGTCAGAGATGACTAAAAACAACGTTCATAGAATTCTTGAGCTGGGTGTTTGGGTTAGGTTTTTTATAAATAGTGTTTGATTTTAACACAGGGTTTATTCACTTTTTGTTTCATTCACTTTTTGGTGCTTTATTCATTTTGCGGTGTAAAGGCACATATGCATATATGAACAGCATGGGTAATTTTTCACTAATTTTCAATTTTAAGTAATTGATAATAGGCACACATATTTTGATAAAATATATGTTTGAGTACAATATGCATAACATTTTACATTAATTTTGAAGAGTCTAACAATTTATATATGGTTCCTGATGGGTTGTTCTAAATTTCCAGTTACCCCTGACGAAGGGCATGTAGCCCAAAATGCATTGGGTGGACTTTAAATCTGGTTACTCAAATTGAAATGTGATACACGGAGCTGTTGGACAAAGCCCAGATGGGCATTCTTGGAGCATTGAAAGATTTTAAATCACATTCTTTCTGTCTGAACTTTAAATTGAACACAGATAAAAATAGATGAAAAGGATTACTCATAAGATTACTGGATTTTCTACTGAGACGATTGAGTGCCTGTATGCAGTGCAGCTGTAAACTGGTGCATGCCGATGCCCCAGGTACTCTTTGTAATTGAGTTTGTGACTCCAGAAAATCTCATTGTACCCTGTAACCGTTATAGTCAATGAATTAATCGGGGTAGGAGTAACAAGTGAAGTAGGCCTGCTGCAGTCTTAGTTCATGAATACATATGGTCTCAGCTGTCAGTAAACATTTATAACCTCTTGTAGAATGTTCTTGCTGACCACTAATTACTGTTGGTCTCTTGCTAGGTGAGAGGTGTATTCCACTAAAGCTGGTCATTGCTGACTGCTAGCATTAATAGACTCACCCACCCTGGCTCCATGATATGTGGTAACCCTCCCTGGTATTACTTTGTGAGCTCTGAATATGCTAAGAGAAGCTCTTTGCTTCAGTAAGGATGATTTTGGGCAGGTGTAATAGCAAGTGATTTTTTTTCATCAGGTATTACTGTCAGCTGCAGCTACAGCTACTCATTAATGATAGATTTAACGAGTGAAGATGTCCCTATAATGAATGAGACCTCTTCTTCTGTCAGCAGGATCTCTATTCCCTGTCAAGTAGATAGTAACCACAGGATGCATTTTCTGTGGAATATTTACTTCATCAGCCACAATTTAGTAACATTCAGGTACTGGTTCTTATCTCAGGTTTCTTTTGTATCTGTTACACTTAAAAAGCCCTAAGGGATAAGGGGACTTGATTCTATGGAAGATTTATAAGTACACATGGGTCTTCCAAACACATTAGTATGTCACTCAAATTTTTAATTTGTAGCAACCAGTGAACTGGCCAGTATAGGGTCCAACTGGTTCATATCACTCCTTTCTAAAGGCACACCTGGCTAGGTTTTGCTAGTTCCCAGAGCTGTAGGAATATGTGTGCGTTACTGCAGGTAAGGGAAAGCACACAGTCATCTCATACCCGTCCCCGTGGACCATACACATTAGAAGAAAGCCCATTTGTGAGCACACCTAACAGAGTAGTTGGAGGAACCATGATGTGCCTACCCCAATTGTGTCTACTCAATTCATTATACAGGCAATAGATAATTAATATAATGTTTTTTTATTAAATCCTATCCTCTAGTATTATCTAAGTATTACAACAGTCATCTCAACAAGATCAGTACTAACAATGTCACAATAAATTTGGGATAAAAGAATAAAAATACTAAATATTATATTTTGTTAGTGAATTCAAGCCTACCATTGTTGTCAGATCAGCAAAGCTATCTAAAACCACCTGCACTCCTTTTTATGACCCAAGAATGGCCTCTACCTCATCAGATGGGATGTCCTTTGAACAAGTACTGCTCCCAGTTCTCTAGAAAGCCTTTCACCCTCTCCTTAGGAGAGAAAGCGTTATATTGTACTTTCGCCCGGTTATGGCTGTTTCCTATTTGAACAGCATGAAAACCCATTGTTTGGTAAGTGAGCCTGGCAACCTGTTGTTGGGTGAAGCACTTTCTTTTCAGTTTTATATAGGGCACACTTGACCCAAAGGTATCAGAGCTCCTCACATGAACACCAGTTGCATTACAGAGGTACACATTCATTTTTTAATGCACAGGGAGATTAAGTGAATAAACGTAGCACTATCATATTGTTATGACAATTTTCACACAATCAAATCTCCTTAGGCCTTCAAGACTTGTACCCAAAGAGTCAGTTAGTAAACGCCTTTGGTGAGGCACTATACCATATGACATGAGTTTTCATGTATCAAGTAAAGACAAAGTAATAAGGGGCATCATGAGGAAAGAAATCCCTCCAGAGATTGTAGTATTAAGCCTGCCATAAAAAGCACCAAACCCTCATCCTGCTTATCTGATCCCATCCCTCCTACTTTTGCTAAACAACAAGCAAATTCTCTCTCACAAAGGACATTTTGAGACACACAGTGGCAGGGGTTTGTTTTCTAATTATCTCGTCTCTGACCTGTGACAGAGAAGTCATGTGACCCTGAGGTATATATATCTTCCTTCTTAGAATGAGTCAGGAGTAGAAAAAATAATTTGGGGTAAAGTTCACATGCAAGTTAGGGGCTTGTGCACAGATTCACTTTTTTTAGTTTTGTCCTTTATTTATTTCTTTAAGAAAGATGTATGTTTAAACAGTAAGATTGTATTTGTCCGTTGAACACCCCAAATTACGATGATCGTTGAGAATAGTCAAAGAAGATTCCTAAATGTGATCAACATGGAATTTGATTTTATAGTGGTTTGTGTAAATGCGGTTTCCTAGATTCTTAATGGCTGGCATAAGCATTTTCGTAAACAAGGGACAAAGTAGGAGGCCTGGCCAGAGTTTGCGGAGTGACCAAAAAACTCTCCATTGAGTTCCGCAAGCGATGGAGTGAGGTAAGTTGCACTGCTGATTTATAGCTCAAAAGGGTGCATCCTTCTGCCACTTGAGATGTTCTACTCAAGTGGCAGCTTCCTCAATCCAAGTGGCATGTTTCTCAACATGAGCAGTAATGACCTACCGCGACCCTTCGCAATGAGAAATCTCGCCAGGAGATAGTCTAGCATTGGATTTTCCTAGCTCGCTCTTGCTAACTCAATATTGGCGAGCCATGAGAGAGGAAAGAATCTGCTGCACACCAATATGCGGAGTTTTTAGAAGCTCTGCGGTCCATGCGGAGTGCAGAGTTAGAAAAAGTCCACAAACTCCTCAAGGGTAGCAGAGTTTACCACCCAGGCCTACAAATTAGTCTAATGAACAGAATTGTTTTTTTCATATTGCTTCCCTTGCACAGATCTGAGCCAAGCGAACTAATAGACAAAGACCAGTGGGTTTCTTTGTTTCAAACTTTTGAATGTGATTGAAGAAGCATGTTCCATCCAAATCCTAAATTCTGCATAGAAAAACATTGCTGAGAGTGATTTTTCAAGAGTGACGCATTGTGATGCAACATGCCCCACACCTTTTTAGTTTTGAAACTCTGTCTTGAAGGATTATGCCAGTCATGTAGCCAAGAATGTATGAGAGTCATCATTAAAGACAAGAGTGATTTAATTTTTAAAACATTTTTGTTTACTGCCAAGGGCCCTTAAATAAATTAAATTACATAAAATAATGTACAATGTTCACATTCCGAGAGTTTGCACAAGAGCATTTGCAATACAAACATGTTAAACAGTAAGATTTACATTACAAATAGTAAGCAATTTAAAATTCACCATGGCTGTACAGTGACTATTGAACAACTGCTTAATATTGCTCAAGTTATTATGAACTAACATGTCATGGATGATATTGGCGAATGATTTGATGTAGGAGCATCAGACCACGGGGAAGTAGTCCTTCGTTATCATTCGAAGTGATCCTCAGCCATACTCCTGAGATGCGGTTGTCGTCCTTCGCCAAATCACAAAAGTCAAATCTTCATGTTTCTCTATGGCTGGTGTAGCTTTACTGTTCAAGGATTTCTAATGGTTCTCTGGATGTCCTCTGGTGGGATATTGTGTTTCAGCAATGAATGTTTATGAGAAAGGGAGATGGTTAGGGATCCTCAATACATTTTGTCAGTGGTATCAGTCGCAGTGGTCCAATCAAAGGCCAAAGAAATGGTAAGTAGGTTGAAACCTGAAAGTTGAAAAGTACAAGGTCAGATAGGTCAAGTAAGCAATTGCCCATCCTCATTGTCCAGCAAGCAATGGAGGCACCAGTAGCTCATAAAATATATTTTGCTCTGTGTTCAACTTTGGCTTGCAAATAATTTGAATAACGTTAACCAAGGTGACGGGGGAGTCAGCACTGAAGAGATTGTGACTCTTCAAATACGACAAGAGGTAAGGCAGTTTATGAAAATGTGCTGCCATACAATATTGTACTCCAGCAGGTGCCTCTTGTCTTCTCCAGTGTCACACCCTGTTGTTTTGGAATCATACAGATTATTTTTAACAATGTGAAACAGGCCAGATAAATGTCAGTCCTAGGGGTCAATTACGATCTCGGTCGAAAGGAAGCTTTCCGACCGAGATGGTTGGTTTCACTATTGACCCCCTAAATACAATTTCGGTTGTCGGAAATGAAACTGGCCAGTCATTCCAGCTGGCTTCCAACAGGCTCAAGGAGCCCGTCGGCCTGTCGGAGTCTGGCCCGTAATTCATATGGACGCATTTTTATACCGTCCATATTATTATTAGGGTTCCCTGATTTCCGCTTTGTCTGATTTTTGCAGATAAACACAGACAGAAAACATTGTCTCCCCTGTCTGTATTTATTTTTGAAAGTGGAAAAATACAGAACATTTAGCTTCTTTTGAGTGATTCATCATGCTGAGATTAATCACTTTCAGGCCAGTAGCTTAACATAATGACAGCAAGGGGAGCTACAAAACTCAATGATATGTCCTTAAATTACTGCATATCTCAACATGTATATGTGTTATTACACTATTTCTTTAATGTGGGTTTATTATGTTTATATTTTTTACTGTGTAATGTGCTAAAACCTGACAGGCATTTAAGTATGAGTCCACATTTATCTGTTAATTAAATGCAGAAATGCACAAGTTATCACCTCATCTATTTAAACAACACAAATTAAATATGAATAAATACCAATAAGCTGGCCAAAAAAGAAATATGGACAAATACAGATGGAAATGTTCAAATAATAAATACCATAAAACCGTTAGACCTAATTATGATGCACGGTTTCCGGGGCAGACTTTCCTGGCCGGCTTCCGACATGGAAAGCCTGTTGGAAAGCGTGTTTGGGGGCCTCAAGTAGGGCCCCTTCTGTTGTGGCCTCCGGTTGGGGTCCAATGGGGCACGTTGATCCCAGCACTGTGTGGCAGGTACCTTGAGGTGCCTGCCACGTGGTGCAGGGAGGAACACAGCCTCCCATTTCTCTATGGGAGCTTGTGCTACAGCTGATTTATAGCCATAACACATGCTCCCATAGGGAAATGTAAGTATGTGACCGCACCATGTGTGGTTGCATCATAATTAGGCGGTCGGGACTGCCAACTAGAGGTCAGTTGGTCCATGTTTCCATGACAGTGTTGGGCGGACTCAAGGGGGCAGATAACGATCCTTACTCATGGGCCCCCCCCTTTCGCATCTGTACCAAATTTGCAGAATTATTTTGCTCTTCTGTGCAATCACAAAGCATCCATAGAGGAATTACAGCCAAGATCTTGGTGGCTCTATTCTCACATGATGAATCTCTGAATTGGTAAAGTAGTTCTCTTCTAAAAGGTTTTACACCCAATCTTCCCAAAAATAGAGGTGTTTCTTTTATGATGATGAGTGCTTTGGACAAACCTACCCCGAAATCTCTCCTCCTTCAGCACCAATGGGATGTGATCGCTCAATCTCGCTAGTTCCATTGTTGGTTACATATTTCACTAGGCTCTTGAAAACCTATGTATTTCGTTCCTTTTCAACCCTCATAACTGTAATGTAATTTAAAACAGTAACCAAAGGCCTTATATTATAAGTGGCTCTGGAATTATGAGACTAAGAAGGGCCGATTGTACTCTTGAACGTCTAGTACAAGAATATCGTGGCACAGTAATACTGTGGACAAAATATCGAGGGACAAAATATTAAAGGGTAAATGCACAAAGGGACATATACATTTGCCATTCTTAACTCCAAATAAATAAAGATATATGTATATGTATTTTGGTACACATATGTTGAATTAGGTACAGAAAATCTTTACATACTTACCTTTTGATATTTTGTCTCTTGATTTTTTTATCAATGACATTAGTGTGCCACAATATTGTTATTCATGAGACACATAGGAAGGCCAAATTATGGAACACAGTGCAAATTATGCAGCATAATGTAGTACATTCTGTGACAATACTATTTTGCTGTTTTATAAAATATTAATGCTGTTCTCGCAAAATGTTTTGCCTCTCTAGTACCAGTATACCAAATGGGTGATAAATTCAGGTGAGTAGTTAACGTTTGCCACAGAGCAACACCATGTGTAATTTTTGATTCTTCTAAACTAGCAAAACATTTATTTGTAAAAAAAACTGTAAACTATGTAGCATAGGGTGGATTGTTTGGCAAGTATAGTAAACCCATTATTGTATGGAAGAAGTGCCTGGAGACCCTCACGGGTGACAAGCAGCTCTCTACAAATCCACCCTACATTTACATTACATTCCAGTGACCCCCATCGATAAGTGATGGTTTGTTGTGTGATCCTTTTAGTCTGATAGTACTCACACTCTCACTCACATTGACAGGAAAACAGCATCAAAATCTTACCTCAGCCTACTTAGAAAGTATGAACTCGCACAACCTGAGAGTGCTTTTCATCATTTTGATCATGTCCTCAAGCTGGTAGATAGAGAGAATGGAAACAAGAAGGCTATTTAGACATGACAACATGTATAACATTTGACTTATTTTTCTCAAAAAACGCAAATTGTGGGCATTGCCAGTAAGTGGTTGACCCCAAGGAATAGGAGCTTTTTTCTCCATTGATTAAAGCCAAGGCCAGCCAATTCTTTGTCTAGTCTAGAAGTGAGGATAGGAAAAGCTAAATTTGCTCCTATTGTGAAAGGGAATTTTTAGCCCATAGATCCTTGCTCGCCCACAAATTGGATCAACCCCAGTGTATTTTGTTTCACAGAAGAGGTTAGTCTAGTAGTCAGAAGGGTCATTGTTTTAAATAATCTCTTTTTCCTTCAGTAGATAAATTCCACCTCTGTACATTTACACTGTACACTAAAACCAGCTTTGAAGTTAAGAAATCAGCTGTAGCTCTCTAAGGGTACCAGTGGATGAGAGACGGATTGAGTTGCTACACCATTCACTCCTTGTTAATAACGTAAAGAATTCCTTGTGTTTCTGAGAATGGAGTATAGTTTCCATGGGAAGTTATTTGTGTGATATCATGTGGATGTACTTTGTTTGTGAAGATGGTATGGAAGAAACAGAATTTGAGAGAGAAGGCACATGGACATGATGGTATTGTATTTTAAAGAAAACTCACATGTTTCTCAGGTGAAAAGTTGGGGATGTGGAAGTCATCCCTGTATTCTGGTGGTGGTACTTCTTCAAGCAGATTGTCTGGATCCTGAAAATATAATAAAAAAAGATCAGCATTACCAAGACCGTTGTAAACAAATGTAGACTGTCATGAGTCTTGAAGATGAAAGTCATGAAAGGCTGCACACCTCAAGCAAATAAAAAACATATGTACAAGAAACAGCATACTATGTTCCCTCCTATTTTGGCATTTCACATCCTTAGCACCTTGTACTCATCACCTAAAAGCAGAACAAATGTGTGAGTGAAATATTGCTTTTGTGAGTAATGGATCAAAGATGCAGTAACAGTGAATAATAGTGATTTAGCAGTGTATACGTGTGCTGCTACCATAAGTGCTCACTCTGCTCTTTACCTATGAAATCTTGTATGGCTCTTTCTAAACAATACAGTTTTTACCTTATCTGATAAATACCATCCTGGATCCCAAAGGGCTCACCTACCATTGACAGATCACTCACCTCCACTACATTGTAAAGAAATCAAGAAAGAAATTACTGGGGGACGTGGCTAAGCAGCCTAAGATGGTAGCCGCATTTTGAGCGAGCTACATGCCAGCTCCTAGAACCTTGCTGAATCCGAACTTCAGGTGACCTATTTTCAGTTGCAGGCACCAGTGCAGTGGCCCTATAATCACCCCCTTTGGCCCACCCGAACCTATCCAGGGAGCCCTGGATGAGAGAGCCAATTTCTGCAATCGACGGCCTGGGTGTGCATACGGCCTACCTGTAGATGGGCCTGCCAGAGGCAAACACCACCTGGAGCTGTGAACCCACAGTGGCAAACCCTCTCTGCATCGACTCCAGGAGCGTGAGAGGGAGAGAAGACAGGTGCGTGGCTGAGGTGTGGCACATTGCTGCTTTCACTTCCAGGTGGTGGCCTGTAACAATGTAACGGGCACCTTAGAGTGGAGGAGATGGACTGGTCACCACACGTGGCTAGATCTGAAACTGCAGCCTGGTTGAGCCAACTATAGGGCCACCTTTTCTTGGATGCATACATCCATGTAGTGCCCACTACACTTGTCCACTTTGGCCAACCTAAGCCCATGTAGGGAGTCGGGGATGAGAGAAACGTATTAGGCAAACAACGACCTGCCGGGAGATGGACATAGCGCCAACAGACACCACCTGGAGCTGCAATCTCACTGCAGCGACTTACCTCTACCTCTGCATTGACTCTTGACTCGCTAGGGAGAGGATACAGTCACATGGGAGGGGAGTGGTAGGGACCACCTTTCATTTTAAGCCCGCTCATGGGCTTGTGACAGCCGAGCTGATTTGGTGGCCCAGAGTAGAAAAGAGGGGGTGGGCAACATGAGAGAAATTCCCCACAGAATACTTCAGAACCAGCATCATGGATTGTGAGCTATCCTCCTACTTCATTCTGGAAAGGGTGCACAGGGCATTGGCCCTAAGGCCACAGCCAGGGAGACAGCCTAGAGGCATTACCATCAGTATACTGTACCTTATGGACAGACTATATCCTGCGGCAGGCACAACAACGTCCATTGCACCAACTCTATGGTTATGCTCTCCCCCGATTATGCAGGTAAAGTGCAGCCCCTTCTTACATCTTTCTTAGAGGTTAAGTGAAAAGTTAGGGCTAAGGACATTCAATACATGCTGATGTACCCTGCCAAACTGAAAGTAATGTATCAGTGGAGAACCCTTTTGTTTAAGAGTCCGGAAGAGCTCTGGGACTGAGCGGCGGAGAGGAAATAATTGCCCATATCAACTAAGGAACCAATGACAATTTGGGAGGCCGAAGGGGGTCAACCATCCCACTCTAGGAGGAAACTCAGCAGACTGATAGGAGGCCAACTGTGGTCACAACTGGAGGACAGACATAGGGCATCCTCCTCAGAGAGCTCTGGTGATCATGGGGGAGGGGACGCTACCAGTGGATGATGAGATGTTATTCAGTGGTATAGAGTTTGGTCCCTTTCCTTCCTTTCTTCCATGTAGAGCTACAAGTTTATTCTCATTCACAGACAAAGAAGAGACACATTGCATCTGTAAAGAGGGTCTGTCTTGGGGCAAATCACTCCCTGCTACACAAGACTATGGTGATTACTTAATTTTACTATACTATGTTGTATTGTATGTTGTTCCTATTCAGGTTGCTTGTTTTTGGGGCGGCAGATGCTTCCTCTTTAGAAGTGTTGATTAGAGGGTTGTTGGGGGAAAAGTTGGGTACTTTAGGGTTGAGTTAGATCACAAACAACGTCTCATGCAAGACCCATTGCACAGGTCCTAGTCAAACAGGCCCTTTTTAGGCTCTATTTATTTACAGCACTATTAGAAAGTAGACATTGCACTTACTGCTTTTTGTGCATGACAGCCCGTCTCTAATATACGTCTTGGGTGGGTGACAGCTACACTTTGTGCATTCAAGCAAGACCACCACAACACATAAAGGATAGATGGATCTGTGTACCCATCTAAATATATCTGCATTCTGATGGCCTTGCTTGGGCGGGGTGGAAGGGAGGGTCTAACACGTCACTTGAATAGGCAGTGTCCTGTCCTCACAAAAAGGACAGATTATCTCTGATGGACAGGACTGAGTTGAAAGGAGAACCTATGCACTTCAGAGGGCTGATTTGAAGTCACACCCTCACATCAAAGGCACTTTTGGGTATAAGTACTGGGTCTTTAATCCCCACCTCGAAAATCAGACACTTATAGATCTTGATCTGAATCTATCAGGAGGAATGTTGTGGTGCTCAAATGACTCATTTTTAGACTACAAGCTTGAAAGGCCTGCTTCTATCTAGCGTTGCCCTGCTGTCTGCTGCTCTCGGACTCTGCTGAAGGAGAGCTTGACTCTGCCTTACCGCCAAGTGATCTCCAGGTGCTTGTGGCTTGCCTCCTGTTGCTTGAGACTAAGGGATATCAAAGTCCTTACCCCTGCTCCTGTGCCTGAACTTACTGGAAGTGGTCCGGTTAGAGGCTACCCGCAGGTATCGAATGGGTGCCAGGCGTTGCGGGCAGTGTGCCATTTTCGCCTCCACCACCCTCCCGAGACCTATGGGGAGTGGATCTTTTATTTTTCAAACTATACAGGTTCCTCTGATTATGAGGTAATTTTCCCACAACTTGTTGGTTTGTTCATTTTGCACTGATTTTTAACTTTCACGTCCTCTGGTCAGGGTGGGCCTTAGCGTGCCCATACTCCCCATGGTCCTGACGAATGCCCAGTAAATCACACATCAAGGGCAGAAACATGTTTACCCCACTTTAAGTGGAAATAGCCAAACAATTAACTTGGTAGTTTCCTAAACCCATTGCTTTTAATATGTCAGATTGGCCACAGAATAAAGTTTTTATGTGAGACACAATCTGGACATTTTAAACCCTTTTCACATTTACATAATCTTCACAACTAACCAGCTCCACAGTAATCCTGGCGCTGTAACACACCGGGGAGGCATTCGGCTTCTCCCCGTGGGCCCGATGATGAAGCATGTCACCAACCAGGGTGGTGAGTGAGGGCTTCCTATACAAATCTAATAAGACTTGCATACTCATCTTCTCTCCTTTTGTGCTTCTATGCATTTGTTGATTTACACTCTTTCGTTGTTTGAAGCTTACTGGAAGTGGCCCAGATACTTGCAACATGGAATTTGGCGCATCTCCTGTCTGTGTGTAATAGAACCGGCGATCAACACTGTTGCTGGAGTTTAATTGCCACATCACATTTGAACCAGCACTTTGCCTCTAGAGATTATTGCATCGGACAGTGCATCTCCGCCACATCAGTTTGGTGAGATCGAGGCATCCCCTCGACTGTGTTGCAGAATCTGGTGAGGCACATCACTCAACACCTCTCGACTCAAGCACCCATCTTCCAAACTAACACATCGTCATCACTACGTGGGACAGATCGACCCATCTCACTGTTTGTGACCAGGAAAGGTACTTTGATCACTTGGTCCTGAATGGGTCCTGTAGCTGGCCTGCCCTTCCACGCGGTCAGCCTGAACGTTGACTTTGACCCGGTCCAGCACGATGTGAAGTAACTTTTTTAATGCTACTTGCTTCTAAGCGCTTCACTGCATGTATTCCTTTAACATTTAATATCTCAACTTCTATACATTGGATTTTTGTCATTTTGGTCTTGTTTTGTTTATAATAGTGTTAGTATTTCTAAACCTGTATGGAGTCTTTTTTGGGGTATTCTTTCTGTTGCTGTGTGTTTGTGTGATGCACAAACACTTTACACGTTGTCTCTTTATATAACCCTCACTGCTCTGTGCCAAGCTACCAGAGGGTGAGGTTATCTTTTAGTGTGGATCGAGCTTACCCTGACTAGGATTACCGCTTCTGCTTGGACAGGCTGCATTCTTTTGGCAACCAGAAACCCAATTTCTAACACATGAGACCCATAGGAAACCTGGGACAGGAATATGACCCCGTTGACACGCAAAATTAAGGGAAATATGGTAAGATAGATCTCCCCCCGATCATGATGGAGTATAGAGCCAGTCAAGTCAAGAATAACTTTCTTTTAGCTCAGAGAACCATGAAAAGATTTACAAATGAATATGATTAAAATACAATACATACACAATTCATCATAAAAAGGTAAAATCTATGTACAGATTTTACTCCTAAGGCTATCTGATCGCAATGGAGTCTCTTATGTAGTTAGCCACTGCAATACAGATTTCAGCCGTAGCCAAAGACGGTAAGAAGTTAAAACCATCAATACGAGCAAGAGTGAGTATTTCTTAGTAATGGGAGCAGAAATCTAGTTCTCTCTGATTTATACAATGTGCAAAATAATACAAAGTCCATAGTTCTTTAAACTGAGACATTATCACATGGGCAGAGCATAACCTTGTTTGACCACCCTCCTTGGCGAGGAAATGCCGGCAACAAAGTGCACAGTGCATAAACAGAACCTGGTTAGATAAAATCAGAACTGGAACTTAGTAGAAATAAAGAGATAACATTGTGCAGGGGCAGGAAGCAAACAGGGGACTCCAATATTGTCATGTTGGTAACTAATAAGCCTATTGCCCCTGGAACAGTATGCCTCCTTGAAAACTCCTTTGGCATTTAGGGGAATTCCTTCAGGGTTTTCAATAAAGTATTCCAGACCAATCTCATGGTAAATCCTCTCTAAATATTAAAACCATGGAATCTTTAAAACATTGTCTTATTTTTGGGAATCTTTAATAACATCACATGAGAATATTAAATCCTCAGAGGTCCCTATCTTGGCCTATAGAAGTAAAGGGTCTACCATAAATTCTAGTTAAGTTCTGTATGGCAAAAGAGGTAGGAACACTTTTTGGGAGCATCAGTAATCTTTTCATGAATTTATTTTCGATTCCTACAAACTGTTGGTTTTTAGCGTAGCCCCAAACCCCAGCTCCATACCTGGCAATAGAGAGGCATTTGGCTATAAAGGGTAATTAGTTCCTTCACAGGCTTGTGTCCCAATGTATGGTTTAAATCTTTTATTAATTTTCAAACAGGAAAAAGGACAAGACCCCCAGCTCCCTAGGGACAATGCAATAAAGACAAAAAGTTGTCCCCAATTTAGAAGCAAAACGGAATAGTGCATGCATCACGCTACTTGTCTGCTGTGTTCTTATGGTTAAAAGAGGTTCCCATCTCAACAGTTTGCTAAAAAGATTGCCCAAGTATGAGAAGTTACTGACCTTTTCTGTGTAATGTTCTAAAACCTGACAGGCATCTAAGTATGTGTTTTTTCCCCTTTACGGCCATATCTTACTATGACTGTGGTACCGGAGTGATGACTGGGGAGTAGGGTTACTAACGCTTTTTCCACACCCATACCTTCCAACATAGCCCATAATTTATCTCGGTTGACAGTGTCAAAAGCACCAGATAGGTCCATGAAGGCCAGATGGATAGAACTCTTCAAGGACCTTCTGTGCGTATTAATGATTAAAGATGAATTAAGATATTGATCAGTTGTACCCCGCCCTCTCCTAAAACCATATTGAGTATTGGACAGAATCCAATTTTCTGATGCCCAATCTTTCAAGCGTGCAAGGAGGACTCTGCCCAAAACCTTATCTGTGGCATCTATCAACTAAATGGGCCTTTGGCATGCCAGGTCACGTTTTGCACCTTTCTTTAAAGATTGAGACCACTGTTGCTTCCTTCCATGATGAGGTTGTATAGCCCTCTTCAAAATGGTGGCATTGCCACAGCTGTTGTATGTTTTGCCACACTAGCTCCAGAAAATCCTTACCCATTGATTTACAACCCTACAGTTCAACATCAATAGCTACAAGTAGGGAGGACCGGTGCCATGAATCTCTCATAAGGAGTGCATTCAATCATTTGTGATGGCGGACTAGGGGCAGTAGACATCAGACTATAATACTGGGCAGCTCAGCTGCTGGCGGTTAATGACTGGATCTTTGGGGACCGGGGGGATCGGGGAGACCCAGCCACGAAACTTAAGCATACTCCTTTTACCGGGTAAGCACCAGGGTTTTGGCTGTATGGGGAGTTTCTCCTGCCCACTATTCCAGCCATTTTAGCTGTTCCAGCCATTCCATTGATTAACTGGAGGTTGCCTACTAGGAAGAAGCTGTTGTGCATGGGTACATGCCCAAAGGAAACGGTAGGGCTGCAGGGCACTGAGATAAGTTCGGGATCTGTAAATAGGGAGACATCTGGCAGACATACCATATGATGTTCTACGACCAACTTGAAGCTAAAGTGGTTTGTTTACGTACTGTGCGGACATGCACTGGTTAGGCACACGGGCCACATAACAGCGCTCACAAGAGTACAGTCCATTAGAAATCTGACTCATGATGTTAGCTATTGGTAGGAAAGGCAGATCTTGCTTATACAGAATTCTGGTGCTAAATGTCCCAGACCGGCTAAACAAATTGCAGGAAATTTATGAGTCAGACCTGCAGCCCTTGGATGATGACAAATGGATTAAGGCAAACAATGGCAGCCGAAAATGGGTAATATTGCCTCACCTGAGGTTAGACCAGGTTAAAGAATATATTAAACCCCTGAGAGGCTTTGAAGGATGGGGAGGGACAGCTGCCCTGAATATTTTCGTTATGGACAGGCCAGAAGCTCCTTCATGCATGTGGTATGGAAATGCCAGGTGATTCAGGTGTATTGGATCCTGCTATACCCTAACCTACAAAGGGTATGCCGATTTCTGATAGAACACAATCCCATGTTGACTATCATGGAAGTATTTCTGGGATGGGATGGGTAAGGGGACAAAAACTGATGATTGGGACCAGTTGTGTTTTGCTAAACGTCACAAAGCAGGCCATTGGAGATGCAGGCCCCCCACAATCTCAAAGTAGCCAAGAGGGATGGTATAACTGCTCTTTAGCTGCGGAAGCAGTTTACAGATCCAGAGGGTAACCACAAAAGTATGATAGAATCTGGGGGCAGTGGAAAGTACAGCACAAAACACCCAGAGCTGGCCACCCATAGGAAGTTCTTGGTGGAAAGTGCACAGTTGTCCATGGCACATATCCATCTATAGTGAACCGGATTGGTAGCAGCAGACTTAACTGACTTCTACTTCATGGTATTCCAGAACTAAATGGGATGTTGTGCAAGGGGGCATGGGATGGAGTGCTATGCAGTGATACAGTAGTGTGATCTTAAATGTGTTGAAAACTCAATAAAAAGAATTTTCAAAAAATAAAGAAATTACTATCCAGCTACAGGAAAACTCAACAAGAATTTCCTCTTGCGCAATAACTGCTCTTGAACCAGGGTGAAATTGCAGCAATGAAACTCAACCAATCTGTTCACTTCGCTGTCAAAGCTGACCCTGCAGTTGCGCCAGCTGGACTTTTCCCCAACTTTTAATATTATTATTATATCATTGACTGAAGTCCTACAACCTATTGTGGGATTTTCAGGCTGTCAGAAATCCCTCAATACAGTGAGCTGTATGGCTACCAGGGCAGTGGAGTACATGCTTCCACTGCCCTGCCCAAATGGAGTTCATTATTTGATGGGCTGGCCCATCTATCAACACTCCAATATTTCTGAAGTTCAGATTATAGAAATATCTATGCATACATACATGCAATACCAGTGTAAAGTGTTAGAGTAACTAGCTAGAGCTGGGACTGCTGTTGTGACTGACATATTCTAAGACACCTTTCTCCCCCCTTGTTTGGTGCTGTTGCATTCCTCTAAACTATTCATCTAATCTGAGCCTTTCATTGTCTTGCTTTTGTTAGCCACTGATCATCTTAATCACCATTGTCATACCCCCAGCCAATGAGCAGAGACCTTCACATATATTAGCTTGCATGATTTTAGAATAGGTCTCAAATTTGCACGGGTTAGAGCTATAGACGTAAATGACAGTGTCTTTTACTCATGTTTTTTGGTTTGGAGTGTAGTGGATGTATGTGGTGTCCAGTGGAATTATGTTGGTTGTATTCAAGTTGTTAGTTTTGAAATTGTGTGGGGTGGAAGTGTGTGGTGTATTTGTGTAGTGGAATTGCGGTGCATTGTGAATAGATAGGGGTGAGAGCTGCACAAAATAGATAGAAATGGATGATAAAGAGGGATAGGTAGTTTGTGCAGGAAATGGTGATTGAAGTTGAGATAGAAGAGCAGAAAGAGTATGTGAGAAAGAAGGGTAGAGTAGGCCACAGATGCATAAAAGGGAGCACATGTGTATGCGGAAAACACCTGAAGAATAAGAGGAGAGTGTGGGTTTGAGGGACAGAAATTTGAGATAGAGGAGCAGAAAGTGTATGTCAGAAAGAAGGGGAGAGGAGGCCATAGATGCATAAAGTGGGGGCAAATATGTATGCAGGAAAGTAAAACACTTAAAGAATAAGAGGAGAGTGTGGGTTTGAGGGACAGAAATGTGTGAAAAGGCATGGTATGGAAACTGTGCTTGAGAACTCAAGTGAACTGTATGAGAGAGGCGTGAAGAGTGCATGAGAGAGCGAGAGAGAGCAGTGAGAGAGAGTAAGAGAGAGAGAGATAGAGGTACAAGTGGAAGGGGCACCAATAATAGGGGGGAAAGCGAGAGGTGGACCAGTGAAGAGCGTGAGGAGGTACAGGAAGGTAGCGGATGTGAGCAGGCAGTATAGAGAGAAGACAGGGAGCATGAGGGAGGGATGGGAGAGATCAGCGGGATTGTAAGATGAGAGGGGGTACTGGGAATCTGAGGGAGAGATGAGAGAGGCAGTGGGTGTGTAGGGAAGTGATGACAGGGTTGATGATAGTGCAAGGGAGTGAGTGATGTGTTAGATTGGAATTGTTTATTGTGGAATTGTATGGCATGGTGTGAAGCTGTGTAGAGGAAATATGTGGCATGATGTGCTCTGGAATATGTGGATATAACTGAAGAGTGATGATGGTGGCAGCAAATGGGAAGCTCATGGGCAGGCTAAAGCCCATCCAGTGGATGCAGCATGTCTCGGTTTGAGACAGCCCATATGCTCCGTCTAGAGCTGAGGTGTAAAAAACATGACTTTATCCAGCTGCGTGGTTTACCATCAGAGAGATACCAAATAGCGCTGCAATACTTTGCCTGTACAAGCGCATATGGGTTCTCTTCTGTGTTCTCAGAGTGAGACAGAGAGAAAGATTGAATGAGCAAGCAAACATTGTTGTTTATGAATTGGTGGTAGCAGCATTCCCGACAAACAAAATGGCTGTGTGTGTTTTGACCACGGTGTGGGGGCAGTTGACAGATTTGTAGATGCAGAAAATATGGGTGTCACTAAATGTTTACTATGTCATCCTGCCCTTGGAAGAATGCCGACGAACGTAATCCTAGAAAAATCACATGTACATGCAATTACGGTATAATCAATATAATAACAGAAACATATGTAACAGGTTTCATTGGATCAGATAATGAGTGTAAAATGACTTTGACAGTTACCAAAATGTTTATTGTGTAGTACCTTACAGTTTGCCACTCATTTCCATACACATACTAACCGTTTGACCTACATTTACTTTCTGAGAAAAATAGGCAATGTTCATGTTTTATTGACCAGTCAGTGCACGGAGTGGGAGACCACTTCAGTGCGGGCCACACTTTGCAGGAAAAGGCCCTACCTGCAGGTCCCAGGTGGGCGGTGGAAAGGGACAATTAAATGCTCACACTTTCAATTCCACTGCAGTGTGAGGGGTGCCAGGCCACAGGAGTTAGAATCATAGAATAATGAACAAGACTAGCCTCAAAAGAATTGAAAGGAACCACATTGCTAATAGTTGCAGGTGATGCTTAAAGACATCTAGGGGGTAATATGGAGCTTCCATATCCTTCAGTGGCACAGGTATGATACCAAATGATAAAGAGTCTGGCCATTGGTATCTTGTTGTTATCATTGCATGTAATAATATAGTAAATATGTGATATCTTTAATGGGCTGACATGTGTGCATTATTATATTGTCATGATTACTGAGCGAGTTATCTGTGGTTGTCTGGGAATGTATTAGTTGCTCATATGCCTCACAGGACCCAATTTGTGCATGTATTCAAATGCATAATTGGTTGGAATTATTAACTGTCCTTCTAGGTACTGATGCCTATTGTAATGCCAGGAAGTTCAGTAGTTCAAGAAGACTTTTAACTTGATGCCATGACATTGGAGGTACTTGATGCTTGGCTGTGTCCAAACAGACCATGTAATAGGGACTGTAGTGCAATTTCCTTCAAATGCTGAGAAGTGTGTTTTGTATTCACACATCCGCCATTGTCTAGTTAGTTGTACCTGCAAAATAAGTACAACACATGGGTTCATGTAAGTGCTTTTATATTCAAGTGTTTAACTGAGCCATTTGCAAGTACCATTCCTTGCAGCAACAACCCCAACATTGTTTGAGAGCCAGGGGATGTCCAGACAGAGTTAAAGGGGGAGACATGTCCTGTGCCATGCTGAGAAGAGAGTGTTTCAGTGACGAGGAGGTCCACATTGCCATTAGGAAAGGTAGGCCACATCAGCAGCCCACCAATGGATTTTATCAACAGGAGGGCATTCAAAAAGGGGACAGAACCAGGTGAAAAGGGCGGTGGCATGATCCTAAACATGGGTCCAATGAGAAATGGGCCAAGTGGAACAGACAAATGTCAGCGGAAATTGCTCCATCGGAGAAGGTTGAAGTCCCCATCTTTGTCCAATGATGTTTGTGATGCCTCACCTGAGCCTTGTATTTGTAGTGCTAGAGGCATCTGAGGCACACATACATCAGGGGCAGAAGATGTGGTTACCCTGACTCCTGTAGCATTTACCTGTGCCAGCAAGGAAGGCAGTAGAGTGCAGAAAAGGGACTATTGACTTGTCAGCACAGCAACAATGCTGCGGTGGAAGGCACCCATTGTAACAATATAGGAGTCCTTCTTCTGCTCCAAAGATTCAAGGATGGTGCATATAGCCCCCAACTGGGTGCTAACACCACTGGTGTTACATCAGCAGATCTGTTGTTCTTACCTCATGACACCAGCGATGTCAGCCAGGGACTGTTCCAATCTGTCGAGTTGAAGGTAGATGCCTCTTATTGCCTCAGGGGTGTCCTTATCTGGACTGAGGCACTCACAAACCCCCTCTAGGCTGCCTGTGATGGTCTCCATACCCACTCGCACCTCATCCACCAGCTACTACTGAACTCCTCCCGCCTGCTGTAAGAAGATAACAATGGGGTTCTTGGAGTCCAGGGCTGGCTTGGGTTGGCAGATGGGGTATGTCCAGATGTGGGCAGTTCCTCTGGATACCATGACCCTCTGTTATCCCCTCTCGCTACCAGAGAAGGTGTTCCAATGGCATAGAAGAGTTGCCGAAAGGTGTAATTGTCCATTGGGAGCAGGATGTCATCACCAACAGGCTGCTCATCCAGGACAGGCAACTGTTCAGGTTGTGTTGTTTCTCCCTCTGCAATGAAATAGAAATATGTTAATAGTGATCTATGCTAAATGTTGACATGAGTAATCTGGGTGACATACAGACTTTATTCTCATTAACTTCGATGTCTACATTGATGTGTAGGACATGTATGACTCTTAGGAAATATTTTTAAGTTGCACTCTAGTTGCCTTGCAGATGGCAGGATCTTAGCTTTGGTCACACTATCACTGTGTGACAAGGGTGACTTTTTAGACCAGACTTTGAAACATAGATAAACAGCTTGCTGGCCTGTCCTGTCTGTGCTGGTATGTTGATGTGAGATCCAAATCTGCCTTGCTGATTAGATTAGTATTTGTTTTTCTTGATGGCTATTCTGAATGCGGTTTCACATATTGACACCACCCCTGTGCACATTGCACCACGGCTCCCGGGTACCTGCATTTCCTCTAGGCACTACTCAGCCCACAGCTCCAGGGAAAGAGATGTGGGTTTGGTCATGTATTTGATTTGATCCTGCACTCTGCCTTTCACACACTACACCACTGCATTCTGCATTGTTCTGCTGTCTTGCATGTACATTGTGCATACATGTGGCCCAAGTCTCATATTTCAAGTGCGCGCACACAACTCACTACACAGTTAGCAACCTTGCCATACTGCAGGGATGTGTTAGGGCATGCACTTACCATGGTTTTCCAATGTTTGTTTACTCATGTGATGTAATTACTAACACACTCTGCTCCATAGTTCAGAACAGTATGCAGTGTGTACGAACTCTGAAGTGTTAGGCCCAGTCAGACTAGGCAGGTTGCTAGCACTGACGCCCACCTATTTCATCATTACAAAATGTGGTTATCCGCAGAGTATTAAACATCATTTGACTGAGACCTGCTCACTTGTACATGTACAAAACTCCCCTGGCAACCCTCAGTTTGTCCCTGGGACTCCCTTTACTGTCACACACTGATGGCACCCATATCATACATTGACTCTCATGTGAATTCAACACCAACATAGTGAGTTAACATATCTAATTGACTGACAAGGCTGCCGATATTTGAGGGTTATGGGTCAAGCTGTACCCCACATGCTAGTAGTCATGATATTCTGTGACATGTACCTACCCAGGGTTGCCACACAACTAGGCCCATACACCTCACCCTCCAACCATCCACAAATCCAGCCCCTAGTTGTGGCAACCTAGCTCATCCTGTCACTTCACAATTCCCATTTACACATGCTACTGCTTTGACATATGTAGCAAGGTAAGATATTTATTTTTTCAGCACCCTCCTGACACGTGCAATATCTTCACCCAGGTCTACATCACATTTAGGATGTAGAACACCAATGACCTCATCTTTGTAATTCATTTACAGCTGCGACACAAGTGTGACACTATCACACACAGCAGTGCATGTGTTTTGCTCAGGCAATCTTGCAGCACTCATGTCACTTCTAATCTCCTTGCCGTGCAATGTCTCTCCATTCAAACACTGTACCAGTTCAATGTACTCCAGGGGCACACCGGGCTCACACACCATCTATTCTTTAAAAAAAACACACACACACACACATGGGGGCTTATTATTGAGAGGCTTGCATCATCTTTGTACCATGTGAAGAGGTACATCAGTGGCGCAGGGCTCTAAATCATATTTCCTAAACTAAGCAAAGTTACCCTGCATGGCTTTGAGTGTCTTCATAAATGTTGATTAAGGCAAAGCAGTGCCAATCGGTGCCTTGCCTTACTCTGTGGTTGGGATATCTTCCATGGGAGTTGGCAGTGGGTGTTTCCAACAGCACCCTTGGATTTTGACGCTGCCCCAGATTAACACATGATTGCAAAAAACCTGGGGAAGTGCAAAATCCTTATGCCTCCTGAGGTGAGGCCTAACAAGTAGTAATTTCTTTATTTCTCCTTGTTCCTTCCTCTTTCTATTTGTGTTGCATTCTGCAGCACACATACAAAGAAGAAAACACCTCTAAGCAATGTTTCTGTGCAGGAAGGTGCCCCTTCCTGACAAAATGTGATCCTGCATGCAAAATATGCACACTTCCACTATGGTGCAAGGGTGCATGTGCTGGCACTAGCCTGCCAAAAATCCACAAGTGCAGGGAGAAAAGACAGGAATGCATCATATTGCATACAGGCGGTGCATTCCTGCCATTTAGCTCTGGCCTAGGGCAGCGGAGCAAGGTGACTTGCTGCACTGCCTTTCACCAAATTCCTTTCAATGAAGCTCATGATTCTCTGGTGTGCATCACTTACATTCAACCCAAACCCCAATATGAATTTGCACATGGCAGGATTTAGGGTGGTCTCTACCATGGCAGGCAACACCTGTATGCGCTCATCCCACACATCAGGACAGCTGCGTGCAATGCAGTTTCGTTTTAGTGACTATGCACGCAGTTCTTCACATGTTCCTATGTGGTGATACTTCACATAGCCCGCACTGTAGTGAGAATATGGGGTCAGCTGCAGACATTGTTAAGTTAGCATAAGTGAAATATATGCTTAGACACCATTTTTCTGCTTTTGCACACGACACTGAATGACTCTCTTCTCGTAAATACAGGGCTTGCCTTCTTCACATGAGAAGGGTCTGATTTTCACATATCTATACTTACACTGTGCTCTCTGTCTGCACAGTGTGTTCAAGGTCGAATAACAATGTATGCTGTTGATTCATGTTAGTCAGTCCCACGCACATAAACATAACAGGAGGCACAGCTGTCCAAAAGAAACTCGGGTGCTTTTCAATATGGCATTATATGCATGAAAGGGCACTTGGAGAAAACCTTTCCAACTGAGATGACCTGTGATTGTCCTGGGATGTGATCCATTGCATCTGATCTTGGAGGTATGGGGTCCCCCTGACAAAGCCTAGAAGTATTCTATAATTATAATAAATAAACTAGCTTCCAGCACGGGAAGGGTCGTAAAGGCGCTATAGTCCTGTTTCCACTTTCATTATAATATGATTTCCCCTTTTGTGTTTTATGGAATTGTAACAATGCTGATTGTATTATTCTTATGCATTTTGCTGCTAGTGTTGGCTAGTGTACTGTACATTAGAGAACGTTAGTTAAAATAAACATTTTAAACTATACCATTGTGGACTAGTAGGAGTGTTAGAGTGAAAGAGTGTTCTTGTTTTCCACTATTCTTGATGGGTTTACTAAGTCGCATGTTCTAGGTTGTCTTATCATTGGTAGCTTCGCTGTAGTACGGAGAACGAATGAGACACTAATGCTAGTCGGACTGGGGTTCTAGGCACTGAGGTGGCTTTTTGGTACACCACAATACATCGAGTTCTGTGCATGAGCAGAATCCCTGCAACATGGCGCACCTAACGTTTGGTCTGGTACTTATTTTCGAGACACTTCGGTAGTAGTTGTACTTGTCCACAATACCCTCACTCCTGTTTTCCGGATAAACAGTTGTGATGGCATAACCTACCTATATTGATATTTTATAGGTTCTTTCAAGCTTGATATTATAAAAAGGTTCTTGTTATTAAATTACTGACCTTTTTGTGCTGCTTCGCAAAAAAGTTGTTTTACTTTTCTTTGTTCTTATGTCTGATATCGATATTGCTGCGCATAGTCGCGCACCACTCCGTCCTCATTTGGCTGCATATGGAGTGCCTGACGAGGGATTGTGCTTATTTTTTTGTGCTTATTTTTGTAGTTGGTGCTAACCCGGATTACCACCTTGAGGTATCCTACTCTTGGGTAACCTTTCCGGCTGTGAATGGAGATGATAAGTTGTTCCATACATACACTCCCACTGAAGTACCTATAGTATATCGGCCACATACGACACTCGAAGTTCCGATTTCGGCATGGCAACACTGTATTTGGTCTAATGGCGTCCTCCCCCACACAGTGACTCCAGTCCATTTAGGCCCTTTGTCGATTCCTGGGGCCACTTGGCCAGTTTTAGCCGGGTACACATCTCATCCACGTTATGTAGCAGTCTCTGTAGACGAATTGCGTGTCTTACATACCTCTTTAATTGGGGTACATAGGGCTCTAGTCCAATAGGTTTCCCGCAATCTCAAGGTGGGAGCACATGGGGTTGCGGCACAACCAGCTGGCCCGGTCCGGATCTCAATTAGTCCCGTCATGGTTAATTCGGTTATGGGCAAGCATCCCCAGAATAAGGATGATTTACCTTACTGGCTTGCTGAGAAATTTGACCAGCTAGAAGCAGTATTTCCTAATACCACTCCTGTGCAGGATCCTAACAATTAGTTTGCACTTTGCAAAAAGGCTTAATACCAGATGTAGCCGATTGTGAGAATTGGGGTAAAGTATTCGCAATGGTGTATGCGAAATGTTTCGGCACACCTTCTATGACTGTACTGCCCTCCATGATTAAGCGTGTTCAAGATGAGCATGGCCCGGAGACGGCGGTTGAATTGGGAATGAGGCTTGTCGGAGTGTTTGACCTGGTTGCTGATCTCATACTAGCAAATGTGAAGGGAGATGCGGTTAACTTTCAGGTGTCTAATGCTTTGCGCCTTGTCCCAGAGGATGAGATACCCGGTGACTTACCGAAAATTATTGCTGATGCTTACAAGACCATTGGGTTTTAAGCCTTTTGCTAAAATACAGGCGCAACAGCAAACTCAGACGGCGCAGTCTAATAAGGACGACCGTCCTATTTTTCCTGAAAAGAATTAGAAAAATAAAAAACAGGGTAAGCAACAACAGATACAAGGGTTGTGTGCTGCTTCACCAATACCCAAGTATTCTGAGTACACTTATGATTTGTGCAACCGTGCTAAAATTAGGTCTCCTGACAGGTTTCATATCCCTGATCAGTGTTCTCCTTGTTCTTCACTGGAAACATCAGGCTCATACGCCAGTGGAGGAGATCGCCAGGTTTGCAGCAGAGGTCGAGGAGCCCCGCAAGAACGCGAACAGCCTCGTCAGACTAACGGTATAGAAAAGAGCGATTTTACTCATCTGCGCCCTCAGTTTCAGAAAAAGAAATTTGCTGCTTTTACAGCACGATATGCCACGGACGGTGAAAACACAACTTCAGAACCTAACATGGGCAGTAACGTGGCTAGACAGCACAGCGGTGGTTACCATGGTGAGGCAAGCACTGCGTCCATTTTTGAAGGTGACAGCAACTGACACATTCATCACAGTTGAGACTGCTGACACCCGAGTGGGTCCCCTTCACAGATTATATCAAATAGTATTCTTAATTCAAGGTGACATCCAACGTGTTATTAAAGGGATTTTGGGGAAAAATCCGACTTCTTCTTATGATATCTTGTTCGCTGAGGCAAATTGGCCCCCAACTTTTGTTTTAACCGCTCCGAGGGGCGAGGATGTCATCCTCCCTAGTTTTTCACATACCTTGCCGAAAGAGCAGGCAATGTCTTTTGCGTTATTGTGGGTGTGCGGTGTGCTACGCCTCGTTGTGCTTATGTTCAATTGTGTCTATCACCCCCCCCCCGTCCCCCAGTACCTGTTCGTTACTCACCCTGTTGATGTTGTGTCAGGTCATGTCGAACAGTGTCCGGACTCCTGACTCCTTGCACCGTCTCCACACTGATGACTGTGGCTACCATTTTCTCCAGCTCCTGCAATGGGGCAGGACTCCCAACCTCCATTCGCCGTTGCTGCCTTCCTGTTGGCAGCAGGTTTCTGCTTGGTTTAGCTTTTCACATTGTGCCAGCGCATGTTGGCCTCCTCGACACTCCGACTGCATTCACTCCGGAAAACCATTTTTCCATCTGTGTATCCAATGACACGGTGGAGGTGACGGACAGTTGTTGTTAGTGTTCTGTCACCTCTGTGACGATGATCCTGTTGTCATGCGGACTGTCCCCGTCTTCCTCTTCCTCTTCTCCTTGGCCTTCCCCGAAACCAAGGTTCCTTACAGGTGGCCTGTGAGGCTTGTGGGGTTCAAGTTGACCTGAGCACTCGTTACGGGTGCATCCATGTTGCTACGCAGTTTATTTTGTTTATGGTGTGTTTTTCTTGTTCAGCATTTTCCCGCATTACGCCTGAGAATTGCAGGCCTGTCGCTGGTTATAGCAGATTTTTGTAGTGCGGTTGGCCAAATCTCAACTTTATTCCTGTTCGTGTTTTGCATTTTTGCGACATCGCATTGATTTTAACGCAGTCATTTGACGCATTATCGTGGGGCTATCACATGGTGCTGCCAGGTTGAGAATACTACTATAATACTGCGTTGCTTTCCCGCGATAGACTACGATATGCAAAGTTGCAATAAGCTAAATTTGCGATGGTTATCATACGTTCTTGAGAATATCCCCTAAGAAAATCTTTATTGCAAACATATTAGCACAAGAAAGGGGTACATTCAGCATTTTCATCCACAGGTATATATAATGGTGATAAAAAGTTCAAGTTCTCATATCCTCTTTTCTATTAAATTATGATGACTAGTGATGATAACTGGAACCCGAAAAAGAGCACCTTACAACCAGTATATTTAAAGATTAATTCTGAACCCCAACATCTTCAATAAACATTTGCCGAACAATGGATGTATATTTTAACATTTGTCAAATATTATGATTCTGAAAAATCTTGCAAATTACCCTAACAATGTTATTGTTCCATTATGTCTCCCTCGATTGTTTTTTCTTTATTTTTGTCCAGAGTATTATTGCTGTACGCTGTGCAGCCTACAAGACAAAGATGTTGGGCCAAAACAATTTCAGAAATGCGCCCAAGGGTAACAGAATTAGTAGGTAAGCAACTGTAAACCTGGAGTTCGTTGGCACCTGTGGAGAAAGAATATGTAAAAGATGTGCAGAAGGTATGAAGATGTTTCTTTTTCATCAAATTATATGTTCATCTTAATTTTGGTAGACACTCCAGTTGTAGGGAACAATAGAGTAAATTTTCATAGCCCCGGCACAAAAGAATCTTGCCCAACGGACTTCACAAAGTCTGGAGGAATGTTCTGCACTCTCAGTGGTCCAGAGAAAGCACTTCTAACCTGGCTACTACCAGAACAGAGCTTAATGCCATATGAAACTCTAGTACTATCAGAAAAACACCATTATTGCACCTAAACTAAGCCACTTAGAATCCACTGGATTAAATCCTGTATATTCTAAAGCACTACAAACCCCGTGAGAACAACTGCAATTTAAGGGATGAGCATCCCTGTAGATCATCTGTTTGGGTCTCCATAGTCTCTTCTTTAGATACACCAGGTCTACACAGAGGATCTCCTAATTACTGTATTCACTGCAGGAGGTATTTTGAAAGATCTCAGTAATCACTATAAACTCAGCTTGCCAACTGCAGAGAAGTATATTGCGTAGAAACCCTATCTCATGTTTTCTCTCTGACACCATCACATGATAGGCTCACGACTCTGGTTACTCAGACACAACTCATGTAGGCTTCCCACAAAGAATAGCACTCTTCCAAACAAGCACTCCTCACTGTGTAGTGTGCTTCCTGGACAATAATGTGCAATGGAGAGTGAAGCACTGTACAAGTGCAAATACTACTATGCATATTTCCACTAAAACAGGTCTCCATAAAATGTACAAGACGTGAACAGGAACTAAAAGCAACTAGATGGCAGGAAAAAGAAAATCACAAACAGTCTGTCAATTAATAAAGTCATCATCGCCCTGAAGGTAATGTATTTGACTATAATTCCAGTACCATAGGCAACATAATGCCAAAACAGTAATTAATGAATGGCATATGAGAGTTCTAGAATGGTGTGGACCCGTATTGGGAAACAATATCGAATTTTAAAATATTGAGATACACAAATATTGAGTTCTTAATATTGTCATACATAAAAATTGTGATGCAGATATATCGTTGACAACAATATTGATTTTTTAAAGTGAATAATGTAGTTTCTAGAATATTAATTTTTTAAATATTGTTTTCAATAATATTGCAGATATAAATGCCAATTTTTAATTATCTTTATGTGTTTTAGTTCGAATGTCAATTTCATATGTTATATATTGTTTGTAGAACTGCTGACAATCTTTTTGAAAACAGTTTGCAAGTTTAGGTTATTTATAATTTTAAATTTAATTGTTAATAGTAATTTATAGTGTCCTAGAAGGTTTCGAGATTTGTAAGGGTGCAAGGTGGGAAGTTAATTAAGTATATTTAATGAATAATGCATTTTTAACTTAGTAATAATTTGTAACTGATATTTATTCATGTAAATTGTGTAATTATTTTTTTGTCATATTTTAGGTGTGGTTCGTAGGGTTTGTAGGGGTATGTCTTGGGAAGTTAATTAAGTAATAATTGATTAATAATGAATTATTTTTTTAATAATAATTATTTAATTGATTTTCAATTATTCAAATTGTGTAAATATAATATTTTTAATGTTATATTTTAGGTGTGGGCCTTTTGGATTTGCAGGGTTATATGCTGGGAAGTTAAGTAATAATTTATTAATAATGAATTATTAATTAATTATTTGTTTCGTTTCAAAAACGTTTATTTCGGTCACCAGGACTATAAAAAGTAACAGAAGCACAAAATGGCACACATTATTAAAATGATATTTATCAGAGTTAAAAAGGAACACTCAATTTGTAATACAATTCACAGTTTAGAGGCGAGTACAATGGGTTTTTACCGTCAAGCCAAGAGTGGGGGAAGGAGGAACAAAGGATTTCACTGCGGGAGAAATTTATATCAATTGATGTAATGCGATCTACCATCAGCTAAAGGGAATAGCAGCAATAGTTCAATAAATAGTTTAAAATGACAAGATATAAAAAATGAATACTATTTACAATTCTATATACAAAATAATCAAATGCTAAAAATTAATATCTAGGAAAAAACTGTACATACAATAATCACGTTTATAAAATGCTGCTGATACACTTTTTATACATTTCTACC
Source organism: Lissotriton helveticus (assembly GCF_964261635.1). Classification (NCBI taxonomy): domain Eukaryota; kingdom Metazoa; phylum Chordata; class Amphibia; order Caudata; family Salamandridae; genus Lissotriton; species Lissotriton helveticus. The sequence goes on from NC_136073.1 coordinate 705,779,596, forward strand.
CCTCTGAATAAAAGCCCACCTCCTGCGCCACATTGTGTTTAAATATCTTGAAACAGCGAACACAATGGGTTCGGATGTATCATATCTTAGAACCCGAAAGGCCTCCCTACAAAGCTAAAACCCCAGATTCTGGCATAGCTGCACAAGCCAGTAGCGCCTTGCATTTTGGTAGCCAGGACAGAAAAATAATACATGCATTTCTGTTTCTTCTTGTGTAATGCATACGGGACAACCCTCCTCTTTCTGTCCGGCCCATTTATTGGTGACCGCACGTACAGGCAAAGTGCCATGTCTAAACTGTACGTACAGCTTTCTTGCAGCCTGGGGAAGGATATCATCCAAAAATAATTCTAGCTTATAGTTGTTCTTCACTCTAAGAAACTGTGTTGTTAGGGAGCCTAATTTATGATTTGCTTGGAGCGCTCCAAGCTTTAAGGCACAGTAGGTTTTGGGCACTAGGGCACGGGGGACTGACGGACTGGTATCACCCGGAGTGCTCCACATAAAAGGTTGGCCAAGCTTTTCGCACTTGTGCTTTACATGAGCAAACCAAGGTACCCTTTTCACCAAGCCTGGGTTAGATAAAAGCTCATTTGTATCTGCCTGGTATGGTGCTAATTCGGGAGTTGCCCAACGTCTTCGCCAGAACGTCAACGGTTTTAGGGCAATCTCGTCCTCAATCGGTGTAATACCCAAATCTAAGCGCAAAGAAATTAGCGGGGTACTGGCCGGGAGACCCATTACTTGTCTTAAGAATCTATTCTCAGTTACAACTAAAGTAGAAACCGAGGAGACCCCCATAATTCTGCCCCATAGAGAGTTGCACCACGTGCTTGAGCCCTATACATTTATTGATTATTTAGTTGATTGTCAATTATGTAAATTGTGCAAATATAAGATGCGGGTTGTTGGGTTTGATGGGGTATAGGGTGGGACATTAATTAAGTTATAATTTGTTAACAATTCATTATTAATGTATTATTAATTATTTAAATCATAATTAATTATGTAAATTGTTTATTATTATATTTCTTTACGTTATGTATCAGGTGAGGTCTGTTTTGTTTGTAGGAAGATAGGGTGGAAAGTTATTTAGGCTATTATTATTTATTAAATGTTTAATTGATCATTACATATGTTCATTTTGTTTTACTTCTTTCTTTTAGTTATATTTTAAGTGTTGGTTGCTAGGTTTGTGGGAGTATAGTGAGGGAACTCAATTGAATAATACATTTATAACATTTCTCCATATTTTAAAATTATTAAAAGTTTTAATAATCATGTACTTTTTTATTGTTATTTAATTTTAGATATATAATTTTCATATTAAGAGTTGTATATATTTGGTTAACTAATAGAGTTATTTAAAAATGTTATGTGCTTGTATTAAAGTACTTTCCCTACTGTTGCACAGATTGGAGTGGGAATAGTAAATTGAAGCCTTCTGAAGTCCAAGGCTTTCCTTACTGTTGAACAGACTGAAGTTGGATTAGTGAATTTAACACCTCTGAAATCCAACGCTTTCCCTACTGTTGCAGACTGGAGTAGGAATAGTGAATTTAACCCCTTTGAATTCCAACTCTTTCACTACTTTTGCACTGACTGTAGGTGGAATAGTAAATGTTTCCTCTCCGAAGTTCAACGCTTTACCTACTGTGCCCCAGACTAGGATGGGGAATGGTAAATGTAACCCATTTGAAGTCCAACACTTTCCCTACTGTTGCACAGAGTGGAATTGGAATAGTAAATTTTACTTCTGCGAAGTCCAACATTTTCCCTACTGTTGCACAGACTGGAGTGGGATTAGTAAATTTAACTCTTCCGAAATACAACAATTTTCCTACTGTTGCACAGACTGGAGGGGAAATAGTAAAATGTACACATTTGAATGCCAATGCTTTCCCTACTGTTGCAGACTGGAGTGAGAATAGTATATATATAATTTTTTTATTTAAATACTTATATTTTAAATTGTTAAAATATAGTTGAGTCGAGTCGAGTCGAGAGATACTTTATTTCGGCCTAACAAGGCCATAAAAGCACAGATAAAAAACATATAAACTACAATACAATCAGTGAAACTTATCCAACATTAAAAGACAAACACATTAAAATATTTGATCAGAAATACATAGGAATTATATCATATAATAAATATTCTAAAAAAGTGCAGGTATCTCATCTAATGAGTAAAATCGAATTTTTTTTTTTAAAACCTCGAGTTACAGTTCGGAAGTAGGGTCATTTAGTTGGGGTTGCCCTTTCTTTAAAATTACTCTGCGTGTGCACCACATTGAGAACAGATAGCGAGATACTGAATACGCAATGGGCATACTGCTATCATATTTAAGGATCCTAAAGGCCTGTGAACAATGGGATGTTCCAAGGTTCCTACACAGCTGTCGTAGTCAGCGATGTCTTGCTACCTTATATGCCGGACAGAAAAACAGTACATGTACATGTAGGTCGGTCTCTGTACAATTATTACATGTCGGACAGTCTTTTGTGGAGTCACTCCCCCACTTATGTGTGAGAGCACGCATGGGAAGTGTGACATGCCTGAACTGTAAGTATAGTTTCTTATCAAGAGACAGCTGTATATCGTCTATGACAAGTTCTAGACTATATTGCAGTTTAACTTCTTGAAAGGATTTTGTCAACGTACCAATCCTGGAACCCCCCAGCAATATGGTAAGATTATACTCCTTATAATTCTTTTTCAGAACCTTCCTAGGTATTAACAGACAGCTGTCTTCGGGACTAGCCCATAAATTTCCCATTCCTATGGATGATAAAGAATTCTTGATATGAGCAAGCCAAGATATTTTGCTTGCTCCATTTAAATTTGCCACTACCCTCAATTCCTCTCTAAACATAGATAGCTCAGGGGTGCTCCATATGGGGCTAACTCCTAGATCCATTCGGAGTGGGTGAGCGGTGTACTTTTGGGAAGTCCCAGAAGTTGTCTGGAGAAGGCGTTCTCAATCTTGGCAAGTTGTTCAGATGGCCGATGGCCCCAAATTTCCACCCCATACAGGGCAGCTCCTCTGGCTTGTGCCTTGTATATTTCCAGCACCGGGCCCACCTTTATTTTTTTTTATTTATTGTTCAATTCATAGCATATAGTATTTACAAATCAATCATTGAAATCATTAATGTAGGAATGTTATGTAGTTACAAAAATAACACCAAAACATGAATAGCATTAAAACAGCAGAAAGAAGGAAAAGCTATGACAATCAAAAACAACTAAATTTCAAATCGACATCACCATATGTTGTATCATAGGATGCTAAATTTTAATCCCTAATTGTTTCTTCCTCAAAGATTTTATGCGATACAAACTAAATTCAAGATTAAACACATTATAAAACTTAGCACGCCACATTTCATATGATGGCGCCTCTGATTGCAGCCACATAGAGGCAACGCATAATCGAGTAACGGCCATAGCCATAAATATGAAATATCGAAAAGGATAACAAGTCTGCATGGGTGCAATATCCTCACCCACTCCAACACCAACCCCCGTAGTTTATGATAGAAATTCTGAGATGCCATCTAAAAATATATGTACAATGTCAGCTTTCTCCACCTAACACCTAAAACATTTCCTGTCATGAAGCCCGCCCCACTTCATCATTTTAACAGGTGTATAGTATAAATTAAACAAAGTTTTATAGTTTTGGGTGCGTAGATTTGCCGTCAGACTATATGAGCCAGTATTGCCACATCTATCCCTCTACTTTGCTTTGTGCATCTCAATATCATCCCGCTGAGTTGCCTGCAATATATCGTACATTGTCCCAATGTTAGCTCTTTTAATCAGAGCCTCTACTAAATCATTAGTTAGAATGGGCGAGTGTCTACAATGTTTATTAATAAAATCACGAATTTGCAAGTATTTAAAGAAATCATTCTTAGATATTTTATATCGTTCAACTAAATCTGAAAAAGAAACAAGTACTCCCGTACTGTAAATATCACCTAAACGTCGTGTCCCCTTATCCCTCCAAATATCCATCTTTGTATCCCAAAAAAACAGAGGGAATATTTCCTTGGAGTTAAAAGACATATAATAACCAATCCAGTTTATAGATACAATGTTACCTATTATCTTCCACGCCTTGTAAGCAGCTAATATAATTTTAAATCTCATTCTTTTAGAATAACTTGGTTCATAGAACTTGAGCAGAGCCTCTCTTGCCTGGGTCCCCAACAACATCTGATATATATTAGGGGCTTCAAATAACCTTACTTTCACCTCGGTCACCAGATACTGCATGTTCCGCATAAGACAAACTAAATAATAAAAAACTAAAATTGGCACCCCCCCAACCACCATGTGTCAATAGTAGCGTCATATATTTTGGAGCACTCCGAGTTTTCTTCCAGCCCCATATAAACCTGTCTACAACAGACTGAAGCTGCATTATTTGTACTCGTATGAGCTCTAACGGTACCGTCCTAAAAAAAAACATTACCCGGGGAAGTATACTCATTTTTAAAACATTGCATCATCCTACCATTGATAAGTGCAGACACTCAACCCTTTCCAGCTGACTTCGTACTGAAGCTAGTATATCTACCCAATTCACTTCAACTATCTCTACAAGTGACATCCTAATCTTTATACCCAGATATCGTGCTTCTGGTGTAACACATGCTTCCCCAGGACAGAGACCCTCTGTACAAACAACCTGGCTTTTGGTAACATTTAGCTTCCCCATATTGCTGAGTCAGGTTCTCAATCTCACTTAATGCTTGCTCTGGGTCAGATGTTACATCAGCGTAATTAAGAACACGTACCTAATGCTGCCCAACTACCATTGATTGTATTCCATTAGTAGTCTCCAATATTAACCACAATGGGTTGATATAGATGGCAAAATGTAAGGGGCGAGCAGAGGCATCCCTGCCGGTTGCCCCTAGTGATATATACAAAGGATGACTCTTTCCTCAATGTACAAATTTTAGCCCGCGGGCGTTTGTACATAGTCTGAAATGCTACCAAGAATTGGGGGCCAAACCCCATCTTTCGCATTGTAGCCCACAAAAAAGACCACGATACACGGTCAAATGCTTTTTCAACATCTAAAAAAATTATCCCTATTTGCTTTTGCAATGTAATAGCATAGTCTTGCGATGCAATAATCCTGTGTAGGTGATTAACTGTGCTCCTGCCAGGCACAAAAACGTGCTGGTGCCGGGATACCAACGATGGTATAACTTGTGCTAACCGTGTGGCAAGCATCTTTGAATACACCTTGCCATCAGCATTTATTAATGATATCGGTCTATACGACCTCGGAATCCTGGGAGATTTATCCTTTTTCTTTAAGATCACTATGTTCGCATCATCCCAGGATGGTCGGGGATTCCCACATTAGGCTTCTATAAAAGTGGCGAGCATATCATCCTTTATAATGGGAAAAGTATGCGATAGACCTCCATAGGGAGTTTATCCGGCCCTGCCACTTTCCCTAACACTAATCCATCGATTTCAATCTGAAGTTCTAGCATAGTAATAGGAGCTTCTAGCTCTTCCCGTTCGATTAGTCCTAATTCAGTTAAATCAACATTATGGAGATACCGCTCTATGCTGCCCAACTCCACAGAATCTTTGGTATATAATTCCTTATAATACAAATGAAATACCGCCATTATGCCTTCCATGGTCTCAACTCTGCCCCCTTTACCATCCTCTATAATTTCAATTCGCTGGGAGGTTTGTCTGCCCTGCAGTCTTTGAGCTAAGCATCTTCCAGTTGCTTCCCCATATTCATATCTTTCTTCCTTATGAATTTTGAACTGAGCAGCTATTTCTTGACTCCATACCCCATTAATCCGGGCCTTCCGGGTTTCTTAGTTTGCACTTCTTTAGTATCCGCATTAACTCTAACCGCTTGTATAAGTTCACACTCAGCTTTCCTTAACCCCGCGAGTAAAGCCTGCATATGTTTTTTCTGTCGTTTCTGCTTAGCCCAGCCATAAGTAAGTGTTTTGCCCCTTAGCCCAGCTTTCAAAGAATCCCAGATCATTGGTTGGGTTGCCGATCCTCTATTACTATCCAAGAACAGCGTAGCCCAAATTTGGATATGACGAATATACTCCCCATCACTTAACAATTTTTATTGAATGTAAAGGACCGCTGTTCCTGCGGAAGGCTAAGACTAGCAAGGTCCATAACCATGGGACGATGATCGGATGTAATACGGGGCCACACCTGCATCTTTGCACCAACGATCAACAACCGAGGTAAGAAGATATAGTCTATCCGAATAAACTTGTTGTGTGGGGACGAAAAGAATGTACAACCCGGATCTCCATGATTCACAGCTATCCACCCATCAACTAGTCTGTGATTCTGTAAAAGTTTCTGCAAGGCCCTAAATACTTTAGGCTTACGCCCTTTATACTTAGCAAACTGAGAATCCCATGTCTGTGCATCCCCATGTATATTAAAATCCCCAAGTATTATCAATGGGGTCCCCCAAAGTGCCAACTCAACATTCAAAAACTCCAAGATCTCAGACTCATCCAAACTTGACCCATATACAGTACAAAGCGCGATCTTGGTACACCCTACAATACACTCAGTAATAGCCCACCTCCCGAGATTATCCACCCTCAATCTACCCGTACCAATTATGCCATGACGCACCAAGATCGCCACCCCCCTATTCATAATGGATTGTTTCGAAGTTGATAACAATGTAAATCCCAGCTCAGATAGTATCCTACGATTAGACCAAGGAACATGCGTCTCTTGCAGACAAAGAATATCAGGGTTTGTTAGCCGGAGTTCAGTGATAACACTTTTCCTCTTTGGGACATTGTTCAGCCCACAAACATTAAATGAACATATTCGCAGCCTCCTATCTGCCATTACTATATGAGTATCTAATGGCCATCAATATATACGAGAGATTTACTGTAAGATTCCTAACGCACGTGCTATGAACTACATTTTTACCCTTTAGTAGATTCCCACCCAACCCCTTACTCCCCAAGTGGCCCTCTACACCCCCCCACCACCACCACCCAAAAGAGCCCACCCACCCCCCTGCTTGTGACGCTCCCCCATCAAAGAGGCCTTAGGGCCAATCGCCCTTGTGATGCTTGGTGAATAGCCCACTTGGTGATTGCCTTTCCCGCATCTTATATGTGCAGCTTAGGAAAAACAGAAGAAAAAAAATCACAGGAAATGGCAAGAAAAGAAGTCATATCACTACATACAAGATCCATTAGCCTGTATAATTATCCTCAACCCAAGAATTGAAGATATTCTTTGGCTGTAATGACCGAAGTGAAAAAACGTATATGTCCCTTATTAACAGTCTTTAAAGTAGCTGGTTGTTGTAGAAACACCTGTATGCCTTTTGCTTGGAAAGGAGTAATCAGCTGCCGCAGCTGCCATCTCTTTTCCTCTGTGGAGTGGAAGTAATCGGGTCTCACAAAGAATTGCGTCCCTTTACCAATTCTCTTCTTATCTGGTCTAGCCAGATCGTACAATGCCTGTCTAGCCAAGAAATTATTGAGGGAAATCAAAATAGCCTGCGGTTGTTGCACTGCTTGTCCACTCCTTGCTGGCCATTGCCGAAACAGAAATCTATGTCCCCTTTGAATTTCCTGCGGCCAATTCCATTCTTTCAGCTCAGGCAGCGCCTCTTCAAACAGCTCAGCTACAAATTTTCGCACATCTTGCCCCTCAAGTCCTTCTGGCACCCCTAAAATACGCAGGTTGTTACGGCGCAGACGGTTTTCTAAGTCCACTAGCTTATCGTGCACATCGTCTTTACTGGCTTTTATATCTGCGACAGTGTCTTTTTGAACCACCAACTGATCTTCTAGGAGTGATATGCGAGTCTGCACTTCTGCCATCCTCTCGGTAAAATCGTTACACGTTTTTGCCAGCCGTCTAACTGTGTTTTGCTTTTTTTTTATTCATATTTTTTTTAATTTATTATTTTCAGGAAAGGTACGTCAGATACATAACCTTTCATAAAGATCCATATACAATAACAATAGAATACATAAATGAAGCATTTTTTGGATCAACAAAATTCACAAAGGAACAGTGGAAGAAGAGAGAGCCCAATAGGAAAAGAGAGAGAGAAAAAAAGAAAGAGGGAGCAGAAAAATGGAAGAAGCAAAAGCACGGAGAGGGAGGGAGTTGGAACCCAGACAGAGGGTGAGGAAGAGAAAAAAAAACCATATACAATTCATTATACCCACAATCCACTCTCTCACCCCCTGCCTCCTCGCCTCAACTCCCCCCCTTCCTAACTCTGTGTCTGCAGCTCCAGTAAGGGGCCCCAGATTCGATGCCCTTTTTTCCTCGCTCTGCTCACCTTGCATTTGTATAACGCAGATTCCAAATTAAATATATGAAGCAGTCTGCCATACCAAGCCTGATATGTCGGGGGGGGTCCTTATCCTTCCATTTGGAAGCAATCATTATACCGAGGGCTGCTGTTACCATGAAACAAAAATAAACCTGCGTTATTTCTAGCTGCAGGGATTCGTCCCATCCCAACATTATTAGAGTGGGAGTTAGTATGATAGAACATGCCATAATCTTACTAAGGAAGCATTCAATCCCCACTTTAACCAGCCCCAATTCTGAACATTCCGCAAACATATGGATCATGCTGGCCGGGCCTTTCCCACATCTTGGACATTTGTTCAAATCCCTCTTCCCCCAGGTCCAACGTTTGGCCTGTGTAAAATATAGATTATATATAGTCTTGAAGTGTTGTGCCTTTAAGTTAGCCGATAAAAGGACCATGTTGGACAATTCAAGGGACCTACATAGGTCCACATCCTGGTTTCCAAGCTTAGCAGCCCAAGCACATTCTACTTTGACTATATCGTCTTCGTTAGCTTCGATCATCATCGCATATACTTCTTTCACTTGGGGATGTTTCCGGACCAGAATGTCCAAGAGCGGGAAGTTAAATGAAAAGTAGGGTGAGTCATAGCTGTTTTAGTACATTCCCGTAGTTGCAAGTACTCAAATAGGCTTTGAGGATCTATCTCAAATCGGTCCTGAATCTCTGCAAATGTCATAATGCCAGTTAAATTCATAATATCACCTACTGAATTAATTCCCGCCTGTTCCCACTTACTACCGATCCTATCAAATATAAAACCTGGGAAAAATGAAGAACGCCATAATAAAAGGTAACAATGTAATTTAGGGATATTCAGCAATTTACTAGTTTTCTGCCACACCCTCCAAGCTGCTCTAAGAGATTTAAAGCGGGTTATTTTGTAATAGCTTTTATCCAGTTGTCTAAATAATAGACCTGGAGCTTGGTTACCCATAGCTAATTCAAAGATAGATGGTGGGGTCTCTGTCTGGTGTATTACTGGGATTGGTCTAAACAATATAGTCATTTGTTGCAGCATAATAGCCCAGTAATAATATAGGATGTTTGGCACTGCCAACCCCCCTCGGTTTTAGGGGAGGGACATAAATCTCAAGGATCTCCTTACCTTCCCATATCCCCAGATAAACTGTGAAAAGGTTGCTTCAACTTTTTTAAACAGGAAGTTAGGGGGTTCTAATGGTATACAACGGAGTAAGTAGAATATTTTCGGGAACATTGTCATTTTTATGACATTTGCCCTACCTATGATAGATAAATGTAGATTGTTCATCCTATTAAGATCTGCACTTATTCTACTCAAAAGAGGGTCTACAATAATATTCCAGATGGTGTTAACATCGGCTGCTATTGAGACCCCTAAACAGGTTGCTGCCTCTTTCCTCCTGGGATCCTGCCACAGAATTGAGCTTGAACGGATGATTTTAGTTTTATCCGCGTTTAACCCATACCCAGGAAAGATCTATTCTACTAATTGTTACCTGGGCTCAGGGGTAACAACCGCGATGTCATCTGCGTATGCTAGCACTTTGGTACAGTAACCCCTGACCCCCACCGGAGGAATCGTCGGATCGTTTAAAATAGCTCTAATTAACGGATCTCTGTATAGTGAAAAAAGGATTGGGGAGCATGGGCAGCCCTGCCTTGTCCCCTTTGCAATTTTTACCTGTCAAGAATGCTGCCCCATCAGTTGTATTTTTGCGTATGACTGTGCATACATTGGTCTTAGGGCAGTAAGTATACGGGGTCCAAAGCCATTCGATCTTAAGTTCTGCCAGAGGTATCCCCATTCCTCTTGATCGAACGCTTTTTGAGCATCTAATAATATTAATGACATTTGTTGCCCATAGGTCTCAGCGATGTTAAATAATGAGATTACCCTTTTAATATGGTCTGTTGTACTACGACCAGGTATGAAGCCGTGTTGCCACGGACTTACTAAGGAATCTAAGACCTTTGAAAGCCTCCTTGCTAGGATTTTATAATAAAGCTTCTTGTCCGTGTTTATTAATGTAATGGGCCTATAAGAGGCCGGATCGTCAGCCGACTTCGCCTTTTTCAAAAAAATAACTATACTAGTCTCCTCCCATGACTTTGGAGGAGTGCCTTTCTGCTGGACTGCTAAGAACAAATCCCACAACAAAGGGGCAAGTTCCTTATGCAATATCTTATAGATCTCCATGGGTAGGCCATCTGGGCCTGCCGCCTTTCCGGAGGCCATGGATCGCAATACTTCGTTAACTTCTTCCATTAAGATGTCTCCCTCTAGTTCTTGTATCACAGGCAGAGACCTAGTCCCAGGATCAACCATGGTTTGATGCCTGGACTTATAGAGATCTTGATAAGAGTCTTGGAAAATATTTACTATCTCGTTAGGATCCGAGGACACTGTACCGTCCTTCCTTTTTAGCTTCATAATGCTGCTTGTCGCTGTTTTTTGTCTGATCCGCAGTGCCAGATGTTTCCCTGTCTTTTCCCCGTATTCATAGTGATCCTGTCTACTTGTTTGAAATCTTTCAGCTATAGATTGATTAAACAACCCATTTATCTTCGCTTTGGTACTAATAACTTTTAGTTCAATCTCTGATTGCCGCTGAGTCTGTTTTTTGACAATAATAACCATATGTTCTGTCTCATATCTACTCAGGTCTAGCATCAGTGATCTGATAAGCTCTAGTTGTTTTTTCCTATGAAACCCGGCAAAGCTAATTACCTCCCTTCTAAGCCCGGATTTATATGCATCCCACACCATCTCCCGTGAAGTACTATACCTATTACTGTAAAAAAAACTGTATAGTCCAGCGTTTAATATGATCGGTGAACCCGTTGGTAGCCAGCAATTTCCTATAGAAGGTCCACCTTGCTGGGGGTTTTAAATACCCTGAGATCTCAATCTCCAGAACAAGGGGGTTATGGTCCGAAAAGAACCTTGGGTAACTTCCTTATCTGAGCTTTGTTTACTAATGAATTCGAAATGTAGAAATAATCCAGCCTAACATACTTTCTATGTGAACACGAATAATATGTATAGCCTGGATCCCCAGATTTTGTTATAGACCAAATATCTACCAGCCCATGGTTTGCGGCCAGTGCCTGTACTGCATAAAAAACTTGTGGTTTCCTGCCTTGATACCGACCCTCCCTAGCCCCCCTGAATCCATATGAATATTAAAATCTCCACATATTATCAGTGGTGTAGGCCAGGAGGCGAGCTCTACCTCTAGTTCTATCAATAAATCTGCATCATCTAGATTTGATCCATATATGGTGCAGAGTGTACCAAGGGTGGGAATTACAGCAATTGCCCACCGGCCCCATTTATCGGATAGTTTGTGATTGCTTCGCGGAAGTCGGTTGGAAACATGTATTGCCACTCCTCTCGTATTTGAGGTTTGTGAAGAGCAGGTTACTTGTGTGAAGCCCGGGACAAATTTGAGACTCCTCTTCTGCCACGGAAGGTGGGTCTCCTGCTGACAAATGCCATCCAAACCCAATGCTCGCAGTGCTTCACTCATCCTATCTATCTTAGCTCGGTCATTCAGCCCCCAATGTTAATCGTACAGACAATTAGCTTACCCATCCATAAATCTATCTTGATACCCCCTTCGCCTGCTCTGCTTCCTGTACCATACCATCCAGCTATATTGAGCCCCGACTCTAACCACCCAGCTATCCAATATGCACTGATTTACTTTCCTGAACATTTTTTGTTTTTTGTCCCTTCCTCCGCCTCCCCCCACCCGTCCACACCCCACCCCCCACCGACCCCCCCCTGCATCGTGAAGTAACAAACCTGCTTTGGTCTGTGGGTGATGGTTAACGGCGGATCCCCCGCTAGGGTGACATTATACAAGGGAAAAAATAACAAAAATCCAAAAAAAGACAATACCCCCTCCCCCGGCTCTCTCGTCAGATCTAGGCCTACACCTACCCCTTCCAGATTAGATCACCATTGTTTTAGCTCAAAGGTAATAGGGGAAGGTAAGCAAGACGAGTACATAGAGAGGTTTCCCATCAGATCCGAAGGGCCAGTGTATTAAGCAGTCTTAAGTCCAAAAAAGAAAATTCTGGAAAAAATTCAGATCAGTTTTATTATCCCTTATCCACCACTTGTCCCCTGCCCACCAGCCCCATCACAATTAATTTACAACCAGCATCTAAGAACTCTTTAGCCTTGATTTCCGATGTGAAGACTCTGACCCGATCCTTCCAAATAATTTTAAGCCGGGCAGGGTTTAATAGGAAGGCTTGTGCTCCCTTCTCCTGAAACTGAGAGATCATTTGACGCAATCGCCACCTTCGTTCGACAGTGTTGTGGCAGAAATCAGGCCTTGTGAAAAAGGAGAACCTGTCTACTGCCCGTTGTGCATCTGGTCTAGCTTTCTCGAAAATCAGTTGCCTTAATAAAAAGTTCCCAAAATAGACAAAAATTGCCCGAGGTTTGGCATCCGGGTGGACTGGTTGGCGAATATTAAATGGGGCTCGGTGCGCCCTTTGAACTTCATGGGACCACCTCCACCCTTCTAAATCTGGAAAGGCTTTTTGCAACATCTGGACCATGAATGCTCTCATATCTTGCCCTTCCTTTTCTTCCGGTACCCCCAAAAATCATAAGTTATTCCTTCTTTGGCGGTTCTCGCTCTCCTCAAGCTTCCATTGGATATCTACCAATTGTGCCTCGTGTGCTTCAACTACCCCCTTTGATCCTGCGATATCCTCCTCGAGGGTTGCTGTTCTAGTTTCCACTTCAGACATCCAATCGCAAATGTTGCTGCAGGTACTTCCAATTTTCCTCACAGCCCCTGCATTTTTCTGGCAACATTTTGTGCGCGTTTGCTATCCATTCGGGCTTCTTCCCGGTGCGCCACGACACACTGAAGGATAGATTCCAGAGTAGGAGGAACCAGAGCAGTCGCCGTATTTTAGGTTGTTTCTCTGAGCTTTTTTCGACCCCTACTAGTTGATCCCCCAGTGAATAATCCCACCTTAACTCCTGTGATTCCTTTGATTTCGAGTTGTCGGCTCTTTGGGCTCTTTTATTTAGCTTTCGAGTGGCCTGAGAGGCTTGCCTGCCACTGGAGCCTTTGTCTGACCCACTGTCCTCACTAGATTCAAATTCGGAGCCTGACTCTGAATCCACCCCCGACCAGGTAGCATCTGACATGGAGTAGAAGTCGTTTGCTTCGGAGTCTGCATCCTTCTCCCCGGGGATCCTATGTATTTTTTTGGGACCAATGGGATCCTTCACTGCTCCTTTCTGGGGTCCTTCGCCCCTTGATTCATGTCTATTGGGGGTACTCTGATCCGTTCTGGTTTTAGTAAATCGCCCCCCCCTCGGTTTCTCTTGAGCCTCCCCCATGCTAATAGAACCCCTCTATGCATCAGGCTCATCTCCAGGCTCTTGAGGGGGCCTCCCCCCTCTCTTTCTGCATTGGAAGCGGCCAGGACTAAATTGTCAGGGTTCTGAATGTTAATGAGTGTTGGGGAGGTTAAGACTGTAAGTGTGTTGACAACACTAATAGGGAGCCCTTCATTTCCAGTTGTTATGCCCCGCTGATCTTCTGGCTCACTGAAAGGTCCCGTGTCCCCCAATTGCTCTCTTTCAGGTGTATGCACAGTCTCAGGTATTGACCGCTGTATTGGGTCAGCCTCAAGCCCCGCTTCTTCTGATCCCGACGGTGGCATACCCAGAATCTTCCTTCTCTGGCCACCGGCCCCTTTCTACTCCTCTGTTCTCCCTGATGGCCGGAGTAGATCGATGACAGTCCGCTGTTGCTAGGGCTGAAAGGCCGGGCCCCTCCCCTTCCTGTCAGGATTCTCCGTTCGGAGCTTTTGCTTCTTCTCCTGGACTGCCACCGGGGTCGTCTCTTGCACCCCACCCCCTAGGAGAGCCAAGGGGGCCTGCTTGCACTGACCCCGTGCTGCTCCTTTCGGCGGCATTATGATACAATTCGAAAGTGCTGGGTCCCACCGCAGCACCTCCGAGAGACTGCTCTCAAACGCCGAGCAGCCGGCAATCAAAACCTCTGCAGCCGCCGTCAATGCCGCAACCCACTCAACGATGCCTGATATGAGGGGATCTCTCCGCTTCCGATTAACTTGCATTTCCCAATGTGGGGGCTGGGGGTTTTATCACCTTATCACCTGTTTCATTTCAATGATTATCACCCCTGCGGGAGCCACCTTCGGCCGTTTTCACTCGGCCGCCATCTTGCTCCTCCAATGTATCTCCTTTCAAGGCTGTCCCTGTGTTTTGCAATGACTGCTCCCCACTAGAGATCTCCCAATCAGGCGTTTCTGTCATCCGCCCCCCAAAGAAGAATTCTTGGTATGGCTTGCATCCATGGTTGTAGGGGTCATGTCTCCAAACCCTTCTTCCTGCAGTTGAAATTCTCCTTCCATATCAGACTCCTCTGCGTGCTCTGAAAGTGAATAAAACTTGCTTTCCTTACTACTGGTGGGTTCATTCCTATTGTCACTGATAATGCCATTATCATCCATTAATACAGGCTCATTAACAATGTCTAAATCAGCCTGCAGTGGCTCACCATGTTCCAAAGACAAGTGACTCTCCTCAAGAGATAGACCGGTCAGTTCACCCCCCCCCTCGGCTGGACGTCAAGAACACTGGGTTTTGAAGTGATTGTCAAAGAAGTTGCAGCTTTTTTTACCAGCAGCCACTTGGAAAATCTGCGGTATCTTGGGTGTCACTTGTACCATGCCCTTGTCCTGTACAGTACTCTCCGGGTGCTCAGCCCCACCAGACATTTCTTTGGAGCTCTTTGCGGCGAGTGCTGCACGTGTTCCTACCGCAGACTCCCCAGTGGCTCTTGTTTTCCCACCTTACGCAACTTTAGGTGCCATGCCAGACTACCTATAGTGTCCCAGAAAAACTGAGAACAATAGATTTCAAAGAGTCCAGCTGCTTATTTTAATATAATGAAGCCCAGCAGAAAAACATCCAATGAAAAGTTAATGTGCTTTTACACGTGAACTCTCCGGACCCTTGTAACCTGAGCCGCTCTCCCGTAGTCTGCTCACAGCCTGGCATCAATGTCTTTGTAGCAAGAATTTATCAGAATTTATCAGAAAGTAACTTTATAGCAACAGATTTAACAGAAGATGCTGCCTCTCCACAACAGTAAAGGTTAAATACTCCGCTGCTTTCACTGCTTTCGATATTAGGATTTTCCAAGCCCGGCTGCGAGCTCAGCAGTAGACTCCATTAGCAGCCGTTAGCAAGCCGACTCAGGTGAGGCTGAAGTCCGGATGCCACTCCCCTTCTACCATTGCCGTTTTTGCTAGTTTTACAGCGGGGAGCGCGGCGGTTCCTTTTTACTGTCCCGGCTTCAAAAAACCTTCCATACGGGCAGCAGAAACACTCAGAGTGAAGCCCCAATCCACTCCAGCCAACACCGCCGCTTCTGCCACCGCCTTGCAGCCTCCTCCATGGAACAGACGGGAAAAGCGAGGTAACCAGGAGCTGCTCACAGAAACGTCCGCCGTGCGGACGCCATCTTGCCTCCGTTTACCATCCACCGGACCCATCTTTTTGGGTTAAAATATATTAGTATTATTTGTTTGTTTGTTTACTTTTATATCTTGTGTTTATACATAGATTTTTTAAACAATTGTAATATGTTTAATATTTTTTTCATTTTTTGTACTTGTGTTCTAATATTATTTATATTTTATTTAAAAATATATTATATGTATGCTTTTTTTATAACAGTAAATTAAAAATATATATTTTTATTAATTGTGTTAAATTATATATAGCTGTATAGGTATATGTATGTGTATGTATGTATATTTATGCATGTATGTATATGTGGGGCATAAAGTGCAGCATAAATTATGCATAAAAGAAGCAGAGAACTCTGGTTAGTTCCAAAGTTTAGGTGGAGAGCAGATCCTATGTAGAGCACCCTACAACACCAGTGACACTCTGAATTTGCTCACCTGATATGTTTGCTTTTCTATCAAAGTATTTAAGCATAGAATTAGCACACGGACATCCACAGTACAGTGCTATTCATGCCAAACTGTAAAATTACATAAACCTTTTGCCACTCCAGGCCCTGTATTACAGCTATGGATTAGTTAAAAACCATCCAACCATCCAAGGCAACCTGGAATGAACAAAAGCAACCCTTGACATCTGTTTTGCTATCATTCTAGCTCTTCAGCGAGGTTTAGCTTTGTCCAGACACAAGGGTGTACTTAGTATAAGTCAAAACAATACCCTTTTAAGGATAGGTTGCTTCATAAATTATGCTAAAAATAAGCAGATTACTCTGAATAGTTCCCAAGTTTAGGTCTTGAGCAGCTCCTCTGTACAGCACCCTACAACACCAGCGACACTCTGAATTTGCTCATCTCAAATGTGTGCTTTTCTATCAATATTTTTGAGCATAGAATTAGCACAATGCCATCCACGTTGAGATAGAAAGGGCCAAAGTATTTAGCCATTTCTACAGAAAGTTTTTAAGCATAGGATTAGCATAGTGCTAGCCATGCCAAGCTGTAAAATGTCAAAAGTCTTTTACTACTATTAGGATTCATCAGCAATGCAGCTTCTTATCCAATTTTCTCGTGGTTGAAATTTATAAGACCCAAGCTTGTAGGGCAGTGCTATACGGGGCTGCAATCTCAATCAGTTAGATATTCGTAAAAACACTTTTAATAAATCTCTTATGAGATTACCAAAAAGCACTCTATCACTTCCTCTGAGGTTTGACTTAAACCTTACATACCTCGCTAATGTAGTCTGTCTGAAACCTATCTTATATGGACAATACTCTGGTTAAATGAAGACGTGGCCCTATATAGAGACTATGTCAGTGAGATAATCGACAATCGCCTGGGCCTCACGATCCCCGGGTATCTCACATCAAAACCTGGCTGTTCAAGCGTTGCCTTTCTGCATACTGTCAGAATTCTTCTTCCATGCCCAAGAATGCCCATGAAATTGTTAAATCATGTTATTGGAACATAGTTTATCTGATCTTTATTTATCCACCAAGTGTGAGTCCCACTTTGAAGATTTTATGGATTTTCTGAGTGTCTCTTCAGTGAGATCTTTGTTTATTAAGTTCAGACTTGGAATACTCCCACTGGCTGTCTTTACTGGCACATGGAATAAAATCTCTGCTATGGCCAACAATAATGTATGCCCTCTGGGATGTCCAAATATTGAAAATGAAGAATATGTCTTATTCTCTTGTATTGTTTATGCTAAGCAGCGCACACGTTGGATCATCGCTCTTTGCCAGCTCTTCCACTTAGAGGACTGACATTTACCTTTAAGAATCTGTTAGTCACATGCTAGGCCCAGTGTTGTATATTCAGATTCCAACTTTTTCCATTCAATGTGATATATTACACAAAAAGTTGTTGGGGCAAGCGCCTTTTAGAGCTGTGACCTGTAAATACTAGACTATATTGGTTAAACTTTTACTACCTTTTTACACTGTGCACTTTAACACACTTGTAAAACCTAGTGATATGAGGGGAACCCAAATTCATATTTTTACTTTAGCTGCCCGATAGCACAGTTGGGCCACTGAGAGCTTAGTTTAGGCTACTGTTGGAGGGTGCCAATCTGTGATGCTGTTAGGACAAGGGGGTATCTCTGTGTTTCCTTTTATTAATTGCAAACTTTGTGATCCTAATTATGTTTTTATGAAGGTTTTTATAACTTCGCTCAGGAATGTTGGCTGCTGCTGAATGTTTCTTTTTTTATGAGAATTGTATGTTCTTATCATGTGTTTATTTTATAATTTTTCCTTTGTATGTGCTGTGTTATTGTGTACTTTTATGGCTCTTTTGAGCCGAAATAAAGATGATGATCGTGATGGTGTCAATACCATACCGATGAATTCCAAGATAATTGTATTTCCTCTGTATGTTGCCTACATTTACTAAATTCATACGGAGTCTCGTAGAGTTTTCAGTTCTAGCAAAGCTAGTGCAGTGACAACCTAATGGTTGGGAGTTCCAATCCTCTCAAAAGGAAGCAAGATCTAATCATGGTCAATATACATGCCCAAGAAAGTTAGAATTGTATGTTCTTATCATGTGTTTATTTTATTTTTTTTCCTTTGTATGTGCTGTGTTATTGTGTACTTTTATGGCTCTTTTGAGCCGAAATAAAGATGATGATCGTGATGGTGTCAATACCATACCGATGAATTCCAAGATAATTGTATTTCCTCTGTATGTTGCCCACATTTACTAAATTCATACAGAGTCTCGTAGAGTTTTCAGTTCTAGCAAAGCTAGTGCAGTGACAACCTAATGGTTGGGAGTTCCAATCCTCTCAAAAGGAAGCAAGATCTAATCATGGTCAATATACATGCCCAAGAAAGTTAGAATTGTATGTTCTTATCATGTGTTTATTTTATTATTTTCCCTTTGTATGTGCTGTGTTATTGTGTACTTTTATGGCTCTTTTGAGCCAAAATAAAGATGATGATCGTGATGGTGTCAATGCCATACCGATGAATTCCAAGATAATTTTATTTCCTCTGTATGTTGCCTACATTTACTAAATTCATACCGAGTCTTGTAGAGTTTTCAGTTCTAGCAAAGCTAGTGCAGTGACAACCTAATGGTTGGGAGTTCCAATCCTCTCAAAAGGAAGCAAGATCTAATCATGGTCAATATACATGCCCAAGAAAGTTTTTTTCCTGTCCATGTGAAGAAAGCTTTCCCGGGAAAAATCTTGGGGAGGTGCATGAAAGACAATTAGTATCTGAGTCAGGTTGTCAGTCCCCATTCAAGGTCCCCAGGGTAGACAGGAGTTACTGGGCCCCAACCATGGTGGTTGAGGTCATTTGCAACTGGTGTCCTAGAGATAATCCTTCTATGGCTCTGGACAGTAGGCCAAGTACAACCCTTTTCGCACTTGACATTGAGTGGAGAATTTCTCTTAGAACTAGGAAGCATGAACGGCTTAGTTGGCCTTACCAGGATTCAAACAGTTGCTAGCAACGGTGGTTAGCTCACTAAGCCATATCGATGCTTTCTCTCAAAATACACTACGAATCAGCGGGAAGGTTGATTGACCTGAAGGGATGAGAATGGTTAACACTGTTAATCGGGAACTGCTGCTGCTTCACACCTCATATACAGCATGTTCGTTCCAGTGGAAATTGAATATACTCATATTCTGTATGTAAGTTAACCCTGAAAGGTAAAAAGCATTTACTCAAGCTTAGATCTTTCTTCATGTCCATTAATAGAATAGATATTCCTCAAGCTGTTGTCCATTCTTTTGAATGTGTTTGAATCACTTTTTTCAAGTAACTCTTTTTAACCATTCCAATTCTGCATTTTGTGTTGTCCATTGGTTTGAGACTACCCTTGATGGCACACAATTCCTCTTAAAAAAACAAGTACATACATTAGAATAGTAATAGTGTGTAGCTCATGCTCCCATAGTTTTATAGAATCAGTGTTTTAAGTCGATTTTGTTTGAGATTTAAACATTCTGTATTCTACTCCTCTACCACACAAGTACTAGGGAACCTCATTCTACATCAAGACAGTGAGGCTTTTATTGTGTTTTTGTCTTTTGTTTACTAATCATTTATAGCAAAAACATTTACAATTCACACATTGCAACTGCCATTTAAACCACAGACTTCAAACAATGGAAATCCTTCACAGAATCTATTCCTTCATTTTCTCTAACCTCTCTTTTTGACTTTTCTATGGTGCAGTTTGTGGTTTAGGTCTCACACTGTAATATAAGACCTTTCAAACTGTGTGAACTACTGCTTTCCTGCCAGGTGTTAAGCACTTATTCCTGTTACCTGGCTTAAGGTGTTTCAGTTAATACAGATGTGCTACTTGTAATATTCGTAGCCCAGCCAGAGCCCTTGCTGTGCCTTCTTTGTAGCCTGTACCACTAAAGGCAAATTGCTGCCCGGAGGCCATTTTTCCAGGGGAAGCAGGTGTTGTGTATGCCCAGGAAACTCGGTTTTGTTTAAAGGCTTTATTTAGGGCAAACAAGTTGACCATAAAAGAACAATATTACAACATTATTAATAAAAGGCTATTAACTAATGCCCGGACCATTGCTTTGTGGTAATAAAATACAGTGCATACTTCAATACTACTACAATTCTCAATAATTAGAACAATACAGGGGATGCATACAACATACATTACATCCCTCCCTTCACCTCGCAACCCAAGCACACCATCTGCGGAGTCCCCCAATGCTCATCCCTCAGCTCAGCCCTACCCTCTTAAACATCTTTATGACTCCACTTGCAGGTATTGTCAGATTGCACATCAACATCCTCTCCTACGCCAACGACACTCAACTCCTCCTCTCACTCTCAACAAACCCCACCTTGACAAAAACCAACTGGCACAACTGCATGAAGATTGTCGCAACTGTCTGAAACTCAACATGGACAGAAGGAGGTTCTGATCTTTGGCAACCATACTGCCCTTTTGGAATGACTCCTGGCGACCAACGGAGCTCGGACCCATCCCTACACCGAAAGACCATGCGTGAAACCTCGGCATTGTAATGGAGAGCAAACTCTCAGTGAAACATCAGGTCAACACCATGGCCTTGGCCTTCTTCTATATGAACGGCATGCTCCACAAAATCTTCAGATGGATCCCCATCAGCATGAGGAAAACTGTGACGCAGGCCCTCCTCACCAGCCAGTTTGACTACAGCAACACACTCTATGCCGGCACCTCCACCCAACTCATACAAAGACTCCAGAAAATCCAGAATGCAGCAGCCAGACTGCTCCTCAACCTGCTCAAGACGGCACTTATCACCCAGCATCAAAAGACCTTCACTGGCTCCCCATCCAGAAGAGATGCCAGTTCAAACTCCTGACCCACGCATACAAAGCCCTCCACAACCAAGGACCAGACTACATGAACCACCGCCTGATCGTCAACCAACCCCCAGAAACCCCCGCTCCACACACCTTGCGCTCACTCAGACACAGCATATCCGCCACTCTGAAGGGCACTCCTTCTCCCATCTCTCCGCCAAAGCCTGGAACACCCCCCACCTCCGCACTTCTCCCTCGCAGAACCACTTCAGGAAGGAACACAAGACTTGGGTCTTCACCGTATACCTTCAGCACAGCACCTGGATACCCCCCAGAGGGATTAGCCGTGCTATACAAATAATTGATTGATTGATAGGCAGCAGATTTGGAGGGCCCCCAGAACTTCAGTTAATGGTCCCTAGAAGGACGATTCTTGACAGTGTGTCTTCAGTTCATCATATGCTTCTAAAATATAATAAAATACGTTAAATAAGTATGCTCCGTATTAAGCTAGAAAATAAATGCTTTTCCGAATTTGTACTTCAGCCCATATAAATGAAGCAATACTAGAAAATAAAAAAGAGTCCGTCAAGGCATGTACGAATTTTAGTGCAGCTTTGTGGTACCTGGCATTATTTGCAATGAAAAGTGGTTTCAGATAAAATCATTGCAGTCCATCATAAAACATCAAAAAAGAATAAAGTGCTTAGTGCTCAGCTTTGAAGTGCCATCACATGGGCATGGGGTCACATCGCTAGGTCATTGTTTCATTACTGGAAAGGGGACTAGAAAGTGCACAATTCGATTTTCGAAGCCTGGTAAGAACGCAAGCCCATAGACTAATACAGTTGGAAGCCTTCCACGGATTAAATTGACATGTATAGGTTGACCATAGGTTTACTACCCTCCACCAGTACCCTATTTCCAAATCTGGAGCCTAAAAAAGGTCTTTAAAATCACTTTTATGCAGGTCCATCACACTGGATGGGGATTGAATTATAAAGGAGTCATGCAACTTCTTTAGCACATCATTAATATAGAAGAGCCAAGGAATGTTCAAAACATGGTCAAGTGTATGACAGTCCATGATGATAGATCTAGTAAAGGTCATTTCAGGCTTAGCTCAAATTGACCGCCAAAGCAAGATCTGCTTTAGTAAGAGTAAATGCTCTAGATAGCTAAGTCCCACCTCATTATGGGTAATGTATGTTGAGACATAGGTAGGGATTCTTAGCAGATGCTCGAGGAAGGCATTCTCCTCTGTCTGTAAAGAGCCACTCAGAACATATCCTCAGATGCCTCCTCCATACAAGCCATCAGCCAGTGCTTTGGCTTCATATATATTTATCATTTCTCTAGTAGGATGACTACTGAGATTCCTTGAAGGTCTAAAGACACCCATGCAGACCCCACTTATTTTTAGCCTACCAGTTTGTATGTGATTGACCCATGAGCCATTGCTGGCAAGCGATATACCCAAATAATTGAATGTATTGATCCTTGTAATCAGGGAATCTGTGATATAGATGCTTCTGCTCCTCTAGGTCTTTTTACCATATGTTCTCGTACACGTTCAATTTCCTCCTCTCCATCAAATCGACAAAGGTGTCCATAGTCTGTGCAGGTCGACAGTGTTCTTGCCATCAAAACTGTGCCACTGGTGGAAAGTTCCACAGGGACCAACCGGCGGGCGACAGTAGGCGCGTTGGCCTGCAGAGCCCTGAGAGCATCATCAACCCCATTGATGTAAAGGGCAAAAAGAAACAAGCAAGAACATAACCCTTCCTTATTCCCTTCTTGACTTTAAAGGAGTGAGTACATTCCCAGCTTGAGCCAAATCTATCAAATCAAAGGCACTATTGAGGTCAGCAAAAATAAAGATAGTGAGCCAGCTTTGACCTTTGTAGATTTCTAGAAAAGAAGGTCCAGGTTGGCACACTGTTTTAAGGTCCCCCAACCCTTTCTTAAAACCAAACTGGGCTCCTGACAGGATGGAGTTATCGGTGGCCCACTGCTCCAATTTTTGTAGGAGAGCACTGCTGATTAGTTTGGCTGGAGAATCCAGTAATGAAATAACGAGGAAGCACTTCAGATCTGATCTATCCCCCTTCCTAAAGATGGACACTATAATAGAGTCAGCGCAGCTAGGGGACATCATACTCTCTGCAACTATGTCAAGAAAATGAGGGCCCAGAGTTCTCCCAGAGCCTTGAAGGCATCAACCAGAAAACCATCTGTCCCGGGCAATTTACCCCTGCACTGTGGTCGAAGGCCAAAATAACTTTCTCCAGGGATGTTCCTAGAGGACTCTTAACAACTCAGCTGCCGATCGGCTCTGTGTCACTCGCTAGAGAGCCAAAAATGTCTGAATAATGCTCAACCCATGTATAGGGGGGGGACATGCAGACTGAGCTCTGGAACTGTTTCACCTTTCAGCAATGGGGCATTAACAGTATTCCAAAACAGAGTGGTATCATTGGCCTCGATTGCCTGGGTTAAATTTGCCCAAGTCTTTACCCTGAGAGCCTACTTACTATTGCCTGAAGCTGAGTTGTAGTTCTTCCTAATTATTTTGAAGACAGTTTGCTCCCTTGGTGAGCTATACAGTGCTGTCCGTAGCACTTTAGCATCCTGAATGTATGAATGATGAAACCAATCATGCTTTGCTATGGGCCGGGTGTCTAGGCTTTTGGGTTAAGAAAGCATTAAGTGGCCTAGTAATAGCTTCAAATGCAAAAATGAGTAACATATCTACCTTGTCACCCAGGCAATACTTAAACTCTGCTTCATTAGTAATTAACAGCTTCTGGAGCACAGCTGGAGGATCTATCCCCGTCTACTTATGGCATCCATGTTAGCAGTCTTGGAGCTAACCCTCTGCTTTTTAGTCTACAATAACAAGAGACAACTAGCGGCTTATAGTCACTTAGTGCACTTCGTATTATTCCATGATCGATAACAAGGTTCCTGGTTGAAAGAAAGACTAAAATGATCAAAAGTCATTCTGGCTCCTCTACCAATAAACGAAGGGATCTGGTAATTTATTTAAAAACAAACAGGTATATCCTGAACTAAATTCCAATACCAATCAATGTTACAAATAAATCAAAGTCGTCGCAATCTTCTCATATTCTTCATTTAATATCTTTATTCAATGGTGATCTTCAACTCCAAACCTAGCCAACACGTGTTTCATCTTTCGTGGTAACAACCACAGACTTCGTCTAATTCTTGTAGGATTATAGCGTAAAGCCAATTAGTAGTTTTCAAATTCCTAAAATAGGGAAAATTCCAGTTGTCGTGATTTTGCACTATGTCGACTTAGCCATAAAGGTGTGTGGCCTTTCCTAATTATGTGTTAAAAGTACGATCAGCATCAAACCGGTCAGAGCAACATATTCAGCGTATACGTGTGAGTCGGCGTTTCATTTCCTCTGTAATTTTCTCCAGTAATAATCAATCGTACTTAAAAATTAGGGATTTAAGAGAGTACCCATAGGAGTTAAGTGAAAAGTGAGGGACTCCGTCACCTGCTTACGGGTTATACCACACGCCAATTTAGCAGCAAGCATACATGTCTGTATATTAAAATCCCCTATTAATAAAACATAACAATTTGAAGAACTGGTTTGTAAAAATATATCTAAATCCGCCTCCAACAAAGTAACAACCTCACTACATGTGGAATCAAAAATATTATTATAAAAATTAATTAAAACCAGGTGAGATCTGCCTGAAAAGGACAGTCAAACAAGCTTGTAATAGGGTGAGGCAGTAAAGGACCTCCTAATAACAGCAGGTAACACATTTGAAAATGGAATTTAAAGACCACCTTTTGGCCAACCTGATAATGATGGAGCAGCGGGCTTACAAATAGAAGAGAATCCTTCCACGTAGTAGGGGACTACATCCCAGGTTTCCTGAAGACAAATCACATGAGAAGTGGAGGTACTATAGACTCAGCCTGGGGTATCTAGCTTGTTTTTAAAACCAAATATGTTCCATGATGTAAAAAAGATACTCCTTTATGTCCCACTGATGCTGGTAGTGGGGATGCTAGACTAATTTCCTTAGGAAGGTATTCATTAAGTCAAACTCCATGAACATGGTACACATAGAACTCAAGTTACATCATAAGTGTACCCCAGTAGTTCCTCAATTCAATTAAGCATATCCTCAAAAAGACACACAAGCACCCTAAATAGCTTCAATAGTGACTGTTTAATCTCACAGTTATTATAACAGATCACTGTCAGGAACGTTCCAAAAGAGAAAAGTGGGTTGATCCAGGGGGAGTGTGGAAATGGATTGTGCTCGTGAGAATAGAAAAGATATATAGGGAGAGAAATCAGAGATTAGTTAAATAAATTACACATAGTAATGTCCTTAGTAATTAATTGTTTTAACTACTGTCTGGTTACCCCATTCCCCCTGATTGGTTGAATCCCCAATGATGTTATGTCATTCTATTACCTATAACTCGCTTAGTGCCATAAATCTTTTGGATGAGGAACCGCAGGTTGACAATCAGCCGCTGGAAATTGGGAAGGTGGAGCGGGGGCTGGCATCCTGCAAGAGTGATGCGTGTGGTGATAGAAATACCCCAGAGCAGAAGAGCTATGTTATTAGGATTGTTACTAGGCATGGAGACCTAGATAGATTCTCACCTGCTACATGGGGGTCTTTAACATTTATAGTAACACAGCCCCCCTCAATACTTTTCCTATTAGGTCCAATCCACCCAACCCTTCTGGTCATAATTATTAGGTCCTCCCTCACTGTTGGAAAGAGACACTTAGATTGTAACCAATAGAGGACCATAGTTGGTTAGATGACTCAGCTACACCTGGGGAAAAGGGGGTACATTAGTCATTATTGCCGCATACAGGAAACAGGCTGGGGGTAAATAATGGTAAGATTGTTAATTATCTCCCACGCGGAGCTGCTAGTCTTCCTTGTTTGCTGTGAGACACTTCTTGGAGAGATATCAGGTGTACACACAATGTCAAAGAGAATAAACAAATTGTCAGCTCTAGTCCGACCCAACTGAGCAAGGCATGGGTCCATAGAGGGGGCATTAGTGGTAACACTGCTGGATGATGCTCAACAAAAACACTACTGGATTTGTCAACCCCTCTTCTACTTTCTCAGAATGAGCCAGAATCGATGCCTGTACACTCGTAACACGTTACCACCCCTTTCATATTTCTTCTACCTTGTTGGGCACAGTTTCCCTGGGCTTACCCATATTGTGACTGCTGGGTCACAGATAGGACTGGGTCTCGGTCACGCAGATGCAAAGATAGTAACAGGCACCAGAGAGGCATAAACCCAAATCAGTTCTCTGCAATAAGCAGTGTGCTCATTTGTTTCTCATGTGCTTTGCAGAGATTAAGTGTCATTTTTTGGCTGCCCTTGAACTCTTTCCTTAACTTCCATTTTTCTTAGAGTTTTTAACTTGTGATATTCAGTATTTCAAATGTTCCAGCTCTGATTTCTCCACAAGAGATGAAGAGCTTCAGTCGAAAGAGTGGAACTCCCTCCGGCCCATAAAAGTAAGAATGTTATGGCATGTGTTTGCAGGTAAGTGCACTGTTTGCAGTCAAGCTTGCATGCCGAGGGTATTCTGTGACATGTTATGACACCCAGAGAAGCTCTTTGGACTAGAGTTCAGCATGACCATAACATTGTCCGCGTATAGGCTAATGTGGTGCTCCCCCCTCCACGGGCATCCCCTTAATCTGGCTATGGTCTCTGATGTGCTGGGCAAATGGCTCCATGTATAAAGCAAACAAAAAGCGCGATAGGGGACAGCCCTGCCTAGTGCCTCTACCAATAAGGAACTTTTCAGAACTCACCCATTGACTCTCACAGACGCCTGTGGTGCCTTATAAGCACTAAAACCAAGGACCGAAAGCATTACCCAAAACCAAAATGCTCCAGTGTACAGTAAAAAAAGGGCAGTGGACCCGATCAAAGGCCTTTTCCGCATCCACTGTAAGCAACATACTGATGGTGATCTTTGTCGATGGCATGTAAAAGTATTTTGGTGTTGTCTGTGCAGAGTCTGTGTGGAACAAACCCGGCTTGGACGGGGTGTATGAGGCACTGCATGAGAAGGTTAAGGCAAGATGTCAGTATTCCTGTGAAGAGTTTAGAGTCAGAGATAAGGAGCAACATTGGATGATAGTTCACAGAAAGTGTGGGGTCTTTCCCTGGCTTTGGGATAATGGTTATGGGAGCATCCAGCAGGGACGCTGGAAGAGAGCCAGAGTCAGTTATGAAATTTAAAAAGTTGGTCAGGATTGGGGCAAGGTCAGTGCAGAATGTCTTATAAAACCCGGCGGGAAACCCATTTTGGCTAGGGGACTTCAGCAGCTTCTGTCTGGCTAATGCCGAAAAGGCTTCCCAATCTCTAATAGGAAAGTCGAGTGATGACGCCAAGTCATCAGTGAGCTTAGTAACAGTAGAGGTAAGCAGATAGTCAGTAATATCGTTGGATGAGGTGGTCTGTGCAATCTATAGGGAGGAATAAAAGAGTCTAAAGTGCTCAGCAATGGAATCGTCCTCTGTAAGGTCAGTACCCCTCTCAGTCAGTAACGTTCATATTATGTTAGCTAAGCATTGGGCATGCAATTTAGCAGCCAAGAGCCTACACTTTTGTTACCCCTAAGATAATACAAATGCTTGAGGTGAAGCAAGCTGAATTCTGCCCTGTCTAAGTCCAACCCCGCCAACTGTTTCCTGGCAGCTTCCAATTGGCGCCACACTCTAGGGGTCCCTGTGCGATGTTGAATCCCCTCCAACTCCTTAACTTTAGATTGGAGTACCCTCGTTTCCATTTCCGGTCCTTATTGTCAGCAGCTGCCAAGGAGATAAATTCTCCCCTGACAACAGCCTTAATTACGTCCCAAACAACAGCCAGAGGAACTTCTGGGTTGTCATTAGTGGCTAGATAGTCAGTGATAGGTTTCCTGATCTTCCCCTGGGTCTCTGGTTTGCTTAACAAGGTCTCCTGTAAGCGCCACTGTCTTCTAGCCTGTTGGTGGAAGGGGGGTCCGAACTCCTAAACAAGCGCGGAGTGGTCAGAGAGGGTGTGCGGATCAATTTCACTGAAAGCCTAAGGAAGTCCTGAGAGCCCATGCAGTAATCAATTCTAGTGTAGGTCCTGTGTGCATGAGAGAAGAAAGTAAAGTCCCTAGAGTTTGGGTGGTGAACCCTTCAGAGGTCTACAAGTCCAGCTGCCTTCAACCAAGAAATGCCTGCGTTCCAGAAGGCCCCCGCCCCGCCCTCCCTGTGGGGCGAACCGCCCATGAGGTTGTCCATGACCAGATTGAGGTCGCCACCTATTAGTATGAGGCGGTCATGCGAAAGCAGTGAATAAGCCAGAGCGTCCCAAATAAAACGTTCCTGCTCCTCGTTCGGGGTATATATGGTGCCCAATGTCAAATGCCAAAAGGCGACCCTTGAGTTTTGCCAGTTTTGGACCAATGGAACCCCTAAAGGAGTGGGAAAAAAGGATAGCCACCCCGGCCTTCTTATGGCCAGAGGAGGAAAAGAATTGTTGCGGGAATTTCCTGGATTTAAGCCAGTGTGCGTCCCCGGTCAGGAGGTGAGTCTTTGGCAAGAGACAGATATCTGCTCCTGAATTCTCTAGAAACCGGAGGATGGCCCTCCATTTACCCGGATTGTTTAGGCCCTTTACGTCAAGGGAGAGAACTTTCAGCCAACCACGGGGCGCCATACTAGGGGAAAGAGAGTATACCATGTCAAGGGGCCTAGCCCTCAGTCTGTCCTCTCAGCAAAGGTACCCCATGAGTACCCTGAAACCCACAGAGCGTAACCTGAGGTGTCCGTAGGTGTGTCAAGCATCAGTGCTCGGTGCAGAAGTACTTGGTGTGGAAACAAAAGACATAAAAAGAACCCCCACAAACATGACCAAACAGTAAGAAAAATAGAACCTCTGGGGGGATAGGCCCTGGAAAGGGGTCCCCTACCACCGATGAGGAAAGGTCCGGATGGGGTCGATCATGGCCATAGTCAGTCCGAACGCTGCTCTGCCCTGAGGCCCAAACTGCAACCAACAGGCCTCCGAGGCCCTGGAAATGGGCCCTGTAGGATCAGTCTGTCCTTCCCACCAAGGACCTTCCAGTAATGCTCTCCAAGACTGCCTTGCGTTCTTGGATGATGACCTTGGGCTAGACTTTGAAAGTTTCTTGCCCCTCCGTGTTCCCCGCTGCGTCTCCCAGCACCCACCTCCCGCCCCTGGCTCATCCAAGCTCCCAGCTTGAGATTCTGGCTGTGCGATCTTAAGGAGGGCATATGCGGCTTGGTGTGAAAGGTTCTGGCAAGTCTGACCTTCGTTCTCAGTAGAAAAGTAGATGGAAAGGGTAGCCCCAAGAATAGGGGATGCCAAGGCTGCGAAGATGCAATGTCACTGGGCAGAATTGTCGCCGCTTCTGGATGGTTACACCAGAGAGGTCTTGAAACAGTTGGAGGGAGTGACCCCGAAAGCTAATGGAATCCGACCCCCGGACAGTTCGTAGAATATGTTCCTTCATGGGGAAGCTGTGGACACAGGCCAGGATGTTCGGCGGGGGCCTGTTGGAGGCACGGGGGAGTCCGACCCGGTGCACACCGTCAAGGCGTATCTCAGAGACGGGTACATCCTCCAAGATCTGTGCGTAGAGGGCCTAGACGAACTCCTCAACATTTCCTGCCTCCACTGAGATCAGCACATTCTGAACCCTCACATTGTTGCGTCTGACCTGTTCTCCAGGTCTTCAGCATGTGCCTGTAAATCAAACTATCTATCAGAAAGGCAAATTATTTCTTGGCGGAGAACTCAATTTCTTCACCCCTATCAGTGTTGTTGGATTCCAAGGAGTCCACTCAGTCCTCAATCTCTGAGACATCCTGCGGGACGGCCTGCAAGTACTTAGCCAGGTCGTTCTTGATCTGCTGGTGGTCCTCCTTCAGCGACAGGAAAAGTGCATCCATACAGGAGCGAGTGATGGGGGATTCCCCATCTAAGCCTCCCTCCGGGGCCGAAGGTTTCGTAGAGAGCGCTCTTGGGGTGGGGGTTTAGCAAGCATGTCCTTGATCGTATGCTCCTTCTTAGCCCAGGCAGTGGTCATCTTGGAGGCTGAGGTGGGCTCTGAGGGCGCAAGGGCGACGGACAGGTAATTAGTCCAAAGGGAGCATGGAGCGTTCCGACCTGTGAGGCACCAGAAGAAATTGCCAGCACAGAGCTCACCAGCAGGGACCCGCAAAGCATCTGTTTCCAAGGGGAGCCCCAAAGGGAGAACCCCCTGAGTCACCACAGGCAGTGGGAGGGTGCAACAGCCTGGACCTCAGATAAGGCGTTAGGAGCCAGTGAAGCATTAGGTCCCCTCAGAGTCCGGTCCCACCGCCGGGGCACTTCCAAGCTCGGCCCCATGCCATCCTGCCACACACTGCCGCTGAATACTGGAGGCCACTAAGTCAGCCCTCCTCAGGCCCTCAGCACGATTCACTAACTAGCACCTTTCTCTGGCAGTAAGGGCCAAGACAAAGGGGGGAGGGGCGGAGCCACAGTCCTGTTATAGCCCCCAGGCCGCCTGGTGTAGTCACGGCGAGGTAAAGAGCCTTCTTGAAGGAGGGGGCCGGCCTCCGGTCGGGCCTCCCACTGCTGATGGACTTGGGAGTGTCTTTAGGGGGAGCACAGCGCCGCCCCCCCTGGGGGCCATGGAGCCAAGCTGCCAGATGTGCGGTAATGAGAGGGGGGGACCGCTACCTCCAGGATTATCCGCCATACCTTCAAAGACCGGCAAGGAAGGCCAGGCACCGCCGCCTCTCCGACGCCTGTAGGCCCTGCAGGAGAATGTCGGTGGCAATGCAGATGCAGGTGGTTGTTCCGACGACGACCCATCCTCCGCGGGCCGCCGCGTGAGATATGGATGGGGGCCAGCTAGCAGGCCTGAACGTCGTGGAGGCTTCACACTCAGTCGGCTGGGCCTCAGCTCCCTATTCCCACGCCATTCGCAACCCACTGAGCCACAGCGGAGGGTGCAGCCACCCGCTCACTCAGGTCCAGGCGAGCCGGCTCATTAGCGCTGGTGCTTCGTCCAAGCCCCCGCAACGGCCTCCAAAAACCCCTCCGGGCCGTCCAATGTGGCGGAGAATATTCAGTGCGCAGCTGCAGCAGATGGGCACCCCCAGGACCCCGGGATTCAGCGATGTAGGTGCAAAAATCCGGGGCTGGAGCGGAACAGTTACAAAGCACGTATGCTCACAATGCCATCTTGGCCACGCCCCCTATTTGCCTCCTTAGAAAAAGTATACTTCCTCACGCTAGGAAAGGTAGCACATTCCTTTAATGTAATTCTGAATGGTGAAGCAGTACGAATAAGACTACATACATCATCTGGACTATTAGTCCACAAGGTGTCTGGTACATGGGACAGATCTGCTTCCCTAACAGAACCAAAAACTCTACCTGGTGTGGGCATCCTTACTTCTAATACTGTCCTCAATGGTATGTCATTTTGAAAGACAACTGTTTTCATGGAATCATCACAAAACAATTGGTCATCCATTTTTCCTGCTTCAATGAAGATAACACATACCCATAAGACATGATTATGGTCACTGGCTGTTAGAGCGCCATAAGTTGGTATCACCTCTAAAGCCTCTATTTGCAGTATTAATTCAGCATTAGGCATCTAAGAGTCTTGCCAGTGTTGCCAAAATAGAAATTCTTTAGGTAACTATTGTTTCTCTGCTATGATTGTATATACTGCCATAGTAAATGCATCCATATCTACAGGTCATTCTCTGATCTGACCTTTGGTAGAGGAATCTACTGTTAATGCCATGATCCTGAAAGGTACTGGGCTAACCCATACAAAACTCATAGGACCTGGGTAACATGTGGTATGTAAAACAGTATGGTCCTACTGGTACATGAGCAATGACAAATAGAACATTTAATTTGAGCTTTAGTTGAGCACAAAACAAATTCAAACACAAAAGGCAACAACATAAATGAAATGCACTTAATGAAGAGTCAAACAATGGGATTCAGTTTTTGTGTCAAGATTCATTAGTTATAATTCAGCGAAGGAATACATGAAATTTATTGTATAACGGTTGCTCCAAAAAGAAAAGATGTGTTTCAGATGGTGCTCAAGTGCGCAGTGATATGGAGAAGGTGAAGAAAGGATTAATACAAAGGTAGCCTGTCTACAGGATTTAGTACGGTCTCTTATTTCTCCTTGTTCAATAATCAGTCCCGGCTTGTTAGTCTAAAAAAGTCAACGTTTAGACCCGACTGTTGCACAAGGTGACTTAGATCCTAGCATACCAGTCTTCATCAGGACAGAGAGAAGTGCGATGAAATGTAGGGCAACCTCACAATGGTGCAAGCGCTCCATGTGATGCGGGAGGTGTAGAATCAATGTACATTCTCCCCTAGCAATTTCAAGAGTGATAGGTGTTCGCCTTAAGTGCTAATTAAATGTTGCATTTGTCATTGCTCACGTACCAGTAGGACCCTACTGTTTTATGATCCTGGAAGGTAGCACTCCAGGGGTAGAACAATTCATGGTACCATCAGATTCAAAATGAATAGTCATATTTAACTTGGCCTTAAGATTTCTCCCTAAAAAATTGGCTAGGGCAGCTGGCGATAACAGTAAACAGCCATTAATGTACCTCCCTCCTACTTCCACCTCAACTGGTTTAGTAAAGGAACCCTCAATACTTCCCCAGAGAATTCTTAAGCGTCCAATGAGCTGTTGGAAATCAGAGGGTCTCCCTCTCTAATACAGGATCTTGTTGCTCCTGTATCTATGAGTAATGCATACCTTTTGACATTGAGAGCTACTGTCACAGTGGGTTCCCCATCTGGGATGTATGTCACTGACAATAATGGACATATATAAATACTCTGTGGTTACCTTCCTTGTGTATTTCCTCACACAGAATTAATCTGGAAAGGATTCCCTCCTCTCATAATGACACCTCCTTGTTCACGTTGAGGTGGAGTCACCATTGGGAGTGTTTGGTAATTTTGCTAAGGCGGTACCTGTTGTGCTTGAAGCATTACTGGTGGCTGCATATTTTGTGATGGCGTCTGAGGCACATATATGATTTGCAGATTTGGCTGTGGCTGTACTATTGAGGTTCCTGGCTGATTGTAAACTTCTGCTCTTCCATTTTGTTCATCCCATCTCTTAGTTCTGAAGTCTCTAATGAAATGTCCATACCTCTGACAATATTGACCTACTTGATCCATCCTTTGATGCCGTAGCCTACCTCTTCCTATTCCTCCTTGTCCTCCTCTAATACTTCCCTTTATCCTTACATTATCCTGTTGTTGAGGGTACTGTTGTCGAGTAGTCACTGGGACCAATCCCACAGATATTGCAGTCATCTGAGTCGTGACTGCCACTTAAGCTCCTTCTATTGCTCCTTTCTTTGCCAACTTTTGATGCACTAATTTAGTTGCTGATTTTTATGTCACCTCTTGTTTGTCCATTTTTCTTTCATCCTATCAAGGAACTGCGCGGGATCCTCATTTTGCTACATTGATTGAGCCATGAGAGATCTAATGTCTGGCCTATCAGGATACACTTTCCTCAGCTGATCCAAAACCACTGTTCTAACCAAATCAAATGGAGACCAATCATATCTGGTGTCAGTGAGGGCAACGTTTCTCATTTCAGCTTTTCGAAAATCAATGTCTGTTTCATCTTCTATAAGCGAGTTAAGAAGACACTTTATGCACCCTACTTCCAAGGTGATACCTCCAGTTTGCTGTTCGAAAGCTCAAATCCATTTCCCTGCCCCCTCTGTAAGCAGCGGTAGTCATTTCTTGGGTCCAAGGAACATAACTAGGTGCCCCAGGTCCCCTGCTTATCAGGGCGCATCTGTAAGGGAGTGGTAGAACGCTGGGGATAGTGCTGTCTAGCATATTTCTGTCATACAAAGGAACATTTCAGCATGTAGGGATAATCCCATTCTAGATCTCCCTCACTAAAAAGAATGCAATCCTCAGCATTCGCCATATCATATGGATCAAAAAGCCTTCCCTTCTGTGGTCATGGATTCATCTGTGAGGCTAACCTTTCAGTCCCATCTACTAAATTATCCCCATATGGCACACCACTGTGCCAGCTATTTTCTTCTCCTTCAGCGACTATCTCACTAGGGGTGAGATCTGTGCTGTGCAAAACTGATTGAAAATTAATTTGCTGTACTGGTCTATCATGTAGTGTCAATCCTGCAATGGCCTCACAAGATTCCATCCTGAGGTCTGGGTGGCCTTGTATTCCCTGAAACTGCAATCGCTCGAGCTCTGTTGCTCAAGTTTTCCTAACTCTAGAAAGCATTTTCTGCACTCCTTTTTTAATATCAAGATGATTAGGCAATGGCCTTGCACTCTTTGTGTGATCCAAATCGATAATGGTTTTTTCTTGAATATTAACATCATAGGTAAGGTGCCTAGCCTTTGGTGGTTGAAGCATTTCATCCATGCTATCCACACGCTTAAGTATATACTCTTCCATTTGTTATTCGCCCAAGTCTTCCCTGAATCTGTCCTGAAAAATTATTGTGATATCCCTCTCTCCTCACTTCCCTTGCCTCTCTTCTACTCTCACTTCGTGATATCCATTCTTAAACACTTTATGGTGAAACTATTACGTTCCCCTTCTGCAAAGTAAGTAGACTACCTTCAGTCCTATTCCTTTCTTGGGATACTGCCCATTCAACCTTACCTACAGCCCTATACACTAGTCACTATATCAAACATAATCTCCATCTCTTTTCTGTGGGTGGACATCTGCTTCCTAACTGCCCTTCCTCTTGTGTCTCTTCTGTGCAACAAAAGCAATGTTGCTGATGAAACATGTAACTGGTCATCACTATCTCATGGTCTTTGCTGTTCGCTTCTGTCTTCCTGGGGAGAAACTGGATCTAAATGTATGTTAAATGTGTTTCTAGGTGTCCTGAAAACTGGTAGTCACCTACCCTTACTTGCTGCCTAGATATACTTGCATGTTTTTGCTTTGGCATTTGTAGAGTAACATTAGAGGTAACTTTTAGAGATTGTAAAGGGGTCTCAATGTCGGGGTTCTCAAATACCACTGAGGTTTCCTGGAGCTGTACCAGTGAATAAATAGCAGGTACCTTGGGAGAGGTGTTCATAGGATCATGTAGGGGTGGGGGAATAGACGGGGTACTATGGATATCAACTTTCAAGGGGTTCTTAGGCTTCTCAAAAAAATCTTGCCATAAAGCTAAAGCGGCTTCTCGCTTCTGTAATTTGGCTCCTGCATATTTACTTCTGAGATGTGTACCAATATGCTCTAGTATGTTGTCGTCAAGTCTCCCTTCTTTTGGCCTGGGATTTGTATGCTTCTGGGAGGCTTTAAACCGTTCTAAATAATATTTTTGCAATTTTCTCTGATCATTTGGAAATATCTTTTCTATATGCACTAAGGGAGTCTCCATGATTATTCGTATTTCAAATTCTTCTACAATGTAATTTTTTTTATCTTTCTGATCAAATATTACTCTTACTTTAAAACTTACACACGTTTTTAAAAAACAAGAACATTCATCAACTTTGCCTTTATCAATTGTGCAATACACATGAAAATAACATTATGCAGCATTACACAACATCATACTGAGGCCACATTTTATTTATATACACACACACGCACTCACCATTAGCATAAGAAATATGAACACTTCAACTACTTCTAAATGTGAATCAGCATTATTGTACTCTTAACGATAAATACACCTGGCAACCACAAGTCATTTGCCTCTGTGCTCAGAGAGGATAATCTTTTCAAACCATGTCTCTCTTTCGAATGACTTCTGGACATAAGGTCCAGGGCAGTAATTTGCGTGTTCAGATCGTACCTGGAGGTAAAGTGTGGCTACATCAGCTTTGCATCTGTCCCTGTATGTCAAACATTGGAACACATATTGGCACCTTCCAATTTCAAATTTCTCATATTGACCAATTCCGACTTTATATTGGGACTAACAAGGTAACCAGTTATGTAGCGACTTTCCTGACATTGTGCAACACATGTACACAATCTTACATGCAATACCCTTATGTCTCTTATAACCTTATATCTTCTATATCTACATCTGTGTTTACTATTGCCAAGGGAAACTACGGATACAATATATACAAAAACAAGGACCATTGTCTGCATTGTCCTCACGTTAAAAAGATGGCAATCTCTGGATCCTACCAGTCCCCCATGTACAGCCAGAAATTCAGAGAACACAGTGGCTGCTTTCCTTATCAAAAGGTGTGCAATAATCTAAGCAGCAGGGGTAGGTGGTCTTACGGCTTTAGCAGTCAGGTGAGGGCAAGTGGGACTTCCAGGCTGGCTTGCTAACTGTTGCAGGGTGACTTTAAAACTTAACAAAATTAAAAAAGACAGACTCCTCTTTTGCAATGTAAAGACAGCTTTTTACTGTTGTGACCTGGAAATCGGCCCTCCTCACACAGGCAGGCAGCCGGTCTCAATTTGCTGTTTCACAGTCAGCTTCTTATATACAAAATAAGTAAGTACTTTATTACAGACCAGAAAATAATAATTGACTTAGTAGTTACAGATTGAAAGTAGAAAGCATTAAAATGCACGTGGCCCCGTAACCTCAAACTCAAAACTAATCCTCTACCCAGTCTTTATTGCAGTTTCCAACAATGCTTAACAAACTAACCAGTCTTCATTCTTGAATGCATGTATATTTGTGGTAAATACAATTTTAGTGGTATGTGTGCTTTATCATCGTGCCCCTAAGACCTTAGTATATTTTTTTTAAGTAATTTTATCTCCTGCTCTTACTGTCTAGTCAAGCTTCAATCTATTTGGAAACCCAAAATAAGTGCCAATAAACCAATGTGCTAAAGCCATACAGTTCTTTAAGCTTGTTAAACACGAGTTGCCGTTTAACTGCATCGCTTTCAAGTTATTTATTTTATGATGTCCTCACGTGAACTCTTCGAATATATTATTTTACTTCGCATGCGTTACATCGCATGCCTTTACAACACGGTTGTTACAACAACCACGTTGTTACCACACCAACTATCACATCACTAGTCATTTCAACGACTTGCTGTGGGGGCGGGCTGGACTTAGGAATTGTATTATTTACTATTCCTACTTCAGTTTGTGCAACAGCAGGGAAGGTGTTGGATTCTAAATCCAAAACCAGTGCGCCCCCTACAGCAAGTCGTTGAAACAACTTGCGATGAAATGGTTCACGTTGTAACAACGCGGTTGTTGTAACAACCGCATTGTAAAGGAATGTGATGTAAGGTATGCGTTGTTATGGCTGTTTCCCAAACTCTTCGCCTCTCTCTTGTCTGTACGACATTTTGGCCCACACTGTTCTCTCACTATGTATGACTGTGCAATGCTTTCTGCTGGTGTTTGTTGTTTCGCTATGTTTTCATATTTCACATTTTCCACAACAGTTGTCTCATAGTGGTTGTAGCGGTGAACCCCAATCGAGAACATCATGACCCATTCTCACACATAGCATTTGACAAATTGCCTCTTAACTCACTATGAGAGAATCATTTTGGCAGCAGAAAATGTTTCCATCAAGAGATGTAACACACTAAACCCATCTTATCTTTTGCCGAATCCAGAGGGAGATGATGAGGGCAAATTTTACCACAACTGTGCTAGCATTACCAAGTTTTTGCACAAAACCGAGACCTGACAAACTAGATGTACCTCTTCCCGAATCTGACCGCACTCTTTTTGTTGATGGGTCCTGCCTAAGAGACCGACATGGTATCTTAAGAGCCGCTTATGGTGTATGTAGTCTGAGTGGAGTCTTGGAAGCGTCCTACCTGTGCCATGTAAGTTCTCCACAAGTAGCCAAACTGATTGCCCTGACAAGATCTTGCTGTAATTCAGAAGGTTCACGAGTCACCATTTACTCTGACATTTACTATGGGTTCAGAGTGTGGATGACTTACGATGTCTGTGGTCACAGCGAGGCTTCATGACCTCTTCTGGTTCTCCTGTTTTGGCACTGCATAAGTACTTTACACATTACCCTAAGGTATGCCTGCCTGCTCTGTGCCACAACTACCAGGAGGTTGAGTTCAGGTTTATTTAGGGACTTTATGGTTTACCCTAGCCAGTTATTGTCATTATTCCTTGAAATGGGCAGCTGCCCTCCTCAAATAATAATCCACTTCCTATACTAGTCTCCTGAGGTGATGGAGCATCAGAAACGTCTCTTTAAAGGGCGTGCAAGTGTACATACATAGTATGGTAAGAGCTTGTCAGTGGCGGTTAGCAGTGAAAATGCATTCTTACAAGGGAAGGGAGAGGATCAGCTCATCTGACCACTTTCAGTTCCAATTTATTAAACAAAATGTGGGGTCCATCAGATTTATTAAACCACTACCTGACATCTTGTCTGCCTTCTCAACTTCCCTCTGGGCATCCCTCTGCATACCTCCCAAAGAAAAGAGAGCTCGTACCACCTTCTTCTGTTTGTCGTAGGTCTGTAGAGGTCTGCCCCTTGTTGGACAACTATTATGTACATAGGTCTACAGTTGAGAGGGGTCTTACTTACAAGGATACTGGCACATTAAGAGCCCACTCAAAATGGTCTCTGTGCAACAACATATATTTAAAACAAATTTATGGGCATGTCTGGAATTCTGCATGTGCAAGCTTAGACTAAGAACCTGTGTGATCTTGTGCTGTGATATGCTGTCAACCTATGAAACCCATGACCATGGTAAAGTATTAGAACCCTAAGCTGTAGATAAGGATACCAAATTGACCTTGTGGGTGCTCGCTCATTCTAGGCGCAGAACACCACCATTTGCTAATTTTTTGTACTTGGATTGGGAGTCCCACTCAGATTACATGGTTGGACCGGGCTTTCCTGTGAAGATGGAAAACGCCATTGGTGAATGATAACAGCAGCAATCAAAGCAAAGGGGATGAGGCTAACACATCAGAAGTGCCAAGGCACAACCAGCAGTCATGTCTGATTTTCCCTATAAGGGGAGAGGAGGTACTGGATGCCACGGTGATTCTCAGCTACACTTGGCTTTTCTCCTCTACTCATCTCACTATCTGATATGTGATGAACATCTGTTTTCCCTAGGTGAGACTGCAGCTGGGCCAATTGTTCTCCGATCATAGAACCGGAAGTAACACTGGGAACAGGTACAAACAAGGAGAATCTAATACTTGTTTTTGGCTGTGTTTCTTGCTACTGTTTGAGTGTTTGCTTCTTTTACGACTGATGTGACTTGCTCAAAGCTAGTAAAACAAGCACTGAGAGACATTCTCGAGGGACGAGTCTCAGTCATGACACCCAAGACCAAAATAGGGAGCATTTCTATTGTCTTCTCACATACTTCAGCCAACAATTGGCACTCCAGAATTGAAATCATGTTGAACAGTGCAAATATGATGATCCAGCCTTTTGACATACTCTCCTGCTGGAACATCTTGATAGCTCATTTTAAAAATTACCTGTCGGCTAATAAAGAGAAAGATCTATCCAATAGGTCTATTCTACCACCAAAAGGCCTATCCCACTTCACCTGGTGGGGGAGAAATGCACAAATGTTCTTCACTCTTCCAAACAAACGCTGGGAAATAATTATAATGCCTAATAGCAGCCATAAATGGGCAGCACAGCACACAGTCAAAATCTGACTGCGAGAGGTTCATTGTCAAACTAAGCAAGGTCTGGACAAAACTATAATCTCATTCTATGCTCGCCTGTGCAATCCTGCCAGCACACCTGAGCTAGACCACACAGATGAAGAAATTCGAGCTGAAATAATCCAGGTCTGCGAATCGCAAAAACTAAGGAGAGAATTCTACACCAAGTGAAAATGACACTACTGGCTATGCTCACTCTAGAGCATTCTCTTGAATTATCAGAGGTGGGTGCTGCTTACATGGTAGCCTCTCTAGCCACTGCCCCATCAAAATAGAACTGGTTAATCAGTGAGCAAAGAAAGTGATGTGTTACTCGAGATGCCTATCAAGTAACCTAATATATTCTGAAGTAAATATAGCAACCCTGAATATAGGATGTGACCTGCCAGCACAAGGAAAAACTGTTTGCCAAAGCCTGTCGATCATCAAGTGGCAGCAAAGTGGAGATGGACTTTGTGTGTATGCCTTTGCTGGTGGTTTATTGTTTTCTGGTTTGTTTATATTTTTATTGGATGGGGGGTCCTCTCTCCGGTGAGCTTTTTACTTGTGGCCCTTTTGGGAGGGTCCATCCAGTCACATCTGTCTGTGTGGTCCCTTCCATGGTCTGTCCCCCTTTCTCGACTCCATAGCATAAGACATATATCCCCATGGTTCTTTACAAGCTGATGGAAGTTAAGGTAGTCAGATATAATGTCGGAGGCCTTGTCAATCCTACCAAGCGGAGGGCAGTGCTCTCCTTACTCGAGCATTCGGAGGAGGATATATTTTTACTTCAAGAAACCCACCTGCTTCACAAAGATAGACACCGTATGCAATCCAGGGGGTTACCCTTGCAGTTCTGGTCTTCAGGGAAGAGTAAGAAGGGTGGGGTGGCCATCCTGTTTTTCAAACGCTTTAGAAGTTCCATAGAGGGCTCAATGATAGAGATTAAGGGGCACCTCTTTCCCATGAGGCTACAAATCAGCACCTACAACCTCACAATAGCCTCAATCTATTTCCCAAACGAACATCAGGAGAAGTTCCTGAATGAGGCCCTGGCCGAGGTTCTCCACACGCCCGACTCCTTGGTTGTGGTGGGTGGCAATTTAAATTTGGTCATGGATGCAAGGATGGACCGCTCTAACCCGAGGACTGGGGGGGCAGGATCTATGTCAGGGAGTGGTAGGGAGTGGTAGGAGGATTGTGAGATCAGGGACGTATGGCGGAGCCACCACCCCAGTGCTAGAGACTATACACATTACTTGATAGCTCATAAGTCTTACGCCTGATTGAACCTCTTTCTTGAAACCCAGGCCGCATGGGTATGCACATCTTTTCCGCACCCCAAAAATTATTTTTTACTTGAAGGTTGGGGCTGCTGAATGCCAGCTACCCTTTGTCATGTGTGGAAATATGGAAATTGGTGCTCTGTGATCTGTCAGGAAAAGAGATGCTGGAGTCTGCCTTGAAGAATGCAGCTGGCTGACTGCTGAGGAAGAGTGCTAGAGGTACTCTTGCCTGAAGAAGATCATACCTATAAGGAGTGAACTGTGAGGAACTGGGAGTGGAACAGCTTGGAGCTGTGTGCTGCTAAACAGAGATGTATCTGCACCTCAGGCTGTGTGGAGAGGTTTCGAGACGCCAGCATTACTGCTTTGTGTCCAGGAAATTATCTCCTGTAGCTGAGACATGCCCAGGGATACCACAAATGTATTTTGTGGTATCCCTCCCATGAAGATATAGAGCCTGTGATTAATTGGACTGAGAAAATCGTGATCACATTTGACAGCCTTATCTGAAAGTGCCCTAGGCAGCTTAGCACTAGGTCAGACCACTCTCCAGAATCAGTGGTGGCCTCAGTCTCTATCTCCTGGTCACTGCTGCGACATATGGTGGGCTGGTTGTTTGGGTGACTGGGTTGTGTTTGGGTCCGAGAAAGATTGCCCCAGTGAAAATTCAATGGAACACAACCAGAGAGCAGAGTGCAAACTCCTCATCGTTGATGGTGGTGCTGCCTGTCTTCGTCAGGAAGGGGCAGGTGCACCACATGCAGAAGGCTTGGTCTGAGGCAACATCAACTGGGCTGAGGCAGAGCAACTGTGATCTCACTTGTTGGGTTGGTAGGAAACACAACATTCAATAAGGTCTCATGTTCTACTTGCACTCACAGCCTTGGTCTGTCTGAGGAACAACGAAGATAGAAATGTAATGTCACCCAGGGAGAATTTCATTGGGTACTATCCACGATCCACCTTACCACAGTTACTTGGAGACAAATTGATGGACTTAAAAGAGTACAAATAAGAATTGTACCCACCAC
The DNA here is from genome assembly GCF_964261635.1 of Lissotriton helveticus. NCBI lineage: Eukaryota > Metazoa > Chordata > Amphibia > Caudata > Salamandridae > Lissotriton > Lissotriton helveticus. Next base: position 705,821,831 of record NC_136073.1, read on the forward strand.
TTATTCAATGAGGGCTAATGCCCTAACTTTCATTTTAGAACTATATTATACCTTTCTCAGAGGAGCGGCATAGATTAGTTCTATGAGTCTCAGCACACAGCGATTATTGCTTTCACAACTTTGTATTATTTGTTTGCTCTCAATTGTATGAACTGTTTAGATTTCTATGTTAGAACTAGGACTTTTCATGTGCACCCACTGCTACTTTACCAGCCACGGCACAAGGACCAGCACACCAACCAGCCCTACCCCGAACACATCACAGACACCACCTGTACAAAACACCAACTCGCATGTGCCCTTCTCAACCCACGCTTACTATGCAAGCATTCTTTTGAATTATGGGACCTCATCGCCACCCTCACACTGGGCATCCATTATCCACAACAAAACCATACAGTGTACTAGCACCACCGACAACACCACCACTCCCATGGAACATCTCAATTTCATGCTCCACATGGATGACAAGACAACTATCAGAGGTACCCTCACATTCTGACCAATGGCCCTTCCTCCAGTTTCTGCAGCACCATCGCCGACTACAATGAACCCCTCTTCTTCAGCGACTCCAATGACAAAAACACTGCACCCCCCGAAATATGAGCAGCCTCAGATTGACCCAGATTGTCCACCACCCTACACACACTGCTGGACACACACTAGACCCAATTTTCACCTTCAGCAACCGTATCAAATACAGCCACGTCATAGAATTCACATGGACCGCTCACTCCATCATCCACTTCAGCATCTCCAGCCCCCGCACCATCACCCCCAAGATGACCAACACCACCCACTGGAGGTAGAACAAAATCTCTGAGACCCGAGGTGCAAATGCCCTCAACACCTCCAAGCTTACTACCGACACCAACCTCGCACAGTGAGTGAAAAACTTTAATGCATGGATCACAAATTCCACAGACAGAATCATCCCTCTCAAGAGCAACATCCAGAGAAAATCCTCCAAAATGGCCAGATGGTACATCCAAGAAGTCAGGACAGTGAAATAAGACAGCAATCAGTTGGAGAGAAGATGGTTCAAGGACACCTCGGACAGGGCAGCCTTCAAGCCCTCCCTCAACCTCTACCACCACCTGCTGGGGGCAACAAAGGAGACAGCTCTTTCCGCACACATGGAAACCAGCATCAACAACACCAAGGAATCTTTCAACATTATTATGGAATTCTCTTACCTGTCCGCCAGCAAAAACAACCTCACACCATCACAGGAGTTGTGCAACAACCTCGACCACTTCTTCATTGACAAGATCGCAACCTTATACAGGAACTTCAAACCCCAACCCACACCTACGGACTTCCTTGACAGATACAACACCACCGTAACTGACACACACTGACCATCTGGAATATCCTCTCAACCCATGACACCACCTCCACCATGAAATCCATCCACTCAGGAGCTCCTACAGACCCATGCCTGCACCAAACCATCAACCTCATAAACCAAAGGTTTAGCCAGGAACTCACCATCTTACTCAATACCTCTATCACTTCCGCAACATTTCCCAACACCTGGAAACACGCAGATGTCAGACCACTACTCAAAAAACCCTCCGCTGACCCCAGCAAACTCAAAAACCTCTGGACAATCTCTCCCATCCCATTCCCAGTGAAGGTACTGGAAAGGATTATCAACAATCAACTCTTGACACACCTGCTACTCGACTCCTCCCAATCTGGCTTCCGCAGCAATCACAGCACAATCGCAAGCACTGATGACATACGAACCCTCCTCAAATTTAGAGAAACAGCTGCTTTGATCCTCCTCGACCTCTCAGGAGCCTTCTACACCGTATGCCACCACACTCTGATCGAAAGGATCTAACATATCGGCATCTAAGGGGACGCGCTCAGATTGATCATCTTCTTCACAAAAAGAACCCAGAGGATCCACATCTCACCTTTCACCCATGAACAATGTTTGCACCCCATATGTTTTAAAGGCAAAAGCACCCTCTCAGAGGCTATTTGAGATAACCAAGCCTGTTTGGGATGTACTGGCAGGGCAGGTGGTGCCCAGCTGTACACCCGCAACAATGGAAGAATGGGGGCAGGAGTATTGCTTTCTTGGAGATGTTTCCTTTAGTCATAGCGATCACAGTGTGGATGCAGAGCCTAGCGCATAGAAAGTTCATTTTTGGGGTGGTTAACATGGCAGTGGTGCAGGTGGTCAACAAGCAAGAGATGAGCAGGTCCTGAAGTTGATGAGAGTATTCATTCTAAGTTGTCTGAAGTGTGATAAACAGTTGCGGCCGAAGCACATCCCGGGAGTGGACAATGACATTGCAGATGCTTTGTCTCGTTCGCAGTGGGGGAGGTTCCATGGACTGGCCACGGAGATGGAGTTTCAGAAGACGCTGGATGCTGCAACTGATGGTAGGGCCATTAGGAGTTTCTACGAGACGGGCATATGGCCAGGATCTGGCAGGCCTTTTTAACAGGAGGGGCAAGGAGGAGGACAGGGACTTGGGCCGGAGAGGAGGATGTCATACAGTTCATTATGTCTCTGATAGGGGTTTGGTGAATTTCACTGTTGCTGCCAAGCTAGCGGGGATAGCACTCATGGACAAGTTGTGGTGGGGATATGCCCCTTCGGCAGGTGAATTAGGAAAGTGTATGCTGAAAGGTAGGGCCAGGCAAGCAGGGAAAGGACAGCGGGCCAGGATGCCGGTGTAAAAAGCATTATTAGGCAGGATGATAGAGGAGCTACCCAGGATATGCATTAGCTTACAGGAAGCAGATTTATTTGCTGCCTTAATGTAAAGGCTGCATTTCAGAGCATTCAGAGTATCAGAGTTGTTGGGGAGGAAATGGATTGCAGACCTTCATTGAGGGAAGTACACGGAGTGAAGCGGTCATGATCCTCCTCACGCACTTGAAGACGGACCAAAGGGGTGTGTTGAAGACAGTATTACTAGTGGCCAATGAAGAGGCTTTGATATGTCCCGTTCGATGGGGGTACTTATTACAAACATGGACATGTGTTTTTTCAGGTGCAATAGCAGGGCCAGAGTTGGAGGCGCTAGCCATTTGCATAGTCGGGCATTTATTCGTCAAGTTGGCAGAGAGACACTAGCTTCAAAAAGGGAAAGGTGTTAACTTAGGATTGGAACCTGCCTTGTTTAAAATAATTTGGGATGGGAAAGGTGGTTTGCCCTGGCACAAGCTCAATCCCAGTTTGAATAAATTGATGCACAAATGTTCTAATAATTAATTTGGGGAGAATGATTTAGTGGTTTGCAAGGGTTTGGCCCTACTAAAGCAAATGAAAAGGGACTTGAGGGAGATTAGGAAGCAGTGGTCGGGATGCTTTGTCGTTTGGACTGAATTCATCCCTGGAAGACAATGGAGGGTGCCGCCATTGATAAAGCCAGGAGGAAGATAAACAGGGACATGAGGGTCTTTTGTGGTGAGTCAGGTTTCGGTAGAGTGGAACAACCAGAACTAAGATATGCTGCAGTGTACTTTTTCAGGGTTGATGGCGTTCATTTGTCTCACTACGGGATGGAAATTTACCTGATATACAAATAAAGGAAGTTTTAGACAAAGCACTATACATACGAAGATACCCAAGAATAGCCTAGGTGATGGGGGGGTTGGCAGGAAAGTTATAGGGACTGTTTCTGAGTGGCGTCTAGTAGCTGGTTCTGTACAGTTTTCCTGTTCACTTTATGGTTGGGAACAGGTTACTCCAGGCGCAGATAATAAGGGTAGGATATACTTAGTTAGGTAGATATTTAGACAGGTAGAGAAGATGTTACAGGATTTAAAGGGTCACCAGTTATTGACTTAGTTAGGGTTGTTAAATAGTTGCAAAGAAAGGAGAAGGGCGGGGAAACTTTAGGGGTGGGGTGGAGGATATGTAGATGAAAGATTTATAGCGGGGTTTAGTCTTGTGAGGCATAGGACAAGGTTATGTTTTTTGTAAGATGCACCTGTTTTCAATAAAGTGTCCTTTTTCACACATCTTGAAATTTGATTTTGGTCCATTCTGGGCAGGTGGCCCAATGGGGCTTTAGGGAGGCTCGCACCCACAGGGTTTTTGGGCCATTGGTGCAACCTGAGACAAATTGGTCTCTCTATGGGCTGCACTTGGGCTATGTGCTTGGGTGTTTAGCTGGAAATTTTAGAGGCTGTGTTACCATTTTGTAAGGTGACATGGCAGCCGGCAGTTAGGGACAGTTTCCGATCCCCTCCTACCGACCCTTTAGAAGGTAAGATGGGGGGGTTATTTTGGTTATTATGGGATGGATGGCCGAATTTGTTGGGTACAGGTGCATCGGGGGAGTGAAAATGCATTGTAATTGGTTGTCACTTGAAGCAGGTTCATGGCGTCTGGAAGCTAGTTCTGTTCAATTTTACAGTTCACTTTATAGTTGGGAACAAGTTACTCCAGGAGCAGGTAATAAGAGTAGGATAGGAGATACTTAGGGGGGACGCGCTTTCCAGCACCAGCCTCACCTCCTGCTTTTGCTGCTGCCGTGAGGGGAACGGCTCCAGGGGTCCACTCGCCTGCCTTGCTGCCTTGCTCTCTGCCCCAGACTCTGAGCTCCCGCACCTGCGCTCGCAGCCCCCGTGACTACACTTCCCAGGGGGCTGCGTGAGGCGCGTGCTGCTACCATCATCAGGAGGGCGCCGGTGGCATTTAAATCCGGTCCGGCCCTCCCGCAGCGCGGGAGGCGCTTTCCAGCACCAGCCTCACCTCCTGCTTTTGCTGCCGCCGTGAGGGGAACGGCTCCAGGGGTCCACCCGGCTGCCTTGCTGCCTTGCTCTCTGCCCCGGACTCTGAGCTCCCACACCTGCGCTCGCAGCCCCCGTGACTACACTTCCCAGGGGGCTGCGCGAGGCGCTTGCTGCTAATAGAGTTCTTCTTAAGAAATTAGAGAATTTAGAGAGGGATATGCTCTCCATAAAAAAAATGTTGGAGGCGTTATCCCAGAAGGGAAACACCGATAGGGCAAAAACCCCGCAAACTGTTACACCTGCAACAGTATTGACACTACGCAACCCAATAGAACCTCTAAATCCTAGTTTTTTGTCAGAAGGAGGGCATCTAAAGAAAGGGTCCCTGGATCAAATGCCACATGATAGGGACTTTTCAGCTGGACGGCATAGTCTTAGTTTCAGGTCATATGCTAAAATTATGAGAACACGGGGTACAGTATCTGGAAATAAGCCATCTGAGTACATCATCTTTTAATGACACTAGGTCCGTTAGTAACGGAATGCCTAGGGCTGATCTAAACACTTCTCTGCTAGATAATGCCAAAAGAAACTCTAGTGCAATAGTTTATATGACCGGGGTCCCAAAACCAAATACGAACTCTGGGTATGAAACTGGCTCCGACATGTTAGGGGATGCAGATCCATCATCAGGGAGGATATTACTAGCGTCAAGAGATTGTCCCTGCATAGCTCGCACACAGACTGCATCGAAATCCAACTATGCAACGAAGCACTGGCAGAGATTTTAGTGGCCCTTGAGTTTCAGACTTGCCCTCCTAAATATTCTAATATCCAGATCAGATGCCTGCCCTCCTGGTCCGTAGTGGGGGTTAATGACTACTCAGATCTAAATAGAGTAGATTGACTATCCGAAGATAATTGTAGCATTTTTCCAGAACTCAGTCCCAATATGGGTGTTATGGAGAATACTTCTGGTGCAATTAATGCATCTTTTAGCTCGCCTGTAAGGGAATTATTGAATCAGGAGAGAAGGGAGTTATACACGGGAGGGGAAGGTAATCTAGGGGTGATCCGGATTCTCTCCTGGAACATTGCAGGCCTCAAAAAGAAACTGGCCATTCCAGAATGGAATTAATTTATTGACAACTGCGAGGTGCGCATGTTCCAGGAGACCTGGAGCACGACCTCCCTTTATAAGATAGGGTACTCCACCTTTTTTATTCCTGCGGTAAGCCTTCGGGGGGACTCCATATTTGGGTTAAGGTATCATTGAACTGGGATATCATTGTTCATAACTCCAATTCTGAGGATATTTTACATCTATCCTTTAAAGGACCCTTGAACGGTAATAGAGTAGAGCTGTTCAATGTATATGCTAGAGGAACCCCGGGGGCTAAAAACTCGGTTACAATTTCATTATTAGAATTGGCCCTATCAGGTATCCCCCCACGATCCAACATAATTGTGGGAGTTGAACTGAACTGCACGTATAAACCCCTAAGTGAGGAAGACCTATTGGGGTCCAATGAAGAAGACTTGAAACATTCTATTCCTGCGTTGAGTCCAAGACCAATCAAGAGGTGGTCGGCTAGGGCATTACAGATCAATGCTCTAACATTGGAATATAATTTACGTGCACTAAATGGTAGAACGCCCTCGGATCCAAATGGGGCCATGACTTTTAATAGACTTAGCGCCCCTCGCGTATTGATTACATTCTCCTGGACACAAGATTATGGGGGAATGTGGCTGATATGGAGGTCAAGCAGATGCCGGATAGTGACCACAACCCCCTCTGCATGGAATTCAGATGGGACCGCAAGAGGAAGACAACAAGTGGTCCATTATTTACAAAAGAAGTAGTTCCATCTAATTCCAACCGCAGATTAAAATGGGATAAGGTGGCATGCCAAGAGAATATCCTGACTAGCATAGGCGTCTTGGTTGCATCAAGAGTGCGGAACTCTCCGCGCTCAATGCTGTGCGGGATGAAGGAAACGGACCAGATCTTAGTAGTATCTATGGGGATCTTATAGTAAATTTAGGTTCATATTTTATGGTCAAGGTTGCTAGAGGGCATAAAAACAAACTAGTTAAAAGTGGTAATTTATGGTTTACAGCTGATTGTAGGAAAAAGAGAAAGGCTATTTCACTAGCTCTCCGCAAAAAAGATCCTATAGCCGTAAGGTTGGCCAGAAAGGAATATACCAGTACCATAGAACTAGCAAAACGGGCATGGGAGGAAGACCACTGGCAGGAACTCAAAAGGGCGGCCTCTGTAAAAGATTCTACTTTATTTTGGGACTTAATAAACAAACTCACTAGAAGGGGAGCAGAGTCTGTCGCAAATCATATACCTGAACAGCAATGGTACTCCCATTTTTCGAACCTTTATTGCTGTGAGGCTGATTCAGAGCAATTGCTAGATGCCGAATCAGAACTAGAATTGGATTAAACCAGTAGATCCTTTTACACTTCTTGAGGTTCAATTGGCCATTAAAAACATAGCGCCCGGGAAGGCCGCTGGCCCGGATGGCCTGCCATGATCCCACTCTATGGGCTAATTTTATCCTTCTCCTGATGAACCTTCTGGCCCAGGGGCACCCAGTCCCTGAGTCATGGAAAGGAGCAGAAGTGGTCACAATATACAAGAAGGGGGCCAAAGAGGACCCTGCCAACTACAGACCTATAAGTCTAATTGATGTAATACAGAAGGTGGTTGGCAGGGTTCTCATCTCTAGAATGGTGTCCTGGCTAGAGGAGGGAAACATCCTAACGCATTTACAAGCGGGGTTCAGGCAGAAGGTGGGTACGATGGACCAGGTTTTCAGATTTTCTGCGACATACTGGAAAACTGTGTCCATCGGGAAAGGCTCCCTATATCTAGCCTTCATAGATCTGAAAACCGCCTTCGACCTTGTGCCCCGTGCCAAACTTTGGCAAGTGCTTCAGGACATGGGTCTCCCACGATACCTCTTCGAGTTGATAAAAAGATTACATGAGGGCACCTATGCAAGAATTAGATGGGGGAGTCAGGGCGAACTGACTAAGAGGATACCAGTGAACAGGGGGGTCCGTCAGGGCTGAGTGATGGCCCCGACTCTGTTCTCCCTCTTTGTAAATGGGGTGGCAGACCATTTGAGAGAGGATCCAGCCAATGCCCCCACCCTGGCGGGTGAAAAGATACCGACCCTCCTTTTCGCGGACGATACCCTCCTGATGTCCAAAACTCCCTCTGTTCTTCAGAAACTTCTAGACAGGTTTAGCCTGTTCTGTGAAGAACGTGGACTAATCATCAATACTACCAAAACAAAACTGATGGTATTGTCCCAGACCAAAAAATCCAGGAAGATTAACGTTGCCCTCAATGGATCAATGCTAGAGGAGGTGGATGCTTTTGACTACTTGGGAGTAAGGGTCAATTATAGAATGAAATGGGACACCCATGTGGCCAAAATGCTTTTAAATCTTAAAAGAGTGTCGGGAGCCATTTCAAGAGATCATCGAGCCTCTTTTAGTAGACCCATCGCCCCTGCTTTAGCCGTCTATGATGGGAGGGCATTGGCCGCTACAGTCTACGGGTCAGAATTATGGGGTTTTGATAAGACTGCAGAGCTAGTTAAAGCTGAGAATACGTTTTTGAGAGACCTAGTCGGTCTCCCATTCTCTACCCCCTTAAAACCACTTCTTCATGACATGGGTCGACGATCAATCAAAGACATAGTCTGCCTTCGCCCATTATTATATTGGGTGCGCCTGAGAAGGACACCGGAGTTGGCAAGCTAAGCAGCAGTCTTTGACGAACTTATCACTTTAATTAGTTCAAAGAAGATTGTATGGCTGAACAAATTGAGGCAGTTGGTTAACAATCTGGGGTTGAGTGAAGCGTGGCTATCCCAGTCCCCCCCCCGCCCCGAAAGAAACGGTTAAGAAAATTTACTGGGAATGGGTGCAGGCTAAGGATCTAAAAGACACCAGTTGGGGTACTTTAACTGATCAGTTCTTAGAGCACAAGCCGGTGAGGAAGCTGGAACCCTTTTTAGATTTCATTAAAATACCCAGGGACAGAACTCTCTTTCTAAAATTGAGGTATGGGACACTCCCCCTGAATGAATTTACTAAGCACTGGAAATCCCCCTTGTCCCACCAAGCTACTTTTCCGGGATGTGCAAACCCCACCGAGTCCTTAGCACACTTCCTGTTTGCCTGCAGTGCCTATAGGGGGGTCAGGAAAAGATGGTTAAAACCGGTATGTAGGGAACTAGGAGTGAGGCACTGCACGATGGCCCTTCGCATTCTGAGAACGGACACAACATCTATGATGGTCGTTTGCGGAGTTGCAAAGTATCTGGGGAGAGCCTGGCAGATACGCTCAAAGCTTATGCAATCGAAAATGGAGTAGAAAACTAAGATTAATCAATTTGGCTGTTTAAGAAATGACTATCACTGCACTTTATGTCCTATGGCCTTTTAATTGTATATACTGATACTGTATTTTAACACATTCTTTCTCTCTGTATTATGAAATATGATTAATATGAATTTTATTCTTTTATGATGAAACTGTATCTACTTTTATGATAAACTTTTTATCGAATAAAGTATTAAAATACAGATACTTAGTTAGGTAGATCTTTTGACAGGTGGAGAAGAGGTTACAGGGTTTAAAGGGACAACCGTTCTTGACTGAGTTGGGGTTGCTAAATAGTTGCAAAGACAGGAGAAGGGAGTGGAAACCTTAGGGGTGGTCGAGGGGGATACGTACATGAAGCATGTATAGAGAGGTTTAGTTTTGGGAGGCAAAGGCCAAGGTTATGTTTTTTGAAAGATGCACCTGTTTTCAATAAAGCAGCCTTTTTCACACAGCTTGAGAGTTGACTGTGGTTCGTTCTGCGCTTGTGGCCCAAAGGTTATTCTTTCAATGCGTTACAGGCATGTACTATTTAACAAGCGGCTTCACTGAAGGTTGTAAGGCTGAGTCAGAGATGACTAAAAACAACGTTCATAGAATTCTTGAGCTGGGTGTTTGGGTTAGGTTTTTTATAAATAGTGTTTGATTTTAACACAGGGTTTATTCACTTTTTGTTTCATTCACTTTTTGGTGCTTTATTCATTTTGCGGTGTAAAGGCACATATGCATATATGAACAGCATGGGTAATTTTTCACTAATTTTCAATTTTAAGTAATTGATAATAGGCACACATATTTTGATAAAATATATGTTTGAGTACAATATGCATAACATTTTACATTAATTTTGAAGAGTCTAACAATTTATACATGGTTCCTGATGGGTTGTTCTAAATTTCCAGTTACCCCTGACGAAGGGCATGTAGCCCAAAATGCATTGGGTGGACTTTAAATCTGGTTACTCAAATTGAAATGTGATACACGGAGCTGTTGGACAAAGCCCAGATGGGCATTCTTGGAGCATTGAAAGATTTTAAATCACATTCTTTCTGTCTGAACTTTAAATTGAACACAGATAAAATTAGTTGAAAAGGATTACTCATAAGATTACTGGATTTTCTACTGAGACGATTGATTGTCTGTATGCAGTGCAGCTGTAAACTGGTGCATGCCGATGCCCCAGGTACTCTTTGTAATTGAGTTTGTGACTCCAGAAAATCTCATTGTACCCTGTAACCGTTATAGTCAATGAATTAATCGGGGTAGGAGTAACAAGTGAAGTAGGCCTGCTGCAGTCTTAGTTCATGAATACATATGGTCTCAGCTGTCAGTAAACATTTATAACCTCTTGTAGAATTTTCTTGCTGACCACTAATTACTGTTGGTCTCTTGCTAGGTGAGAGGTGTATTCCACTAAAGCTGGTCATTGCTGACTGCTAGCATTAATAGACTCACCCACCCTGGCTCCATGATATGTGGTAACCCTCCCTGGTATTACTTTGTGAGCTCTGAAAATGCTAAGAGAAGCTCTTTGCTTCAGTAAGGATGATTTTGGGCAGGTGTAATAGCAAGTGATTTTTTTTCATCAGGTATTACTGTCAGCTGCAGCTGCAGCTACTCATTAATGATAGATTTAACGAGTGAAGATGTCCCTATAATGAATGAGACCTCTTCTTCTGTCAGCAGGATCTCTATTCCCTGTCAAGTAGATAGTAACCACAGGATGCATTTTTTGTGGAATATTTACTTCATCAGCCACAATTTAGTAACATTCAGGTACTGGTTCTTATCTCAGGTTTCTTTTGTATCTGTTACACTTAAAAAGCCCTAAGGGATAAGGGGACTTGATTCTATGGAAGATTTATAAGTACACATGGGTCTTCCAAACACATTAGTATGTCACTCAAATTTTTAATTTGTAGCAACCAGTGAACTGGCCAGTATAGGGTCCAACTGGTTCATATCACTCCTTTCTAAAGGCACACCTGGCTAGGTTTTGCTAGTTCCCAGAGCTGTAGGAATATGTGTGCGTTACTGCAGGTAAGGGAAAGCACACAGTCATCTCATACCCGTCCCCGAGGACCATACACATTAGAAGAAAGCCCATTTGTGAGCACACCTAACAGAGTAGTTGGAGGAACCATGATGTGCCTACCCCAATTGTGTCTACTCAATTCATTATACAGGCAATAGATAATTAATATAATGTTTTTTTATTAAATCCTATCCTCTAGTATTATCTAAGTATTACAACAGTCATCTCAACAAGATCAGTACTAACAATGTCACAATAAATTTGGGATAAAAGAATAAAAATACTAAATATTATATTTTGTTAGTGAATTCAAGCCTACCATTGTTGTCAGATCAGCAAAGCTATCTAAAACCACCTGCACTCCTTTTTATGACCCAAGAATGGCCTCTATCTCATCAGATGGGATGTCCTTTGAACAAGTACTGCTCCCAGTTCTCTAGAAAGCCTTTCACCCTCTCCTTAGGAGAGAAAGCGTTATATTGTACTTTCGCCCGGTTATGGCTGTTTCCTATTTGAACAGCATGAAAACCCATTGTTTGGTAAGTGAGCCTGGCAACCTGTTGTTGGGTGAAGCACTTTCTTTTCAGTTTTATATAGGGCACACTTGACCCAAAGGTATCAGAGCTCCTCACATGAACACCAGTTGCATTACAGAGGTACACATTCATTTTTTAATGCACAGGGAGATTAAGTGAATAAACGTAGCACTATCATATTGTTATGACAATTTTCACACAATCAAATCTCCTTAGGCCTTCAAGACTTGTACCCCAAGAGTCAGTTAGTAAACGCCTTTGGTGAGGCACTATACCATATGACATGAGTTTTCATGTATCAAGTAAAGACAAAGTAATAAGGGGCATCATGAGGAAAGAAATCCCTCCAGAAATTGTAGTATTAAGCCTGCCATAAAAAGCACCAAACCCTCATCCTGCTTATCTGATCCCATCCCTCCTACTTTTGCTAAACAACAAGCAAATTCTCTCTCACAAAGGACATTTTGAGACACACAGTGGCAGGGGTTTGTTTTCTAATTATCTCGTCTCTGACCTGTGACAGAGAAGTCATGTGACCCTGAGGTATATATATCTTCCTTCTTAGAATGAGTCAGGAGTAGAAAAAATAATTTGGGGTAAAGTTCACATGCAAGTTAGGGGCTTGTGCACAGATTCACTTTTTTTAGTTTTGTCCTTTATTTATTTCTTTAAGAAAGATGTATGTTTAAACAGTAAGATTGTATTTGTCCGTTGAACACCCCAAATTACGCTGATCGTTGAGAATAGTCAAAGAAGATTCCTAAATGTGATCAACATGGAATTTGATTTTATAGTGGTTTGTGTAAATGCGGTTTCCTAGATTCTTAATGGCTGGCATAAGCGTTTTCGTAAACAAGGGACAAAGTAGGAGGCCTGGCCAGAGTTTGCGGAGTGACCAAAAAACTCTCCATGGAGTTCCGCAAGCGATGGAGTGAGGTAAGTTGCACTGCATTTATAGCTCAAAAGGGTGCATCCTTCTGCCACTTGAGATGTTCTACTCAAGTGGCAGCTTCCTCAATCCAAGTGGCATGTTTCTCAACATGAGCAGTAATGACCTACCGCGACCCTTCGCAATGAGAAATCTCGCCAGGAGATAGTCTAGCATTGGATTTTCCTAGCTCGCTCTTGCTAACTCAATATTGGCGAGCCATGAGAGAGAAAAGAATCTGCTGCACACCAATATGCGGAGTTTTTAGAAGCTCTGCGGTCCATGCGGAGTGCAGACTTAGAAAAAGTCCACAAACTCCTCAAGGGTAGCAGAGTTTACCGCCCAGGCCTACAAATTAGTCTAATGAACAGAATTGTTTTTTTCAAATTGCTTCCCTTGCACAGATCTGAGCCAAGCGAACTAATAGACAAAGACCAGTGGGTTTCTTTGTTTCAAACTTTTGAATGTGATTGAAGAAGCATGTTCCATCCAAATCCTAAATTCTGCATAGAAAAACATTGCTGAGAGTGATTTTTCAAGAGTGACGCATTGTGATGCAACATGCCCCACACCTTCTTAGTTTTGAAACTCTGTCTTGAAGGATTATGCCAGTCATGTAGCCAAGAATGTATGAGAGTCATCATTAAAGACAAGAGTGATTTAATTTTGAAAACATTTTTGTTTACTGCCAAGGGCCCTTAAATTAAATTAAATTACATAAAATAATGTACAATGTTCACATTCCGAGAGTTTGCACAAGAGCATTTGCAATACAAACATGTTAAACAGTAAGATTTACATTACAAATAGTAAGCAATTTAAAATTCACCATGGCTGTACAGTGACTATTGAACAACTGCTTAATATTGCTCAAGTTATTATGAACTAACATGTCATGGATGATATTGGTGAATGATTTGATGTAGGAGCATCAGACCACGGGGAAGTAGTCCTTCGTTATCATTCGAAGTGATCCTCAGCCATACTCCTGAGATGCGGTTGTCGTCCATCGCCAAATCACAAAAGTCAAATCTTTATGTTTCTCTATGGCTGGTGTAGCTTTACTGTTCAAGGATTTCTAATGGTTGTCTGGATGTCCTCTGGTGGGATATTGTGTTTCAGCAATGAATGTTTATGAGAAAGGGAGATGGTTAGGGATCCTCAATACATTTTGTCAGTGGTATCAGTCGCAGTGGTCGAATCAAAGGCCAAAGAAATGGTAAGTAGGTTGAAACCTGAAAGTTGAAAAGTACAAGGTCAGATAGGTCAAGTAAGCAATTGCCCATCCTCATTGTCCAGCAAGCAATGGAGGCACCAGTAGCTCATAAAATATATTTTGCTCTGTGTTCAACTTTGGCTTGCAAATAATTTGAATAACGTTAACCAAGGTGACGGGGGAGTCAGCACTGAAGAGATTGTGACTCTTCAAATACGACAAGAGGTAAGGCAGTTTATGAAAATGTGCTGCCATACAATATTGTACTCCAGCAGGTGCCTCTTGTCTTCTCCAGTGTCACACCCTGTTGTTTTGGAATCATACAGATTATTTTTAACAATGTGAAACAGGCCAGATAAATGTCAGTCCTAGGGGTCGATTACGATCTCGGTCGAAACGGAAGCTTTCCGACCGAGATGGTTGGTTTCACTATTGACCCCCTAAATACAATTTCGGTTGTCGGAAATGAAACTGGCCAGTCATTCCAGCTGGCTTCCAACAGGCTCAAGGAGCCCGTCGGCCTGTCGGAGTCTGGCCCGTAATTCATATGGACGCATTTTTATACCGTCCATATTATTATTAGGGTTCCCTGATTTCCGCTTTGTCTGATTTTTGCAGATAAACACAGACAGAAAACATTGTCTCCCCTGTCTGTATTTATTTTTGAAAGTGGAAAAATACAGAAAATTTAGCTTCTTTTGAGTGATTCATCATGCTGAGATTAATCACTTTCAGGCCAGTAGCTGTACATAATGACAGCAAGGGGAGCTACAAAACTCAATGATATGTCCTTAAATTACTGCATATCTCAACATGTATATGTGTTATTACACTATTTCTTTAATGTGGGTTTATTATGTTTATATTTTTTACTGTGTAATGTGCTAAAACCTGACAGGCATTTAAGTATGAGTCCACATTTATCTGTTAATTAAATGCAGAAATGCACGAGTTATCACCTCATCTATTTAAACAACACAAATTAAATATGAATAAATACCAATAAGCTGGCCAAAAAAGAAATATGGACAAATACAGATGGAAATGTTCAAATAATAAATACCATAAAACCGTTAGACCTAATTATGATGCACGGTTTCCGGGGCAGACTTTCCTGGCCGGCTTCCGACATGGAAAGCCTGTTGGAAAGCGTGTTTGGGGGCCTCAAGTAGGGCCCCTTCTGTTGTGGCCTCCGGTTGGGGTCCAATGGGGCACGTTGATCCCAGCACTGTGTGGCAGGTACCTTGAGGTGCCTGCCACGTGGTGCAGGGAGGAACACAGCCTCCCATTTCTCTATGGGAGCTTGTGCTACAGCTGATTTATAGCCATAACACATGCTCCCATAGGGAAATGTAAGTATGTGACCGCACCATGTGTGGTTGCATCATAATTAGGCGGTCGGGACTGCCAACTAGAGGTCAGTTGGTCCATGTTTCCATGACAGTGTTGGGCGGACTCAAGGGGGCAGATAACGATCCTTACTCATGGGCCCCCCCCTTTCGCATCTGTACCAAATTTGCAGAATTATTTTGCTCTTCTGTGCAATCACAAAGCATCCATAGAGGAATTACAGTCAAGCTCTTGGTGGCTCTATTCTCACATGATGAATCTCTGAATTGGTAAAGTAGTTCTCTTCTAAAAGGTTTTACACCCAATCTTCCCAAAAATAGAGGTGTTTCTTTTATGATGATGAGTGCTTTGGACAACCCTACCCCGAAATCTCTCCTCCTTCAGCACCAATGGGATGTGATCGCTCAATCTCGCTAGTTCCATTGTTGGTTACATATTTCACTAGGCTCTTGAAAACCTATGTATTTCGTTCCTTTTCAACCCCCATAACTGTAATGTAATTTAAAACAGTAACCAAAGGCCTTATATTATAAGTGGCTCTGGAATTATGAGACTAAGAAGGGCCGATTGTACTCTTGAACGTCTAGTACAAGAATATGGTGGCACAGTAATACTGTGGACAAAATATCGAGGGACAAAATATTAAAGGGTAAATGCACAAAGGGACATATACATTTGCCATTCTTAACTCCAAATAAATAAAGATATATGTATATGTATTTTGGTACACATATGTTGAATTAGGTACAGAAAATCTTTACATACTTACCTTTTGATATTTTGTCTCTTGATTTTTTTATCAATGACATTAGTGTCCCACAATATTGTTATTCATGAGACACATAGGAAGGCCAAATTATGGAACACAGTGCAAATTATGCAGCATAATGTAGTACATTCTGTGACAATACTATTTTGCTGTTTTATAAAATATTAATGCTGTTCTCGCAAAATGTTTTGCCTCTCTAGTACCAGTATACCAAATGGGTGATAAATTCAGGTGAGTAGTTAACGTTTGCCACAGAGCAACACCATGTGTAATTTTTGATTCTTCTAAACTAGCAAAACATTTATTTGTAAAGAAAACTGTAAACTATGTAGCATAGGGTGGATTGTTTGGCAAGTATAGTAAACCCATTATTGTATGGAAGAAGTGCCTGGAGACCCTCACGGGTGACAAGCAGCTCTCTACAAATCCACCCTACATTTACATTACATTCCAGTGACCCCCATCGATAAGTGATGGTTTGTTGTGTGATCCTTTTAGTCTGATAGTACTCACACTCTCACTCACATTGACAGGAAAACAGCATCAAAATCTTACCTCAGCCTACTTAGAAAGTATGAACTCGCACAACCTGAGAGTGCTTTTCATCATTTTGATCATGTCCTCAAGCTGGTAGATAGAGATAATGGAAACAAGAAGGCTATTTAGACATGACAACATGTATAACAGTTGACTTATTTTTCTCAAAAAACGCAAATTGTGGGCATTGCCAGTAAGTGGTTGACCCCAAGGAATAGGAGCTTTTTTCTCCATTGATTAAAGCCAAGGCCAGCCAATTCTTTGTCTAGTCTAGAAGTGAGGATAGAAAAAGCTACATTTGCTCCTATTGTGAAAGGGAATTTTTAGCCCATAGATCCTTGCTCGCCCACAAATTGGATCAACCCCAGTGTATTTTGTTTCACAGAAGAGGTTAGTCTAGTAGTCAGAAGGGTCATTGTTTTAAATAATCTCTTTTTCCTTCAGGAGATAAATTCCACCTCTGTGCATTTACACTGTACACTAAAACCAGCTTTGAAGTTAAGAAATCAGCTCTAGCTCTCTAAGGGTACCAGTGGATGAGAGACGGATTGAGTTGCTACACCATTCACTCCTTGTTAATAACGTAAAGAATTCCTTGTGTTTCTGAGAATGGAGTATAGTTTCCATGGGAAGTTATTTGTGTGATATCATGTGGATGTACTTTGTTTGTGAAGATGGTATGGAAGAAACAGAATTTGAGAGAGAAGGCACATGAACATGATGGTATTGTATTTTAAAGAAAACTCACATGTTTCTCAGGTGAAAAGTTGGGGATGTGGATGTCATCCCTGTATTCTGGTGGTGGTACTTCTTCAAGCAGATTGTCTGGATCCTGAAAATATAATAAAAAAAGATCAGCATTACCAAGACCGTTGTAAACAAATGTAGACTGTCATGAGTCTTGACGATGAAAGTCATGAAAGGCTGCACACCTCAAGCAAATAAAAAACATATGTACAAGAAACAGCATACTATGTTCACTCCTATTTTGGCATTTCACATCCTTAGCACCTTGTACTCATCACCTAAAAGCAGAACAAATGTGTGAGTGAAATATTGCTTTTGTGAGTAATGGATCAAAGATGCAGTAACAGTGAATAATAGTGATTTAGCAGTGTATACGTGTGCTGCTACCATAAGTGCTCACTCTGCTCTTTACCTATGAAATCTTGTATGGCTCTTTCTAAACAATACAGTTTCTACCTTATCTGATAAATACCATCCTGGCTCCCAAAGGGCTCACCTACCATTGACAGATCACTCACCTCCACTACATTGTAAAGAAATCAAGAAAGAAATTACTGGGGGACGTGGCTAAGCAGCCTAAGATGGTAGCCGCATTTTGAGCGAGCTACATGCCAGCTCCTAGAACCTTGCTGAATCCGAACTTCAGGTGACCTATTTTCAGTTGCAGGCACCAGTGCAGTGGCCCTATAATCACCCCCTTTGGCCCACCCGAACCTATCCAGGGAGCCCTGGATGAGAGAGCCAATTTCTGCAATCGACGGCCTGGGTGTGCATACGGCCTACCTGTAGATGGGCCTGCCAGAGGCAAACACCACCTGGAGCTGTGAACCCACAGTGGCAAACCCTCTCTGCATCGACTCCAGGAGCGTGAGAGGGAGAGAAGACAGGCGCGTGGCTGAGGTGTGGCACATTGCTGCTTTCTCTTCCAGGTGGTGGCCTGTAACAATGTAACGGGCACCTTAGAGTGGAGGAGATGGACTGGTCACCACACGTGGCTAGATCTGAAACTGCAGCCTGGTTGAGCCAACTATAGGGCCACCTTTTCTTGGATGCATACATCCATGTAGTGCCCACTACACTTGTCCACTTTGGCCAACCTAAGCCCATGTAGGGAGTCGGGGATGAGAGAAACTTATTAGGCAAACAACGACCTGCCGGGAGATGGACATAGCGCCAACAGACACCACCTGGAGCTGCAATCTCACTGCAGCGACTTACCTCTACCTCTGCATTGACTCTTGACTCGCTAGGGAGAGGATACAGCCACATGGGAGGGGAGTGGTAGGGACCACCTTTCATTTTAAGCCCGCTCATGGGCTTGTGACAGCCGAGCTGATTTGGTGGCCCAGAGTAGAAAAGAGGGGGTGGGCAACATGAGAGAAATTCCCCACAGAATACTTCAGAACCAGCATCATGGATTGTGAGCTATCCTCCTACTTCATTCTGGAAAGGGTGCACAGGGCATTGGCCCTAAGGCCACAGCCAGGGAGACCGCCTAGAGGCATTACCATCAGTATACTGTACCTTATGGACAGACTATATCCTGCGGCAGGCACAACAACGTCCATTGCGCCAACTCTATGGTTATGCTCTCCCCCGATTATGCAGGTAAAGTGCAGCCCCTTCTTACATCTTTCTTAGAGGTTAAGTGAAAAGTTAGGGCTAAGGACATTCAATACATGCTGATGTACCCTGCCAAACTGAAAGTAATGTATCAGTGGAGAACCCTTTTGTTTAAGAGTCCGGAAGAGCTCTGGGACTGAGCGGCGGAGAGGAAATAATTGCCCATATCAACTAAGGAACCAATGACAATTTGGGAGGCCGAAGGGGGTCAACCATCCCACTCTAGGAGGAAACTCAGCAGACTGATAGGAGGCCAACTGTGGTCACAACTGGAGGACAGACATAGGGCATCCTCCTCAGAGAGCTCTGGTGATCATGGGGGAGGGGACGCTACAAGTGGATGATGAGATGTTATTCAGTGGTATAGAGTTTGGTCCCTTTCCTTCCTTTCTTCCATGTAGAGCTACAAGTTTATTCTCATTCACAGACAAAGAAGAGACACATTGCATCTGTAAAGAGGGTCTGTCTTGGGGCAAATCACTCCCTGCTACACAAGACTATGGTGATTACTTTATTTTACTATACTATGTTGTATTGTATGTTGTTCCTATTCAGGTTGCTTGTTTTTGGGGCGGCAGATGCTTCCTCTTTAGAAGTGTTGATTAGAGGGTTGTTGGGGGAAAAGTTGGGTACTTTAGGGTTGAGTTAGATCACAAACAACGTCTCATGCAAGACCCATTGCACAGGTCCTAGTCAAACAGGCCCTTTTTAGGCTCTATTTATTTACAGCACTATTAGAAAGTAGACATTGCACTTACTGCTTTTTGTGCATGACAGCCCGTCTCTAATATACGTCTTGGGTGGGTGACAGCTACACTTTGTGCATTCAAGCAAGACCACCACAACACATAAAGGATAGATGGATCTGTGTACCCATCTAAATATATCTGCATTCTGATGGCCTTGCTTGGGCGGGGTGGAAGGGAGGGTCTAACACGTCACTTGAATAGGCAGTGTCCTGTCCTCACAAAAAGGACAGATTATCCCTGATGGACAGGACTGAGTTGAAAGGAGAACCTATGCACTTCAGAGGGCTGATTTGAAGTCACACCCTCATATCAAAGGCACTTTTGGGTATAAGTACTGGGTCTTTAATCCCCACCCCGAAAATCAGACACTTATAGATCTTGATCTGAATCTATCAGGAGGAATGTTGTGGTGCTCAAATGACTCATTTTTAGACTACAAGCTTGAAAGGCCTGCTTCTATCTAGCGTTGCCCTGCTGTCTGCTGCTCTCGGACTCTGCTGAAGGAGAGCTTGACTCTGCCTTACCGCCAAGTGATCTCCAGGTGCTTGTGGCTTGCCTCCTGTTGCTTGAGACTAAGGGATATCAAAGTCCTTACCCCTGCTCCTGTGCCTGAACTTACTGGAAGTGGTCCGGTTAGAGGCTACCCGCAGGTATCGAACGGGTGCCAGGCGTTGCGGGCAGTGTGCCATTTTCGCCTCCACCACCCTCCCGAGACCTATGGGGAGTGGATCTTCTATTTTTCAAACTATACAGGTTCCTCTGATTATGAGGTAATTTTCCCACAACTTGTTGGTTTGTTCATTTTGCACTGATTTTTAACTTTCACGTCCTCTGGTCAGGGTGGGCCTTAGCGTGCCCATACTCCCCATGGTCCTGACGAATGCCCAGTAAATCACACATCAAGGGCAGAAACATGTTGACCCCACTTTAAGTGGAAATAGCCAAACAATTAACTTGGTAGTTTCCTAAACCCATTGCTTTTGATATGTCAGATTGGCCACAGAATAAAGTTTTTATGTGAGACACAATCTGGACATTTTAAACCCTTTTCACATTTACATAATCTTCACAACTTACCAGCTCCACAGTAATCCTGGCGCTGTAACACACCGGGGAGGCATTCGGCTTCTCCCCGTGGGCCCGATGATGAAGCATGTCACCAACCAGGGTGGTGAGTGAGGGCTTCCTATACAAATCTAATAAGACTTGCATACTCATCTTCTCTCCTTTTGTGCTTCTATACATTTGTTGATTTACACTCTTTCGTTGTTTGAAGCTTACTGGAAGTGGCCCAGATACTTGCAACATGGAATTTGGCGCATCTCCTGTCTGTGTGTAATAGAACCGGCGATCAACACTGTTGCTGGAGTTTAATTGCCACATCACATTTGAACCAGCACTTTGCCTCTAGAGATTAATGCATCGGACAGTGCATCTCCGCCACATCAGTTTGGTGAGATCGAGGCATCCCCTCGACTGTGTGGCAGAATCTGGTGAGGCACATCACTCAACACCTCTCGACTCAAGCACCCATCTTCCAAACTAACACATCGTCATCACTACGTGGGACAGATCGACCCATCTCACTGTTTGTGACCAGGAAAGGTACTTTGATCACTTGGTCCTGCATGGGTCCTGTAGCTGGCCTGCCCTTCCACGCGGTCAGCCTGAACGTTGACTTTGACCCGGTCCAGCACGATGTGAAGTAACTTTTTTAATGCTACTTGCTTCTAAGCGCTTCACTGCATGTATTCCTTTAACATTTAATATCTCAACTTCTATACATTGGATTTTTGTCATTTTGGTCTTGTTTTGTTTATAATAGTGTTAGTATTTCTAAACCTGTATGGAGTCTTTTTTGGGGTATTCTTTCTGTTGCTGTGTGTTTGTGTGATGCACAAACACTTTACACGTTGTCTCTTTATATAACCCTCACTGCTCTGTGCCAAGCTACCAGAGGGTGAGGTTATCTTTTAGTGTGGATCGAGCTTACCCTGACTAGGATTACCGCTTCTGCTTGGACAGGCTGCATTCTTTTGGCAACCAGAAACCCATTTCTAACACATGAGACCCATAGGAAACCTGGGACAGGAATATGACCCAGTTGACACGCAAAATTAAGGGAAATATGGTAAGATAGATCTCCCCCCGATCATGATGGAGTATAGAGCCAGTCAAGTCAAGAATAACTTTATTTTAGCTCAGAGAACCATGATAAGATTTACAAATTAATATGATTAAAATACAATACATACACAATTCATCATAAAAAGGTAAAATCTATGTACAGATTTTACTCCTAAGGCTATCTGATCGCAATGGAGTCTCTTATGTAGTTAGCCACTGCAATACAGATTTCAGCCGTAGCCAAAGACGGTAAGAAGTTAAAACCATCAATACGAGCAAGAGTGAGTATTTCTTAGTAATGGGAGCAGAAATCTAGTTCTCTCTGATTTATACAATGTGCAAAATAATACAAAGTCCATAGTTCTTTAAACTGAGACATTATCACATGGGCAGAGCATAACCTTGTTTGACCACCCTCCTTGGAGAGGAAATGACGGCAACAAAGTGCACAGTGCATAAACAGAACCTGGTTAGATAAAATCAGAACTGGAACTTAGTAGAAATAAAGAGATAACATTGTGCAGGGGCAGGAAGCAAACAGGGGACTCCTATATTGTCATGTTGGTAACTAATAAGCCTATTGCCCCTGGAACAGTATGCCTCCTTGAAAACTCCTTTGGCATTTAGGGGAATTCCTTCAGGGTTTTCAATAAAGTATTCCATACCAATCTCATGGTAAATCCTCTCTAAATATTAAAACCATGGAATCTTTAAAACATTGTCTTATTTTTGGGAATCTTTAATAACATCACATGAGAATATTAAATCCTCAGAGGTCCCTATCTTGGCCTATAGAAGTAAAGGGTCTTCCATAAATTCTAGTTAAGTTCTGTATGGCAAAAGAGGTAGGAACACTTTTTGGGAGCATCAGTAATCTTTTCATGAATTTATTTTCGATTCCTACAAACTGTTGGTTTTTAGCGTAGCCCCAAACCCCAGCTCCATACCTGGCAATAGAGAGACATTTGGCTATAAAGGGTAATTAGTTCCTTCACAGGCTTGTGTCCCAATGTATGGTTTAAATCTTTTATTAATTTTCAAACAGGAAAAAGGACAAGACCCCCAGCTCCCTAGGGACAATGCAATAAAGACAAAAAGTTGTCCCCAATTTAGAAGCAAAACGGAATAGTGCATCCATCACGCTACTTGTCTGCTGTGCTCTTATGGTTAAAAGAGGTTCCCATCTCAACAGTTTGCTAAAAAGATTGCCCAAGTATGAGAAGTTACTGACCTTTTCTGTGTAATGTTCTAAAACCTGACAGGCATCTAAGTATGTGTTTTTTCCCCTTTACGGCCATATCTTACTATGACTGTGGTACCGGAGTGATGACTGGGGAGTAGGGTTACTAACGCTTTTTCCACACCCATACCTTCCAACATAGCCCATAATTTATCTTGGTTGACAGTGTCAAAAGCACCAGATAGGTCCATGAAGGCCAGATGGATAGAACTCTTCAAGGACCTTCTGTGCGTATTAATGATTAAAGATGAATTAAGATATTGTTCAGTTGTACCCCGCCCTCTCCTAAAACCATATTGAGTATTGGACAGAATCCAATTTTCTGATGCCCAATCTTTCAAGCGTGCAAGGAGGACTCTGCCCAAAACCTTATCTGTGGCATCTATCAACTAAATGGGCCTTTGGCATGCCAGGTCACGTTTTGCACCTTTCTTTAAAGATTGAGACCACTGTTGCTTCCTTCCATGATGAGGTTGTATAGCCCTCTTCAAAATGGTGGCATTGCCACAGCTGTTGTATGTTTTGCCACACTAGCTCCAGAAAATCCTTACCCATTGATTTACAACCCTACAGTTCAACATCAATAGCTACAAGTAGGGAGGACCGGTGCCATGAATCTCTCATAAGGAGTGCATTCAATCCTTTGTGATGGCGGACTAGGGGCAGTAGACATCAGACTATAATACTGGGCAGCTCAGCTCAGCTGCTGGCGGTTAATGACTGGATCTTTGGGGACCGGGGGGATCGGGGAGACCCAGCCACGAAACTTAAGCAGACTCCTTTTACCGGGTAAGCACCAGGGTTTTGGCTGTATGGGGAGTTTCTCCTGCCCACTATTCCAGCCATTTTAGCTGTTCCAGCCATTCCATTGATTAACTGGAGGTTGCCTACTAGGAAGAAGCTGTTGTGCATGGGTACATGCCCAAAGGAAACGGTAGGGCTGCAGGGCACTGAGATAAGTTTGGGATCTGTAAATAGGGAGACATCTGGCAGACATACCATATGATGTTCTACGACCAACTTGAAGCTAAAGTGGTTTGTTTACCTACTGTGCGGACATGCACTGGTTAGGCACACGGGCCACATAACAGCGCTCACAAGAGTACAGTCCATTAGAAATCTGACTCATGATGTTAGCTATTGGTAGGAAAGGCAGATCTTGCTTATACAGAATTCTGTTGCTAAATGTCCCAGACCGGCTAAACAAATTGCAGGAAAGATATGAGTCAGACCTGCAGCCCTTGGATGATGACAAATGGATTAAGGCAAACAATGGCAGCCGAAAATGGGTAATATTGCCTCACCTGAGGTTAGACCAGGTTAAAGAATATATTAAACCCCTGAGAGGCTTTGAAGGATGGGGAGGGACAGCTGCCCTGAATATTTTCGTTATGGACAGGCCAGAAGCTCCTTCATGCATGTGGTATGGAAATGCCAGGTGATTCAGGTGTATTGGATCCTGCTATACCCTAACCTACAAAGGGTATGCCGATTTCTGATAGAACACAATCCCATGTTGGCTATCATGGAAGTATTTCTGGGATGGGATGGGTAAGGGGACAAAAACTGATGATTGGGACCAGTTGTGTTTTGCTAAACGTCACAAAGCAGGCCATTGGAGATGCAGGCCCCCCACAATCTCAAAGTAGCCAAGAGGGATGGTATAACTGCTCTTTAGCTGCGGAAGCAGTGTACAGATCCAGAGGGTAACCACAAAAGTATGATAGAATCTGGGGGCAGTGGAAAGTACAGCACAAAACACCCAGAGCTGGCCACCCATAGGAAGTTCTTGGTGGAAAGTGCACAGTTGTCCATGGCACATATCCATCTATAGTGAACCGGATTGGTAGCAGCAGACTTAACTGACTTCTACTTCATGGTATTCCAGAACTAAATGGGATGTTGTGCAAGGGGGCATGGGATGGAGTGCTATGCAGTGATACAGTAGTGTGATCTTAAATGTGTTGAAAACTCAATAAAAAGAATTTTCAAAAAATAAAGAAATTACTATCCAGCTACAGGAAAACTCAACAAGAATTTCCTCTTGCGCAATAACTGCTCTTGAACCAGGGTGAAATTGCAGCAATGAAACTCAACCAATCTGTTCACTTCGCTGTCAAAGCTGGCCCTGCAGTTGCGCCAGCTGGACTTTTCCCCAACTTTTAATATTATTATTATATCATTGACTGAAGTCCTACAACCTATCGTGGGATTTTCAGGCTGTCAGAAATCCCTCAATACAGTGAGCTGTATGGCTACCAGGTCAGTGGAGTACATGCTTCCACTGCCCTGCCCAAATGGAGTTCATTATTTGATGGGCTGGCCCATCTATCAACACTCCAATATTTCTGAAGTTCAGATTATAGAAATATCTATGCATACATACATGCAATACCAGTGTAAAGTGTTAGAGTACCTAGCTAGAGCTGGGACTGCTGTTGTGACTGACATATTCTAAGACACCTTTCTCCCCCCTTGTTTGGTGCTGTTGCATTCCTCTAAACTATTCATCTAATCTGAGCCTTTCATTGTCTTGCTTTTGTTAGCCACTGATCATCTTAATCACCATTGTCATACCCCCAGCCAATGAGCAGAGACCTTCACATATATTAGCTTGCATGATTTTAGAATAGGTCTCAAATTTGCACGGGTTAGAGCTATAGACGTAAATGACAGTGTCTTTTACTCATGTTTTTTGGTTTGGAGTGTAGTGGATGTATGTGGTGTCCAGTGGAATTATGTTGGTTGTATTCAAGTTGTTAGTTTTGAAATTGTGTGGGGTGGAAGTGTGTGGTGTATTTGTGTAGTGGAATTGCGGTGCATTGTGAATAGATAGGGGTGAGAGCTGCACAAAATAGATAGAAATGGATGATAGAGAGGGATAGGTAGTTTGTGCAGGAAATGGTGATTGAAGTTGAGATAGAAGAGCAGAAAGAGTATGTGAGAAAGAAGGGTAGAGCAGGCCACAGATGCATAAAAGGGAGCACATGTGTATGCGGAAAACACCTGAAGAATAAGAGGAGAGTGTGGGTTTGAGGGACAGAAATTTGAGATAGAGGAGCAGAAAGTGTATGTGAGAAAGAAGGGGAGAGGAGGCCATAGATGCATAAAGTGGGGGCAAATATGTATGCAGGAAAGTAAAACACTTAAAGAATAAGAGGAGAGTGTGGGTTTGAGGGACAGAAATTTGTGAAAAGGCATGGTATGGAAACTGTGCTTGAGAACTCAAGTGAACTGTATGAGAGAGGCGTGAAGAGTGCATGAGAGAGCGAGAGAGAGCAGTGAGAGAGAGTAAGAGAGAGAGAGATAGAGGTACAAGTGGAAGGGGCACCAATAATAGGGGGGAAAGCGAGAGGTGGACCAGTGAAGAGCGTGAGGAGGTACAGGAAGGTAGCGGATGTGAGCAGGCAGTATAGAGAGAAGACAGGGAGCGTGAGGGAGGGATGGGAGAGATCAGCGGGATTGTAAGATGAGAGGGGGTACTGGGAATCTGAGGGAGAGATGAGAGAGGCAGTGGGTGTGTAGGGAGGTGATGACAGGGTTGATGATAGTGCAAGGGAGTGAGTGATGTGTTAGATTGGAATTGTTTATTGTGGAATTGTATGGCATGGTGTGAAGCTGTGTAGAGGAAATATGTGGCATGATGTGCTCTGGAATATGTGGATATAACTGAAGAGTGATGATGGTGGCAGCAAATGGGAAGCTCATGGGCAGGCTAAAGCCCATCCAGTGGATGCAGCATGTCTCGGTTTGAGACAGCCCATATGCTCCGTCTAGAGCTGAGGTGTAAAAAACATGACTTTATCCAGCTGCGTGGTTTACCATCAGAGAGATACCAAATAGCGCTGCAATACTTTGCCTGTACAAGCGCATATGTGTTCTCTTCTGTGTTCTCAGAGTGAGACAGAGAGAAAGATTGAATGAGCAAGCAGACATTGTAGTTTATGAATTGGTGGTAGCAGCATTCCCGACAAACAAAATGGCTGTGTGTGTTTTGACCACGGTGTGGGGGCAGTTGACAGATTTGTAGATGCAGAAAATATGGGTGTCACTAAATGTTTAATATGTCATCCTGCCCTTGGAAGAATGCCGACGAACGTAATCCTAGAAAAATCACATGTACATGCAATTACGGTATAATCAATATAATAACAGAAACGTATGTAACAGGTTTCATTGGATCAGATAATGAGTGTAAAATGACTTTGACAGTTACCAAAATGTTTATTGTGTAGTACCTTACAGTTTGCCACTCATTTCCATACACATACTAACCGTTTGACCTACATTTACTTTCTGGGAAAAATAGGCAATGTTCATGTTTTATTGACCAGGCAGTGCACGGAGTGGGAGACCACTTCAGTGCGGGCCACACTTTGCAGGAAAAGGCCCTACCTGCAGGTCTCAGGTGGGCGGTGGAAAGGGACAATTAAATGCTCACACTTTCAATTCCACTGCAGTGTGAGGGGTGCAAGGCCACAGGAGTTAGAATCATAGAATAATGAACAAGACTAGCCTCAAAAGAATTGAAAGGAACCACATTGCTAATAGTTGCAGGTGATGCTTATAGACATCTAGGGGGTAATATGGAGCTTCCATATCCTTCAGTGGCACAGGTATGATACCAAATGATAAAGAGTCTGGCCATTGGTATCTTGTTGTTATCATTACATGTATTAATATAGTAAATATGTGATATCTTTAATGGGCTGACATGTGTGCATTATTATATTGTCATGATTACTGAGCGAGTTATCTGTGGTTGTCTGGGAATGTATTAGTTGCTCATATGCCTCACAGGACCCAATTTGTGCATGTATTTAAATGCATAATTGGTTGGAATTATTAACTGTCCTTCTAGGTACTGATGCCTATTGTAATGCCAGGAAGTTCAGTAGTTCAAGAAGACTTTTAACTTGATGCCATGACATTGGAGGTACTTGATGCTTGGCTGTGTCCAAACAGACCATGTAATAGGGACTGTAGTGCAATTTCCTTCAAATGCTGAGAAGTGTGTTTTGTATTCACACATCCGCCATTGTCTAGTTAGTTGTACCTGCAAAATAAGTACAACACATGGGTTCATGTAAGTGCTTTTATATTCAAGTGTTTAACTGAGCAATTTGCAAGTACCATTCCTTGCAGCAACAACCCCAACATTGTTTGAGAGCCAGGGGATGTCCAGACAGAGTTAAAGGGGGAGACATGTCCTGTGCCATGCTGAGAAGAGAGTGTTTCAGTGAGGAGGAGGTCCACATTGCCATTAGGAAAGGTAGGCCACATCAGCAGCCCACCAATGGATTTGATCAACAGGAGGGCATTCAAAAAGGGGACAGAACCAGGTGAAAAGGGCGGTGGCATGATCCTAAACATGGGTCCAATGAGAAATGGGCCAAGTGGCACAGACAAATGTTAGCGGAAATTGCTCCATCGGAGAAGGTTGAAGTCCCCATCTTTGTCCAATGATGTTTGTGATGCCTCACCTGAGCCTTGTATTTGTAGTGCTAGAGGCATCTGAGGCACACATACATCAGTGGCAGAAGATGTGGTTACCCTGACTCCTGCAGCATTTACCTGTGCCAGCAAGGAAGGCAGTAGAGTGCAGAAAAGGGACTATTGACTTGTCAGCACAGCAACAATGCTGCGGTGGAAGGCACCCATTGTAACAATATAGGAGTCCTTCTTCTGCTCCAAAGATTCAAGGATGGTGCATATAGCCCCCAACTGGGTGCTAACACCACTGGTGTTACATCAGCAGATCTGTTGTTCTTACCTCATGACACCAGCGATGTCAGCCAGGGACTGTTCCAATCTGTCGAGTTGAAGGTAGATGCCTCTTATTGCCTCAGGGGTGTCCTTATCTGGACTGAGGCACTCACAAACCCCCTCTAGGCTGCCTGTGATGGTCTCCATACCCACTCGCACCTCATCCACCAGCTACTACTGAACTCCTACCGCCTGCTGTAAGAAGATAACAATGGGGTCCTTGGAGTCCAGGGCTGGCTTGGGTTGGCAGATGGGGTATGTCCAGATGTGGGCAGTTCCTCTGGATACCATGACCCTCTGTTATCCCCTCTCGCTACCAGAGAAGGTGTTCCAATGGCATAGAAGAGTTGCCGAAAGGTGTAATTGTCCATTGGGATTAGGATGTCATCACCAACAGGCTACTCATCCAGGACAGGCAACTGTTCAGGTTGTGTTGTTTCTCCCTCTGCAATGAAATAGAAATATGTTAATAGTGATCTATGCTAAATGTTGACATGAGTAATCTGGGTGACATACAGACTTTATTCTCATTAACTTCGATGTCTACATTGATGTGTAGGACATGTATGACTCTTAGGAAATATTGTCAAGTTGCACTCTAGTTGCCTTGCAGATGGCAGGATCTTAGCTTTGGTCACACTATCACTGTGTGACAAGGGTGACTTTTTAGACCAGACTTTGAAACATAGATAAACAGCTTGCTGGCCTGTCCTGTCTGTGCTGGTATGTTGATGTGAGATCCAAATCTGCCTTGCTGATTAGATTAGTATTTGTTTTTCTTGATGGCTATTCTGAATGCGGTTTCACATATTGACACCACCCCTGTGCACATTGCACCACGGCTCCCGGGTACCTGCATTTCCTCTAGGCACTACTCAGCCCACAGCTCCAGGGAAAGAGATGTGGGTTTGGTCATGTATTTGATTTGATCCTGCACTCTGCCTTTCACACACTACACCACTGCATTCTGCATTGTTCTGCTGTCTTGCATGTACATTGTGCATACATGTGGCCCAAGTCTCATATTTCAAGTGTGCGCACACAACTCACTACACAGTTAGCAACCTTGCCATACTGCAGGGATGTGTTAGGGCATGCACTTACCATGGTTTTCCAATGTTTGTTTACTCATGTGATGTAATTACTAACACACTCTGCTCCATAGTTCAGAACAGTATGCAGTGTGTACGAACTCTGAAGTGTTAGGCCCAGTCAGACTAGGCAGGTTGCTAGCACTGGCGCCCACCTATTTCATCATTACAAAATGTGGTTATACGCAGAGTATTAAACATCATTTGACTGAGACCTGCTCACTTGTACATGTACAAAACTCCCCTGGCAACCCTCAGTTTGTCCCTGGGACTCCCTTTACTGTCACACACTGATGGCACCCATATCATACATTGACTCTCATGTGAATTCAACACCAATATAGTGAGTTAA
The DNA here is from genome assembly GCF_964261635.1 of Lissotriton helveticus. Classification (NCBI taxonomy): domain Eukaryota; kingdom Metazoa; phylum Chordata; class Amphibia; order Caudata; family Salamandridae; genus Lissotriton; species Lissotriton helveticus. The sequence continues at coordinate 705,852,018 of NC_136073.1, forward strand.
CATATCTAATTGACTGACAAGGCTGCCGATATTTGAGGGTTATGGGTCAAGCTGTACCCCACATGCTAGTAGTCATGATATTCTGTGACATGTACCTACCCAGGGTTGCCACACAACTAGGCCCATACACCTCACCCTCCAACCATCCACAAATCCAGCCCCTAGTTGTGGCAACCTAGCTCATCCTGTCACTTCACAATTCCCATTTACACATGCTACTGCTTTGACATATGTAGCAAGGTAAGATATTTATTTTTTCAGCACCCTCCTGACACGTGCAATATCTTCACCCAGGTCCACATCACATTTAGGATGTAGAACACCAATGACCTCATCTTTGTAATTCATTTACAGCTGCGACACAAGTGTGACACTATCACACAAAGCAGTGCATGTGTTTTGCTCAGGCAATCTTGCAGCACTCATGTCACTTCTAATCTCCTTGCCGTGCAATGTCTCTCCATTCAAACACTGTACCAGTTCAATGTACTCCAGGGGCACACCGGGCTCACACACCATCTATTCTTTAAAAAAAACACACACACACACACATGGGGGCTTATTATTGAGAGGCTTGCATCATCTTTGTACCATGTGAAGAGGTACATCAGTGGCGCAGGGCTCTAAATCATATTTCCTAAACTAAGCAAAGTTACCCTGCATGGCTTTGAGTGTCTTCATAAATGTTGATTAAGGCAAAGCAGTGCCAATCGGTGCCTTGCCTTACTCTGTGGTTGGGATATCTTCCATGGGAGTTGGCAGTGGGTGTTTCCAACAGCACCCTTGGATTTTGACGCTGCCCCAGATTAACACATGATTGCAAAAAACCTGGGGAAGTGCAAAATCCTTATGCCTCCTGAGGTGAGGCCTAACAAGTAGTAATTTCTTTATTTCTCCTTGTTCCTTCCTCTTTCTATTTGTGTTGCATTCTGCAGCACACATACAAAGAAGAAAACACCTCTAAGCAATGTTTCTGTGCAGGAAGGTGCCCCTTCCTGACAAAATGTGATCCTGCATGCAAAATATGCACACTTCCACTATGGTGCAAGGGTGCATGTGCTGGCACTAGCCTGCCAAAAATCCACAAGTGCAGGGAGAAAAGACAGGAATGCATCATATTGCATACAGGCGGTGCATTCCTGCCATTTAGCTTTGGCCTAGGGCAGCGGAGCAAGGTGACTTGCTGCACTGCCTTTCACCAAATTCCTTTCAATGAAGCTCATGATTCTCTGGTGTGCATCACTTACATTCAACCCAAACCCCAGTATGAATTTGCACATGGCAGGATTTAGGGTGGTCTCTACCATGGCAGGCAACACCTGTATGCGCTCATCCCACACATCAGGACAGCTGCGTGCAATGCAGTTTCGTTTTAGTGACTATGCACGCAGTTCTTCACATGTTCCTATGTGGTGATACTTCACATAGCCCGCACTGTAGTGAGAATATGGGGTCAGCTGCAGACATTGTTAAGTTAGCATAAGTGAAATATATGCTTAGACACCATTTTTCTGCTTTTGCACACGACACTGAATGACTCTCTTCTCGTAAATACAGGGCTTGCCTTCTTCACATGAGAAGGGTCTGATTTTCACATATCTATACTTACACTGTGCTCTCTGTCTGCACAGTGTGTTCAAGGTCGAATAACAATGTATGCTGTTGATTCATGTTAGTCAGTCCCACGCACATAAACATAACAGGAGGCACAGCTGTCCAAAAGAAACTCGGGTGCTTTTCAATATGGCATTATATGCATGAAAGGGCACTTGGAGAAAACCTTTCCAACTGAGATGACCTGTGATTGTCCTGGGATGTGATCCATTGCATCTGATCTTGGAGGTATGGGGTCCCCCTGACAAAGCCTAGAAGTATTCTATAATTATAATAAATAAACTAGCTTCCAGCACGGGAAGGGTCGTAAAGGCGCTATAGTCCTGTTTCCACTTTCATTATAATATGATTTCCCCTTTTTTGTTTTATGGAATTGTAACAATGCTGATTGTATTATTCTTATGCATTTTGCTGCTAGTGTTGGCTAGTGTACTGTACATTAGAGAACGTTAGTTAAAATAAACATTTTAAACTATACCATTGTGGACTAGTAGGAGTGTTAGAGTGAAAGAGTGTTCTTGTTTTCCACTATTCTTGATGGGTTTACTAAGTCGCATGTTCTAGGTTGTCTTATAATTGGTAGCTTCGCTGTAGTACGGAGAACGAATGAGACACTAATGCTAGTCGGACTGGGGTTCTAGGCACTGAGGTGGCTTTTTGGTACACCACAATACATCGAGTTCTGTGCATGAGCAGAATCCCTGCAACATGGCGCACCTAACGTTTGGTCTGGTACTTATTTTCGAGACACTTCGGTAGTAGTTGTACTTGTCCACAATACCCTCACTCCTGTTTTCCGGATAAACAGTTGTGATGGCATAACCTACCTATATTGATATTTTATAGGTTCTTTCAAGCTTGATATTATAAAAAGGTTCTTGTTATTAAATTACTGACCTTTTTGTGCTGCTTCGCAAAAAAGTTGTTTTACTTTTCTTTGTTCTTATGTCTGATATCGATATTGCTGCGCATAGTCGAGCACCACTCCGTCCTCATTTGGCTGCATATGGAGTGCCTGACGAGGGATTGTGCTTATTTTTTTGTGCTTATTTTTGTAGTTGGTGCTAACCGGGATTACCACCTTGAGGTATCCTACTCTTGGGTAACCTTTCCGGCTGTGAATGGAGATGATAAGTTGTTCCATACATACACTCCCACTGAAGTACCTATAGTATATCGGCCACATACGACACTCGAAGTTCCGATTTCGGCATGGCAACACTGTATTTGGTCTAATGGCGTCCTCCCCCACACAGTGACTCTAGACCATTTAGGCCCTTTGTCGATTCCTGGGGCCACTTGGCCAGTTTTAGCCGGGTACACATCTCATCCACGTTATGTAGCAGTCTCTGTAGACGAATTGCGTGTCTTACATACCTCTTTAATTGGGGTACATAGGGCTCTAGTCCAATAGGTTTCCCGCAATCTCAAGGTGGGAGCACATGGGGTTGCGGCACAACCAGCTGGCCCGGTCCGGATCTCAATTAGTCCCGTCATGGTTAATTCGGTTATGGGCAAGCATTCCAAGAATAAGGATGATTTACCTTACTGGCTTGCTGAGAAATTTGACCAGCTAGAAGCAGTATTTCCTAATACCACTCCTGTGCAGGATCCTAACAATTAGTTTGCACTTTGCAGAAAGACTTAATACCAGATGTAGCCGATTGTGAGAATTGGGGTAAAGTATTCGCAATGGTGTATGCGAAATGTTTCGGCACACCTTCTATGACTGTACTGCCCTCCATGATTAAGCGTGTTCAAGATGAGCATGGCCCGGAGACGGCGGTTGAATTGGGAATGAGGCTTGTCGGAGTGTTTGACCTGGTTGCTGATCTCATACTAGCAAATGTGAAGGGAGATGCGGTTAACTTTCAGGTGTCTAATGCTTTGCGCCTTGTCCCAGAGGATGAGATACCCGGTGACTTACCGAAAATTATTGCTGATGCTTACAAGACCATTGGGTTTTAAGCCTTTTGCTAAAATACAGGCGCAACAGCAAACTCAGACGGCGCAGTCTAATAAGGACGACCGTCCTATTTTTCCTGAAAAGAATTAGAAAAATAAAAAACAGGGTAAGCAACAACAGATACAAGGGTTGCGTGCTGCTTCACCAATACCCAAGTATTCTGAGTACACTTATGATTTGTGCAACCGTGCTAGAATTAGGTCTCCTGACAGGTTTCATATCCCTGATCAGTGTTCTCCTTGTTCTTCACTGGAAACATCAGGCTCATACGCCAGTGGAGGAGATCGCCAGGTTTGCAGCAGAGGTCGAGGAGCCCCGCAAGAACGCGAACAGCCTCGTCAGACTAACGGTATAGAAAAGAGCGATTTTACTCATCTGCGCCCTCAGTTTCAGAAAAAGAAATTTGCTGCTTATACAGCACGATATGCCACGGACGGTGAAAACACAACTTCAGAACCTAACATGGGCAGTAACGTGGCTAGACAGCACAGCGGTGGTTACCATGGTGAGGCAAGCACTGCGTCCATTTTTGAAGGTGACAGCAACTGACACATTCATCACAGTTGAGACTGCTGACACCCGAGTGGGTCCCCTTCACAGATTATATGAAATAGTATTCTTAATTGAAGGTGACATCCAACGTGTTATTAAAGGGATTTTGGGGAAAAATCCGACTTCTTCTTATGATATCTTGTTCGCTGAGGCAAATTGGCCCCCAACTTTTGTTTTAACCGCTCCGAGGGGCGAGGATGTCATCCTCCCTAGTTTTTCACATACCTTGCCGAAAGAGCAGGCAATGTCTTTTGCGTTATTGTGGGTGTGCGGTGTGCTACGCCTCGTTGTGCTTATGTGCAATTGTGTCTATCACCCCCCCGTCCCCCAGTACCTGTTCGTTACTCACCCTGTTGATGTTGTGTCAGGTCATGTCGAACAGTGTCCGGACTCCTGACTCCTTGCACCGTCTCCACACTGATGACTGTGGCTACCATTTTCTCCAGCTCCTGCTATGGGGCAGGACTCCCAACCTCCATTCGCCGTTGCTGCCTTCCTGTTGGCAGCAGGTTTCTGCTTGGTTTAGCTTTTCACATTGTGCCAGCGCATGTTGGCCTCCTCGACACTCCGACTGCATTCACTCTGGAAAACCATTTTTCCATCTGTGTATCCAATGACACGGTGGAGGTGACGGACAGTTGTTGTTAGTGTTCTGTCACCTCTGTGACGATGATCCTGTTGTCATGCGGACTGTCCCCGTCTTCCTCTTCCTCTTCTCCTTGGCCTTCCCCGAAACCAAGGTTCCTTACAGGTGGCCTGTGAGGCTTGTGGGATTCAAGTTGACCTGAGCACTCGTTACGGGTGCATCCATGTTGCTACGCAGTTTATTTTGTTTATGGTGTGTTTTTCTTGTTCAGCATTTTCCCGCATTACGCCTGAGAATTGCAGGCCAGTTGCTGGTTATAGCAGATTTTTGTAGTGCGGTTGGCCAAATCTCAACTTTATTCCTGTTCGTGTTTTACATTTTTGCGACATCGCATTGATTTTAACGCAGTCATTTGACGCATTATCGTGGGGCTATCACATGGTGCTGCCAGGTTGAGAATACTACTATAATACTGCGTTGCTTTCCCGCGATAGACTACGATATGCAAAGTTGCAATAAGCTACATTTGCGATGGTTATCATACGTTCTTGAGAATATCCCCTAAGAAAATCTTTATTGCAAACATATTAGCACAAGAAAGGGGTAAATTCAGCATTTTCATCCACAGGTATATATAATGGTGATAAAAAGTTCAAGTTCTCATATCCTCTTTTCTATTAAATTATGATGACTAGTGATGATAACTGGAACCCGAAAAAGAGCACCTTACAACCAGTATATTTAAAGATTCATTCTGAACCCCAACATCTTCAATAAACATTTGCCGAACAATGGATGTATATTTTAACATTTGTCAAATATTATGATTCTGAAAAATCTTGCAAATTACCCTAACAATGTTATTGTTCCATTATGTCTCCCTCGATTGTTTTTTCTTTATTTTTGTCCAGAGTATTATTGCTGTACGCTGTGCAGCCTACAAGACAAAGATGTTGGGCCAAAACAATTTCAGAAATGCGCCCAAGGGTAACAGAATTAGTAGGTAAGCAACTGTAAACCTGGAGTTCGTTGGCACCTGTGGAGAAAGAATATGTAAAAGATGTGCAGAAGGTATGAAGATGTTTCTTTTTCATCAAATTATATGTTCATCTTAATTTTGGTAGACACTCCAGTTGTAGGGAACAATAGAGTAAATTTTCATAGCCCCGGCACAAAAGAATCTTGCCCAACGGACTTCACAAAGTCTGGAGGAATGTTCTGCACTCTCAGTGGTCCAGAGAAAGCACTTCTAACCTGGCTACTACCAGAACAGAGCTTAATGCCATATGAAACTCTAGTACTATCAGAAAAACACCATTATTGCACCTAAACTAAGCCACTTAGAATCCACTGGATTAAATCCTGTATATTCTAAAGCACTACAAACCCCGTGAGAACAACTGCAATTTAAGGGATGAGCATCCCTGTAGATCATCTGTTTGGGTCTCCATAGTCTCTTCTTTAGATACACCAGGTCTACACAAAGGATCTCCTAATTACTGTATTCACTGCAAGAGGTATTTTGAAAGATCTCAGTAATCACTATAAACTCAGCTTGCCAACTGCAGAGAAGTATATTGCGTAGAAACCCTATCTCATGTTTTCTCTCTGACACCATCACATGATAGGCTCACGACTCTGGTTACTCAGACACAACTCATGTAGGCTTCCCACAAAGAATAGCACTCTTCCAAACAAGCACTCCTCACTGTGTAGTGTGCTTCCTGGACAATAATGTGCAATGGAGAGTGAAGCACTGTACAAGTGCAAATACTACTATGCATATTTCCACTAAAACAGGTCTCCATAAAATGTACAAGACGTGAACAGGAACTAAAAGCAACTAGATGGCAGGAAAAAGAAAATCACAAACAGTCAGTCAATTAATAAAGTCATCATCGCCCTGAAGGTAATGTATTTGACTATAATTCCAGTACCATAGGCAACATAATGCCAAAACAGTAATTAATGAATGGCATATGAGAGTTCTAGAATGGTGTGGACCCGTATTGGGAAACAATATCGAATTTTAAAATATTGAGATACACAAATATTGAGTTCTTAATATTGTCATACATAAAAATTGTGATGCAGATATATCGTTGACAACAATATTGATTTTTTTAAGTGAATAATGTAGTTTCTAGAATATTAATTTTTTAAATATTGTTTTCAATAATATTGCAGATATAAATGCCAATTTTTAATTATCTTTATGTGTTTTAGTTCGAATGTCAATTTCATATGTTATATATTGTTTGTAGAACTGCTGACAATCTTTTTGAAAACAGTTTGCAAGTTTAGGTTATTTATAATTTTAAATTTAATTGTTAATAGTAATTTATAGTGTCCTAGAAGGTTTCGAGATTTGTAAGGGTGCAAGGTGGGAAGTTAATTAAGTATATTTAATGAATAATGCATTTTTAACTTAGTAATAATTTGTAACTGATATTTATTCATGTAAATTGTGTAATTATTTTTTTGTCATATTTTAGGTGTGGTTCGTAGGGTTTGTAGGGGTATGTCTTGGGAAGTTAATTAAGTAATAATTGATTAATAATGAATTATTTTTTTAATAATAATTATTTAATTGATTTTCAATTATTCAAATTGTGTAAATATAATTTTTTAATGTTATATTTTAGGTGTGGGCCTTTTGGATTTGCAGGGTTATATGCTGGGAAGTTAAGTAATAATTTATTAATAATGAATTATTAATTAATTATTTGTTTCGTTTCAAAAACGTTTATTTCGGTCACCAGGACTATAAAAAGTAACAGAAGCACAAAATGGCACACATTATTAAAATGATATTTATCAGAGTTAAAAAGGAACACTCAATTTGTAATACAATTCACAGTTTAGAGGCGAGTACAATGGGTTTTTACCGTCAAGCCAAGAGTGGGGGAAGGAGGAACAAAGGATTTCACTGCGGGAGAAATTTATATCAATTGATGTAATGCGATCTACCATCAGCTAAAGGGAATAGCAGCAATAGTTCAATAAATAGTTTAAAATGACAAGATATAAAAAATGAATACTATTTACAATTCTATATACAAAATAATCAAATGCTAAAAATTAATATCTAGGAAAAAACTGTACATACAATAATCACGTTTATAAAATGCTGCTGATACACTTTTTATACATTTCTACCCCTCTGAATAAAAGCCCACCTCCTGCGCCACATTGTGTTTAAATATCTTGAAACAGCGAACACAATGGGTTCGGATGTATCATATCTTAGAACCCGAAAGGCCTCCCTACAAAGCTAAAACCCCAGATTCCGGCATAGCTGCACAAGCCAGTAGCGCCTTGCATTTTGGTAGCCAGGACAGAAAAATAATACATGCATTTCTGTTTCTTCTTGTGTAATGCATACGGGACAACCCTCCTCTTTCTGTCCGGCCCATTTATTGGTGACCGCACGTACAGGCAAAGTGCCATGTCTAAACTGTACGTACAGCTTTCTTGCAGCCTGGGGAAGGATATCATCCAAAAATAATTCTAGCTTATAGTTGTTCTTCACTCTAAGAAACTGTGTTGTTAGGGAGCCTAATTTATGATTTGCTTGGAGTGCTCCAAGCTTTAAGGCACAGTAGGGCACTAGGGCACGGGGGACTGACGGACAGGTATCAGCCGGAGTGCTCCACATAAAAGGTTGGCCAAGCTTTTCGCACTTGTGCTTTACATGAGCAAACCAAGGTACCCTTTTCACCAAGCCTGGGTAAGATATAAGCTCATTTGTATCTGCCTGGTATGGTGCTAATTCGGGAGTTGCCCAACGTCTTCGCCAGAACGTCAACGGTTTTAGGGCAATCTCGTCCTCAATCGGTGTAATACCCAAATCTAAGCGCAAAGAAATTAGCGGGGTACTGGCCGGGAGACCCATTACTTGTCTTAAGAATCTATTCTCAGTTACAACTAAAGTAGAAACCGAGGAATGCCCCCATAATTCTGCCCCATAGAGAGTTGCACCACGTGCTTGAGCCCTATACATTTATTGATTATTTAGTTGATTGTCAATTATGTAAATTGTGCAAATATAAGATGCGGGTTGTTGGGTTTGATGGGGTATAGGGTGGGACATTAATTAAGTTATAATTTGTTAACAATTCATTATTAATGTATTATTAATTATTTAAATCATAATTAATTATGTAAATTGTTTATTATTATATTTCTTTACGTTATGTATCAGGTGAGGTCTGTTTTGTTTGTAGGAAGATAGGGTGGAAAGTTATTTAGGCTATTATTATTTATTAAATGTTTAATTGATCATTACATATGTTCATTTTGTTTTACTTCTTTCTTTTAGTTATATTTTAAGTGTTGGTTGCTAGGTTTGTGGGATTATAGTGAGGGAACTCAATTGAATAATACATTTATAACATTTCTCCATATTTTAAAATTATTAAAAGTTTTAATAATCATGTACTTTTTTATTGTTATTTAATTTTAGATATATAATTTTCATATTAAGAGTTGTATATATTTGGTCAACTAATAGAGTTATTTAAAAATGTTATGTGCTTGTATTAAAGTACTTTCCCTACTGTTGCACAGATTGGAGTGGGAATAGTAAATTGAAGCCTTCTGAAGTCCAAGGCTTTCCTTACTGTTGAACAGACTGAAGTTGGATTAGTGAATTTAACACCTCTGAAATCCAACGCTTTCCCTACTGTTGCAGACTGGAGTAGGAATAGTGAATTTAACCCCTTTGAATTCCAACTCTTTCACTACTTTTACACTGACTGTAGGTGGAATAGTAAATGTTTCCTCTCCGAAGTTCAACGCTTTACCTACTGTGCCCCAGACTAGGATGGGGAATGGTAAACTTAACCCATTTGAAGTCCAACACTTTCCCTACTGTTGCACAGAGTGGAATTTGAATAGTAAATTTTACTTCTGCGAAGTCCAACATTTTCCCTACTGTTGCACAGACTGGAGTGGGATTAGTAAATTTAACTCTTCCGAAATACAACAATTTTCCTACTGTTGCACAGACTGGAGGGGAAATAGTAAAATGTACACATTTGAATGCCAATGCTTTCCCTACTGTTGCAGACTGGAGTGAGAATAGTATATATATAATGTTTTTATTTAAATACTTATATTTTAAATTGTTAAAATATAGTTGAGTCGAGTCGAGTCGAGAGATACTTTATTTCGGCCTAACAAGGCCATAAAAGCACAGATAAAAAACATATAAACTACAATACAATCAGTGAAACTTATCCAACATTAAAAGACAAACACATTAAAATATTTGATCAGAAATACATAGGAATTATATCATATAATAAATATTCTAAAAAAGTGCAGGTATCTCATCTAATGAGTAAAATCATTTTTTTTTTTTTTAAACCTCGAGTTACAGTTCGGAAGTAGGGTCATTTAGTTGGGGTTGCCCTTTCTTTAAAATTACTCTGCGTGTGCACCACATTGAGAACAGATAGCGAGATACTGAATACGCAATGGGCATACTGCTATCATATTTAAGGATCCTAAAGGCCTGTGAACAATGGGATGTTCCAAGGTTCCTACACAGCTGTCGTAGTCAGCGATGTCTTGCTACCTTATATGCCGGACAGAAAAACAGTACATGTAGGTCGGTCTCTGTACAATTATTACATGTCGGACAGTCTTTTGTGGAGTCACTCCCCCACTTATGTGTGAGAGCACGCATGGGAAGTGTGACATGCCTGAACTGTAAGTATAGTTTCTTAGCAAGAGACAGCTGTATATCGTCTATGACAAGTTCTAGACTATATTGCAGTTTAACTTCTTGAAAGGATGTTGTCAACGTACCAATCCTGGAACCCCCCAGCAATATGGTAAGATTATACTCCTTATAATTCTTTTTCAGAACCTTCCTAGGTATTAACAGACAGCTGTCTTCGGGACTAGCCCATAAATTTCCCATTCCCATGGATGATAAAGAATTCTTGATATGAGCAAGCCAAGATATTTTGCTTGCTCCATTTAAATTTGCCACTACCCTCAATTCCTCTCTAAACATAGATAGCTCAGGGGTGCTCCATATGGGGCTAACTCCTAGATCCATTCGGAGTGGGTGAGCGGTGTACTTTTGGGAAGTCCCAGAAGTTGTTTGGAGAAGGAGTTCTCAATCTTGGCAAGTTGTTCAGATGGCCGATGGCCCCAAATTTCCACCCCATACAGGGCAGCTCCTCTGGCTTGTGCCTTGTATATTTCCAGCACCGGGCCCACCTTTTTTTTTTTTTCTTTATTGTTCAATTCATAGCATATAGTATTTACAAATCAATCATTGAAATCATTAATGTAGGAATGTTATGTAGTTACAAAAATAACACCAAAACATGAATAGCATTAAAACAGCAGAAAGAAGGAAAAGCTATGACAATCAAAAACAACTAAATTTCAAATCGACATCACCATATGTTGTATCATAGGATGCTAAATTTTAATCCCTAATTGTTTCTTCCTCAAAGATTTTATGCGATACAAACTAAATTCAAGATTAAACACATTATAAAACTTAGCACGCCACATTTCATATGATGACGCCTCTGATTGCAGCCACATAGAGGCAACGCATAATCGAGTAACGGCCATAGCCATAAATATGAAATATCGAAAAGGATAACAAGTCTGCATGGGTGCAATATCCTCACCCACTCCAACACGAACCCCCGTAGTTTATGATAGAAATTCTGAGATGCCATATATGTACAATGTCAGCTTTCTCCACCTAACACCTAAAACATTTCCTGTCATGAAGCCCGCCCCACTTCATCATTTTAACAGGTGTATAGTATAAATTAAACAAAGTTTTATAGTTTTGGGTGCGTAGATTTGCCGTCAGACTATATGAGCCAGTATTGCCACATCTATCCCTCTACTTTGCTTTGTGCATCTCAATATCATCCCGCTGAGTTGCCTGCAATATATCGTACAGTGTCCCAATGTTAGCTCTTTTAATCAGAGCCTCTACTAAATCATTAGTTATAATGGGCGAGTGTCTACAATGTTTATTAATAAAATCACGAATTTGCAAGTATTTAAAGAAATCATTCTTAGATATTTTATATCGTTCAACTAAATCTGAAAAAGAAACAAGTACTCCCGTACTGTAAATATCACCTAAACGTCGTATCCCCTTATCCCTCCAAATATCCATCTTTGTATCCCAAAAAAACAGAGGGAATATTTCCTTGGAGTTAAAAGACATATAATAACCAATCCAGTTTATAGATACAATGTTACCTATTATCTTCCACGCCTTGTAAGCAGCTAATATAATTTTAAATCTCATTCTTTTAGAATAACTTGGTTCATAGAACTTGAGCAGAGTCTCTCTTGCCTGGGTCCCCAACAACATCTGATATATATTAGGGGCTTCAAATAACCTTACTTTCACCTCGGTCACCAGATACTGCATGTTCCGCATAAGACAAACTAAATAATAAAAAACTAAAATTGGCACCCCCCCAACCACCATGTGTCAATAGTAGCGTCATATATTTTGGAGCACTCCGAGTTTTCTTCCAGCCCCATATAAACCTGTCTACAACAGACTGAAGCTGCATTATTTGTACTCGTATGAGCTCTAACGGTACCGTCCTAAAAAAAAACATTACCTGGGGAAGTATACTCATTTTTAAAACATTGCATCATCCTACCATTGATAAGTGCAGACACTCAACCCTTTCCAGTTGACTTCGTACTGAAGCTAGTATATCTACCCAATTCACTTCAACTATCTCTACAAGTGACATCCTAATCTTTATGCCCAGATATCGTGCTTCTGGTGTAACACATGCTTCCCCAGGACAGAGCCCCTCTGTACAAACAACCTGGCTTTTGGTAACATTTAGCTTCCCCATATTGCTGAGTCAGGTTCTCAATCTCACTTAATGCTTGCTCTGGGTCAGATGTTACTACCGCTATATCATCAGCGTAAATAAGAACACGTACCTAATGCTGCCCAACTACCATTGATTGTATTCCATTAGTAGTCTCCAATATTAACCACAATGGGTTGATATAGATGGCAAAAAGTAAGGGCGAGCAGAGGCATCCCTGCCGGTTGCCCCTAGTGATATATACAAAGGATGACTCTTTCCTCAATGTACAAATTTTAGCCCGCGGGCGTTTGTACATAGTCTGAAATGCTACCAAGAATTGGGGGCCAAACCCCATCTTTCGCATTGTAGCCCACAAAAATGACCTCGATACACGGTCAAATGCTTTTTCAACATCTAAAAAAATTATCCCTATTTGCTTTTGCAATGTAATAGCATAGTCTTGCGATGCAATAATCCTGTGTAGGTGATTAACTGTGCTCCTGCCAGGCACAAAAACGTGCTGGTGCCGGGATACCAACGATGGTATAACTCCTGCTAACCGTGTGGCAAGCATCTTTGAATACACCTTGCCATCAGCATTTATTAATGATATCGGTCTATACGACCTCGGAATCCTGGGAGATTTATCCTTTTTCTTTAAGATCACTATGTTCGCATCATCCCAGGATGGTCGGGGATTCCCACATTAGGCTTCTATAAAAGTGGCGAGCATATCATCCTTTATAATGGGAAAAGTATGCGATAGACCTCCAAAGGGAGTTTATCCGGCCCTGCCACTTTCCCTAACACTAATCTATCGATTTCAATCTGAAGTTCTAGCATAGTAATAGGAGCTTCTAGCTCTTCCCGTTCGATTAGTCCTAATTCAGTTAAATCAACATTATGGAGATACCGCTCTATGCTGCCCAACTCCACAGAATCTTTGGTATATAATTCCTTATAATACAAATGAAATACCGCCATTATGCCTTCCATGGTCTCAACTCTGCCCCCTTTACCATCCTCTATAATTTCAATTCGCTGGGAGGTTTGTCTGCCCTGCAGTCTTTGAGCTAAGCATCTACCAGTTGCTTCCCCATATTCATATCTTTCCTCCTTATGAATTTTGAACTGAGCAGCTATTTCTTGACTCCATACCCCATTAATCCGGGCCTTCCGGGTTTCTTAGTTTGCACTTCTTTAGTATCCGCATTAACTCTAACCGCTTGTATAAGTTCACACTCAGCTTTCCTTAACCCCGCGAGTAAAGCCTGCATATGTTTTTTCTGTCGTTTCTGCTTAGCCCAGCCATAAGTAAGTGTTTTGCCCCTTAGCCCAGCTTTCAAAGAATCCCAGATCATTGGTTGGGTTGCCGATCCTCTATTACTATCCAAGAACAGCGTAGCCCAAATTTGGATATGACGAATATACTCCCCATCACTTAACAATTTTTATCGAATGTAAAGGACCGCTGTTCCTGCGGAAGGCTAAGACTAGCAAGGTCCATAACCATGGGGCGATGATCCGATGTAATACGGGGCCACACCTGCATCTTTGCACCAACGATCAACAACCGAGGTAAGAAGATATAGTCTAACCGAACAAACTTGTTGTGTGGGGACGAAAAGAATGTATAACCCGGATCTCCATGATTCACAGCTATCCACCCATCAACTAGTCTGTGATTCTGTAAAAGTTTCTGCAAGGCCCTAAATACTTTAGGCTTACGCCCTTTATACTTAGCAAACTGAGAATCCCATGTCTGTGCATCCCCATGTATATTAAAATCCCCAAGTATTATCAATGGGGTCCCCCAAAGTGCCAACTCAACATTCAAAAACTCCAAGATCTCAGACTCATCCAAACTTGACCCATATACAGTACAAAGCGCGATCTTGGTACACCCTACAATACACTCAGTAATAGCCCACCTCCCGAGATTATCCACCCTCAATCTACCCGTACCAATTATGCCATGACGCACCAAGATCGCCACCCCCTATTCATAATGGATTGTTTCGAAGTTGATAACAATGTAAATCCCAGCTCAGATAGTATCCTACGATTAGACCAAGGAACATGCGTCTCTTGCAGACAAAGAATATCAGGGTTTGTTAGCCGGAGTTCAGTGATAACACTTTTCCTCTTTGGGACATTGTTCAGCCCACAAACATTAAATGAACATATTCGCAGCCTCCTATCTGCCATTACTATATGAGTATCTAATGGCCATCAATATATACGGGAGATTTACTGTAAGATTCCTAACGCACGTGCTATGAACTACATTTTTACCCTTTAGTAGATTCCCACCCAACCCCTTACTCCCCAAGTGGCCCTCTACACCCCCCCACCACCACCACCCAAAAGAGCCCACCCACCCACCCCCCTGCTTGTGACGCTCCCCCATCAAAGAGGCCTTAGGGCCAATCGCCCTTGTGATGCTTGGTGAATAGCCCACTTGGTGATTGCCTTTCCCGCATCCTTATATGTGCAGCTTAGGAAAAACAGAAGAAAAAAAATCACAGGAAGTGGCAAGAAAAGAAGTAATATCACTACATACAAGATCCATTAGCCTGTATAATTATCCTCAACCCAAGAATTGAAGATATTCTTTGGCTGTAATGACCGAAGTGAAAAAACGTATATGTCCCTTATTAACAGTCTTTAAAGTAGCTGGTTGTTGTAGAAACACCTGTATGCCTTTTGCTTGGAAAGGAGTAATCAGCTGCCGCAGCTGCCATCTCTTTTCCTCTGTGGAGTGGCAGTAATCGGGTCTCACAAAGAATTGCGTCCCTTTACCAATTCTCTTCTTATCTGGTCTAGCCAGATCGTACAATGCCTGTCTAGCCAAGAAATTATTGAGGGAAATCAAAATAGCCCGCGGTTGTTGCACTGCTTGTCCACTCCTTGCTGGCCATTGCCGAAACAGAAATCTATGTCCCCTTTGAATTTCCTGCGGCCAATTCCATTCTTTCAGCTCAGGCAGCGCCTCTTCAAACAGCTCAGCTACAAATTTTCGCACATCTTGCCCCTCAAGTCCTTCTGGCACCCCTAAAATACGCAGGTTGTTACGGCACAGACGGTTTTCTAAGTCCACTCGCTTATCGTGCACATCGTCTTTACTGGCTTTTATATCTGCGACAGTGTCTTTTTGAACCACCAACTGATCTTCTAGGAGTGATATGCGAGTCTGCACTTCTGCCATCCTCTCGGTAAAATCGTTACACGTTTTTGCCAGTCGTCTAACTGTGTTTTGCTTTTTTTTTATTAATATTTTTTTTAATTTATTATTTTCAGGAAAGGTACGTCAGATACATAACCTTTCATAAAGATCCATATACAATAACAATAGAATACATAAATGAAGCATTTTTTGGATCAACAAAATTCACAAAGGAACAGTGGAAGAAGAGAGAGCCCAATAGGAAAAGAGAGAGAGAAAAAAAGAAAGAGGGAGCAGAAAATGGAAGAAGCAAAAGCACGGAGAGGGAGGGACTTGGAACCCAGACAGAGGGTGAGGAAGAGAAAAAAACAAACATATACAATTCATTATACCCACAATCCACTCTCTCACCCCCTGCCTCCTCGCCTCAACTCCCCCCCCTTCCTAACCCTGTGTCTGCAGCTCCAGTAAGGGTCCCTAGATTCGATGCCCTTTTTTCCTCGCTCTGCTCACCTTGCATTTGTATAACGCAGATTCCAAATTAAATATATGAAGCAGTCTGCCATACCAAGCCTGATATGTCGGGGGGGTCCTTATCCTTCCATTTGGAAGCAATCATTATACGGAGGGCTGCTGTTACCATGAAACAAAAATAAACCTGCGTTATTTCTAGCTGCAGGGATTCGTCCCATCCCAACATTATTAGAGTGGGAGTTAGTATGATAGAACATCCCATAATCTTACTAAGGAAGCATTCAATCCCCACTTTAACCAGCCCCAATTCTGAACATTCCGCAAACATATGGATCATGCTGGCCGGGCCTTTCCCACATCTTGGGCATTTGTTAAAATCCCTCTTCCCCCAGGTCCAACGTTTGGCCTGTGTAAAATATAGACTATATATAGTCTTGAAGTGTTGTGCCTTTAAGTTAGCCGATAAAAGGACCATGTTGGACAATTCAAGGGACCTACATAGGTCCACATCCTGGTTTCCAAGCTTAGCAGCCCAAGCACATTCTACTTTGACTATATCGTCTTCGTTAGCTTCGATCATCATCGCATATACTTCTTTCACTTGGGGATGTTTCCGGACCAGAATGTCCAAGAGCGGGAAGTTAAATGAAAAGTAGGGTGAGTCATAGCTGTTTTAGTACATTCCCTTAGTTGCAAGTACGCAAATAGGCTTTGAGGATCTATCTCAAATCGGTCCTGAATCTCTGCAAATGTCATAATGCCAGTTAAATTCATAATATCACCTACTGAATTAATTCCCGCCTGTTCCCACTTACTACCGATCCTATCAAATATAAAACCTGGGAAAAATGAAGAACGCCATAATAAAAGGTAACGATGTAATTTAGGGATATTCAGCAATTTACTAGTTTTCTGCCACACCCTCCAAGCTGCTCTAAGAGATTTAAAGCGGGTTATTTTGTAATAGCTATTATCCAGTTGTCTAAATAATAGACCTGGAGCTTGGTTACCCATAGCTAATTCAAAGATAGATGGTGGGGTCTCTGTCTGGTGTATTACTGGGATTGGTCTAAACAATATAGTCATTTGTTGCAGCATAATAGCCCAGTAATAATATAGGATGTTTGGCACTGCCAACCCCCCTCGGTTTTAGGGGAGGGACATAAATCTCAAGGATCTCCTTACCTTCCCATATCCCCAGATAAACTGTGAAAAGGTCGCTTCAACTTTTTTAAACAGGAAGTTAGGGGGTTCTAATGGTATACAACGGAGTAAGTAGAATATTTTCGGGAACATTGTCATTTTTATGACATTTGCCCTACCTATGATAGATAAATGTAGATTGTTCATCCTATTAAGATCTGCACTTATTCTACTCAAAAGAGGGTCTACAATAATATTCCAGATGGTGTTAACATCGGCTGCTATTGAGACCCCTAAACAGGTTGCTGCCTCTTTCCTCCTGGGATCCTGCCACAGAATTGAGCTTGAACGGATGATTTTAGTTTTATCCGCGTTTAACCCATACCCGGGAAAGATCTATTCTACTAATTGTTACCTGGGGTCAGGGGTAACAACCGCGATGTCATCTGCGTATGCTAGCACTTTGGTACAGTAACCCCTGACCCCCACCGGAGGAATCGTCGGATCGTTTAAAATAGCTCTAATTAACGGATCTCTGTATAGTGAAAAAAGGATTGGGGAGCATGGGCAGCCCTGCCTTGTCCCCCTTGCAATTTTTACCTGTCAAGAATGCTGCCCCATCAGTTGTATTTTTGCGTATGACTGTGCATACATTGGTCTTAGGGCAGTAAGTATACGGGGTCCAAAGCCATTCGATCTTAAGTTCTGCCAGAGGTATCCCCATTCCACTTGATCGAACGCTTTTTGAGCATCTAATAATATTAATGACATTTGTTGCCCATAGGTCTCAGCGGTGTTAAATAATGAGATTACCCTTTTAATATGGTCTGTTGTACTACGACCAGGTATGAAGCCGTGTTGCCACAGACTTACTAAGGAATCTAAGACCTTTGAAAGCCTCCTTGCTAGGATTTTAGAATAAAGCTTCTTGTCCGTGTTTATTAATGTAATGGGCCTATAAGAGGCCGGATCGTCAGCCGACTTCCCCTTTTTCAAAAAAATAACTATACTAGTCTCCTCCCATGACTTTGGAGGAGTGCCTTTCTGCCGGACTGCTAAGAACAAATCCCACAACAAAGGGGCAAGTTCCTTATGCAATATCTTATAGATCTCCATGGGTAGGCCATCTGGGCCTGCCGCCTTTCCGGAGGCCATGGATAGCAATACTTCGTTAACTTCTTCCATTAAGATGTCTCCCTCTAGTTCTTGTATCACAGGCAGAGACCTAGTCCCAGGATCAACCATGGTTTGATGCCTGGACTTATAGAGATCTTGATAAAAGTCTTGGAAAATATTTACTATCTCGTTAGGATCCGAGGACACTGTAACGTCCTTCCTTTTTAGCTTCGTAATGCTGCTTGTCGCTGTTTTTTGTCTGATCCGCAGTGCCAGATGTTTCCCTGTCTTTTCCCCGTATTCATAGTGATCCTGTCTACTTGTTTGAAATCTTTCAGCTATAGATTGATTAAACAACCCATTTATCTTCGCTTTGGTACTAATAACTTTTAGTTCAATCTCTGATTGCCGCTGAGTCTGTTTTTTGACAATAATAACCATATGTTCTGTCTCATATCTACTCTGGTCTAGCATCAGTGATCTGATAAGCTCTAGTTGTTTTTTCCTATGAAACCCGGCAAAGCTAATTACCTCCCTTCTAAGCCCGGATTTATATGCATCCTACACCATCTCCCGTGAAGTACTATACCTATTACTGTAAAAAAAACTGTATAGTCCAGCGTTTAATATGATCGGTGAACCCGTTGGTAGCCAGCAATTTCCTATAGAAGGTCCACCTTGCTGGGGGTTTTTAAATACCCTGAGATCTCAATCTCCAGAACAAGGGGGTTATGGTCCGAAAAGAACCTTGGGTAACTTCCTTATCTGAGCTTTGTTTACTAATGAATTCGAAATGTAGAAATAATCCAGCCTGCCATACTTTCTATGTGAACACGAATAATATGTATAGCCTGGATCCCCAGATTTTGTTATAGACCAAATATCTACCAGCCCATGGTTTGCGGCCAGTGCCTGTACTGCATAAAAAACTCGTGGTTTCCTGCCTTGATACCGACCCTCCCTAGCCCCCCTGAATCCATATGAATATTAAAATCTCCACATATTATCAGTGGTGTAGGCCAGGAGGCGAGCTCTACCTCTAGTTCTATCAATAAATCTGCATCATCTAGATTTGATCCATATATGGTGCAGAGTGTACCAAGGGTGGGAATTACAGCAATTGCCCACCGGCCCCATTTATCGGATAGTTTGTGATTGCTTCGCGGAAGTCGGTTGGAAACATGTATTGCCACTCCTCTCGTATTTGAGGTTTGTGAAGAGCAGGTTACTTGTGTGAAGCCCGGGACAAAGTTGAGACTTCTCTTCTGCCACGGAAGGTGGGTCTCCTGCTGTCAAATGCCATCCAAACCCAATGCTCGCAGTGCTTCACTCATCCTATCTATCTTAGCTCGGTCATTCAGCCCCCCAATGTTAATCGTACAGACAATTAGCTTACCCATCCCTAAATCTATCTTGGTACCCCCTTCGCCTGCTCTGCTTCCTGTACCATACCATCCAGCTATATTGAGCCCCGACTCTAACCACCCAGCTATCCAATATGCACTGATTTACTTTCCTGAACATTTTTTGTTTTTTGTCCCTTCCTCCGCCTCCCCCCACCCGTCCACACCCCACCCCCCACCGACCCCCCCCTGCATCGTGAAGCAACAAACCTGCTTTGGTCTGTGGGTGATGGTTAACGGCGGATCCCCCACTAGGGTGACATTATACAAGGGAAAAAATAACAAAAACCCCAAAAAAGACAATACCCCCTCCCCCGGCTCTCTCGTCAGATTTAGACCTACACCTACCCCTTCCAGATTAGATCACCATTGTTTTAGCTCAAAGGTAATAGGGGAAGGTAAGCAAGACGAGTACATAGAGAGGTTTCCCATCAGATCCGAAGGGCCAGTGTATTAAGCAGTCTTAAGTCCAAAAAAGAAAATTCTGGAAAAAATTCAGATCAGTCTTACTATCCCTTATCCACCACTTGTCCCCTGCCCACCAGCCCCATCATAATTAATTTACAACCAGCATCTAAGAACTCTTTAGCCTTGATTTCTGATGTGAAGACTCTGACCCGATCCTTCCAAATAATTTTAAGCCGGGCAGGGTTTAATAGAAAGGCTTGTGCTCCCTTCTCCTGAAACTGAGAGATCATTTGACGCAATCGCCACCTTCGTTCGACAGTGGTGTGGCAGAAATCAGGCCTTGTGAAAAAGGAGAACCTGTCTACTGCCCGTTGTGCATCTGGTCTAGCCTTCTCGAAAATCAGTTGCCTTAATAAAAAGTTCCCAAAATAGACAAAAATTGCCCGAGGTTTGGCATCCGGGTGGACTGGTTGGCGAATATTAAATGGGGCTCGGTGTGCCCTTTGAACTTCATGGGACCACCTCCACCCTTCTAAATCTGGAAAGGCTTTTTGCAACATCTGGACCATGAATGCTCTCATATCTTGCCCTTCCTTTTCTTCCGGTACCCCCAAAAATCATAAGTTATTCCTTTTTTGGCGGTTCTCGCTCTCCTCAAGCTTCCATTGGATATCTACCAATTGTGCCTCGTGTGCTTCAACCACCCCCTTTGATCCTGCGATATCCTCCTCGAGGGTTGCTGTTCTAGTTTCCACTTCAGACATCCAATCGCAAATGTTGCTGCAGGTTCTTCCAATTTTCCTCACAGCCCCTGCATTTTTCTGGCAAAATTTTGTGCGCGTTTGCTATCCATTCGGGCTTCTTCCCGGTGCGCCACGACACACTGAAGGATAGATTCCAGAGTAGGAGGAACCAGAGCAGTCGCCGTATTTTAGGTTGTTTCTCTGAGCTTTTTTCGACCCCTACTAGTTGATCCCCCAGTGAATAATCCCACCTTAACTCCTGTGATTCCTTTGATTTCGAGTTGTCGGCTCTTTGGGCTCTGTTATTTAGCTTTCGAGTGGCCTGAGAGGCTTGCCTGCCACTGGAGCCTTTGTCTGACCCACTGTCCTCACTAGATTCAAATTCGGAGCCTGACTCTGAATCCACCCCCGACCAGGTAGCATCTGACATGGAGTAGAAGTCGTTTGCTTCGGAGTCTGCATCCTTCTCCCCGGGGATCCTATGTATTTTTTTGGGACCAATGGGATCCTTTTCTTCCGGTACCCCCAAAAATCATAAGTTATTCCTTCTTTGGCGGTTCTCGCTCTCCTCAAGCTTCCATTGGATATCTACCAATTGTGCCTCGTGTGCTTCAACCACCCCCTTTGATCCTGCGATATCCTCCTCGAGGGTTGCTGTTCTAGTTTCCACTTCAGACATCCAATCGCAAATGTTGCTGCAGGTTCTTCCAATTTTCCTCACAGCCCCTGCATTTTTCTGGCAAAATTTTGTGCGCGTTTGCTATCCATTCGGGCTTCTTCCCGGTGCGCCATGACACACTGAAGGATAGATTCCAGAGCAGTCGCCGTATTTTAGGTTGTTTCTCTGAGCTTTTTTCGACCCCTACTAGTTGATCCCCCAGTGAATAATCCCACCTTAACTCCTGTGATTCCTTTGATTTCGAGTTGTCGGCTCTTTGGGCTCTGTTATTTAGCTTTCGAGTGGCCTGAGAGGCTTGCCTGCCACTGGAGCCTTTGTCTGACCCACTGTCCTCACTAGATTCAAATTCGGAGCCTGACTCTGAATCCACCCCCGACCAGGTAGCATCTGACATGGAGTAGAAGTCGTTTGCTTCGGAGTCTGCATCCTTCTCCCCGGGGATCCTATGTATTTTTTTGGGACCAATGGGATCCTTCACTGCTCCTTTCTGGGGTCCTTAGCCCCTTGATTCATGTCTATTGGGGGTACTCTGATCCGTTCTGGTTTTAGTAAATCGCCCCCCCCTCGGTTTCTCTTGAGCCTCTTGAGCCTCCCCCATGCTAATAGAACCCCTCTATGCATCAGGCTCATCTCCAGGCTCTTGAGGGGGCCTCCCCCCTCTCTTTCTGCATTGGAAGCGGCCAGGACTAAATTGTCAGGGTTCTGAATGTTAATGAGTGTTGGGGAGGTTAAGACTGTAAGTGTGTTGACAACACTAATAGGGAGCCCTTCATTTCCAGTTGTTATGCCCCGCTGATATTCTGGCTCACTGAAAGGTCCCGTGTCCCCCAATTGCTCTCTTTCAGGTGTATGCACAGTCTCAGGTATTGACCCCTGTATTGGGTCAGCCTCAAGCCCCGCTTCTTCTGATCCCGACGGTGGCTTACCCAGAATCTTCCTTCTCTGGCCACCGGCCCCTTTCTACTCCTCTGTTCTCCCTGATGGCCGGAGTAGATCGATGACAGTCCGCTGTTGCTAGGGCTGAAAGGCCGGGCCCCTCCCCTTCCTGTCAGGATTCTCCGTTCGGAGCTTTCGCTTCTTCTCCTGGACTGCCACCGGGGTCGTCTCTTGCACCCCCCTCCCCTAGGAGAGCCAAGGGGGCCTGCTTGCACTGACCCCGTGCTGCTCCTTTTGGCGGCATTATGATACAATTCGAAAGTGCTGGGTCCCACCGCAGCACCTCCGAGAGACTGCTCTCAAACGCCGAGCAGCCGGCAATCAAAACCTCTGCAGCCGCCGTCAATGCCGCAACCCACTCAACGATGCCTGGTATGAGGGGATCTCTCCGCTTCCGATTAACTTGCATTTCCCAATGTGGGGGCTGGGGGTTTTATCACCTTATCACCTGTTTCATTTCAATGATTATCACCCCTGCGGGAGCCACCTTCGGCCGTTTTCACTCGGCCGCCATCTTGCTCCTCCAATGTATCTCCTTTCAAGGCTGTCCCTGTGTTTTGCAATGACTGCTCCCCACTAGAGATCTCCCAATCAGGCGTTTCTGTCATCCGCCCCCCAAAGAAGAATTCTTGGTATGGCTTGCATCCATGGTTGTAGGGGTCATGTCTCCAAACCCTTCTTCCTGCAGTTGAAATTCTCCTTCCATATCAGACTCCTCTGCGTGCTCTGAAAGTGAATAAAACTCGCTTTCCTTACTACTGGTGGGTTCATTCCTATTGTCACTGATAATGCCATTATCATCCATTAATACAGGCTCATTAACAATGTCTAAATCAGCCTGCAGTGGCTCACCATGTTCCAAAGACAAGTGACTCTCCTCAAGAGATAGACCGGTCAGTTCACCCCCCCCCCTCGGCTGGACGTCAAGAACACTGGGTTTTGAAGTGATTGTCAAAGAAGTTGCAGCTTTTTTTACCAGCAGCCACTTGGAAAATCTGCGGTATCTTGGGTGTCACTTGTACCATGCCCTTGTCCTGTACAGTACTCTCCAGGTGCTCAGCCCCACCAGACATTTCTTTGGAGCTCTTTGCAGCGAGTGCTGCACGTGTTCCTACCGCAGACTCCCCAGTGGCTCTTGTTTTCCCACCTTACGCAACTTTAGGTGCCATGCCAGACTACCTATAGTGTCCCAGAAAAACTGAGAACAATAGATTTCAAAGAGTCCAGCTGCTTATTTTAATATATTGAAGCCCAGCAGAAAAACATCCAATGAAAAGTTAATGTGCTTTTACACGTGAACTCTCCGGAGCCTTGTAACCTGAGCCGCTCTCCCGTAGTCTGCTCACAGCCTGGCATCAATGTCTTTGTAGCAAGAATTTATCAGAATTTATCAGAAAGTAACTTTATAGCAACAGATTTAACAGAAGATGCTGCCTCTCCACAACAGTAAAGGTTAAATACTCCGCTGCTTTCACTGCTTTCGATATTAGGATTTTCCAAGCCCGGCTGCGAGCTCAGCAGTAGACTCCATTAGCAGCCGTTAGCAAGCCGACTCAGGTGAGGCTGAAGTCCGGATGCCACTCCCCTTCTACCATTGCCGTTTTTGCTAGTTTTACAGCGGGGAGCGCGGCGGTTCCTTTTTACTGTCCCGGCTTCAAAAAACCTTCCATACGGGCAGCAGAAACACTCAGAGTGAAGCCCCAATCCACTCCAGCCAACACCGCCGCTTCTGCCACCGCCTTGCAGCCTCCTCCATGGAACAGACGGGAAAAGCGAGGTAACCAGGAGCTGCTCACAGAAACGTCCGCCGTGCGGACGCCATCTTGCCTCCGTTTACCATCCACCGGACCCATCTTTTTGGGTTAAAATATATTAGTATTATTTGTTTGTTTGTTTACTTTTATATCTTGTGTTTATACATAGATTTTTTAAACAATTGTAATATGTTTAATATTTTTTTCATTTTTTGTACTTGTGTTCTAATATTATTTATATTTTATTTAAAAATATATTATATGTATGCTTTTTTTATAACAGTAAATTAAAAACATATATTTTTATTAATTGTGTTAAATTATATAAGGCTGTATAGGTATATGTATGTGTATGTATGTATATTTATGCATGTATGTATATGTGGGGCATAAAGTGCAGCATAAATTATGCATAAAAGAAGCAGAGAACTCTGGTTAGTTCCAAAGTTTAGGTGGAGAGCAGATCCTATGTAGAGCACCCTACAACACCAGTGACACTCTGAATTTGCTCACCTGATATGTTTGCTTTTCTATCAAAGTATTTAAGCATAGAATTAGCACACGGACATCCACAGTACAGTGCTATTCATGCCAAACTGTAAAATTACATAAACCTTTTGCCACTCCAGGCCCTGTATTACAGCTATGGATTAGTTAAAAACCATCCAAGGCAACCTGGAATGAACAAAAGCAACCCTTGACATCTGTTTTGCTATCATTCTAGCTCTTCAGCGAGGTTTAGCTTTGTCCAGACACAAGGGTGTACTTAGTATAAGTCAAAACAATACCCTTTTAAGGATAGGTTGCTTCATAAATTATGCTAAAAATAAGCAGATTACTCTGAATAGTTCCCAAGTTTAGGTCTTGAGCAGCTCCTCTGTACAGCACCCTACAACACCAGCGACACTCTGAATTTGCTCATCTCAAATGTGTGCTTTTCTATCAATATTTTTGAGCATAGAATTAGCACAATGCCATCCACGTTGAGATAGAAAGGGCCAAAGTATTTAGCCATTTCTACAGAAAGTTTTTAAGCATAGGATTAGCATAGTGCTAGCCATGCCAAGCTGTAAAATGTCAAAAGTCTTTTACTACTATTAGGATTCATCAGCAATGCAGCTTCTTATCCAATTTTCTCGTGGTTGAAATTTATAAGACCCAAGCTTGTAGGGCAGTGCTATACGGGGCTGCAATCTCAAACAGTTAGATATTCGTAAAAACACTTTTAATAAATCTCTTATGAGATTACCAAAAAGCACTCTATCACTTCCTCTGAGGTTTGACTTAAACCTTACATACCTCGCTAATGTAGTCTGTCTGAAACCTATCTTATATGGACAATACTCTGGTTAAATGAAGACGTGGCCCTATATAGAGACTATGTCAGTGAGATAATCGACAATCGCCTGGGCCTCACGATCCCCGGGTATCTCACATCAAAACCTGGCTGCTCAAGCGTTGCCTTTCTGCATACTGTCAGAATTCTTCTTCCATGCCCAAGAATGCCCATGAAATTGTTAAATCATGTTATTGGAACATCGTTTTCTGCAATAGGATTTCCATTGTTCCTGCAGGTAGTTTATCTGATCTTTATTTATCCACCAAGTGTGAGTCCCACTTTGAAGATTTTATGGATTTTCTGAGTGTCTCTTCAGTGAGATCTTTGTTTATTAAGTTCAGACTTGGAATACTCCCACTGGCTGTCTTTACTGGCACATGGAATAACATCTCTGCTATGGCCAACAATAATTTATGCCCTCTGGGATGTCCAAATATTGAAAATGAAGAATATGTCTTATTCTCTTGTATTGTTTATGCTAAGCAGCGCACACGTTGGATCATCGCTCTTTGCCAGCTCTTCCACTTAGAGGACTGACATTTACCTTTAAGAATCTGTTAGTCACATGCTAGGCCCAGTGTTGTATATTCAGATTCCAACTTTTTCCATTCAATGTGATATATTACACAAAAAGTTGTTGGGGCAAGCGCCTTTTAGAGCTGTGACCTGTAAATACTAGACTATATTGGTTAAACTTTTACTACCTTTTTACACTGTGCACTTTAACACACTTGTAAAACCTAGTGATATGAGGGGAACCCAAATTCATACTTTTACTTTAGCTGCCCGATAGCACAGTTGGGCCACTGAGAGCTTAGTTTAGGCTACTGTTGGAGGGTGCCAATCTGTGATGCTGTTAGGACAAGGGGGTATCTCTGTGTTTCCTTTTATTAATTGCAAACTTTGTGATCCTAATTATGTTTTTATGAAGGTTTTTATAACTTCGCTCAGGAATGTTGGCTGCTGCTGAATGTTTCTTTTTTTATGAGAATTGTATGTTCTTATCATGTGTTTATTTTATTATTTTTCCTTTGTATGTGCTGTGTTATTGTGTACTTTTATGGCTCTTTTGAGCCGAAATAAAGATGATGATCGTGATGGTGTCAATACCATACCGATGAATTCCAAGATAATTGTATTTCCTCTGTATGTTGCCTACATTTACTAAATTCATACGGAGTCTCGTAGAGTTTTCAGTTCTAGCAAAGCTAGTGCAGTGACAACCTAATGGTTGGGAGTTCCAATCCTCTCAAAAGGAAGCAAGATCTAATCATGGTCAATATACATGCCCAAGAAAGTTTTTTTCCTGTCCATGTGAAGAAAGCTTTCCCGGGAAAAATCTTGGGGAGGTGCATGAAAGACAATTAGTATCTGAGTCAGGTTGTCAGTCCCCATTCAAGGTCCCCAGGGTAGACAGGAGTTACTGGGCCCCAACCATGGTGGTTAAGGTCATTTGCAACTGGTGTCCTAGAGATAATCCTTCTATCTCTGGACAGTAGGCCAAGTACAACCCTTTTCGCACTTGACATTGAGTGGAGAATTTCTCTTAGAACTAGGAAGTATGAACGGCTTAGTTGGCCTTACCAGGATTCAAACAGTTGCTAGCAACGGTGGTTAGCTCACTAAGCCATATCGATGCTTTCTCTCAAAATACCCTACGAATCAGCGGGAAGGTTGATTGACCTGAAGGGATGAGAATGGTTAACACTGTTAATGGGGAACTGCTGCTGCTTCACACCTCATATACAGCATGTTCGTTCCAGTGGAAATTGAATATACTCATATTCTGTATGTAAGTTAACCCTGAAAGGTAAAAAGCATTTACTCAAGCTTAGATCTTTCTTCATGTCCATTAATAGAATAGATATTCCTCAAGCTGTTGTCCATTCTTTTGAATGTGTTTGAATCACTTTTTTCAAGTAACTCTTTTTAACCATTCCAATTCTGCATTTTGTGTTGTCCATTGGTTTGAGACTACCCTTGATGGCACACAATTCCTCTTAAAAAAACAAGTACATACATTAGAATAGTAATAGTGTGCAGCTCATGCTCCCATAGTTTTATAGAATCAGTGTTTTAAGTCGATTTTGTTTGAGATTTAAACATTCTGTATTCTACTCCTCTACCACACAAGTACTAGGGAACCTCATTCTACATCAAGACAGTGAGGCTTTTATTGTGTTTTTGTCTTTTGTTTACTAATCATTTATAGCAAAAACATTTACAATTCACACATTGCAACTGCCATTTAAACCACAGACTTCAAACAATGGAAATCCTTCACAGAATCTATTCCTTCATTTTCTCTAACCTCTCTTTTTGACTTTTCTAGGGTGCAGTTTGTGGTTTAGGTCTCACACTGTATTATAAGACCTTTCAAACTGTGTGAACTACTGCTTTCCTGCAAGGTGTTAAGCACTTATTCCTGTTACCTGGCTTAAGGTGTTTCAATTTCAATTTATAAAGCTTTATTCGACATTTGTCATAAAAGCATTCACCTAACCCTATACAATAAATACTACATATAAAAATACTTCTAAAAATACATATTAAACATTAAATGTCGAATAATACATAGTAAAAAGTACGTCAAAATTACAACACATTATTAGATTTTAAAAAAGTAACATTCCTCTAGGTTAAAAAACAAAGGACAATGGTCCATGTCGCAAAAGCAAGATTAAGGATATACATAATTTCATTGTAATGCAATAGCCGTTAATGATCGGGTACGGATTAGCCATGACCAAGCCAAAAATTTTGCTACACCAACCACAAACAATGTTGAACAATCTGTTTCAAGTATCCTAAGGGCTTCGGAATGGCTTCGGGTACCCAACTTTGAGCACACTGGATTTAACCACTTACGTCTAGGGGACGAGTACAGTGGACAACAAAACAAGAAATGGGCAATGTGTTCAGTTTCTTCTTTACAATGGTGACAATTCTCATCCCATGCCGGGGACCAATGCTTCTTGAACGCATTCAAAGGTAGTGTACCAATGCGAAATTGAAAGTAAAGTTTTCTGTCGTATGGTTTTTCAATAAGGTCCCAAAAAGGTTCATAAGAGGGGTACATTTTTGTATTTAAAAAGCGAGATGTTAAATTTACGCTTGTGCTGTCACTAAACATTGTAAAATATACCATTTCCCAGTATAGCTCTTTTAGCTTTTCCTTAGTAGGAAAGCAAGCTAGGTCTTTGTTGTCCCATAAATAGTCCAATTTCAATTTTGTAAGGAGCCCCCGCAACTCCCTTAACCATGGGATAATATGGAAACGATCAAATTTGATGACATCCATCAATGCTGCTGCATAGTGGCTTAATTCTGGGGTCACCATAACTCGTCTCCAATATAGGAGGGGCCGGAGCCTCGCTACATCCTCAACAGATTTTCTTCCCAGGTCTAGTTTTAACGGGATTGTTGGTGTGCTTTGGGGGACCATTGCGATCCCTCTTAAAAACCTATTTTCTGCTCGGCCCAATTCACTCAGGTTTGAAAAACCCCATAGTTCCGAACCATATAAACAAGCCCCCAGGACTTTCATGGAATAAATTTCCATCACACAGTTTACAGGCTTTGTCAGTGAAGTACGGTGTTTTAACGAAATAGCGCCTGCTAGCTGTCTAAACTTTAGTAGGGTTGTGGTTATGTGTTGCTTCCAGCTCATGTTTTCTTGCAGAGTGATACCTAGGTATGAAAAAGAGTCCACTCTTTCTAATGGTGTTCCTTTGTATTTTATTACACCCTTAAAAGAGGACTGCAGATTGAGGCACATGAATTTCGTTTTAGTAGTGTTTAATTCTAGGCCCCTTTCATCACAATATACACCAAAGGCATCAACTACTTTTTGTAACCCACTAGGGGTGCGGGAGAGTAAAAGTGTATCGTCCGCAAACATGAGGACTGGCACACGGGAGCCGGCTATTACAGGGGCGTCACTAGCAATCTTCTCTAAGTGTTCAACGATACCATTTATATAAATAGAGAAGAGGGTTGGCGCTAGGACACACCCTTGTCTCACCCCACGTTCAACCGGAAAGGGATCAGTTACATCTCCTTGTTTGCCCCATCGTATCCTTGCAAAATTATTTTCGTGCAGGCGAACGAGGAGTCTGCCAGAGTTTTTCCCTGGGGACCAGGTCGAAAGTGGCTTTTAGATCTACAAAAACTGCATACAATGTCCCCTTCTTCAGGATAACATTTCTCCAATAGATTGTTAGGAAATGGAGGACTTGGTCGACGCTACTAGTTAGGGGCCTGAACCCAGCTTGATAAGATGACAGAATGTTGTTTTCGTCGATCCATTGTTGCAGTTTATTTTGCAGTAATCGACCCATTAGCTTTTGTGCTGTATCAATCAGGCTAATGGGTCTTTAGTTTTTAGCCAGGGATCGGTCACCTTTCTTATATATAGGGATTATTTCGGCTCCCTTCCATGAGGCAGGCACTTTCCCTCCCATAGCCACTGCATTAGCCAGCATTGTAAAGTAGCTGCACCAGGACTTCCGATCAGATAAGAAAATATCAGCCGGAATTCCATCCATGCCTGGTGCTTTCCCCCCTGCTACGCAATCCAGTACAATACTCACGTCCCTCTCAACAAATAAAGGTGCTTTGTAGTAAACTTGCGGAGGAAGACTAACATTATTAAACATGGGGTTACAGGCATACTGTGGTTGAAAGTATTCTATCCAACTGTTTTTTGCGACATTATTAGCAGGCTGGGGTGCTATGCCACCCTTTGCCTATTTTACTGAAGCCCAGAAGCGCTTAGAATCCTTGGAAGCACATACCTCCTTGAGTTCTCGCCAGCAATCCTCGTCCCAACGCTTCTTTGCTAGTTTTTGAACCTGTCTATACTGGTTTCTTGCCAGCCTTACTACTTCTGGCCTTCCTGATCTTAGTTCCCTGCTAAGATTATCTCGTGCTGCCCTACAGCTCTTATCATACCACCCTCTAGTTTCTTGGACTTTCTTTATTTTATTTGTGGATATTTTTTTAAGAAAAAAGCTTTGGATTCTAGAAAAAAGTATCTCATGGGCAGCCATCATATAGTCAATAAAATCGGTCTGTCCATAATGAGACTTAATCTTAGCAACTTCGCCCACCACTACTTTCCTTAGAGTTTCTAGTTTAGCAATATCTTCTAGGAGCATACTCCACTTCAAATATCGAGTGTTATTTGAGCTTACAAGGTCCCGCGTAACCATGTGATCCTCTATAGGATGTTCGGGTTTGTCATGGTAGGTATGTAGCGTCAGACACAATGGATTGTGATCACTTTCAATCTTATCCTTCACTTCCATATCTACCAATTTGTCCCAAGCCCTTACATCCAGGAGTATATAATCTATCCTACTGGCCGATCGACCATTATCAAAGGTATTGTTCCCCATAGAATCTGACAATGCCCGCCCATTGGCTGCTCTAAGTCCTCTAGAAAGACAAAAACTTTTCAGTTGGATTGCTACCGTGCTCCATTTCCTAATTACTGGGATATCTAGTTGGGGGATTCCCCACTTGGTATCCTCATCTTCGGCCAGGATCTTGTCCTCCTCACCCAAGGGTTCAAAGGTAGTGTTAAAATCCCCGCCTATTAATATATGGGTAGGGTCTGGCAGCAATTCAATATGATTCTCGAGGCACGTTAGGGTCTCTGATGGTTTACCCCTGGCAACTCCCCTCGAATAGAGATTAAACAGGGCTAGTTGTTGACCATTTTGCCAGGTGATATCAAGTGCCAAAATGTCGTTAGAGGGTATAGACCTTTGTTTAACCGAACAATTCAGAGTTTGGCGTACCCAAATTAACAGGCCCCCCGAGGGACGTCCCACTCGATTTCTTAAAGCCGGGACGTAAAAATTCAAATACCCTTGCCTGAAAATTGGTGTAAGCGACCAAGTTTCTTGGAACATGACAATGTCGTAATGGTTAGTAAAGTCGACCCAGTCTGGGATGTTTTGTTTATTAATAATTCCAGCTATGTTCCATGAAATAATTGATAATTTCGGTTTAGCCTTTTGGGTGTATGCATGATCAATATCAGGGGTTTTTACTATTTCTGTAGGATCTATTCCTAGTATTACATTATTACTCAGTGTTGGTGACATCTCAATTTCCTCCAATAACCTTTTCTGTTCCACCTGAACCCTATTTACTTCCTCTAGGACGGAGGTACGAAATACATCTGGGACTAATGTAGATTCGTCTAGCATGGAAGTCTTGACATGTCTTTGGCCCAACTGCGTATCTAGGGTGACGGGGGAGGCACATGCGAGTCAATCACACTCATTTAGATCAGTTAACACAGAATATTGGTTGTCCAAGTTTAGCCCCCACTCACATACTGGATTGGACCTGACCTTTCTATTTCCCACAACTGTCCATTTTGTTCTTAATATGCTCGGTTTGGCTACTAGACCTCTTCTGCTATAGAAGAAATCCAGTGTCAGTGGAACTATTTCAGCTGTCCTACGTTGTGGGGGGAGGATGTTCCGTAGGACATCAGGCAGGACTTCAGGGCCCTTAAAGTTCAGGACCACACAGTCCCCTTGGAATTTCTTCGCCTTAGTACCTATCCACCTAACCCTTCTTGCTGTAAGCAGATCGTCAGATAGTTTTTCCTTGCCCCAGGGAGTTATATGCATATTACTACTGAGCCACTGGAGGGCCTTGTTTCTTAAGAAATCTGGTGACTCAATCTGTCCAGTTTTCAGCAAGGGTGTGTTTGCTAGTACTAGAATAAGGGGCGAGGCCTCAACAATTAGTTCAACTGGGGCAGTTTCTGGGTTTAGAATCTCAGGGATGGTATTGCCCACTAGTTGGGCTGCATCTGGAACTAGGGCCATATCAGGAGTATTATCGAGCATGGAGCTGGCTTGTTGGGCTTGCTCAGAAGGAGCTTGTAGGCCAGTATTCATGTTCACCCCGAGTGATTTTCCCGCCGTCTCCAGTTGTTCAAATTTAGTTACTACTAGATTTGATATTTCCCCCACCCCCTCGTTAGTTTTCCTTAACAGGGACTCCAACTTGTTGACCTTATTAGCTAGTTGGTCAACTTTTGATATGAGGGGTTTCATTAAACCTAATAGTTTAGACTCTAATGTACCCATAAGCTTATTTAAGAGGGTGTCCTCCCCTTCTTCATTTTCATACTCCTCTTCCCTTATCCCATCCTCTATCCTTTTCTTTATTCATCTAGGTGGGGTTGCAGGTTTGTTTTTACAAGAGCGTAGGCCACCTCTTCTAGGAGGAGCCTTGGTAATCCCTTTTTTGACTCTTGGAGCGGGAACCGGTGTGGGGGGGGTGTTGCTCTCTATAACAAGCTCCTCAATTGTTACAGATTTATCTTGGTCTTCTAAATTGATTAGGTCTGTAAAAGGGTCAAGTTGTTGGTCAGTAGAGGCCATGGATACATCAATTGCTGGGTGCTCATTTGGAACCTCAATAAGATCGGAGAAAATGAGATCATCAGCAGCAGACTGAGTTACCCCTGATTGATTGATTTGAGCACAAGGTGGCGAATCCTCGATGCCCAGGGAGGACCTCCGATTAGTATTAATTTTTGACACTACCTGAACCAGGTAGTTGTGCATTGTATTAGCCGGGGTGACAGGCGTTTTTTGCTTGGACATAATGAGCAAGCAATAATTAGCAGCGAGGCCCTGTGAGTTTATATAACAATAATAGACAGGATTACACTGTGGATATAAGTGTGTTTTACCTTGCCAAAGTTCGGTTTAGAAGATGGGAGTAAGAAGGGTGGCCCAGTCCAGTCTCTCACTGTCTAGAACGGGCTAAAACGGGCCCGCCCTTGGCCCGGGCTTCGCCCGGCGTCCCGCTCGCGTCCCGCGAGATGGGGGTGTCGCGCAATTTGTACGCCTCCTGGCGCGTGGATGGCGCGGCGTGCGCCGCTTTGGCTGATGGGAGTTGTAGTTCAGGCAATCCCCCTCGGACCGCGCTCCGCTCGCCTACAGGGCTCAGATGGCACCAGAGCCGGGCAGCGGGAGGCGGGAAGAGGACTGGCAAGGATTGTTAGATTCCAAAGGTTCTCTCCAGCAAACAGGCGACAAGGCAGGTAGGCGGCAGAGATTTCCGCTTCAAAGGGCTTCCCACCCCTCGACCGGGGTGTCGCGCAATTTGTACGCCTCCTGGCGCGTGGATGGCGCGGCGTGCGCCGCTTTGGCTGATGGGAGTTGTAGTTCAGGCAATCCCCCTCGGACCGCGCTCCGCTCGCCTACAGGGCTCAGATGGCACCAGAGCCGGGCAGCGGGAGGCGGGAAGAGGACTGGCAAGGATTGTTAGATTCCAAAGGTTCTCTCCAGCAAACAGGCGACAAGGCAGGTAGGCGGCAGAGATTTCCGCTTCAAAGGGCTTCCCACCCCTCGACCGGGGTGTCGCGCAATTTGTACGCCTCCTGGCGCGTGGATGGCGCGGCGTGCGCCGCTTTGGCTGATGGGAGTTGTAGTTCAGGCAATCCCCCTCGGACCGCGCTCCGCTCGCCTACAGGGCTCATATGGCACCAGAGCCAAGCAGCGGGAGGCGGGAAGAGGACTGGCAAGGATTGTTAGATTCCAAAGGTTCTCTCCAGCAAACAGGCGACAAGGCAGGTAGGCGGCAGAGATTTCCGCTTCAAAGGGCTTCCCACCCCTCGACCGGGGTGTCGCGCAATTTGTACGCCTCCTGGCGCGTGGATGGCGCGGCGTGCGCCGCTTTGGCTGATGGGAGTTGTAGTTCAGGCAATCCCCCTCGGACCGCGCTCCGCTCGCCTACAGGGCTCAGATGGCACCAGAGCCGGGCAGCGGGAGGCGGGAAGAGGACTGGCAAGGATTGTTAGATTCCAAAGGTTCTCTCCAGCAAACAGGCGACAAGGCAGGTAGGCGGCAGAGATTTCCGCTTCAAAGGGCTTCCCACCCCTCGACCGGGGTGTCGCGCAATTTGTACGCCTCCTGGCGCGTGGATGGCGCGGCGTGCGCCGCTTTGGCTGATGGGAGTTGTAGTTCAGGCAATCCCCCTCGGACCGCGCTCCGCTCGCCTACAGGGCTCAGATGGCACCAGAGCCGGGCAGCGGGAGGCGGGAAGAGGACTGGCAAGGATTGTTAGATTCCAAAGGTTCTCTCCAGCAAACAGGCGACAAGGCAGGTAGGCGGCAGAGATTTCCGCTTCAAAGGGCTTCAGTTGTTTCAGTTAATACAGATGTGCTACTTGTAATATTCGTAGCCCAGCCAGAGCCCTTGCTGTGCCTTCTTTGTAGCCTGTACCACTAAAGCCAAATTGCTGCCCGGAGGCCATTTTTCCAGGGGAAGCAGGTGTTGTGTATGCCCAGGAGACTCGGTTTTGTTTAAAGGCTTCATTTAGGGCAAACAAGTTGACCATAAAAGAACAATATTACAACATTATTAATAAAAGGCTATTAACTAATGCCCGGACCATTGCTTTGTGTAATAAAATACAGTGCATACTTCAATACTACTACAATTCTCAATAATTAGAACAATACAGGGGATGCATACAACATACATTACATCCCTCCCTTCACCTCGCAACCCAAGCACACCATCTGCGGAGTCCCCCAATGCTCATCCCTCAGCTCAGCCCTACCCTCTTAAACATCTTTATGACTCCACTTG
Source organism: Lissotriton helveticus (assembly GCF_964261635.1). Lineage (NCBI taxonomy): Eukaryota > Metazoa > Chordata > Amphibia > Caudata > Salamandridae > Lissotriton > Lissotriton helveticus. The sequence goes on from NC_136073.1 coordinate 705,887,361, forward strand.
CAGGTATTGTCAGATTGCACATCAACATCCTCTCCTACGCCAACGACACTCAACTCCTCCTCTCACTCTCAACAAACCCCACCTTGACAAAAACCAACTGGCACAACTACATGAAGATTGTCGCAACTGTCTGAAACTCAACATGGACAGAAGGAGGTTCTGATCTTTGGCAACCATACTGCCCTTTTGGAATGACTCCTGGCGACCAACAGAGCTCGGACCCATCCCTACACCGAAAGACCATGCGTGAAACCTCGGCATTGTAATGGAGAGCAAACTCTCAGTGAAACATCAGGTCAACACCATGGCCTTGGCCTTCTTCTATATGAACGGCATGCTCCACAAAATCTTCAGATGGATCCCCATCAGCATGAGGAAAACTGTGACGCAGGCCCTCCTCACCAGCCAGTTTGACTACAGCAACACACTCTATGCCGGCACCTCCACCCAACTCATACAAAGACTCCAGAAAATCCAGAATGCAGCAGCCAGACTGCTCCTCAACCTGCTCAAGACGGCACTTATCACCCAGCATCAAAAGACCTTCACTGGCTCCCCATCCAGAAGAGATGCCAGTTCAAACTCCTGACCCACGCATACAAAGCTCTCAACAACCAAGGACCAGACTACATGAACCACCGCCTGATCGTCAACCAACCCCCAGAAACCCCCGCTCCACACACCTTGCGCTCACTCAGACACAGCATATCCGCCACTCTGAAGGGCACTCCTTCTCCCATCTCTCCGCCAAAGCCTGGAACACCCCCCACCTCCGCACTTCTCCCTCGCAGAACCACTTCAGGAAGGAACACAAGACTTGGGTCTTCACCGTATACCTTCAGCACAGCACCTGGATACCCCCCAGAGGGATTAGCCGTGCTATACAAATAATTGATTGATTGATAGGCAGCAGATTTGGAGGGCCCCCAGAACTTCAGTTAATGGTCCCTAGAAGGACGATTCTTGACAGTGTGTCTTCAGTTCATCATATGCTTCTAAAATATAATAAAATACGTTAAATGAGTATGCTCCGTATTAAGCTAGAAAATACATGCTTTTCCTAATTTGTACTTCAGCCCATATAAATGAAGCAATACTAGAAAATAAAAAAGAGTCCGTCAAGGCATGTAGGAATTTTAGTGCAGCTTTGTGGTACCTGGCATTATTTGCAATGAAAAGTGGTTTCAGATAAAATCATTGCAGTCCATCATAAAACATCAAAAAAGAATAAAGTGCTTAGTGCTCAGCTTTGAAGTGCCATCACATGGGCATGGGGGTCACATCGCTAGGTCATTGTTTCATTACTGGAAAAGGGACTAGAAAGTGCACAATTCGATTTTCGAAGCCTGGTAAGAACGCAAGCCCATAGACTAATACAGTTGGAAGCCTTCCACGGATTAAATTGACATGTATAGGTTGACCATAGGTTTACTACCCTCCACCAGTACCCTATTTCCAAATCTGGAGCCTAAAAAAGGTCTTTAAAATCACTTTTATGCAGGTCCATCACACTGGATGGGGATTGAATTATGAGGGAGTCATGCAACTTCTTTAGCACATCATTAATATAGAAGAGACAAGGAATGTTCAAAACATGGTCAAGTGTATGACAGTCCATGATGATAGATCTAGTAAAGGTCATTTCAGGCTTAGCTCAAATTGACCGCCAAAGCAAGATCTGCTTTAGTAAGAGTAAATGCTCTAGATAGCTAAGTCCCACCTCATTATGGGTAATGTATGTTGAGACATAGGTAGGGATTCTTAGAAGATGCTCGAGGAAGGCATTCTCCTCTGTCTGTAAAGAGCCACTCAGAACATATCCTCAGATGCCTCCTCCATACAAGCCATCAGCCAGTGCTTTGGCTTCATATATATTTATCATTTCTCTAGTAGGATGACTACTGAGATTCCTTGAAGATCTAAAGACACCCATGCAGACCCCACTTATTTTTAGCCTACCAGTTTGTATGTGATTGACCCATGAGCCATTGCTGGCAAGCGATATACCCAAATAATTGAATGTATTGATCCTTGTAATCAGGGAATCTGTGATATAGATGCTTCTGCTCCTCTAGGTCTTTTTACCATATGTTCTCGTACACGTTCAATTTCCTCCTCTCCATCAAATCAACAAAGGTGTCCATAGTCTGTGCAGGTCGACAGTGTTCTTGCCATCAAAACTGTGCCACTGGTGGAAAGTTCCACAGGGACCAACCGGCGGGCGACAGTAGGCGCGTTGGCCTGCAGAGCCCTGAGAGCATCATCAACCCCATTGATGTAAAGGGCAAAAAGAAACAAGCAAGAACATAACCCTTCCTTATTCCCTTCTTGACTTTAAAGGAGTGAGTACATTCCCAGCTTGAGCCAAATCTATCAAATCAAAGGCACTATTGAGGTCAGCAAAAATAAAGATAGTGAGCCAGCTTTGACCTTTGTAGATTTCCAGAAAAGAAGGTCCAGGTTGGCACACTTTTTTAAGGTCCCCCAACCCTTTCTTATAACCAAACTGGGCTCCTGACAGGATGGAGTTATCGGTGGCCCACTGCTCCAATTTTTGTAGGAGAACCCTGCTGATTAGTTTGGCTGGAGAATCCAGTAATGAAATAACGAGGAAGCACTTCAGATCTGATCTATCCCCCTTCCTAAAGATGGACACTATAATAGAGTCAGCGCAGCTAGGGGACATCATACTCTCTGCAACTATGTCAAGAAAATGAGGGCCCAGAGTTCTCCCAGAGCCTTGAAGGCATCAACCAGAAAACCATCTGTCCCAGGCAATTTACCCCTGCACTGTGGTCGAAGGCCAAAATAACTTTCTCCAGGGATGTTCCTAGAGGACTCTTAACAACTCAGCTGCCGATCGGCTCTGTGTCACTCGCTAGAGAGCCAAAAATGTCTGAATAATGCTCAACCCATGTATAGGGGGGGGACATGCAGAGTGAGCTCTGGAACTGTTTCACCTTTCAGCAATGGGGCATTAACAGTATTCCAAAACAGAGTGGTATCATTGGCCTCGATTGCCTGGGTTAAATTTGCCCAAGTCTTTACCCTGAGAGCCTACTTACTATTGCCTGAAGCTGAGTTGTAGTTCTTCCTAATTATTTTGAAGACAGTTTGCTCCCTTGGTGAGCTATACAGTGCTGTCCGTAGCACTTTAGCATCCTGAATGTATGAATGATGAAACCAATCATGCTTTGCTATGGGCCGGGTGTCTAGGCTTTTGGGTTAAGAAAGCATTAAGTGGCCTAGTAATAGCTTCAAATGCAAAAATGAGAAACATATCTACCTTGTCACCCAGGCAATACTTAAACTCTGCTTCATTAGTAATTAACAGCTTCTAGAGCACAGCTGGAGGATCTATCCCCGTCTACTTATGGCATCCATGTTAGCAGTCTTGGAGCTAACCCTCTGCTTTTTAGTCTACAATAACAAGAGACAACTAGCGGCTTATAGTCACTTAGTGCACTTGGTATTATTCCATGATCGATAACAAGGTTCCTGGTTGAAAGGAAGACTAAAATGATCAAAAGTCATTCTGGCTCCTCTACCAATAAACAAAGGGATCTGGTAATTTATTTAAAAACAAACAGGTATATCCTGAACTAAATTCCAATACCAATCAATGTTACAAATAAATCAAAGTCGTCGCAATCTTCTCATATTCTTCATTTAATATCTTTATTCAATGGTGATCTTCAACTCCAAACCTAGCCAACACGTGTTTCATCTTTCGTGGTAACAACCACAGACTTCGTCTAATTCTTGTAGGATTATAGCGTAAAGCCAATTAGTAGTTTTCAAATTCCTAAAATATGGAAAATTCCAGTTGTCGTGATTTTGCACTATGTCGACTTAGCCATAAAGGTGTGTGGCCTTTCCTAATTATGTGTTAAAAGTACGATCAGCATCAAACCGGTCAGAGCAACATATTCAGCGTATACGTGTGAGTCGGCGTTTCATTTTCTCTGTAATTTTCTCCAGTAATAATCAATCGTACTTAAAAATTAGGGATTTAAGAGAGTACCCATAGGAGTTAAGTGAAAAGTGAGGGACTCCGTCACCTGCTTACGGGTTATACCACACGCCAATTTAGCAGCAAGCATACATGTCTGTATATTAAAATCCCCTATTAATAAAACAAAACAATTTGAAGAACTGGTTTGTAAAAATATATCTAAGTCCGCCTCTAAAGAAGTAACAACCTCACTACATGTGGAATCAAAAATATTATTATAAAAATTAATTAAAACCAGGTGAGATCTGCCTGAAAAGGACAGTCAAACAAGCTTGTAATAGGGTGAGGCAGTAAAGGACCTCCTAATAACAGCAGGTAACACATTTGAAAATGGAATTTAAAGACCACCTTTTGGCCAACCTGATAATGATGGAGCAGCGGGCTTACAAATAGAAGAGAATCCTTCCACGTAGTAGGGGACTACATCCCAGGTTTCCTGAAGACAAATCACATGAGAAGTGGAGGTACTATAGACTCAGCCTGGGGTATCTAGCTTGTTTTTAAAACCAAATATGTTCCATGATGTAAAAAAGATACTCCTTTATGTCCCACTGATGCTGGTAGTGGGGATGCTAGACTAATTTCCTTAGGAAGGTATTCATTAAGTCAAACTCCATGAACATGGTACACATAGAACTCAAGTTACATCATAAGTGTACCCCAGTAGTTCCTCAATTCAATTAAGCATATCCTCAAAAAGACACACAAGCACCCTAAATAGCTTCAATAGTGACTGTTTAATCTCACAGTTATTATAACAGATCACTGTCAGGAACGTTCCAAAAGAGAAAAGTGGGTTGATCCAGGGGGAGTGTGGAAATGGATTGTGCTCGTGAGAATAGAAAAGATATATAGGGAGAGAAATCAGAGATTAGTTAAATAAATTACACATAGTAATGTCCTTAGTAATTAATTGTTTTAACTACTGTCTGGTTACCCCATTCCCCCTGATTGGTTGAATCCCCAATGATGTTATGTCATTCTATTACCTATAACTCGCTTAGTGCCATAAATCTTTTGGATGAGGAACCGCAGGTTGACAATCAGCCGCTGGAAATTGGGAAGGTGGAGCGGGGGCTGGCATCCTGCAAGAGTGATGCATGTGGTGATAGAAATACCCCAGAGCAGAAGAGCTATGTTATTAGGATTGTTACTAGGCATGGAGACCTAGATAGATTCTCACCTGCTACATGGGGGTATTTAGCATTTATAGTAACACAGCCCCCCTCAATACTTTTCCTATTAGGTCCAATCCACCCAACCCTTCTGGTCATAATTATTAGGTCCTCCCTCACTGTTGGAAAGAGACACTTAGATTGTAACCAATAGAGGACCATAGTTGGTTAGATGACTCAGCTATACCTGGGGAAAAGGGGGTACATTAGTCATTATTGCCGCATACAGGAAACAGGCTGGGGGTAAATAATGGTAAGATTGTTAATTATCTCCCACGCGGAGCTGCTAGTCTTCCTTGTTTGCTGTGAGACACTTCTTGGAGAGATATCAGGTGTACACACAATGTCAAAGAGAATAAACAAATTGTCAGCTCTAGTCCGACCCAACTGAGCAAGGCATGGGTCCATAGAGGGGGCATTAGTGGTAACACTGCTGGATGATGCTCAACAAAAACACTACTGGATTTGTCAACCCCTCTTCTACTTTCTCAGAATGAGCCAGAATCGATGCCTGTACACTCGTAACACGTTACCACCCCTTTCATATTTCTTCTACCTTGTTGGGCACAGTTTCCCTGGGCTTACCCATATTGTGACTGCTGGGTCACAGATAGGACTGGGTCTCGGTCACGCAGATGCAAAGATAGTAACAGGCACCAGAGAGGCATAAACCCAAATCAGTTCTCTGCAATAAGCAGTGTGCTCATTGTTTCTCATGTGCTTTGCAGAGATTAAGTGTCATTTTTTGGCTGCCCTTGAACTCTTTCCTTAACTTCCATTTTTCTTAGAGTTTTTAACTTGTGATATTCAGTATTTCAAATGTTCCAGCTCTGATTTCTCCACAAGAGATGAAGAGCTTCAGTCGAAAGAGTGGAACTCCCTCCGGCCCATAAAAGTAAGAATGTTATGGCATGTGTTTGCAGGTAAGTGCACTGTTTGCAGTCAAGCTTGCATGCAGAGGGTATTCTGTGACATGTTATGACACCCAGAGAAGCTCTTTGGACTAGAGTTCAGCATGACCATAACATTGTCCGCGTATAGGCTAATGTGGTGCTCCCCCCTCCATGGGCATCCCCTTAATCTGGCTATGGTCTCTGATGTGCTGGGCAAATGGCTCCATGTATAAAGCAAACAAAAAACGCGATAGGGGACAGCCCTGCCTAGTGCCTCTACCAATAAGGAACTTTTCAGAACTCACCCATTGACTCTCACAGACGCCTGTGGTGCCTTATAAGCACTAAAACCAAGGACCGAAAGCATTACCCAAAACCAAAATGCTCCAGTGTACAGTAAAAAAAGGGCAGTGGGCCCGATCAAAGGCCTTTTCCGCATCCACTGTAAGCAACATACTGATGGTGATCTTTGTCGATGGCATGTAAAAGTATTTTGGTGTTGTCTGTGCAGAGTCTGTGTGGAACAAACCCGGCTTGGACGGGGTGTATGAGGCACTGCATGAGAAGGTTAAGGCAAGATGTCAGTATTCCTGTTAAGAGTTTAGAGTCAGAGATAAGGAGCAACATTGGATGATAGTTCACAGAAAGTGTGGGGTCTTTCCCTGGCTTTGGGATAATGGTTATGGGAGCATCCAGCAGGGACGCTGGAAGAGAGCCAGAGTCAGTTATGAAATTTAAAAAGTTGGTCAGGATTGGGGCAAGGTCAGGGCAGAATGTCTTATAAAACCCGGCGGGAAACCCATTTCGGCTAGGGGACTTCAGCAGCTTCTGTCTGGCTAATGCCAAAAAGGCTTCCCCCTCTCTAATAGGAAAGTCGAGTGATGACGCCAAGTCATCAGTGAGATTAGTAACAGTAGAGGTAAGCAGATAGTCAGTAATATCGTTGGATGAGGTGGTCTGTGCAATGTATAGGGAGGAATAAAAGAGTCTAAAGTGCTCAGCAATGGAATCATCCTCTGTAAGGTCAGTACCCCTCTCAGTCAGTAACGTTCATATTATGTTAGCTAAGCATTGGGCATGCAATTTAGCAGCCAAGAGCCTACACTTTTGTTACCACTAAGATAATACAAATGCTTGAGGTGAAGCAAGCTGAATTCTGCCCTGTCTAAGTCCAACCCCGCCAACTGTTTCCTGGCAGCTTCCAATTGGCGCCACACTCTAGGGGTCCCTGTGCGATGATGAATCCCCTCCAACTCCTTAACTTTAGATTGGAGTACCCTCGTTTCCATTTCCGGTCCTTATTGTCAGCAGCTGCCAAGGAGATAAATTCTCCCCTGACAACAGCCTTAATTACGTCCCAAACAACAGCCAGAGGAACTTCTGGGTTGTCATTAGTGGCTAGATAGTCAGTGATAAGTTTTCTGATCTTCCCCTGGGTCTCTGGTTTGCTTAACAAGGTCTCCTGTAAGCGCCACTGTCTTCGAGCCTGTTGGTGGAAGGGGGGTCCGAACTCCTAGACAAGCGCGGAGTGGTCAGAGAGGGTGTGCGGATCAATTTCACTGAAGTAGAAAGCCTAAGGAAGTCCTGAGAGCCCATGCAGTAATCAATTCTAGTGTAGGTCCTGTGTGCATGAGAGAAGAAAGTAAAGTCCCTAGAGTTTGGGTGGTGAACCCTTCAGAGGTCTACAAGTCCAGCTGCCTTCAACCAAGAAATGCCTGCGTTCCAGAAGGCCCCCGCCCCGCCCTCCCTGTGGGGCGAACGGCCCATGAGGTTGTCCATGACCAGATTGAGGTCGCCACCTATTAGTATGAGGCGGTCATGCGAAAGCAGTGAATAAGCCAGAGCGTCCCAAATAAAACGTTCCTGCTCCTCGTTCGGGGTATATATGGTGCCCAATGTCAAATGCCAAAAGGCGACCCTTGAGTTTTGCCTGTTTTGGACCAATGGAACCCCTAAAGGAGTGCGAAAAAAGGATAGCCACCCCGGCCTTCTTATGGCCAGAGGAGGAAAAGAATTGTTGCGGGAATTTCCTGGATTTAAGCCAGTGTGCGTCCCCGGTCAGGAGGTGAGTCTTTGGCAAGAGACAGATATCTGCTCCTGAATTTTCTAGAAACCGGAGGATGGCCCTCCATTTACCCGGATTGTTTAGGCCCTTTACGTCAAGGGAGAGAACTTTCAGCCAACCACGGGGCGCCATGCTAGGGGAAAGAGAGTATACCATGTCAAGGGGCCTAGCCCTCAGTCTGCCCTCTCAGCAAAGGTACCCCATGAGTACCCTGAAACCCACAGAGCGTAACCTGAGGTGTCCGTAGGTGTGTCAAGCATCAGTGCTCGGTGCAGAAGTACTTGGTGTGGAAACAAAAGACATAAAAAGAACCCCCACAAACATGACCAAACAGTAAGAAAAATAGAACCTCTGGGGGGATAGGCCCTGGAAAGGGGTCCCCTACCACCAATGAGGAAAGGTCCGGATGGGGTCGATCATGGCCATAGTCAGTCCGAACGCTGCTCTGCCCTGAGGCCCAAACTGCAACCAACAGGCCTCCGAGGCCCTGGAAATGGGCCATGTAGGATCAGTCTGTCCTTCCCACCAAGGACCTTCCAGTAATGCTCTCCAAGACTGCCTTGCGTTCTTGGATGATGACCTTGGGCTAGACTTTGAAAGTTTCTTGCCCCTCCGTGTTCCCCGCTGCGTCTCCCAGCACCCACCTCCCGCCCCTGGCTCATCCAAGCTCCCAGCTTGAGATTCTGGCTGTGCGATCTTAAGGAGGGCATATGCGGCTTGGTGCGAAAGGTTCTGGCAAGTCTGACCTTCGTTCTCAGTAGAAAAGTAGATGGAAAGGGTAGCCCCAAGAATAGGGGATGCCAAGGCTGCGAAGATGCAATGTCACTGGGCAGAATTGTCGCCGCTTCTGGATGGTTACACCAGAGAGGTCTTGAAACAGTTGGAGGGAGTGACCTCGAAAGCTAATGGAATCGGATCCCCGGAAAGTTCGTAGAATATGTTCCTTCATGGGGAAGCTGTGGACACAGGCCAGGATGTTCGGCGGGGGCCTGTTGGAGGCACGGGGAGTCCGACCCGGTGCACACCGTCAAGGCGTATCTCAGAGACGGGTACATCCTCCAAGATCTGTGCGTAGAGGGCCTAGACGAACTCCTCAACATTTCCTGCCTCCACTGAGATCAGCACATTCTGAACCCTCACATTGTTGCGTCTGACCTGTTCTCCAGGTCTTCAGCATGTGCCTGTAAATCAATCTATCTATCAGAAAGGCAAATTATTTCTTGGCGGAGAACTCAATTTCTTCACCCCTATCAGTGTCGTTGGATTCCAAGGAGTCCACTCAGTCCCCAATCTCTGAGACATCCTGCGGGACGGCTTGCAAGTACTTAGCCAGGTCGTTCTTGATCTGCTGGTGGTCCTCCTTCAGCGACAGGAAAAGTGCATCCATACAGGAGCGAGTGATGGGGGATTCCCCATCTAAGCCTCCCTCCGGGGCCGAAGGTTTCGTAGAGAGCGCTCTTGGGGTGAGGGTTTAGCAAGCATGTCCTTGATCGTATGCTCCTTCTTAGCCCAGGCAGTGGTCATCTTGGAGGCTGAGGTGGGCTCCGAGGGCGCAAGGGCAACGGACAGGTAATTAGTCCAAAGGGAGCATGGAGCGTTCCGACCTGTGAGGCACCAGAAGAAATTGCCAGCACAGAGCTCACCAGCAGGGACCCGCAAAGCATCTGTTTCCAAGGGGAGCCCCAAAGGGAGAACCCCCTGAGTCACCACAGGCAGTGGGAGGGTGCAACAGCCTGGACCTCAGATAAGGCGTTAGGAGCCAGTGAAGCATTATGTCCCCTCAGAGTCCGGTCCCACCGCTGGGGCACTTCCAAGCTCGGCCCCATGCCATCCTGCCACACACTGCCGCTGAATACTGGAGGCCACTAAGTCAGCCCTCCCCAGGCCCTCAGCACGATTCACTAACTAGCACCTTTCTCTGGCAGTAAGGGCCAAGACAAAGGGGGGAGGGGCGGAGCCACAGTCCTGTTATAGCCCCCAGGCCGCCTGGTGTAGTCACGGCGAGGTAAAGAGCCTTCTTGAATGAGAGGGCCAGCCTCCGGTCGGGCCTCCCACTGCTGATGGACTTGGGAGTGTCTTTAGAGGGAGCACAGCGCCGCCCCCCCTGGGGGCCATGGAGCCAAGCTGCCAGATGTGCGGTAATGAGAGGGGGGGACCGCTACCTCCAGGAGGATCCGCCATACCTTCAAAGACCAGCAAGGAAGGCCAGGCACTGCCGCCTCTCTGACACCTCTAGGCCCTGCAGGAGAATGTCGGTGGCAATGCAGATGCAGGTGGTTGTTCCGACGACGACCCATCCTCCGCGGGCCGCCGCGTGAGATATGGATGGGGGCCAGCTAGCAGGTCTGAACGTCGTGGAGGCTTCACACTCAGTCGGCTGGGCCTCAGCTACCTATTCCCACGCCATTCGCAACCCACTGAGCCACAGCGGAGGGTGCAGCCACCCGCTCACTCAGGTCCAGGCGAGCCGGCTCATTAGCGCTGGTGCTTCGTCCAAGCCCCCGCAACGGCCTCCAAAAACCCCTCCGGGCCGTCCAATGTGGCGGAGAATATTCAGTGCGCAGCTGCAGCAGATGGGCCCCCCCAGGACCCCGGGATTCAGCGATGTAGGTGCAAAAATCCAGGGCCGGAGCGGAACAGTTACAAAGCACGTATGCTCACAATGCCATCTTGGCCACGCCCCCTATTTGCCTCCTTAGAAAAAGTATACTTCCTCACGCTAGGAAAGGTAGCACATTCCTTTAATGTAATTCTGAATGGTGAAGCAGTACGAATAAGACTACATCATCTGGACTATTAGTCCACAAGGTGTCTGGTACATGGGACAGATCTGCTTCCCTAACAGAACCAAAAACTCTACCTGGTGTGGGCATCCTTACTTCTAATACTGTCCTCAATGGTATGTCATTTTGAAAGACGACAACTGTTTTCATGGAATCATCACAAAACAGTTGGTCATCCATTTTTCCTGCTTCAATGAAGATAACACATACCCATAAGACATGATTATGGTCACTGGCTGTTAGAGCGCCATAAGTTGGTATCACCTCTAAAGCCTCTATTTGCAGTATTAATTCAGCATTAGGCATCTAAGAGTCTTGCCAGTGTTGCCAAAATAGAAATTCTTTAGGTAACTCTTGTGTCTCTGCTATGATTGTATATACTGCCATAGTAAATGCATCCATATCTACAGGTCATTCTCTGATCTGACCTTTGGTAGAGGAATCTACTGCTAATGCCATGATCCTGAAAGGTACTGGGCTAACCCATACAAAACTCATAGGACCTGGGTAACATGTGGTATGTAAAACAGTATGGTCCTACTGGTACATGAGCAATGACAAATACAACATTTAATTTGAGCTTTAGTTGAGCACAAAACAAATTCAAACACAAAAGGCAACAACATAAATGAAATGCACTTAATGAAGAGTCAAACAATGGGATTCAGTTTTTGTGTCAAGATTCATTAGTTATAATTCAGCAAAGGAATACATGAAATTTATTGTATAACGGTTGCTCCAAAAAGAAAAGATGTGTTTCAGATGGTGCTCAAGTGCGCAGTGATATGGAGAAGGTGAAGAAAGGAATAATACAAAGGTAGCCTGTCTACAGGATTTAGTACGGTCTCTTATTTCTCCTTGTTCAATAATCAGTCCCGGCTTGTTAGTCTAAAAAAGTCAACGTTTAGACCCGACTGTTGCACAAGGTGACTTATATCCTAGCATACCAGTCTTCATCAGGACAGAGAGAAGTGCGATGAAATGTAGGGCAACCTCACAATGGTGCAAGCGCTCCATGTGATGCGGGAGGTGTAGAATCAATGTACATTCTCCCCTAGCAATTTCAAGAGTGATAGGTGTTCGCCTTAAGTGCTAATTAAATGTTGCATTTGTCATTGCTCACGTACCAGTAGGGCCCTACTGTTTTATGATCCTGGAAGGTAGCACTCCAGGGGTAGAACAATTCATGGTACCATCAGATTCAAAATGAATAGTCATATTTAACTTGGCCTTAAGATTTCTCCCTAAAAAATTGGCTAGGGCAGCTGGCGATAACAGTAAATAGCCATTAATGTACCTCCCTCCTACTTCCACCTCAACTGGTTTAGTAAAGGAACCCTCAATACTTCCCCAGAGAATTCTTGAGCGTCCAATGAGCTGTTGGAAATCAGAGGGTCTCCCTCTCTAATACAGGATCTTGTTGCTCCTGTATCTATGAGTAATACATACCTTTTGACATTGAGAGCTACTGTCACAGTGGGTTCCCCATCTGGGATGTATGTCACTGACAATAATGGACACATATAAATACTCTGTGGTTACCTTCCTTGTGTATTTCCTCACACAGAATTAATCTGGAAAGGATTCCCTCCTCTCATAATGACACCTCCTTGTTCACGTTGAGGTGGAGTCACCATTGGGAGTGTTTGGTAATTTTGCTAAGGCGGTACCTGTTGTGCTTGAAGCATTACTGGTGGCTGCATATTTTGTGATAAGAAGTAACAAAACATTGGCCAGTACTGCTCAATCGTTTTAACCAAGAAAAATCAGGTGAGTTCTGCGTTCTCACCTGAAGAGACCAAGCGTTCAGTCTAGAAATATATCTCAAATTCTTTATTTTTCATTTATATTCAACTTATTGATTTTTTGAATTTTCTATTTTGCAAAAAACGTTCACAATTTTTATACAATTAATGTGAAGTTGGAACTATCTATTTACACTATTAACAATTAGGGAAAGGTGGTGAATATATACACAGGGGTGTCGGGGAGGGTGTGCACTCTGTACAGCAATACAAAAATCCATTCAGCTTCTATTCAACAGCTTCATTTCTCAAAAAAATACAGGCATACAGGCAAACCTTTCATCTCAGTGAATAGTAGGGAAGGAGGGAGTGATGTGTAAGAGGGATGAATGATAGAGTAAAAATTAGTGAAAAGGATGAAAACCCTGAGAAGTAATTTCCTAGGTTCAGGGTTTTTTTTGGGAACGAGACTGTTTATGCTTATGTTCTCCAAACAGGTGATTAGGCCATCTACTATTTATTTTCTTTCTAAATATTTACAACAATGATTGGCCTAATAGATTTAGGGAAGTCAGAAAAGCGATGTTTACACCACATGAAAACCAAAAAGCTCAGATAATGGGGTCGACGCGTTTCGAATCCCGTGGGTCGTGGGATTCTCTTCAGGACCTTAACAGATTCAATCTGAAAGACATGAAAATCAACAAGCATTCAATCAGTAATGTCTCACATACGAGAGCCTTCAACTTCATCTTGCACAGCACACACCATTCACGCAGTACCTGTAAAACTTGTCGGGTCTTATTTTGTAAAGGTGAGCTGTGGACAACAAATGAATCTGCGTCACAATTTTTGCTTTTTATACTCTCATGCTCTCCTCAGAGCAAAAATAGAAAAACGTGTTCATGCACTTACATGTGGGGGGTAAGATGGTTCCTTACACGCGATATTATATTCCAATTGGTTCCTTAAAGGCAATAATCCAACCAAAAAAATCTGTTTTGTTTCTTGTTATCTGTAAACAAAAACCAACAATCGGCTTGTGACATGGAGCTCTAGCGGAGTCCTTGTTGTTGCACAATAGCGTCAGGGGACTGTGCAAGATTACATAGGTCGAAGCGTCAAATTTGTGCTGGCTGGTTAGGCGCGGTGTAGGGCAGGACGTTCAGATATGTTAACGATGTTCTATGTTGTGCTGGCTGGTTAGGCGCGGTGTAGGGCAGGACGTTCAGATATGTTAACGATGTTCTATTTTGGGCTGGCAGCAACTGCAAAAAGTCGCAGTGATGTCTCTGGTATAGGATATTCGGCGGTCATGTGAATATGGGGGCCTGAGTCCCGATAGTCATTCTTACCGTTTTCTTTCGATCATGGGCTCCCCGGTCGGCGTTTCTTTCTCAGTCGCCGGTAAAGTGAGTCCTCCGTTCGGCGCTTTTGCGTTGTGCTCAGAGTTGAGCTCGGCCTGATGGGAAATGTAGTTTTGGCTGGTGTTTCCTGTTTGCTGACGTTCGATTCGCCGAGTCAGGTGCCCACCTGCCTGATTGGGGCTTCTTTCATGTAAACAGTTTTGTTTGATAGCAACAAGGACTTGGCTTTAGATGTGCGCCGGTGTAGTATTGGCCATCATTTATAAATTGCGATTTTTAATTTAGAGGGAGTCTTTTGAAATAAATGCCTGAATTGGGAATGAGGATCAAAATAGTTGGAAAAAGCGTGAAGCCCCTTCAAATTTACCATGAATCGTGGTCGGTGCAAGTTACCTTATAGAGTCTATGGGCTCCATATGTCAGCTGAAGAATTCATTTGCAGCCACGCACAGCTGTATTTACAGATTGTAGAGTTCCGTCATTTCGTTTAACCCGTTGACAACGGTATTATATTTTAGAATTAACATGGCTTCTCTTTGTCTCAATTTGGCTTCGAGGTCGCCACCCCTTGACCCTAGTTCTACTTTAGATATGACTGTCCATCTAAAGTCATTGTCATCATGTCCACTTTCTACCCAATGTTGTACCAAGGGTGCTGTGAGTATTTTTCTTTTCAGTCTGGATCTGTGTTGAGACAGTCTTTGTCTCACTTCTTGACTGGTCTTCCCAATGTACAATTTACTGCATGGGCATAGAATTCCGTAAATTACATTGCGCGTTTTACAATTTGTGAAAGATTTGTGCTTCCAAAATACGTTTTCATGTTCGAACAGTGTTCCTTCAATCGTTGATTGACAGCTAATGCACACACCACATTTATGGTGTCCTTTGATGGGGGGTAGCCCCACATACTCTCTCAATGTGGAATTGTGTGTTGTTGGTAATGCTGCTCGGACTATTTGGTTTGCAATGCTTTTATCTTTCTTGAACGCAAAAAGCGGCTGTTCATTTAGTTGAAGGTCTAGTTCTTTAATTAGGTGCCAGTTTTGATGAATTGTCTTCTTCAACCAATTGGATGAAGGACAGTATGTTGAAACACAGACGATTCTGGTTTGTTTTTTTGGGGGGTTCCTTTTCAGCAATTCCTCTCTCGGTGTCCACCATGCTCTTTTTAGGGCTTGTTTCAGTAGTTTAGAGGGGTAACCTCTTAAAAGTAATCTTTCTTTCAACAAGTTAGCATGTTCCATGTATTCGTCTTTAAAAGTACAATTTCGTCTTATACGGAGAAATTGGCCAATCGGTAGGTTCTGTTTTAAGCTTCTTGGGTGGTTGCTTGTGAATTCTAGTGCTTTATTTCTATCTGTTTTCTTTCTGAAAAGGGTTGTGACCAACTCGCCATTTGTACAGTATACTTCTACATCCAGAAACGTTAGTCTAGTTTTTGAAGATTGGATGCTGAATTTTATATCTCTTGTCCTGTTATTCAGCCAGTCATGAAACATTTGGAGGTCATTTTCATTTCCAGTCCAAGTGAAGAAAATATCGTCAATGAACCGGATCCACCCACCAATCCATTTTTTGTAGGGGTTGTTCTCATAAATAAAGGTGTCTTCGTACTGGCTCATAAAAAGGACAGCAAGCTCAGGGGCAAAAGGACAGCCCATGGCTACTCCCTTGATTTGGAAGAAAAAGTCGTCTTTAAATTTGAAATAATTTTTTGTCAGGGCCATTTTTGCTAGTTCCAAGATAAATTCAGTAGGTATCCTCATTGGACGTTCTCTACGATCCAGGTAGATTTCCAACACTTCAAGTGCCTGATCCTGTGGAATTTGGGTGTACAGCGAGACTATGTCCATGCTTACTAATAGATCTTTGTTTTCTGTAAACGGCAAGTCTTTGATTTTGTTTATGAAATCTGTTCTGTCTTGGAGGTAAGACCCGACAAGTTTTACAGGTACTGCGTGAATGGTGTGTGCTGTGCAAGATGAAGTTGAAGGCTCTCGTATGTGAGACATTACTGATTGAATGCTTGTTGATTTTCATGTCTTTCAGATTGAATCTGTTAAGGTCCTGAAGAGAATCCCACGACCCACGGGATTCGAAACGCGTCGACCCCATTATCTGAGCTTTTTGGTTTTCATGTGGTGTAAACATCGCTTTTCTGACTTCCCTAAATCTATTAGGCCAATCATTGTTGTAAATATTTAGAAAGAAAATAAATAGTAGATGGCCTAATCACCTGTTTGGAGAACATAAGCATAAACAGTCTCGTTCCCAAAAAAAACCCTGAACCTAGGAAATTACTTCTCAGGGTTTTCATCCTTTTCACTCATTTTTACTCTATCATTCATCCCTCTTACACATCACTCCCTCCTTCCCTACTATTCACTGAGATGAAAGGTTTGCCTGTATGCCTGTATTTTTTTGAGAAATGAAGCTGTTGAATAGAAGCTGAATGGATTTTTGTATTGCTGTACAGAGTGCACACCCTCCCCGACACCCCTGTGTATATATTCACCACCTTTCCCTAATTGTTAATAGTGTAAATAGATAGTTCCAACTTCACATTGTTTGTATAAAAATTGTGAACGTTTTTTGCAAAATAGAAAATTCAAAAAATCAATAAGTTGAATATAAATGAAAAATAAAGAATTTGAGATATATTTCTAGACTGAACGCTTGGTCTCTTCAGGTGAGAACGCAGAACTCACCTGATTTTTCTTGGTTAAAACGATTGAGCAATACTGGCAAATGTTTTGTTACTTCTGATTGAGGCGTAGCCTTACTGCGCTTAAGCCAACCCCTTCTTTGTACAAATGCATATTTTGTGATGGCGTCTGAGGCACATATATGGTTTGCAGATTTGGCTGTGGCTGTACTATTGAGGTTCCTGGCTGATTGAAAACTTCTGCTCTTCCATTTTGTTCATCTCATCTCTTAGTTCTGAAGTCTCTAATGAAATGTCCATACCTCTGACAATATTGACCTACTTGATCCATCCTTTGATGCCGTAGCCTACCTCTTCCTATTCCTCCTTGTCCTCCTCTAATACTTCCCTTTATCCTTACATTATCCTGTTGTTGAGGGTACTGTTGTCGAGTAGTCACTGGGACCAATCCCACAGATATTGCAGTCATCTGAGTCGTGACTGCCACTTAAGCTCCTTCTATTGCTCCTTTCTTTGCCAACTTTTGATGCACTAATTTAGCTGCTGATTTTTATGTCACCTCTTGTTTGTCCATTTTTCTTTCATCCTATCAAGGAACTGCGCTTGATCCTCATTTTGCTACATTGATTGAGCCATGAGAGATCTAATGTCTGGCCTATCAGGATACACTTTCCTCAGCTGATCCAAAACCACTGTTCTAACCAAATCAAATGGAGACCAATCATATCTGGTGTCAGTGAGGGCAACGTTTCTCATTTCAGCTTTTCGAAAATCAATGTCTGTTTCATCTTCTATAAGCGAGTTAAGAAGACACTTTATGCACCCTACTTCCAAGGTGATACCTCCAGTTTGCTGTTTGAAAGCTCAAATCCATTTCCCTGCCCCCTCTGTAAGCAGCGGTAGTCATTTCTTGGGTCCAAGGAACATAACTAGGTGCCCCAGGTCCCCTGCTTATCAGGGCGCATCTGTAAGGGAGTGGTAGAACG
Organism: Lissotriton helveticus; assembly: GCF_964261635.1. NCBI lineage: Eukaryota > Metazoa > Chordata > Amphibia > Caudata > Salamandridae > Lissotriton > Lissotriton helveticus. The sequence continues at coordinate 705,905,058 of NC_136073.1, forward strand.
CTGGGGATAGTGCTGTCTAGCATATTTCTGACATACAAAGGAACATTTCAGCATGTAGGGATAATCCCATTCTAGATCTCCCTCACTAAAAAGAATGCAATCCTCAGCAGTCGCCATATCATATGGATCAAAAAGCCTTCCCTTCTGTGGTCATGGATTCATCTGTGAGGCTAACCTTTCAATCCCATCTACTAAATTATCCCCATATGGCACACCACTGTGCCAGCTATTTTCTTCTCCTTCAGCGACTATCTCACTAGGGGTGAGATCTGTGCTGTGCAAAACTGATTGAAAATTAATTTGCTGTACTGGTCTATCATGTAGTGTCAATCCTGCAATGGCCTCACAAGATTCCATCCTGAGGTCTGGGTGGCCTTGTATTCCCTGAAACTGCAATCGCTCGAGCTCTGTTGCTCAAGTTTTCCTAACTCTAGAAAGCATTTTCTGCACTCCTTTTTTAATATCAAGATGATTAGGCAATGGCCTTGCACTCTTTGTGTGATCCAAATCGATAATGGTTTTTTCTTGAATATTAACATCATAGGTAAGGTGCCTAGCCTTTGGTGGTTGAAGCATTTCATCCATGCTATCCACACGCTTAAGTATATACTCTTCCATTTGTTATTCGCCCAAGTCTTCCCTGAATCTGTCCTGAAAAATTATTGTGATATCCCTCTATCCTCACTTCCCTTGCCTCTCTTCTACTCTCACTTCGTGATATCCATTCTTAAACACTTTATGGTGAAACTATTACGTTCCCCTTCTGCCAAGTAAGTAGACTACCTTCAGTCCTATTCCTTTCTTGGGATACTGCCCATTCAACCTTACCTACAGCCCTATACACTAGTCACTATATCAAACATCATCTCCATCTCTTTTCTGTGGGTGGACATCTGCTTCCTAACTGCCCTTCCTTTTGTGTCTCTTCTGTGCAACAAAAGCAATGTTGCTGATGAAACATGTAACTGGTCATCACTATCTCATGGTCTTTGCTGTTCGCTTCTGTCTTCCTGGGGAGAAACTGGATCTAAATGTATGTTAAATGTGTTTCTAGGTGTCCTGAAAACTGGTAGTCACCTACCCTTACTTGCTGCCTAGATATACTTGCATGTTTTTGCTTTGGCATTTATAGAGTAACATTAGAGGTAACTTTTAGAGATTGTAAAGGGGTCTCAATGTCGGGGTTCTCAAATACCACTGAGGTTTCCTGGAGCTGTACCAGTGAATAAATAGCAGGTACCTTGGGAGAGGTGTTCATAGGATCATGTAGGGGTGGGGGAATAGACGGGGTACTATGGATATCAACTTTCGAGGGGTTCTTAGGCTTCTCAAAAAAATCTTGCCATAAAGCTAAAGTGGCTTCTCACTTCTGTAATTTGGCTCCTGCATATTTACTTCTGAGATGTGTACCAATATGCTCTAGTATTTTGTCGTCAAGTCTCCCTTCTTTTGGCCTGGGATTTGTATGCTTCTGGGAGGCTTTAAACCGTTCTAAATAATATTTTTGCAATTTTCTCTGATCATTTGGAAATATCTTTTCTATATGCACTAAGGGAGTCTCCATGATTATTCGTATTTCAAATTCTTCTACAATGTAATTTTTTTTATCTTTCTGATCAAATATTACTCTTACTTTAAAACTTACACACGTTTTTAAAAAACAAGAACATTCATCAACTTTGCCTTTATCAATTGTGCAATACACATGAAAATAACATTATGCAGCATTACACAACATCATACTGAGGCCACATTTTATTTATATACACACACACGCACTCACCATTAGCATAAGAAATATGAACACTTCAACTACTTCTAAATGTTAATCAGCGTTATTGTACTCTTAACGATAAATACACCTGGCAACCACAAGTCATTTGCCTCTGTGCTCAGAGAGGATAATCTTTTCAAACCATGTCTCTCTTTCGAATGACTTCTGGACATAAGGTCCAGGGCAGTAATTTGCGTGTTCAGATCGTACCTGGAGGTAAAGTGTGGCTACATCAGCTTTGCATCTGTCCCTGTATGTCAAACATTGGAACACATATTGGCACCTTCCAATTTCAAATTTCTCATATTGACCAATTCCGACTTTATATTGGGACTAACAAGGTAACCAGTTATGTAGCGACTTTCCTGACATTGTGCAACACATATACACAATCTTACATGCAATACCCTTATGTCTCTTATAACCTTATATCTCCTATATCTACATCTGTGTTTACTATTGCCAAGGGAAACTACGGATACAATATATACAAAAACAAGGACCATTGTCTGCATTGTCCTCACGTTAAAAAGATGGCAATCTCTGGATCCTACCATTCCCCCATGTACAGCCAGAAATTCAGAGAACACAGTGGCTGCTTTCCTTATCAAAAGGTGTGCAATAATCTATGCAGCAAGGGTAGGTGGTCTTACGGCTTTAGCAGTCAGGTGAGGGCAAGCGGGACTTCCAGGCTGGCTTGCTAACTGTTGCAGGGTGACTTTAAAACTTAACAAAATTAAAAAAGACAGACTCCTCTTTTGCAATGTAAAGACAGCTTTTTACTGTTGTGACCTGGAAATCGGCCCTCCTCACACAGGCAGGCAGCCGGTCTCAATTTGCTGTTTCACAGTCAGCTTCTTATATACAAAATAAGAAAGTACTTTATTACAGACCAGAAAATAATAATTGACTTAGTAGTTACAGATTGAAAGTAGAAAGCATTAAAATGCACGTGGCCCCGTAACCTCAAACTCAAAACTAATCCTCTACCCAGTCTTTATTGCAGTTTCCAACAATGCTTAACAAACTAACCAGTCTTCATTCTTGAATGCATGTATATTTGTGGTAAATACAATTTTAGTGGTATGTGTGCTTTATCATCGTGCCCCTAAGACCTTAGTATATTTTTTTTAAGTAATTTTATCTCCTGCTCTTACTGTCTAGTCAAGCTTCAATCTATTTGGAAACCCAAAATAAGTGCCAATAAACCAATGTGCTAAAGCCATACAGTTCTTTAAGCTTGTTAAACACGAGTTGCCTTTTAACTGCATCGCTTTCAAGTTATTTATTTTATGATGTGCTCATGTGAACTCTTCGAATATATTCTTTTACTTCGCATGCGTTACATCGCATGCCTTTACAAAGCGGTTGTTACAACAACCGCGTTGTTACCACACCAACTATCACATCACTAGTCATTTCAACGACTTGCTGTGGGGGCGGGCTGGACTTAGGAATTGTATTATTTACTATTCCTACTTCAGTTTGTGCAACAGCAGGGAAGGTGTTGGATTCTAAATCCAAAACCAGTGCGCCCCCTACAGCAAGTCGTTGAAACAACTTGCGATGTAATGGTTCACGTTGTAACAACGCGGTTGTTGTAACAACCGCATTGTAAAGGAATGTGATGTAAGGCATGCGTTGTTATGGCTGTTTCCCAAACTCTTCGCCTCTCTCTTGTCTGTACGACATTTTGGCCCACACTGTTCTCTCACTATGTATGACTGTGCAATGCTTTCTGCTGGTGTTTGTTGTTTCGCTATGTTTTCATATTTCACATTTTCCACAACAGTTGTCTCATAGTGGTTGTAGCGGTGAACCCCGATCGAGAACATCATGACCCATTCCCACACATAGCATTTGACAAATTGCCTCTTAACTCACTATGAGAGAATCATTTTGGCAGCAGAAAATGTTTCCATCAAGAGATGTAACACACTAAACCCATCTTATCTTTTGCCGAATCCAGAGGGAGATGATGAGGGCAAATTTTACCACAACTGTGCTAGCATTACCAAGTTTTTGCACAAAACCGAGACCTGACAAACTAGATGTACCTCTTCCCGAATCTGACCGCACTCTTTTTGTTGATGGGTCCTGCCTAAGAGACCGACATGGTATCTTAAGAGCCGCTTATGGTGTATGTACTCTGAGTGGAGTCTTGGAAGCGTCCTACCTGTGCCATGTAAGTTCTCCACAAGTAGCCAAACTGATTGCCCTGACAAGATCTTGCTGTAATTCAGAAGGTTCACGAGTCACCATTTACTCTGACATTTACTATGGGTTCAGAGTGTGGATGACTTACGATGTCTGTGGTCACAGCGAGGCTTCATGACCTCTTCTGGTTCTCCTGTTTTGGCACTGCATAAGTACTTTACACATTACCCTAAGGTATGCCTGCCTGCTCTGTGCCACAACTACCAGGAGGTTGAGTTCAGGTTTATTTAGGGACTTTATGGTTTACCCTAGCCAGTTATTGTCATTATTCCTTGAAATGGGCAGCTCCCCTCCTCAAATAATAATCCACTTCCTATACTAGTCTCCTGAGGTGATGGAGCATCAGAAACGTCTCTTTAAAGGGCGTGCAAGTGTACATACATAGTATGGTAAGAGCTTGTCAGTGGCGGTTAGCAGTGAAAATGCATTCTTACAAGGGAAGGGAGAGGATCAGCTCATCTGACCACTTTCAGTTCCAATTTATTAAACAAAATGTGGGGTCCATCAGATTTATTAAACCACTACCTGACATCTTGTCTGCCTTCTCAACTTCCCTCTGGGCATCCCTCTGCATACCTCCCAAAGAAAAGAGAGCTCGTACCACCTTCTTCTGTTTGTCGTAGGTCTGTAGAGGTCTGCCCCTTGTTGGACAACTATTATGTACATAGGTCTACAGTTGAGAGGGGTCTTACTTACAAGGATACTGGCACATTAAGAGCCCACTCAAAATGGTCTCTGTGCAACAACATATGTTTAAAACAAATTTATGGGCATGTGTGGAATTCTGCATGTGCAAGCTTAGACTAAGAACCTGTGTGATCTTGTGCTGTGATATGCTGTCAACCTATGAAACCCATGACCATGGTAAAGTATTAGAACCCTAAGCTGTAGATAAGGATACCAAATTGACCTTGTGGGTGCTCGCTCATTCTAGGCGCAGAACACCACCATTTGCTAATTTTTTGTACTTGGATTGGGAGTCCCACTCAGATTACATGGCTGGACCGGGCTTTCCTGTGAAGATGGAAAACGCCATTGGTGAATGATAACAGCAGCAATCAAAGCAAAGGGGATGAGGCTAACACATCAGAAGTGCCAAGGCACAACCAGCAGTCATGTCTGATTTTCCCTATAAGGGGAGAGGAGGTACTGGATGCCACGGTGATTCTCAGCTACACTTGGCTTTTCTCCTCTACTCATCTCACTATCTGATATGTGATGAACATCTGTTTTCCCTAGGTGAGACTGCAGCTGGGCCAATTGTTCTCCAATCATAGAACCGGAAGTAACACTGGGAACAGGTACAAACAAGGAGAATCTAATACTTGTTTTTGGCTGTGTTTCTTGCTACTGTTTGAGTTTTTGCTTCTTTTACGACTGATGTGACTTGCTCAAAGCTAGTAAAACAAGCACTGAGAGACATTCTCGAGGGACGAGTCTCAGTCATGACACCCAAGACCAAAATAGGGAGCATTTCTATTGTCTTCTCACGTACTTCAGCCAACAATTGGCACTCCAGAATTGAAATCATGTTGAACAGTGCAGATATGATGATCCAGCCTTTTGACATACTCTCCTGCTGGAACATCTCGATAGCTCATTTTAAAAATTACCTGTCGGCTAATAAAGAGAAAGATCTATCCAATAGGTCTATTCTACCACCAAAAGGCCTATCCCACTTCACCTGGTGGGGGAGAAATGCACAAATGTTCTTCACTCTTCCAAACAAACGCTGGGGAATAATTATAATGCCTAATAGCAGCCATAAATTGGCAGCACAGCACACAGTCAAAATCTGACTGCGAGAGGTTCATTGTCAAACTAAGCAAGGTCTGGACAAAACTATAATCTCATTCTATGCTCGCCTGTGCAATCCTGCCAGCACACCTGAGCTAGACCACACAGATGAAGAAATTCGAGCTGAAATAATCCAGGTCTGCTAATCGCAAAAACTAAGGAGAGAATTCTACACCAAGTGAAAATGACACTACTGGCTATGCTCACTCTAGAGCATTCTCTTGAATTATCAGAGGTGGGTGCTGCTTACATGGTAGCCTCTCTAGCCACTGCCCCATCAAAATAGAACTGGTTAATCAGTGAGCAAAGAAAGTGATGTGTTACTCGAGATGCCTATCAAGTAACCTAATATATTCTGAAGTAAATATAGCAACCCTGAATATAGGATGTGACCTGCCAGCACAAGGAAAAACTGTTTGCCAAAGCCTGCCGATCATCAAGTGGCAGCAAAGTGGAGATGGACTTTGTGTGTATGCCTTTGCTGGTGGTTTATTGTTTTCTGGTTTGTTTATATTTTTATTGGATGGGGGGTCCTCTCTCCGGTGAGCTTTTTACTTGTGGCCCTTTTGGGAGGGTCCATCCAGTCACATCTGTCTGTGTGGTCCCTTCCATGGTCTGTCCCCCTTTCTCGGCTCCATAGCATAAGACATATATCCCCATGGTTCTTTACAAGCTGATGGAAGTTAAGGTAGTCAGCTATAATGTCGGAGGCCTTATCAATCCTACCAAGCGGAGGGCAGTGCTCTCCTTACTCGAGCATTCGGAGGAGGATATATTTTTACTTCAAGAAACTCACCTGCTTCACAAAGATAGACACCGTATGCAATCCAGGGGGTTACCCTTGCAGTTCTGGTATTCAAGGAAGAGTAAGAAGGGTGGGGTGGCCATCCTGTTTTTCAAACGCTTTAGAAGTTCCATAGAGGGCTCAATGACAGAGATTAAGGGGCACCTCTTTCCCATGAGGCTACAAATCAGCACCTACAACCTCACAATAGCCTCAATCTATTTCCCAAACGAACATCAGGAGAAGTTCCTGACTGAGGCCCTGGCCGAGGTTCTCCACACGCCCGACTCCTTGGTTGTGGTGGGTGGCAATTTAAATTTGGTCATGGATGCAAGGATGGACCGCTCTAACCCGAGGACTGGGGGGGCAGGATCTATGTAAGGGAGTGGTAGGGAGTGGTAGGAGGATTGTGGGATCAGGGACGTATGGCGGAGCCACCACCCCAGTGCTAGAGACTATACACATTACTTGATAGCTCATAAGTCTTACGCCTGATTGGACCTCTTTCTTGAAACCCAGGCCGCATGGGTATGCACATCTTTTCCGCACCCCAAAAATTATTTTTTACTTGAAGGTTGGGGCTGCTGAATGCCAGCTACCCTTTGTCATGTGTGGAAATATGGAAATTGGTGCTCTGTGATCTGTCAGGAAAAGAGATGCTGGAGTCTGCCTTGAAGAATGCAGCTGGCTGACTGCTGAGGAAGAGTGCTAGAGGTACTCTTGCCTGAAGAAGATCATACCTATAAGGAGTGAACTGTGAGGAACTGGGAGTGGAACAGCTTGGAGCTGTGTGCTGCTAAACAGAGATGTATCTGCACCTCAGGCTGTGTGGAGAGGTTTCGAGACCCCAGCATTACTGCTTTGTGTCCAGGAAATTATCTCCTGTAGCTGAGACATGCCCAGGGATACCACAAATGTATTTTGTGGTATCCCTCCCATGAAGATATAGAGCCTGTGATTAATTGGACTGAGAAAATCGTGATCACATTTGACAGCCTTATCTGAAAGTGCCCTAGGCAGCTTAGCACTAGGTCAGACCACTCTCCAGAATCAGTGGTGGCCTCAGTCTCTATCTCCTGGTCACTGCTGCGACATATGGTGGGCTGGTTGTTTGGGTGACTGGGTTGTGTTTGGGTCCGAGAAAGATTGCCCAAGTGAAAATTCAATGGAACACAACCAGAGAGCAGAGTGCAAACTCCTCATCGTTGATGGTGGTGCTGCCTGTCTTCGTCAGAAAGGGGCAGGTGCACCACATGCAGAAGGCTTGGTCTGAGGCAACATCAACTGGGCTGAGGCAGAGCAACTGTGATCTCACTTGTTGGGTTGGTAGGAAACACAACATTCAATAAGGTCTCATGTTCTACTGGCACTCACAGCCTTGGTCTGTCTGAGGAACAACAAAGATAGAAATGTAATGTCACCCAGGGAGAATTTCATTGGGTACTATCCACGATCCACCTTACCACAGTTACTTGAGAACGAATTGATGGACTTAAAAGAGTACAAATAAGAATTGTACCCACCACTTATTCAATGAGGGCTAATGCCCTAACTTTCATTTTAGAACTATATTATACCTTTCTCAGAGGAGCGGCATAGATTAGTTCTGTGAGTCTCAGCACACAGCGATTATTGCTTTCACAACTTTGTATTATTTGTTTGCTCTCAATTGTATGAACTGTTTAGATTTCTATGTTAGAACTAGGACTTTTCATGTGCACCCACTGCTACTTTACCAGCCACGGCACAAGGACCAGCACACCAACCAGCCCTACCCCGAACACATCACAGACACCACCTGTACAAAACACCAACTCGCATGTGCCCTTCTCAACCCACGCTTACTATGCAAGCATTCTTTTGAATTATGGGACCTCATCGCCACCCTCACACTGGGCATCCATTATCCACAACAAAACCATACAGTGTACTAGCACCACCGACAACACCACCACTCCCATGGAACATCTCAATATCATGCTCCACATGGATGACAAGACAACTATCAGAGGTACCCTCACATTCTGACCCATGGCCCTTCCTCCAGTTTCTGCAGCACCATCGCCGACTACAATGAACCCCTCTTCTTCAGCGACCTAAATTTCCACGACTCCAATGACAAAAACACTGCACCCCCCGAAATATGAGCAGCCTCAGATTGACCCAGATTGTCCACCACCCTACACACACTGCTGGACACACACTAGACCCAATTTTCACCTTCAGCAACCGTATCAAATACAGCCACGTCATAGAATTCACATGGACCGCTCACTCTATCATCCACTTCAGCATCTCCAGCCCCCGCACCATCACCCCCAAGATGACCAACACCACCCACTGGAGGTAGAACAAAATCTCTGAGACCCGAGGTGCAAATGCCCTCAACACCTCCAAGCTTACTACCGACACCAACCTCGCACAGTGAGTGAAAAACTTTAATGCATGGATCACAAATTCCACAGACAGAATCATCCCTCTCAAGAGCAACATCCAGAGAAAATCCTCCAAAATGGCCAGATGGTACATCCAAGAAGTCAGGACAGTGAAATAAGACAGCAAACAGTTGGAGAGAAGATGGTTCAAGGACACCTCGGACAGGGCAGCCTTCAAGCCCTCCCTCAACCTCTACCACCACCTGCTGGGGGCAACAAAGGAGACAGCTCTTTCCGCACACATGGAAACCAGCATCAACAACACCAAGGAATCTTTCAACATTATTATGGAATTCTCTTACCTGTCTGCCAGCAAAAACAACCTCACACCATCACAGGAGTTGTGCAACAACCTCGACCACTTCTTCATTGACAAGATCGCAACCTTATACAGGAACTTCAAACCCCAACCCACACCTACGGACTTCCTTGACAGATACAACACCACCGTAACTGACACACACTGACCATCTGGAATATCCTCTCAACCCATGACACCACCTCCACCATGAAATCCATCCACTCAGGAGCTCCTACAGACCCATGCCTGCACCAAACCATCAACCTCATAAACCAAAGGTTTAGCCAGGAACTCACCATCTTACTCAATACCTCTATCACTTCCGCAACATTTCCCGACACCTGGAAACACGCAGATGTCAGACCACTACTCAAAAAACCCTCCGCTGACCCCAGCAAACTCAAAAACCTCTGGACAATCTCTCCCATCCCATTCCCAGTGAAGGTACTGGAAAGGATTATCAACAATCAACTCTTGACACACCTGCTACTCGACTCCTCCCAATCTGGCTTCCGCAGCAATCACAGCACAATCGCAAGCACTGATGACATACGAACCCTCCTCAACTTTGGAGAAACAGCTGCTTTGATCCTCCTCGACCTCTCAGGAGCCTTCTACACCGTATGCCACCACACTCTGATCGAAAGGATCTAACATATCGGCATCTAAGGGGACGCGCTCAGATTGATCATCTCCTTCTTCACAAAAAGAACCCAGAGGATCCACATCTCACCTTTCACCCATGAACAATGTTTGCACCCCATATGTTTTAAAGGCAAAAGCACCCTCTCAGAGGCTATTTGAGATAACCAAGCCTGTTTGGGATGTACTGGCAGGGCAGGTGGTGCCCAGCGGTACACCCGCAACAATGGAAGAATGGGGGCAGGAGTATTGCTTTCTTGGAGATGTTTCCTTTAGTCATAGCGATCACAGTGTGGATGCAGAGCCTAGCGCATAGAAAGTTCATTTTTGGGGTGGTTAACATGGCAGTGGTGCAGGTGGTCAACAAGCAGTCAGCAAGAGATGAGCAGGTCCTGAAGTTGATGAGAGTATTCATTCTAAGTTGTCTGAAGTGTGATAAACAGTTGCGGCCGAAGCACATCCCGGGAGTGGACAATGACATTGCAGATGCTTTGTCTCGTTCACAGTGGGGGAGGTTCCATGGACTGGCCACGGAGATGGAGTTTCAGAAGACGCTGGATGCTGCAACTGATGGTAGGGCCATTATTAGTTTCTACGAGACGGGCAAATGGCCAGGATCTGGCAGGCCTTTATAACAGGAGGGGCAAGGAGGAGGACAGGGACTTGGGCCGGAGAGGAGGATGTCATACAGTTCATTATGTCTCTGATAGGGGTTTGGTGATTTTCACTGTTGCTGCCAAGCTAGCGGGGATAGCACTCATGGACAAGTTGTGGTGGGGATATGCCACTTCGGCAGATGAATTAGGAAAGTGTATGCTGAAAGGTAGGGCCAGGCAAGCAGGGAAAGGACAGCGGGCCAGGATGCCGGTGTCAAAAGCATTATTAGGCAGGATGATAGAGGAGCTACCCAGGATATGCATTAGCTTACAGGAAGCAGATTTATTTGCTGCCTTAATGTAATGGCTGCATTTCAGAGCATTCAGAGTATCAGAGTTGTTGGGGAGGAAATGGATTGCAGACCTTCATTGAGGGAAGCACACGGAGTGAAGAGGTCATGATCCTCCTCACGCACTTGAAGACGGACCAAAGGGGTGTGTTGAAGACAGTATTACTAGGGGCCAATGAAGAGGCTTGATATGTGCCGTTCGATGGGGGTACGTATTACAAACATGGACATGTGTCTTTTCAGGTGCAATAGCAGGGCCAGAGTCGGAGGCGCTAGCCATTTGCATAGTCGGGCATTTATTCGTCAAGTTGGCAGAGAGACACTAACTTCAAAAAGGGAAAGGTGTTAACTTAGGATTGGAACCTGCCTTGTTTAAAATAATTTGGGATGGGAAAGGGGGTTTGCCCTGGCACAAGCTCAATCCCAGTTTGAATAAATTGATGCACAAATGTTCTAATAATTAATTTGGGGAGAATGATTTAGTGGTTTGCAAGGGTTTGGCCCTACTAAAGCAAATGAAAAGGGACTTGAGGGAGATTAGGAAGCAGTGGTCGGGATGCTTTGTCGTTTGGACTGAATTCATCCCTGGAAGACAATGGAGGGTGCCGCCATTGATAAAGCCAGGAGGAAGATAAACAGGGACATGAGGGTCTTTTGTGGTGAGTCAGGTTTCGGTAGAGTGGAACAACCAGAACTAAGGTATGCTGCAGTGTACTTTTTCAGGGTTGATGGCGTTCATTTATCTCACTACGGGATGGAAATTTACCTGATATACAAATAAAGGAAGTTTTAGACAAAGCACTATACATACGAAGATACCCAAGAATAGCCTAGGTGATGGGGGGGGGGGGGGGTTGGCAGCAATGTTATAGGGACTGTTTCTGAGTGGCGTCTAGTAGCTGGTTCTGTACAGTTTTCCTGTTCACTTTATGGTTGGGAACAGGTTACTCCAGGCACAGATAATAAGGGTAGGATATACTTAGTTAGGTAGATATTTAGATAGGTAGAGAAGATGTTACAGGATTTAAAGGGTCACCAGTTATTGACTTAGTTGGGGTTGTCAAATAGTTGCAAAGAAAGGAGAAGGGCGGGGAAACTTTAGGGGTGGGGTGGAGGATATGTAGATGAAAGATTTATAGCGGGGTTTAGTCTTGTGAGGCATAGGACAAGGTTATGTTTTTTGTAAGATGCACCTGTTTTCAATAAAGTGTACTTTTTCACACATCTTGAAATTTGATTGTGGTTCATTTGGGGCAGGTGGCCCAATGGGGCTTTGGGGAGGCTCGCACCCCCAGGGTTTTTGGGCCATTGGTGCAGCCTGCGACAAATTGGTCTCTCTATGGGCTGCACTTGGGCTATGTGCTTGGGTGTTGAGCTGGAAATTTTAGAGGCTGTGTTACCATTTTGTAAGGTGACATGGCAGCTGGCAGTTAGGGACAGTTTCCGATCCCCTCCTACCGACCCTTTAGAAGGTAAGATGGGGGGGTTATTTTGGTTATTATGGGATGGATGGCCGAATTTGTTGGGTACAGGTGCATCGGGGGAGTGAAAATGCATTGTAATTGGTTGTCACTTGAAGCAGGTTCATGGCGTCTGGAAGCTAGTTCTGTTCAATTTTACAGTTCACTTTATAGTTGGGAACAAGTTACTCCAGGAGCAGGTAATAAGAGTAGGATAGGAGATACTTAGGGGGGACGCGCTTTCCAGCACCAGCCTCACCTCCTGCTTTTGCTGCTGCTGTGAGGGGAACGGCTCCAGGGGTCCACTCGCCTGCCTTGCTGCCTTGCTCTCTGCCCCGGACTCTGAGCTCCCGCACCTGCGCTCGCAGCCCCCGTGACTACACTTCCCAGGGGGCTGCGTGAGGCGCGTGCTGCTACCATCATCAGGAGGGCGCCGGTGGCATTTAAATCCGGTCCGGCCCTCCCGCAGCGCGGGACGCGCTTTCCAGCACCAGCCTCACCTCCTGCTTTTGCTGCCGCCGTGAGGGGAACGGCTCCAGGGGTCCACCCAGCTGCCTTGCTGCCTTGCTCTCTGCCCCGGACTCTGAGCTCCCACACCTGCGCTCGCAGCCCCCGTGACTACACTTCCCAGGGGGCTGCGCGAGGCGCTTGCTGCTAATAGAGTTCTTCTTAAGAAATTAGAGAATTTAGAGAGGGATATGCTCTCCATAAAAAAAATGTTGGAGGCGTTATCCCAGAAGGGAAACACCGATAGGGCAAAAACCCCGCAAACTGTTACACCTGCAACAGTATTGACACTACGCAACCCAATAGAACCTCTAAATCCTAGTTTTTTGTCAGAAGCAGGGCATCTAAAGAAAGGGTCCCTGGATCAAATGCCACATGATAGGGACTTTTCAGCTGGACGGCATAGTCTTAGTTTCAGGTCATATGCTAAAATTATGAGAACACGGGGTACAGTATCTGGAAATAAGCCATCTGAGTACATCATCTTTTAATGACACTAGGTCCGTTAGTAACGTAATGCCTAGGGCTGATCTAAACACTTCTCTGCTAGATAATGCCAAAAGAAACTCTAGTGCAATAGTTTATATGACCGGGGTCCCAAAACCAAATACGAACTCTGGGTATGAAACTGCCTCTGACATGTGAGGGGATGCAGATCCATCATCAGGGAGGATATGACTAGCGTCAAGAGATTGTCCCTGCATAGCTCGCACACAGACTGCATCGAAATCCAACTATGCAACGAAGCACTGGCAGAGATTTTAGTGGCCCTTGAGTTTCAGACTTGCCCTCCTAAATATTCTAATATCCAGATCAGATGCCTGCCCTCCTGGTCCGTAGTGGGGGTTAATGACTACTCAGATCTAAATAGAGTAGATTGACTATCCGAAGATAATTGTAGCATTTTTCCGGAAGTCAGTCCCAATATGGGTGTTATGGAGAATACTTCTGGTGCAATTAATGCATCTTTTAGCTCGCCTGTAAGGGAATTATTGAATCAGGAGAGAAGGGAGTTATACACGGGAGGGGAAGGTAATCTAGGGGTGATCCGGATTCTCTCCTGGAACATTGCAGGCCTCAAAAAGAAACTGGCCATTCCAGAATGGAATTAATTTATTGACAACTACGAGGTGCGCATGTTCCAGGAGACCTGGAGCACGACCTCCCTTTATAAGATAGGGTACTCCACCTTTTTTTTCCTGCGGTAAGCCTTCGGGGGGACTCCATATTTGGGTTAAGGTATCATTGAACTGGGATATCATTGTTCATAACTCCAATTCTGAAGATATTTTACATCTATCCTTTAAAGGACCCTTGAACGGTAATAGAGTAGAGCTGTTCAATGTATATGCTAGAGGAACCCCGGGGGCTAAAAACTCGGTTACAATTTCATTATTAGAATTGGCCCTATCAGGTATCCCCCCACGATCCAACATAATTGTGGGAGGTGAACTGAACTGCACGTATGAACCCCTAAGTGAGGAAGACCTATTGGGGTCCAATGAAGAAGACTTGAAACATTCTATTCCTGCGTTGAGTCCAAGACCAATCAAGAGGTGGTCGGCTAGGGCATTACAGATCAATGCTCTAACATTGGAATATAATTTACGTGCACTAAATGGTAGAACGCCCTCGGATCCAAATGGGGCCATGACTTTTAATAGACTTAGCGCCCCTCGCGTATTGATTACATTCTCCTGGACACAAGATTATGGGGGAATGTGGCTGATTTGGAGGTCAAGCAGATGCCGGATAGTGACCACAACCCCCTCTGCATGGAATTCAGATGGGACCGCAAGAGGAAGACAACAAGTGGTCCATTATTTACAAAAGAAGTAGTTCCATCTAATTCCAACCGCAGATTAAAATGGGATAAGGTGGCATGCCAAGAGAATATCCTGACTAGCATAGGCGTCTTGGTTGCATCAAGAGTGCAGAACTCTCCGCGCTCAATGCTGTGCGGGATGAAGGAAACGGACCAGATCTTAGTAGAATCTATGGGGATCTTATAGTAAATTTAGGTTCATATTTTATGGTCAAGGTTGCTAGAGGGTATAAAAACAAACTAGTTAAAAGTGGTAATTTATGGTTTACAGCTGATTGTAGGAAAAAGAGAAAGGCTATTTCACTAGCTCTCCGCAAAAAAGATCCTATAGCCGTAAGGTTGGCCAGAAAGGAATATACCAGTACCATAGAACTAGCAAAAGGGGCATGGGAGGAAGACCACTGGCAGGAACTCAAAAGGGCGGCCTCTGTAAAAGATTCTACTTTATTTTGGGACTTAATAAACAAACTCACTAGAAGGGGAGCAGAGTCTGTCCCAAATCATATAACTGAACAGCAATGGTACTCCCATTTTTCGAACCTTTATTGCTGTGAGGCTGATTCAGAGCAATTGCTAGATGCCGAATCAGAACTAGAATTGGATTAAACCAGTAGATCCTTTTACACTTCTTGAGGTTCAATTGGCCATTAAAAACATAGCGCCCGGGAAGGCCGCTGGCCCGGATGGCCTGCCAGGTGATTTACTCCTACATGATCCCACTCTATGGGCTAATTTTATCCTTCTCCTGATGAACCTTCTGGCCCAGGGCCACCCAGTCCCTGAGTCATGGAAAGGAGCAGAAGTGGTCACAATATACAAGAAGGGGGCCAAAGAGGACCCTGCCAACTACAGACCTATAAGTCTAATTGATGTAACACAGAAGGTGGTTGGCAGGGTTCTCATCTCTAGAATGGTGTCCTGGCTAGAGGAGGGAAACATCCTAACGCATTTACAAGCGGGGTTCAGGCAGAAGGTGGGTACGATGGACCAGGTTTTCAGATTTTCTGCGACATACTGGAAAACTGTGTCCATCGGGAAAGGCTCCCTATATCTAGCCTTCATAGATCTGAAAACCGCCTTCGACCTTGTGCCCCGTGCCAAACTTTGGCAAGTGCTTCAGGACATGGGTCTCCCACGATACCTCTTCGAGTTGATAAAAAGATTACATGAGGGCACCTATGCAAGAATTAGATGGGGGGAGTCAGGGCGAACTGATTAAGAGGATACCAGTGAACAGGGGGGTCCGTCAGGGCTGAGTGATGGCCCCGACTCTGTTCTCCCTCTTTGTAAATGGGGTGGCAGACCATTTGAGTGAGGATCCAGCCAATGCCCCCACCCTGGCGGGTGAAAAGATACCGACCCTCCTATTCGCAGACGATACCCTCCTGATGTCCAAAACTCCCTCTGGTCCTCAGAAACTTCTAGACAGGTTTAGCCTGTTCTGTGAAGAACGTGGACTAATCATCAATACTACCAAAACAAAACTGATGGTATTGTCCCAGACCAAAAAATCCAGGAAGATTAACGTTGCCCTCAATGGATCAATGCTAGAGGAGGTGGATGCTTTTGACTACTTGGGAGTAAGGGTCAATTATAGAATGAAATGGGACACCCATGTGGCCAAAATGCTTTTAAATCTTAAAAGAGTGTCGGGAGCCATTTCAAGAGATCATCGAGCCTCTTTTAGTAGACCCATCGCCCCTGCTTTAGCCGTCTATGATGGGAAGGCATTGGCCGCTACAGTCTACGAGTCAGAATTAAGGGGTTTTGATAAGACTGCAGAGCTAGTTAAAGCTGAGAATACGTTTTTGAGAGACCTAGTCGGTCTCCCATTCTCTACCCCCTTAAAACCACTTCTTCATGACATGGGTCGACGATCAATCAAAGACATAGTCTGCCTTCGCCCATTATTATATTGGGTGCGCCTGAGAAGGACACCGGAGTTGGCAAGCTAAGCAGCAGTCTTTGACGAACTTATCCCTTTAATTAGTTCAAAGAAGATCGTATGGCTGAACAAATTGAGGCAGTTGGTTAACAATCTGGGGTTGAGTGAAGCGTGGCTATCCCAGTCCCCCCCGCCCCGAAAGAAACGGTTAAGAAAATCTACTGGGAATGGGTGCAGGCTAAGGATCTAAAAGACACCAGTTGGGGTACTTTAACTGATCAGTTCTTAGAGCACAAACCGGTGAGGAAGCTGGAACCCTTTTTAGATTTCATTAAAATACCCAGGGACAGAACTCTCTTTCTAAAATTGAGGTATGGGACACTCCCCCTGAATGAATTTACTAAGCGCTGGAAATCCCCCTTGTCCCACCAAGCTACTTTTCCGGGATGTGCAAACCCCACCGAGTCCTTAGCACACTTCCTGTTTGCCTGCAGTGCCTATAGGGGGGTCAGGAAAAGATGGTTAAAACCGGAATGTAGGGAACTAGGAGTGAGGCACTGCACGATGGCCCTTCGCATTCTGAGAACGGACACAACATCTATGATGGTCGTTTGCGGAGTTGCAAAGTATCTGGGGAGAGCCTGGCAGATACGCTCAAAGCTTATGCAATCGAAAATGGGGTAGAAAACTAAGATTAATCAATTTGGCTGTTTAAGAAATGAATATCACTGCACTTTATGTCCTATGGCCTTTTAATTGTATATACTGATACTGTATTTTAACACATTCTTTCTCTCTGTATTATGAAATATGATTAATATGAATTTTATTCTTTTATGATGAAACTGTATCTACTTTTATGATAAACCTTTTATCGAATAAAGTATTAAAATACAGATACTTAGTTAGGTAGATCTTTTGACAGGTGGAGAAGAGGTTACAGGGTTTAAAGGGACAACCGTTCTTGACTGAGTTGGGGTTGCTAAATAGTTGCAAAGACAGGAGAAGGGAGTGGAAACCTTAGGGGTGGTCGAGGGGGATACGTAGATGAAGCATGTATAGAGAGGTTTAGTTTTGGGAGGCAAAGGCCAAGGTTATGTTTTTTGAAAGATGCACCTGTTTTCAATAAAGCAGCCTTTTTCACACAGCTTGAGAGTTGACTGTGGTTCGTTCTGCGCTTGTGGCCCAAAGGTTATTCTTTCAATGCGTTACAGGCATGTACTATTTAACAAGCGGCTTCACTGAAGGTTGTAAGGCTGAGTCAGAGATGACTAAAAACAACGTTCATAGAATTCTTGAGCTGGGTGTTTGGGTTAGGTTTTTTATAAATAGTGTTTGATTTTAACACAGGGTTTATTCACTTTTTGTTTCATTCACTTTTTGGTGCTTTATTCATTTTGCGGTGTAAAAGCACATATGCATATATGAACAGCATGGGTAATTTTTCACTAATTTTCAATTTTAAGTAATTGATAATAGGCACACATATTTTGATAAAATATATGTTTGAGTACAATATGCATAACATTTTACATTCATTTTGAAGAGTCTAACAATTTATACATGGTTCCTGATGGGTTGTTCTAAATTTCCAGTTACCCCTGACGAAGGGCATGTAGCCCAAAATGCATTGGGTGGACTTTAAATCTGGTTACTCAAATTGAAATGTGATACACGGAGCTGTTGGACAAAGCCCAGATGGGCATTCTTGGAGCATTGAAAGATTTTAAATCACATTCTTTCTGTCTGAACTTTAAATTGAACACAGATAAAAATAGATGAAAAGGATTACTCATAAGATTACTGGATTTTCTACTGAGACTATTGATTGTCTGTATGCAGTGCAGCTGTAACCTGGTGCATGCCGATGCCCCAGGTACTCTTTGTAATTGAGTTTGTGACTCCAGAAAATCTCATTGTACCCTGTAACCGTTATAGTCAATGAATTAATCGGGGTAGGAGTAACAAGTGAAGTAGGCCTGCTGCAGTCTTAGTTCATGAATACATATGGTCTCAGCTGTCAGTAAACATTTATAACCTCTTGTAGAATGTTCTTGCTGACCACTAATTACTGTTGGTCTCTTGCTAGGTGAGAGGTGTATTCCACTAAAGCTGGTCATTGCTGACTGCTAGCATTAATAGACTCACCCATCCTGGCTCCATGATATGTGGTAACCCTCCCTGGTATTACTTTGTGAGCTTTGAATATGCTAAGAGAAGCTCTTTGCTTCAGTAAGGATGATTTTGGGCAGGTGTAATAGCAAGTGATTTTTTTCCATCAGGTATTACTGTCAGCTGCAGCTACAGCTACTCATTAATGATAGATTTAACGAGTGAAGATGTCCCTATAATGAATGAGACCTCTTCTTCTGTCAGCAGGATCTCTATTCCCTGTCAAGTAGATAGTAACCACAGGATGCATTTTCTGTGGAATATTTACTTCATCAGCCACAATTTAGTAACATTCAGGTACTGGTTCTTATCTCAGGTTTCTTTTGTATCTGTTACACTTAAAAAGCCCTAAGGGATAAGGGGACTTGATTCTATGGAAGATTTATAAGTACACATGGGTCTTCCAAACACATTAGTATGTCACTCAAATTTTTAATTTGTAGCAACCAGTGAACTGGCCAGTATAGGGTCCAACTGGTTCATATCACTCCTTTCTAAAGGCACACCTGGCTAGGTTTTGCTAGTTCCCAGAGCTGTAGGAATATGTGTGCGTTACTGCAGGTAAGGGAGGCACACAGTCATCTCATACCCGTCCCCGAGGACCATACACATTAGAAGAAAGCCCATTTGTGAGCACACCTAACAGAGTAGTTGGAGGAACCATGATGTGCCTACCCCAATTGTGTCTACTCAATTCATTATACAGGCAATAGATAATTAATATAATGTTTTTTATTAAATCCTATCCTCTAGTATTATCTAAGTATTACAACAGTCATCTCAACAAGATCAGTACTAACAATGTCACAATAAATTTGGGATAAAAGAATAAAAATACTAAATATTATATTTTGTTAGTGAATTCAAGCCTACCATTGTTGTCAGATCAGCAAAGCTATGTAAAACCACCTGCACTCCTTTTTATGACCCAAGAATGGCCTCTACCTCATCAGATGGGATGTCCTTTGAACAAGTACTGCTCCCAGTTCTCTAGAAAGCCTTTCTCCCTCTCCTTAGGAGAGAAAGCGTTATATTGTACTTTCGCCCGGTTATGGCTGTTTCCTATTTGAACAGCATGAAAACCCATTGTTTGGTGAGTGAGCCTGGCAACCTGTTGTTGGGTGAAGCACTTTCTTTTCAGTTTTATATAGGGCACACTTGACCCAAAGGTATCAGAGCTCCTCACATGAACACCAGTTGCATTACAGAGGGACACATTCATTTTTTAATGCACAGGGAGATTAAGTGAATAAACGTAGCACTATCATATTGTTATGACATTTTTCACACAATCAAATCTCCTTAAGCCTTCAAGACTTGTACCCCAAGAGTCAGTTAGTAAACGCCTTTGGTGAGGCACTAAACCATATGACATGAGTTTTCATGTATCAAGTAAAGACAAAGTAATAAGGGGCATCATGAGGAAAGAAATCCCTCCAGAGATTGCAGTATTAAGCCTGCCATAAAAAGCACCAAACCCTCATCCTGCTTATCTGATCCCATCCCTCCTACTTTTGCTAAACAACAAGCAAATTCTCTCTCACAAAGGACATTTTGAGACACACAGTGGCAGGGGTTTGTTTTCTAATTATCTCGTCTCTGACCTGTGACAGAGAAGTCATGTGACCCTGAGGTATATATATCTTCCTTCTTAGAATGAGTCAGGAGTAGAAAAAATAATTTGGGGTAAAGTTCACATGCAAGTTAGGGGCTTGTGCACAGATTCACTTTTTTTAGTTTTGTCCTTTATTTATTTCTTTAAGAAAGATGTATGTTTAAACAGTAAGATTGTATTTGTCCGTTGAACACCCCAAATTACGATGATCGTTGAGAATAGTCAAAGAAGATTCCTAAATGTGATCAACATGGAATTTATTTTTATAGTGGTTTGTGTAAATGCGGTTTCCTAGATTCTTAATGGCTGGCATAAGCGTTTTCGTAAACAAGGGACAAAGTAGGAGGCCTGGCCAGAGTTTGCGGAGTGACCAAAAAACTCTCCATGGAGTTCCGCAAGCGATGGAGTGAGGTAAGTTGCACTGCTGATTTATAGCTCAAAAGGGTGCATCCTTCTGCCACTTGAGATGTTCTACTCAAGTGGCAGCTTCCTCAATCCAAGTGGCATGTTTCTCAACATGAGCAGTAATGACCTACTGCGACCCTTCGCAATGAGAAATCTCGCCAGGAGATAGTCTAGCATTGGATTTTCCTAGCTCGCTCTTGCTAACTCAATATTGGCGAGCCATGAGAGAGGAAAGAATCTGCTGCACACCAATATGCGGAGTTTTTAGAAGCTCTGCGGTCCATGCGGAGTGCAGAGTTAGAAAAAGTCCACAAACTCCTCAAGGGTAGCAGAGTTTACCGCCCAGGCCTACAAATTAGTCTAATGAACAGAATTGTTTTTTTCATATTGCTTCCCTTGCACAGATCTGAGCCAAGCGAACTAATAGACAAAGACCAGTGGGTTTCTTTGTTTCAAACTTTTGAATGTGATTGAAGAAGCATGTTCCATCCAAATCCTAAATTCTGCATAGAAAAACATTGCTGAGAGTGATTTTTCAAGAGTGACGCATTGTGATGCAACATGCCCCACACCTTCTTAGTTTTGAAACTCTGTCTTGAAGGATTATGCCAGTCATGTAGCCAAGAATGTATGAGAGTCATCATTAAAGACAAGAGTGATTTAATTTTTAAAACATTTTTGTTTACTGCCAAGGGCCCTTAAATTAAATTAAATTACATAAAATAATGTACAATGTTCACATTCCGAGAGTTTGCACAAGAGCATTTGCAATACAAACATGTTAAACAGTAAGATTTACATTACAAATAGTAAGCAATTTAAAATTCACCATGGCTGTACAGTGACTATTGAACAACTGCTTAATATTGCTCAAGTTATTATGAACTAACATGTCATGGATGATATTGGCGAATGATTTGATGTAGGAGCATCAGACCACGGGGAAGTAGTCCTTCGTTATCATTCGAAGTGATCCTCAGCCATACTCCTGAGATGCGGTTGTCGTCCTTCGCCAAATCACAAAAGTCAAATCTTCATGTTTCTCTATGGCTGGTGTAGCTTTACTGTTCAAGGATTTCTAATGGTTCTCTGGATGTCCTCTGGTGGGATATTGTGTTTCAGCAATGAATGTTTATGAGAAAGGGAGATGGTTAGGGATCCTCAATACATTTTGTCAGTGGTATCAGTCGCAGTGGTCGAATCAAAGGCCAAAGAAATGGTAAGTAGGTTGAAACCTGAAAGTTGAAAAGTACAAGGTCAGATAGGTCAAGTAAGCAATTGCCCATCCTCACAGTCCAGCAAGCAATGGAGGCACCAGTAGCTCATAAAATATATTTTGCTCTGTGTTCAACTTTGGCTTGCAAATAATTTGAATAACGTTAACCAAGGTGACGGGGGAGTCAGCACTGAAGAGATTGTGACTCTTCAAATACGACAAGAGGTAAGGCAGTTTAATGAAATGTGCTGCCATACAATATTGTACTCCAGCAGGTGCCTCTTGTCTTCTCCAGTGTCACACCCTGTTGTTTTGGAATCATACAGATTATTTTTAACAATGTGAAACAGGCCAGATAAATGTCAGTCCTAGGGGTCGATTACGATCTCGGTCGAAACGGAAGCTTTCCGACCGAGATGGTTGGTTTCACTATTGACCCCCTAAATACAATTTCGGTTGTCGGAAATGAAACTGGCCAGTCATTCCAGCTGGCTTCCAACAGGCTCAAGGAGCCCGTCGGCCTGTCGGAGTCTGGCCCATAATTCATATGGACGCATTTTTATACCGTCCATATTATTATTAGGGTTCCCTGATTTCCGCTTTGTCTGATTTTTGCAGATAAACACAGACAGAAAACACTGTCTCCCCTGTCTGTATTTATTTTTGAAAGTGGAAAAATACAGAAAATTTAGCTTCTTTTGAGTGATTCATCATGCTGAGATTATTCACTTTCAGGCCAGTAGCTGTACATAATGACTGCAAGGGGAGCTACAAAACTCAATGATATGTCCTTAAATTACTGCATATCTCAACATGTATATGTGTTATTACACTATTTCTTTAATGTGGGTTTATTATGTTTATATTTTTTACTGTGTAATGTGCTAAAACCTGACAGGCATTTAAGTATGAGTCCACATGTATCTGTTAATTAAATGCAGAAATACACGAGTTATCACCTCATCTATTTAAACAACACAAATTAAATATGAATAAATACCAATAAGCTGGCCAAAAAAGAAATATGGACAAATACAGATGGAAATGTTCAAATAATAAATACCATAAAACCGTTAGACTTAATTATGATGCACGGTTTCCGGGGCAGACTTTCCTGGCCGGCTTCCGACATGGAAAGCCTGTTGGAAAGCGTGTTTGGGGGCCTGTTGTGGCCTCCGGTTGGGGTCCAATGGGGCACGTTGATCCCAGCACTGTGTGGCAGGTACCTTGAGGTGCCTGCCACGTGGTGCAGGGAGGAACACAGCCTCCCATTTCTCTATGGGAGCTTGTGATACAGCTGATTTATAGCCATAACACATGCTCCCATAGGGAAATGTAAGTATGTGACCGCACCATGTGTGGTTGCATCATAATTAGGCGGTCGGGACTGCCAACTAGAGGTCAGTTGGTCCATGTTTCCATGACAGTGTTGGGCGGACTCAAGGGGGCAGATAACGATCCTTACTCATGGGCCCCCCCCTTTCGCATCTGTACCAAATTTGCAGAATTATTTTGCTCTTCTGTGCAATCACAAAGCATCCATAGAGGAATTACAGCCAAGCTCTTGGTGGCTCTATTCTCACATGATGAATCTCTGAATTGGTAAAGTAGTTCTCTTCTAAAAGGTTTTACACCCAATCTTTCCAAAAATAGAGGTGTTTCTTTTATGATGATGAGTGCTTTGGACAACCCTACCCCGAAATCTCTCCTCCTTCAGCACCAATGGGATGTGATCGCTCAGTCTCGCTAGTGCCATTGTTGGTTGCATATTTCACTAGGCTCTTGAAAACCTATGTATTTCGTTCCTTTTCAACCCTCATAACTGTAATGTAATTTAAAACAGTAACCAAAGGCCTTATATTATAAGTGGCTCTGGAATTATGAGACTAAGAAGGGCCGATTGAACTCTTGAACGTCTAGTACAAGAATATCGTGGCACAGTAATACTGTGGACAAAATATCGAGGGACAACATATTAAAGGGTAAATGCACAAAGGGACATATACATTTGCCATTCTTAACTCCAAATAAATAAAGATATATGTATATGTATTTTGGTACACATATGTTGAATTAGGTACAGAAAATCTTTACATACTTACCTTTTGATATTTTGTCTCTTGATTTTTTTATCAATGACATTAGTGTCCCACAATATTGTTATTCATGAGACACATAGGAAGGCCAAATTATGGAACACGGTGCAAATTATGCAGCATAATGTAGTACATTCTGTGACAATACTATTTTGCTGTTTTATAAAATATTAATGCTGTTCTCGCAAAATGTTTTGCCTCTCTAGTACCAGTATACCAAATGGGTGATAAATTCAGGTGAGTAGTTAACGTTTGCCACAGAGCAACACCATCTGTAATTTTTGATTCTTCTAAACTAGCAAAACATTTATTTGTAAAAAAAACTGTAAACTATGTAGCATAGGGTGGATTGTTTGGCAAGTATAGTAAACCCATTATTGTATGGAAGAAGTGCCTGGAGACCCTCACGGGTGACAAGCAGCTCTCTACAAATCCACCCTACATTTACATTACATTCCAGTGACCCCCATCGATAAGTGATGGTTTGTTGTGTGATCCTTTTAGTCTGATAGTACTCACACTGTCACTCACATTGACAGGAAAACAGCATCAAAATCTTACCTCAGCCTACTTAGAAAGTATGAACTCGCACAACCTGAGAGTGCTTTTCATCATTTTGATCATGTCCTCAAGCTGGTAGATAGAGAGAATGGAAACAAGAAGGCTATTTAGACATGACAACATGTATAACAGTTGACTTATTTTTCTCAAAAAACGCATATTGTGGGCATTGCCAGTAAGTGGTTGACCCCAAGGAATAGGAGCTTTTTTCTCCATTGATTAAAGCCAAGGCCAGCCAATTCTTTGTCTAGTCTAGAAGTGAGGATAGAAAAAGCTAAATTTGCTCCTATTGTGAAAGGGAATTTTTAGCCCATAGATCCTTGCTCGCCCACAAATTGGATCAACCCCAGTGTATTTTGTTTCACAGAAGAGGTTAGTCTAGTAGTCAGAAGGGTCATTGTTTTAAATAATCTCTTTTTCCTTCAGGAGATAAATTCCACCTCTGTACATTTACACTGTACACTAAAACCAGCTTTGAAGTTAAGAAATCAGCTCTAGCTCTCTAAGGGAACCAGTGGATGAGAGACGGATTGAGTTGCTACACCATTCACTCCTTGTTAATAACGTAAAGAATTCCTTGTGTTTCTGAGAATGGAGTATAGTTTCCATGGGAAGTTATTTGTGTGATATCATGTGGATGTACTTTGTTTGTGAAGATGGTATGGAAGAAACAGAATTTGAGAGAGAAGGCACATAAACATGATGGTATTGTATTTTAAAGAAAACTCACATGTTTCTCAGGTGAAAAGTTGGGGATGTGGAAGTCATCCCTGTATTCTGGTGGTGGTACTTCTTCAAGCAGATTGTCTGGATCCTGAAAATATAATAAAAAAAGATCAGCATTACCAAGACCGTTGTAAACAAATGTAGACTGTCATGAGTCTTGAAGATGAAAGTCATGAAAGGCTGCACACCTCAAGCAAATAAAAAACATATGTACAAGAAACAGCATACTATGTTCACTCCTATTTTGGCTATTCACATCCTTAGCACCTTGTACTCATCACCTAAAAGCAGAACAAATGTGTGAGTGAAATATTGCTTTTGTGAGTAATGGATCAAAGATGCAGTAACAGTGAATAATAGTGATTTAGCAGTGTATACGTGTGCTGCTACCATAAGTGCTCACTCTGCTCTTTACCTATGAAATATTGTATGGCTCTTTCTAAACAATACAGTTTCTACCTTATCTGATAAATACCATCCTGGCTCCCAAAGGGCTCACCTACCATTGACAGATCACTCACCTCCACTACATTGTAAAGAAATCAAGAAAGAAATTACTGGGGGACGCGGCCAAGCAGCCTAAGATGGTAGCCGCATTTTGAGCGAGCTACATGCCAGCTCCTAGAACCTTGCTGAATCCGAACTTCAGGTGACCTATTTTCAGTTGCAGGCACCAGTGCAGTGGCCCTATAATCACCCCCTTTGGCCCACCCGAACCTATCCAGGGAGCCCTGGATGAGAGAGCCAATTTCTGCAATCGACGGCCTGGGTGTGCATACGGCCTACCTGTAGATGGGCCTGCCAGAGGCAAACACCACCTGGAGCTGTGAACCCACAGTGGCAAACCCTCTCTGCATCGACTCCAGGAGCGTGAGAGGGAGAGAAGACAGGCGCGTGGCTGAGGTGTGGCACATTGCTGCTTTCACTTCCAGGTGGTGGCCTGTAACAATGTAACGGGCACCTTAGAGTGGAGGAGATGGACTGGTCACCACACGTGGCTAGAACCGAAACTGCAGCCTGGTTGAGCCAACTATAGGGCCACCTTTTCTTGGATGCATACATCCATGTAGTGCCCACTACACTTGTCCCCTTTGGCCAACCTAAGCCCATGTAGGGAGTCGGGGATGAGAGAAACTTATTAGGCAAACAACGACCTGCCGGGAGATGGACATAGCGCCAACAGACACCACCTGGAGCTGCAATCTCACTGCAGCGACTTACCTCAACCTCTGCATTGACTCTTGACTCGCTAGGGAGAGGATACAGCCACATGGGAGGGGAGTGGTAGGGACCACCTTTCATTTTAAGCCCGCTCATGGGCTTGTGACAGCCGAGCTGATTTGGTGGCCCAGAGTAGAAAAGAGGGGGTGGGCAACATGAGAGAAATTCCCCACAGAATACTTCAGAACCAGCATCATGGATTGTGAGCTATCCTCCTACTTCATTCTGGAAAGGGTGCACAGGGCATTGGCCCTAAGGCCACAGCCAGGGAGACCGCCTAGAGGCATTACCATCAGTATACTGTACCTTATGGACAGACTATATCCTGCGGCAGGCACAACAACGTCCATTGCACCAACTCTATGGTTATGCTCTCCCCCGATTATGCAGGTAAAGTGCAGCCCCTTCTTACATCTTTCTTAGAGGTTAAGTGAAAAGTTAGGGCTAAGGACATTCAATACATGCTGATGTACCCTGCCAAACTGAAAGTAATGTATCAGTGGAGAACCATTTTGTTTAAGAGTCCGGAAGAGCTCTGGGACTGAGCGGCGGAGAGGAAATAACTGCCCATATCAACTAAGGAACCAATGATAATTTGGGAGGCCGAAGGGGGTCAACCATCCCACTCTAGGAGGAAACTCAGCAGACTGATAGGAGGCCAACTGTGGTCACAACTGGAGGACAGACATAGGGCATCCTCCTCAGAGAGCTCTGGTGATCATGGGGGAGGAGACGCTACGAGTGGATGATGAGATGTTATTCAGTGGTATAGAGTTTGGTCCCTTTCCTTCCTTTCTTCCATGTAGAGCTACAAGTTTATTCTCATTCACAGACAAAGAAGAGACACATTTCATCTGTAAAGAGGGTCTGTCTTGGGGCAAATCACTCCCTGCTACACAAGACTATGGTGATTACTTTATTTTACTATACTATGTTGTATTGTATGTTGTTCCTATTCAGGTTGCTTGTTTTTGGGGCGGCAGATGCTTCCTCTTTAGAAGTGTTCATTAGAGGGTTGTTGGGGGAAAAGTTGGGTACTTTAGGGTTGAGTTAGATCACAAACAACGTCTCATGCAAGACCCATTGCACAGGCCCTAGTCAAACAGGCCCTTTTTAGGCTCTATTTATTTACAGCACTATTAGAAAGTAGACATTGCACTTACTGCTTTTTGTGCGTGACAGCCCGTCTCTAATATACGTCTGGGGTGGGTGACAGCTACACTTTGTGCATTCAAGCAAGACCACCACAACACATAAAGGATAGATGGATCTGTGTACCCATCTAAATATATCTGCATTCTGATGGCCTTGCTTGGGCGGGGTGGAAGGGAGGGTCTAACACGTCACTTGAATAGGCAGTGTCCTGTCCTCACAAAAAGGACAGATTATCCCTGATGGACAGGACTGAGTTGAAAGGAGAACCTATGCACTTCAGAGGGCTGATTTGAAGTCACACCCTCACATCAAAGGCACTTTTGGGTATAAGTACTGGGTCTTTAACCCCCACCCCGAAAATCAGACACTTATAGATCTTGATCTGAATCTATCAGGAGGAATGTTGTGGTGCTCAAATGACTCATTTTTAGACTACAAGCTTGAAAGGCCTGCTTCTATCTAGCGTTGCCCTGCTGTCTGCTGCTCTCGGACTCTGCTGAAGGAGAGCTTGACTCTGCCTTACCGCCAAGTGATCTCCAGGTGCTTGTGGCTTGCCTCCTGTTGCTTGAGACTCAGGGATATCAAAGTCCTTACCCCTGCTCCTGTGCCTGAACTTACTGGAAGTGGTCCGGTTAGAGGCTACACGCAGGTATCGAACGGGTGCCAGGCGTTGCGGGCAGTGTGCCATTTTCGCCTCCACCACCCTCCCGAGACCTATGGGGAGTGGATCTTTTATTTTTCAAACTATACAGGTTCCTCTGATTATGAGGTAATTTTCCCACAACTTGTTGGTTTGTTCATTTTGCACTGATTTTTAACTTTCACGTCCTCTGGTCAGGGTGGGCCTTAGCGTGCCCATACACCCCATGGTCCTGACGAATGCCCAGTAAATCACACATCAAGGGCAGAAACATGTTGACCCCACTTTAAGTGGAAATAGCCAAACAATTAACTTGGTAGTTTCCTAAACCCATTGCTTTTAATATGTCAGATTGGCCACAGAATAAAGTTTTTATGTGAGACACAATCTGGACATTTTTAAACCCTTTTCACATTTACATAATCTTCACAACTAACCAGCTCCACAGTAATCCTGGCGTTGGAACACACCGGGGAGGCATTCGGCTTCTCCCGGTGGGCCCGATGATGAAGCATGTCACCAACCAGGGTGGTGAGTGAGGGCTTCCTATACAAATCTAATAAGACTTGCATACTCATCTTCTCTCCTTTTGTGCTTCTATACATTTGTTGATTTACACTCTTTCGTTGTTTGAAGCTTACTGGAAGTGGCCCAGATACTTGCAACATGGAATTTGGCGCATCTCCTGTCTGTGTGTAATAGAACCGGCGATCAACACTGTTGCTGGAGTTTAATTGCCACATCACATTTGAACCAGCACTTTGCCTCTAGAGATTAATGCATCGGACAGTGCATCTCCGCCACATCAGTTTGGTGAGATCGAGGCATCCCCTCGACTGTGTTGCAGAATCTGGTGAGGCACATCACTCAACACCTCTCGACTCAAGCACCCATCTTCCAAACTAACACATCGTCATCACTACGTGGGACAGATCGACCCATCTCACTGTTTGTGACCAGGAAAGGTACTTTGATCACTTGGTCCTGCATGGGTCCTGTAGCTGGCCTGCCCTTCCACGCGGTCAGCCTGAACGTTGACTTTGACCCGGTCCAGCACGATGTAAAGTAACTTTTTTAATGCTACTTGCTTCTAAGCGCTTCACTGCATGTATTCCTTTAACATTTAATATCTCAACTTCTATACATTGGATTTTTGTCATTTTGGTCTTGTTTTGTTTATAATAGTGTTAGTATTTCTAAACCTGTATGGAGTATTTTTTGGGGTATTCTTTCTGTTGCTGTGTGTTTGTGTGATGCACAAACACTTTACACGTTGCCTCTTTATATAACCCTCACTGCTCTGTGCCAAGCTACCAGAGGGTGAGGTTATCTTTTAGTGTGGATCGAGCTTACCCTGACTAGGATTACCGCTTCTGCTTGGACAGGCTGCATTCTTTTGGCAACCAGAAACCCAATTTCTAACACATGAGACCCATAGGAAACCTGGGACAGGAATATGACCCCGTTGACACGCAAAATTAAGGGAAATATGGTAAGATAGATCTCCCCCCGATCATGATGGAGTATAGAGCCAGTCAAGTCAAGAATAACTTTATTTTAGCTCAGAGAACCATGAAAAGATTTACAAATTAATATGATTAATATACAATACATACACAATTCATCATAAAAAGGTAAAATCTCTGTACAGATTTTACTCCTAAGGCTATCTGATCGCAATGGAGTCTCTTATGTAGTTAGCCACTGCAATACAGATTTCAGCCGTAGCCAAAGACGGTAAGAAGTTAAAACCATCAATACGAGCAAGAGTGAGTATTTCTTAGTAATGGGAGCAGAAATCTAGTTCTCTCTGATTTATACAATGTGCAAAATAATACAAAGTCCATAGTTCTTTAAACTGAGACATTATCACATGGGCAGAGCATAACCTTGTTTGACCACCCTCCTTGGCGAGGAAATGCCGGCAACAAAGTGCACAGTGCATAAACAGAACCTGGTTAGATAAAATCAGAACTGGAACTTAGTAGAAATAAATAGATAACATTGTGCAGGGGCAGGAAGCAAACAGGAGACTCCAATATTGTCATGTTGGTAACTAATAAGCCTATTGCCCCTGGAACAGTATGCCTCCTTGAAAACTCCTTTGGCATTTAGGGGAATTCCTTCAGGGTTTTCAATAAAGTATTCCAGACCAATCTCATGGTAAATCCTCTCTAAATATTAAAACCATGGAATCTTTAAAACATTGTCTTATTTTTGGGAATCTTTATTAACATCACATGAGAATATTAAATCCTCAGAGGTCCCTATCTTGGCCTATAGAAGTAAAGAGTCTTCCATAAATTCTAATTAAGTTCTGTATGGCAAAAGAGGTAGGAACACTTTTTGGGAGCATCAGTAATCTTTTCATGAATTTATTTTCGATTCCTACAAACTGTTGGTTTTTAGCGTAGCCCCAAACCCCAGCTCCATACCTGGCAATAGAGAGACATTTGGCTATAAAGGGTAATTAGTTCCTTCACAGGCTTGTGTCCCAATGTATGGTTTAAATCTTTTATTAATTTTCAAACAGGAAAAAGGACAAGACCCCCAGCTCCCTAGGGACAATGCAATAAAGACAAAAAGTTGTCCCCAATTTAGAAGCAAAACGGAATAGTGCATCCATCACGCTACTTGTCTGCTGTGCTCTTATGGTTAAAAGAGGTTCCCATCTCAACAGTTTGCTAAAAAGATTGCCCAAGTATGAGAAGTTACTGACCTTTTCTGTGTAATGTTCTAAAACCTGACAGGCATCTAAGTATGTGTTTTTTCCCCTTTACGGCCATATCTTACTATGACTGTGGTACCGGAGTGATGACTGGGGAGTAGGGTTACTAACGCTTTTTCCACACCCATACCTTCCAACATAGCCCATAATTTATCTCGGTTGACAGTGTCAAAAGCACCAGATAGGTCCATGAAGGCCAGATGGATAGAACTCTTCAAGGACCTTCTGTGCGTATTAATGATTAAAGATGAATTAAGATATTGTTCAGTTGTACCCCGCCCTCTCCTAAAACCATATTGGGTATTGGACAGAATCCAATTTTCTGATGCCCAATCTTTCAAGCGTGCAAGGAGGACTCTGCCCAAAACCTTATCTGTGGCATCTATCAACTAAATGGGCCTTTGGCTTGCCAGGTCACATTTTGCACCTTTCTTTAAAGATTGAGCCACTGTTGCTTCCTTCCATGATGAGGTTGTATAGCCCTCTTCAAAATGGTGGCATTGCCACAGCTGTTGTATGTTTTGCCACACTAGCTCCAGAAAATCCTTACCCATTGATTTACAACCCTACAGTTCAACATCAATAGCTACAAGTAGGGAGGACCGGTGCCATGAATCTCTCATAAGGAGTGCATTCAATCCTTTGTGATGGCGGACTAGGGGCAGTAGACATCAGACTATAATACTGGGCAGCTCAGCTCAGCTGCTGGCGGTTAATGACTGGATCTTTGGGGACCGGGGGGATCGGGGAGACCCAGCCACGAAACTTAAGCAGATTCCTTTTACCGGGTAAGCACCAGGGTTTTGGCTGTATGGGGAGTTTCTCCTGCCCACTATTCCAGCCATTTTAGCTGTTCCAGCCATTCCATTGATTAACTGGAGGTTGCCTACTAGGAAGAAGCTGTTGTGCATGGGTACATGCCCAAAGGAAACGGTAGGGCTGCAGGGCACTGAGATAAGTTTGGGATCTGTAAATAGGGAGACATCTGGCAGACATACCATATGATGTTCTACGACCAACTTGAAGCTAAAGTGGTTTGTTTACCTACTGTGCAGACATGCACTGGTTAGGCACACGGGCCACATAACAGCGTTTACAAGAGTACAGTCCATTAGAAATCTGACTCATGATGTTAGCTATTGGTAGGAAAGGCAGATCTTGCTTATACAGAATTCTGGTGCTAAATGTCCCAGACCGGCTAAACAAATTGCAGGAAAGATATGAGTCAGACCTGCAGCCCTTGGATGATGACAAATGGATTAAGGCAAACAATGGCAGCCGAAAATGGGTAATATTGCCTCACCTGAGGTTAGACCAGGTTAAAGAATATATTAAACCCCTGAGAGGCTATGAAGGATGGGGAGGGACAGCTGCCCGAATATTTTCGTTATGGACAGGCCAGAAGCTCCTTCATGCATGTGGTATGGAAATGCCAGGTGATTCAGGTGTATTGGATCCTGCTATACCCTAACCGACAAAGGGTATGCCGATTTCTGATAGAACACAATCCCATGTTGGCTATCATGGAAGTATTTCTGGGATGGGATGGGTAAGGGGACAAAAACTGATGATTGGGACCAGTTGTGTTTTGCTAAACGTCACAAAGCAGGCCATTGGAGATGCAGGCCCCCCACAATCTCAAAGTAGCCAAGAGGGATGGTATAACTGCTCTTTAGCTGCGGAAGCAGTGTACAGATCCAGAGGGTAACCACAAAAGTATGATAGAATCTGGAGGCAGTGGAAAGTACAGCACAAAACACCCAGAGCTGGCCACCCATAGGAAGTTCTTGGTGGAAAGTGCACAGTTGTCCATGGCACATATCCATCTATAGTGAACCGGATTGGTAGCAGCAGACTTAACTGACTTCTACTTCATGGTATTCCAGAACTAAATGGGATGTTGTGCAAAGGGGCATGGGATGGAGTGCTATGCAGTGATACAGTAGTGTGATCTTAAATGTGTTGAAAACTCAATAAAAAGAATTTTCAAAAAATAAAGAAATTACTATCCAGCTACAGGAAAACTCAAAAAGAATTTCCTCTTGCGCAATAACTGCTCTTGAATCAGGGTGAAATTGCAGCAATGAAACTCAACCAATCTGTTCACTTCGCTGTCAAAGCTGACCCTGCAGTTGCGCCAGCTGGACTTTTCCCCAACTTTTAATATTATTATTATATCATTGACTGAAGTCCTACAACCTATCATGGGATTTTCAGGCTGTCAGAAATCCCTCAATACGGTGAGCTGTATGGCTACCAGGTCAGTGGAGTACATGCTTCCACTGCCCTGCCCAAATGGAG
This sequence comes from Lissotriton helveticus, assembly GCF_964261635.1. Classification (NCBI taxonomy): domain Eukaryota; kingdom Metazoa; phylum Chordata; class Amphibia; order Caudata; family Salamandridae; genus Lissotriton; species Lissotriton helveticus. The sequence goes on from NC_136073.1 coordinate 705,938,467, forward strand.
TTCATTATTTGACGGGCTGGCCCATCTATCAACACTACAATATTTCTGCAGTTCAGATTATAGAAATATCTATGCATACATACATGCAATACCAGTGTAAAGTGTTAGAGTAACTAGCTAGAGCTGGGACTGCTGTTGTGACTGACATATTCTAAGACACCTTTCTCCCCCCTTGTTTGGTGCTGTTGCATTCCTCTAAACTATTCATCTAATCTGAGCCTTTCATTGTCTTGCTTTTGTTAGCCACTGATCATCTTAATCACCATTGTCATACCCCCAGCCAATGAGCAGAGACCTTCACATATATTAGCTTGCATGATTTTAGAATAGGTCTCAAATTTGCACGGGTTAGAGCTATAGACGTAAATGACAGTGTCTTTTACTCATGTTTTTTGGTTTGGAGTGTAGTGGATGTATGTGGTGTCCAGTGGAATTATGTTGGTTGTATTCAAGTTGTTAGTTTTGAAATTGTGTGGGGTGGAAGTGTGTGGTGTATTTGTGTAGTGGAATTGCGGTGCATTGTGAATAGATAGGGGTGAGAGCTGCACAAAATAGATAGAAATGGATGATAGAGAGGGATAGGTAGTTTGTGCAGGAAATGGTGATTGAAGTTGAGATAGAAGAGCAGAAAAAGTATGTGAGAAAGAAGGGTAGAGCAGGCCACAGATGCATAAAAGGGAGCACATGTGTATGCGGAAAACACCTGAAGAATAAGAGGAGAGTGTGGGTTTGAGGGACAGAAATTTGAGATAGAGGAGCAGAAAGTGTATGTGAGAAAGAAGGGGAGAGGAGGCCATAGATGCATAAAGTGGGGGCAAATATGTATGCAGGAAAGTAAAACACTTAAAGAATAAGAGGAGAGTGTGGGTTTGAGGGACAGAAATTTGTGAAAAGGCATGGTATGGAAACTGTGCTTGAGAACTCAAGTGAACTGTATGAGAGAGGCGTGAAGAGTGCATGAGAGAGCGAGAGAGAGCAGTGAGAGAGAGTAAGAGAGAGAGAGATAGAGGTACAAGTGGAAGGGGCACCAATAATAGGGGGGAAAGCGAGAGGTGGACCAGTGAAGAGCGTGAGGAGGTACAGGAAGGTAGCGGATGTGAGCAGGCAGTATAGAGAGAAGACAGGGAGCGTGAGGGAGGGATGGGAGAGATCAGCGGGATTGTAAGATGAGAGGGGGTACTGGGAATCTGAGGGAGAGATGAGAGAGGCAGTGGGTGTGTAGGGAAGTGATGACAGGGTTGATGATAGTGCAAGGGAGTGAGTGATGTGTTAGATTGGAATTGTTTGTTGTGGAATTGTATGGCATGGTGTGAAGCTGTGTAGAGGAAATATGTGGCATGATGTGCTCTGGAATATGTGGATATAACTGAAGAGTGATGATGGTGGCAGCAAATGGGAAGCTCATGGGCAGGCTAAAGCCCATCCAGTGGATGCAGCATGTCTCGGTTTGAGACAGCCCATATGCTCCGTCTAGAGCTGAGGTGTAAAAAACATGACTTTATCCAGCTGCGTGGTTTACCATCAGAGAGATACCAAATAGTGCTGCAATACTTTGCCTGCACAAGCGCATATGTGTTCTCTTCTGTGTTCTCAGAGTGAGACAGAGAGCAAGATTGAATGAGCAAGCAGACATTGTAGTTTATGAATTGGTGGTAGCAGCATTCCCGACAAACAAAATGGCTGTGTGTGTTTTGACCACGGTGTGGGGGCAGTTGACAGATTTGTAGATGCAGAAAATATGGGTGTCACTAAATGTTTAATATGTCATCCTGCCCCTGGAAGAATGCCGACGAACGTAATCCTAGAAAAATCACATGTACATGCAATTACGGTATAATCAATATAATAACAGAAACATATGTAACAGGTTTCATTGGATCAGATAATGAGTGTAAAATGACTTTGACAGTTACCAAAATGTTTATTGTGTAGTACCTTACAGTTTGCCACTCATTTCCATACACATACTAACCGTTTGACCTACATTTACTTTCTGAGAAAAATAGGCAATGTTCATGTTTTATTGACCAGGCAGTGCACGGAGTGGGAGACCACTTCAGTGCGGGCCACACTTTGCAGGAAAAGGCCCTACCTGCAGGTCCCAGGTGGGCGGTGGAAAGGGACAATTAAATGCTCACACTTTCAATTCCACTGCAGTGTGAGGGGTGCAAGGCCACAGGAGTTAGAATCATAGAATAATGAACAAGACTAGCCTCAAAAGAATTGAAACAAAGATTCCAGCAATTTGCGGCAGCCCCGGCTGCCAGGGCGTGTTATACAAATTTCCAACATGATACGACTAATGCTGAATTACCATAAACATAAAAGTCTACCACAGTTGGCAGCTCATCATGCTCAGAAAGAAAAAAAAAATGTAGCAAGTTACTGTTTGTAGCATGCTTCATTAAATAAACCCTGGCCTACGACAAAAGGCCTATGCAGGGCTTTAAGTGTTATGAAAAAACTGGTGGGTCCCTCAAAGGGGTATGGCAAGAAGATTACGGATGTGGCTTAAAACATGTAAGCTAATAATATGTGCTTCTATATAGTGTGCCTCCCCACTAGTAGTTTGGAGCTGCTGTCATTGCACCCAGATAGATAATACAGCAAGTTACAAGGCTGATACAACAAGCCCAGGTTGTCAGCTTTGTCAATGGTGTGTATTTCCATTGGCTATATCTGAGGGTGAACATTTCCATGCCGTTTTCAAATAATTTGTTTCCTTTTAAGTCTTTTCTCTCTCACTGGGGGCTGGTTATCAAAGGGAGGATTTGAAAAGGTTAGTTTAAATAGGCCATCTTCTGTTTTTCCTGAGTTTAACGCAGGATATCCAAGTAAAGCCCTTGCCTTTCTCTCAAAACTTTTTTTCCTGCACAACTTATTTTTAACAGCCTTGGTGTTTCACAAAAGATATGCTTCAATACCTCGATTACACACTCAAAGCATTTCTTCCTGCAGAACAGTTGTCATGTAAAAATATATGGTTTACATGTAAACCTTTAGTGCCCTAGGGCCAAGTTTACACTATATAAACTGCCAGAAAAAAAAGAAAGAAAAAAGCATAACCTGATCTTTGTGTGGCCTGGCAAGTCATATGTCCTTTTGTGCAACAACATCATGTAAGCATAATCGTTGCCTTAGTTGCAGAAGTATACAAGCACATGAAGGGCAGAAACCTTCCCTAGTAGAGGACAATGACAGTTAATGTAATTTGTAGTGAACACTGTAATAATGTACTAATGTATTATATTGCTGTTCTGCAGAGTATGTTGCAATGGTAAAAGACTCCTTACCCTGAGCCAAGCTGGTTGCTGCATTTCGGACCCCCATTGGAATCGGATTTCGGACCTTATCCCAGAGGATTCCTTGTTCCCGAGTGCTACAAGCGCTGCTAGCGTTTTGAACCTCGCCGGACCCGCTTCGCGGGTCCCGCAGCGCCGTGTGCTTGGAGGCGCCTGTCAGTGTGGGTCTGCTGTTGCTGTTGAGGAGGAGCAGGCAGGGCAGAGTGTCGGCGGGGCTGCGAGTAGGCAGGGACTCCAGTGTCCAGGAGCCCCTGCGCGCCCATTGAACACACCTGGGCTGCTCTCCCCGCTGGACACGCCCCCCGCCTGATTGTTTGAAAAAGCCGGCACTCGCATCTAATCTCTGGAACCCTTACCCTGAGCCAAGCTGGTTGCTGCATTTCGGACCCCCATTGGAATCAGATTTCGGACCTTATCCCAGAGGATTCCTTGTTCCCGAGTGCTGCAAGCGCTGCTAGCGTTTTGAACCTCGCCGGACCCGCTTCGAGGGTCCCGCAGCGCCGTGTGCTTGGAGGCGCCTGTCAGTGTGGGTCTGCTGTTGCTGTTGAGGAGGAGCAGGCAGGGCAGAGTGTCGGCGGGGCTGCGAGTAGGCAGGGACTCCAGTGTCCAGGAGCCCCTGCGCGCCCATTGAACACACCTGGGCTGCTCTCCCCGCTGGACACGCCCCCCGCCTGATTGTTTGAAAAAGCCGGCACTCGCATCTAATCTCTGGAACCGTTACCTTGAGCCAAGCTGGTTGCTGCATTTCGGACCCCCATTGGAATCAGATTTCGGACCTTATCCCAGAGGATTCCTTGTTCCCGAGTGCTGCAAGCGCTGCTAGCGTTTTGAACCTCGCCGGACCCGCTTCGAGGGTCCCGCAGCGCCGTGTGCTTGGAGGCGCCTGTCAGTGTGGGTCTGCTGTTGCTGTTGAGGAGGAGCAGGCAGGGCAGAGTGTCGGCGGGGCTGCGAGTAGGCAGGGACTCCAGTGTCCAGGAGCCCCTGCGCGCCCATTGAACACACCTGGGCTGCTCTCCCCGCTGGACACGCCCCCCGCCTGATTGTTTGAAAAAGCCGGCACTCGCATCTAATCTCTGGAACCCTTACCCTGAGCCAAGCTGGTTGCTGAATTTCGGACCCCCATTGGAATCAGATTTCGGACCTTATCCCAGAGGATTCCTTGTTCCCGAGTGCTGCAAGCGCTGCTAGCGTTTTGAACCTCGCCGGACCCGCTTCGCGGGTCCCGCAGCGCCGTGTGCTTGGAGGCGCCTGTCAGTGTGGGTCTGCTGTTGCTGTTGAGGAGGAGCAGGCAGGGCAGAGTGTCGGCGGGGCTGCGAGTAGGCTGGGACTCCAGTGTCCAGGAGCCCCTGCGCGCCCATTGAACACACCTGGGCTGCTCTCCCCGCTGGACACGCCCCCGCCTGATTGTTTGAAAAAGCCGGCACTCGCATCTAATCTCTGGAACCCTTACCCTGAGCCAAGCTGGTTGCTGCATTTCGGACCCCCATTGGAATCAGATTTAGGACCTTATCCCAGAGGATTCCTTGTTCCCGAGTGCTGCAAGCGCTGCTAGCGTTTTGAACCTCGCCGGACCCGCTTCGCGGGTCCCGCAGCGCCGTGTGCTTGGAGGCGCCTGTCAGTGTGGGTCTGCTGTTGCTGTTGAGGAGGAGCAGGCAGGGCAGAGTGTTGGCGGGGCTGCGAGTAGGCAGGGACTCCAGTGTCCAGGAGCCCCTGCGCGCCCATTGAACATACCTGGGCTGCTCTCCCCGCTGGACACGCCCCCCGCCTGATTGTTTGAAAAAGCCGGCACTCGCATCTAATCTCTGGAACCCTTACCCTGAGCCAAGCTGGTTGCTGCATTTCGGACCCCCATTGGAATCGGATTTCGGACCTTATCCCAGAGGATTCCTTGTTCCCGAGTGCTGCAAGCGCTGCTAGCGTTTTGAACCTCGCCGGACCCGCTTCGCGGGTCCCGCAGCGCCATGTGCTTGGAGGCGCCTGTCAGTGTGGGTCTGCTGTTGCTGTTGAGGAGGAGCAGGCAGGGCAGAGTGTCGGCGGGGCTGCGAGTAGGCAGGGACTCCAGTGTCCAGGAGCCCCTGCGCGCCCATTGAACACACCTGGGCTGCTCTCCCCGCTGGACACACCCCCCTGTCCTTCCACCAATTGGCTAGCTGCACCAAGTATAAAATTGATTACATTTCCCGCTAAGCGGGAGCGAGCGGGAGCACGCCGGGAGAAGCCCGGGACAAGGGCAGGACCGTCTGTGGCCGTCCGGGGCCGAGGGAGGCCGGGCTGGGCCATCCCATTGACATTTGCCGCACTGGTACTGTAAGCAAGTTATTATAGTTGCGACAGTAATTATACTTGTTGTTATATATTGAGGTGCCTAGGGGTTATCTACATGGCCTGCTCTACAAATACATCCACTTTGCTGCCGTTGGTGGGTGAAGCGGAAGCAGCTGTTATGGGCCCCCTAGATACCTATTTTAAACGGCTGCCCCAGGACATCGACAGGGAAATCTCCTTGGCAGAAAGACTTGCAGGGCGTAGGTTGTCCATAGAATTGTTGAAAACCCCTCTTGAAAAACGCAAAAGCCAAAGTTTCCCCTCATTGGTAACCTCCCTATCATCTATCTTGCTCCCTGCGGTACACGACATTTCAAATCTTTCACTCCCAGTAAATGAGCCATGGGATACCTTCCCTTTAGAAATAGTAACCACTACTTTGCCTGCAAAGTCCCCCGGTGTTCCAACCAACTCACCCACTGGGCAACATCTTACAACTCAACCCAGTGTTCTAGCACATACTATAAAACCTAAACCTTGTACAAAAAGGAAAAGGGGTGTTATTGCAAAGAAAGGCCAGTTTCTAAAACCCCCAAAAAAACATATGAAACTGAGCCGACATATTACTGGGGATAACCTTATTGGGCTACCGGCGGGCGAGGGAGGAGTTGTTTCATTAGGATTGGATCCCGTAACAATGGTATCCCCTGGGGTACCATTACCATCAGGCCCAGATCCCATTGTCATAGCATCCCCTGGGACACCAACACCCAAGCCACAATTTCTTCTAGAAGTGTAGAAACTAATAAGGTCCCTCTTGAACCCCTTTGAGGATAGACTTAAAAAGCTGGCGGAACAATTGGACCATCTAGAACAGGCGAGCTTAGATAATTTCTTTTCCACCAAATCTCTAATTAAGTCTTGCCTTAAAACGGGAGGAAATGTGAACACCCAACAATCAGTTGAGCGAGATGTGGGTGCCCCGCCGGTTGTCTTACAACCTCCTACTGCGAGTATTGCGAGTAGCTCCCAGGGAAAAGGTCAAAGTAGTAAGACTACCAATGACCAATCAACTGCTCTAATTAATACTAATTGTGGGAAAACCAAGCCCCACAGCACCGCAGTCAAAGGTAGAAAAGATTTGCCAAAGAATGCCACCCCTGTTATTACTAATACTTTATCCCTGCAAAGTACTTCGACATCCAGCCATGGTCCTTTGGCAAGCAATGATAAAAATCTAGGTAAAAATAGTGTTGGAACATATAAGTCCCATGCTCCAAAAGTGCCAAATAGAGGTGGCCTTGCAAGTGATGGAAGTAATATATTAGTGGGGAATAGGGCTCCCATGATACCAAAGAATGTTGCCCCACCATGTCCTGTTGTCCAGGAACAAAGCCAACCAATACCCTATGCGACAAAACTTCCGACTAGGATACCCCCGATACAACTTACCCCTGATTCCTAACCCTATGTGGCTATCCTTACCAATGTTCCTCCCCTACTTCTAGGGCAAAGAGAAACCTATGAAATGCTAAAAAACAAGGTCATGCATTGGTTAAGGGTTAACAGACCTCTACCTGGGGAAGTGGATGGATTGATCATCGGGGTTAGAAGGGTTAACTGGATAGGCAGTACCCTGAAACAACTGGGGGGTGAATGTATCATAATTAACTTCCAAGACCCGAGGGTGGTAGGACTGATCACGAGACCTGGTTGGAGTACTAGTAGTGGTGGGATTGGTATTGTGGACCTCACTTTTTTTTATCCAAGACCAGTGGACGCTCTTCTTGGTGGGAATAACGAGCCAGGGAGATTCAGTTTTTTTCCTTTGGCAGAGATGAACCGTTCCCATGTTCCTATCCCACAATTAAATGTCTGTTATGGACAACCATGCAATCCTCATGATGGGTTGGGAAATTTGAGGTGGGGATGTTGACGGAGACCGGCAGATCCAATTGTAAATGTGGGCATTGTGGCTAGGGAGAATAACCCAGAGAAATCACTGGCAATAACAAGGGATGTAACAACAAGTCCAAATGGAGCGACCACCAGTATGGAATATGGAAATGTGAGAAGGGATAGCATGATATGTAGGGGAAATATGGTGGGTGAATCAAGGTTTTTATTAGACACGGGTGTCACCGAGGGCAGGGTTGGTAATTGTGTGGACACTGTTATGGAAGAGGAATGCAACTGCGAGAGCTTGATCAACCACGCGTCTATGCCAGTTATCAATATGGGGAGCTGTAATAGCAATACCATGGGGAGGCTCCTTTCGTGGAATATCGCAGGGCTGCGTACTAGATTGCTGTCACAAAATTGGATAGATTTTGTCAACGGGTTTGAAATGTGTTTATTCCAGGAGACATGGGCTTGCGACCCAATTTTCCTCCCAGGCTATTTAAATTTTTGTATACCAGCGAGTAGAGGCCCAAGGGGCAGACCTATGGGAGGATTAACAGTTTGGATCAAGCAAACTCTACAAGTCAAAATAAAAGTGCTTGACCTGGGTTGCAAGGATATACAACTGCTTAGAATATCATCAGATAAGGGGAGTGTGATAGACATATACAATATCTATGCTAGGGGTATGAGTACTGGGAACTCCCCTACCCTAGAGGCTCTATCCTCCTTCCTAGAATCGCAGTCCCTGGGAAATGGAGTGGTTATGGCTGGCGACTTTAATAGGACCTTCGAGCCGTTGGAAAACACTGGACATCCACTAGGGCAGGAAGAAGACTTCCAATGGGGTGTCCCAAACCTGAATCTTGTACCAGTTAAGCGGTGGACAAAAGATATCTTGCTATTGAATGCGTTATGTTTGGAATATGGCTTGAGGGCCCTCAATGGAAGGACAAAGAGCGACCAGGGAGGCAATTGTACATTTGACAATGGTCATAGTAAAAGCAGAATAGACTATGTCATTTGTAGCCTTAATTTATGGTGTGGGGTGGGTGATATGGAAATTAAGGGTAGATTAGAAAGTGATCATAATCCCCTTTGTGTCACCCATTCCTGGTGGAGGGTCACGCCTGACAATCCAGAGCCGCGTAGAGAAGTTGTACCGGTTATGGCCAACGATACACGAAGAGTTAAATGGCCAAATGTGTTGGCAAACGTGGCTTCCATGGACTACATAGACTTGGAGGTGGATAAAGCAATTGCAGCCATGGAGATAATAAATCCTGTAACACCTGGATCCTCTTTAATAACAGCTATACACGATACGTTCTTTTCTCTTATAAAACCACATTTTACCAGATTAAATAAGGTAAATAGAAAAGCCCCAGTTAAAATGGCGAGGTGGTTCAATAAACAGTGCAGGTCATCCAGATTGGAATTGGGTAGGGCACTTAAAAGCAGAGACAAGGGTTTGATTAGTGTAGCTAGGAAACACTATAATGTTAGTATCCGCAAGGCCAAGAAAAAGTGGGAGGAGGAATATTGGGAAGAGTTGCTCGAAGCCTCTGGGTCAAGAAATTCTAGACTTTTTTGGCAAATTGTGAAGTGGGGACGAGGTGGTACCCCTAATAGCGCAGATAATAATATTAATGCGGCATCATGGGTTGAGTATTTTAAACCCCAGTATGCAGAAAACAGGGATATTGTGGCAATAGAACCGATTTCAGTGGTATTTTGTAAGGGAAACCTGTTTTCAAACAAAGAAGCAGAACTGGTAATTTCAACCCTACAAGGGGGGAAAGCACCAGGCTTAGATGGGATTCCCTCAGATATTTTTAAGCACGACAAGGTACGGTGGGCTAGGTATGTGACCTCACTGGGGAATGCTCTAGCCAAAGGGGCTGAAATCCCAGAAATATGGAAGGGGGCAATAATTATACCAATATATAAGAAGGGCGATCGGTCACTCCCGGCCAATTACAGGCCGATAAGTTTGATTGCCACTATCCAAAAAGTGGTTGGGAAGATGGTGGTCAACAAACTTATGGATTGGGTAGACGAGAACAATTCCCTCTCCCCCTATCAGGCAGGCTTTAGGCGGGCAACCAGCACGGTTGACCAAATATTTCGATTTACCTTGTTGCGGTGGGGGACTGTACTCCTGGCCGAGGGCAGCCTTTATGTCGCATTTGTAGACTTGAGGGCTTCCTTCGACCTGGTGCCAAGGAGTAAGCTTTGGGCAGTCCTGAAAAAAATAGGGGTCCCACTCGAGTTGCTTACTCTTATAATGCGTCTTCACGAAAGCAACTTCGCCAAAGTCCAGTGGGGGAGTAATGGGGAATGTACCGTTAATTTTCCTGTTGGACGGGGTGTACGGCAGGGATGTGCAAAGGCACCCCTGCTCTTCTCCCTGTTCATCAATGGTATTGTGGATAGGATGTTGGATGCAAGTGTGGATGCACCATCGCTAGCGGGCATCATGGTCCCTATCCTGATGTTCGCTGACGATACCCTTATTGTATCCAAGACCCCTGCAGGACTCCAGCGCGCCCTGAATATATTTGATATGTTTTGCGGGGAACATGGTCTCGAAGTTAATGCTAGCAAAACAAAGTTGATGGTTTTTGGTCAAAGGCGCCGATCCCAACCAAGGGTATCTCTGAATAATATCGAGCTTGAGGTAGTAAATGTTTTTACTTACTTAGGGGTAGAGATTTCAAGCAAGCCAGGTTGGTCACGACATATTGAGAAGGCGGTACTGAGACACCAGCAGATTTCAGGGGCGCTCCGGGCAGAACAAGTGAAATCAAAAATTCGGCCTGTAATACCGGTCCTCAGGGTCTATGATGCTAAAGCCCTGGGTGCAGCCCTGTATGGGGCAGAAGTATGGGGTTTCGAGAGGCTCCCCGCCCTACAAATATCAGAGAATAGGTTCTTGAGGGGAATAACGAGTCTCCCCCAGAGCACACCATTAATACCACTTGGCTTGGATCTAGGGAGGAGACTGGTTAGTGACCGCGCCCGATTAAGGCCTATCCTTTATTGGAGACGACTGTGGACGACCCCAGAGATCCGACACTATGCCGATGGGTTTTTAGCCCTAGTTAAATCGGATATATTCCACAAAGTATCATGGTTGAAGACGCTCAGGGTGGTTCTTGCTGAGCTCGGTCTCTCTAACCTTTGGGAAAATCCGGATGGGGAAGTATTCCCAAGCAAAAACATCATTAAGGCCATATATTGGGATTATATAGAACAAAAGCTCTGGAGGAGTACACATGCAGAAACAATGGGGGGTAGATTTATGGAAATAAAAACGAGACCTGTACTAGAACAGTATTGGGACAGTATAACTGTCCCGATAGATAGGAAGTTATTTTTTCAGCTAAGGTCAGGTTCTCTCCCATTGAGGTCATTGACGGGCAGATGGAGGAGTACTAATAGCTCGTGTTGCCCGGTATGTGGTGCCCTAAATGAAAGCATTATACACTTCTTATTTCTGTGTGAGGCCTATGCAAACTCTAGGAGAGTATGGCTAGCCCCAGTTTGCAGAAACCTTGGGGTATTAAGTGGTGTTGAGGGGTTGAGAATCATTTGTACCTCCACCGAAATGCCTATAGTGCTGGGAACAGCAAAATACTTGGGGTGGGCATGGTCCATTAGGAGGAGGGCTCTATCTTTCAATATGCACTAAATTTTATATTTATTTTAAAAACTCTTTGTGTCAAAGCTTGCACAATTGTTTAAAATGTATCTCATGTGTCTGAAACATGAATTTTAATTATTATGTATTTTAAAATGTATGAATTTTAAATTGTATGTTTGTGCTTTTATGAGTGTATAACTCGAATAAAGCTTTTTCAATCAATCAGTAAAAGACCCATGCTTCCCTGTAGCAAGGAACTTCCCTTAATCAGCGGGATCGGAGCAGACATTCCAGCAAAAAAGAGGAATCAGACAAAACTGAGGTTTCTGCCTGGAGGGAGCGGGCAAAAATGGAGACCCCGTTAAGGACCCGTCCCAGCACTTGCTTTTTAGAACTGCTGGTGCACCAGCAAGACCCAGCCCACTTAAAGTCCTCGGCCTATGTGATATCTATTTGTGCCTGGGTTGTTAAAAACATTATCTGCAAGACGTGCGGCAATGCTATGAAACTACAAAAATGCAGTTACATGAGCTATAAATGAAAACATACATTATTATTATTACGGTGTTCAGGCTGTTAAACATGAACATGTGCGCAGAGTCAGAAGGAGGAGAGCAGAAAGAAAGTATACGAGTAAACTGAATGTTTCTGCTGGGTGAGAACGAAACCTGCAGAGAAGACTGCAGCCCTATGCAGCGTGTACCCCATGTTTTCACATCTTCCTTGGTCCCATCTATGATCTTACTGACAGGTCCTATAGGCAGGCTTGCTTCCAATGTGATCTGACTGAGCGCTCCTATTTGATTTTCACAACTTAGAAGCGCTGTTTTAGCCAACACAGCATTGGGCATTGTCAGAATTATGCTCTCACTACAGAAAAACAGCTTTTTACACGACAGGCATTGTGCTGTTGAAATTCCAATTTCTTTGCGATACCCCTTAGATCAATGAAGCAGCGGCCATAAAGGGGCACCTGCTGAACAACGGAAACACCACAAACGGAAAACAAACCTGAGCCAATAATGTGTTGAGATAAAAGCACAAAATAACAATAAAAAAACAAGCATTTCCAAGATCAACGAGAGAGTGCACCTGTAACCACCGTGCACAGTAGTTCTAACCAATGGAAAAAGTATTCCCAAAATGAGTACCTAAAATGGCCACTGTGTTAACACATAAGTAATTGGCTGGTGCTTTCAGAGGTTCAATACAGGAAGAGGCATGATGTATTCATGCCACGGACGAATGGAGTGACGATTGGGGCAGCTAAAGGGAAGCCTATGGGCAGGCTGGTTAGAGCAGCGCACACGCGCTGTCTAGAGCAAAGACCTATGAAGTAACCACTTTTGTAAGTTAAGAGCTTTGCCAGAAAGCGGATCTTTAACCTGTCGGAAAAAGTAATTTCATCCATCTAGTGACGACTTCATGCAGCTTCTGGGCACTGTTAAACTTCAAACGAAAACCTACATTTCAGATATCGATCCATCACACTTAATATCATTTATAAACTTATACAGCTTATTTTTATTTCATTTAAAGGGTGCAGCTCATAGGTTTCATGCCTTAACAAACACATTTTTTGTCATAGCTATTGGCGCATTTATTTGAGTGCAGCTTCCACTTGCCCTGGTACGCAATGTACTGTGAAATAAGTGAGGGATGTCTAATGGCTGTTGGTTATGATAAAGTTTAAACACCATTCTTTTTCTGTGCTAGACAATTGTGATGGCGCAGGCGACATAAATAATTCACTTCAAGTTTAATTATGGTGTCAAAGAACTTTTGGGCAGCACTACCTCATGCACCTGTCTGCTCAAAAGACACTTGTCCCCTGCCAGTGGTATTTAGGTTAAAATTTAGAAATTAAATATTGAGGAAAAAAATACAAAAAGAAAAGTGAGAAACTAATATTTCAAATGTTAATGCTGTATAAGTATCTGAAAATGATTTTATAGGATTTTATTCTTATTGTAAGGTACACAAATCCAAAATCCTATGCCTAACCATAATGCTATCACTATCACTTGCCTATTACTATTATGTACTATAACCGAAACCCAAACCCCCTAACACTAGGAGGATAATATACCCACCACTTTTCATAGACCTGAACCTAGTTCATTCCAGCTAAGTATGCTGAACAAAATTCTTTACCCTAACCCTTTATCATGCCCATACTTCATCTCTAGCCATAAAGTTATCCCTAAGACTAACATTAAACAAGAACTGTTCCTTAACTGGCACAATATACGCAACCTGAAGTCAATCTCTATCCTTTATGCTTACATTAACTCTACACCTAACTTTAATGTGTACCATTGCCCTTACCCTAACTCTTATTCACACACACACACACAACCTCAAAGGCGGCAGGAACGCCACGAAGAAAATGCCCTGCAAAACCAATGATCCAGAGAATATTGCCTTACCTGGCTGCCTAAATCAACCCTGGCCTCAGTGTCACCCAGCCCCCAAATACAATGATCCTCCCTGGCCTTGTCCTAGGCATAGGGGATATGTGTGGTTCTCTGCCCCTACAACGCAATCACACTGCCTTACCCATGTGTCAGGGTGGGTTGCTCACGTTGGCCTCATGAAGGCCCATCCTCAGACAGGAGAGGTAGTCCTGTAACACAACTCACCAGTGCTGGTGCCGGTTGCCTCCTGGCCCGGGCCAGTCACTATTTCAGTAGGAGTTTAGAACACAGTAATGCTGTGTGCTATAGAATATGGACTCAGCCGCATACCTTTCCTCAATGTAACTGCATTCTGTAGATACAGAGCCCAGCCTTTACCCAGGCCAGTTGTTGGATAGCGAGTACCACTCCACCCTTGAGTCCAGGGCCTGGTCTTAGACCCGGTCTTGTATTGTACACCCACATTCCTAAATGTAAGTTGTCTTGGAGGTTGGCATTTCCGTTGGTGCTCTATTACTTCTGAAGTCATGAGTAACTCAAAGGAGAAAGTAAAGGTTGAATGACTTGTTTTATGGTAAATTTAATAGATTGTTGCATTTGGTATCATAAGCCCCTTCAAAATAAATTTTCTAAACACATTTCTAAATTTCTTCAACAAATGTTATATACACATGAGGAATGGAAGCTGCACTGGCCATTTATTTGATACCGTTTTGTTTTCAGAATTACGTCTTTAGACATATTTTAGCTTTTCTTTCTCGTAAACTTTTATCTAATTGTAAAATACATTTAATAAATGTGAACCGCCGCTGCTGAGGAAAGTTTGAAATATGAGACAGAAAGAGATGCATGGTTCTTACCAGCTCAATATCAGAAAGACAACCCTTGTACGCTTCAAGTACCTGCCGGCATGCGAAAGGATGAACCTTGGCACATGTTTGGAAACCGATTACTATACCCTGTAAATAAGGAAAGACAACTCACAGCCTCAGGGAGACAATAGACATTAACCAAACACAGACATTTAGTACAAGAGATTTCATGTTAGAAAGAAAGGATAAAGCTGGTTTTTGATTTCACATTCAGTGTTTACAGCTGGTATTGGTGAATGATTGTCAACTAGTAAAGCAAATATATTCAGTGGCCTGAAAGCATGATTTAAGGATACCTTTATACAGCTATGCTGGAGGGCCTTTACCATGCTACTTAAAAAGCATCTTTGGACAATAAGATGAGAGTTTCGTCACTATTTGTTTTCTGTCACTTTGTTCTCTCTGGTGTTTCACATAAAGGAACTGCAAGGACAGTTCAATACACAAGCCTTCTTTACAACAAAGGAGTGTGATTTCTTTAGAAGGGATGCTTATCCTTTCTTCCTCATGTCTACTGTTGTCTATTTTGAAGGCCTTTCTGAGAGAGTAATTTCAAAGCCTTCACATAGCTTTATGTCTTTCACCGCTTTATCTGCTACATTGATTAAACTTGATTTATCTTGTTCAAACACTGGCTTCTATCAAGAGAGATCACCTAAAGAGGCTCCTAACTATCCCTGATGAAATGCATTATTAGTCACCTGAAAAAAGGAGCTCTACATTTAGTTTCTGCTAACTTAGTCCTCATCTACTCTGTAGAGGGGTTTCACTATACTATAATTTGGCTATGAACGGAGTACAACATCACACTTTTGGGTGAGAGGAAGTACTGAGTGAGGAATGTTTCACCAGTCATCAATAATTTACCATCAAGCTCTATGAATGAAGTTACAAACCTACACAATGTACATCCAGAGGCTCCACAGCCCCATATGACTACCTTCTCAACTTGTTTTTGTTGTGGTCGTACAGGGTGAAATACCCTAGGGAAATAAAGCTATGATAATTGTAAGAAATGCACTTGATACTTACTGCATGGTAAGGCGTAGCGATGAACCAAGTAGATTCGAACATGCTTCGAAGGAAGGGTAAGATCAGTGCAGTATCATCACAGCTGGCCATGCACTTACCAAGGCACTGGAAAATAAAACCCTAATATGGGAGTGAATTAAAGACAGTCTGAGTTAAGAATAAACAGCATCTCCTGCTCACTCTATGAAAGTCTTACTTATATTGGAGTATTCATCTTTGATTCACTCTACACACATATTTGTCTCCCACTTTCAAATAGCACCTAATAAGTTGAGTGAAATGTTTGTTATCTTATGTATAGTATAGTTATATTTTCTGGACATTGTAGAGATTTGTATATGGCCCTGAATATGACTCAAAACAAGGAAGTGAGGGGTAATGTGAGCCAATGAAGGTACAGTACCTAGGCCCTGAAAGTGCTAATGCAGAAACCAGTGGAAATACTGCTCCTTTCAGAAAGCAAAGTAGAAAGAAAGGTGGACAAAGAAAGGGGAATCCTAAGGATTTTTTCTTGGTGCCTTCACAAATCCATGAGCATGCAATGTCTCATCATCAAGGGTGTTCTTCATAGGGCTGGCAATGCAATGCCCTATGGGCCCCACGAAGGGTCGCTTTAGCAGAGATCTTTTTATTTTTCCCATCTGATGAAAGTGCCAGTGTGAGGGCGTTTTGAATGTGTGAGGTTGAGTGAATGTGTATAGTGAAATGAAGAGAGACTAAAAAGAGGTATTCAACTGGACTTTAAACTGATGGTTTCCTTGGCAGGTTTAAAAAAAACATAATTAGGTACGGGCGACTACAGGGAGGTAATGTATCCAAGTAGCCTAAATCTGTGAATGTGGTCAGGTCAACATGTTTCTTGCCTGTTGGCCCAAAAAGTATCTGTACCACTTCTTCAGGACCTAAAAAAGGGAGAGCTAACCCTACCCCATATCTAAGATGTGATATAAAGTGTAGGTCACCCCTAAAAGAAAATACCTTTGTTCAAAAAGTTTAAAATTGATCGTCCAACTTAGAAAAAAATTGAGAAAATGAAGAAAACACACATTAAACAAATGTTTTGCATGTATGGGCCAATGTGTCTCCAGGATCGCTTTTCCGGGACACTGTATGTGCATGCTATTGTTATGGCTGATCAGTCGCCACAATGGGAAGGAAGTAAAAAACACACTAGAACATGCAATATAACAGAACAGGCAAGTGGACATACAGGTAACAGACAACATAAAACCAATCTGTGTTGATGTGACACAGTGTATCACAAGTTGTCCTCAGGAGTGAGTGAAGGGTCTTACCCTTTGGATCAGTGACCCATAGGTCAAAAGCAGAGTGTAGCACTCAGCTGCTAACTGTGGAAAGAACAATGATAGTCAACATAAAGAAACAGCAAGTCAAGGGGACCAAAATGCCTTAGGGTGAGAAAAAAAAGAAAAACAGAGAGTTTTCAAGAGATGCAACCATACTCATGTGGTTTCTGTGCAGAGAGCGCAGGAGACCTACCATCCTCTGTTCATCTGGATTGAGACTGAGCAGGGGAGAAGACCCGTCTTTTAAGGTGCAGGTAATTGTAGTGATTGTCCTTGGGTGGGGTGCATGCGACCGTGGGAAGGAGTGATGACGCACTGGGCCCCTTGAGATTCCAGAGCCATGATTCGCTTTTACGTGTACCCAGAAACTGAAGGACCTCCTGGTAAACACCAGACCTCATATTCAACAGTCCCACGTGCAGAACACCTTTTGGACCTTACCACCTGTCACAGGGCACTATCCCTGTGGGTCCTACGGGGTATGCCCACTGACTAAACATTCCTAAGAGGTCAGGTTGGGTCCCCAATTCGCCTGGAAACAGAAAAGTCACAGTAACGGCAGTACAAAAAACTGTGTTTACCTGATCACCTGCCTTTGTGGCCTTCATTACGGGGGAATGACCTCGAGCGCTATCGAACCAAGAATAATGGAGCACTGGAGCAACATATGCTGCAGACACAGCACTACAAAAATGTGCCATCAGTTTTCCAACTCCAACCACTCTCCAGATGACTTCCGGCAGATAATTTTGGAAGCTATTAATTCATGGAGCCCTTTAAATCTTTTCCGAATGGAGCAAGGGTGGATTTTATGCCTCTCCACCAACAGCAAAGGTTTGAAAGATGAAATCCTCTAGTGCGAGGTGTAATTCAGTCCCCTGTGAAATCAGATACTCTCTTACTATGGCTGGATTGACATTTTCTTCATACATGGGACCTGATATACCATATCACCATTGACACCATGTCACATATGGAATGCCCGGCTATGGAGTCCCAGACACCACACTAAGCAGTGCTTATGATAAGCATTTTGCGACTTGGCATTGGTCTCTTCTTCAGTAACACAAATGATTCTGTTGATACCAATGAGGTGGTACCCTCCAATAAGAAACCATTTAACTGTCTTAGTCTACTGTTTGAGATGAACAAGTTACTTACCTTCGGTAACGCTTTTTCTGGAGGATACAGTATCTGCCTGTGGATTCCTCACCTTGGGAATATCCCCCTGCGTCAGCAACGTTCGGAAAATTCTTTGTAGCTTGCCGGCGTGGACGGCGTCACAGGAACGCACGACATCACGCGTGGCTCCGCTGACATCACCGACTCCATAATAGGCCTACGCTGGCGTGATGACATCAGTTCCGCCCTTTTTTCCGTGCCTTCGAGGCACACGGACGAACCAACAACAATAGATATATACACAGTATACACAGTACAAACTAGTCAAGTGTGAATATAACATAGTAAATCATGTACAAGAACACACTTCCTTTGAGGATAACATGTATACATTAAAAAAACATTACCAGAAATTCAGGTATAGAAGAGTGGACAACGGGGAGGCGGGTGGGCATGTGAGGAATCCAAAGGCAGATGCTGTATTCACCAGAAATAGCGTTACCGAAGGTAAGTAACTTGTTCTTCTGATGGATACATCTGCCAGTGGATTCCTCACCTTGTGAATAGATTCCCACAGCAGTCCCCACTCCCGGAGGAGGGTGTCCACTCCTCTATACCAGAAAGTCCTGAAGGACAGAAAGCGCAAAGTGGCCGTCCCTCCTCACTTCGGTATCCAAGCAGTAATGCTTTGCGAAAGTGTGCAGGGAGGCCCAAGTTGCCTCTCTACAAATGTCCTCTACAGGAACACCCCTAGACAAAGCAGATGTTGATGACTTTGCTCTAGTAGAGTGAGCTCTTATGCCCTCTGGAGGTTCCTTACCAGCCAGGGCGTAGCAGATCTTGATGCATAGAATAATCCATCTCGAAAATGTGCGCTTGTGCACAGCTCTTCCTTTTCTACAGCCAGCAAATCCAACAAACAACTGGTCATCCACTCGATAGTCCTTTGTCTTATCAAGATAAAAGCTCACCGCCCTCTTAGGGTCCAGGCGGTGAAGCCGTTCCTCCTCCTTGGAAGGGTGAGGGGGAGGATAGAAGGTAGGAAGGGTAATAGACTGTCCTAGATGGAAGGGAGTTACCACCTTAGGCAGAAAAGCAGCTCTGATCCTAAGAACCATTCGTTCAGCATGGATAGTCAAGAATGGGAGCTTCAAACTATGAGATTGAAGCTCACTTACCCTCCTTGCCGAGGTAATAGCAACCAGGAAGACCGTCTTAAAAGACAAAAGTCTCAAGGGACACTTGTGCAAAGGTTCAAAAGGAGAACCCTGTAAGCAGTAAGCACCAGATTCAAGTCCCATTGAAGTACAATAAAGGGAGTAGGAGGACATTTATTCGTAAGGCCCTTTAGAAATCTTAAAACAACAGGAGACTTAAATAAGGACGGCTGATCCGGCAGGCAGAGAAATGCCGACAAAGCCGAAAGATAACCTTTGACTGTAGCAACAGCAAACCCTTGCTGCGCTAAAGAAAGAGCAAATTGAAGTATAGCTGATAAACGAGCCCTCAAAGGATCGATGGATTTCTCCCCACACCAGGAAACAAACCAAGACCACCTATAAGAATAGATAGACTTGGTGGAGTCACGTCTGGCCGATAGAATGACATCCGCCACATCATGTGGGAGAGAAAAGGAATTCAGGTTGCCCCGTTCAATCTCCAGGCATGAATGTGTAAGGTCTGGAGGTGGGGTGTAGAACCTGCCCCTCCATCTGAGAGAGGAGATCTACCCTGAGAGGGAGACGGAGCGGCGGGCACGAGGAGAGGTGGAAAAGATCTGTGTACCACACCCTTCTTGGCCAATCCGGGGTGATCAATATGACTAGGGCCCGGTCTTGGCGAATCTTTCTCAGTACCCGAGGAATCAAGGGTATGAGAGGAAACGCGTAAAGGAGTTGTGAGCTCCAACTCAATTGAAACGCGTCCCCCAAAGCTCCCTGCATCGGATACTGGAGACTGCTGAATGACGGGCAGTGAGCATTCTCGTGAGTGGCGAACAGGTCCACCTGAGGAGTTCCCCACATCCGAAAGACGTGACAAACTTCCTCTGGATGAAGCCTCCACTCATTGTCGGCCGAGAACTGCCGACTGAGACTGTCTACACGCACGTTCAGAACTCTGGCCAGATGAATTGCCATCAGACAAATCTGATGGTCCTGACCCCAGGACCAGAGACGCAGAGCCTCTCTGCAGAGGCACTGCGACCCCACTCCTCCCTGTTTGTTTTCATACCACATCGCGGTGGTGTTGTCCGTCAGGACTTGAACCGACCACCCGCGAAGGGAAGGGAGAAAGGCGTTGAGTGCTAGACGTATCGCCCGCAACTCTAGAAGGTTGATGTAAAGCAACCTTTCCTCTGGAGACCAATGACCCTTGATCTCCAGATCCGCCAGATGAGCACCCCACCCTAGAGTGGATGTATCCGTTATCACCGTGGCAACCGATGGAGGTAGATGGAAAGGCTTTCCTTGAGACAGATTGCCTTCCATGCTCCACCAAAATACATCCATTGCAGCTTCTCTGGAGATCCTCACAGACTCCCTGAGATCTCCGTTGTGCTGATACCACTGCCTGCGGAGACACCACTGGAGTGCCCTCATGTGCCAGCGTGCATGGTTGACCAACAGAATGCAGGAAGGCATCAGACCGAGCAGGCAAAGGACCTTCAGGACTGGAACGACCGCTCCATTGTGAAATAAAGGAGTCATTCCCTGTATGTCGAGAATCCTTTGAGGTGGAGGGAATGCTCGATATACAGTTGTGTCCAGTACCGCACCTATGAACAGGTAGCGCTGGGAGGGCACCAGGTAAGATTTGGGAACATTTATTAAAAAACCCAACCTGTACAACAACTGAGTTGTGACTTGCAGATGATGGAGCACTGTCTCTGGAGATTCTGCTTTGATCAACCAATCGTCCAGATACGGGAATACAGGTTTCCCCGACCTTCTGAGATGTGCTGCCACCACAGCCATCACCTTGGTGAAACTCGAGGTGCAGTAGTAAGACCAAACGGAAGGACCGCAAACTGGTAATGTTGCGATCCCACCGTGAAAAGGAGATACTTTCTGTGTGACTTCAGGATAGGAATATGGAAATAAGCATCCTGCAAGTCGATCGACACCATTCAGTCCTCTTCCAGCAGTGCCTGAAGAACCTGAGCAAGGGTGAGCATCTTGAACTTCTCCTTTTTCAGGTAAAGGTTCAATATCCTAAGATCCAAGATTGGACGAAGTCTGCCACCCTTCTTGGGAATCAGGAAATACCGGGAGTAGCATCCCTGACCCCTTTCCTGCTCCGGAACCACCTCTATCGCACCCTTTCGTAATAGTGACAGGACTTCCTCCTGCAGGAGAAGTAGGTGGTCCTCTGAGCAAAATCCTTGGCAAGGAGGGTAATCTGGAGGAAATTCCCGAAATTCTCTACAAGATTGAGAACCCAAAGATCTGATGTAACCGATTCCCAATCCCATAGAAAATGGGTAAGCCGACCCCCTACAGGACCCGCATGATCCGGAATGGCGGATCTAGGGGTGCTTTGCTGATGGTGAACGGGGTTGGGAAGAGGAGGCGGAGGCTTGACGTCCTCGAGGACGAGCTCTTTGTTTGCCCCTGTAGGATTTTGCTGTTGCTGCTGCTGTTGAGTTTGACGGTAGGGACGAAAGGACAAACGTCCAAAACCTCTATATCTCTTAGTCGCAGAGCCTCTGGACTGCAGCCCCAAAGATCTGGCAGTAGCCCTACTGTCCTTAAATCTTTCCAAAGCTGCATCAGATTTTTTGCCAAATAGTCCAGCACCATCAAATGGCAAATCCAACAAGGCAACAGAAGTTCCCATATTGTGAGCAACTGAATCAGCAGTGTCAAGACCACTTTGAATCACTTGACATGCAGCCGCCTGTGTATCGGCAAACACCTCATTAAAATCCTTCCTGCTGTCCTCAGGAATTTTAGGAGCCAACTGCCATACAGAGTCCATCAGGGCATGTGTATAGCTCCCCAAGAGACATGTGGCATTGGTCGATTTTAGAGCCATACTTGCTGAAGAGAAAATCTTCTTCGCAGTCTGATCCTGTTTCTTGGACTCCTTATCCCCAGGCACTTGAGGGAAAGCACCAACAGTCTTCTTCGAACAGGCTGCCTGTATAACCAGACTTTCAGGCAAAGGATGCGAGGATAGAAACTCAGGATCACCAGGTGCTACCCTATACCTCCTTGCAACACCCTTAGCCACGGCAGGAGCTGTAAGAGGCCTGTTCCAAACCTCCAATATAGGCTCAGTCAAAGCCTCATTAAAAGGAAGCAATGGTTCCACAACTGAAGATGGGGAATGGAGGACCTAAGTCAAAACATTAGACTTGTATTCAGCTGTAGGCAAAGTCAAATTTAAAAATTCTGCAGCTTTTTTGATGACCACATGGTATGGTGCAATGTCCTTTGAAGGGGCATCAGATACAGAGGACAGCTCTCATTCAGGGGAAAGCTCCAAACCAGTAGCATCCCTCAAATCACCAAAATAGTCCTCCTGAAGCTCACCTTCTTCCACCTCAGCCTCAGCCTCTCTAAATCTTTGCTCCTCTATAAGGCGCTGAGCTTCTCAACTCGATCTCTCCTTCAAGAGTTGCGCCGTCGGATCCGTTACCGACTCCGACGGAGCCGGTGCCGGCGTCAAGATCAGATCCGGAAGCCCAGGTCGCTGCTCACGAGGTCGAGTCGGAGCCGGCGACGATGGAATCAGCGTTGACGACCTCGGAGGCGCAGAAAAATGCCAAGGCGGAGCCGGCACCGGCATAAATGGCAAAAGGAGCTGGAGCATAGGAGTGGGGAACTACTAAATTATATGCCAATGGACCCATGGGACCCGAAGGTGCACCAGAGGGGTACAAAGCTCTCGAGTAGGCTCCATACATTGCGTTTAAAAACGAAGTAGGGTCTTGACCTGGAGCTGGGAAGGGTGGGTAAGGACCCACAGGATGCTCTCTCGGAGGTTCCAGATTCGCCTCCTCTTCCACAGGCGGATGGACTGGAGTCATAGAGCCCTCAGGTAATGGAGCCTCTTCTTCCTCTTGAGCCGGGGACGGCGCGGAGAGGGATCCGATGCCGGAGAACGCACTGGCGACTCCAAGGGCAAAGCCTCACCTTCTGGAACACCAGGTGAAGGAGACTGAGTCCTTACCGGAGTGATGTCGAGATTCATGCCTTCGCTTCTTATGCTTCTTCTTCGTTGACCTCGAAGCATGACCAGATGACTACCTCGAAGGCGACGCCGTGCGGGACCTCGACCTCGACCTCGACTTCGACCTCGCCCTACTCGAACGCGATCTCGAAGTCTTCTTCTCCTTTCTACCTTTCAACTTCGCCACCAGAAGTTTTGCTTGCCTCTCTCGAAGAGCCTTCGGATTCATCTTCTTACACGAAGAACAGCCTTTGACATCGTGGTCCGAACTCAGGCACCAGATACAATCCTCGCGCGGGTCCGTAATCGACATCATCTTGCCGCACTCCCCACATGGCTCGAACCCGGTCTTCTTAGACGACATCTTCAGCGAGAAACAAAGAAGCAAGAAGACCCAAACAGAGAAAAACAGTAACAAAGTTACTAACAGCTACAGAGGTTCCCGAAACCGTTTGCGCCGACGACGTGGAAAAAAGGGAACTGATGTCATCATGCCGGCGTAGTCCTCTTATGGAGTCGGTGACGTCAGCGGAGCCGCCTGCGATGTCGTGCGTTCCTGTAACGTTGTCCACGCCGGCGAGCTACAAAGAATTTTCCGAACGTTGCTGACGCAGGGGGATATTCAGAAGGTGAGGAATCCACTGGCAGTTGTATCCATCAGAAGCCGCCTTACTAATACCATTGACAACTTTGGTCAGCCTGCATTTGACCGCTACACACTCCAAGATGTCCACCACGGAGGGATGATACTTTTGCTACACAAGCACATGAGGGGTTTGCTCCTATTGGCTCCAGCCTACCTCTTCTCTTTCCTCTTCTCCTCATTTGACATTTCCCAATAGTGTTCACCAAGCATCCTAATCCATTGGGAATAGACCACTTGGCCGCCTCGTGTTACTTATTACATGAGGTGGCCTAGATTTCCAACATGAACACAGATACCAATATGCCTAGATTCCACCATGAGGGATCGATAGGAGTTATGTGCACCTGATTTGCTCTCCATCACTGTATATGCAAGAGTACTTAGGTTTACTATACTTTTCTCTTACCATTACCCTTGATTAACAAAACATTCAACTGTCTTAGTTTACTACTTAGAGGCCACCTTACAAAAACCATGGATGACTTCGGGATGCCCAGCTTTTAACCACTGCACACTCTGAGGTAGGCGCCACTGAGGCATGATACCTCTGTTACATCAGCACGTGAGAAGCTCACTCCTTTTGGCTCAAGCTCGCCCCTCCCCTCCTCTCCTCTCCTCATTGTCCACTAGGTCATCACTCCTTCCAGCTTCTGCCCACACCACACCTGAGGACAATCGCACCAATTGCCCGTACCTTCAATGACAGGTCTTCTCCTCTGCTCAGTCTCGAGCCAGGCGAGCAAAGGAGGGTAGGTCTCTTGTGCTCTCCGTGCAGAAACCATGTGAGTATGGTTGCTTCTCTTGAAAACTTGTTCTTTTTCTTTTAACACTAAGTCATTTGGGTCCCCTTGATTTACTGTTTCTTTTTACTGACCATCATAGCTCTTTCCACTGTCAGCAGCTGAGCACTACCCTCTGCTTTTGACCTATAGGGCATAATTAATTGATCCAAAGTGTAAGACCCGTCACTCACAATGGAGGACAACCAATCAGTTATGATACGCTGAGTAACACAAACACAGATTGGTTTATTTTGTCTGTTCCATGTATGTTCACTTGCCTATTCTGTTATATTATATGTAATTGTGTGTTTTTCACTTCTTTCACTTGTGGTGACTGGTCAGCGCCAAAAATAGCATGTGCATGTCTGCCTTTAGAGACACTATGATACAGTGAGTTAGAAAATCGATTCTGGTGACACATTGAACCAAACATACAAAACATTTGTTTACTGAGTGTATTCTTTATTTTTTCATTTATTTTCTAGGTTAGATGATCAATTCTAAACATTTTGAACCAGGTATTTTCTTCTACAGGAATACCTTAGCAGCATATCATGTCTTAGGTGTGGGGTTGGACTATCCCCCATATTTTTGGTCCTGACGAATCATTGTGGAACCTTTTTAGGCCATCGAAACCTGACCACACTCACAGATTTAGTCTACTTGGGTACATCACACCCCTGTTTTAGCCCCACCAAATTATATTTTTTCAATCCTACCAAGGGAACCATCACATTACAGTTCAGTTCGGTATCTCTTAGATAGTTTTAGTATCCCTTTACTTCACTGTACACATTTACTCCACCCCTCACATTCAAAATGCCCTTACACAAGCACTTCTCATCAGACAGCAAAAATAAAAAGATTTCCCCTAAAGTGACCCTTCGTGGGGCCCGTAGGGCATTATAGCGCTGGACCTATGAGAAGCAAGCCCACTATGAAGCATTACATCCTCAGTGATGGGTGAGGGCACCAAGAAATAATCCTTAAGACTCCCCCTTCTTTGCCCGCCTTCCTTTCTTCTTTGCTTTTTTGATGGGAACAATATCTCCACTGCTTTTTGCATGAATATGGCCTCACATCCCCTGAATGGGGATTGGCTCTAACATGAAGACTACCTATTGGCTAAAGGAGATCCATTAGGGAAATGAGTATAGCCCTGAAATGTTGTGGCTTTTATTGATTCAAGTGGAGAGGATTACCTCAGGGAGTTCATCTCCATCTGCTTCTTAGTAGGTCAGTCCTTCCAGGGAGTGGGAGAACCACACCTGATTTTCCCAACAGGCTAAGCCCAATGCTGTGTACCCATATTATAAAAATTACCTTTACTAATGGGATACACAGTTCTACCCTTCTCCGACTTTGTGTTAAATTGACTTCCCCAATGGTTCAACACTGACCCTCGAGAGCACTAACCTCCTCATTCACATGATGGGCAAAACTGTCAATCTGTTCGGTGAGTTCTTCCATGAAAGAGATATGCCATTCTCTGTATGGGGCTTGTTTTAGGATAGTCCCCAGGAACTGCAAGGAAAACAGTGAGAGACTTTAATGCAGTAATAGAAACGTAAATGCAGTATCCACGGGTGACGTCTGCAGTGATTTTGAGAAGATAAGGGTATACAAACTTCAGCTAACAACCTCTGTAATGACGAAATTATATTTGGACAGAGAACCAGAGAACACAAATAGCAATGCTTAAATAGTGTGGTGTGATATCAGTGCTCAGAAGAAACAGGAGGCCTTGACAGTGGTGTTGATTTACACAGAAACACATGCAACAAAACCATGCTGCCCACAAATTATTGTGAAAAGAGCAACAGTGCAGCCATCCAGACAGAAAACACATTGGGACTATGCAACAATATCACATACTTAGAAGCAGAATGCAAAAACATTTTGGGTATCCAGCAAGGGGGCAGACTGTAAATTTCGTGTTAACAAGGGTGAAGACTGAACACAAGGAACAAACAATTGCATCTCAGGAGCACAATAGAAGCTCAGTGGAGTGTGATGGCCTGGCAAAACATACAGTGACAGAGTGACAATTCAAATGAAGATAGGGAGCATGGATCATGTGCCAGTCCGATTGCAGAATATGAATTTAATGATAATGTGGAATGCAGTGGGAAGAGTGATAGTGTGACAGTCCAGGGAAAGAAGAACGTTGTGCTATTGGGACTATCCTGGGGGATAAAAAAGAGTCCGAGGAAACAATTACCAGTAAGGGGCTACATTTGTAGCCCTGTGCAACAACAATTTCAAAAAGGGGGTGGTGATGGACAGAGTATCTGAGTTAATCAGAACACTCCTACCCAGTCAACAGATCAGGGCTTGATCCATCACCGTTTTTTAGCTCACTGCACCAGTCAGATTTATGAGTAATGCAATGATCACTGTAGAGCCTCTAATTTACCTGGGTAAAACATGCAGATAAACTCTGATACATGTAGGACTAGGTGTCGTAAGCATGCAATTTCCAGTTTTATGAATGTCAACTTGGGCACATAAGGTTTTTAATGCTTCTGGTAAATATTGCATATTAGGGAAATGTTATGTACCGAGTACAGCTGCTCCCCCTCTGTGCCCAATCATAATCAACATCATAGTAACGATCATAATCCATAGAAATAATAGGGATATAGTGAGAATATTGCAACCTCATAGCAGAACAGCACTATGATGGGGTGAATTTAATATCTGTATATATTCACGCTGAATGAGTGGCTTTGGAAAACAAAGAGACAAGCGTCATGTGTGACATTCATTAGCAATTCATCCTTACTGAAACAAGCGTGCATTTCCACTTTGCCAAGTCAAAGTTTCTTTCCGTGGAAGCTGAAATAGTAGTTGGTGAAAAAGAAATATATGTAAGTAAAAGTGAATAGCAAGCAACATTTCAAAGGCAATGTGCTTACATACCAAGCACTAGCAGAAGTAGATTCACACAATTCAAAGTGTGCAAAATGTGTTTGTTGGCTCAGCCTGTCCTGGGGAATTGAGTTCAAGGTCATTAGTTGTTCATGTGCCCTTGATGTCACTCTTAGCTCCGTATATATCTGGTTGTAATTTTAGGTTTATATATTCTGGTCTCCTTTCTTATATAACAGAAAGGTCACCACACCACTTGTTTGCAGAAAAACAGTTCATTACAGAGCTACTGCCAATAAGCATTTCAGCCGTCAGATGAAGCCTTGATCACATAGGGGATCGCCGTTGTGGTTCAGAGTAAAAAAGAGCACATGCGCTCTACAATTACATACACATAGAAAAATATTCCTTTATTATATCAAAGACCAAAATATTTTATAACACTTCTTAATTTGCTATAATACCCAAATGTACCCCAATATAGTCCTAGGTAGTCGCACAAGCTTTTACCGACATTTGTCC
The DNA here is from genome assembly GCF_964261635.1 of Lissotriton helveticus. Lineage (NCBI taxonomy): Eukaryota > Metazoa > Chordata > Amphibia > Caudata > Salamandridae > Lissotriton > Lissotriton helveticus. The sequence goes on from NC_136073.1 coordinate 705,966,328, forward strand.
TACCTTGCTCTTCATAACAGTTCTGGCCCTGACCTTTTACCTAGTTAGGTGCTGCATAAATGTTGTGTAGTTTTTTTTAAAAACTGGCCTAATTTATTATGCATGAGGATTCTTAGTATCACAGCAGGATTACAATCTTGTGCATAATAACTCTGTATAAGGGTCACCACTATCGTCATCCTTGGCTGACATGCCCACAGTACCATGGCACATCTAGGTAGAACCCCTGATGGTACCTTTCAGGTATATAAGTAGAACATCTTTGCTGGGCAAGCCGGAGGAGAAAAAGATTCTATGCTGACATGCTGACACGAGACGCTGAAGTCCCTGCATGCAGACACTCCAGTTAGCAGTCGTCTGACCTTACTTGTGGGTTGTCCACTCAAGACCAAGATGGGGTCCTTTGCTTTCTCACATCAGGTATTGGGGTTTGCTCTTTCCTAGGAGGTTCTTGGCTATACACCAACATACATGCTAGGTACACTTAGGTACATCTAGTTAGGGTATGCATCGTAGGAGTATGCACTATTAACTTCATGTATTTATGTGTCTGCATATATTCACTATTTTAGCACCATGGTAGATTTCTACTTTTTATTTACTCTATTGGTGCTTGTAATCGTCTATATCTGTTTCTGTCTCGTGGTTGTTGCAGCACATGTATTTTATGCTAGAATGACTCTGGTTCAATAGATACTTATTGAAAACGCCCCCACCATTTAGTCTGTGTATCTCTCTGAGATAAAGTGAGCACAAGTGACCAAGAAAAAAGTATTGTACTGTTTCCATGATCCCTGAGGGTCAGGGTTCTCATGTTCGATAGTTGCGAGAAACTATTCTCTCCTTGGTAAGGTTGTGGGGCTTTTAGTGGCACTGTGAGCTAGCTGGTCTACATACTAACATATCCTTTGGGGGTGTCTGGAATCAGTCTGGACACCAATCCCTTAGTTTATGTTGTCTAAAACGTAGAGATCCTTTATAGATTTGTAGGAACTACCCGACTAATTCACATAAGTGACATTATAATTTGCAATTAATTCTACCTTAAAAACACAATAAAACACTTCCGCATGATATCTGCTACACAGGCTGAAATACAAATCTTGTTTTTCAGAAAACAAGGGTGTCTAACCTTACAGAAATATGTATCAATCAATTTATTAACAACATAATATCACCAACTTTTCTAAATGTTCCTCCATGTGAACTTCTCACATAGTAGGATTCAATTATGCAACATTTTAAACATTACTTTTAACTGCAACATATGGTTGAACCAGAGTTCTAACATTTTCTTTCATATTAATTGCTGTGAAATACCCTGTTCATCCTTAGTCATCACACAAACAATGTTATGCCCGTGTAGACTAATCTAACCTACCATATACCCTGACTAATACCTACTTCTAATACAAACGCAGAGAGAGCGTTTGGTGTTTATAAATGTGTGTGCAAAATCTCTTCTATATTGAGGCCAACAGGGATATTTGTTTCAAGTTTAGTCATTAGAAGAGTTGGTGCTACTGAGTTGTTACAATAAGTCACAATTGAAATAAAAGAAAAGGTGCCAAAACAGGTAGTGCTCTAAAATAATGTTGACCTTGGATATACTGAAGAAATATTTTTTTCTATGTTTATGGAATTTTTTGGCACATATGTACTTTAAAAAACTGAATCAAGATGCCGCATTCTTATGTGATCAAGGCTGAGTCTGACAGATGAAGCGCTTCATGGCAGAAGCTTTGCATTAAACTGATTTTTTCGGCAAACCAATGTGTCAACTGCCTTTCTGTTATACGCGGAAGTAACCCAGAACTTGCAAGAAGATACCTGACTCCGTTTCTGTTATTGCCTCATTCGGTTTGGAGTACGGCATCGGCCAGCTACAAAGAAAGACTGTGACTATTTCTTTTTTTGCTTACTTATACAAACCTTCAGCCAGACCTCCTCATCTGCAGGTCTAACGTGTCCTATCATTCACATTCTCTTCTGTCCTCCACAGCATACATCATGGGCCAATTCTGACTTTGGCTAACTTTACTGTGAACAATGGCGTTCTGCTTTTTCACAAGGAGCACATCCACACACAAATTATTTTCATTTAGTTCCAGGGACAACAATAAGAATGTGACCTTTTGAGACCAAAACAGTATTTTTTACCTTGGTATGTACCTGGCATCACCTCCCACAATACAAGTTTATAAAAATCGTGAAAAAAACATGAGTGGACAAGGTCTAAAAGCTAGCAGCCAACACCAGACTTAATGGCTTTGTCATTGGTCAATGGTTGTTTGAAATGCCATTAATACTTGTTAAATTGTGTGCTCACTGGTTCATGCTTTGGAGTCTCACCTTCTAAATATGTTATCAGCGGGGGGATCTTCCTTCTGAGGAGTTTTGCTAGAAATGGGTAATTTGCAGGAATCAGGTGCTTGAGAAGAGCCAAGACTGAAGTTCCCCTTTCGACATCCCAGCGAGGATATGAAGAAATTACCTGAAAACCCACAACAAAGAATTCAGAAAGTGATTCTTTCATGAGTTCCTATTCTCTAGCCTTTGAAACTTCTGGAAATGCTACCTTGTTCTCTATGCAGTACTTAGTACCAACCACATTGGTACTGATAACCAATTTACTGGAAATAAAACCATCAAATTCAAAAGGATAAAAGCTGAGTTGAATTTAAGATCTCTATTAGTAGGTTGCATAGAAATGGCAGCAAACAACTTGGGAAGAGGGATCTGGTGGAATATGATGGGGGTAGAATGTGATACTCACCAGCAATCTTATGAAGAGTCTGTGTATCGGAATTTCTTTAGCTGTTTAGGTACAAAAGAACGAAGACATGTCATACTCAATCCATAAATTACTGAGCAATACTTGCCAAAGGAAGACATATGGCTGACACACACACTGAAGACACCCAGTAGTACCTGTAAACAAGATGATGGGTGGCATTTCAATGAGCCTCTAGCGGTCATGAGGATTCTTTGAAATTCCTGCAAATACTGGCAAAGGCACCCTTACCACTAAGGAGTGCCCAGGGGTGTACAGTACCTTGACAGCCTATGCTGCAATTCTCTTCCTCCCTCCCTTAGTGGTTGCTGTCAAGGAATGAAAGCTGGAGGAGGAGCTACCTAAGCTGCCATGCACAGATTCCTGCTAAAGCTTTCATTGAGGGATAGAAGACTCCAGTGGGATAAGAGAGGATGCGTCATGAGCCGTGGACGTGCTTTACATCCTGAAGGACCATGGAAAAATGGGAGCCATTTTCTGACAGCGGATACCCCAGAAGAAAAGAGGACTCCAGAACATGTTCTTGCATATCTATTTTCTAATAAGGTTAACGACCTGGGGCAAGCAAGAACGAGCACATATTTTGCCTGTTCGATTCTGCTCAGGACTCCTAACATGAGTGACAAATAAATAGACTATGATACCATCTGACCAGGTCACTTGCACTTTATCAACACATCCACTGGAAAGTTGAGTGGGGAGAGCTAATTGGTTCCCTGGAATTACAGCAATTACAGGTATTCACCACCAGATGCGAATCTCCTTCGTAACCTTGGAGTCAGTCAAAATATTTATTTTCATTTACCATCATTGAGCATGCATCCCTGCTTACAAGTGAGGGCCAATAACTAGCATTTTAGTATGGAGTTGAAGTCCAAAATGTTGAACCAGAAACATTGCAGAGACAAATATCATAACTAAAAGTAACTCCATGGAGAAATAAAATACATCCCTGTTGCGGTCGGCAAAAGTAACAACACATAAATAGGTACCATGCCCAGCAGGGCATGATCAACATACTAGACTGAAGTAACATCATGCAGAGCAAGAATACTGCAAGGATTGAAGAGGAGCATTAGAGTCCTGAGTAGCCTCATGGTGTGTGGAAACCTGGGACAGTTAGTACATTGCATTAACCAGACTAAGAGCTGAAACAAACAGGAAAGCCACTTTATGTCTGGCAAACTACCAAAAGTATATAGGGACTATTTACAAGCCCCTTGTGCCACCTGTGCATCACTTTTTGAGACACACCAGCAGTGCAACCTGCTGCTCCATATTTACAAGGACAGGTAAAGCCACCCTGCGTGGCTTTTATTGCCCTTGTAAATATGGCCCCTTTACACTCAACACTTTGTGTGGAACAGTTGTGCCATGGGTTTTGCTGTGAGATTTCCTGCGCAACACCCAAGGCTTCTGCCGCATTTCCAGATTTACAAGAAATAGTACACCTGGAAATGTGTCAGAATGCTACACCTCCCCAGGGGGAGGTATAGGGAGGTGCAACAAGAACAAATATTTTTATTTCGCCTCGTTGTTTACCTCTTTCTACGCATACTGCATACTGCAGGACATTTAGGAAGAGGAAATTACCTATTGTGATTGTTTTTGTGCACAAAGGTATGCCTAACTGCATAAAAATAAAGATATGCCTTACTTCACAAAAACAACCATCCCTGTGATGCAGCCACCCTTGCACCATGGTACAAGGGTACCTTCATAGGTGCATGGCAGCTAATTAGGCACCAGCACTGGGAGAGCAAAGGGATCCATTATATCCTTGTAGATATGAAGCATCCCAGTGCTTCGGAATTAACGCAGCGTGGCACAGCCAAATGGCTTGAGGCACAGCAATTAGTTAATTCCTTATGAATAAGGCTCACAGCGAGCAGCAACATCAGCACAGACACATATATCTCTAAAAGGAGAGCAATAAATGTTATTTGAAATATTGACACCCACGTTCTATAGTAACTCAACCATCACATCCTGAGCTAATGGACTGGTTCTTAAACTCATGCCTGATCATGACAAAGTAAGAGGGGATCTGGGGAGTGGAGGAGGAAGCATTAACCACCTTCAATGGTAGATCCCACTGTGTCAATAAGTAGGATGCTTAAGACTCACCACATTCATGAAAGTTGATTCTTGCTTTCTTATCTACAACAAGTAGCATCTGGCACAGTGCTGGCACAGATGAAGTATAGTCATCTTCCAGCATGTAGCTCAAAATCTCTTTCCAAAATCCCTGCAAGAAAGAGCAGCGAATGTGTTATTAGTATCATTAGCATTTAATAAGGCTGCATTCCCACAGATAAACAGTCCTAGCCGGTGGGAGGGTCTCTGGTGGGTCTTCTGGCGATGGGGCTATATTTGAATGATTCCCTTCCTGATACCATTCCTTGCTGATGGGGTCCAAGACAGATTGCTGGTATTACACTGATGTAGCACCAACCCTGTTCAATGCTACAATCCGTGATTCTATATCCGAGCAATTATTTGCAGAGAATGAGTGCAACATTTATTCTCCAAAAACCCTGTGAGTGAGCTGCTTTGAAAATTATCTCATTATCTGCTGTTATCCTCATAACAATCACAAAAGAGAACTATCTTTATAAATGTGCCAGAGTGTGTAAAGCTATGGCTGGGAATGAACGACCCTGTTGATATGAAATATTGGTTCTTGATTTATAATCGGGCAAGTAGCAAATATGAGATGCAGATTGAGTAGCTATGTTTTGCAATGTGACTGATGTGCCATTCAATCTCGTTTCAAAGTGGCTATTTAGAATAATTTGGAAAACCTCCTGCCTCATTAAAAAAAATGAGGTAGGATTCGACAATCTTCTATGAATGCTGGAAATGCTGGGAATGAGGACTGCATGGGACAGCAGACCTCTATCCCTGCAGCAGAGGAAACAGACTTTACATCGCGTCTCAAATCACGCTGTGCCTTAACAACTTGGTCCAAACCACTAATAATGATAATAATAATGAGATTTATAAAGCACATAGCTGCGTCAGATGCGTGTCCCAGCACTGGGGTATCAGTCCTATTATACAGAGTAAGAATATGAATTCCCCTAATCTAAGTTAGCGTGAAAAAACATGTTTTTAAATTCTTGCGATATCGTATTTCAGATTTTTCTTGCCTAAGCCGAAGTGGTAGGGAGTTCCACATCTTGCCTGCCAGTAGTTGAAGAAATGGCCTCCAATGTGAGCACTTTTGATTCTGGGGATAGATGCAAGAGAGGCATCAGCTGATCTCATATTTCTTTTAAGAAGATAAGGTGTGATCAGAGGTGAAGATATTTCGGGCCTTTATGATTGAGAATCTTGCGACAATAGCACATGGCTTTGAAATATACCCAATGCCTTAACGGAAGCCAGAGCACCATTGGTAGAGCTGGGGCTGATGGTGAGTGTCTAGGCAGATGAAATAGCAGCCAAGCTGCCATATTCTGCACCCACTGTCGTCTTCTTCATCATGTCTGTGACACTCCGAGATACAGAACAATGCAGTAATACAGTCTCAACATGATTAAAGACTTGACCACTGTCTTTCTGGCAGCTTCTGGCAGGAAGACAAGATGTTTTTAAGGTATTTAAGATCCCAACACATTGCCCTGCAAGACTCGTAATTGCTGTACGTGCCCTAATGTGTCTTTTCAATGCATTCCTTTATCAAGCAAGCCAATACAACCACTTCCCAGAAGGAAAGCGTTGTTGGACTAATGTTGTACTTTAAGTCCAACTCTTTCCCTACAGTTGCTCAGACTGGAGTTGGAATAGTAAATACTATTCCAAATTCCAGTGCTTTCCCGAAGGCAAATCATGGTAACGACTTGGGTGGAAACGGAATGCATTTTAAACATGAATTCATGGTTCAGATTAATATGTGCATATTTCCCACATACAAACCTGCAGCAGAGAGAGCTTTACTAAAACATGCTATTATGTGAGTTAGAGGATAGAGGATAATGAAGATAACCTGGGAATTGAGGAGTCTTTGGACATTCTGCAATTTATATTTTGTACACTTCTGGTTTATTGACCCACCTTATTTCACATCCTTCTCACTTACCTCGTCAGTATTTTTATAGCGTAATGCAATTTTCTTGAGGAGCTGAGAGATTTGGATGTGGATGGTCTCTTCTTCAACACCAGATTCAGGATCCATGTGACTAGTGCCCTGTGAAAATGTGGAAAAGCAAGAGAAGTAAAGTAACATATATTTTCACATCATTTTCACTGTGTTTTCTCTCCTCATGGAGGTTCAAGAGAATTGAGAGTGAAAACATCACAATTTTCAAATCAAGGTTGTAAGCACAGCGAGAACCTCTTGGCTTAAATTCAAATGTGAAATTAAAACCACTAGCCACAAACATGTAAATAAAAATGTATAAATGAGGTTATGCACCCATGCTCCGCTCTACAGAGAAAAAAAGTATATGGTCATTTGGCGGAGAAGTGTATAGCATTCATATACAGTCAAAATTCCGGTGGACTCACTTATAATATGTAAGGTTCTGATGCACTGGGCACTACATCTGATACATTGCACCTCTGGCACCACAAGGTAGTCTCTCTTGCTCACTACAAAGATTGTGATGCCCCATGAGCCCTCCCCTTGCTGCTTGATGGGGAAGTATGTGCTACATTATGGTACTTCTTACACTCAATAAGACAAAACCAGGAACTGCATTTTTGGGAGGCAGTGTTGATATGAAATACTGATTTGAAGTATGTTTGTGCTACTTTGTGTAGGATTTGGTAGTTTGCCCTGTTAGGCATTTCAACGATAAAGCGGGGTATGTAACAGAAAGGAGCCCACTTGATAATGTGTTATCAGTGAAAAACACAGCTTATCAGTGCATTCGCTGAATGCCCATGTGCCTTGTTGCCCAATCACCCAAGAAATTTCCCAGTTAGCCCCGGCAAAGTCTAAAGGCCAGTTGTCTCACATAGGCTGGATTGTGTGGTAGGCCTATGTACTGCATGGGAGCACTGCTGTTGAGACGTGTATGGAGCGAGTCCCATTCTCACAGTGTCTGAGCATCTTATTTCTTTGCACTCATGCCAGTCAACATGTGCATCTGGTTACTAAGATGGGATCTAGGTATTCAAGCACCATTGTTAGAATGCGATGCAACATAAGGACAGGCCTCTGGCCTGTGGTAAAAAAAACTATGGACAGTGTCTGGCTCATCTATTAGTTGAGCTTAATGGGAACCCAAGAGTAAGACTAAGCATGGACTGCAGACACTCTGGATTATGGTCAGGCCCCAAGGAGATGGATACCAGACGTCATCAGTGGTGCCCAATCCTCACACATATTACTGAGCATGGACTTGAGTTGTGCATCTTGGTACAACTACTCTGTAACATGGATGCATTGGCCAAGCATGAGGAAGTCCTACCTGGTTCACAGTGATCAAGAAGGTCATGGCACCCCTGCTGTTATGGAGGAATTGGTGAGACCATAAACCACTGTGGCCTACTCTCCCAGAGACACTGACAAAGCCAAGAATACTGCAGTTTTCAGACACCATGCCACCTGCCATTGCCCATGCTGCCACATATCACCTGCAGCCCCACAAGCACCAGTGAAGAGCACTTATCCAACACCCATTCCTGGCCCCTAGTCAGATGACAGGTGTTTCCTCCAGCTACTAGAGATAGGATCAAATTGTAAGTGCCCAAAGGACTTGAGATGGTCCAAGAAAAGCGAAGAAATAGAAGAAGTGCCCAATACAAAATCATACATGAGGCCTGTGGAAGAGGAGGGCAATGAAGGAGAAAGAGAATAACTGAAGGATATTATCAGACCACTTTCTGAAACTCGTTGTTCACAACAGTGGATGATTTTGCACAACATAAGAGCAGGATAAAAGTTATAAAATTGCCAGAAGTGCCACAGTCTGAATCAAACCAGCTGCAATAGTTAAACTTCGGGACAACGACTCCACTTGCATTTGACATCACTAACTCAGACCCCACAATAGTAAGGGTACACTAGGTTAAACTTTTCACAATAATGGAAAAACCATAGATTAGGTGTACTGGAAGAATGACTCTTGAAGTGAAAGCTATAAGTAAATTCACTTGAGTGGTTTGGTTCACATCATAGGCACCCTGGAATAACAAGACATGAAGAAAAGGCATGTACAGTGTTGGCACTGATGGGCAGCTGCTGAATTTCAGGTGCAAATGTAAGCAGACAAATGGATAAGGGACACCTATAAAAGTAACGGAGGGAGAAAGACGCACTGGAGTGCAAGTAGGGAACATCAAGCTCAAATGAAGAACATAGAATGTCAAGGTGAGACTATGGGAACTAATGAGAGGGACATGAGGTCTATATTCCACCACCAGGGGCAAATATGTGACACTGCCGATGTATATTATATGGCAAAGTAACTACATTGGGGCACAAGGGGGCTAAAAGGTCCACTTATTTCTTGTGTGCTGACTACTGTTGCTGTTCCCTAACACATTCAACTATCCAAATATGTACATCTGCCACTTACCTGCTCTTTGATAAGGAGGCTGGTTTTTTTAAGCACATAATCCATCACAGCTCTTCCATTCACATCATAAAAACCTTTGGCTGTTAAACTGGACATTAAACTTAAAGTGGCAAGAATAACCTGTAATTGAGAAAAAAGGTAAGCATGGTTAGTGAGAAACCCTTTAGGTGTATGAATAGGAGAAAATCACACATTCTAGTGAGAAAGTAGCAAGGGAGTGTGAGAAAAACATGCATTCTCTCCTTCCTTTTGTCCACAGAATAGACAGATATACATTGTTATGTGTGGAAAGCCAGTACCTGGATACAACCTTTTAAAGTATGTTGCAAAAAGGGCTATTATGACACTCTGAGAATGAAACTAGAGTAAATTTAATTAAACTGTTTTTACAGAGTGTCTGACTGAAGTGTGATTGAGGGAATATTCAAATATTCCAGGTGGGCTACACCTTCTATAGGTGCCTGAGATCTGATAAAAGATTAAAAAAAACATTGCAAAATATGCCTAGGTAGGTTACATCCAACAAAAAAGCTCTCAGGACCTGATATTGATTACACAAATGCAAATGAGAATTCAATAGGCTGTGGATCCCACTGCTGAGGGAATTAAAAAAAAACTAGAGTCATCTGTGGGAAGAATGATGGCCGCTGTCTAACTCCACCTGTAAGATTGAGCAGACATCACAACATGGACAGCAGATAACATATGGGTTGCAGTACTTAGAGTTCATTGTCCCACACCTTGTTGTTTGGTTGATCCATATCACTTTCAAGAAGTCGTTTTGGCTCAAGACCGTAAATAGTCACAGTCTCCTGTATCCAGCTATAGTAGTTAAAATTCACATCCCTAACATGGTTCTGCACGCGGTATATTTGCACAATCTGGCCACAATGGCTTCAACTGCCAAAGGATACATCCATGCTTGATTTCTGTGATTCTAACATTCCTAGCAGAGTCCTGTCTCTGATGTTCCTGGTTTAATCTGAAAAATATCTAAGGATAACTTGGTTTATATCGTGCCCTGAGGTTAAAAATGACAAACCCAATACACCTCTCAAAGAGAATCCATTAGAGACAAAGTTATGGCAATACAGCCTTTTGTTCGTTATCAAAAGAAAACAGCTTTGTTGATTTTCCTTTGTGCCTATGTCCTGTGCTTGCTAACATGGTGATTCTGATACGGAGTTACTTGCTTTCTCCATGGCACTGAAGTCAGGCACATTGTGGACATACATGGCATCAAGAAAGTCACATATATTCCAATTTCTACATAAAATACATCTTTTATAACACAATCAGACTTTTCAAACGTGCACATTGAATATTATCCTGTATTATCGATCCACGTTTGGTGAGATTTCGCTGAGACATAGCCCAAATATTATTCTTGGTAGAGACATTTGAAATACCCTACACCACGGTTGTTAAAGATTTGAGGAGATATTAATATTCTGAACTTCAAAACCCCTTATTTGATCATCAACATTCTACTCCTCAGTGAGGGGTATTACAGATCAACTCAATGTGAAATACAGACTAAATATGTTAACAGCATACACAAACTTTCTTTTAACACACACTTATTAAACAATTAGGGATCAGCAACCTCTGGGATTGGGTCTGAAAATAATACATTGACACAGACTAGGGCAGGAAAACTGGGATATGTCAACTTGGACAGGGAGACAATGGAACACAAGACACACTGAACTGACAGAAATGGCTGGAGGTTGCATGACCCAACACCTCCACTGAAGACTTGCCTTGGAGAAAGTCAACAGATTGTGGTGTGCAAACCACAGCTCTGAGTCCATGTAAGTAGGACTACTGCACTATGCAAAAACTGCATAACTTAATTAGATTGAGTTGCTAATTATGAAAGTGCTTTAACACACGTATAATAGCTTGATGGTACCTTGCGATTGTCATCCTCAAGTACGTGACGGACAGCATCCAGATAAAAGGCTCCTTCTGAATCTATTAAATAAAGCCATACACCAAATGTTCATAACACATATATATTGACTTTGTCTAGTAAGATCAAGATTAATACATAAGTAGTAAAGTTTCCACTATCAACTGTGATTACCACCCTGAGGGTCTTCTCTTTCAGTTTTGGTTTGTGAGTCTCTTACTGTGAGCCACATGGGGCTATCAATGCCTTCCTGTTTTGCCGTGCATGTCTGTGACATCATGTACCACTGAGCGTGTCTGTGTCGACCTGCTCCATATTTTATTTCCCTTTTTGTTCCTGTCCAGTGTCTATGTCAGGATCGGTTTTCACAGTGTCCCTGTCCCATTAATGGCTCACAATGGGAACAATTAACCGAAAAGAAAACAGTGGCACTCCTTTATTTCTTCACCATGATTCACATAATTGAAGTTGATGTAAGCAAGGCTTTATTCATAAATTGCAGTGCTCTACCAGGAAAAGTTGGCAGTTAATGTAGCTGAAGAATATAAAATTTAAGTATTTTGCTTATAGCTGCACCATGTTGGACAAGTAAGGGAGTAAGTTGGGAATACAACTTAGGGCTCCGGATTCTATGACAAGCATTATATCCCTTTAACTATTTTCCCTGCCTAAATTACACACTGCCACCCACCCACTGACAGTCTTACCAGTTTCCGAAAGGAGCTTGCAGAGCAGCTGTAATGTTGTGGCACGGGACTCTGCACCTATCTGCATCAAGCTACTTTCAAAATATTTATGGACCTCACTAGAGTGAGAATGGGCTGAAAGAGTAAAGTGAAAAGAAAAAATAGACATAATTGAAAAATTACACAACATAAAATTATGCAAGAAGGAACTCAACGCTGGGGAGCAGCCCATCAAGGCCATTCTTCAACGCATGTCCAGGAGGTATGTTATCAATGGTCTGCAACATTTAATGATGATCTTACGAGCACATGGTACTCATGTGACTACTATAGCTGTATATAGTAAACTGGGCACCATATTCCAGTAGCACGCCAACCAATGTACTGGGGGGGAGATAAATACTGAAGCAATAGTAGCTTTTAAGACGATCAAGTTACGTGCAGGGCAGTGTACAGAAATTAATGTTACAGAGGACCTGATCCCTAGTAAAGGCCAATATATACTTTCATTATCACAAATATATACATACATACATTTATGACCAACTCACCCAGTGACAGGATAATAGCCGTGGACAACTTGAGTGGCTCTTCTGTTTCATCGGAAACCCCACTTGAGGGTGTGCAGATCTGCCAATAACAAAGCCATAATAAATAATATTAGAAGCTAGGCTATCTGAAAGCCAATCCCATACATCCAGACAGCAAATAACTTCCAGTGGGGGAATGACAGCATAGGAGTTTGTCAGGACTTGTGGGACCATGATCCATACCACGCTACAGAAAAATTAATTGTGTGGAATACAGCATATTCAGGGTGCCCGATATTGGTGGAAGTGCAAATTCTCAGTTACCACTCTAAGATGGATGCCTTAGTTTCCTATGGTTTTTGGATAGTTTGTAGACTCAGAAGTCTGGCGACATTGCCGAAGGTAGTGGTACTTAATACTTTTAACAAAGCTGGCACTAGTGGCGGCTATTCAACGTAATCAAGACGAAGGCTGTTGTTACACTTCATCTTGGTTTATCTCTGGGGACGGTAAAGCTGTTCCCCTTTTGCGTCCTACGGTGTCTGGCCAGCATAGTGGGTTGCATGCTTTTCAGAGCAGGCCTTTTTTGCTTCATTTTTTGCCCATTTTACGTCCCAGGTCTCTAGTCAGCAGAGTGGGGAGCGAGTGTTTCTGTCGGTGGCTTCATTAGGGCCTTTTTCTGTTCTCACCGCCACTTGCTGTTTCTGCTGTACCAATTCATTTTTTTTCTTTACCGGCATTCAGTTCTCATACTTTGGTCCTCATCAGAGATGCTTGTTTCCCATTCATTCCAGATTCCACGTGCCAGCATTGCTATTTGGAATTTCATGCTTATGGCCGTCAAGTTGTGCACCTGTTTTCAGAGGGCCTTCTTATTTGTGGACTGGAGTCTTGAATGCTTCAAGTTTGGATTGTAAGGATATTCCAGAAATGTTGTGTATTTGGATAATTTGAACTAAATTGTGGGGTAGTTTCTGCACATATTGACTTTAGGAACCTTAGCGGGAAAATACTGATTTTCCTTTGATTCATGGCATTAATCAAATGTATATGATATAGACATATTATTATTAAATATATAGATTTAAGATTGGGTGTACTGTTGTTGGGAAACTCATGAAGAGTCCAGTATATGTTATATGGTAAAGTCTAACTGGACAATTGAACCTCCGAGATAAGCTTTGTTAGTATTATGTCTCTGTTGTAAACCATTGTTATTGGGTACAGCTTTTTTCTTTCAGGTCTCCATCATTGGTGTTCCCCCTGGGTCCCATCCCTTCCCTTTCCCTGTCACTCTGTTCCTCTGTTACCTATTATCAGAGCCAGAGCTGCCGAGAGGCAGACTTATGGGTGGTTCTTGCAGAGGAACTCTCAACACTGACAGATTTATATCCATTGTCTTCTTTCTTTGCATCCTAGAAGCAAATTGGTTCATATAGGATTATAATTTAATATTTTATGCAAGAGAGTTCCCAAATGTTGCCCTTTAAAAACACTCCTACTATAAATTGGATTAAGGTAGAAACTTTATTTGTTACAATATGTTACACAGGAAATATCTGTCGCCTCCCACTGAAATACTTTGTTTGTCCTCATGTATATACTTACCAGGTGATGCAAGACGGCAAGCACGGTTGGCACAGTTCCATTCAGCGCTCTGCAACTCTTAGTAACAGCTGCCTTGATGCATAACTCAAGGGTCTGCAAGGAGATAAGAAAATTGAGATGAGGCCAAAGGGCAGTTTGTGCAAGTGATGATGGTCAGTGGTGAATTACAAACGTCAAAGTGTAAATTCTGTCTGAATGCAAGAGTGGGTTGGTGTGCGAATGAGCTCTTTTGTGTACTAATTCTAAATACATATGACCACAAGTAGATTTTGACAGATGACCGTGCTTATGTCTAATTTTTTCTTTCCTGGTTGTTCTGTTTTCTTGACTCACAGTGCCTTAAGATCTCTCAGATTCACGTAGTGATTTCTGTAGAGGTTATCTGTTGGAGTCAGATGTTGGATTTTAGTCCATCAAGGAACCATCAAGGAACCAGAAGAGAACATGTTCAGCATTTAACAGGGGCATGACCTAACACATGTAGCCTAGACTCACTTGCCATCGTAGGCCCTGTGTTCTTAGCCACTGTTGATGATGGCCCTTGCCATGGTTGTCCTCGTTCTCTTGGTGGTTCTAGTTCTCTTGGTTGTCTGCTACTCCTTCTTCTTATGGCACTGTCTAGATCCTCTTGGCCATCTTAGTCCCTTCCTTCATGGCCTTGGTCTTCCTGCTCCTGGTCTTCCTGCTGGTCTTGGTCTTAATGGTACCCATCAGTTTTGTTGATCTCTCTTTCCTTTTCAAATCATCATTCTGCATTTGCTTTTCCTGTCCCTAGTTCTCCTGATGCGTGTCCCGTTGTGATTCCCTTGATAGTTGTATCCTCTTGGTGGACTTGGTAATCCTAGTGTTCCTGATCTTCCTGGTTGCCCTGGTCCCTCTACTCCTCTTGGTCATTCTCCTCTTCCTGGTTTTCCACCTATAGGTTTTCCTCTTCATGCTCCTGGTTTAAAAGGTCTTCCTTTTCATTGTTCTCCTAATCTTCGTATTGATTTTCATGTTCTCCTTTTTCTAGGTCTCTTCCTCCTGATCATCCTCTTATTCTTCTTTCCCTTCTGTCAACTCATATTTTCCTCAAAATCATTCTACTAGGCTTCATCTACATATTCTTGGTCCTGGTCTCTAGGTATTGGTCATTGGCCATAAGTAGCCCTTATCCTCCTGAGATCCTACTTCTGTTAAAAGGATTATCTTTACCATGGTGCTTATTGCTGTGTCCCTCCTAGTTGTTCTTCTGGTGCTCTTGCCCTGGTGTTCTCCAATCTTTTTATTCTTCTGGTCCCAGTCCTGCTGGCCCTCATGATCTTCATTGTCCTTATGTTCATGGTCCAGCTAATCTTGGTCATCCTCTTCCAAGGTCCTCTGGATCCTCTGGTGCTGTTACTCCTAGCAATCCTGGTGTTGGCCTTCAGGTTTTTCATGGTGGTCATGGTGGTGGCTGCTGTTCTGGACCTCCTAGCCTCCGCTTTCTCTTCATGGTCTTCTTCCTCTTACTGGTCTCCCTCCTCCTGGTTTTCCTCCTTATTTTCCTAGTCCTCTTAGAAATCCTTTTCCTATTCTTCCTGGTCTTGATCCTCTTGGTTTTCCTAGTTCTTGGACATGGTATTGGTCCCCTGTTGGTTTAAGTTTTCCAAATCCTCTGGTGGTCCTGGAGTTTCTAAACTTCTTGGCTGTCCTGGACCCTCACCTCCCCTTCTACTCATCCTCATGGCCATCTTCCTCCTCCTCATTCTGTGTAGGGTCTTCACAGTGGTGTAGGTTCTCCATGTTGACCTGCCCATCTTCTTCCTTCTTGTTCTGGTGGTACTGGTCCTCCTGATGACCCTCCCTTTCCACTTGCACATCCTTCTTCTCCATTCCATTCCATTCCAAAGTAGCTTTATTCGAAGTATACTCATAAAAGCACAAAACAAACAACATTTAGATACAGTTAAAAATGCCTTGGCTGGATAGTTAAAAATGTTTGATAAAACTTAGATCTCAGAGCAAATGGACGAGATAAAAGTTACACCCAGTTAAAATAATCAATCACATGCAGTGGCCAGGCTAGGGAAGTTCAAATTAATGCTCACTAAAGAATTACCCAGATTTAGGTTTCAGCCTTATAGCCCACGCCCATCCTAGGTATTTGGCTACCGCTATTGTGATAAATGGTAAAGTGTTGGTGCGCATAAGCCTTTACGCTTCGGCACTCCTAAATGTGCAAAGTAGGTTGCTCACTGGTGCCAGCCAAACTCGCCTAGGGAGTGCATAGGCGGGACAGGCAAAAATCACGTGGGCAACTGTTTCGCTATGACTCCCACAGTCAGGACAGATGTTATCACTTGTGGGAGTCCACCTGGACATAAGGGACTTTAAGGGTAAGGAGCCTGCCCTGAGTTGGAAGTAAAGCTTCCTATCTCTCGGCCTGGTGATATTATCCCAATAGGATTCTAATCTGGGTGTGAGTTTTGTTTCTAAGAAGATTCCCACCATAGAAGATGAGTCAGAGTTACTCCAAGCATTAAAAGCAGCCCACTCCCAATGCTTTTCTTTTAGGATGTTTTCAGAGGGAAAAGAAGCCTCTAATGGGTTCTCCCATAGCATTCTCATTGCCAGGCCAATCAGGCTATTCCTAACACCTCTTAACCAACCGATTTTGTGGAAGGCATCAGATTTATGATGAGAGTTCAGATGTCGTTCACAACCTGCACCAATATAAAATCGGACGCAACTTGGGGACATCAATAATAGCTTTCCTACCCAAATCATATCTAAGTGGCTTAAGAGGGGTGCTTTGTGGGAGATTGGTAATGCTACGGAGGAACTTATTTTCAGAAAGAGTTAAAGGAGCTGCTTTCTCAAACCCCCATAATTTGGCACCATAAAGCGCGGAGCTAACAGCTTTAGATTCATTAACTTGGAGGACTGGTCTAATTGGTTTTGTTAGAGACCTTTTATGCTCCAGACTTAAAGCTCCCGTAACTTGTCGATGTTTCAGGGCTGCTATCTATATGGCAGTCCCACTTAAGGTTCTTCTTTAACTGTATACCCAAATAGGTAAAAGCCCTGACCAGTTCAAGTGTTTGTTTATTCATAAAAACCCTCCCCTTAAAACTTCGATGCAGATTAAAAGCCATTAATTTCATTTTTGACACATTCACTTCCAGGCCTCGAGCAGCACAAAAATCTTCAAAAATTGATAGAGCTCGCTGGAGGCCATTAGGAGTCTTGGAAATAATTAATGTGTCATCTGCAAACATTAAAATCGGAATTTTTACACCTGCTAGAGAAGGGGCATCTGTATTCACTGGCAACAAACGGTCCACTATTCCATTAATATACAAAGAGAATAACGTTGGTGCCGTGGCACAGCCTTGCCGTACCCCTCGTTCAACCAGAACTTGGTGGTGACCCTACCCTGCCCACCCCAGCGTATTCTAGCATGATTGCTCACGTGTAGCCTCATTACGAAGGTTAGGATGTTGTCCGAAAGTCCTAATTCCCTCAACGTCACCCATAACCGGGAACGGGGGACAAGGTCAAAAGCTGAACGTAGATCAACAAAGGAAGCGTAAAGGCTGCCCTTGCCCAATGTCACAGTCTTCCACTATAAAAGAATAAAATGAATGACTTGATCAATGGTGCTAGTGTATTTACGGAAACCCTCTTGGAAAGGGGACAATATACAATTCTCTTCAATCCAGTCTAAGATATTGTTCAGGATCAACCTCCCAACTACCTTCTGAATCGTATCTATCAAGCTGATAGGTCTGTAATTCCCCGGTTGAGTTTTATCTCCTTTTGTATATACTGGAATTATCACGGCCCCTTTCCAGGAAACCGGGATCGGGCACCCTGGGCTGTTGCATTTGCCATCAACAAGATGTATCTACCCCATCGTATTTTGTCGTAGAGGAACACATCCGCAGGGACACCATCGGGTCCTGGCGCTCTACCTCCAGCAACTGCACTAAGAGCTGCTAAAACTTCTTTGTCATTAAAAGCCTCATCAGTATAAAAAACATAACTAACTTCTTCCATTTGATCATCTAAAGGGTTACGCGCATATTGGGGCCTAAAGTAATTAACCCATCCTTCATGAGAGACATGACTTAGGGGATGATCAGGTTGACCCCCTCTGCCTCACTTAATGATATTCCAGAATAATTTGGTATTATTTTGCAAACTAGATTCTTTTAGGTCCTGCCATCTAAGCTCATCCCATAGGCACTTGGCTTTATGGATAGCTTTTATGTATTCATATCTTGCAGTACGGACAGTACCCATTTCCCCAACCCTGATAGCATTGCCAAGGGCAATTCTTGCTTGCATAAATTCATTGTTATATCACCGAAAGGGTTTGGAGTCAGCTAGTTTCTGGCTTCTATGGCGCTTAATAAAGTGGCTACTTGTACATCTTCTCCTCTTTGGCCTCCTGGTTCTGGTCCTTCTGGTCTACTTCATTCTACTTATTCTCCTGGTTTTACTGATCCTCCTCTTTGTCTTGGGCATGCTGGGCCTTATGTCCTTGGGGTCTCAGTCATCCTGGTCGACTGTGGTTTTTAGCTGCCTGATCCTCCAGGTTTTTCCCATGGTCCTCCTGCTATTGCTTTCTCGTCATTATCTTGGAAATCCAGTTCCTTGTGTTCCTAATCCTGCTAGTGATCTTGGTCCTCCTCCTGCTCCTCCATTCAGTTGTACTGAACTTTTTGGAGAGTCTTGTTCCCTTGTCCTCCTCTTCGGTTTGACCTCCCTTTCACCCTCCTGTTTCTCCCTGTTCATCCTACAGGTCCTCTAGTTATCTACCTGCTTCTCCAAGTGATCCACACTCCACTAATGTAGTCTCATCCAAAGTCAGCAAAATACACCCTCAAGCCAAAGGGCACACTTAGATGTAGCATGGGTGGATGAACACTATTGGAAATACATTTTCCCCTTTTTTCCTGTTAGATAGTAAAATACAGACATAATTGGGGTGCTCCTCTAAAACCTGGATCCATGTATGCGCCGCTACATCTGTTTCACTATTAACAGTTGTGGACCAGGATTGCTCAATGTCCCTCTTGCACCCCTGCACACTGTGAACCATGGGAGTACAGAGGAGCCTAAAAGGATAGTGTTTGCTTATGAGAATCAAAGGCAACGTGGAGGCAGGAGCTGCAACACAGAAGATGGGTGACGACTAAAAGCAGTTTTAGGAACACATTTAGCTACACAGATGCTAATGAGGAGAATGATCACCTGCAATTAAGGCTCGTAAGACTCATTGGGGGAACAACCTCAAATGACGTTTATGTTCAATATGCCATACAACAAAATTCGGTCATGTTTTTATGTTTGTAGCTGGTATTCAAATTTTTATTACAAGTGGAGACTGTCAAAAGAAGGACTTGTAAGGAAATTTGAACATCCTGTCCTTTTAACTGTAAGTGCTCAGACCTAGCAGAAACTGTTCCACTTTGGGCCTCAACATTAATCTACAATTCTCAAGCCTTAAAAATAATAGTTCTGTGGAAATGAAAATTGGCAGATTGGAGACGTAATGATTCTAATAGTGTGTCCACCAAGGTCTACGTCACTCTTGCCTTTTCAGCTAATACAGTTCGCACGTCTCTAACTACGGACTCTTTCCTTTGCTAATATTTGTTTTTATAGCAACTAAAAGTAGTATTCTATCATTCCAACACATTATTGATTACCAACATGATAAATTTCCAGTGCTCCTCTCAAGACTTCACTGTTTTACCTGTATGTTCGGTCACCAGGAGTGCAATGCAAAGTCATTGGGCTCCTTAGTGAAGGTCATTTGTAAATTTACTTGTATTTCACAGGGTGTAAGCAGCCTCTCAGATTAGAGAAAATGCAATGGCACACTGTTTGTTATAAGAGGTCACTAGGGCTTTAGTAAGCCCAATTACTGCTTGGGACCTATGTCAGGGCTCTAGTGACTGACGATCTGCTGTTTTGTTATGATTAACACATCAAGATAGAGCAACAGTATGCTCAATTTCACTTCTATAACCAATTTTACTTACCCAGTATCACAACAACAGGTGAAGCACATTTCAGCACTGTTGATGTTTATTTAAATTCTAGCACAATTGCTTCGGTACACATTTCTCCTTTATTAATCCCGATTTCATATGTAACAAATACAAATGTGCATTTTGCTTCTCTGGCTGCCTTCATGGATTGTGTACTAATCACAATTGAGCTGGTTCAGTATTTGGAATTAATGTTGGAAAACTATAATCCCTGTAATCCAAAACAATACACCAGCTCAAAACTGAAATAATTACCAGGCGTGAATGTGTCAAATAGTGGGGAATTACTGTCCAAATTGGTGTGGTGGTTCTATTTCCCAGGGGTATCTAAGGGGCAAACTTGGAATCATACATTTTTCCTACATCCCAAAATTTCTGATACCCACAACATTGGTACTGTTGGGAGTGGAATGCCAATATGTTGGCCCAATGTACACATTATGGAGGCCTGAACCATCTCACAACTCCACCTGTGGTGTAACTAACTCACCAATGGAATCCTGTAGTTCTGTATTCAACCCTCATTTCTCAATAATGTAGTGTTTCATTGCAGCTAATCTCTCATTATAGGATACAGTGTTCCTTATGAGTGGATCATTTGGGATTGGTTGAAGTGGCAAGCATGGACAGCAAATAAAGGTCACACTCACCGTGAGCAAACGAAATGCCATATCAGCAGGCAGCTGGGGCTGGAGCCTTTCAACTTCATTGACCAACCAAGGAAGCTCCTTATCTAGTTGCTCCTCTGGCAGAACAGAGGCCAAATTTCCCAGAGTGGTGATGACCTGCCCCCAGACCTGTTAAGATAAATTACACCAGGTTTTCAGTTCCACACACTAGACATTAACTACTAAGAAAAGATGAGCCACATGTGGAAGTAGAGGGTTCCCCGGAGAGGCAGCTGCACTTGACATCTGTTCACTAGGAAGTGATTCTATCATGCAAAGGCAGTGGTTTGTTTCACTGGCAGAATATTCCAATAGACAAAACTGATTCTCTAAAATAGAAATGTTATCCATGAATTTGTTTCGCTCTTGTCTTATTTGGATGAGGGTTCCCCACCCACTCTCTCTATTTTCTCCCTCTGCCCAGCTCTTTAAAAAAAATATATTTCCCCTGCCTCCTATATATGGACAGGTTGTGGTAGACATAGAAAATACACTACTGCAGCTGCGATTTTATTAAATTGCCCTAGAATCTAATTCTGTCACTTTCTTTTTCAAAAATACTTATTACACTTACTGTTCCCTAATACTTAAGTATTATAGCATGGTTTAGCTTTGATTTTGTTTTATATATCTGACCTGATAGGAATTTGATACTTGGTCGGGTACAATAAAGGTTTTTACACATTTTATTCAGCTACATAAATAGAGATCACAAGTCTGGGTCAAGAGAATGAATTTCATATTGTTTTGTATTTCATCAAATGAAGTATATATGCAAAGGCAGAGGAAGGGGTAGTCAATGTGTATGCATCAGTTATCTCACAAAACGTAACAGCTCTAAACCTTCATCCACTGCACTCTGTTCCTTCCCCACTTTACCAACTCACCTCCTGCAGACTGGGGATGGTTTCAAGAAGAAATACCTTACAGGTTGAGTAGGCTTCAAAGAAAAGTGTGACTAGAGGAGTGTCTACACTGGAAGCAAACTGGCCTGATAACATCTCAATGACTGCACAAAAATAAAAAAATTACAGTTAAGTTCAAAGGCTTAAGTGTTGCATTAATCTACACATGTACCACCTTGTCTGGTAGTGCATAGGACATACTGAGGAAAAACAGTGCAATGTTTCTGCTGATAGGAAATTATTTTTTAGCAGGTATTAGACTCAATTCACATAGGTATTCTCTGACTCTCATAGATACTGTAATGGTATCCATTTCGATCATGCATCCTATTGCACTTTTGAAGCATTCTAGACAATATATGGTAATAATTCCCCATTACTGCATCTCATTGTATTGAACTAAAATGAAGGAAAGGCAGAATATGTGTCACCAGAGTACTTTTTACATTCAATTAGCAACAAAGCAATTTAGTTTGTACAGTTTTGTTGTTTATGAAATAAGAGTGGAGAAATCGGATTTTGCACAACTTATTACTGTATGACGATATTTGCCCTCTTGGCAAAATAAAAAAAACTATGTAAAAATATAAAAGATGATGCATCCGAGCATTCCTTATCAGTAATTTTGTGAATCATTTCATGTGGTTAACAAAGAAGTGCTGGTTCAGATATCACCAGAGTAAAAAGTGGTGTAATGATTTTGCACTATTCTGCTAATCAGGCAGGAAGACACTACACTGGTTTTAATCTCACATCTAAATAAACACTGATTCATTCAATTTCCTATATTAAGCATAGCAAAACGTGTGAAATCACATTGCCCCTTTTTCTGTCCTAATATTGAAATGTTTAGTTGGGAGCAAATCTTTCTTCCTGCATTCTTTATTTTTCAAGAGGCAAAAATGGTAAAAATATGTTTACTCCATGATTTGCACCAGTCTAAATCTTTACTTAACACGGTGACTAGTTTGCAATTGTGCGAGCTCTAGGTTGCAACAAGATGTCTGTGCCATTGAAGTGAACAATTACCTCTGGGAAATGATGTACAATTTCTACAGGTTTTAATGCTTCACTTCCTAGGGAGGTAAGTTCACAACATAAGGCCTGATTCAGGCTGTGGCAGATGGGTATCCCATCACAAACGTGATGGGATAGCCCGGCCCTCTTATTACACATACAATAGGATACAACTTGTCCACCAAACTCTAAATCAAGCCCTTCGTTTTTTATTACTGAAAAGAATAGGGTTTTTCCCGGAGGTGCACTATACAGACTAGAGATGTGTTCCAGTCATTACATGGCAAACTTGACACAGCAGCTCAGCATGCCAGTTCAATTGGCAAATGTACTAGAAAGTAGTGGAGTTACACATTATGCAGACCATTGTTGCAGTTGAGTTCTGATTTGTGCCACAAATGAAAGTTTAGTGCAGATAAGTAATCAGTTGTTGAAAACAATGGGATGAATAGGGACTGTTATTCTCTGCACCAATCAGACATAAGAAATTGCATCTCTTTGCATGAAGGGTGCTCTCAGGAAATGTTACAAAAGTGAACTTAATAAAGGTGTCCTCTCCCAACACTCTCCCAACCATCAAACCGAACGCGACCCCTCCACCAGCGCAGGTGCACACCAAGACTAAACCAATATTTCTGGTTGATTGTAGAAGCAGTCTTCATGACAGGAAAGAGCGCTCTGAGAATCAGATCTAGAGATGGTTCCATTTCCGGTCCTGTAAGAGAAAATAGGATAAACAATATTAATTAAACTAAACACTAATACCAACTTAAGATGATGAGTGTGCTGCAAAGGTGGTGTTGGTCATGAAACATATTGTTAAAAAATCTTGATGCATGGCTTTGTATATTTTCCACCCAGCAGAACATAAAACGTAATGCAATAAGCGGAAAAGAACGTTTCAAATTGTCTTTTCCCAGGATTCATTTGCACCTTTTTATGACGGTGATGAAGGAGTTCGGCATTATAGCAGAGTTGCTGCATTTACAGAAATTCTAAATCCTTGTACAAATAAAGGCTTAATAGTTAAGTAGCTGGTTGGTGTAGAGCTGTTTCTGTTTTTAACAGTTTTTCCTCAAGAGACATAATGAAACAAAACCTGTAAGGGACATCTGGTACTGGTATGTGGTGCTAAAATGTGAATCTAAAATGTGAAATTACTAAATTTCAACAAATCTAAAACAATATGTATCATTTGAACATAATAACCAAAATAGCAGCAATACATTTGCATCTTTCAAAAGTGGCTGTCAGTGGACCTGTATTTAAGATGCAACCATTCACTTCTAAGGCCTCTTGCTGGAGTTCCATATTTTGAAGCCTTCTGATGGCATTAGCACGGAGATGCTTGTTTCTTTAATTAGCACTGTACAGAAAGTAATCGTTTTGGAGCTTATTTGAATTACCATTATGACATGGGGTTGCAACACATAGTGGTGCTGTTGTATTTCCTTCCAATTAATTGTCACTTCCTTAAAAAATTAATTGTTTTAACTATGTGGGCTGAAATGGCAAAGGCATGGGCATGGGACTCTATTCTGAATGCCACAATCAGTTTGAAATATATGTAGAAAATAATTTAAATATACCCTGTGGCTTCTTTCCACTTTCAATTTGCATTGTATATGCAATGCTAGTGATTGATCCATTCTCAATCACCACTGTAAAATGCATAAATTCACCATACTGTTATGGGTTTTGTACAAAATGTAGAAATACTTTAAACAAGCAATGGAGTAAGGGAACTGAAAGAACAATGGAGTAAGGGAACTGAAAGAACATGTTGCCACATGCTTCAGAGCCCACTCTGTGTATTTGAGTGTTGTGATGACATGAGCCATAGACAGATAAAACTATTTGCAGACAGACCTAAAATGAATGTAGAATCCGGTAGACTGCCACAGAGCACAGTGTTTGATAACAACATAGCATTTTTTCAAATTACCGTATTGAATTGTCATTTGATGAATGGCCCAAAAAACAATCTCCTCTGGAATAGAAGGCACCGTAAACAGATTTACAATCTTAGAAGATATTGACTGTGGTATCCACTTGGTAAGAGAAATTTGACACATTAAAGCCATCCTTTCAACTTCAGGCGAATTCTCCTAAATATGCAGAAATAGGAAATATTGGTAATTTGAAACATTTGTGACGAACAAGAGGAGAAAAACAAATCCAAAACAAGTATTAAGTACCATGGATCAGGTATAGAGTGAACATTGTGAATACAGGAGATGCTTGAACAAATCAATAACGGCTTGATTATGAGTTTGGTGGATGGGATACGCCGTCACAAACGTGACGGATATCCCGTCCGCCATATTACATGTTCCTACTGTGGAGAAGTGTGGCTCAATGGTTAGAGCGGCAGACCTTGATGCAGAACGCTGGCCAGGGACCAGGGTTCGATTCCCGCCTCGGCGGGATCGGGCTTAAATTCCTTTGACCGGATATTCTCGCCTCAGTGCCGAATCTAAGCATGGGCCCCACGCTGCAACTCTGGGCAATAGCTTGCTTAGTCTCCACAACGGCCCCCGATGCACAAAGGATGCCTGGTTTCACCATGGGATGCCCAGGAGTGGACACCTCACAAGGAAAAGCCAGGAGGGGTTCCCTTGTGGTAGGAGTACAAGCGCCGGGATGCCTCCGGGTTACTGTTCGCGCTATACAAATACAACACATGTACATTTACAACTATAGGATATAATGGAATTGTAATACGGAGGTCGGGATATCCCTCACGTTTGTTATGGAGTAAACCTGTCCTCCAAACTCCTAATCAGGCCCTAAGACTCAATTATCAATAAGATAGAAGCGGAGCAAATAACAACAATGTAATCACTCCTTGAAATAGACCAAGTAGAACCAGCAGTTACCAAAACAGATAAGGCTGTAGTCTGAGATTTCTTGACCCCTAGCAGCAAGAAAGTTTACAGGATAAAAATGGGTCATAATAAAATTATAAATATATTGGTACCCCCAATGAATGAATAAATAAGTCCATCAAAATATCAGAAATTCTTGTCTTTTCTTAATTTCACATCAAAAAGGCTTTTCTTTTTTTATAAATGAATGTCTTTCTGCACTGCAGAGGTATCCAAAAGTGACTGATACCATTTAGGATGTGCACCAAGTGTATTGCTTGGTACAGGCTGAGAGGTGCGAGCTATTCAACCCAGTCGCTTTCTCTATTGGCATGGGGCATATATCATCAGAAATAATTAATTCTATTTGGCTATTCTCTAGACCTGGATTACCTTAGTGTTTTATACTTATAAAATATCTGTACTAGGGGTATGAGTTTGTGAAACATTTAACCTCTTTTCAACACAATACTGGCCTTAGAGACTGCAATATCTTTTTGAGCGGAACAAAAGGTAAACTGGCTTTAAAAACACTGAATGATTATATTTACAAATATTTTACCTATTTTAAGTCTAACACAAATGTATTTTAAACACTCTTATTAGGATGGACTGTCTTAGATAAAAATACATGGAAATACATGATAAAGCACAATGTCAATAAATCAACAGTACTGTAATGGTATAATACATTAACTACATGCTAATAACAATGTGGTGTGTTACGAAATAGGTCTACAGTTGTTTCATCTCCTTGTGTATCTTGATAAAAACATGACCTTGCTAGTGAAGTCCTGAAGTCTCAGAGGCCAGAGAGGGTGCAACAGTGAAAGATGTGTGGCACTTCCAAGCTGCTGTTCTGTTTTGTACTGCCAGCATATCTAAACACATTTGGAGGTGGGTATATTACTTAACTTCATTTTCATGGGGATGACTGGGTTTCTGAGACTCTCCGTAGCACCTCCCAAAGTGTGCCTCGGTAGGCGTGCTACCTTTCCACCGCTTCCCTTAGAGTTAGACATCTTCTGCGATCCAGTTTGCCTTTGCCAGTGCTTAGTAATTTGACAGAAAGACCTGGACAAAAGTGTTCCCTCATTTGTATGGGCCCTAGCCTCCTAGCAAATGGTGTAATGCGTCTTGACACAGTGTGGGGGGTGAAATGGGTGCAAGTACAATGCTTGTTACAAAAGGCCCAGCACATGCCTTGGCAGAATCTGCTGCAAAACAAACACCACCTACCTCCTGTGGTTTTTGCCAATGTAGTCCATGATTTTAAATGAGTGCAGCCCCGAACTCTCATCCCCTTTCTTACTCTCTCTTCTCTCAGTTTCTCACACACATAAACAACTACACACACAAACCAGTACAGACTTGTACACACATTTCTGTGTGCAAATCTGGTACTAAAATAGGCAATTCATTCTACAAAATACAAATCAAGATCTATGAGAGAGCTTTACCTTTGAATCGATTAGTTTGTTATATACGGATTGACTCTATTTTGTGTTCTCAGCCCTTGCCTACCTGTGGAATGTAAAGAAGAATCTGATTCTCAGTGTTACCATATTGCTACCTTTGCTAAGATATTTCAGAAGTTCTTTAGGAGTGAAAATATGGAATTTGGGGCCTGATTTTGTATTTTACAGGCAAAGCAGTGTCCTCCAGGGTGTCAGAGGACATTGCGTCCGCCACCCCAATGGTATTTGAGTTGTTATGTTTCAAGCTGACCTCTTGCCCAGCGATCATCTCTGTACTTTGAAAGGAACCACTGTCACAGCTGTTTCCATCAAGGTACAAAAGGTTTGGTGGATGGCCATCCTCGGTTTGACAGCAGTTCACCAACTATTTAACTTTTTTTTTTCAGAAACCCATGAAGCGGCAGTTTCTGAAAAACAAAAGATTCATGACTTCCACACTCTGGGAGTTTTCTCCCAAGGTGTGGAGATCATTATTGTTTTTTTCCTGTCCCTCACAGACAAGTTTTTTTGCAGTGATTGGCAAAAGAAAATGATTCTAGGCTTTGGTCGACTGAGCCATCAAGAAATCCACTGATTGGAAAGTTGTAGTCTGCCCACCTGTAAATAAGGCAGGTGGACAAAAGCTTGGAGGGCAGGGTACTCCGTCATATTTGCAACGGTATAACCTGTACGCCAACCTCTAAATCAGGGGCCTAATGTTTGTTATAGTCTTATTAAAGGCTCTGCAAAATATATAAAGAGGTGAAACAATCATAGACCGGCGTTGAAATCCACCGGTTTCTCTCCTAGATATATATTGAGCATCATATTGTTACAAAGAAATATTTACTTTGATGAATGCTCATTTACTTTTTAATTGATCTATGTATTTACAGCTTTCTGTTGTCGTTAGTTGTAAAATAAACCTCTCTTTCTTTTACTGTCAATGTGCAGAAAAAATAGAGTGGATAACATTTGAGATGTTATGACTTTTTCCATTTGACCAGATTAATGTTTTTCTATTGTTTAAGGTGTGTTAGATGTATTCGTAATTCAAAACCTCTGAACACAATATGCAAAAAATGTATTTAATAGTTACAAAAATCACAACCAAGTATACCATTATTTTGCAATAGAATCAGAGATAAAGCAGAACAGTTTTATTGTTGCATTTTTTATGGGTATCGGTGTGGGATGTTGTGTTTATGTTTGAGATAAGCTGTATAGAGTAAAGTTTGTGAGACTTATGATTTGGCGGGTATTGAGAGTGACAGTGGTGGTGCAGGAGTTGTTGGTCAGTATGTAGGTATAAATTATAGGATGTATGGTCTGGGGGTTAGAATTTACAACAAGGCAGTTGATTTATTTGAGGGTAACATAGGGAGGGCACTGCGCTCAACCAGGAGTAACCTTGACTTCTGGGCCTCCATGCCTTTGTCGGTTGCGGGGCGTGTGGCATTATTAAAAATTATAACCCTCCCCCGTTTACTCTATTACTTTGTTACCCTGCCGATTTGGATACTTGGAAAGTGCTTTGCCCAATTCAACTCCATGGTTTCGAGCTTCCTGTGGGGAACGGGACGAAGAAGAGTGTCTCTGCCGACCATGATGCTCCCGCGTTGGGAGGGAGGCTTTGCAGTGCCGGATTTGAGGGTTACTACAATGCAGCCCAGTTCCAATGGCTCACACAACGGCTGGCAGGGAAGCTGGGAATGGAGACAAACCAGAGAAGAAGGGACCTAGAGCTTCTTCACTTGAGTCGGATTTTGCTACCGTTCCCGATGCGGGAACGCAAGGTATCCAGGGATCTATGGGTCCTGAGGCAATGTTGGTATAGGGCTATATGACGCAATAAAGGGAGCCCGGCATATACCCCTGAGATCCCGGTGTGGTTCTGTGAGGAGCTCACCCATGGAGGAGATTGACAGCGGCTACATGACTGGGAGGAATCGGGGATCTCCTACATTGGAGATCTGTATAAAGATGGTGCACTTTTACCATTTCAAGACCTCATGCAGAGGCACGAACTTTCTGCTCAGGACTTTCTCTTGCACGCGGGATTAACCGCTGCTCTGCGCAAGCACTGGAAAAAAGGGTTAGAGAAACCACGGGTCTTACTTCCCTGCCAATATGTGGTCACCTCTGTAGGTAGGATCAAGGCGGTGACGTGCTTGTATCGGAGGTTGACGCAGGGCTTGAAGACACCTCTGGAGGGACTGCGTATTAAGTGGGAAACTGACCTGGGAACGCCTATAGAGGAGAAACCTTGTGAATTGTTAATGGAACGGGCCTGGAAATGTTCCCGAAACGCGAGATTCCAACTTATTCAATTTTATGTGTTTCATCAGGCATATCTTACACCTCACAAAATTAATGAGTTTTTTGGCTCCCACGCTACCTGCCCACGATGCAGACTGGAGGGTGCGGTATGCATACACATGTTCTGGGATTGTCCGCTGCTTCGTGGATTCTGGGGAGAGGTACTGGCCAAACTGACGGAGGTGACGGAGAGGGACCTGCAGAATACTCTAGGGGTGTGCCTGTTGCACTGGTTTCCCCACACTTCCCGCAACAAACCCACCAGTAAGTTCCTAGACCTGGGGTTAGTTCTAGCCAAGCGTGAAATCACTAGCCATTGGAAGGCGTCCACGGCCCCTAGCGTTGCGCGCTGGCTAAGTGACTTTACTAAGTGGGAGGATTGCGAGGGGACGCTCCGCCTCCAATTAGCTCGGAGGACTGACAACAACAAATTCTGGGAGTCGGCGAGAGCCTGTGTGGCGTTGGTGGATTTGCAAAAGAATCCAACTGAGGATGATGACTGACCTCGCCGGCTATTGGTGCCCTCTTTATTATATGAGACTGCAACAACAGGTAGTGAGTTGAGAGAATGGGAGGACCGAGCGTGGAAGTGGGAGTGTCCCTCCGGCGGAGATGTGGGCTACTGACATAGGACTAGGGTGGAGTATGCAGAACACATTATGAGCATTACATGCGCGGCTAGGGAAAGCGACATGTCTGAGGGGAGGTAGGTGGTAGGGTTCGGGGGGGTAGAGGGCGGGGAGTTTGAGTTGAAGGGGGGATTTTGTTCGTTTTTATACATGCTGAAACATGGAGGCTGAAAGTGCCTGAATAGGCTAAGAGCAACACAATTTAGCCCTGTAGAACTGTGTCTCGGGTTCACTGGGATATAACTCTTGCTATTAGAAAGGCCTCACTCTATATGTGGAACAAATGGATGGACTAACACAGACTTGGCGGGGCGAGGCAAAATCTGGATGGGGACACAATTATTGGTCAAGTGTTGCGAGACTAAGGTAATGAAGTTGCATGTATCGGTGAATTGTTTGTGCATTGCATGAAAACCTAATAAAATATGTTTTCAAAAAAAATAAAAAACTTATAGGATGTCTGGTGCAGGTGTTAATGTAGGGCACCGAAGGAGGAGGAATGTAGGTACAGAAGTAAGAGAGACTTAAAGAGTAGGAAGTGGCGTGTTTCCTATTGGTAGATTAAAAGCAATGGTCTCTAACTAATCAATCACATGTTACTAGTAGCTCGCACTCTGCCATTGAGTAGCTCACATATGATAATTGCCTGTCAACAAGCTTGAGAATATACAGGTGCCCACCTGATAACACAGCTATTTAAAACACAGCTCCCGTTCCTATGATTTACTCAAACGCTGACAGTGCTTGAGGATGCAGACTACCCTTTTCTGAAAATAATTTCTTCTTTTTCTACTTCTTTCTAGCCTCTTTTTACATGTCTTTCTGTTTTCCTTGCTTTTATGTCTCTCTTTCATTTCTCAATGTATTTTACTCTCTCTTTCTTGCTGTCCTCTTTCGTTATTTTTCCCTCTTTCCCGCTTCCCCCCTATTTGTTTACACTTTCTCTTTCCTTCCCTCCTTTGTTGTGCATTCTTTTTCAGTTCTCTTTCTTTTTTTCTTTTTGGCTTAATATTCTAATTGATATTTTTCTTTCTTTTTTTCTCATTTTACCTTTTTTTCAATTTTTCCTCCATTTTCCAGTTCTTTGTATCTTTCTTACTATTTCTTCCTTCTCTTTTTCAATCTTGTGTCTCTCAGTAATTCTTTCCTTTCTTCTTTCATTTTTTCTTTTTTCTCCAATTTCTGTTTTTCTCTTTTCTTCGTTTATTATTCTTTCTTCTACTCTTACTTAATTTTCCTCCCTCTCCTTCTTTTCTTTGGTCCTATCTCCATCTTTCTAAATGTTTTTCTTTCTCTGGTTGTTTCCTTCTCTCCCTTCTTTTTTTCAGTCTTATCTGTTTTCTCTGCCTTCATCTTCCCTCCTCTGTTATTCTTTTTCTGTATTTCTCCTTTTGGTGTCATTACTTATTGTTCTTTTCTTTTCTTAATTCCACCTCTGACCTGATCTTCTCCCTTCTTTTTTCTTCTACTTTTTTCTCTTATTACTTTTCTTTCTTTCCTTCCATTGTTTTCTCGCTGTCTTTTTCTTTCTCTCACCTTCTTCCTTTATTCTTTCTCTGTTGTGCTCTTCATTCTTTCGCGTACTTCTTTTTTACCATGCCTTCTTTCTTCCTGTATTTTCATTCATTCCTTTCCTAGTTTGTTTCTTCGTCTTTCATGTCTTCTTAATTGCTTTCTTCCTTCATTTCCTGCATTTGACTCTTTTCTCTGGGTATTTTGTCCTCGTTGTTTTTTTCCTTTATTTTGTTATTTGTTTTCCTATATTTCTCTTTCTTTCTTTCTTTCTTTCTTTCTTTCTTTCTTTCTTTCTTTCTTTCTTTCTTTCTTTCTTCCTTTCTTTCTGTTTTTCTTTCCTGATTTCTTTCTTTATTTTGTCATTCTTTCTTTTATTTATCTTCCTCTTTTATACTCATCTCTCTTTCTCTCTATTTAGGTGTTTCAAGAGCAAAGGGACAACACTGATCCTCAGGGACCCCAATTGTAAACCTTTGCATTACAGCTCCTGTTCTATTAATACTTTATGCTCCCTGTATCTGGAATGAAGAACTTAAGGGTACTCTAGGGGCAGTGTTTAAATTATTTGGTCTCTGTGTGCATTTATAAAATTCCTATATTAGACAGTAGCTCAGGGAAGGTTTGAGACTCCTGATTTAAAGAGTGTAATTGACCTCTAGGCTGCATGTGATAGGGAAAGAAGTATATGCTAGCTAGTTGAAACTGATGTCTTTTGTGATGCAGGAGTGTAGAACAGCAAACATTGGGATGTAGGTTTCATGTACGATGTAGGTAGTGAAGGTGTGGTATGGAAGTGCAGTGTAGATGCAGGTTATAGTTTAGCTGGTGGTGTCAGATTTCCCTACAAAAGTATGAGAGTGTCATGCTTACCCTAATGTGCATTGCATAATGATGTTCAGTACACTCATTTTCTACAGGCAGACCATTTAAGGCACACTATTTCTTTCTTCCTCAGGACACACCCTAATATCAATATAATAATTCATCACTATCAACTCTAAAGTACTACTACACCAAACTAAAGGACCTGGAATGATAAAAAACATAACAATCAAACACTAGATAACAAAAAATTAACTGTTGTCTTTTGAGTGCTAACAGCAGAGAAGCTCCTTACTAAAACTTTTAAAAGGGAATAATTGAATATTGCACCCGCAATAGTATCAGAGATGGCAGTTAAAAAGATCAGCACATTGCATTTTACTCCTTCCTAAAGAATTCTTAATGGAAATACATGAGAAACCGGTGTGTACATAACAAAACTGTTTTAACATGCCATATTTTATAGTTAATTACTTTTTTATCTGTACAATGGTTTTAATTAACTATGCACTTTACAAATAAAACGGACTTACTTAAACTTACTTAGTTAATAAGACCATTGTAAAAATAATGTGTATGGATACAGTGTTACGTTAAGTGTTTGCAGTTTAATTGAAATAGAAATACTATGGCTGAATTTCAAACTCTGTGAAATCAAATATAACTTCTTGCTGCAGACACAGCTGAACTAGCACCTAATCTATCATATAGGTCCATCTGACATAATGTTATGACACAGTTGCAGCTGACAGCCCTTAATTTATTAAATATGTCATCCTTTGTCAAATTCTATTGAAGGTGTTGTACCTGAATAGCATGGTCAGAATATTGACTGACATAATACTCTGTACTAAACATTGTTCATAAACATTATTGCCACATTTAGGACATGATTTTTATGTCAAATGATCGACTATTTTTAAATTTTATTAGAATTCCATAGCAGCAAAGTAAATAATACATAACTGAACACATACATCAAGACTTCCACCATTGCCCATTTTAAGCCCCAATCCTAACCAATGCCCTCGACATCAAGTTAACATGAGGTACAAACTATATGATAGATAATAGACTTAATTACCCCGTCATATACTCCCTCACGGATGTACGTGTTACGACGTGTGGTATTACCACGCGTACCGTTACAACGCGTCTTTTACAACGCAAGTCGTTACCACGACTTGCGCTGTAGGGGTGCGGACTTAGGAATAGTTTAATTTACTATTCCAACACCAGCCTATGTACAGTAGGGAAGGTGTTGGACTAGTAAATTTACTATTCCTTGTCCTTTAGCGCCCTCCAGCGCAAGTCGTGGTTACGACTTGCGTTCTGAAATACGCGTTGTAACGGTACTGCGGGGTAACATCCGTGTCGTAAAGCATGTTCCCCCTCCCTCACCACCCCCCAAATCATTAACCCTAATCTCCTTTTTCTATATCCTTTAACAGGATATAAACTGTATTCCATGTGGTACTCATTGAGAAACTTGGCCCGCCACATCTCAAAGGGCGGAGCCTCTTGCTGTAGCTAAAGTGAGGCAATTGCCAACTGAGCAACCACCGTGGCCATAAAAATAGGATAACGGTGTTCATATAGTAGCTGCCCCTGGCGGAAATCTTCCCCAATACCAAGCAACATCATAGACTGAGAAATTTTAACACAGTCCCCGGTTATTTCTGACAAAAACCTCTCTATAGATTCTTTCAGAGTGTCCAATACCGCACATGCAAAAAACACGTGCACAATGTCTGCACTATCCTTTCCACAGAGGCAACACTTCCCACCATGCTGACCCCCCCCCACTTCATCATTTTAAGAGGGGTATGATACAAATTTAATAACATTTTATAATGAGGACTTTTAAGGCTGGCTGCAGGAAACATCCTCCCTGTCAAATCAATGGATTTTTCCAATGAGATTTCAGGGTTCCCCAACCATGTTCTCCATCTCATATTATATTTTTCTAGATCATCCGTTCTGCCCTCTAACAGTGTTTTATAAATTAGCTCGATGTTTCCCTGCTGTCTAATAGATTGTACAATTTTAAACTTCATAATGCAAATAGGGTGTTTTCCCAGAAAGTCCCTTACTTGTAAGTATTTAAAAAATTGAGTTGTGGGTAGATGGAATTTATCCGCCAACTCCGCAAATAAGTGTAATCTCCCATCATCATGATATAAGTCGCCAAGTCAAGTAATCCCCTTCCTTCTCAAGCCTAAGGCCACCTGGTCCCAGAAGATCGGGGGCAGCACTCCTGTGGCATTAGTGGGGGTATACATGGAAAGTACTGGAATCTCGAAGCTTTTCCGTACAGTCTTCCAGACTTTAAACACAGCATTTAATACCTTGAAGTGCGTTCTTTTAAAATAACTGCTGTCCACTCTTTTGAATAGGCAATGCTTGACCTTTGACCCTAGAATCATCTGATAAATTGAGTGGGCTTTGGCCAGATTACTAATCTCTTCTCCAGTACGTAAAATACGTCCATTAACAAAATACAGGAATAGTAATACAAAGCAAAGTCAGGGATAGACCATCCTCCTCTTTCTCAAGAAGGAGTCATATATCAAGCAGCCCTACGAGGTTTCCAAGGGGCCCACATAAACTTAGTACAGAGAGATTGTAAATATGTAAATATTGAATTTGCTTATAGGATACCTCCAGGGGCACAGCCCTAAAAAAATACATAACTTGCGGTAAGACATTCATTTTCAGAACGTTAGCTCTGCCACTAATGACAGATGGAGATTCTCCTACATTTCAAGTGAGCATTTTACTCCCCAAATAATATCGCCCCAATTAACCTCAATGATCTCTTTAACAGAGGTACGGATCTTAATACCCAGATAGATAGCTTCCTTAACACACCTAGCATCCCCATCCATTGCTTGACTTGTACATAAAATTTGTGTTTTAGCAGTATTAAGTTTATACCCAGAAAGTGCCCCAAAAGTCTGCGCCAGGGATTCTATTTCAGGTATAGCTAGACAGGGATTACAAGTAACAATCGCTATATCATTGGCATAAACCATTACAGAATACTGTTCTTGTTGTACTTTACAGGGCAAAATCTTTCTACTTTGTTCTAGCCTAAGAATAAAAGGGTTAATATACAGCGCAGATAAAAGTGGTGAACAAGGACAGCCTTGTCGTGTGCCTCTAGAAATCGCGATGGTCTCTGAGTAATATCCCATTGAGCAAATTTTCACTGAGGGGAGATGATAAAGGGCGTTTAAAGCACGTATATAGCCCTGCCTGAAACCCATGTGTTGCAGTCCCCATGAGAGGAAATGCCACAAAACCCGGTCAAGCGCCTTTTCGGCATTGAGTAAAATCAGGCCAAGATCTCGAGATTCTACCTGTACGATATCTTGGAGAGTAATTACTCTACGCACATGGTCTACGGTCCCTCTCCCAGGTATAAAGCTGTGTTGTTTTAACAATACTATTGATGGTATAATTTTTGCCAACCTGGTGGCCAAGATTTTTGCATAGATTTTACTGTCGGCATTAAGAAGAGAGATTGGATGATAAGACCCCGGTAATTCAGATGGTTTCCACTTTTTCTTCAACACACAAATATTGGCCTCGGACCAGGTTCGTGGAATCTCCCCTTTTTGTGAAGTTTGATAAACTTTAAGCATATCATTTTTTATCTCCTGAAAAAAGATCTTAAATACTTCCAAGGGGAGTCTGTCTGGTCCCGCAGCTTTCCCTACTGCAAGAGAATTTATGGCCTGCTCTAATTACCCCGTCCTAATAGGTTCAACATCCGTTTGAGCCAATTGGCCCCATAAAGTGGCTGGAAGTCCCATATCTGTCAGAGAAAGGCCCCCAGTATCGTTCTCTGTATATAATTCTGTATAAAAATCATGAAACACTATAAGAATTTCCTAGGGATCAGACACAATAACCCCATCCATTCTTTTTTCGTCCTCTTATATTTGCAATTTCTAGGCTAAACATCGGCCCGTGGCCTCGCCATACTCGTGACACTCTTTTCTATATGTTTGATATTTTATGGTGCTCTCCTTGCTCCATTCTAGATTAATTTTGGCCTTACATCTCGCTAGATTATTCTGAAGTGGTGTGGTGTTATATCCTGCAGCTAACCCGCTAACTAATTCCTCTTCGACAATCTTAAGCTCATCATAAAAAACCTGCAATGCCTGTTTCACTAATTTAAATTTTAAATACCCAAGGCTCTGTGTTTCCCCTCTAAATCCAGCTTTGGATGTATCCCATACAGTCCCTCAGGACGCGGAGTGTCTATTAATTTGCAAAAATTCCTTTATCCACACCGTCATGTGGTCAATACATTTTTTATCCATCAAATGCTTCCTGTCAAATGTAAACGTTCTCGGGGCTACACACCGAGCAAGTGCCGGGATTTCAACAACCACAAGTGCATGGTCCAAGGTCACCCTTGAGTATACACAGATTTTCAGCCCAGTAAACACTGATGTAGGTACAAAACAATAATCAAGATGTACAAGCCTGTTGTGGGGCTGTGAATAAAATGTATATCCTGGGTCTTGCCTATGCAAGCAGTTCAACACATCCAATAGCCCATGATCAGTTAGTAATTGAAATAGAGCCTTGATGATCCGGGGTTTCCTACCTTTATAGTTTCGCCTCCAATTTTGAAAAGCGTCAGAGGTCAAATTTATATTAAGATCCCCACACAAGAATAACAGAATGGGCCATGTAGCAAGCTCCCCATTCAAATATTCCAATATTGGGGCTTCATCAAGGTTAGAACCGTATATTGTACAGAGGGTAAATATACCCCCCCTGTCCTACATTCCACAATGGCCCAAAATCATCCCGATGTGGATACACCACATCGGGCTGAATCACCCGAAGCTCTCTGGAGACCCTCTGCCTTTTATTATAATTATTTAACCCTCACACATTCAGTGTCCATATTCGAAGGCCTAAATTTGCCATAAATTCAAGGTTGCCATACCTACAGGCCTATACGCAAATCTTTTTAACCCTCTGTACTTTTCTTTGCTGCTTTGAATCTTCCTTTTTCTTTTACTTTTGCCCTCCTCTTTACCCTCTCCACCACCCGCCCCCCAATACCACCCCTACAGCACACCCCACAGCCCCACTACCTTGAGGCTTTAGGACTGTTAGTCCTAGCGGTGACATGCTCCCTACACCTAAAAGTCCCTCCCACACCCGTGAAGTCCCCCAACAATTGAACCTAACAAAAAAAACATTAACCTACAGATCAACAGCTGGGGGGTATACAACTTCATAAACAAGAGTTATGCAAATAATTAGGCATAAGAGCACAAAAGGAAGCTGCAAATCTGATAATAATTCTATAAGCCTAATCCCTCCTTATCCTTCTTTGAGGGTTTGCAGAAACTCTTTCGCCAAAATTTCAGAGGTGAAAAACCTAGTATTCCCTTTATGGATGATTTTAAGTTTGGCTGGCTGTAGTAAGAAAGCTTGGGTCCCCTTAGTTTGAAATGGTAGAATAAACTGAGGTAATTGTCAGCGTTTCTCTACCGTCTGATGGCCGTAATCTGGCCTAACAAAAAATTCAACCCCCTTGCCAACTCTTTTCCTATCGGGACAGGCCAGATCGGAAACTGCTTCTCATGCCAAAAAAGTTGTTAAATTAAATCAGTATGGCCCTTGGTTTAGCCACTTCTGCCGACTGACCTGGCCGGGCCCGGACAGAAGAGGGAAAACGGTGAGCCCTCTGAATCCTCTGTCTGCCAGTCCCATTGAGTTCATTCTGGAAACGCCACAGTAAACAATTCAATAATACATTTACAAGGATCCTGTCCTTCAACCCCCTCAGGAATTTGAAAGACTCGCAGATTGTTCCGCCGAGCTCTGTTCTCCAAATCAATAAGTTTCCATAGCATATCATCCTTCACTGCACGTAAAGTCTCATTCATCGTCTTTTGTGAAGCTAGTTTATCCTCCAAATACGAAATACAGGCTTCTGCCTCGGTAATTCTTGCAGTAAACTCTGAGCAAGTCTTGGCGATACGCCGTACTGAATTTTGTAATTTACGACAGACATTCTGTGTCCTTTGGCTTTCTAATCGCGTTTCCTCCCTGTGAGTAATCACTGTTCGATATATAAGACTCAAGGATACCTCTTCTGATGGCTCTAGTGTTCTTCGCACCACAGAGGGGTCAGATTTATCCGGGGTTCCAACCATTGACTTTTGCACCGGTAAAGAGGAATTGGCAAAGTAGCAAGACTCCTCTGTCAAAGCCCTTTTATTCTGCATTGTCTGGGGGCTCCCCTCCGATGAATCCCTTTCCGTATCCTCAGGGGGTGTAGTACTATGCTCACTCAGTTCATCCCAATGTTGAGCCATATGCGTTTTCCCATTTCTCATCATCTCCTCATTGGATATATCCGAATGATCTGATAATGACAAGAACTTATCCACAAGATCCACCAACTCCGCCTCCTTCGTTAGTGAATCTAGACTGAGTGACTCTGTCCTATTAAGAGCCCCAGCCAAGCCAACCGAGCCATTTTCACTTCTAACCACAATGTTATTATCATTACAAAGCTTCTGTGGTACAACTGGTTCAGTATCTTGGCAACCCAGTTCCAGGGGTTCACCCCACTGTTGTTCACTCCTGCAGGATTGCGCCCATCCTTTTTACCAGCGCCATTAGCCAGATCCATATTGCTGCCAGATATTAAATTGTCCAAGGCAACAGCGTCATACAGAGAAATCTGCTGAGCACCTGAACTCTCCTTCATGATGACCGGGGGAACCAACAACAGCTTCAACACTCAATGTTCCTAGGAGCTTGTCTGTTTGGGGATTCGGAACACCCTGGATCCCCGTTTTCCCACTCTTCCCACCTTTGCCTTGTGAGAAAATTTGCGGGATAGTGCATTTTGCGGGACTGACCATGCCCGTAGAGTTACGACGGGCACAGCTCTCGCCTTTATTTGTTTTACCATTGAGATTAGAGGCTTTCTTACGGCTCAGCGGCTCCGCGGTTTTTCCTACCGTTCCGGAGACAGTTCCAACAGCTGCCACTGTAGCAGCAGCAGTAGCACCATCAGCCAGGGCCTGGGCTTTCCCTCTAGCTCCTTTAGGCGGCATTATCGGTGTTCTGCGATATCCTGTTCTCGACTCTCCAGTAGTTTTGCCTGCAACAGTTGCTGCTTCTCGGCTCGGCGTCTACGCCCGGCCCCTTGTGGCTACAATGTATCTAAATCGGATTTTGCTGAGATAACCTGAACATGCCAATAGTACCAGGACTGAGCTTCGCACACCTCGGTAAGTGCTCAGACCCACTTTCACCCTCTCATCCTCTCACTATCCACAGTACATCTTCTTCACGGGTGTAGGAGGACAGGAGCTACCAGCTCACAGGACTGAGCTGGGGGCCGCCATCTTGCCT
Organism: Lissotriton helveticus; assembly: GCF_964261635.1. NCBI lineage: Eukaryota > Metazoa > Chordata > Amphibia > Caudata > Salamandridae > Lissotriton > Lissotriton helveticus. The sequence goes on from NC_136073.1 coordinate 706,006,020, forward strand.
CTGTCAAATGATATTCTATATGTAATATTCTGATATATAGTTCTGTTGATTTCTACATTCCCACCCACTGTAAAACTAAGACAGTGTTCTCATTATAAGAGCTGCTATATTTCTTGTAATTCCCATGATATCCCCAATTCCAACAAAATCCCTTCTATTTCCTTTGGGTAACTGATTAGACTTTTTCATGTCAGTAATATCTTGGTTTTTTTGTGCCCCATTGCGTCTCCCATGCACTACTTCTGCCAGGCTCTCTACTCACATCCATTGTGGCGACAAGTTAATCATCCTGTGCAAAATTTTTCAGATACTTTGAGAGAGCCATCTGTATAACCCTGTTAACCATTCAATCGCAACACTGCTAGTTTCCATACCGGCTGCAGACCATGATGGAACTATCTGGAATACCAAAGTTCTGACTGAAGGATCAGAAGTAATTCTGCTTTGCCCTGAAGGTTCTGAGGTTTTCCAAGACTGAATGAATGATCACCATCTGTCGGTGAGAACCTGTTACTTACCGAGTCCGTCAAGATGCTATCCAGAGTGTCAGCAGTCACCAACATGTTGCTCATTGTCACCTCCCTTTGAGTGATGGTAGTATACATAGAATGTACAATGGCTAGTTCCTGCATGAGTGTTAACTGGAAGAAAAAGTACATTTCATACATGTGATTAACAGAGTCAATCAGGAACTTATTCACAAACTGCAACATACTGCAAAATGCTTATCCCAAAACCTTTGTCTGAAGACCTCTGCCTCCACCTCTCTTATCTTTACTACGAGATCTTTGCCCTACACATACAACTATAATTTTGTACTACCCGTGGGAGGGATGGGAGTGAGTGGCTGGAAAACAGGTAATAGTTATTACTAAATGGGAGAGCTTTAGGTAAAGGTAGTTAGGGTATATATATTCATTAAAAACCAAAGGTTATAGGGAGGTTACAGTTAGGTTCAGATTTTCCACACTCAAAACCATAGAAATTCAGCAGTTATAGCTAGAGTTATCTCAAGTAACTATAACTTGTGCCTAAGGTAATTATAACTCAACCCCGCCATGAACTGTTATCTCATGAACAATTTGACAGCAAAAGTTGCACTGATATTATCAATAATATCAGAGAAGATGTCACGATTGAAGTAAAATGTGAGGTGCATGGTGACCTTGTGAGTTATAGTTGCCTTAGGGCACAAGGTATAGTTACTCCCCATTAGTAACAGTGCCAGACCATTGGGAACGGGGTCCCTAGGGCTTGAATCAGCCCGGGGAGGGGGTCTGCGTGCCCCCTCACCCTTCTTACCTTTATCTGTACCCCAGAAGATGGAGTCCAAGGCTGAAAACGGTAAGGGGCCTATGAGCTGCCCTCTCAATATTTTATAAAGCTGGTCCCCGGGAAATGGGGACATCAGGGTTGGCTCATCCTTGGGAAGTGGGCCACGTACACCTCTGACCTATATGCATATACAAAAATTCATGTGCCCTCAAGTAATACAACTGGTGCTATGTAAAGCGCTTTGATACCCGATTCGGGTCAAGTTCGCGCTATATAAAACTCTGTAAAAAAACAAAAACATGGGACCTTACCCGCCCAGGGAATTAAAGAAAACAAGCACAGGAGACTGTACTTGTTTATTTTTTTTTGGATTTGGCCACAGATGCTCTGAGGCATCCGTCTGCACGATGAATTCTTTCTGGAAGTCAGGAGTGGCCAGCACCGGAGCTGTGCACATCGCACGCTTCAGTGTTTCGAATGCCTCCTGGCAAGCAGCCGTCCAGATCACCTTGCGGGGCTGCTTCTTGGACTTTAGCTCAGTCAAGGGGGCTACGATGGTACCATATCCCTTGACGAACCTGCGGTAGTATCCCGTGATGCCGAGGAAAGCTCGGACCTCAGTTTGGGTTTTGGGGGGCTCCCAGGCCATGATGGTCTCAATTTTGGCCTGGAGGGGTTGCACCTTACCCCCGCCCACCAGGTGTCCCAGGTACACGACAGATCCCTGTCCAATCTGGCACTTGCTAGCCTTGATGGTGAGGCCAGCGCGTTACAGAGCCTGCAGCACCTCCTGGAGATGCTGCAGATGGTCTTCCCAGGTGCTACTGTAGACAGCTATGTCATCCAGGTACGCCGCTGAGAAGGACTCCAGGCCAGACACCACCTGGTTCACCAACCGCTGGAAGGTGGCCGGAGCATTCTTGAGCCCGAAGGGCATCACTCTGAATTGGAAGTGGCCCTCGGGGGTGGAGAACGCTGTCTTCTCCTTCGCTCCATCGGCCATGGCAATCTGCCAGTACCCTGATGTCAAGTAGATGGTGCTGAGGTACTTAGCTGCTCCCAGCCGGTCAATCAGCTCATCCGCCCGTGGGATCGGGTGAGCATCTGTCTTGGTGACAAAGTTCAATCCCCGATAGTCCACACAGAACCGAAGTACTGGTGTGGTGCCCGGTGGGGCCGCTTTCGGCACCAACACAACCGGACTAGCCCACGGCCTGCTGGAGGGTTCGATCACCCCCAGCTCCAGCATTTGGGCCACCTCACCCTGGATGCTGTTTTTCACTTTCTCGGACAGCCGGTAAGACTTGGTTTTTACTGGCGGACTATCCCCTGTGTCCACATCATGGGTACACAGATGTGTAAATGAGGGAGAACAACGAGGCGTGCTGCGCCAATACCTGGCGGCAGTCCCTCTGTTGCTCTGGGGTCAAGGATGGGGAGAGGACAACTCCCTCCACTGAACCATCCTTCTCCTGGGCCGCCAGAAGGTCAGGAAGAGGCTCACTCTCCTCCTCCTCGCTCCCATCCGTCACCATGAGGAGAGCATGCTCTGATCGCTCATGGTGATGCTTCAGGCGGTTGACGTGGAGCACCCGATGGGGCTGACGGGGGGTCTTCAAATCCACGGCGTAGGTGGTCTGGCCTCGACGCTCAACAATCTCGTACGGACCAGTCCACCGGTCCTGGAGGGCACTAAGCTCCCCAGGCTCCATGACCCACACCTTCTGTCCAGCGTCCAACTCCACCGTCCGAGTGTTGCGGTCATACCACTCCTTCATGACGGCTTGGCTAGCCTCCAAGTTGTCTGATGCTTCCTTCCACAGCTTGGCCATCTGGCTGCGGAATGCCAGCATGTAGCTGACGACATCACGGGGAAGCTTCTTCGAAGTCTTCTCCCACCCCTCCTTAACAAGGCTGAGGGGCCCCCGAACGGGATGGCCATAGAGCAGTTCGAAGGGGCTGAACCCGACTCCCTTCTGTGGTACCTCGCGGTATGAAAACAGCAGGCAAGGAGGGAGGAGGATGTCCCATTTCACCTCAATTCCTCTGGCAGGCTCCGGATCATACCCTTCAAGGGCTTGTTGAAGCGCTCTACGAGCCCGTTAGTCTGGGGGTGGTAAGGAGTGGAGAACCGATAGGTCACTCCGCACCCCTTCCACATGGCCTGCATGTAGGCCAACATGAAGTTTGTGCCCCTGTCTGACACCACGACCTTGGGGAATCCCACTCTGGTAAATATCCCCATCAGGGCCCGCGCCACCACAGGTGCAGTGATGGTCCTCAGAGGAATAGCCTCTGGGTACCGAGTGGCATGGTCCACTAACACCAAGATGAACCGGTGTCCCGCAGAGGTCGGAGGGTCTATCGGCCCAACGATGTCGATACCGGCCCGCTCAAAAGGGGTCCCGACCACCGGGAGCGGTTCCAAAGGGGCCTTCATTTTGGTCCCCATCTTGCCACTTGCCTGGCAAGTCTTGCAGGTCTTGTAGTAGGTGTCAGAGACAACTCTCATCCTGGGCCAATTAAAATGTGGGACTAGCCTCGCAAAGGTCTTGTCCTGGCCCAGGTGTCCAGCTAAAGGAATCTCATGCGCCAATTCCAATAAGAAGGCCCGGTAGCATTGGGGGACCACTAAGGCCCTCGAGGATCCATGCACCGGAACCTTAGGCTCACTGTAAAGGAGGCCATTCTCCCAGTACACGTGAAAACTGCCGGTCTCCTGTTGAATCACTTGGGCTTCGGCCTGTCGCCGCATGCCTTCAAGCGTGGGGCACTCCTTTTGCGCCCAACAGAATTCCTCCCGGGTAGGCCCTCCTTCCACATGCCACTCGGCAAGGGTCGGCTAGTCCCCCACGGGAACAACATCCACCTCCACGGACTCCGGGGGTACCTCCACAGGCTCCCCATCTATCACACGGGGTGTGTTCTCCACTCCATTCTCCCCTTCAGGACCAGCATTGGGTTGGGCCATTGTCTCAGGCTCCAACCCGAGTTGAGTTTCTTGATGGGCAACCATGGACCGCGTGACCACACAAGTCCACTCTGGTGACCCCAGCATCTCAGTGTGGGCCTTAAACTCCACTTCCTTCCAGGCGGTATGTTCCAGGTCGTTTCCTAGCAGACAGTCCACAGGCAAGGCAGGGCTTATCGCAACTCTCAACGGGCCTTGAACTCCTCCCCACTCAAAGGGAACCTGAGCCACGGGATAGTAGCTCAGACTGCCGTCAGCCAACACAGCTGGATGGAACACATCAGGTAGTACTTGCTCAGGGGACACCAGCGGCCTCACTACGGTGGTCATGCTGGCACCTGTGTCCCTCAGAGCGTCCACCTCCTCCCCATTGACCTTCACCCTCTGCTGGTACTTAGCAGTATTCCATGGTAAGGGCGTCACTGGGTCCATCTCTCTATCCCCAAGTGAAACCAGGGTCAGGCCTGTCTACTCCCCCTCCCTATCTAGGGGCAGCTCCATCCCAAGCGCTAAACTAGCCACCCCAGGACTCTTGCCACCTGTGGGGGCTGGTGGTCGTTTGTGACACTGGGCATCTCCCTTGTAGTGTCCAACATCCCCGCATTCATAGCACCGGACAACTTTTGGCTGCTGACTCTTGTCAAGGTAAGTGGGCTTTGGGGAACTGGACTGAGGTGGGGCACCTACTCCTCTCCCAAACTGTCTAGTTTGTGGGCCTCGTGAGAACTCCTTCTTTTTATCTCCCCCCTCTTTCTTCTGGGGGCCGCCCTGTCCGCCTTTTGGGCCATCTCCCCCGGGGGCCTTGTGTGACACCCGGGTGCTGACCCAAGTATCCGCCTCCTCCGCAAGCTCACGGGGATCAGTCAGCTTGCGGTCCACCAGATTTTGGCACAGCTCCGGAAAACATTTATCCAAGAGGTTCTCTCTCAAAAAAAGATTGTACAGGCCCTCATAATTATGCACCTCGCTGCCACGCACCCAACAATCCAGAGCCTTACGGGCATAGTCAAAGAAATCCACCCAAATCTCAGTGGACAGCTTATGGCTGCCACGGAACTTTTGGAGATACCTTTCAGGGTTGAGGCCGAACTTTTTAATGAGCGCCTCCTTCATGGGGGAATACCTGAACTGGTCTGCCTTATCCAAGTACAGGAGGGTGTCCCTGATGTTGGGAGGTATATAACAATACAGGCCACCTCCCCAGTGTTTCTCAGGCACCCCATGGGCGGTCAAGGCCACTTCATACGCCTCCAACCACCTAGCAATGTCATCCCCCTGTGTGTAGCTCGCGATCACCTCCTTGGGTAACCAAAATCTGGGCTCCTGTTGAACCCCTTGTACGCTGCCACCATTGGGACTTCCTGGTGCACCCAATTGCAATGCTCGCAGCTCCATTTCTTTAAGCTGGAGCTTGTGCGCCAACTTCCTTTCTTCCATAGCTATCTTTCTTTCCTCCAAAGCAAGCTTCTTATCTTCCCTTTCTCTTTCCCTCTCGTGCTCTAGTTTGGCAAGCTCCCACTTCAATCGCCTCTCCTCCCTCCTGTCCTCATACTCCTGGGATGACGCACTCCCCCCAGATACTCCCTGCCCCGGAACGTCTTCTTGGCAACACATTGTCGGACATATCAATGTTGAGCAGGCCTGGGTCTTCTGGAGTGCCCGCCTCCCCTTGAGTGACCTGTCCCTCCTGTTCCCCATCCCCTCTCTCCTCTGGGTGGACCCTTACCCATGCCCTCAAGGCGGTACGGAGTTCTTCCTTTGCGGCTCTCCACCCAACCGGCACCCCCATCCCCTGACAAAATTCCCTAAGCTGCACCACTGTGTACTCCTCCAGATCGGCTAGCTGGAACTCCATTTTGCCAGGTGGGGACCCAGATAAAATCAAGGAAAGATATTAGGACGTGGGTACAATACTGGGTCAACACAGGTCTCTACGCACTCTACAGGCTAGACAGTGGGGGGGGTTAATTGAGAAAGGTTGTAGGCACGATAGGTGTCCAGTCTAATTGCAGCGCACTCTGTCCCACTGGAGGGTGCTGTATAGTCACAGGTCCTGGATCCCACCGCTCGCCACCAAATGTAGGAACTGAGGTCACCAGTTCCCCGGGGGTAGCCTGGCATGAGCAGCTAGGCACCTGAAAGCTCAGGTGTTAAGTGACTACACAGCACACGCATCCACTGAGACAATAAGTGCAGGCAAGGACATAGACTACACCAGTTACGTTTGATTCAAATTTTTAAGTTTTTATATAAGATTAGAATCAGGGCAATCAAAAATTCACAGTAGCAATAACTTATTAGTTTCCCTTAAAAGCACATGTGTCTCATCACTCAGCAATAAATACTTAAATGAATAAATATTAAATATTAGATAACCGTGGGCTTGGCAACAACCTTGTTCCTAATCAGCACCTGCAAGGCAACCTTTAGAAAGACATTCAAATAACATTGCATCAAGCATCAATAACCATTTCTTCATGTAAGCAACCATCTCATTTAGTGACTAAAAGCATCCAGGAAACTTTGCCTTAGACAAGAGTAAACCGTCCATTAAGTAGGAGTAAAACATTTCATTCTGTATTAATGGACATCACAGTGAAGATTGGGCATCAGCTCATTAGGTGAGAGAACTGGGCATGTATGTATGTATGTATGTATGTATGTAATGTATGTATGTATGTATACTTGTAAAGCGCACTGTTACCTCGTTACGTGGTGTCCTGGCGCTGTATACCGCTGGGGAACCCGTCCTGGCTTTCCCTGTGAGAGGGCACCCCAAGGTGAAGCCAGGCATCCCCGGCGTTGCTGGGGCCGTTGTGGAGATTAAGCAAGCTATTGCCCAGAGTTGCAGAGTGGGACCCATGATTAGCGTAGGCACCTAAGCGAGAATTGTCGAGTCCGCGGACATTGACCCAAGACCCTGCCGCGTCGGGAATTGAACCCTGGTCCCAGGCCGACCTCTGCTTCAGGGTCTGCCGCTTCTAACCAGTGAGCCACACTCTCCATTCATTAAGGCACAGATACCCCTGTATTCAGAAAAAGTACTTCCTTATACCACCATTACCCAAGCATCAGGGCCTACACCAGCTGGCATTCGTCTGGACCCCAGGCAGGGGTTAACCAATGTCTTGGCCCAGTTCAGAGACCTGGCAGTCTCGCAAGAACTTCTCCACCACCCAGAGTCATCTAAGGCCAACAGGGCCCAACCACGATGTTCCCCGGGGGAGGGGCGAATTCCGCCCTCCTCCCCTGGGGTGACATTCTATCTTAGGCCCTCCGGGGCCCTTGCGGCGGGTCAACTGGTGTAGGAGGGCTCGGGCACCTTCGGGAGCTCTCCGGTGGTCTGGCACTGTGAGGGGCAGTCGCGAGGTGCAGCCGGGCTTCACGAGGCCCCGCGGGTGCAGCAAGCAGGAGAGGATCTCTTGCTCTCGTCGAGCGCTGCTGCGGGATCTGCCCCGGGTCCCAGACCTACCGAGTCTCACTGGGCCCAGGACCAATCATAGGAGACAGGGAGGAGGCGCGCCCGCAGATGCCGGTTGCAGAGCAGCCTACGGGGGCGTGTAGGCCTCACGCTCGACAGCAGGAAGTGGTGGAGGGGGCGCAGCTGGTGACGCGGCAGGCGTCCCCTCACCATGTGACAGGGGAGGCAATGGCTTCGGGCCCGGAGCGGCCTTGTGGAATGTGGCGGCGGCCCTCTCCTGGTCCCGGGGGCCACTGAGGGGGTGATGAAGGCAGCACCGGCCCAGGGAGTGCCAGGCTGCGACGGTGAGTTCCGCAGCGCTGAGGGGGCAGTCTCAACTCTAGCGCTTCGTGACAGAAAGGGGCTCTGGCCTCACAGTGCTTCGTGAAATAAAGGGGCTCTGGACTCACAGCGCTTCGTGAAAGACAGGGGCTCTGGCCTCACAGCGCTTCCCAGTGGGGGCACAGTTGACGAGCGCTGGATAGATAATACATGCAAAATAGCCGTTGCAGCTATCAGGCAGGTCAGCATTCTAGCGCTGAGGGGGGGGAAGAGCACTTCTCAGGTGGCCCAAGTCACTTCAGGTTTAGGCTCGCAGTTCAGTCAGGGGGGGTTGGCGCAGAGAGGGGAGAGCGCTTGGCAGGCAGATCAGTACCTGGTTGATCCCCAAGATTCCTGATTAGCGCGGGAAAGCTTCTTCTTGGCGCGTGTTGGTTCTGACGCCCTTTGTTTGTAGTTCCTTGGTTTCTTGAGGGGGGGTAGAGTTGAAGGCTTTACAGCAGGTCACTTCAGGTGGTCCCTGGGTTCCCCTCCCGCCGGGCCAGATCAGTGGGCTAGGTCAGGGTTCCTCACTCTACTTGGAAGGCAGCACCTAAGCCCTGTCACTCCCAGTGCTAAATCTCCTGCGTGGGTCCCCCAGGTCAGTGATGCCCCAACTCTCTACTCTGCTCTGACTGGAAAGTTACCCTCCCTTTCCTTATATAGCGACAGTTGGCAGTTGGCAGTGGCAGTTGGTGTCACCTCCCCTGTTCTAGAAGGTTCCAGGAGCTTCCCTCATTCTAGCTATGGGCAGGCTGGAAGGCTGGCATTGGTACATTGTTTAGGGTTCCAGTCAGCTCCTGGCTACTAGAGTGCACCTAAAAAGACCACGCTGCCGTAGCAGGGGTCAGTGGCAGCCATCTTAGGGGAAGAGAGCACCTGCACCTTAACATTGGGAAACAATGGGAAGGTGCCCAGAGACCTATGGCCAACAAAAAGTAGGTGGGAAAAATGAGGCCAAGGCGAAAAAAAATAGGGAAGACCACCCTAGGCCTGACAGGTCTAACATTAACCTTGAATCGTACCAACAAAAATCTATACCTTTCATTAGATAGGAGTGAAAGGAAAGCTCCATACCCTGAACAGTTTTTAAAAATAAATGCCCCTATACAATGGGTTTCACAAGCTCTATGTGTTCATGTTGTAATAAGGGACTTTTGAGAAACAAGTCTCTCCCTCTTTTGAGTTCCAGGGGGTACGGGGACTAATAACTGCAGTATATGTTCACCCAACCCATGCTGGTAAAAGCTGCCTTCATATAAGCAATCCAAGGGATTTGATGCATGTTGTCAAGGGTCAGACAATCAGACAAAATCAGTCTATTTATTTTGCATCCCTCTCCAGTCTATATCTTGATCCAGCACAGCAAGGGTCTGAGAGCAACAAGGTCACCAATGTATCTAAAACAAAGTTCCTGACGAACAAGAAAAGCTGGGGTACTTTGTTGACCCGCAGAATACACCTTAAAATGTATTTTCTGTGAGTTCAATTTTATCGACCGTCATGTAACCCCATACATCACTGTCATATAGCTCCTTGGAGAAGCACTTGGACTTAAAATACTTAACTAGAGGGTCCAGTCACCATGAGGCCAACCTCTGTGCAACGCTAGCTACAGTCCCCGTGGTCTTGACCAAATCACAAGTCTTACCCTCAACTATGGGTTTAAAACTCATATTAGCATCAAATAGCACCAGCAGGTAAGAGAAAGCTGGGACCTTACCCAGGGTATGACTCCCCACCTTGAAGGTTTTGAAACTGGTGGAAATTCAGCGATGTGAAGAACTCTCTCCGCAAGTTGGGCTTTCAATATGATATGCTCTACCCTGCCTGTCTATGAGTTGAGGTCAATGGGAGGCCTCGCTCCTTGACAACCCAGCAGAGGCAAACGACTTTTGCAAACACTTTGCTTTCAAGTCCTCCTCTTCTAGACAGAACACGCTACAAAGTACTGGATCACCGACTCCTGCTCCTTAGTCCCCTTAGAGCTGATATGGCCTGCAGTATTTGGATTCTCCCTCAAAATAGGGACTACTTCTGCATAACACATGTGGACTGCCCCAGACAGTATGCTTTGCTCATCATTTCCTTTCATATTACTTTTTCCATACAAATGCTGTTTATATGTGGTTGATTCTTCCTTTCTGCTTCAGCCATTCCTCTAGGAACGGGCCACACCAAGCAAACACGTCAACTCTCCCCCATGGAGAACACTGCAGTAGCCTCATTGGGATTGTTTAGTTCTTTGTTTCTCCTTTTCGGGGCTTTATTGGATGTTTTCCTATATAGTGGGGGTGGGGGGGGGGATAGGTGTGGGCCCATTCTGCTTTCTCTTCAGTTTTGTATTTGTTTGTTACCCTTTGCACAACAGGTACACTATATGCCAGCGTATGACATGGCGCTGTTCTTTTAACACCTGTTTACTCTATGCCATCTCAGAAAGGGCCTGTAGAGGTGATAGACATTACTTCCCTTACATGAAAGATATGTGGCATCAATAATCCACGTAAAGGCAAACAAGTCCTCTCATATCTGTCGCGACATAGCCTTCCTTCAGGAAACACGTCTCCTACCTAATGGCGCCCAATCATATGCGACTACTTGGGGCCCCCACCCCGCTATTTCTCCTCTCATGGCTCCTATTCCTGTGGATTCTGCCCCCTCATGCATAAAAGCAGCCCCTATTCCCTCCATAAATGTCACTCGGACCCAAATGGATGCTATTTAATCCTACAAGGCAGCTTCACTGACAAACGAGTACTATTAGTCAACATATACGCCCCGAACACTGAGTATCCACAATTCTTTCAGGAGTTTTATGCCCATATGGGACATGCAGATGCCAACTTTGCTCTTCTGAGTGGGGATTTCAACATGGTACATACTCTAGCATTGACTCTAGTACCCAGCTGAATGGTTATCCCCAATCATGGGAAGCACTCCACCTTATATTGCAGACGCTTATGCTCTACAGGATATCTGATGTGCTTAACAGCCATCCACACCTGGTTATACCTTTTACTCTGCCCCACATGATATTTTGACATGGCTAAATTATTGGTTCTTGTCTGCTAATGTTTCACTCTGGACTACAAAGGTAAAACTTCTACCGCAAACTCTATCAGATCATAGCCTGTTCTCTTAACCATACAGGTCCCCTATGGATGTAGGTCAGAGCGCACCTTGAGTATCCATCACTAGGCTATACATGATCCTGTGTTCTGTAGCGAACTCCTTCATTCCATCGTCCACTACTTCGCAATGAACTCGGGTACGGTCTCCACACAGGCAACCCTCTGGAAGGCCTTTAAAGCATATATCCATGGGGTGTGCATATCCAAGCATCTGAGTATCCTATGAGATATCCACTCCCAACCGCAATGCTTTTAAACCTCCAAGGTATAGACTTAAGTGCCTCCTAAGGTGGCGGCCTCCAACTCCATTGACGTTTAGTATTGTTGACTGAATTTCGCGATCTGGCTGATAGGGAAATCGCATATCTAGGGAAACACACTAGGGCTCCCTGCTATGGTGAGGGGGCGCACCCGACCGCACTCTTGTGCGGATAATTCACCCTAATCACCTAGGTAGTTATGTCGATGAATTGCGCACCGTCTCTGAGTTCTCTGTTTTTGCTGGCGAAGATGTTCTGGCAGAGTCCCAATGCTATTATGAACTCCTTTGTACATCCTGCACTCCTGACAATGCACCAGAGATCCCATCATACTTGGTGGAGATCGCCATAGGTCTGGCCCACTGATGGCCAATGACAATTTTTTAGCAAGATGATTTTTTGCGAGGAGGTCACCCAGGTGATCGACTCTTTAGACAGGTCCAATGGCCCTGGCCTTGATGGCCTTATGAGAGCTTTCTATAAAGCTTTCAAACAACATGTCACCCACATCTCTTTGCAGTGGTCAACAGAATCTCCTGCCAAACACCTGCTTTAGTTACCCTATTGGATGCCGAAAAGACGTTTGACCCCTTGGAGTGGCCCTTCTTGAAAGAAGCTCTGATCAAACTGGGAATCCCTACCGCGCTCATCTCCTTGGTCATGCTCTTATATCCTAATCCTGTGGCACGCATGGGAGTCAATGGTTCCCTTAATGACCCTTTGATCTGCCACCTTCTGGAGCGCCACATACATGAGGCTCCCGCGCTTCATTTTTTAAAATATTTTCGTCCGGAGTCACGCTGGGTGTGAAAATACAGCCCCCAAAAAAATGCTCTTTTGGCCCTGCGGGACCCTCTGATCAGGCCTATGTGGTCAGGGTGCTTTTACCCTGCCACCTTTTCTTCTTTTTTAATCGTTTTTCTTTCTCCTCATACCAAGTGACAAGGTGGCTGTCAACACTTCCTGGTTACAAGTGTTGGCAGCCAATCAGAGGCAGCTCCACTGTGGCACTTACTGGATGTACTGAGTGGGCTAGTTGGACCCCACACTGAAAAAAACATAGGTTTCAGGGACGTTATAGTTAGTTGGAGATTCCACTCATACAAAACCATAGAAATAGTCAGTAGACCTAACTTTAACTCGTGCCCATGCAATGCACTGCTGATGACGTCACATATTATATCACTTGTGACATGCTCAGTGACATCACTGTTGACATCTCTAATTTTCCATTGGGCATACAAGTCACACAGTCCTTAAAATAACAAACGGAGATGTTGGTTCACCATCTGCCTACTGGCTCAAATACTGTCTACTGATTGGATAGAAAATAGTCAATTGTGACATTAAATTGCTTACATTCTCATGGTTCTGCCTATGTCGAACATCTACTTTTGCCACACTGATGAAGGCTGATTGGTGAAACGCGTATGTGGCCAATAAAGTTATGTTGAAAGCCCCGGGAGTGTTCGAGTTGCTTTTTTGGTTGTTGAATGAAATGGGTCACACCCCCGCTAATTGGAGGCACCAGTTGTGAGCTCAGAGGAACTGGTGGGAAACGTGTATGTTTATATATATATATATTCACTGAAAAAACCATAGGTTATAGACCATATATAGTTAGGAATTAGCATTTACAAAACCTTGAAAATTCACTGAAAAAACCATAGGTTATAGACCATATATAGTTAGGAATTAGCATTTAAAAAACCTTATTTTACTCACACAAAACCATTGAAATTCCATATATAGTTAGTTGCACTAACTATATATCGCGCACCCGCAATCCACTGCTGATCATGTCACATATTACATCATTCATGACATGGTCAGTGACATCACTGATGACATCACTGATGACATCTCAAATGACATCACTGATGACATCACTGATGACATCATCTAGTGTCTGTGTGTTTTTGTAAAGTTTAAATATGTTTTACATATTGAAGAATGAGTGGATGTATGGAAGACTGAGTGTGTGTGTGGCTGGCTGGGAGGTGTGTGACTGTGCATATCAATGTGTACTTGTATCAGTGATTGTATAAGAGAGTAAGTATGTGTTAGTTTATGTGTGAAAAGTATGGTGTTCTGTGTTTAACTGTATAGATGAGGAAATCGAAGTGTGATTGATTCTTCACAGGACTGACTAGGTGTATGAGTGCATATGATAGTGTTGTAATAATGAGTGACTGTATTTATGAGTGATTGTATGGGTGAATGAGTGAATGTGTGTGTAGACGTAGGAATCAGTGAGTGCGTATGTAGTAACTGGTATTGGTGTGTCATGATGTCATCAGTGATGTCATTTGAGATGTCATCAGTGATGTCATTTGAGATGTCATCAGTGATGTCATCAGTGATGTCACTGACCATGTCATGAATGATGTAATATGTGACATGATCAGCAGTGGATTGCGGGTGCGCGATATATAGTTAGTGCAACTAACTATATATGGAATTTCAATGGTTTTGTGTGAGTAAAATAAGGTTTTTTAAATGCTAATTCCTAACTATATATGGTCTATAACCTATGGTTTTTTCAGTGAATTTTCAAGGTTTTGTAAATGCTAATTCCTAACTATATATGGTCTATAACCTATGGTTTTTTCAGTGAATTTCATAGGTTTTTTAATAGCAAATCTTTATAAAAATAATACATTTTAAATCTAATTTTATATTTTATAATTTTTTTATTTTTTTTTAATATTATTTTTAGTGCGCTCCCGGGGCGCGGACAGGTGAACGCACGGGTAAGCGCAATCTGGCGGCGCGCCCCGAGGCGCGTACTAATGCGCGTCCCGGAAGCGCTATTGCCGAGAACGAAAACAACATCGTGACGTATCGCGTAGCCGCCACGCCTTGCGTCATAAGACACGTATCGCGTAGCCGCGAGATGCGTCTTATGACGCACCGCGTAAGCGCACCCGGAAGCGCATACGATCGCGCAACGTAAGCGCCCCGATGCGCTTACGATACACGCCCGGGACGCGCCCCGGGCGCGTAGCGTAAGCGCGTCAAACCATGTGACTTTAAAATAACACTTTTCATTGGTTCAGAACTTTTTTTTTTCCAAATTGTGTGAAACCCACCCATTTCTCTCACTATTGCTTTGTACTTGGAGAGAGCAAGAGCTGTTGTGTCTACTCTATCTCCTACTTTTCTGATCTCCAGCAATGGCTGCAAGAGAGTCATCCAGCAGTGATTCAGAGGGATTTTTGGATGAGGACCCTCCTCAGCAAAAGAAAAAAACCCATTTCATTTGGAAATTTTACGACATCCCAGAAGGACAGAAAAAAGTCAACGCTCCCAAAGTAACATGCAAAATATGTGGGAGTAGTTTATCCAGAGGCAATCCTCTGAAAAAATATAGTTTTGGCAATGCCAATTTGATCCGGCATGTCAAAAGAAGACACCCTAACAACTTTGCCAGGGAGAGTGTCAGAGAGCTGGCACGGAATGTACCAACAGATGGCGGCAGCACCTCCACTGGTGGAGCAACACCTTCGGGACCACCCCGTGGAAGAATGATCCCTAACATTCAGCCGGTGTTTGCGGGCATCAAATTTTTGTGCGCAGAGTGTGACGAACTGCTCTGCTATGGGGAGCAGAGTGTTGAACTGATTGCCCTAAAGAAACAGCAACACCGCTGCTCTTCCAGTCCCTAAATTTTCAATTTTTTTTGCTCCTGTTGAGCAGTTTTGGAATCCTTGTTTTTGTTTTTCCCTTGAAAAAAATACAAAAAAAATATAAAATTGTTTTAAAAAGTCTAAAAAAATATAAAACAAAAAAAACAAAAAAAAATATATATAAAACAACAAAATGAAAAAAAAAGTTCTTTTCAGAACTACCTCCAATTTTTAAAAAGAAGCTTTATTTTTTTAAAAGTCTGTCATTTTTAATCTCCATGGTACGCTCCCCCGTACGCTCCCCGGTGCGCGTACCGGGCGCTCACCCCCGCGAAAATCGATTTTTTTTTTATTTTTTTTTTTCACCCGCGGGAGCCTTTTATGGCCCCCACATGAAACCTAGGGGGTCAGGGGGTGTGTACCCTGCTCCCTCTTGCTCATTTCCCCCTTTGATTTTTGCCACCTCTTGTGTCTCAATCCTACCGAGACACAAGATGGCGGCCGCTGCGGACTGTTTCGAATGTTTATAGACACCCGAGAACCAATCAGCTTGCCGTGCGCAGATCGCGTGGCGCGCCTGGAGCGCTCCCCTGTACGCGTACGTGGGAGCGCTCCAGGCGCGGCTCTAGATATATATCTTTTTTTGAACGTTAATTTCTCAAAATCCACTGGAGCACATATATTGAGACCTACAAAAGGCACATCGGGCTACCAGTCCCTACAAATTTGCCAAGTTTCGTGCAAATCCATTCAGCCGTTCAGGCTAAAAATGAGGCTAACCGCCCTATGGAAAACTCAATGTTAAAAACACGTTTTGGGACCCCCCTTTTTTCTCGGCCCCCCCTGGACCAACTCCCCCCAAATTTCCAGTGGCTGCTCAGAAACAAAATGTTCCATTTTGCTGAAAATTTCAGCCAATTCCGTCCACAAACGCCAAAGTTATTAGACATAGAATTTTCAAAAATCCCATAGGGAAAAAATCCTAACTATATATACCTACTGGCGACCGCCAGTAGGTAATATATATATATATATATATATATATATATATATATATATATATATAAACGAATTACACAGTTATTATAATTTAAATACATTTAACAACAAACAATTAGTAATTTTTAATTCAGATTAAATAAAAATATACATTTTACTTTCTGGTTGATTTTTTAAATAAATATTTAAATAAATAATTTTGTATTAGCCTATTATATTTACAGGAAATATTTTAACATACTTTCAAGATAGTATTGCTGTAGAATTTATTTTCAATTTCTTTTAGGTTTAAAAAAAATAAAATACATTAAAATATTTTCATTAACTTATTTTAAAGAATAAAAATCCCCAATACTATACCATAAGGAGAACTCTGCCCCGGTGAAATAAGTGTGAAAGGTTACCAGTGGCAACTAGTCACTTATAAATTTGCCTCCACCCTCTAGTTTCAGGGATCGAGGATATGCACATTTCCACTGTGTTGTAACTTTACATGTGAAAACGGTGAATAGCCAAAAGCAGTAAAGTTACTACAAAGTCTAAGAGTAAATGTGCACGATTGCCGGTATTTCTACTTTTGTGAATAGGGATGATAGTCTTTTTTGACCTGTATTTATTTACCTTTTCCTTGTGCCACATGTTCCTCAATTATCCCTATCCAGAGTAGAAACTAGCCATGCATTCTTACGTCTCACAAACGGCTCCTTTAGATGACACTCAACATAATATTGTAAGGACAAAAGTAGCTGACATGAGAGCTTTCCATTCACAGATTTGCTGTAATCAGGATCAGGGTATTTCTCAATAAGTCCCTCAAAGCAAGATTCTGGTTACATTTCTGGATTAACCAGAGTGTTTAAATGATCTTCATTTTGATGAGGTTATGTACATTTGTTTTACAGGGATATCTTGAATACCTGGCAGGATCCAGTCTTTCTGGTTCTAGGTTGTAGACCCCAAGATCTGAAGTATTTTTACAGCAAACTAGCAGTGTAACTGTTCTTTCTTCACTCCAAGAAAGAATTTGCCATTACATGGTTCGGTGAGAGGTTAGTGTCTGCCATTTTCTCCCACAGTCTCTGACCGAACAGAGTTGAAATGTTCAAACAAAGGTTACAATACTGTTTTGTCTAATGACTCATCCATGAAGTACGATATCAATATGTATACTTAATGGATGCTTTAGATGAAAATCTGTCATTCCAGGCACTTGCAACACAACACAGCGATGTAATGCATTACAATACATCTCTGCATCATACTACAACATAACACCACAAAACACACATAGCTGCACTACAGCACAGCATGACACTGACAAACTACACAAGACTATAGTACACTGCACAAAAATATGATATAACACTGCAACACCACACTAACTTACTTATTCTGTACACTATAGCAAAGCATTGGACTACAAGCCAAGACAACCTAACCTTATACAACTCTACTTCACACCACATAGTCCTTTGCAGTACCCTAGGGCCCAAAAACATCACACTACAACCCTACCCTGTCAGGAAACGGGCTTTTTGCATGTTCCCATCCCAGTTCTTGACCCTATTTGAGTACTAGTTGCTGTTTTTCCGACTCAGTGCACTTAGGCCTGTTAACCTGACCCCAGTGCCAGTGTACTGACCCTTTATAAAAGATTTCTTGCATTGGATGACCCCAATTTGCAAGCACTAACTTACTTGTGAGTCCCTAGTATATGGGGCAGAGTGTGACAAAAGACAAGAAGGCTACCAGCCTCCCACTGCAGACTAGAAGGGTATTGTTCACAATGCTAGTTTGACTATGGCATTGCCATTAATGGCAAAGCCACCCGTTCCCTTAATGATATATGTAATTCACCCCTAAGGAAGCCATATAGACCCCTATGGCAGGGAGCTGTATATTGTTAAGCAAGACATATACGTTTATATAGCCTTAGCAGCAAAACCCTTAAAGTTGTTGTTTTGATGAGGAAAGTTAGTCCGCCTAACTTCTGAATGGGACTACCTTACATCAAATTCAACTTGATGACCAAATCGAAATTAATGTCACTGTTAAAGTTAGGCAGCTTTTAAAAAGTTGACACTCTGTGCCCTAGATAGTCCAGTGGCTTTGTGCAGGCCCGGGCCAACAGACAGCTTTCTGCCCACCTGGGGAGACATGTGAACAACTCCAAGGCTTAAGCACAAAGGCAGTTGCCGCAGACTGAGGTGTCACCTCCTCTCCCAGAAAGGCCAACTGAGGTGTTAGCCCAAAAGGCAGGCTCAAAGGAAATTCCCCCTTTAAAGGGTGACAACACACCCGAGCAGGATGACTTTTGTTCCTGCAGACAAGTTGAAGGCAGGGACGGAGAAGAAAACACTGTCCTCAAACCAGTTTTCCTGTGGGCTTGACAGTAGCAAAAATATTGCACACTGGGATTGCGAAATGCCACACATAACTTGAACTTTGTCGCAAAAAAGGAGTGGGCCTACAAGCCCATTGGATAGTGACCACGTTGTCCCCCCAGGCACTTTCCCAGGATAAAATAGGTACCCCATGCATGCTAAACCTCAGTACACATTGGATTTGGAAAAATAACCCAACAAAGACTGTTCTCCTGCCCTTGGAATAGCACAAAGAGAGGATTCACTGTTGGAAGGACTGCACCTGCTGCACTTTGAACTAGTAAAATTTGGACTGTGCCTGCGGCTCCCGGCTTGGGAAAACATTGATCCCAGAGCCAGATTGAAGCAGTGACTCCAAGGGTTAGTTGGTTGGCCCCCTGGAAGAGCACCATGGATACCAAAGTTGAGAAAGCCGAAACCGGCAAAGCAGTATCCTCTTCAGAGGAATCACCACTGACTGCTGTTGGGTGCTCCTAGAGACATCTCCGATGTAGCCAAAAGTTGCACTCGAGTCTGCTGGACCCAGAACTGCTATCAAAGGATTTCTTGCCTTAGAGGGACACTAGCCTCTACCAAGGATATTAGCAGTGATTGCTGTGTCGGGAGCACAGTAGCCCAGCCGCTGCTTGCCTTCGACTGTCACAAAGAGAATGCCATGGGACCTCACATGCAGTGGCCAAAGTTATCCCACCTCACCCATGCACCAAGGAATCACCCACAGCTCACCCTTGTCGACTGCACAGCTCCAGGATGATTTTTGAACATCTTTTCTGCCTTCATCCCCAGCTTAGGAACCACTTCATTGTTCTCTATGTTGGTTGTTTTCTAAAGGCTGGAACTGAACTGAAAAGGGTCTGGTGGCCAGGTCATTTCCCAAAGTGACATTAAGTCAGGCTGAAGTTGACAAACTAACTATTTTAAACATTAAACAAATTTACAAACTTTTGTTGACCAGTTCTGTTTTGTGGTTGTATTGAAAGTTTTTTTTATTGTTTTCAAAATACATATCTCTGGAACCTCCAATGAAATTTGATGAACATGGATTCAAAAAATGTATAAAAATATGTTCTATTTTCATAAAGTATTGTTGTATCTCTTGTGTGACTTTCTTATTCCATTGTTTGGTGCTCTTAAATGATTTACACTAAGTTTCTTTGTCAAGCTTTGCTGCTCGAAGCCCCAGATACCCAGGGTTGAACAAAGGTGATACAAACAAGTTTCACTGGACCAAAGACAGTTTTTGTGACTGTATTCCACGATAAGGCTTCTACTGCCATATCATATAATACTCTGAAATTCTCACATAAATAATATATCATACCATGAGACAACCACATGTTTAAATGCAGCACATTGCCTCTTATTCCCTAGAATGCCCGGTAAAGCAATGCAGAATCACAGTTACCTTTTTTCGATGTTCCAGGATTTTACAACATAACAAGATGTTCCCATTTGAATTTGCAGAAGCAGATGTATTCAAAAAAGCCATAAGGATGTTTATGTCCATGAGCCGGATAGATTCCATCAGTCGAACTGTAATGACAACCCATAGAAACAGACACATGTACAAATAATGCCCAAACAGAGGTTACTTGACATTTTTTAGAAGTTTAGAAAAAAGTGTCACAAGATATTTTTAACTTGCAGCAAAATTTGCATGAAAGACTAAAGAAAGGACACTTGTCCAAGATGCATTGGTGCTTGTGCAAATTATGTTTCATGTTATTTTCTTACAGATTGATTATATCTGGAATTCAGCAGTAGGTCTTGCCACATTGAGATTGACACATTGTGTTCATTTTAGACTTTTACTCCAACTGTTAGGATCATAATTGGTTTTTGTACCTCATTCCACAAAACTTACAGGCGCTTCGTTTTAGCTTGCTAATCAGGGTGACAGCTGTTGTGATCTTCCGTCCCCGCCCCGTTCCACCGTTGCTTTTGCCGTTTGTTGCGTAGGGCTAAAGGACCGGACATACCTGACTAGCACTTGTGGGATGGGAACAGCTGATGTGTGCGCGAGACACCTGACTCACTGCTATTTAAGCAGCATGCCCGCGCGGACGCGAGAACACCAGCAGTAGGTCTTGTCACCTATCATTTTGCCCTGCTGCTATTTTTAAAAACTGTATTGAGATTGACACTTTGTGTTCATTTTAGACTTTTACTCCACCTGCTGGGATCGTAATTGGTTTTTGTACCTCATTCCACATGCTTACCGGCACTTTGTTTTAGCTTGCTAATCAGGGTGACAGCTGTTGTGATCTTCCCTCCCCGCCCCTGTTCTGCCGTGGCTTGTGCCGTTTGTTGCGGAGGGCTAAGGGACCGGACATGCCTGACTAGTACTTCTGGGTTGGAAACAACTGATGTGTGCGCGAGACGCCTGACTCACGGCTATTTAAGCAGCATGCCAGAGTGGATGCACAGAGGGCGCGCCGCTGGCACGCCAAAGGCAAGCCCGCCTGCGCCCATCCGCATCTAGATCGGGCCCAGGGCCACCCCCCCTGTCCGTTCCCTACTGATCTTGGGCCCAAGTTTAAAATATACAAGAGATACTCTTGTAAGTCTTAACCCCCAGATGAAGGATTCCTGTCCGCAACTCGATCCATTGAAAGAGCCTAAGGTGTGCCCTCTGTGTGACATGAAGTTCCTCTTCACCAAAACAAAATGCAGCTTTAACTCGCATCAAGTCCTTTACCCGCAAACAGTTTTGCAAAAGTCCCTCCAGGGCCTACTCCTGAATACACGCTCTTTAATTAAACACAATTGCAAAAACAACAAGTGATGGACTGAATGTGGATCAATGTCACACACTCCCCCAGTCAAAAGATCTGGGCCCAAATCCATCGTTTTTTTGCACTCCACACCACCCTGGGTTAGACAATGGCGATATGCAAATCAGCTCTGACCCTGTTGCCCCATGGGAACAGTCCAGTCCGAACTACAAAAGCCATGTCCTTCCCAGAACGGAATCAAGCATCCGAGGACCGGACCGGTTTCGAGGTAACACCTCTCTTCAGCCCGGCTAGCTTGACTCCAAGTGGTGTGGAGTGCCTGGGACCCACGTCTGGGCATCCCCAGCGCACTTAGGGCGGCAATTGCAAAAACAACAAGTGATGGACTGAATGTGGATCAATGTCACACACTCCCCCAGTCAAAAGATCTGGGCCCAAATCCATCGTTTTTTTGCACTCCACACCACCCTGGGTTAGACAATGGCGATATGCAAATCAGCTCTGACCCTGTTGCCCCATGGGAACAGTCCAGTCCGAACTACAAAAGCCATGTCCTTCCCAGAACGGAATCAAGCATCCGAGGACCGGACCGGTTTCGAGGTAACACCTCTCTTCAGCCCGGCTAGCTTGACTCCAAGTGGTGTGGAGTGCCTGGGACCCACGTCTGGGCATCCCCAGCGCACTTAGGGCGGCAATTGCAAAAACAACAAGTGATGGACTGAATGTGGATCAATGTCACACACTCCCCCAGTCAAAAGATCTGGGCCCAAATCCATCGTTTTTTTGCACTCCACACCACCCTGGGTTAGACAATGGCGATATGCAAATCAGCTCTGACCCTGTTGCCCCATGGGAACAGTCCAGTCCGAACTACAAAAGCCATGTCCTTCCCAGAACGGAATCAAGCATCCGAGGACCGGACCGGTTTCGAGGTAACACCTCTCTTCAGCCCGGCTAGCTTGACTCCAAGTGGTGTGGAGTGCCTGGGACCCACGTCTGGGCATCCCCAGCGCACTTAGGGCGGCAATTGCAAAAACAACAAGTGATGGACTGAATGTGGATCAATGTCACACACTCCCCCAGTCAAAAGATCTGGGCCCAAATCCATCGTTTTTTTGCACTCCACACCACCCTGGGTTAGACAATGGCGATATGCAAATCAGCTCTGACCCTGTTGCCCCATGGGAACAGTCCAGTCCGAACTACAAAAGCCATGTCCTTCCCAGAACGGAATCAAGCATCCGAGGACCGGACCGGTTTCGAGGTAACACCTCTCTTCAGCCCGGCTAGCTTGACTCCAAGTGGTGTGGAGTGCCTGGGACCCACGTCTGGGCATCCCCAGCGCACTTAGGGCGGCAATTGCAAAAACAACAAGTGATGGACTGAATGTGGATCAATGTCACACACTCCCCCAGTCAAAAGATCTGGGCCCAAATCCATCGTTTTTTTGCACTCCACACCACCCTGGGTTAGACAATGGCGATATGCAAATCAGCTCTGACCCTGTTGCCCCATGGGAACAGTCCAGTCCGAACTACAAAAGCCATGTCCTTCCCAGAACGGAATCAAGCATCCGAGGACCGGACCGGTTTCGAGGTAACACCTCTCTTCAGCCCGGCTAGCTTGACTCCAAGTGGTGTGGAGTGCCTGGGACCCACGTCTGGGCATCCCCAGCGCACTTAGGGCGGCAATTGCAAAAACAACAAGTGATGGACTGAATGTGGATCAATGTCACACACTCCCCCAGTCAAAAGATCTGGGCCCAAATCCATCGTTTTTTTGCACTCCACACCACCCTGGGTTAGACAATGGCGATATGCAAATCAGCTCTGACCCTGTTGCCCCATGGGAACAGTCCAGTCCGAACTACAAAAGCCATGTCCTTCCCAGAACGGAATCAAGCATCCGAGGACCGGACCGGTTTCGAGGTAACACCTCTCTTCAGCCCGGCTAGCTTGACTCCAAGTGGTGTGGAGTGCCTGGGACCCACGTCTGGGCATCCCCAGCGCACTTAGGGCGGCAATTGCAAAAACAACAAGTGATGGACTGAATGTGGATCAATGTCACACACTCCCCCAGTCAAAAGATCTGGGCCCAAATCCATCGTTTTTTTGCACTCCACACCACCCTGGGTTAGACAATGGCGATATGCAAATCAGCTCTGACCCTGTTGCCCCATGGGAACAGTCCAGTCCGAACTACAAAAGCCATGTCCTTCCCAGAACGGAATCAAGCATCCGAGGACCGGACCGGTTTCGAGGTAACACCTCTCTTCAGCCCGGCTAGCTTGACTCCAAGTGGTGTGGAGTGCCTGGGACCCACGTCTGGGCATCCCCAGCGCACTTAGGGCGGCAATTGCAAAAACAACAAGTGATGGACTGAATGTGGATCAATGTCACACACTCCCCCAGTCAAAAGATCTGGGCCCAAATCCATCGTTTTTTTGCACTCCACACCACCCTGGGTTAGACAATGGCGATATGCAAATCAGCTCTGACCCTGTTGCCCCATGGGAACAGTCCAGTCCGAACTACAAAAGCCATGTCCTTCCCAGAACGGAATCAAGCATCCGAGGACCGGACCGGTTTCGAGGTAACACCTCTCTTCAGCCCGGCTAGCTTGACTCCAAGTGGTGTGGAGTGCCTGGGACCCACGTCTGGGCATCCCCAGCGCACTTAGGGCGGCAATTGCAAAAACAACAAGTGATGGACTGAATGTGGATCAATGTCACACACTCCCCCAGTCAAAAGATCTGGGCCCAAATCCATCGTTTTTTTGCACTCCACACCACCCTGGGTTAGACAATGGCGATATGCAAATCAGCTCTGACCCTGTTGCCCCATGGGAACAGTCCAGTCCGAACTACAAAAGCCATGTCCTTCCCAGAACGGAATCAAGCATCCGAGGACCGGACCGGTTTCGAGGTAACACCTCTCTTCAGCCCGGCTAGCTTGACTCCAAGTGGTGTGGAGTGCCTGGGACCCACGTCTGGGCATCCCCAGCGCACTTAGGGCGGCAATTGCAAAAACAACAAGTGATGGACTGAATGTGGATCAATGTCACACACTCCCCCAGTCAAAAGATCTGGGCCCAAATCCATCGTTTTTTTGCACTCCACACCACCCTGGGTTAGACAATGGCGATATGCAAATCAGCTCTGACCCTGTTGCCCCATGGGAACAGTCCAGTCCGAACTACAAAAGCCATGTCCTTCCCAGAACGGAATCAAGCATCCGAGGACCGGACCGGTTTCGAGGTAACACCTCTCTTCAGCCCGGCTAGCTTGACTCCAAGTGGTGTGGAGTGCCTGGGACCCACGTCTGGGCATCCCCAGCGCACTTAGGGCGGCAATTGCAAAAACAACAAGTGATGGACTGAATGTGGATCAATGTCACACACTCCCCCAGTCAAAAGATCTGGGCCCAAATCCATCGTTTTTTTGCACTCCACACCACCCTGGGTTAGACAATGGCGATATGCAAATCAGCTCTGACCCTGTTGCCCCATGGGAACAGTCCAGTCCGAACTACAAAAGCCATGTCCTTCCCAGAACGGAATCAAGCATCCGAGGACCGGACCGGTTTCGAGGTAACACCTCTCTTCAGCCCGGCTAGCTTGACTCCAAGTGGTGTGGAGTGCCTGGGACCCACGTCTGGGCATCCCCAGCGCACTTAGGGCGGCAATTGCAAAAACAACAAGTGATGGACTGAATGTGGATCAATGTCACACACTCCCCCAGTCAAAAGATCTGGGCCCAAATCCATCGTTTTTTTGCACTCCACACCACCCTGGGTTAGACAATGGCGATATGCAAATCAGCTCTGACCCTGTTGCCCCATGGGAACAGTCCAGTCCGAACTACAAAAGCCATGTCCTTCCCAGAACGGAATCAAGCATCCGAGGACCGGACCGGTTTCGAGGTAACACCTCTCTTCAGCCCGGCTAGCTTGACTCCAAGTGGTGTGGAGTGCCTGGGACCCACGTCTGGGCATCCCCAGCGCACTTAGGGCGGCAATTGCAAAAACAACAAGTGATGGACTGAATGTGGATCAATGTCACACACTCCCCCAGTCAAAAGATCTGGGCCCAAATCCATCGTTTTTTTGCACTCCACACCACCCTGGGTTAGACAATGGCGATATGCAAATCAGCTCTGACCCTGTTGCCCCATGGGAACAGTCCAGTCCGAACTACAAAAGCCATGTCCTTCCCAGAACGGAATCAAGCATCCGAGGACCGGACCGGTTTCGAGGTAACACCTCTCTTCAGCCCGGCTAGCTTGACTCCAAGTGGTGTGGAGTGCCTGGGACCCACGTCTGGGCATCCCCAGCGCACTTAGGGCGGCAATTGCAAAAACAACAAGTGATGGACTGAATGTGGATCAATGTCACACACTCCCCCAGTCAAAAGATCTGGGCCCAAATCCATCGTTTTTTTGCACTCCACACCACCCTGGGTTAGACAATGGCGATATGCAAATCAGCTCTGACCCTGTTGCCCCATGGGAACAGTCCAGTCCGAACTACAAAAGCCATGTCCTTCCCAGAACGGAATCAAGCATCCGAGGACCGGACCGGTTTCGAGGTAACACCTCTCTTCAGCCCGGCTTTAATTAAACACAACATTGAATTCGCCGAGCTGCTGGAAGCTCACAATATAGATATGGCATTTTTCACTGAGACGTGGGCAGATGGAGCATCTGATCCGGAGCTATTATTAGCCATTCCTGAAGGATACTTATTAATCAGGAATGACAGACAGGAAAAGCGGGGAGGGGAAATAGCGATTATTATCAAGGACACCTTGTCGATGAAAAGCTCTACTTCAGGAAGCGGTCCTGATTGTGAACTGCTTTCATTTGGAATCACCATCAGTGAAAACTATATATTTAACGGCATACTGCTGTATAGACCACCAGGGGCTAAGAACAAGTTTGTAGAGACAAAAGGTCATATCATCGAGTCTAGTTTTGACTTTCAGGAATTTTCTATCTTAGGCGACTTCAACTACCATTTAGAAAATATAAATGACCAATATACAATCTTGTTTCTAGAGCTGATGGCCAGTGTCTTGATGGAACAACTGATCAAGCATCCTACCCACGAGGATGGACACACCCTAGATGGAATATTCATATCTAATCCTCAATTGAAAGTGCAGGAGAGGTTGCCAATCCCATGTTCTGATCATAAGGCCATTCGGTTGGTACTTACCTCGTCCCATCATCTTACTCGTCCTCATTCTGCACTTAGGACTTTTAAAGGGAGAAATTGGAAGGAAATCAGCCCACAGCAGCTGCAATTAACATTAGCTGCCTCTAAACCGACACTAATGCCCGAAGTAAATACATCCACCAATATTTTTACTAATTGGATAGCAACCGCAGTAAATATTTTAGCTCCCGAAAAAACATTTACTAGCAAATGGTTGAAGAAATCAGAACCTTGGTCTGTGACTCACTGCGCATCCAGTAGCAACTATGCAGACAAGCTGAAAGGCGCTGGAGAAAAACTTATACGAAAGCCAAAAAAATGGTTTATACACAGTCACTGACCGAATATAAAAAGATGATTCTGGAGAAAAAAAGCAGCTATTTCTCTGATAAATTGAGCAGGCGGGCAACTCAAGTAAATTACTTTTCTCAACTTTAAAGGAATTAGTGACACTTCCCACCCCACTAGCACTGAATAGCAATGTTACTGTCTGCAATCAACTCGCAGATTCCTTTAGGGACAAGGTGCTTTCTATCTATGATTTCTTCAGTGGAAAAGGCAATGAGCATCAAGTGAATCAACCCTCTTCACCTACGCGACATCCTGGCCATGGCTTGAATGCTTTTATCCCCCCAAATGTAGAACAGGTTTCGCAGATAGTCAGATTGGTGAAAGCAGTGGCTCCATCCGACCCCTGCCCCCCTAAAATATTCCAACAGGCAGCTGATGAGATCAGCGAGCAACTATGTCTGATTTTCAACGAGATCCTTATGTCCAGCATTTTCCCAGAGGCTTGGAAGAAGGTCTCCATCCTCCCCCTGCTGAAAAAACCTAGACACCAGCGATCACAATAATTATAAACCCATAGCAAGGATTCTGTTCCCAGCTAAAGTTTTGGAAAAAATTATAAATCTTCAACTTACGGCCTTTGTTTCCTCAGAAAATCTGCTGGACTCTTCACGATACAGCTTCCGGCAAGGGCATGGAACGGAGACGGCCTTGGTCATGGCAGCAGAGGAGCTTCGCTCTATGCTGGTTTCCGGTGCAAAGGCCACCTTGATCCTTTTGGATCTTTCAGCGGCCTATGACACCGTGAACCATGACATCCTCATTCTAAGGCTTCAGAAGTTGGGAGTGTCAAGCTTAGCACTAAGCTTAATCAAATCCTACCTTAACAATAGGTGACAGTAGGTTCAGATTGATGATTCTTGTTCAAAACATTTTTTCACTTCCTTGTGGGGTACCTCAGGGCTCATCTTTAAGCCCTAAGCTGTTCAATCAGTATGTCAACCCCCTAGCTGACGTCATCAGGCAGTTTGGCTTCTCGCTAGTGTCCTATGCCGTTTATACCCAGATTGTAGTATCCATCTCAGGCAATCTGGAAGAAACGGCGGCCAGCTGTAATCAGTGTATGACCTGCATGGATCACTGGATGCGGGCAAAGTGCCTCAAGCTTAATGGAAGTAAAACAGAGGTGCTTCTGCTGGGCTCAGACTCCACCATTTGGTCTCAGAAATGGTGGCCCCCAGCTATGGAATACTTCCGACCCCAGTGCGTAAAGCTAAAAATCTAGGCTTCATCTTCGATGACCGTCTCACCTTCCAACATCAAACCAAGGTCGCCGCTCAGGTACATTTAAATCTAAAACTAATTCAGAAGGTGAAACCTTGTATTCCCCACCTGCAGTAAAAACAGTGGTAACAACTTTGGCATTGGCCAGACTGGACTATGGAAACGCCCTTTATCTGGGCCTTCAGGAAGAGCACTTGCTTAAACTGCAGCGTCAAGTCAAAATTGTCAGAACAGAAGTTAAGTAGTGTAAGGGGTAACAGATGCAGTGAGATAAAGCAGCATTAGACAATGTGCAGGTAGGTGTGGCTCCCCGAGGGCCCTGTATATCCAGGTTGACAAATGACAAGTATTTCATTAAGAAGAAAGCAATGATTAGGTCAGGTGGGGGGACAGTAGGTCCTGTCTAAGAAGTAAACACCAGGTCACTTGACAAAATATATCCGCTTAACCTGACCCACCACCAGTAGGTACCAAAAAAATGGGGCGAGGCCTAAAAGGTGAAAACATGTATGTGGAAAGGGGACCAAATGATATAGCAAAATAATGGTGGAATTATTTGCTCACTTCTAATAAATATTGATAATCAACTCCAAGGATCTACTTAAAAGCTTCCCATCATACATTTCATGTATCAACATTTTCTAAACTCAAAACCTAAATTGAGATACAAAGCTAAATGTTTGATATTTTGCATCATTGCTCTATAGGTTGTCTCATATTTCATATTTATTCAAATGTATCAGCGACAGCTTAGTTTATCTGCATGTTAAACTATATTTCGAGCATTTGCATAGTGCACATTTTGCCTTTGGCTTTGTCCTATGGTGCTGTCCGCAATCTGGTGGCTTTCCACGTGATGCAAGTGTTAACAAAGCAGATCAGCCTCTGCTTTGCTTTATGGGGTAAAGATGTGGTATTGGTATTGTGGGCTGGTCAACTTTTGGGTGAACTGGATAGTTAAGGGTTAAGGCTGTATGTGTTCACCAACAGCGCATACATTCTCCAAATAGCTAAGTATAGGTGTGCATGTGCTTCTGTGTATGTGCTGTGTGTGTAGTGTTTGTAATGTTGGTGATTTTGGTTGTATAGTGTATCTGAATCTGTGTTCAATGTATGCTAATGTTTTCTGTTGGAGGAGCTACTGTGATAGCCATCATACTGCATGCCTGCAGTGTGTGGCATGCTGAATATGTGGGTGGTGTTCTATTTAATATGTTGTGGAACTCTGTGAGTTTCGTAATCAGTAGGGCTACTGTAACTCACGTGCTGGCCAGCTAAATTACATATCTTGTCTGTGTTGAGTTTGTGAAACATGTTCCGTCTTATGTGTTCTGTTGGAGTTGTGTGGCGTTTCCTAAGTGCAGTTGAGACCCCCATGATAACTGATCATAGATTCATCTTGAATGTGTTGAATTTATGTGATAGAGTGCTTGATTTTATTTCGGAGCATTCTGTGGGAGAAAGGCAGACTGTCTTGCTCAGGTTTGGTTATTTCCTGTATCCTACTTCTATGTAAATCTAACTGCTTGAACTACACCTTGCACCTGAGGAAGCCTACGGAGGGAAATGTACAGAGAATTAGCACTCCCAACAAAGTTTCCATAACTATGCAGACGTAATAAAAGTGCCTCTCATGATAAATTCTAGAGCTGTTACTCTCCATTTTTATAATGAGACTCCTCAAATGTTATGCTGTGTTAAAGCCCCTGGCATACAAGACAACATATCCAGGAGCTCTCTAACCTATCCAAAAGGACACCAATGGCATTTGCTAATCACAAAGAGCCTTTGGTCAGAAATTTGGGTTAGTTTGAGGGCACAAGTATCTCTAGATTGAATGTCAATTTCGATTACAGAGTCCCATATGTCTGCACAAACTGAAGAAAGTGGCTCCTCAGATGGTCCTCCCTTCATGCCCCAAGTTGCTGCTGATTGAAATTATAACATTAAAAACAATATAATAACATAGTATAAACTAACATAACATAACATAACATAACTTATTAATCTACTAGAGTTTAAAAGCCATGTTTGCTTGAAAACTAATCAGTTCAAAGATGGATACAAAAATGTCCTGAAACTCGGTAGCTACACGTTTCACTGCCAGTCCTGTAATGCTCCTGGTGAAAAAGGCCCTCCAACTTGGTTCTCCCTATTCCCCCAATTGTATAGTTGTTGCCTGCCTTTCTCTGTTTGCAAAATGTGAATATTTGAGTCGGGATGGGTGATGGAGGACCATGCATGGTCAATTTAACTCATCTATGTTAGACTTCAGATACAGCTGAACAATTGTTCATGTTATGTGACTATACGTGTGAATTTATGATAAGGTTTTTTTTTTTTAAGCAGGAATGGTGCAGCTGTTTGTGACTTTTGTATCAAATATAAGAGATTAATATATATAGATTTAGAAGGCACTGCTATGGCAGGCTCTTCTAATTTGCCCATGTAACAA
This sequence comes from Lissotriton helveticus, assembly GCF_964261635.1. NCBI lineage: Eukaryota > Metazoa > Chordata > Amphibia > Caudata > Salamandridae > Lissotriton > Lissotriton helveticus. Next base: position 706,036,425 of record NC_136073.1, read on the forward strand.
ATCACAGCATTTTGTTAGTGAGGCTTACAAGTTATGTTCCTGCTCCTATGCTCCCCATTGGAATGTATTTTCTCCAGGTCACTGTTTTGGACAATAACTTCTGAAGCTATTTGCCACATCTATGAAAGTTCTAAAATATCAGCCTTTTTGGTGGCCCAGCCTACAACTGTTCATTTTGCTTTATATTTCTGGGGTTAGGTACCTCCTATCCACGGATGTACGTTGTTACAACGCAGGTTGTAACAACGCATACCTTTACCACGCGGCCGCTACAACGCAAGTCGTTACCACGACTTGCGTTGGAGGGCGCGGATTTAGGATTTTTATAATTTTATATTCCAACACCAGTCCGCGTAACAGTAGTGTAGCAGGGTTTCTGTTCTCCCACAGAACTGTGCACAGAGGATTGGAACCTCAGCGAATTAGGGTGACCCAAAACTCACCTTAGTACCCAACAAACCCCTTACCGAGCTAGCTACAGTGTCTCATTGGTCATAACCAACTCCCAATGTTTAGACAAACCAGAACATGAACTCACAAACCTCAGGTTACGTGGAACACATGAACACTCTTTTGTTATACAATCATTTCAAATCAGAACTTGGAGTAAATGAGGACACGTGCATAATTGAAATATTTATTTACTAATGCCGTCTTCTCAGGCGCAGTATCTTAGATAATACAAGGAGACATATTATCAAAAGCAAAGTTATCAGCATAGTTACTAGTCCATAGAAAGTGAATGGTGACAGCATACTAACATGCTGTAATGAATAAGGGTTAACAACACTTATTTCTCACCCTCCCTAACTTGCATATTATATTAATAGCTAAGAAGGTCTCTTTGGGTTGAATTAGGGCGGGCCCATACCTCAGGATCCTAGAACAAAGGAATCACATCAGCATAAACCAGCTCTCTCTGCATGCGAACAGCATCAAGTGTGTTTGTGTGCTTCAAGCAAAGCCATATAAAACCCGCCTAAAGCCCAAAGTTTAACAGAAGCTGCACTTATGTTATGTCTATGGAGGCGCGAAGATCAGACCACATAACAATTCTGTATCTTGTTATTCCTGAGGCTTCAGCACTCTCTGTACAGACATATTTTATTAAGCAAAGCTGATATCAGAGAAAGAACATATTATTCTCATGTAAACCACAACGAACTACTAGGTTGAAAGCTAAATCAACAATTAAGTGTCGTGTGCAGAAGCAGCAAAAGGAAAAAATGGCGTTTAAACATGTAATGAGCCTATGCTAACTTAACGCATTATAAAGATATACAGTAGCTATATGACACCCCCCCCCATGATCCGAGGACGGATAAGATAAGATAAGATAAGATAAGGGCAACTTCATGAAAGCAGAGTTCAAGAACTATGAACAACCTTATAACATAAAAACTACAGTAATCAAATCAAAAATATAAAAATGTCAATTTCATAATTCAACAGCACTCAAGCAAATAGGACTGGGAGGTGAAAAAATGCAAAAAAAATGAGGCATCATCATAAACCGTCAAGGTTCATCAAGGTAAGACCGAATATGCAAAATATGCAGCAACAGCCTCCAACAGGAAATCACCGTCTTCATCCGAAAACAGTTCAGCCATCCAAGTCAAGAGGGGAAAAGAACCAACGTGTTCTCCCAGTACAGGATCCTCTATTACCATCAGAGGACAACTCGGTGGGTTTTCAAGAAAGCTCAGTGCCAAGAAATCTTGCGCTGCTGTAAGAATGTTCCAAGGACCCATTAGTCCATGCATCGCTGCTAAGGCCATAATCCTGTCGCCAGTACAAACCAACTCGTGAGTAACGATGGGACTCATCAGCTGATTAAAGTCGACTTCAGGAGAAACCGGTCCGCAGAGACACAAATCATTGGCCCAGTGAAAATTACAGCTTAGGCAATGAAACACAGGCTGGGCACAGGTGAAGTAGGAAAATCAAAACGATAATCCATAAGCCGTGCTTAAAATCGCAAGCGGCAGCGTGCCATAATATTCAAGCATCTGGTTGCGAAACAACGCCAGGAGGTGCTGGGCGGCTCCTTCCACATGTGGGGCATCCATATTTAAGGAAGCAAACAACCACTAAAACGGCTGCCGCTAGTGCCAGTATAACCGGGAATCCACCAAACAAACTCGAAAAAATGGAATGGAAGAAAGTAGGGATGACTCCAAAGATTTTTTCAAATGAAGTTACAAGACCACTGCTAACACATTTAAAAAAATGCGCCAGCCCAGTTGTGGAGGACGCGTTAAAGATAGAATGTATCATCTCACTGAAATGCAACGGTAAATCAGTATTTAAAAGGGCCTGGACCTCAGTCCGGGTATTAGCTATGTGAAGAACGAATGTCTCCCTAGCCGAACTCAAGGCCACTTCTTTCTGGGACAATAAAGCCCTTATTCTGTTCATACCTCTGAAATCTGCTTTCAAGGTTGGGATGCGTGGCCAAATGGAAACCTCCCTATTTTCATGTGTGGGTAGGTACAGGACATTTCTGCAGCAAACGACACGCTCAGTTACAGTTACCACATAAGCTACACCTTTAATTAACCCGCAACAATCTTCATTATTTAAAAGTAAATAACTACCGTTCCTCAGTAAGGTAAAAGTCGGGGTGATTGCCGGCACAGGAGTCCCTTTCAAAACACAGGCTAAGTTAGGTCGGTCCGGGTTGCAAGAGCCGTGTAATTGTATGTGCCTACACATTAACGAGTGATCTGGAGTTTCTGTACATTCCTCCCCATTCAGATAAACTTCCTGGCCGTCTTTCAAACATCTATAAGTGAAAGGAAGGGACCATACTTCATGGAGAAATGCACTACCTAAAGGTTCATACCGACCTATGTCAACATATTTCATACAATTTGTAAATTTATACAAAGCAAAAGGTAAAGTTATCAAACCGTGGATAAGCCACGTTGCAGCGGAGGCTTCTGCCACAGAAAAAGGTAAGGACTCCAATCTTTCAATATGTAACATAGAAAAAGAAGCATCTCGCATAGAAAGTAATCGCTGCTTGTCAGTTAAATTAAAGGGTGCAAAGAGAGCAGAAACATTCATGTAGGTCCATGGCACCTTGCCAGATTTAAGCGTTTGAAGGGTCCATGCAAATTGCAAGATAGAACGTAATTGATTCTGACCATGGTACAACACAGAAACTTCATTGTGCACAATATCCACTACAGAAGACACAATGTTATCTAAAGTGTAAATGCGGGAAGAAAGCGTGTTAATACTATTGTCAACTACAGCAAGCACTTTCTCTAGATTTGCTTGATCTATAGCTCTAAGTCGTGTCGCTGCCTCAATCTGTGAGGTCTTCCAGATTTCATTGTACATAGCATATATCCATCTTTTTGATCAACCACTAGCCGGGCCTTTTATAAAATCATTTAAATCTACATCATCATTCAGCTTAGCAAGATGTAATTTAACTGCAGACAATGTCGTATGTTTCAACCAACTCTGACACAATTTACCCACTGAGTAAGTTGTGACAGAATGTTCACTTTCAAAACGTGGATCAGGTCTGACCTGTGTAAAGCCATCAGACAAACCCAGAAAACGGTGCTGGCATGAATCAGCACTTCTGTGCCACACCAGCCAACCTCTAGGGTCTATACTGGAAATGTTAGAGGATGAATTCAGCAACAGGGTCTGTAAGTCCCTAATCGAAAACTGAGTATCATTACTCCAGCCAGAATATTCTTCTAACTCCGGGATAATAGGAACATTTAGTTTTTTAGAAGTAGCCAATCCAAAGCACGTTGTCTGTGAAATAGTGGAATTCAAAAACAAC